>NC_140593.1:488286985-489561985 GCF_964204655.1 Triturus cristatus | reverse complement strand
TTACGCTCGCGCACGTTAGGGTGGTCGCACGGTGCACGCTTATAGATATTTATATGCTTTTAAATGCTATTTTCTCAGGAACTACTGAACAGATTGACACCAGACCTGCAAAAGGCACTTCCCTGACCTGAGGACTACCTCTCTGCCAAATTTCAAGTAATTCTGTTCAGCCGTTCAGGCTGTACCTTCGACTAAAGGTCCTATGGAAAAATGCATGGGGAAAACGCGTTTTGGGACCCCCCTTTTTTCTCGGCCCCCACTTGAATTACCCCGAGACTTTCAGGGTAGGAGCTGAACGGAGCGCCCCAATAGTTTTGAAAATTTCGCGAGGATTCGTCAACCGGCGCCAAAGTTATTCAAAATAGAATTTTCAGATTTCCTATGGAAACTCGGTCCTAACTATAATTATTTACCTGCGACCGCCAGTAGAATATACTCGGATGAAGGTCCCAGCACAGGGGTCACATCTAGCACAGTGGCCATCAGACATACTTTGGGAGAGGAGCTCAATTTTTTAACTATGGACAGGCGAGCAACCCTCCGCCCCAGAAATCCTCAAAACCAAACAATTGCAGTAAACGGCGGAGAGAGAGGCGCCAACGTCGCCTCAAAACCATCAAACAGGGGCAGAGGAGGACGGAGATGGAAACGCTAGACCCACAGGATAACACAATTATCAATTTGACGGACATTGTGTTATCAAATACTGAGCAACAACTGTTAAAATTGGGTCTATCATTCTGTCCGGAGTCCAACTTCTCATACAAACAGTCTCGCATAGATATCTACAAGTTCATTCGAAAAATTAAACTCAAAAAATTCTTCCAATTGAACAAATCTATGAATACGGCTACCTCATCTGACTTGTTGTTGGATTCACTACAAGTTCGGGACTCTGATACACTTCAAATTATGCAATCCTTGGCTAAGGAAAGTTCGGACTTTACTATATCTGGTACTGTACCTGAACAACTGGAAGGAATCAACACAGGATTGGCGGCTGCCAGTCCATTTCGTCCTCCTTCGAGTTTTTATCCGATTATGCCCAAGGACTCTGTTGATGTGTTCAGTGACATGGTAATCAGTGACCTCAAAAGTCTTAATCTGTCCACTTATTCCAAATGTAGACAAATAAATGCAAAATTGAGAAATTATTGGGCGCTGATCAAGAAAATTCGTGGGAATGGTCAAATTGTGGTGATGGGTGCTGATAAGGGCGGTAACATAGTTCTTTGGCCCAAAAATGATTACTTACAAGAGGCACAACGCCATCTGTCCGACACTAATTGTTAAAGCAAAGTAGGTCGAGATCATTTGGGTGAAATTAAGAAATCTGTGTCCTCCCTATTAGCACAATGGAAAAGAATGGGACTCTTGTCAAAAAATGAATATCTGTTCCTTAAAAATGATTTTCCAACTACAGCTACCCTTTATTTCATCCCTAAGGTCCACAAGGGTATTCACCCGGTACCAGGCAGACCTATCATCTCTGCTCGGAATAACCTTTTGGAAGCTATGTCAAAATATGTGGATTACTTTCTCCAACCTCATATGATCGCTTTGCCGTCCTTCATCAAGGATACTGGGGATTTTTTAACCAAAATCAAGGCAATTGGTTGGCAACCCACTTTTGTTCTAATCACACTTGACATAGCCTCCCTTTACACCAGTATTTTACATTCTCAAGGGTTAAATGCTGTCAAACATTTTTTAGATTCCCGTTCCATTAATTTCAAGGACCATAACACCATGCTCCTTCAGATGATTGAACTTTGTCTCAATAACAATCTATTTTTGTTCAATAAAGCACTATACAAACAATTGAGGGGTGTGGCTATGGGGGCATGTTTTTCTCCAACCTATGCCTGCCTTTTGGTTGGTTGGTGGGAGGAACATGTCCTCAGGGCCGACCACAAAGACATATGGGATGCACACATCCGGTATTCTGGCAGATATATAGACGATATTTTTATCGTCTGGGAAGGTTCCACAGAGGGGGCCTCCTCATTTGTGGCATCTATCAATAACAACACAATGAATTTACAATTTACGGCTACTATCAGCACTGAGAGGGTGGAGTTCCTTGATGTGGAAGTGTTCATTATGGACCAACACATTGAAACTAAACTTCATAGAAAAGCCACTGCTGGCAATTCTATCTTACATGCCAGCAGTGCACACCCACCACACCTCATACGTAGCATACCCTACGGGGAATATCTCCGTCTACGTCGCATATGTAGCCGTCAATGTGACTTAGAACAATGCCAACAGGAGGCTACCAATCGGTTCCTTGCCCGTGGGTACAAACCGGACAATCTTAAAAAAGCCCTTGACAAAGCCAATCTTTGCTCTCGGGAAATCTGCCTAACTACCAGACAGCCTCAAACCATGAATCTTAGTTTGGAGGTGGACACAGAGGTCATTCAACCTATCAGACTTATTACCACGTTTTGTAAACAACACAAAAGCCTGCGACATAGATTTGGGGCGCCTCCTCCTGGACCTCCCGGGTGGCCTGCTGGTGGTTGGGGGGGACTTTAATTCGGTAGTTTCTGGGTCTACGGATCGCCATCCCCCTAGGGACCTCCCCCGGGCACAGGCCTGGCTGTCCGGCCTTCTAGATACTCTGGGCCTGGTGGATTGCTGGCGACTAAAGCATCCCGCACAGCGGCAATACACCTTCCACTCGGGTGCCCATGGTAGCCTCTCGCGGCTTGATTACATCCTTGTCCCGGCTGCCTATGCTGGGAGGGTGGGAGAGGTGTGCCACCTGGCGCGGGGCATTTCAGATCACTCCCCAGTCCTGTTACATCTCGATGTCTTCCCTAGGGGGGAGGGCAGGGTGGCTCCAATCAATGCTTGGTACTTGCGTGACCCCACTATTCGTGCCGACTTGATCAAATCCTTACAGCGATACTTTGATGAGAATGTGGGGTCTGTCCCTTCGGCCATCTCCCTGTGGGAGGCTTTTAAGGTAGTTCTCAGAGGGGAGGCCCTCTCCTCTATCTCCCATGCCCGGAGGCGCGAGCGGGAGGAGGTAACCCGGGTGGAGGCCGAAATTGCGGAGCTGGAGGGTGACCTGGGGAGCGGGGTAACAGACGCCAAGTTGCATGTTCTGCACCTCAAGCAGGCGGCCTATAGGGCCCTCGTCACGGAGGCGGCCAGGGGCCTCAGTAGAGAGCAACAGGGGCGACTGTATGATGTGGGTGATAAGGCTGGTAAATTGATTGCGTGGTTGGACAAGAGGGAGAGAGCGAGTCGTGTGGTTCCTTTGATTGAGGGGATGGATGGTGTGCCTGTCACCGAGCCGGAAGCCATTGTCTCCTGCTTCGTGGATTACTTTCGCGAGGTGTACTCCCCGGTTTCTCCCTGCTCGGAGGACGATTCCCATGCCCTGCTTCAGGACATCGCGCTGCCCTCCCTTACGGTGGAGGACAGGGATTTGTTGGACGCTCCTCCCACCTCGGACGAAATTGCCCTGGCTATTCGCTCGGTCGCATCCGGAAAGGCCATGGGCCCCAATGGTATCCCCATCGAGCTTTACAAGCTGCGACCGGATGTACTGGCGCCCCACCTGCGCGCCATGTTCCTGGCGGCCCACTCGCAGGGTTCCCTCCCGCCGGACCAGCGTCTGGCCACAATCGTGGTGATCCACAAGGAGGGGAGACCCCGTGAGCGGGTTACATCCTATAGGCCAATCTCGCTCTTGAACGCGGAACCCAAAATCCTCGCCAAGGTACTGGCCAACCGGCTGGTTGGCGTGGTGGGCGATTTGGTCCACCAAGACCAATCTGGCTTTATACCCCATCGCAACACGGCTCTTAATCTGCGACGCTTGCATGGGGTGCTCGCGCGTGTCCCGTTTGTGCGGGAGCCGGCCATCTTGGCGTCCTTGGACGCCACCATGGCGTTTGACACGCTTGAATGGCCATACATCTGGGCGATGCTGGCGAAATTTGGATTTGGACCGGGATTCATCAGCTGGGTCAAATTGTTGTATTCGGGCCCATTGGTGCAGGTGGTGGTGAATGGGCGAGTCTCGGCCCCCTTTGCGCTGGGGCGGGGCACGCGTCAGGGTTGCCCCTTGTCACCGCTCCTGTTTGCATTGGCCTTGGAGTCCTTGGCGGAGTGGCTGCGGTGGCACCCCTCCATCCGTGGTCTCCGCTGGACCCCCGAGCATGAGGACCGCGTGTCCCTCTACGCCGATGATATCCTTTTGTATCTCGCCTCCCCGCGTAACTCGCCGATTGTCCTGGTTGATGTTTTGCGCTCCTTCGGTCGTAACTCAGGCCTTGTCATCAACTGGGCGAAATCCTGCGTGTATGTGCTCTCCGGGGAGGCTCCGGCCCTACCACGGGACTGCCCGATCCAGATTGCCTCCCAGGGGTTCCGGTACCTGGGTATATATATTACTCTAGACCCGGAGGCCCGCTACGAGCGGAACTTGCTACCCCCCCTCCAGCGCTTGCGGGAGGACGTTGCGCGCTGGCGGCGTCTTCCGCTTTCGCCGCTTGGCCGAGCGGCCTTGTTTAAGATGATGTCCTTGCCGCGCTTTCTGTATGCGCTTCAGAACACTATGGACTTGGTTCCGGCGCGCTACTTCCGTGAGGTGGAGAGCCTGCAGCGGCGCCTGTTCTGGGACGGGAGGCCGCGTATTGCTTTGGCTAAATTGACGCTCCCGTGGTACGATGGGGGGGTTGCCCTCCCGGACATTAAACGGTATTACTGGGCCTCCCAGCTAGCTGCGATTAATCATGGCCTTTACGGGCCCGCCCTGAACCCGGCATTTGAAATGGACAAGATGCTCCTGCCCGGTGGCGACTACAATCGAGCGCTCTACTCTGGCGCGCCCGACTCCCGTCTGACGGGACCGACGCGTGTCATGGTGCGTGTCTGGCACGCGGCTAATGCAGCGATGGGGTGGAAGGACCGTTTGACCCGGGCGACACCGCTATATGCGTCTGAGAGGTTGGGCTCCCTGTGAACATCGAAGGGCTTCGAGAAGTGGGACACGATCGGAATCAGCACAGTGGGAGACCTCTGGACAAGGGGTGGATTCAAAACTTTTGAGACGCTGCGGACGGAATTTCAGCTGCAAGGCAGTGAGTACTTTCGGTACTTACAAGTCCGCCACGCGCTGGGCTCCGTCTTCCCCGATGTCGCGTCCATTCCGGAGTCTTCCCCCCTGGAGGACAGAGTGCTGGATGGCCATGTCCCAGACAGCACGATCTCCCTTATATATAAAAAACTGATCAACGACAGATCGTGCCTGCTGACTAGTCTCCGCGAGGCCTGGGTTGCCGACGGGCTGGAACTGGACGACGAGGACTGGATTTCCGCGGTGGCCTCTCCGAAGGAGGTGGCCATCCCGGCTCGCCTTCGCTTCGTCCAGCTTAAGATCCTCCACCGGGTCTACGTGACGGGGCCAAGGCTTCTACGTATGGGCTTTGTTGGTGACGGATTGTGTAAGCGTGGCTGTGGTGCCTTGGCAACTTTTATGCATATTCTGTGGGAATGCCCACAGGTGGAGCGATTCTGGCGTGGTGTGCATGAGGTCCTGCGTGTGGTAACGCGTGTTGCGCTGTCGCCTGAAGCGAGGAGATGCTTGCTGAATGTGTGGGAACCAAATGACTATTCGGTCCCGCAGACGCGGTGGGTGACTCTGGGATACATGATAGCTAAGCGTGACATTGCTCAATTGTGGGGATCCCAGAGGCCCCCGGCGGTGTCGGCCTGGAAAGAACACATGGATTGGTGTATGTTTCGTGAAAAGGTGGTGTATGTTGCGAGGGGTAAGCCTGGGGCGTGGGTGAAAATCTGGGGCCCCTGGAATGCCTATCGCGGGGGTATTTGTGAGCCGCCACTGCTACAGGCCGCCTCGCCAGCTCCGTCCCCTTAGCCGACCCCCTCCCCCAGCCGCGGGCATGTGGTTCCCCTGTCCCTGATCTATTCCCATTCCCCTCTTCAGAGTTTGGCTGCTGGTTGGGATCCCCCACTTAAGGAGCACGTGCCGTCACTTTGGATGGCGGGTTGCCTTGCGGGTGTGGTTTTTTTGTGTTGTTCTGTTTTTGAAAAAAAGGAAACCGTATTGTGGGCTTGGAGTTATGGGGCCTGCGCTATTGATATCTCCTGATTTACCGATCTGCACCGCCAAGAGACTCTTACTGTAGGTATGTCATATGCTTCTGCCACTCTAGCGGCCGGCCGGATGGTTGTAGGCCCATACTTGTAACCCCCTTTTTTAACATGTAATAAACGGTTTCAAAAAAAAAAAAAAAAAAAGCCTGCGACATTATTTACAAACACTGGCCTATTGTTTTAACAGATATGACTCTGAAGTTTTTACTGCCCAATCTACCCAACATCTCTTTCAGGAGAGCACCCTCAATGAGGGATGCGTTGGTCAAATCTAATCCTGAAGTCACGGAAAAGATCACGTGGCTAACACGTTTTGGCTTTTTCAAATGTGCCTCATGCCGTGCGTGCAAATTCGGAATTAATGTTTCCGAATATTGCACTGCATTTAGCAATGTTCCGGTACAAATTAAACAACATTTCACGTGCCGCACTGACTTTGCGGTTTACGTGTTAGAGTGTACCTGTCATTTGAGATATGTGGGGAGCACTAAACTACCGGTTTTCAACCGCATCTTACAACATCTTCGTGCGATTGTCAACTCGGACCCCACATATCCCGTTGCCCGCCATTTTAAAGCTATTCATGCCAACAAGGTCAGTGACTTAACATATTATGTGATTGGGGCGGTACCACCTTCAATTCGGGGGGTAACAGAGAAAAACAACTACGCCAGTTAGAATCCTCCTTCATCCTATTATTGGATACCAAGATGCCAAATGGGATGAACACGAGTGAGGATTTGCATAACTTTCTGTAAAAATATGTTTCATTGTGGTCTTTATTTTTTACTCTGAATGTAGTTATTCTAACAGCACTTACAACTTTAAACTAGCGGTGTTTTTGTTACTGGCAGTTTTACAGTTTGAGTATTCACTCCAATGCCTCTTGCTCTAGTCTCTTTTTTTCACTTCCCTTTTTGTATTTATTATTTTTTTCATCCCTATTCATGCTTTTTAACTTTTAATTTTTCTTTTATCTTCTTTCATTGCTCCTTTTTTGTTGGTCTTATCTTTACAATCAATGATCATGAGTGTGTTATGTTTAGATTCTAGAAATGAATTATTGTTGTTGTTTCTTTCTGAAACATGCAAGCCGTGGTTATGATTTGTAAATCAGCATTTCAGCACTTAGGGGCACTTGCCCTGTATTCTATTTGCTATGAACTGCTTTGTTGCATTTTATGTATCAATTTGATTCATTAACCCGGTTACTTATGTTTCTGATTGATTTTCGGCACTCCTTTAAGAAAACACTCTAAGTTGTAGTATTTCAGTTATGTCTATCAACACTGAGCATCAGGATTGGGTGAATCTGATTTTAAATTGGATGGTCCGGCACCAGCGCGTCAGGTGATCAAGATCGCGGAGGCGATCGAAACGCGTCTGAGGCGGACACTTGTCTGACAAATGAATTAAACGTCAGAATTGAAATCTTGGAATCGTTTGCTGTCTTTACTTTTTGGACGTCAGCATTGTGCATGGTGGAGAGGTCCTTACCTGCCTTCAGCTCCCTTTGTTTCATTGGGGAGTTCAGGACTTTGTCTTTGTATGTATATATATATATATATATATATATATATATATATATATATATATATATATATATATATATATATATATATATATATATATCCAACAAAGCACCTCCATTTTGCCGGGGCCTCCGGTCCACCGACTGAATGACAGGCGTGACTTTATTTCGTCTTTTGAGAGCGGAGGTAAGAATACCCATAAGTCCTTACGCGTTTCAGCCGTTAGGCCTTGGTCACAGGTGAGTGTCATCACAATTATAATCCCAGTGGTCACTTGGCTCGTATTCCAACTGCAAACCCCAGAATGCAATGTTATTTTCTTTCGCATCAAGACAAAGGCATAATTGCGGTTTTGCGATGTTCGCGTTTATTGCAATGTCTCAGAAAATTGCTTTCTAGTTAGTCTCTGCACAGTGCGGGTTTCTCAATTATTCTTTGCATAGTGCGGTTTCCTTCGCTTTCTTAAAATTACTGCTTGTCATGCGGTGTCGTCAGATAAGGACAAACCATCTCTTCTCCCTTTCTCGAACAGTAAGCTTGCCAAATAGCAGCGGAAATCCATTGTTGCTGGCGCTTACCACGAGCGGACCATGCCCCCTCATTTGACATCCAACAAAGCACCTCCATTTTGCCGGGGCCTCCGGTCCTGCAGGGCGAGCTCTGGAACCAGGAATGGAGATCCTGGTAACGGTACTTCCACCACAAACAAAAAAGAGCTTAACACCGACTGAATGACAGGCGTGACTTTATTTCGTCTTTTGAGAGCGGAGGTAAGAACACCCATAAGTCCTTACGCGTTTCAGCCGTTAGGCCTTGGTCACAGGTGAGTGTCATCACAATTATAATCCCAGTGGTCACTTGGCTCGTATTCCAACTGCAAACCCCAGAATGCAATGTTATTTTCTTTCGCATCAAGACAAAGGCATAATTGCGGTTTTGCGATGTTCGCGTTTATTGCAATGTCTCAGAAAATTCCTTTTTCACTCTCGCACTGAAAACAAACAAAAATGGCGGCCGACACTTCCTGATTTCGACCGATTCGAACGTTGACTAACATGTAACCACCAATCAGAATTACGCTCGCGCACGTTAGGGTGCTCGCACGGTGCGCGCTTATAGATATTTATATGCTTTTAAATGCTATTTTCTCAGGAACTACTGAACAGATTGACACCAGACCTGCAAAAGGCACTTACCTGACCTGAGGACTACCTCTCTGCCAAATTTCAAGTAATTCTGTTCAGCCGTTCAGGCTGTACCTTCGACTAAAGGTCCTATGGAAAAATGCATGGGGAAAACGCGTTTTGGGACCCTCCTTTTTTCTCGGCCCCCACTTGAATTACCCCGAGACTTTCAGGGTAGGAGCTGAACGGAGCGCCCCAATAGTTTTGAAAATTTCGCGAGGATTCGTCAACCGGCGCCAAAGTTATTCAAAATAGAATTTTCAGATTTCCTATGGAAACTCGGTCCTAACTATAACTATCTACCTGCGACCGCCAGTAGAATATATATCAATAAGATAATACATAACACATGCATTTTGTTAGGTAATAATCTACCAAGCAGGTTTCTTCAGCTTAATGCAATTCAAACTTATACATATTTACAAGATCAGCTGTACTTTTAAAATGTTCTACACTGACCTGGAAACGTGATCTTAGCATCTGACCTTTGTTGCAGCAATAGTTTATGTTCAGAGTTAAACAGGAAAACACTGAAGGCCCGGTGCAATAAACCTGAAAAACAACATAGATTTTCATAAAGTTATTTCCATGTTTTAAGACATTAGTGTAGGCATGTAAATGTTTGGTTGATTTTCACTTTAAATAAGGTGACAGACATCATTGGAAAGCAAGAATCTAGAGATAATTCAAATCATGTCCCAGATTCCCATCTCTAGTCTTCCACTGCTGGGAGGTGTACCTAGTAGAAAGAAGCTAAATTCTTCAATTATATTATTTACAGTCCATGCTTATTATCTATAGATAAAGACTTGGCTAAATGATGAGCTCTCACACAACATGGTTGTAGCAACAAAAGGTCAAAGATCTGGAAAATGCCATTTATTCATTGGGACACAAATTATAGTCTTTCTTCTGCTTTAAGCTGTTTTATTAAGTATTTAGTTGGCTCCAAAGTGCAGCAGGTGCCTTAAAAACAGAACAGGTTTACTGTAGCAAGAATGTCTCAGTTGAAGACCACACACAGACCAGTTTTTTTTTTTTATAGATTTACATTATACATTTAAATTGATAGGCACCCCAGGGCAAAATGAAAATTTGCTTTAAAAAACAATATTTTGGAAATGTGATGAAGAAAAGATCTGAGCTCAACTATGCATTTTCTTTACATCTAGGACTAGGAATCAGTGCACCTCCTTAATGAAACAGAGAAGTCACCTACAAAGTTATGACCATCTGTAGGAGAAACTTCACTGTAAATTATTAATTAATGTGTTTGTTAACAACCTGTGGGGCAAGTACATGCCACATTAGGAGGTCACCATCGAGTTCCACCCTATGAGGGGTGCCCTGCTCCACAGGTGGATGCAAACAAGTGCCGTAACAATGGAGAACATATATACTTACCAAAGTACATCAGGCCTTGAAAAATCTGAAAAATGTGACCACACCTGCAGTTCTAGTGACTTGAAAAATCTATTTGCCTAACTTCTTCATTATCAAATATGAGAGCACCTTCAAATATGTAAGTTCAGTATGTCTGCTGCATAAAAAACCTTTATATGATTTAATACGTTTGCTCCATGTAGAATACAAATCTAGTCCACATATTGTGTATACATGACCCCTGGCTTGCCTTTTAGGTCACTAATAGCATTGTCATTCGGGCGGAGGCAGGAATATCTCAGTTCATATTTAAAAGCTCTCACTTTTAATAAATATATTACTAAAATAAGATGTGAAAGCACACTGTCATTTATAGACAGATGTTTTCTATTGACACGACCACAAACTTTTTCAATTGCTGCTAAAACTATATAGTATACAAACGATAACGTGAGGAAACCAGGTTTCGGCAAATATTTATCATTTGCACATCAACAAGAAAATTATGATTTTGTTAGATCCTATTAAAACTTTGCTGCCATCTTACTTCAGAATTACAAAAAAAAAAAAAGGAGTTTTCCTAACCGATAAAATATATTTTGAAATGTGTACAGTTCATTAACAATCGGTTTAAATGTTGTGTGCCCAGCACGGTTGTCAGGCAGATCACTTCACAAAATCCTCTAACTTTACAGTTAGAGAAAGAAAAGTAAACACCAATCACCTGAATAAAACAATCAGCAGTTTGTAAGAAGACATAAGCTGGCATTTGAACTCAGTCTTTGAAACACAGCAAATGTGTCAAAACAAAATCAAGGTTTTAAGACGTCTTTATTGCTCTTTCACTTTCTGAATGAACAGAACACATTCTTTGCCAGCCCAAGTTTTCTTGCTAAACCCGACTAGTAGGCCCAAAAATAGCTTGCCCTTATAGCAGTGCAAACCTAGCCAAAAGGCAATGCAGTACTGTACATATATATCTAAAAGACAAGCACACAGTTAACGAGTGAATGAAGAGGCATTTGGTTTGTGGATGTTTAATACACTGATGTGGTGTTCTTTAGAGAGGTGATTCTTCAATTCTTAATTAAATTGAAGCAGCTTTGGGGCGGTCCTGATGAGCTATGGGGATGTTGTCCTAGATTCTGGGTGCAGATGGAAAAGGTCAGCTGCCTTCTTTTTCCCTTATTTTACACTACTTCGTCTGCAGTATGATTTTGTCCTGGCTGCAGGTTTGTCAAAATCCACCATATGGTGAGCTGGACTGCAAGATATGTGGGGTGCTGGTTGTGATGGCTTTGTAAATGATGCAGCTGGTTTTGAAAATGGTGTGTGCAGGCAAGGGAAGCAAATACAGTTCCATCAGGATGGGTGTGATGTGATCATATTGCTTTAGGCCCTGAATGAGACATGTTGTGCAGTGTTGAAAGCCCTTGAGGGGTGCCAGTGTGGAATCTGGGGGACCATGGAGTGAGGCATTACCACCATCTAGATGCAAGAGTTTGAGGGGTTGAGCAGCAGGTCAGAATTTGCTTTCAGGTAGAAATTATTTCACTTTCTTTAGAAAAATGAGCTGGTAGCAGGCCACCTTAGTTTTTTGGCAATGTTTTCCTTGAGGGGGGAGGTTGATATCCAGGGTGAATCCAAATGACTTGGAATTTGGGGTAAACGTTGAGGTTGGAAGACACCATAGTTCATGTTACTGAGCTAGATTTGTGAGGTTTCTTGTTTGCTATTCTTGGCAAATAACAGGAAATCTGTCTTGGTGTGGTGGAGCTCCAAGTAGGAGCTGGACACAAAGGTCTGTATGAAGTGCATGTAGTATTTGAGGCACTGGATGTCCTGTGCATTATTGGAATACTGACGAATCTTGATGTTGTAATCAGCAAGTACAGCACCAACTGGCTCCATTTCGAAGTTGAAGACAGGACACAGTATGGAGGCTTGAAAGACCCAGAGGGTGATGGGGATCTTTTCGGACCTGGAGGTGCACATGTGAACAAAATGGCGTAAGTTGGAGAGAAAGGAGGAGAACCAGTGGAGGATATTGCTTGTGAATCCCATTTGAAACTCTAGGGTATGTAGGATTCTCTCTCACCTTAAAAAACTGACTTCTACGTCCATCAATTCAGCCAGGTTCCCAAGAAATGGAAACACACTATGGTGCTCCCAATATGCAACAAACACTCGCTAGACACCTCCATCCTGGATAATCTTAGACCCATTAGTCTCTTATGCTTTTCTGCGCTATAATTCTCGAAAAACATTTGAATCACTTGCTAACTGGTTTTGTTGAGTCCAAATACATTCGCCACCCCTCACAATCTGGGTTCAGGGCTAATCCCTCTACTGAGTCCACCCTACTCCATTCAGGGGCAACTCTCAGACAGAATGCGACAAAGGTCAGACCCCTGCCCTCATACTGATGGACCAAAGCGCAGCTTTCAACACCGTCTCCCATGGCCTCCTAATCCAGAGGCTACGGGAGTGCGGGGTCAGTGGCAAGGCGCTCAAATGGTTTAAATCCTTTCTTCAGGATCGTATCTTCCAGGTCGCCCAAAAGCCCTGTGCATGAGATCTATACTCTGCCACAGGGAGTCCCACAGGGCTCTATTCTGAGTCCCACTCTGTTCAACTTATATATTCGCCCCTTAGCAGAAATTATTTACAGGCTGAAGGTACACTTACTTAGTGTTGTATGCAGACGATGCTCAATTAATTGCCACACTCTCAGAATCCGAAGGTGCTCCAGCGAATCAATTAAAATTCAGCCTGTCAGAGGCCGCCACTTAGATGACAGAAAGCTGTGAAATTGAACGCTAATAAAACTGAAATCCTGAAGGTAGGTAGAGCTCCCTCAATCTGGACTTCGGCCTGGTGGCCAGACCCCCTTGGCCAGCTGCCGGAACCCAAACACAAAGTCAAAAATCTAGGAGTGTGGTTTGACTCCAAACTCACCTTTGAAAATTAGATCAGCAGCACTGCTGGTAAACGTTTTGGCATCTTGAAGGTCCTAAGGAAAATCCCGGATTTAATCCCATTGGAATCACGGAAACCAAAGTCCATTCTCTCATAACCTTTGAGCTAGACTATTGTAATGTCCTGAACCTGGGTGCTGCCAAGGGCAGTTTGAATACTCTTCAAAGAGTACAAAATATAGCAGCTCGACTAGTACTCAATCTTCTTAGAAGATCTTCTACCTCTGCAGCTCTAACCCAACTTCACTGGCTCCCAGTAGCAAAAAAGAATCAAGTTCAAAGCCATGTGCATTTGTCATAGAATTCTTCATCAGCAAGGTCCTAAATATCTTTGCTCTTTGATCCAACCTTATGTCCCTTTTCGTGCTCTCAGATCTTCCACAGCTAAACTAGCCAGAGTGCCCAATGCATACAAGGCCAGACTAGGGGCTCGCTCCTTCTCCTTTCTGGCTTTCAAAATATGGAACTCTTTCCCACACTGTGGAAATATGGATTTTTCTGGTCAGTTATGTCCCCTATCTTGGACCCCAACGGTTCTATGTGCATATTACAAGTACATGTATGTTTCCTCCAGTTCCAGTTATGAAGACGCAAACACATGTGCGTCCACCATCAACATGTCCTCTGTCAGATCCGCCATGAATGGGCCGGATATTCCATTCCTAAGTATGAAAAGCCACCGGCTTTATATGGTTCACCTATGCCATTTTACAGTCCAGGCAAGTAGGCCCTGATTCTGTCGTCAAACTCTTCTTGCCTTCTGCCTCTGAAAACTCCAGTCTGAGCCTGCATCTGTGACCATGAACTTTGTCTCATTCTCTGCGCGGCTCACGAAGCCTGACATCAGCCTATTCTCTGCCAAGAACTGTATTTCACCTTCGAGTTATCTGCTCCGTCCCCTCAGCCGATGCATTCCTGTCTAGTAGTTTAAATAAACATTCTTCCAGCTACCGAGCAATAGCTCGGCTTCTCTGTCCTCATGCAAGTAATTCATAGCCCTGTTACCATGGAATATTCCTACCCCCTCGCATTTAGTGTAGACACTTAGACGCTTGTACACGCACGCACAGTCAGTATAGAATAGATTCTGTCCGAGAGTCCTTCTTTTGTGGATAACATAGTTCTTTAAACATAGGATGTTAGATATGATTTGGGATTAGGTTGACTTGACCCCCCAGACTTTTCGTCTCCACATGTAGAGCTAAATGTCAAGTCCCCTTCACCCCCTAGTTGCACGTCAATCACACGTCATGCTGCTGCGCGCGCATCTATGCCAAGTATTATCTTATAGATCCACCTATATATGACATCATAACCAATTATGTTCCTTTTTACTCCTTATTACACCCATTTTCGGTTACGCATATGAATCGTCATTTTCCTTATCAATTGTTACGCCTACTGCATTCGCTTCATTGTAATGTATGTACTATAAAAGTCATTTCTTGTCAATCATGTATGTACTTCACTTCCTGAACCTTCGTGGTGACGGAACTTGGAGCAACCGATTATAATCGTTCATTGGAATAAAGCCCATTCCGAACCTCTGATACCACGGATTCTGCCTCTCATTTTACTGAGCTATTTTATTATGTTTCCGTATCAAATTAAGTCCCGGTAATGAATTTTATTTACCACAACACGATCTGAGAGCAGAACCCTCTGAGAAAATCTTCAGAAGCAAACTGAAAACCTGGTTATTCTGTTCCTCCTAAATCCTGTCACTCCTACTACTTTTCTCCGACAGCCTAAACGGCGATTTTTTTCCTGTTGGTCCTTGGTCTCAGGTCAGGAAAACACAGTTCGGTGTAAAAAGGCGCTTTATCAATCACTTATTATTATTATGAAGGTGGGTTGGTTAACCATGTTGAAGGAGAAAGAGAGGGTCAGCAATATCAAGAGGCAGGTGTCATCTCCATCTGTGTTCAGGAGGGCATAGCCTACACGATCTCTCCTGGGGAAGTGGTAACTTCAACTACAGTTGAGCAAATGCAGACTGTGCACTATTATCTCTGTGTCCTGCCCTGGAAATCAAACTTTTCTAAAACTCGTGAAACATCTCTGGAGACTCGGCTTGATAAAACACCAATATCTGAATGCACATTTCTTAAACAGGAGTTCCTACTAAATGCTGGAGGCCAGTGTGGCCTGCTTCTTACTAAAGCGAGCATCCATGCAATACATCACTGGTTAGCGTAGCCTGCACATTACTGTCTGCACTGTAGTATCTGTCAGCGCCATATTAACTGTAAGCATCCTGGTGTAGGGATGAGTGGAATTGGAAGGTAATATTGATACCTGTAATGGTTAAAGAACTTTACAGACTGGAGATCATATATTTTTTTATACTGGAGTCTGGGTTGATTTCTGGTATTAATAGGCTGTTTTTCAAGGTGAAGGAAGCAACGTGTATTGCTGGCATGCTGACAGTATTTGAGTATTTGCGTGCTGGAGGCTATATGGTTTACGTGCAAGGCTAAGTTGCTTTACATAAATTCTAAGGAAGTACAGGCGGAGCAGTGTCTGTCACATGCTGGGACTACATACTTTTCTTGCAATGCAATGGTGCTTTACAGGCTGCTTGTCTAGTATACTGAAAATGCAATGGTGCTTATTGTCAATGTAAATACTGACAGTGTGATTAGGCCTGGAAGAAATTTTAATTTAGCATTGTATGAAATTTCTCAAAATGCAACGTTACATGGAACTTTTTTTTTTTGTAAGCTCACACTTTGCATAAAAACGTTTTTTCAGATCCGAGAAGACTGACTCGACATTTTCTGCTCAAATCTGTCTCCTGCCAGAAACTTGCAAGATTTTTTTTTATACGCGAGACAAAGCCACAGGAGGTACTAGCAAAACACACTTTGCTATAGAAGCATAATATTGCAGAATTCTGTGAAATTTTCTTGAAATATGCGAGAAAAAAAGTGCTATTACACACATCCATATTTACAATGGTATTTAAAACTCCAGTTGTGCAGTGCCAAGACATAGCCCTCGAATACAATGAGTTGTGGCCTATTTAACCATTAGTGCTCACAAATGAGATGCTGGCACATTCAGCAGAACTTTTACATAACTGAGCAGCACATTTCGCAGGCTTGTGCATAAACCACCAGAGAACTGGAAGCATCCTAGTTGGAGCATATTATGAACCTAAAGATGACAACACTGCAAATGATTATTTTCGTCTTCTATGTCCTTTGTATTTCAGCCCCCAGGGGTTGCCTGGAATGAGTACAAATGATATACTGCAACTATATGGAGGAGGGAATAGTATGCGGGTGGAAGCTGGGCAGAGACTCCAGTCCACCAAGAAGGAAAGGCTAGGAATCACAGATCTGGTTTCATATGACAGACCAACCAATTACAATATATGTAGGAGTGGTGAAGGGATGGCACTGATAGACAGTGGTGCCCGATTGAACATGCACTGACTGGCTACTCCGTCTTGGAGCTCAAATGTATCAAACAAGAGAATAGGGTAATAGCGGAACAAAACACTTTGGGTCCAAGGACAACTTTACAAGTCTGAGATTCAGTGAAAAATAACATTTAACTGACAAGTTAATGTTCCCTTTCACCCTACTTTTTGGTAAACCCAACTTTCCTGCCTGACTGGGAAGGGAGGTATTTCAAACCTGTGACACAAGCAGATGCCTTAAGCTAGGTGACTTATTCAGAGAGTGCGCAATTAAAACCTGTGAACAAAAATGTAGATTTTGGCATAGCAATATCGCTACTTGCAAAAGACACTGGGCTATACACATCACAATTACACTAGGACCAACACAGGCACAGACTTGTTTTAGGAAACGATTACAGTTAAGTACAGACACCCAACAGTGACAATTTACCGCTTCTTCCAGGAGGCCAAGGCTTCGAAGAAGTGACACTTACAGACCAGACCATATGGGGCGGGGAAGAATTAGGGAGAATACGCTCTTATAATAGATGATATTTTCAAAAATGCCTTCAGGGGTCCAAGAAGTGGGGGTGGAGGGGGTGTTGTTGTCAGAAAATTCTCTACAGGTAACATTAAACCCTGACCAGATTACTTGTTCTAGATAGATAAGAACCGCACGCCTGCTGGGGAGGGGGGCAGGTGGAGGAAGTAAACTGCCTAGACCGACCACAGTTTATCAACATTTATGGCAATGAGTTACACTTCTAAAGCTACATTGTTGGTGAGGGGCCACTGGAAAAACATTGCCAGAACCATGTATCGTGCACGGATGGGGCAAGCAAACAGACAATGGTAGGAAGGAGGGCATGGGGACAAGTAAACTGTGTGTTCAGGGTGGGGTGTTCTTTTTGGGTTTATAGGCTTGTTTGGAAAAGCAGATGACGGACAGTGGGTCATCCAGGCCAGCTTCGACATCCTTCTGAGCCCCCATTGAATTCCGACGCCCGACCCCAGGGTTGTGGGCTAAATGGCTGTGTAAGCGACTCATGGTGGGGGGACGGAGGGTTATGTCTCATTGATCTGGCTTGACATATAATGCTGACCGATTATGTAACGATTTACTGATTCCTGCAATAAAAATAATTAAAAAAAAAAAAAAAAAAAATGGGGACAAGTAAACTGACAATGGCGAAACACACCATGTATGAAAAAGACGGCACAAAAGACACACTGTGGTACATTGATTAAACATACATTTAAAAAAAGCCACTACAAGAAAAATGAGCTGTGGAAGGACACAAGAAATGCATCCATGCTCCGGGAGGGACAAACAGAAGAATATGAAGGAAACCTAGGGCAGATGACAAATAAGAATCAAAGATATGAAAGTTACAATGACACCAATGGTAAGTAACGGGTGCCTCCAAGCCCACTGTTAAAAACATATCTCAAAGGGATAGCTCATTCTCTGTCTAGGAGAGACCTAATGATCATTGATCGAGAACAGAGTTATAATAAATGGCAGGATGGAGAACAGAAGTTTAAAAAGATCTAGGGCACGTTTCAAATATGGGTCAAGAATTTGTGAGGAGGCAATACTGCCATATAAAACGTTGAATGCTTCTAATTAATAGCTTGGATCGAAAATTAGAAATCCATGCAAAAGCCAACTGTAAAGTTTGGAAGGTTTGGCATAATGGTGAAAAACTGTGTGCTATAGCCACACATTAAGAAGAAAGCCTCTTACGGGCCATACCAAAATCTTACAGTGGGCTTGGCAGCCACCCATTGCTTAACATAAATTAGCTTTAAGGACAAGGTCATATGCTTGCTCCTTATTTGATGGCTTGCCTTCCTCTCCTTGTGTTTGTACCTCCCATGGAGCACAGCCTCTTTACTATATTTTTGACTGGGTGACTTGTATTCTTCCACTGCTCTCATTCAGGAAAGTACTTTTTTCTGTTTCTTTCACCAGTCCAGGTGAGGCACACGTTGTCTAGCCCCCTGCACCCCTCACCCCTCACTGATGTGTGCAGCTTCTTTCCCTCCTCATCCCAAGAATGCTCAGTGTTGCTCTCTAGAGGCTGATCCATGTCTTTCTCCAGAGCCTCTTATCTTTTCAGTTGATTATTATTTGTACCACCCTACCTCCCAGGACCAATCTCAAGTGCTTTCTCACTGCCTGCCCATTGCTTCCTCTCCCATCCTCCCATGTAGTCTCCTGTTGCCACCCCAGCTCCCTCAAACCTTTAATTATTTTAAGTTTTTGGGATACCTCTGCCATTTGCTGCTGAACCTTACACAAAAGCACATTCATGTGAGGAGAGAGCAGAAAAGATTATGAGGAGGGAGCTATTTGCTTCCCAATTCTGGGAGTTTGAGCAAAATGTTTTTCCGTAAAATAAGTCACTCTTATTGCCAGTAGGAGAATGTTGAAACATTTGTTTTCAGTGCTGACCCAGCTTTTGAAACGGAAGCCTTAACAATTTCTCCAAGGGCGAAATATTATGACTACCCTCTTTAAAAAGGCGAGCTGCTGATATATATATATATATACATTCATTAAAAACTCCTGGGATTATGTGCCTAAAATTTCTATGAAAAAGTGTTTCAAGTCCATGAAGGTATACTCAAAATATATAGGAACTGGCTAAGAGGGAGGCAGCTGGGGCATCAAATAGATGGCAAGCAGTAAACTGAAAATGGAGGACTTTGCGTAGTTATGATGGTTTATACCAATGATAATTTTCAGTGAATCGAGTCAAAACAAGTAATAGAGCCTTGTCGAAGTAAACAAGTCTAAATTAAAGCCAGCAATGACCAACTACATCTATGCAATTTCATTACTAAAAATAGATCCTGAAAGTTTCTCACCATCAAGTAGAGACAATTCTCTGAGTAAACATCTTCTATGAATTTAAACTCCTTAAAGGAGTTAGTGAAAACCTTCTCAACACAAACAAACCTCAACAGTTGTGCTCTGTTTAGATCTCAAACCTAAAACAGAAACAGTCATTTACTTTAAATCTATACATAATGATCACATAGTTCAAGTCATTCAACAAATCAAATAGACTTACTGTTAACGTTTTAGAATAAAAGACATTGCAGACTCCTAAACATGATGTTATGCACACACGTGTTACAAATTTGGAATATGAATATGTTAAAGCTTTAACAAACCATTGTTAATGTTCGCATTCAGATGGCAATTTTTCTTGGAATCAGCACCAATCTTCTTATCGTTTTCATCAATAAGAATGCACATCTCTGCAAGAAGTTGCACCTGCTGCTCATCAAGTTTATCTGTGTTTATTTCCGGCATAGCTGCTGTATGTTTAGTACTGTATAAAACAAATGAATTATAAAAAGTTTACTTGTTAAGAGCCATAATTGCCATCATTTACTAAGGGCAGATCTTTCACAGTAGAACGATCGACCCCACAACACAAAACAAATGAAGAAATTAATTTCCTAAGACTGAAATGAAAAATTTGAGGCAAATTGTCTTTGATGTTGGAGTTCAAATGCATAAGTCGACTTACTCATCAGCAAATGAAAAAGTAGGGTTCACCTGAATGAAACTTATCGAGGCCCTTGTGATCATTTGATCTGCATTTAGTAAAATAGTCTAGTCAGGATTTTTTCACTCTTTGATATAATGGCTAAGTTCTACCTTACATCTACCTAGATGCATTACCTTTTCTAACTTAGACTTGCGGTTCCTTCCTTCTTTTTAACCCCATTATGGAAATGACTCTAATATGATATAACATTACTGACATACTGTCATTTTAGGAATTTGTATTGCCACAAATTTACTTTTCGGTTAATAAAGTTTTACTTTGAAGAACACATGAAGATCTTTTAGATACATAAATAAATAAAAATATTATGTGTGCGTGCCCCAAACAAGCTATTCCATGTCATGAGCAAAGAGCTCCATTTGACAGCACTCGAAACAGGACTGGCACTCACCATTACCCTTCAGTTGTGGGTTTCAAGGGAAAAACAACTCAGTAGTCAAAGCCAAAGCCACAGCTGTATGGGGCTAAGAAAATGAACAACGGGAACAAATTAATAGTCATCAATCTTTGCTTCACTGGAAGAAAAACATCTTTGCAAAGATGGACCACACGGACAGGAATGCACCAGCAACATTGATCAAAATGCACTAGGGCTACCGAGTCAGGTTTTACATGACACCCACAGCTAAAGGCTAGTCGTGTATGCCGGATGAAGTTTTTGTTTTTTTGAAGGAAATTGTTACTGGATGGCCATCTTCCAGGCCCTATCGCCCTGAGCACCACCCCTTAGGCTGGGAGGTGGTCTCGGCCATTCTTAGGGAATTCCCTAAAACGTTTTGCTTTTTCTCCTCGATTCTCTATTTGTGGTCTTAGGACTCTGGGCGTTTTCCCAGTATAATGCAATGTGAAAGTGTGTGCGCCCTTCCTACCCATAAAAGGAAGTGGTGCTTACTTGATTGGTTTAGGTGTTGTACCTGAGAGTGCCCTGTAAAAAAGTAAACTACGTACTCAGGGCAGGTAAGGCACTAGCTAATGGTGGGACGCAGACCTGATTGTGCCACCCACCAGAATAGCCTTTCAAACCTTTATCAAGCCTGGCATTGCAGGCCTGTAGGCGCGCAGTTGCGCCTATGCTCACGTTGGCATTTCTAACTCAATAGCCAAACCTGAGTGGGCCTTCCATTACCACTAGAGCTCCTCTGGGGTAAGCCCTGAAGGGTGGAGCAAGTGGTAGACGAAAGACACTGCAGGTAGACATGGGTATTCCCTGCCCAGGTAGTAAAGAACAGAAGTGTGGGTTTTGCCTACCTGGGAGGTCGGCTCTCCCCAAGGGACAACACCGGGGTTTTGTGGATTCTTTTTCAGTGGTCTTAAGGCTCTCAACACTTTCACACTGCCATTTACAGTAGGAAAGTGTGTGCGCCCTTCCTACTTCTCACTGGCCAATCCTGAGGGGACCTTTCACTACCACTAGGGCACGCCTGGGGTAATACTAAAGGGGTGAAACAAGTGGTAGGTGGAAGGCAGGACAGGTACACACACGTTCCCAGCCCAGGTCATGAAGAATACCCATGTGTGGTTTCACTACCCATGAAGTTTGCTGTTCCCATATGTTAAAATAGGGGAATGGTTGAAATTACTTCACGCAGCAATAGTGGCTTACAGTGGGGCAGCCAAATAATGGTTGCCGTCATTGGATTCACAATGATAAATCCTCCCTCTGTGGTAAAGAGGGATGTGCCATTAATAGATTAGAAATGCCACTTCTAGAAAGTGGGCATTTCTCTGCTCTAAAACTCTTTGTTGCGCACAAGGAGGATTACTGCCATTGGATGGGACCATGCACCCTTCCCAATTAGGTGCTGGTCTAGGCAGACTACCTGCTGTCGTGTGGCACAATGAAGTGTGCTCTCCAAGGTCTTGTTGACTTGCCCCCTGTTCTCTTGTGAAGGTCTCAGGGGCATCAAAGACCTCCCACGAGGGACCCACATCATCTACTTGCGACACGTGGACAGCAGTGCCCACATCGTCTGTTGGAACTCAACTGGTAGCGTGAAGTGAGTGTGGAACTAAGTATTGTGCCTGGAGACCCGATTGCCTTGTGTGGAGCCCCAAAATTACTGCCTGCATCTAAGGAGTGAGGCCCCTGCATCGTAGGGCCTCAACATGCATAATAGTCTTGTTGGGAGTGAGAGGATTCACTGGTTGCAGGATCGTGCCGCATCTCTCTCGTGCAACATGCCAACTGCATGTTCACTGTGTGCGGTGTCCGATTCACAGGTTGCGACCCTTGGAGGTGCGGGCGTACCCGTAGCAGTGCCTCATTCTACGTCAGGTGGCACTGCTGAACTTGTGCCTGGATGAGTGACAGGAATGGTCTGGTGCGACCTATATCAACAAGCACCAGACGTTGTGCCTCATTGTAAAAGAGGTATGGAATTTCCAACTGTTCGCTGTGTGTGACGGGAACGGTCTTATAGGACTCGTATCAACCGCGCACCAGACGTTGTGCCTCATTTCCAGGAATGCGCAGGGGTGCAGATTTGCATTCAGTTGTGCCCGGATTGCCTAGGTTCTTCTTTGATCGACGCGTGTCTGACGGGGTTTCTCCTTCTTCCGAGATGCTCCCCTGCTTCATCCCCCATTTGTCAATAGTTACTTTGGTGCCCTCAGGGCTGCAGACCAACTGGCCTCTCCTCACCCGGCGCGGCAACTGAGTTGCCAGGCAGTATTGCCCGGATCGGGCCTGGGTGGTGAGTGATTGACTGGGCTATGAGAGTGATTGACTGGGCTATGGAACACTTCCAAGAGCGATCAGAAGTGAGTCAAGAGACTGCATGACCCTTCCCTGGCTTACACAGAACTGGGCTGGATCCGCACGGTAAAGTGTGGAATCCTTTGATTGAACGACTATCGCCCTCAGCCCGCTTCTGCTCCACATACCGTGAATGAACTTTCCAAGTAGTGCCCAAACCTCCATTTGTCGTCTGCCACCTAACTAGCCCCGCTACCTAACCCCACCTTCTTCCCTGGTACCTTGACTAAGTGGACTCCGCTCGATCAGCCTAGAATCAGAGGGGCAGGTTGTCTTTGTCTCCAGCCCGTGGGTGTAGGGTAGAGTTTCACCGCATTACTGTGCTGCGTGTGTGTGTGTGTGTGTGAGTGCGTGTGTGTGAGTGCACTCCATACGGACCTACCAGATATCCGTGGCACTGTGTATCAGTGCTGAGTGAGTGTGTGGGAATGACTGCCTGTTATTAATTACACCGTACAGCAGTGTTACTTTACACGTTGATTCCCTGCCAAAAGAATACTACGTTTGACATTAGTTTTACACATGCGGCCTTGGCCTACGATGCTGCCTAAAAGTGTTGCAATTATCTGTGTGTACACATTTCTGATATTATTGTGATCTGGGGTGCACCCTATAACTGTGTGGTGTTGAATAATAATAATAATTGCTAGGGTGGGCCTATGTCAGACAATGTTTTGCACCGCATAAGGGTGCTGGGGGGTAAAGTAGTATCTTTCCCAGTTCTGCTAGTGAAATTTCCAAATGTGATTTATGCCCATAAATACATGATATCCATGTTGTGTTAGTTTGTGTATTGAATACAAACTTTAGCTACATACAGCATGTGTGAAGTCTCTTTTGTGACGCTCAGCGTATTTATTGTGCGACAGTGCTGTGCCAATGCTTTACACATTGAATCTGTGATAAGCCTGACTGTTCAGTACCAAACTACCCAAGGGTGAGCGTAGGTTATACAGTGAGTGCAATCACTGCCTGTCTAGGGTCTCGTCTCAGCCAACCAGAACGTGCCAGTTCCAACAATGTTCCTTGCAGTAACATGCTGTTTATTGACAGTTAAGGAGACACTGGTCTTCAAGTGTTAAGCTGCAAACAAGTTTGGTACTCACTACCTGCTATGCTCCACTGAAGACCTCATAAAGAGCTAAACGTGTTTGCGGTAATGTAATGAATAGTTATGAAGCTTTGCTTTACCGGAACAAATGCAACTTTGCAAAGATGGACCACATTGGCCACAATGCTCTGGAGTGTTTTAAGGGGGTCCTGAGCCCCGCAAACTGCTCTCCATCATTCCAAGCACCATAGCCATAAACGCATGGACCCATCCAAAGGCGATGGGACTGCCTCCCAACAGGCACGTAAAGCACTGTCGGCTTTCTTGATGCCTGGAAAGCGCTGGAGTGTTTTAAGGGGGTCCTCAGTCCCGCAGCCTGCTCTGCTTATTGGGGGTCTTAATATCCATCGTCTCACGCGCCCAGAGGCGCCAACGCATGGTACATCCAAAGGGTGCAGGCTGCCGTTTAAAGCACTATTGGCTTGCCCAGGTGCGTCTTGTTGGCTTCCCCGCTGCGCGGGACGTGCCCAGGCAAGCACTTCCACACCACGAAGAGGCAGGTCCATCATTTTTGTGTCATCGCTGGACGCTGTTAAGCTCCATCAATTTTATTAACGATTGATCGCTGCGCATAGAGGCATGCTCACTATTTCTGGGTTTGGTCCTGCTAATACCCTTTTGATGACTTCAACTAGATTGTGACCAGGTTAACTGCATGGCCCAAGAGCGAGGACTGAGGTGTATGGAGAGACAATAAAACTTGTGGTCCAAACTGGGGTTGCAATTAAAACAGGAAAGTTTGTTGTATATTTAGCTGGGGTTTTGAAGTGGCTTTAAGTGTTTGTTTTTCGCTGCATTATCCTGTTGTGGAGGGGGGGTGCGGATGCACGCCACTGTTTAGATTCACTACATTCTTGGTAGATTCATCAACCAAGAACAGGAGCAACCACAGAAATACATCCAAACTTGCAACCACCAATACTGGAGAACATAAATTCTATTCCAGTTTTTAACTTGTCTTCTGACAATATTGACTCCAATGCGGAGGCCCTCCTATCTAGAGGACTATCATTTGTCCCTACCACCACTCTCAACAAGTTTGAACTCAAAAAAGATCTACATTCCTTTTTTCGCAGTATCAGATTAAAAAATGTTTTTTTCACCCAAACATACAATCGTATTATTGGGCCGCTCAGCTGACAGTGATAAATCACTGGATTCATGTACCCCACACGGACCATGCCTATGCTCTCGATAGGCTGCAGCTAAGGGTGTTAGGGCCCCACCGGGCACTCTATAACAAGACCTGCTCCATGACGGGCCCGACACACCATACACTCCATATCTGGAAGACAGTGCAAAAAAAGTTAGGACGGCACAACACACTGACACGAGCAACACCCCTGTGGGTAACGGACAAGCTGGGTAGGTTGGAAAAATGTAAGGGCTTTCACAAATGGGATCTCATTGGGATATCTAAGGTGGGCGACCTCTGGGTACGAGGAAAAATTATCACATTCACACAACTCCAGAAGAAATACGAAATGGCGTCAACGGAATACTTCCAGTACCGACAGATTAAACACTCGCTTGAAGCGGCGATTCCCCCTGACACCACCCTGCAGGAGGCCTCTCCAATTGAGGACAGACTACTGACGGATTATATGGACAAAAAGACAATATCCCCGACATATCGGAAAATGATCAATAACATGCCAGATCCAATCACGAAGCTTAAAGGCAAATCGCAGGCAGACCTGGGTGAATTATACGGCACGGATTGGCAGGAGGCGCTGGCGTCCCCTAGAGAGGTAGCGATCACATCTAAGCTTCGCCTTATTACACTAGAACTACCCTTTTTAAGATCGGAAAAATAGACAACCCGCTCTGCCTGTGACATCCTTGTCCCTGCAGAGCCCAAATGCTGTTTACTTAACATATGGGTTGCTACAGACTTAAATTTAACGTTACAGACCTGGGCTACTCAGGAAGCATGATTGCCAAGAGGAATATTGCGAGCCACTGGGGTGGGGTAGACGCCCCTACGCTGTCAGATTGGTAAGGACATGGACACTGTCATGGTGGCAGAAAAGACAGTATACGTTCATAGGGGATGTCCCAGAAAATGGATTAAAAAAAATGGGGGAGCTGGAATACTTATAGAGGGGAACTGCCCTTAATAACCCAGGAAATTGAAGAGTAGACGCTGATTGCACCAAATGTGGTAATGCTGTGTATGTAACTAATTATTATATACCCGTTACTTGACAAATGCATGAAGAATAAAATAATGTACAAGAAGTGGACTACATCATTCAATTGTAGCGTGTAAAGAAATACTGATTGTGCCTTCATTCTATAAATAAAGTCTTCAGATCAGACCCCCTCAACAGTATTGAAGATAACGTGTTGGGCTGAAAACCTCCATCTGACTTCACCCCTAGCCTAGACATGCTAGGCGCAGAGGTAGAAATGTTCAAAAAAGCTGGTTTGTCTAAAATCCAACAAGCCACTAGATATGTACCTAAACCACCATTCAAGATATCCAGGGAAGAAAATGCCGCCCTCCTTTCTCTCAAGGATAATCAGAATCTCACCATCAAGCCCTGTGATAAGGGAGGTGGCATAGTTATCTTCAATACATCACAATATGTGGAGAAGATGGACAATTTACTCGGATCGCATAGACATTACAAAAAGATCAACAACAACAACCCTGAACCCAACCTCAAACGTAGAATTCTCAGGCTAGTGGAAACTGCTGTTGAAACCGGTTATATCTGCCAGAAAGAGGCGGAATTTCTCACCCCTTCTAATACCCATCATTTATGGGGTTCCAAAAACTCATAAGGATGAGAATAATGCCCCACTTAGGCCGATTGCCTCTACTATTTTGGCTGCTATGGAACCCCTATCGAAATAGATTGATCTGTTCCTCAAGCCTCTCGTGTGTAAGCTGCCTTCGTATGTGAAGGACACTGGCCATTTCATATCCAAGATAGAACGTCTACCATACAATGACCAAAGGGAATTATTGGTTACGATGGACCTGGAGTCCTTATACACTAATATTCCCCAAAAGGAGGCGATGAGGGTTATAGGGGAAATATTGTAATCTGATCCCTCAGTAACCAACTCTTCTTTTATTCTCAAATGTCTTGATATTGTACTCGGGGAGAATTTTTTCGAGTTCAACAGCAGTTTTTTTCAACAAATACAGGGGGTCAGCATGGGCGCCGCCTGTGCCCCCAGTGTAGCTTGTTTATATATGGGACACTTTGAAACTCACCATATTTATAACGAAATGGCCCCGTTCTCTGAGAACGTCCTTCACTGGTCGCGTTTTATCGGCGACATTTTCTTTGTCTGGAGAGGCAATCAGGACACCTTAGATAAATTCACATCATGGATCAATGCGGCTGACCCCAAGCTGAAATTCACTGTCCATCCCAGCAATGTCAAGGTGAAATTTCTTGACCTGTGGATTGAACACCAAAATCCTCATCTGTGGGTTTCGCTTTACACCAAACCCATGGCAAGAAATACCCTACTACATTTTAGTAGCTTCCACCCCTCATGTCAGAAGGATGGCATTCAGTTTAGTCAAGTTCTTCGACTTTGAAGAAATTGTACTACCATTAAGGACTTCATGTACCAAGCGGAAACCCTCAAGATAAACTTATCAGGAGGGGGTAACCCACCAAATTGATCAAAGACACTCTCAAGAGAGCTAGATATTATATCAGGAGGGGGTAACCCACCAAATTGATCAAAGACACTCTCAAGAGAGCTAGATATTATAATCTTCAGACCCAAAAACAAAGAACAACTTGACAAACTTGTATGTGTGACCAAACATTCTAATTTTGATAATAAGGTGCGCCAAATTATCAACTCGCAATGGCACCTTTTAAACATAGATAAGCACGAACAAAAACTGCCCAGACCTCTTTTTGCGTTTAAGAGGAATAAAAACCTCAGGAACCTCCTAGTGAGGGCCAAGAGACCCGAGCTCAACAAGTTGTCAGAAATACATCACGGGAGGTGAGCTCATCAAAATAAACCACAAGTGTGGCTCCTGCCAAGAAGGCCCCAATGCGAGTTGGGAGTGACAGCATTTGAATAAATGAGAGAACGGTATTTCTCAAAGAAATGACAACTGTCGGTCCTCGAACATTGTGTACATCATTCTTTGCCCCTGCAATCTGGCCTATGTAGGCGAGACCAGAAGGGAATGCAGGAAAAGAGTTGGTGATCAAAAATCCAACATCAAATTGTCAAAGCATACCATGCCTCTAGTTAGCCACTGGATAGAGGCCAACCACTCTGAGGGGGACCTTAGGAGGTCGATTTTGGAAAAAGTACTACCACAGATGGGAAGAATCGTAGCGGCAACCTGTAGAAAAAGACGTGTTTTGGATTTTCACACTTAACACCAAGGACAAAAGGACTTAATTAAATTTTATTGTTGGAGAATGCTATGCTATAATCTTTTGGGACCTCTCCCCGGATGTCTACCGTTTTTTTGCCAATGTCAAATGTCCAACTCACCTTGATTTGCTGAATGCATGGGCGGGCTTTTCCTCCTGTTCTCTTTTCACAAACCCTCCCCCTGTCTCCTTTTTAACTTCACGCCCCCATTGGAGAGTTCCCTTTGGGCCAGCCTGATGTGTTGTCATCTCTGTTGCTGCCTGGTTGGTTTCGGTCCTTCTCTTGTTTCAGGGTTCTCTCTGACCCTTCAGACCCAGCTGCCTTAGTGCTGTAGTAGTACATCTGCAACAAAATTCCCTTTTATAATTACTTAACTTTTTTTGTGCCTCTTACACTCTGATATACGATCTCATGGCTGGTTCTTCGTTTTTGAGATCTATTTATATTTTTTTTCCAAATTGTATTTGCACTATGCACAGTGGTAGTTCTTCATCTCTGGTTTCATTTATATTTGTATTCATTGGGTTAGTGTCTCTTGGTTTATCCAGATCAAACATGTGTCTCAGGTACCGTTTTTAGGTCTCGCTAAGACAGCGAAAGCTGTCTCTTTGAGACATTTTGTAGTGGGCTTTTAAAAGTGCAACCAAGTCAGCCTAGACCTACAGTGCATGTGCGCGGGCGCGCGCGCCGCTTTTACCCGGATTACTTTCACTTTCGCGGCCGCACGGCTGCTTTGATGTTTGATCGCGATCGCGATCACTTTCGCTTAGCTGTCTGTTTGAAGTTTGATGTAGGGGCACCTACAAGAAGAAATCCCATGAAGTCCTACAAATGTCAGCTCCTTTGTGAGTATCTTATCCCAAGAGAAAGCTGCCATCTGCATCATGAAGCGTATCTCTGCTTTTAAATGTAAAAGGGAGCTATTCTTGATCATCAAGGAACATGAACTCGGCAAAGTCCGAAACTTGCAAAATCAAACCTTTCCAATCGCTCGGTGACAATATTGCCTGAAATGCAACAGGAAACATTATTAAAATCTAAGAAAGCGTTCTGGTTTAGTTGTTTAGGCCTGCTCGTGGTTTATAACCTGCTGCTCTTCCAATCATCACAGTACTTCTCTGCATCACCATTCCTGAGGAGGCCCATCTGCCCTTTTTTGAAACCCGTTCTCCCGACACTCAGTCCCTGCCTCATTTCTCTTCTTGAGGCACGCTTCCACTTGCGTTCATTTATTCAAAAATACTCGGATCCCTCCTTATCTTCAGAAATGGCCTCACAGGTATGGAAAAGAATGATAATCACTCCTTTGAAAAATCTTAGTTTGGTTTCTTAAGTTACCTTGGCCTATCTCTGCCACAAACTGGCTAAAATGTCATATCCAGCTGGCTGCGTGACCACATTGCGCTGCCTTTAGTATGGCTAGTGTTATGAAGTTGGTGCTAATTGCTGTCCTTGCCTGTGCTTGGTTCTAGACTCTGGTAATGGACAGTTCTGGTACTCGTCACCATCTGCTGCATTTGACATGGTCAACCAATCCGTTCTGATTGGGCGGCTAGTGATGCTAGGAGAGTAAGGGCCACTGTTGAACTGGATTAGCTCTTTGCTGAGCCATTGGCCACCGGTTTTCTGCACATCCATTTTTAGGTCTCGCTGTTGTCCTTTCTTTTGTGGCCTCTGAATTGTTCCCCAAACAGTTTATTTTGCACGCCAGGCTGCTAACAGTCCTTATCTGAACATTAAGTTTTTAGATTGTTTTGCTCTGCAAGTGACTGGAAAGAACTATCCAGCTAGTTAAAAATGTGATCCACATCGTTCCCTGTGCACTTCAGAAATCACCAGCAGTAATCCAGGAGGTCCCAGAGTAATGACAATAATGTCTAGCCCCTTGGAGAAGGGCTAGTTGTTCCAGCTATGTCAAAGCAAATTCCACTGCTTTATTTCATTCTTTCGCCCTCTCTGCTCGTTAGAAAAGGCCTCCCCCTTCCTACTCCTTCCTCACTCTCTGCCTCGGACCTGGATTTAATTCTCCCATCCACACGTATACAGACTTCAGGCCCGCTTGCCGCAGGCTTCCGGAAACAAAAGACTGCACGGCTACTTGTAAAATTCGGGGTTGCAGGGCCCTAGACTACAGACTATGCCAAGCTGCGCTGAGTGGGGAGGGCAAATGTTCTGACCCATTTAGCCACATAAAACCGTCCCTTTCACGTCTCCCAGGTAGGCCAGTGCAATGATCTTTTGGTGAACATAACAGTATTACAAATAAATAACATTTGGAAACGTAATTGGGAAAGCATTCTGTTTTTTTTCTCTCCATTTGTCATTGCTTTTCTGCTGGTAAAAATATACATTTTTTGCTTACGAAATGCTCATTATCTTATTCTCCCTTGCATAGCGAACATTTACTATGCCAATCTACAATGCCTACTTTGCTGTGCACTGGACTGTTGCAGACCACACTTGGTGACCAACTTACTATCGGCCATACTGGAAGGCTACTCTGATGCTCGTCTAACTATCTGAGAAATAATCCTATTTCTACTTACACTGCACCATTCATGTTATATGTGTATATGTATGTGTGTTTATATATATGTGTATATATATATGTATATATATATATATGTGTGTGTGTATGTGTATATATTTATATGTATGTATGTATATGCATGTTTATGCCTATGTGTGTGTGTATGAGGGGTAGCAAGCACTATAAAAATGCAAACCCTTCCGTCCTCTATCCCGATTCGTTTACAATCCAAATAACAGACTAACCTTCCCACAGCTCAAATCAAATTAATTTCATTTCCCTGCACTAATTCATCACTAATCCTTCTTGGGTTCCAGGGTAGCGTGCTACTCGCCAAAAAGCGCTTTGATACCTCATTTGGGGTAGCAAGCACTATATAAATGCACACCTTTCCCTCTTTCATACCTCCTCTATTCTTTTCAATCCAAATAAAAGACTAACTTGTCCACTGCTCATTTGAATTTCATATTTCCCTCACTAATTTACCACTTATCCTTCCTTGGTTACGGAGTAGCATGCAACTTGCCGAAATACACTTCAACGCCTCATCAGGGGTAGCAGGCACTATATGAACTAAAACCTTTCCCTCTTCTATCCCTCCACTATCCTCCTCAAGCAAAATAACTGACTAACATATCCACAGCTCAAATTAATGTCATATTTCACTATACTAATTCACCACTAATCCATTTGGGTTCGGGAATAGAATGCTACTCGCCAAAAAAGCCCTTTAACACCTCAAAAGGGGTAGTAAGCGCTACATAAAATCAATTACAATAAAATACAGTACATAAGCTCTGGTTTCATTACACATAGTAGCATTCTTTTTTGTCAGCTTGCCCATACAAATGGCAGTAGCAATGTTCAAATATCACTCAGCCGCATAAAAAAAAAAAAAAAATTTGCAAAGCAATAGGTCTCGCACTTGCAAGAGTTTGAGCTATTGGTATTGTAAATGACAATGCCTTTTATTTATGTGTTGGTTTTCAAAACAGATTAATAAAAGGCATCATCATTTACAATGCCAATAGCTTAAACTCTCGCAAATGCGAGACCTATTGCATTGCAAATGCTTGTTCCATTTTGTTTTCATTCCCCTTTGTTGGGTTCTTTTTAGGTCTCACTAGCGTAAGGCTGCGCGCATGCGCGGTCTCGCTTGCGAGATTTAGTGTTGACAGGGTATTTTCAGTAAGGGGCATTAAGCCCCGCCCCTCTTTCCCATTGGCCGGCGTCACCGTTTATGGTAAACGGTGGCCAGCCATTGGGAAAGAGGTGCTGGTGACGTTTTCGCTTGGCTTTTCGAGCCGTCCAATTTGGACGGCCTCGTCTGCTTTGAGTTGGTCGCAAAAGGTTGCTTATCTTTATGGGGCCAAACACATGGCCCCTTAAAGACAAGAAACCTTTTGGCAGGCGAGGCCGTCCAAGTGGCTCGGCAGAAAAAGCCGAGCAACTACATCATGGCGCAGGTTCAGTGTAAACACACGTGCATCGCGTCCCTTGGAGCTGATCTGTACCTTACAGGAGGGCGGGTGACGGACTGCCTGCCTGCCTCAAAAACTCCTGCTCCGTAGACAAGGAAGAAACACTGGCAGATAACAGGACCTGGGCCGTCAGCATGGAAGACAGACTAGCGGGGCCTGCTCGCCCCTCTCAGACGATCTCCGTGGCCCAAGCCTGAAGAGGGGGCGGTTCAGGGGTCACGGGATGCGCCTTGGCAGTGAAGCGAGGGGCGCGGGGCCAAGGGCAGGTCGCAGCCAGGGCTGCCTAGGTGAGAGGATGAGGAAGGAGAATAGATGCATTGCGAGCCGTTCAGGAAGTGACACTAAAAGGGTCAGGGAGGGAATCCAGGACAGCGATGAGAGCGGGTGCAGGCGCTACTGCAGCCTCATTGTGAGAGGATGAGGAAGGAGAATAGATGCATTGCGAGCCGTTCAGGAAGTGACACTAAAAGGGTCAGGGAGGGAATCCAGGACAGCGATGAGAGCGGGTGCAGGCGCTACTGCAGCCTCATTGTGCCGGGCGCCCTAGGAGCTTCCGGCAAGCGATGCAGTGTGAGGGGAGCTACCCCCTCACACTGCAGTGCACGCGGGGTGATGCAGCCATGTTCGGAACTGAATCTTCCTGTAAACGCACCCGGCTCCTCGAGCCGCCCCCTTTGGATCAGTTTCATTCCTGCCCTCAACGCCTCTCGCACTTTTGGGGGAAGTAAACGCTGGGGCCCCCCTCACACCACTGCAAGCATGTCCTCCTCCCCACAGGCATCTCTAGCGCCTAGATATTGGGTGCGTGCTGCAGGGCGGAAATCCGGAGTGTGGGTTCCAGCGCCTAGATACAGGGTGCATGCTGCAGGGCAGAGACACGGAGGCTGGGTTCCAGCACTAGGACACAGAGTGCCTACTCCAGAGTGGAAAGCCGAAGTGTGGGTTCTAGAACAGGGGACCTGTATGTTCGGGGGCAGGAGATGGGGAACCAGTGACCATGAGTTGCCCCTCGGCATGGAACAAGGAGACCGGCGAACCCCTCACCTTCCTCGGATAAGACCTGCAAGGCGCTATGTTTCACATGTGTTGGGCTGGGCGTGGAGTAACAGCTGAGGTGGTTCATGCACGTTTAGAGGTGTGTGCGAGGGTGGAATGCACAGCTAGTTCAGTCCTTTTGACCCTCTGTGTGGAGCTTTTTCAAATAATTTTGCACAAACAAGTAGGGGGACTTTAGCTCGGGTGCTCCAAGCACTTCGTACACAAAAGGTTGGTTGCTAGATTGGTTGGTAGGAGAGGGAGGGTCGGGGGGAGTGATAGATGTACGGAGAAGAGGAAGGTCTGTAGGTATTTCTTGAACAAAAAAATTAAATGTAGTTACCAATACATATTTGCGTTCATAATGTTTTTGTACTCAATGTGTATTACCTAGGTGAGCCCTCTACCTGTCTTGTGCCTGAATTACTTAGTCATGCCGAGCTCGACGTTTCACACTAGTTGTGCCTCTCAATTCGATCATCTCGCTTTTCCTGTAGTTAGCATATATTTAGCCGCCCAGGATGGGTGTGTGTTTTTTCTATTTTTTTTTTTTATCTCTTGAGACCAGCACACACTCGCTCGCTCTAGGCCTTAACATATCTTTCTGGTTTAGCGGGAGTACCACCGCTTGTGGGACGCCAGAGTAAAATTCTCTGTCAGTATGTCTCGTGGCACTACATGTTCTAGACAGGTTGTATGTCCGGCCGTGGTGACGTTGGCTAAATTCACAGATTTTAGCATCGCTATGTGATTAGAGCAGGTGTTCCCGTGGTTCTTGGTTACAGTATCCTTGTGTGCAAACCCTCGGCTGTCAGGCTTTCTTGATATCCGACCAGGGTCATGCTTAATACGTTAGGGCTTTCTATTTAGGATCATCGCGTGTAAGTCTGGCGATGGGCTCATGCTTCAATGCCCCATCTTATTTTTTTTTTTCTATTTTTTCTTTTAGGTTTATCACTTTGTTAAATTATGAACAATCAGTTGTGCCAATCCTGGGTTTTACTCTAGAGAGAACTGTGGGCCCTAATGAGGGATCCCATTTACTCCACGGACTCTCCAGTGTTGTGAGTTCGGGTCCAGCTTTCGAGGACTCTGAGGCTATACCCTCCTGGCACAGGGACCCGGCTGTCTCACAGAATTGGCTAAGCGTTTGTCTTACCCAGTGTACTCCCCCAGTCACTCGAATATCTCTTTTTGAGATTTATTTACCATTAGTCTCTATTTATTAATGTTTCCTCCTATTTGGGCTTAGAGCCCATTCATCATTATTTTTACGTTGTTCAGTCGCCATCCTTGTGGCAATTTGTTCCTGGTATATTTCCTTTGCTGTCTAGTTATTCTTCTCTCTTGGTCCACTTCCTATCACTGGGATCACAACGGTGTGAGCATGGTCACCAACACTTTACGTCTTCCTTTTCTGGCACGGGTGTTCTGGACACAGTAGTGTTTGGGTTACCCTTCGCTATATAGCGTTTAGATTGGTTCATACAACCTCTGTTAATTTTTCCCCAGTGTGCACGCCCTTTTGTTCTTATACTTGTCAGTGTATCCAGTTGTCATGAATCTGAGCCTTCCTTCTTGTTATGCTGTGCTGGTTTTAGATGTGCAGATCAATGGCACAAGGCACTGTTCTTATTGCATTATACAAAGTGTGTTGTATTTTTGGTCTTTCCATGCGCGTCCTCCAACGTCTTGCACCCGATTATACGCCCTGAAGAAGGTGAGACCCATATTTGGGTCACACACAGATACACGCGTCGGCCCTGGAGTTCATCCTGTCAACTTGTTGCATTTCTTGTTTCCCCCGTTTTTAACTATTAATACACTGAGAAGAAACTGGAGCTTAAACATGAATTGTACCATCAATTGATTTCTTGTTTCATGTGCTAATCTTGTAATTGACCCTATTCTGTCCATGTGTGTTTATATTACATAAGTATTAATTACTTCTTAGTATGTGGGGGACTTGCTTGTGTGTATATTTTGTAAATGTGGAATCCTTACTTTGGAGGATGTATGAGTATATGTGGGTATGTGTCTGCTTGGTCGAACGAATGTGTGTGTGTGATGTAGGATGCACTTGGACTATTGTGGTGTTATCTTCACTATGGTTTTATATAAATTGTAACATTATATTCATTAAATACATTTTATATTTTTGGTACTCCATGTTCTTTTGTACCATACTTTGGAAGGCCAGTTTTTTCATGTTTGTGCATCAGTGACTATTAGCACATTGTGACTTTGTGCAGAGGATTGTTGTTATGACTGTACTATCTTCTGTGCGGCGTATGGGAAAAAAGGAGGGCGACCGCCATAAAGCCACCTGTCGCCCCTTCGAATTTGTATCAAAAGAGATCATGCTAGCAGAAAGAAGGCTGCCTCTAACAGGGGATGGCCCTCCTTTTGTTCCCCTAGTCTCCCCGGTCTCTCTGATGCTCCCATTGGATTCTCAGAGCATCGTGCCACCATTGCAATCAGTCTGTTGGAGGATGACCAGGATGGAACCTCAGTGGCGACAGCCATGCCTTTAATAAATGGATGCCACAGATGGACACACCCAGCTGCTTACTCAATCAAATCCAATCGTAAACTCTAGATGCAAGCAAAAGAAGCGTGCGGTAGACCAAACACAGGGATGCAATTTAGATAATCTGGGTGTGCAGACAGCCAAGGTTATGTTCTTCTCACCTTTCAGACCATCCCCGGATGCCCACTTGTGCGAGTTTAATGCAGCTTTGAGTGCTAATATAGATTAAATTATGCCAAAGCTAGTATTTATCGAATCCAGATTATTGCAGATTTTGGACCAGGTGAAAAATCTTGCAGACCCATTGTTTGGACACAGTACCTCATCTTGTGGTGTGCCCAATAAGATCTATTCAGCCCAGCCACAGAGACCGTTAGACCATTTTAGCAAACCAGTTACCTTTCCCCAAGCTCCTCAGCCTGTTAGCGTGTCACCTGGTGTCCCTACTGCCTCTTCTGGCCCCCCAGCTCCCATGGAGGGTCTCGACTTTAGTTTGTGGCCCATTCTTCATCCCCAAGACAAGGACGGCGATTAATCTGCCTACTGAAGTGACCCCATACGTTGTAGTCTTAGGGAATGTTCCCCTCTGAACAAGCCTACGCCTGAATCCTTTGAGGAGTTAAAAAATAAAGTGGTTCACTGGTTTAACTTGCATTCTAACTTAAGAGATCTATGGATCTATTAGCATGGTGCAAAGGGTAAACTGGTTGAACTCTAATGTCAAGAGGTCAGCAGGGGACTGTGTTGTGGTAAACTTTAATAAGCCTAATATTGCTGCACAGACTTGACTAATTCTGTTGCTGCTATTAGGGAATTTTAATATTAGGACTGTTAGAATCCGGGTTCAAAGGTTAGCACAGGTAGGTACTTGTGTCAAGCATGGAACCTTTCCTCTAGTCAGGGTAAGGGGATACACTCCCAAAATAACCCCTGGTCACCCCCTTGGTAGCTTGGCACGAGCAGACAGGCTTATCTCAGAGGCAGTGTGTAAAGCATTTGTGAACACATACAGTAACCAAGTGACAACACTACAAATGGACACCACACAGGTTTTATATTAAAAATAAGGATTCTTTAGGGTTACCACAAGACCATTAAACGACAAAAATACACAATACTGTTACTTTAGATGGTAGAATTTTGCTTAGTTCTCTTAAGTTCTTAAATGCGACACTTTAAGTCAATGTACCTTTTAGATGCGACACGCAGGGCAACGAAAGTGTTGCAACGATGTTGATGCGATGAAGTTTTTGGTGCAAAGAAATAAAGACGTGAAGATCTTCCAGATGCGTTACGCTTCTCCGATGTTGCGAGAAGGATCGACTCGATGCGTCAGCTACAGCGGCGTCACCCTTTACGCGATGCGACGACAGCGGCCTTGGCAGCAGCACTCTTCTCCGACGTTTGCGAGACGCTTCCGCTCGATGCGATGTTGCAGCGGTGACACCTAATTACACGATGCAACGACAGCAGCTCCGAAAGGTGGCACGCTTCTCCGTGGATGCAAGGCGCTTTTCTTGCTGGTGCAATGCGACAGCTACGATGGCGACACGCTTCTTCCTCGATGCGAGATTCTTCTCTTGATGCAGTGCGATGCGTCAGCTACGATGGCTGCAATGGCGACACGCTTCTTCGGCGTTGCGAGACACTTCTTGGATGATGTGAGACGCTTCCGCTCGATGCGATGCTGCAGCGGCGACACATTTTACGAGATGCGACGACAGCAGCTCCGACTGCGGCACGTTTCTCCTCCTTGAGTCGCGCTTTCAGCTCCTTACGACACGCAGTCCCTCAGAAGGCCCAACAACAGCAGCAGGCCCTTCCAAAGAACTCTGGGGAGCTGGGGGGTGAAGTCTGTTGTTCCTGAGACTTCAGCAGGAGGCAAGCTATATTCCAAGCCCTTGGAGATCTTTTTAAGCACAAGTTGAAAAAAGTCTTTGTAGTCTTTCTCCTCTCTTTCAGCAGCAAGGCAACCACTGCAGGCCAATCCCCCAGGTCAGGGACAGTACTCCTCCTTACAGCTTTCCCAGTTCCTTCTCCTCAGGCAGAGGTTCTTCTTGTCAAGCAGGATCTAATTTCTTGGGAGCAGGGTCCCAATACTTATACCCCTAATCCCTTTGTTCCTCTGGGGTAGAGGGGCCTTTGCCCAGTCCAAACCAGTTCCTGAGCACTTTGTTGACATGACTGACTTTCCATTCAGGGTGCAGGGCAGAGACATCAGCCGCTCCACAGGAGGTGGAGCCAGCATTGTGGTGGCAGAGCACAGCCCTATTCAGAGTGCAGGTGCACTCCTCCCACCCATCTGGATGTCAATCTCTCTATTCACCACCAGGCTACCTAGCCCTGCCCCTCTGGGTTTCCCCAGCCCTGTCACTCACACAAACCAGACAGGCAGATACACATCATAGCAGAGGCGGGCTGAAATGGTTAGGCAAGCAAATACCAACTTTCTAAAAGTGGTATTTGCAAACACAGAATATTAAAATAAACTTTACTAAAAGATGTATTTTATTATTCTGAGTTCAGGCATACTAAACTCGATGTTCTACCATGTTCCCTGGGTCTGTTAGGATGATAGGATGTAACAATTCTAACAGCCCATTCTGGCCTATGGGAACAGGTAGCCTTGCAATAGTGAAAAACGAAAATGGCTGTAATTCACCATTAGGACATGCCACACACATCATGGCTTGTCCTACCTTATGCGTACAATGCACTATGCCCTTGGGCCTACCATAGGGGTGACTAATATGAAGTTAAGGGAAGGTTTAGGGACTGGGAAGTGGGTGCACTTGCCCAGTCAGCATGACAGTACCAGACTGCACGCAGGTTCTGCAATGGCAGACCTTAGACACATTTTACTAGGCCGCTTCTGTGGGTGGCACAACCAGTGCTGCAAGCCCACCAGCAGCATTTGTATTTACAAGCCCTGGGTACTCCTGGTGCACTTTACTGGGGTCAGACAGTAAACCAAATAAGCCAATCATGGAATCCAACCAACATATACATTTTAAATAGGGAGCACTTGCATTGTGGCACTGGTTAGCAGTGGCACAGTGCTCTGAGCAGCTAACACCAGCAAAACACATGAGGCACAGCGACAAAAAGTGGAAGGGAGACTCACGCCAAGGTGCCAGGTCTAACAGACTGTTACTTTTTATTGGGGGTCTTTTACTCGCAGTTTTTATGGTTCCTATTTATATTGAGTGTGAGCGGTTTTTACTTTTTGGTTATGCGTGTATCAGGTTATTATGCTCTTTTTATGGTTATAATTATAACCGAATAAAAATGGATGATGATGATGACGACGACAGGAATGCACTGGGAGATCTACTTAGGAATCTTTTAACTTGTAACCCACAGCTTAAGTGTATTGGTGTGTGCCAGTCTTGTTGCGAGTACTGCCTAATGACCGTTTACGATTTTGGCATGTAAACATGCAGTGTCGCAGGTCCAAATATCCCAGCTGTCTGACAGCACGTTTATAACAGCTGCAAAGACTGTAAAATAGAGCTATAAAATAAATAGATGTATCCACCCTCTCCACATTACTAAGGCTACTCCTAATAAGAGTTTGAAAAATATCCCTTCATTGAGAGGGATGCAGACAAGAAAACATATTGGAAAAGTAAGCAACTTGCATCTGTGTTTTTTTTATAACTAATCCATAAACTATGCACAGTACCATTAGTACGTTGTCGAGAGATGGAATTGACTTAACAATGTCAAAAGTGTCTGACCTTTGAGCGAACAGTAAATCTTAGCGGAATTTTAAATTGTAGCAACGAATCAACCTTTCTGGAATCAAGGTAGATAGTTCTGTTAAGTAACGTTCAGCCTTACACAGAAAATATGCCGATTAAATCCGTTTCTAATTATGAGCAACAGAATCAAAACAAACATCTTTCGTAGCAGCAGCTTCCGCCGAGCTCTACTGAAACAAGTTTACATTGCCCTAAGAGGCTTCTGTTCATGATTTTAAGCTTGACTAATAGTGTCTGGTATTTCATGGTAATGGTATAACTTAATAAGGAATAGTCAAATCCCATAAACCTCATGGAAAACACTCAAGTACAAACAAAATTAGAAACGTGCAGACCAACAACAATCTGCCGGAAGTCTAAATCCCACCTTGACAAGTATCACCCTTATGATCCTTCCTAGCCGCTTACCTTAAAGTTGAATGACAAGCAGCAACTGCACCAGAAGGCACACGCACTATTGACAGAACAGTTCCCTCCTTGACGCCAGACCAGAGTGTAGCGTTGCTCGTCGTCATTGCGCACACGCACCGCTTTAGTCCCGCCCCCAACAACCTGCGCAACATCTTCAGATTGACGCTTTCGACCAATCAGGCTGCACGATAGACCTCACACTAGATGGGGCGATCCACCTCTTCAACTCAAACTACTGCTTGCTATTTAATACGGCGAGGCAAGATTTAGAGTGAACAACGAAGAAGTCCCACCTCGGACGAGTCGTTGTCACAGCGCGGTAGCTGACAGCCCCGCCTATCGGAAGCACTGACCTTCAGAGCCCCGCCCATCTCCTGCTAGCCGTATCTCATATTACAGTAGCAGCCACGCCGCCCTGTTCTTCGAACTAAATTGCGCAGGCGCAGTGTGCATGGCTCTCAGTGGGCTGGCCTGTGTCCGTGACATGTAGAGGGATATGATTAGAGGAAGGCACGTCAATTTCAATTTTAAGTGGTTAGAGGTATTGGGTCAGTTAAAGCTAGTTGATTTTCTTCCTTAAACGGTTCCTGGTTAGGACGAAGCCACAGGGACTACTACGTCGAGACTATTTACGATATGGGCTCATTTATAGTATACATTATAAGGTATTTTGGAGGATCCGCTCTGTTTATTTCAGTGCATAAACATTATAACCCGTATCAACTCACAGGTGTTACTTGAACAGTGTGAGTCCCAGGTAGAGGTGGACAATCCACTGAAAGGTCGAGCCGGAAATCCTGCCGCTGGCTGTGCTTGAAGTCTTCTTAGAACATCGGGCCTAAAATCAGCCTAGGCGATGTTGGTTAGTGGCCACAGCTGTCGACTAATCGGCATAGGGAACGAAACTTCCATTTTGCATTTCCTAAATAGCGAACCTTAAGAAAGCACTATTTAGGAAATGCAGATTGGATTGTACAAAATTTGCGATTTCCTGATAACCATTCTTGTGAAGTCTCAATCACTATCAGGAAATCGCAAATTTGGAAATGCAATGCCAGTCGCACCTATGGTACTAACCCCCCCCCCCCTCCTCCCTCATTAACCATCCTGTAAATGAAATTGGTGCTCGTGTAAAGTGCTCCAATGCCCTCGGGAAAAGTGCGCGCTACACGGCACTGTAAAACTGCATTTTGGGTGCTTTTTTAGGTCTCGCGCCTAGCGTTGCAGTGTACAACACTGCTCGCGCAGCGCGAGACCTCTTGTACGGGGTTCTGAAAGCTGACCACACGCTCGTGGTTTTGCTTTCTACCGCTGGCACTGGGTTTCACGTGTTTTTTATTTTTTATTTAAAGCATGCAATTGGGCAAAGGTGGGCGCATGTCCCGCCTTTGCCCCACCCAGGTCTAGCACGCGCAGCAGCGCGCGTTCGCCTCACTGCCGCTGCAGCGCTCCTTCACCTCCCCGCTCTTCTGTGGTGCACGTGGCACCACTGTTTGCCGTCTGGTTTATATCACTGGTGCACGAGGTTGAAGATGACCAGGTCCTCACAGTGGTCATGATGGGGCCAGCTATGGGCAGACAATGTCTAATACTTCACCGTCAGTGTCGGGAAACTTTGGCTTCCGCACATCAATTAAAAATTAGCAAACATTTGTGACAAGAATTTTCAATTCTATTAAGGACACGGAGGCGAGGATTATGCTTCTCATTTTCTTTACTGAAAATCCCAGCAGCCAATCAGAAAGTAAAAAACACAATTATGTACTACAATACCCATAAACCTAGTGGGTATCACGTGACAACCATAGAGTAGACCCCTATATAAGGAGCATAAGAGAATACTACATCCTCTTTCTTTGTGTGAAAACCGGTAAGTCAAAATATAGTCACAGTCTGGAATCCGAGAAAAACTGGAAAGAATCCATTCAACTGAAGGAATCCAAAGGCCAACGGCAGGAACGAGAAAACTTGAAGTCAGCTTCAATGAAACAGCATGTCCTGGAATACGACGAAAGAACCTTCTTTAAAGGTGAAAAGGCAGCAAACTTCACTTGAGATCAGAACCTGAAATAGAAATATAAAGCCGTAATACCACACTCCCAGGAAGAGATATAGCAAAAGGGAAGGGAAAAAACATCAGCATAAACATACATTGCATTATAAAGCATTTCAAATCAGACAGTACAAAACTGATTATGGGTGGGATAATCCTCCCCTCCGTGTCCTTAATAGAATTGAAAATTCTTGTCACGAATGTTTGCACATTTTTAATTCTATGTCAGGACCGGAGGCTCCGATTATGCTTATTCAAAGCTGCGCCACCACAACAGATGCAACATTTACAATAGGTTTATAGTAAAAAGTTTTAAATGTAGAGTCAGAGGACCAATCAGCTGCATTCATAATGTCCAATAAACTGATTCCCGTAGAAAAAGCCTTGGATGCCATAGCACCACGAGCAGAATGAGCACCAAATTTGGAGACATCAATACCAGCTTCGCTCATGAGCCAACGCACCCATCTTGCCAGTGTAGCTGGGGTCCCTGGACGAAAAGGTCTCTGTAGAGCAATTAACAATTGACCTGCCATATCTTGACGAAAACCTGCAGTACTTACCTCATAATCCCGGATTCATTGTACCACACACCGTTTTGGATTGTCAGGAAACGCAGGATAAGTGACAGAAGTGGTGTTACTTTTAGTACGTCTGGTGACCAAAAAAGTAACACCCTCAGGAGAGAATCTGCAACCCGCTAGATCGAGGGCGCGGATATCAGACACGCGTTTACATGATACCAAACAAAGTAGCATAGCTAGCTTGGCAGAAAGCTGTTTGCGAGACAAACCTTGATTTACAGGCCATGAATCCAAGAAACGTAAGATAATGGAGACATCCCAGAGCTCTGAATATTTAGGACACAGTGGTTTTACCAATCGGATACCCCTAAGTAATTTACACACTAAAGGATGGTCACCAAGTGGTTTGCCCTCAATGACCACGTGACCTGCCGAGATGGCTGATCGAAAATTATTGACAGTGCGATAAGCAAGAACTGAAGCGGCTAAGGACACTAAAAAGTTCACTACCAAGGAGACCTCTGCTGTAGCGGGATCCACCTCCCATGGAGAGCACCAATCACACCATCGTTTCCATGCTGTAGCATAACGTTTGTGTGTGTTGGGCGACCAAGCCTCATTGATAAATCTGGTAGCGTCTCTCGAAAGGCCTTGGGACTTTCCAACGATCCCTGAAATTCGCCAAGCGACCAGCCGTAGTTGACCTGATGTTATTAACGGATGTGGAGATTGGAGAGGGTCTAACAACAGATTCCACCGAAGGGGAAGAAGAACCGGAACCGCACATAACATTTCTAGAAGTACTGGGAACCACGCTTGAGCCCTCCAAAGAGGAGTGATCAGAATCAATTCCGAGCGATAACATTTGATTCGGGCTAGGACCCTTGGAATCATTACAAACGGAGGGAACGCATAACAAAGCACTGGAGGCCATATTTGCAGAAAAGCATCCGTGGCTAGAGTCTCTGGATCCGGACACCAGCTGAAGAACTCCGGAATTTGTTTGTTGAGTTTGGAGGCAAACAGATCGATCCAACAAGGGCCCCACATCTTGTTCAACAATCGGAACATTCGAGGATGAAGCCGCCAATCGCTGAAATCTCGGAGATGTCTGGAATTCCAATCCGCAACTTGGTTGCTGCACCCTGGAAGATACTCCGCTACTACAAAGAGACTGTTCTGAAGGCAAAAGTGCCAAAAGTCTTTGGCAATCTCTGCTAGAAGTCGGGACCGAGTCCCACCCAACTTGTTGACATACCTAACCGCCGACACGTTGTCCATGCGGAGAAGGATGCAACAATTTGTCTGACGGGGCGAGAGGCAACGAATCGCAAAGGAGCCCGCCAGAAGCTCCAGGCAATTGATGTGAAGATTCAACTCCTCTGGAGACCAACGGCCGCCAGTGGACACTTGACCGCATCGGGCTCCCCAACCCAACTGACTGGCATCGGATTCGATCACTACCTCCGGGGTGGTGCCGAATAGGGCTCGACCGTTCCTCGACTCCATATGTTCCAGCCACCACAACATCTCCCACCTCGCCTCCTCTGAAAGAGGGATCTGATCGGAATACCTGAGGCCTGTCTGGAGATGGCGGATTTTGAGGCGTTGAAGCGCTCGGTAATGAAGGGGACCCGGAAAGATCGCTTGTATAGAAGAAGCTAACAACCCTACGACCCGGGCTACAGACCTCAAGGACACAGTCTGCTTGTTCAAAATCAACCTCAACTCTCTCTTGATCGATCTGATCTTCTGCTGGGGCAAGAGGAGTTGACAAGTGAGGGAGTTGACTAGAAAGCCCAGAAACTCCACCGATTGAGATGGAATCAACACTGATTTTAGAGGGTTGATCAAGAATCCCAGATTCTGGAAGAGATCCGTGGTCCGGGCAAGATGTTGCAAAACAAGACGAGGACACTGACCCATGATGAGAATGTCGTCCAGATAAATGATGAGGTGAACGCCTCTGGCACGAAGAAACTTGACCACAGGCCTCAGAAGCTTCGTGAAGCACCAAGGTGCTGACGAGAGGCCGAAAGGAAGGACTTTGTACTCGTACCACATTCCCTGCCATTGGAATTGAAGAAAACGACGATGAGGTCCGTAAATGGGCACCGACAGATAAGCATCTTTCAGATCTAGACGGACCATCCAGTCCCCTTCCTGAAGAAGATCGCAAAGAAGATGGATCCCCTCCATCTTGAAGTGACGATATACAACCCATCCATTGAACTCCTTGAGATTTAAAACAAGCCTGGATCCACCCCCCTTCTTCTGAACTAGGAAGACGTTGCTGACAAAGCCCTGAGGATGACGAACCGTCCGCTCTATGGCCCCTTTTTGGAGAAGCAAATCTATCTTGCTGGAAATGAAAACCTGATCCAGATGGGAAAAAACCATCGGTCGCGGGGAAAGACTCTGAGAGGGGGAATGCAGAAACTCTATTCTGTAACCCTGTACCGTATCCAGAATCCACGCATCCTGCGAGATCTCTTGCCATTTGTGGAGAAAATACTGGAGACGGCCCCCCAATTGAACCTCTGAAAAGGGAATTAAGCTCACCTGAAGGAGTGGCATCGCGTTGACCTCCTTGGTTGCCTCCATAGCGTCCCTTTTTGTTGTAATTACGGGATCCACGTGTGGAAGAAGTGGACTCCTGATATTTTCCATGTTGGGAATCATAGCCTCGCTGGGTGCCTCTTTGGTAACCTCGGCCGAATGACCGCCCCCTATGTCGTCCGGCCCGTCCAAAAACCGTGCGAAAAGCCCGCTTTAAGGAACCCTGTGCTATATCAAGGCCACTGAAGGTTGCGACAAACGTAGTTAATTCCTTTAGAAAAGGTTGACCAAAGAGGAGACCCTGAGCCAAAGGGCCGGATTCCGAAGAAGACAACTCTGCTAACTTTGGATCGAGTTTTAAAAGAAAAGAGCGGCGGCACTCACTAGACATGGCACAGTTTGCATTGCCTAACAAACATATTGCACTTTGAGCCCAGCCAATTAAATCATCTGGATTGATAATCTGCCCTGAGGCTTTGGATATGTAACCCAAATCCAAAATCTTTGTTAGGGGGCCGGACAAATCAAGCAACTTATCCTGGCAGGATCTCCATGCACGATCTAGACCCTTCTTTGGATCCTTCGTATATTTTTTAAGATATGTGAACATGGAAGGATCCACATCAGGAGTATCCGCCACCTTGTCCGCGAGGTCCGGACGTGGGCATTCAGAACGCAAACGCGCTCTAACATCCTTATCAAAAGGTTGACGTAAGTGGGAATGGACATAGGTCGCAACTTCAGTTGAGGGGAGCCATTAGGAAGAATTAGGATGGACAATAGTAGAAGGCTCAAAGGTCAATAAAGTGGGATGTGAGGGGGCGTCCACAAACCGCTCTTTACGTGATTTCTTTGCGGGAGGAGGTGAAGGTTCCGACTCCGACATCGTACCAGAGGAGGTATTACCATCATCTCTAGAAGGAGAGCTAGAAGGAGTATCCTTGGACGTAGATCCTTAAGAATGGTCCGACGCCAAGGTTTTTGCGAGTTTCGCAAAATCTGAAGAGTGTGGATTTTTGGAACGTTTAACACCAGATGAAGTCCGGGACGTTGAGGCTGGAAGCCAGCCTTGCTGTAAGGCATAATTACGTAAATGGCGCTTCAAGGGTTCAATAGCCTTGACCATAGCTTTGTTAACGGAGTGCTGAACTCCCACATCTAGAGCTTCGACGAGCTCATACTCCAAAGACCCAGAGGGTTCTTCCTCAAAATAGTCTGCGTCATTATAATAAAATTCAGACATTGCTGGCACGTAGCATTGACGATATATACCCACAGGAGGAAAATTATTGGAGTTAATATGCACTGTCAGAGGTGTAACAACTTAAAGGGTAATGACAGTGATAAATAAGGGGAGTGGCTAAACCCCAGGCAAGCCAAGCAACACAGGAATGTAGTCATTCCAAGTGTATAAATATGCAAATATTTAAATGTGGAGGGAGGGCTTGCCTAACAATGCCACTCTAGGCAGAGCCTATGCAAATTATACAGCCCAAGCCCTACTATAGACCTGGACGTCACTAGGGAGGCTGGCAAGCTTGTGGGTATAGAGCCAAGAAAAAACCCTGCTCCTGCGTTAAAAAATACCGGTGACAGCTGAGGAGAAATGCCGGTATGCAAATATGGCCGCCACGCATGCGCGGACGACGAAACAAGCCAGAAAAAGGACAGCGCGAGCTGAGCGCGCGCGTCCTCACTCCCCGTCTCCCGCTCCACTGAAAGGCTAGGCGGGCTCAAAGCGCCCGTAACCGGGAGGCGATACGCGCTCCCCCGCAAGCGGTGCCCTGGAAACGGAGCGGCACCTGAAGATAAAACAATGTGGCAAGCTCCGATACTAGAAACCAACAATGCGTGAAAGAATGCGGAGCCGATATGAGCGGCAGCGCCGAAAGCGCGCACAGGGAAAAGACGGCAATGCGAACAGCGCACACAACAGTCCTACAATCAGACTCTGAAACTGTAAGCAAATAACATTAAGCAAGCATGCATATACTAGGAAAGGTGAAAAAAACACTTAACTGGCTGCGGAGCAGCAAAGAAAGAGGATGTAGTATTCTCTTATGCTCCTTATATAGGGGTCTACTCTATGGTTGTCACGTGATACCCACTAGGTTTATGGGTATTGTAGTACATATTTTTGTTTTTTACTTTCTGATTGGCTGCTGAGATTTTCAGTAAAGAAAATGAGACGCATAATCGGAGCCTCCGGTCCTGACATAGAAGTGAAGTTTACCCTCCCGGCAGCTGAATGGTGAACGGTTTTCAGCTTCAGCATGTCTCACAGGCAGAGTACCCTGAAACAGAAAAGCGTGGTTGCTACCTCCCCATAATCGCACAAGGCTGTGGGTGCCTGTGAGTAAAGGAGAATATGTGATTGGGTCTCATGGTGGGTGCCCTTTGGGGTGTGGGTGGTGGAAGGTGGAAGCAGAGAGCTGCTACAGAGCAGAAACAGTTAACTTGTGATATGGTTTATCACTACCGCAAAGGGCCACTAAAGCTGTTCTCATAATTAAATAGCTCTGCAAAGTTGAGAGTGGGGCACCTTCAGAAATTCACACCCCACTAACTCGTGCACTAATGTAAATCCATGTGTGCAGTGCACTGCAGGGCTTGACTGAAGGAATCGCTGCGTGTGTTTGTTCGTCAGTGCATCCTACGAGCTGTGCCAGTGTTTGTAAATGTTCCTGCCCTTGTCCCAGCAGGCGAGGTCTACCCCCACCCCCTCCACAGAAACTACAGAAATCAGTAGTGCGAACCCGTCCCTTCGGACTGAGGAGGTTTTCATTTTCATGACCTCTGTTCTTTACACAGTTTGTTAGTTTTGCCATGTAGCTGGCATTCCTTACCATTTCCACTACACCTTTTCTCGCCAAGATTATTTATGTGTATACGCCGCATCTCTGCTCTCTCAAAGGAGTGGACATGAGCCCTAGCTCTCCAGTGAGAGAGCAGTAAAGATAACAAAGAGAGAGAGGTGTCTGTATGCGTGTTTGTGTAAGCATAGCTGCCTATAAGTCTGTTGAAGTATGCATACCTGCACGTATGTGTGTTATTTATGGGCATGCGTGTCTGCATGCTGTGTGCCTCTACCTGCATGTTTTATTAAAAAAAGCCGAACCCATTGGTTTTGACAATGCTTGTTTTGATTGGGCAGCAAGTGTATCGCTAGCAGTGCAACAGGAAGTGACCGGCTGTGAAGAGTTCATTTCCAGTGGCTTGCACTAGCAATGGGTTCTCCTCTGGTGGGCTCGCTGTTCCGGCAGCAGAGGTGCCTTCTCCGGTCCTCAGAGGTGCTTCAAACTGGGGGCTCGTAGCCCTGCCGGCCGCACTCGCCCTGATGGCTCCACATACCCCAACCTATCGCACTGAAGACTGCTCCCCCTAGGTAACCACCCCTTATCCAGATCTTGTGCCAGGTATGTTGGCTTCCCCAGTACTTGTGTACCCTCGCTGGGGGAGGGTGGGGTTGAAGTTCCTTATGGAGGGAGAGGTTAGAGGGGGCTCAGACTAGTATTTTTCAGGAGGTCACGGGGGTTGGTATGAAGGTGTGTTGGTTGCTAATGGGCAGTGGTTTCTTTGGTGCAGCTGAGAGGTCCGGCGTCGAGTCCTGGTGTTGTAGGGCAAAGAGCCAATTTTGATTTTCAGGGCGCTGGGCTTTGTTTGTAAGTAGCACAAGCTCTGTTTTCGGGGGGGCTCAGCTTCAGAAACACGTGGCAGTTTCATGCCCCCACACGCCATCCCTGCAAAGGGACCGTTAGCACTAGTGAAAATGAGAGAATAGAAGGCTTCGTGATCAGGAACAGTCTTACTTCTGGCCTCTCTGGTTACAGCTTTTGTTCTTTTGACCCGCTCTTTTCAAATGCTTTAAAACTAATTTGAGGACTACAATGTAAGATACATTTTTGCTTTGTCTTAAAGCTGCTTGTAGCAGTCCGTTACTTATCAGTGTAGTGGTTTATCTATCAGTCTGTCCACTCTTCGGTCTGATAGTCGGTGTGTCTGTGTGTTGACTGTTTGTGTATATGCGGGTGCCTGTGTATGTATTTTTGTTTATGTGCGTGAGTGTACACAGGTTATTAGTTTGCTGCTGTTCTGTGTGTGTGTGTTCTTCTGCAGAGTGACGCGATCTGGTCCCGAAGAATGCCACAAACCTCTGGTCATCAAGGCAGAAACATGTTGACCTCATCTAAATAGGGCATATCTATACCCCTTTCTTCACGCTGTTTTTATGTCTATCCTTTGAGGACACCGATTAAAGTTTTTGTCCTCTTTAGAGATAGTTTTAATTCACCCTTTCAGTTTTGAATTTGCACTCTGCCCCTCACTCTCACGACCACTGGATGATTAGAACACCTCTTGCTCCTCTCCTGTGGGAGAGTTGTAGCCCACACTGTGTACCTTGCGGTCGCAGTGTGTAATAGGGAACCCAATGATGAAGCATGTCACCTTTGGGTGATTGAGGGTTCTTGTCTTTACAATAGTAATTGTCCATATTTTGATAATCACACATATTTTTAGACCATCCGGTTACTTGTTGTGAGATAGATAGTATAGAGTGGTACCGTGGTTGGTAATTATCTCTCCAATTGTATGACCCTTTGAGTGAGATTATACCCATGCTTTAATCTCACCCTGCCACAAGTTAAGGACAAATCATTAAACTTTGTTCTTAAAAAGAGATATCTGTCTAGTGGCAGAATTAAAACTCAAAAATCTAAGATCAGTCCTGGCTTTTATGTTTGACCACATTGCGTGATCCTAGGCAAATACTTCATTTCACCGGCCCTGTTTTTTTGTTGCATGTGAGTTCTGAATGTGCACTGTCCAAAAAAAACCTCTTGCGCTCTATTTAATAGCCTATAATATTCTGTGATAAAAATCTAAGCCACATATAGGATATACATGACAACTGACTTGCCTCTTAGTTGACTAATATGATTATCATCAGTACAGGGTCTGGGATGTTTTTCAGTGTATGTTTAAAAAACTCTCACTCTTACAAATGCTTGTCAATGCAGGGATATAGTCTGATGCGCCAAAAGAAATACACTTTTTTAATTTTGAACTCGATGTTTGTTGCATGATTTACATGCAAAAAGTTTCAAGGTTCAGCTCTTGCATGGGCACTTAGAGCCAAAACCATCTGTTCTCCCTGTTGATTTGTTGACTCATTTGCATTCTTAGTGACAGTAACGACTGCATTAAAAAAAAAAAAAAACTTTATAAATACAAGTTCTTTATAAGTAACATAACTTTGCATCTGAAATACAACTTCATTTTTGGCAGTAAATGCACCAATATATATCTATTCTGATCTCGATTAATAAACAAATGAGTGCAAGGCAATCGCGTCACAGCAGCGCCGGGGACGATAAATTCACAGCAGCCCTCCCGCAGCGCGGGACGCGCGCTGGCGTGCCCAGGCGACGCCCGGGCAAAGGGCGGGCCGTCTGTGGCCGTCCGGGGCAGGACTTGGCAGGGCCACGGATTTTGGTGTTTGTTTATGCAAGATATTACTTTTTTAATTTGTATTTTTTGTGAAATTCATGATAGCTTGGGTTTGTTTGTTTTAATATTGTGTAGCTGGCCGTGTTTGTGGTGTTAAATATGTCAAAACTAAAATCCTCCAAACCCACTGAAGCGTCAGCCACGCTAGATAATTACTTAGTGAAAGTAGTTAATAAAATCAATAGCGAACGTCGACTTTCTTTAAGCCTGGGCAGTCCCCCTGCTTCCCCGCCTATTGTGCCCACTGCCCTAGGCGTATCAGAGCTAGATGTTAGCTTCGACCATGACTTACAGGTGGTAATAAATAGCGATGATTTAGTGTCACTGACTGTTAATAAGGCCGTGGCAAATGATATTTCTGACAACCCTGGAGAGCACACCCCGGTATGTAGAGCTGTCAGGGCCTGTCGGAAAATACCTATGAAGCGAGGGGGGAACAAAAAGGTCAAGCAAATTCAAACATCATCAAAACGTACAGCTGGGGGGGAAGAGGCCCAAGTAAAGGAAGGCCCAGCCCAATTGAATTCTGAGCAATTAAATTTGTTGGTCAGCATCATTGACGCTAAACTTGACAAAATTATCCTACCGTTGGTGGCCAAACTAGACCAGATCTCGGAAGAAGTAACTAGATTAGGTCACCTTTTGGATATCCACACTACCAACACTACCCGGGCTGGCTCCCCTATGACCACTGATTTAAGTAAAAATATCAGGAAAGAGGTTGTAATTCCTCCGGATGAGGGGATTAAGGTTAACCAAATAGTTACACCAGCCCAACGGCACATTGTGAGTGAAGAGAATCAGGCTGCCATAGCAGTTAAAAGTAACGTGGGTTGGACCGAGGTGAGGAGAAAGGGTTTTATTAATCTTCCGCCAGATTGTGCCCCTTATGTGGTGGTTTTAACTAATGTACCACGGGCTGACTCACTTAAGGCCCAGCCCCAGTATGAATCTCATGAATCCTTGAAAAATAAAACTGTATTTTGGCTGCATAAGCAATGCGGGTTTCCAACGGCCCTTTCCGATGATATATTAACTACTAGAAGGGTCAATTGGATTGGTAATTCTAGAAAGAATTGTAGGGGCGATTGTGTTATTATTAATTTTAAATATCCTCAACACGTCGCTACAGTTTTGCTTAGAGCAGCTTCCCTACCGTTTACTGATAACAGTGTATGTGTACGCCCGCTCGGCTTTTTCTATAGCCATCTTATTAAAATGCCACTCAATGATAATAACCATCTATGGCCATCTCCGTCAACCCAGCGGCGGGATATAGCCATCCCACTGCTCAACTGTTTCCATGCCCTAAATAGTCTGGATTCTAACGACTGACTTAGCCCAGAGAGCCCTAAACCCTTGGGTGAGATTATTAACAAATGGGTTATCGAACCCACTATTGTCACACTGGTTTCGGAGCCAACCAGGGGGGAGGATCCTCTTGATAATGATTTTAGGGGGCCACTTAGTGGAAATCATAGGGAGTAAAATAATTCTGGTATAATTATTATCCCAGATAGGACCAACATAGGGGGTAAAGGTATAATTTTAGCCAGTTGGAACGTCGCAGGATTGAAATCCAAGGGGAAGGTTCCCGGCTGGCAGAATTTTATTAACTCCTATGATATTGTATGTTTCCAGGAGACGTGGTGTAGGGAAGAAATCAATTACGAGGGGTTTGCCTCATATAATTTGGTGGCGAAGGGTACCGGGTTGGATAGAGCCAAAGGAGGTTTATTGACATTGGTTTCTATCCATCGCCCAATTATAGTAAAAAGGTATCTAACAGTGGGTGAATATGTACAGATTCTTTGGTTGGTGGAGGAACAAACCCATAACATCTTATTGTTGAATTACTATAATAATATTTTTGATAGTTCTAAGGATGTAGTCGTCCGTGACCTGGCTTGTGTCATTGGAAATTTACAACTAGAAGTTAATGTCTCTTTTGATTTTGTCTGGGTTGGTGACTTTAATATCCCATTATGTGAACTGTCAACTGAAAAAGTTTGTGGTTTTACCAACGACGCGGGAGAGGATGACCTGCATTTCTGTCATAACAACTATGGAGATGCACTAAACTATTTTATGGGTTTGTAATAGCCCGGTGGGCAGTAGGGCTGTGACCCCTGACCGCGATGACCCTCCCCCTCGGGGAAGTGGTTGGATGGTTGGAAGAATGACGGAGAATAGAGGCTTGATTAAGGAAGTATCTGCTTCTTTAATGTCTTTTCTTCCAGAACTGGTGTAACGTAAATATGGAAGTCTAAACAAGGGAAGGGGAAAACAATCCGTGACGTTCAGTAAGGCAAAAAAGTCTCTGGAAGTAAGGTCCAACACTCGGTCCCGCTTTCCGCTGCTCTCTTCTCTTGTTGCTTGCAGAAGATTCCGGTCCCCGGGACATGAAAATAACAAAATAAACGGGGTTACTGCTTTGTTCGTGCGCTTTAGATCTTGTGCTACCTTCACCAGGGTGCGTGACTGTACAAGGGTTTAGTGCTTAGCGGGGTATAGGGGGGGGGACAGGGTGCTGTTCAATGCTAGGAACATAAGGCAGTGGCGGCAATGTTCACCCCAAACACTCTTAGTGCCCCGTTTTATAGCCCCATGCAACCCTGTCCCGCCCACCACCACAACGATCCCCGAGCGGTCACTTGCCTTGGGCCACGACCCCGGAATAGGGCCGCGGCGTTGGGACCTTGGAGCTCTTCGGATGCAGGTGTGTTTTCGGGTCTGTCGAGGTGTTCCTTTCCCGTCTTCTTCTCTTCCTTGATACCGCTGGGCTCCCCTTTCTCTGGTCTCTCAGCTGGTACTTGCTTCTTGTCCGACGCGTGTTCTTCTCCGTTCTCGCCGTTCGCCTCCTCCGGTCCCGTCTCTCTCTGTTGGTGGACGCCTCCTTCCTCGTTTTCCGCCCCTTTTCCGTCCTGCACTGCCTCTGTCTCCTCCTTCATTTGACCGCTGCACCAATCCTGTCTCTGTGACGCGGGTGACGTTTGATTGTGTGTAAGCAGGACTTGGGACACTAGACCGCTCCGTCCTTCCGGCGGGAAGCCGTTCTCTGTCGCGCATGCGTTCTGAGGTCCTGACGTGTCGGAACTCTCACATATCTCCCCCCTAGGGAATGGACGTAGGGGCCATTCTGAAGACGGGTGGCGGGAGAGATAGTCCGGGCCGACGTTCTGTGTCCCTGGTACATGGATCGTCTGAAACGAAAAAGGTTGTAATGCCAGAAACCAACGAAGGATACGTGCATTCGTGTCTTTGTTACGTGATAACCAGGTGAGGGGGGCATGATCAGTTAAAATTGTGAAGTGTCGTCCCAACAAGTAATATTGTAATGCCTCCACAGCCCATTTGATAGCCAGACATTCTAGCTCGATGGTCGAATACCTGGTTTCCCGGGGAAATAGTTTACAGCTTATATACAGGATTGGTCGTAAGTCACCATTAGGGTCCGGCTGGCACAACACCGCCCCAAGGCCGAGTCCAGAAGCGTCTGTTTGGAGAACAAAAGGCAAATCAAAATCGGGACAGCTAAGGACAGGGGCTGTACATATGGCTTCCTTCAGGGCCCGAAAACTATCCTCTAGTTCCTGAGTCCAGTTCTGTATACGGGTCGGGTGGTCTTTTGTTAAAAGAGCAGTAAGGGGACTGGCTATTGAAGAGAATGCAGGGATGAACCTTCGGTAATATCCGATAAAACCTAAGAAGGAGCGGATGTCCTTTTTCGTGGTTGGTTGTGGGATGTTTTTGACGGCTTCTACTTTGTTAATTTGGGGTTTTATGCATCCTTCCGAGATGGTATATCCCAGATATTGGATTTCATTTGTGCCCAACAGGGATTTCTTAGGGTTAATCGTGAGGCCGGCGGCCTGAATGGCAGTAAACACCTGCCCCAGATGATACAGGTGGTCTTCCCATGTCTGACTGTAAATGACTATATCATCTAAGTAGGCTGCGGCATAAGCCGTGTGGGGTTTTAGAAGGGTGTCTATTAGTCTTTGGAATGTGGCAGGCGCTCCATGTAAGCCAAACGGTAGGACCTTGAACTGATACAGTCCAGAGGGAGTGGCAAATGCGGTCTTTTCTCTTGATTGAGGGGACAAGGGTATTTGCCAGTAACCTTTGGTTAGGTCTAAAGTGGACATGTACCGGGCTTTCCCGAGTCTCTCGATTAATTCGTCGACCCTAGGCATAGGGTAGGTATCGAATTTTGTGAGGGCATTTACTTGGCGAAAGTCGATACAGAAACGTAGACTTCCGTCAGGTTTCGGCACAATGACAATCGGGGAGCACCAGTTACTCAGGGAGGGTTCAATGATTCCTGCGTTTAACATGTCTACTACCTCCTTTTCTACAGCTTCTCTACGGGCGGCTGGGATGCGGTATGGTTTTTGTTTCACTATTTGTTTTTCTAAGGAGACAATCTCATTTTGGACTACAGTGGTTAAACCAGGTTTGGAGGAAAACAGGCCCGGATAGTGGTTGGTCAGGCTTTCTAACTGGGTTTTTTGAGGAGAGGACAAGACCTCCCCTTTTGGTACTATGTCGGGTGCGTTCTCTGGTCTTGCGGGAACTGCTATATCCGCCTATCTGTCCGAACACACCAGATATGCCGGTTTGGTGAGTGGATCTTCTTCCCACTTTTTTAGTAGATTAACGTGGTATATTTGTTTACCGCTAGCGCGATGGGGAAGTTTTACGCTGTATGTCACGGGAGTCACTTGGTGGTCAATCTCGTAAGGACCTTGCCACTTCATTAAGAGTTTATCCTCGGTAGTCGGAAGCAGCAACAATACCTTATCCCCGGGTTGAAACTCTCGTAACTTGCTTCGCAAGTCGTGGTGTTTCTTTTGGACGTCCTGCGCCCTTTTCATATTGTCGTGCACGGTTCCCCAGATCTGAAATAAGGATGTCCTAAGGTCTGTGGCATATTGTAACAGGGGTTTCCCTTCCTCGTCCTCCTCCTCCCACTGTTCGGCGGCCATGTCCAGGAGGGTCCTGGGTTTTCGTCCAAAAAGGATTTCAAAGGGAGAATACCCAGTGGATGCCTGTTCATGGGACCGTAAAGCAGCCAAAACGAGGGGTAACTGACGGTCCCAATCCCTTCCGGTGTCAGAGATGACCTTGCGGAGGAGGTGTTTTATGGTCTTGTTATACCTCTCCACAAGGCCATCGGTTTGGGGGTGGTACACTGATGTACGCAGTTGCTTAATTCCCAGTATGTGACAGATTTGGGACATTAACCGGGACATGAAGGGGGTCCCCTGGTCAGTGAGGATTTCGGACGGAAACCCTACCCGGGAGAACAATGTAATCATTGCTTGGGCCACAGCCTGGGTAGTCATGGTGGTTAATGGGAATGCCTCAGGGTACCGGCTAGCATAGTCGACTATGACCAGAATATATCGGTGTCCCCGGGCTGATGGAGTTAAGGGGCCCACCAGGTCCATGCCCACTCTCTTAAAGGGGACATCAATAATGGGTAATGGATGCAACGGGGCTTTCGCGGGGTTGTCGGGGCAAGTATATTGACAGCGAACACAGGCAGCGCAGTGTCTAGCAACATCCCTGTACACCCCAGGCCAGAAGAAACGCTCTAGAAGGTATTGCAAGGTCTTTTCTCTACCACAATGACCCCCCCCCCCCATCTTGTTATGTGCGAGTAAGAGAACGTGTTCACGGTAGGGGTTTGGGACAAGCAATTGGGTCTTGGTCAGGGAACCCTCTTTCACCCCTCTATATAGCAGTCCGCGTTTTATAAAGAAATAAGGTCCTACCTGTCCTGGCATGGTGTCTTGTGCTTGTGCCCAAGCATACTTGAGAGCGCTATCTTCTCTTTGGGCTGTTCGAAAACTGCATGACTGGGAGGGACTGGCATCTGTGAGGGAGAGAGGAAAAGCGTGACGTGACACTGCGTTCTGTGTGTATTCTCGTTTCCCTGCCCTTTTTTCTCTCTTGCTTTTCTTGGTCCTACTTTGTGGCACCTCCATCTCTTCCTCTCTATACGGGGCTTCCTGCAACCATTCCTGGTTTTGTGATTTGAGGCCTTCCATATACTGGTGAAATTTAGGGTGATCTGTCCCTATTATAACTGCCTCAGGTAAGGAGGGAATAACACCTACGTTCCTCAAATGCGGATCTTTATCGACATCAAGTAAGACTTTTGCCACTGGATATGTTTTAGTGTCCCCATGTACACATGTCACCATCACTTGTTCGTTTGCTTGTAATTGGGGTTTAAAAATCAAAGAACTGTCTACTACTGTCACATGACACCCTGTGTCGAGTAAGGCTGGCTTCTTTTTCCCGTTAATGAATACGTCCTTTGTATATCGAACAGGGTCTGTGTTGGCCACTAACACTCTACCGCGACTGTAACCCACCTCCATGGGTTCGGGTAAGGGTTGACGGTGGGGACACTGTCTAGCGATATGTCCCCACTCTGCACAGTTGTAACACTGTGGACCCTGGCCACCTGGCCCTACGGTGAGAGGCTGTCGGGAAACAGAGGAGGATTGCATAGGAGGTCGGCTGTCCGAGCGACTGGGGCCCTTCGGGTGGGTAGGCATCTGAGGACGTATGAAACTGGGAGGGTTCTGGTAGCGGGCTGTACTGGCTTTAAAATCAGGGGCCCTGTGGAACGCACAGGCGAGGTCAACAGCCGATGTAGTTGTAAGCATCGGATGTTGCTTGATCCAGGACCGGGTACTCGGTGGTAATGCGTCCAAAAACTGTTCCAGGTAGACTTTTTCTACTACCTCTTCCACTGAGGAAGTGTGTGGTGTTAACCACCTATGACCCAAGTCCCTGATCCGAAAGTACAGGGCCCGGGGGTTGTCTCCTGCGGCCCATTTTTCCCTCCGAAACTTATTGCGATAGTGCTCCTGATCGCATCCCATCCGTTCGAGAATGGCCTTCTTTACTTCCTCATAGGGGGTTGCACCGGTGGGATTTGCGGACTGGTACGCGGCCTGTAGTTCTCCGGATAGCAGGGGTGCTATATATTGGCCCCACCTTTCCTGTGGCCAGGCCGCTGTGGTAGCCACTCTCTCAAAGTTCAAAAAGAAGAAATCCGGGTCTTCTCCCGTTTGATATTTTTGTAGCACCGTCCCTGGGACATGGGGACGGACCTGGGTGTTGACTATGGCGTCAGTTAGTCGTAAGATGGCTGTGTCTTGGACCTGTTGATTTGTGGTGATAAGGGTGGCCTGCTCTTTCAAAGCCCCCTGCAGGGATTCACGCTCTACTCGAGCGGCTTGGATCTGTTGTTCTAACACCAACTGTAGGTGTCGTTGGCCTTCGGCCAATTGGGATATAACGTTCTCCATGGGCACAAGTTGTGTCATGAGGCGACACGGTGTTTGAAAACAATCCCACTTCTGACACCACTTGTAATAGCCCGGTGGGCAGTAGGGCTGTGACCCCTGACCGCGATGACCCTCCCCCTCGGGGAAGTGGTTGGATGGTTGGAAGAATGACGGAGAATAGAGGCTTGATTAAGGAAGTATCTGCTTCTTTAATGTCTTTTCTTCCAGAACTGGTGTAACGTAAATATGGAAGTCTAAACAAGGGAAGGGGAAAACAATCCGTGACGTTCAGTAAGGCAAAAAAGTCTCTGGAAGTAAGGTCCAACACTCGGTCCCGCTTTCCGCTGCTCTCTTCTCTTGTTGCTTGCAGAAGATTCCGGTCCCCGGGACATGAAAATAACAAAATAAACGGGGTTACTGCTTTGTTCGTGCGCTTTAGATCTTGTGCTACCTTCACCAGGGTGCGTGACTGTACAAGGGTTTAGTGCTTAGCGGGGTATAGGGGGGGGGACAGGGTGCTGTTCAATGCTAGGAACATAAGGCAGTGGCGGCAATGTTCACCCCAAACACTCTTAGTGCCCCGTTTTATAGCCCCATGCAACCCTGCCCCGCCCACCACCACAACGATCCCCGAGCGGTCACTTGCCTTGGGCCACGACCCCGGAATAGGGCCGCGGCGTTGGGACCTTGGAGCTCTTCGGATGCAGGTGTGTTTTCGGGTCTGTCGAGGTGTTCCTTTCCCGTCTTCTTCTCTTCCTTGATACCGCTGGGCTCCCCTTTCTCTGGTCTCTCAGCTGGTACTTGCTTCTTGTCCGACGCGTGTTCTTCTCCGTTCTCGCCGTTCGCCTCCTCCGGTCCCGTCTCTCTCTGTTGGTGGACGCCTCCTTCCTCGTTTTCCGCCCCTTTTCCGTCCTGCACTGCCTCTGTCTCCTCCTTCATTTGACCGCTGCACCAATCCTGTCTCTGTGACGCGGGTGACGTTTGATTGTGTGTAAGCAGGACTTGGGACACTAGACCGCTCCGTCCTTCCGGCGGGAAGCCGTTCTCTGTCGCGCATGCGTTCTGAGGTCCTGACGTGTCGGAACTCTCACAGGGTTGTTATGACTATTCTAGGTCTCCCAAAAGAGGAATCTGGACAAATTATCCCTACTGTCAGGCCGAACACCCGGTAGTCACTGACTGCCGCGATTTCGCAAAGACTACAATTCCCGTGAGGCGTTGCGCGTAACGCGGTTACACGTGACGCTTATGCGGTGCGCCGGATCCCTTATCTGTGAGACGGAAGCAGCAAACAGACGCTGGTTATTCCTCCTCGGCGTCCAGTCCTGGCGAGCAGTCGAAACGCTCCAACCCGAAGACCGGCTTCTGCGCTACCTAGACGCGGGATGTGAGTAGAAGTCGCAGATCAGCCCTCGATCCGATTAGGTCCTTTCCTCGTTCGCTCCTCTGTTGGAGAGACTCCTTGGCGGAGCCTCGTGCAGAGGAGCGCTAAAGCTTCTTGTGGTGCTATTTCCAAGCACCTTCCTAGTTCGCTCCTCTGTTGGAGAGACTCCTTGGCGGAGCCTCGTGCAGAGGAGCGCTAAAGCTTCTTGTGGTGCTATTTCCAAGCACCTTCCTAGTACGCTCCTCTGTTGGAGAGACTCCTTAGCGGAGCCTCGTGCAGAGGAGCGCTAAAGCTTCTTGTGGTGCTATTTCCAAGCACCTTCCTAGTTCGCTCCTCTGTTGGAGAGACTCCTTGGCGGAGCCTCGTGCAGAGGAGCGCTAAAGCTTCTTGTGGTGCTATTTCCAAGCACCTTCCTAGTTCGCTCCTCTGTTGGAGAGACTCCTTGGCGGAGCCTCGTGCAGAGGAGCGCTAAAGCTTTCGGTGCTGTTTGTAGGCATCGTCATAACGTGGAAGTGATTCCCACGCCCGAGATACACACCCTAAGACAAGGGCGAAATACCCGCATCTCAGTCCGACAAAACAGTAAGACTCCTTAACGGGAGAGATTATTTACATACATCTTGCCAAAGTTTAGATACGTTGTGTTTGCATTCTCTAACAGAACGGACCCTCCACTGTGATGCTAACAGTACCCACTGTATGGTTTATTCTCCGTTTTAGTCTGGTCAGAAGAAGGTGCGAGCGAGGGGGTCATAGAACTTTATGATACCTGTGTCTGTATCTGGTCTACCCCTGGACCCTCTCTTTCCTGAAATTACTGCATTTGTTCTCTTCAGTTACAGGTAGGGGGTTGTCCCTGGGTAGACCCACGCTACACTAGTTATTCTTTGTTCAGGTGAGACAGTGTTCCAACGCGCAGGTTGATTGTGTGTTTTCTCGTTACAGATCTCCTTCCCTGCTGTCCCTACCCTTTCCTTCCCTCACTCGATCACCTCACCAGTCTGTGTTACTTCATAATTCCGGACTTGGGGAGGTCGAGAGGTGGACCCCATTCAGCATCAGTACAACCCTGAGGACCACCGGAGGACGGAGCGTGACAGAATAACCAGCCCACGAATTCGCTCCTCCCGGTTGTGCTGGTGTGAGAATGACCACGCTGGAAGATGTCATGGCGGCCCTGGTCCTTGTTCAAGCAGAGCTCACGGCCTCACGAACTGAGAGCGCAACTCTCCAGGCTAGAGTAGATAGGATGCAAAGGAATCCCTTTGATGCTGGAGACACCATGCGCCCTCATTCAGTTCCAGTAGTCGTAGAGATGCCCACACAAATCCCGTTGGCCTCCCCTGAAAGGTTTTATGGGGATAACAAAAAGATACAAGTGTTCATAACCCAAGCCCTGCTTCATTTTAATTGCAAACCACGGCTATTCAACACGAATCAAGCTAAAGTAGCGTTTGTGATCTCTTATTTGGCGGGAGAAGCAGCCCAGTGGGCAGTGCCATTGGTGAGAAGGGACGATCCATTATTGTACGACTGGGACGCCTTCAGAATTGAATTTGAGAAAACCTTTGATAGAAGAACCGAGTCCTTCGCGGCAGACAGGGACTTATTGGTATTACGCCAGGGTAATGCAGACTTGCTTACTTACCTGAACCAGTTTCGGCGGTTGGTGGCTGAGACAGACTGGCCCGAATCCAAGCAAGCTGCCGTCTTCTACCAAGGTCTGAAGGAAGAGCTGAAAGACGTCCTTGCCCAGATTGACCCTCAACCCTCCACGTGCTCTGCCCTCATTGAGTTGACATTACGCCTGGACCATCGCCTCCAAGAACGGAAAGGGGATCACCGGAGAAAGGACAGAGGGTCGTTACCACCAGACCTCAGGCAGTCAATGGACTCTTCGGCTAGCAAATCTGAGCCTATGGAAATAGGAGCCGTGCGTGCCTCCCTCACTCTGAGCGAGAAAGACCAAAGGAGGAAACAAGGCCTCTGTCTCTATTGCGGCAAAAAGGGGCACTTCCTCCGCGAATGTCCAGTACGACCACGGTTTGGGCATCCGCGACCAGGACAGACGGCCGCAGCAACAACCGGAAAAGATTCGGAAAACTTCAAAGCTTGAAGGTTCACGAAGGGGAGCCATCAAGCACGTATCTGATCCCTTCAGTTAACAGCCATAACGCCGTCGAAGCCAAACACTTCTTCATAGAGGTTGACATCCTGACGGACGACCAAAGAAAACCAACACAAGCCATGATTGATTCCGGCGCCACCGGGTGTTTTATAGATCACCAAGAAGCTCAACGTCTACGGCTACAACTCATTCAGAAAACCACCCCTGAAAGAGTATTTGCCGTTGACGGCAAGGAATTGGAGTCCGGACCTATCAGCTACATGACCCAAGAATATGAAATTGTCTATGGACGTTATCACCACGAAATGCTGTCCTTCCAAGTCATTCATGCCCCACACTACGGAGTGATCCTGGGTCTCCCCTGGCTTCAGAAGCATGAACCAACCATACAATGGAAACACAAGACCTTAATCCTGCAATCCCACTACTGTCAGGAGAAATGCAACCACTACCCCACACGACCATCGGAGACGTTGGCCGCTGGTTTCCATGTGGCAACAGCTGCAGAGAAAGACGTGACCCTACCAGAATGTTATGAGAAATACGCTGTAGTGTTCAGTGACAGTAAGGCGGAAGAACTTCCCCCACATCGGGAATATGACTGCCGCATCGATTTGGTCCCAGGCACTGAAATTCCGTGTGGTAGGGTCTATGCGCTCACCACTCCTGAGAATTTACATCTCCGCGAATATCTCGACAAGTATCTGCACTTAGGATTCATCCGCCCTTCTCGATCGCCAGCGGCGTCCCCCCTTTTTTTTATCCCCAAGGCCAACGGGGACTTGCGGTGTTGCATTGATTATAGAGCCTTAAATGCCATCACCGTTAAGAACCAATACCCCTTGCCCTTGATTCCGGTTCTTCTGGAGCAGGTAAGGACGGCGGTGGTGTACACCAAATTGGACCTACGCGGGGCATACCATCTGGTTCGCATGAGAGAAGGCGACGAGTGGAAGACGGCCTTCAAGACGCGGTATGGGCTGTTCGAGTACTTGGTCATGCCCTTCGGGCTATGTAACGCCCCGGCCGCATTTCAATTTTTCCTGAACGATGTCCTACGGCCATTTCTGGATCGGTTTGTGGTCGTCTACATAGACGATATCCTGGTGTACTCCACTACCGAAGAGGAGCATCGTGCCCACGTAGGAAGAGTGTTACAGGCCCTTCAGGATCATCAACTCTATTGTAAAATCTCCAAATGTGAGTTTCATGTGGCCACGGTCGAATTCCTGGGGGTGATGCTTACCCCGTCTGGTCAGGTTATGGCAGAAAGAAAGGTGCAGGCGATCCTCGACTGGCCCCAACCCCGAACCGTGAAAGAAATCCAGAGTTTCTTAGGGTTTGCTAACTTTTATAGGAGGTTTATCTCGAACTTTTCGGAGACAGTAACACCTCTCACCAAACTTACCCGAAAAAAGGTACCCTTTCATTGGTCTTCTGACGCCCAAGACGCTTTCGAACAGCTCAAACAAGCGTTTACTTCTGCTCCTGTGTTGGCCCATGCTCGTCCAGAGATACCTTTCATCGTGGAAGCCGACGCTTCGGAAGTTGCGGTAGGAGCGGTCTTATCTCAAAGGAATGAAGAAACAGGATACCTGCACCCCATAGCGTTCATGTCCCGAAAGCTCAACTCCGCAGAACAGAACTACACGATTGCAGAGAAGGAGCTTCTAGCGATAAAGGATGCGTTCAGTGAATGGCGACATTGGCTATTAGGGGCGGTTCACCAGGTCACCGTTTACACGGATCATCGGAACCTCCAATTCATGCGAGCCGCAAGACATCTAACCCCGCGTCAGCTCCGGTGGATGCTGTTTTTTGCGGAATTTCATTTTCTTATCACCTTTCGTCCTGGCAAAGATAACCAGAAAGCTGACGCTCTTACAAGACAAGAAATGCCGACAGACCGTCCCGGAACCAAGGAAAGGGCCATAATCGCACCCCACCAAGTGATTGGGGCCGTGCACACGGATCTGTTCTTACAGAAGACCAAGCAAGGAATGAACACCTTTACCTGGAGAACCTGGTTGAAGTTCCACCCAGAATGGAAGAGCCACCAGGGTCTGTTCTTTAAAGGTCACCAGCTCTTGATCCCAACCCAGGAGTTACGGAAGATGGTGTTCACATGGTGTCACGATCTCCCCTGTGCCGGACATACCGGAGAGAAGAAAACATTGGAAAGGATTCAGAGACAATTCTGGTGGCCCGCAGTACGTACCGACGTCATGTCTTGGGTCAAAAGCTGCGTCACCTGTTCCCAGATGAAGACCGAACACCGCCCCATTCAAGGATTGTTACAACCTCTACCCACACCCGACACCCCATGGGAACGTTTTTCAGTGGATTTTATCGTAGGGTTACCCCGGGACCAAGGATGCACTGCCATAGTGGTAGTGGTTGACTATTTAACCAAGACGGGGCACTTCATTGCATGCAAGCAGGTTCCCACTGCGGGTTCGTTAGCCAAACTACTGCTGATCCATGTTGTCCGTCTCCATGGCCTTCCAAAAGTCATTGTATCGGACAGAGGGGCCCAGTTCACTGCCCGGTTTTGGAAGACCTGGTGCTCAGAACTGAAAATTGAATCCGCCCTTTCCACTAGTTTTCACCCACAATCGGATGGCCAAACAGAAAGACTTAATCAGACATTAAAACAATTCCTCCGTTGCTATGTGGACAACAACACAGAGGCGTGGGTGGAGTGGCTCTGGGTAGCGGAGATAGCTTACAATAACGCCAAGCACACCTCCACCCAACACTCCCCTTTCTTTAGCTCTTACGGATTTCACCCTCGGTTCACACCTCTCGACCTACCTCTTCCACGTTCCAAACTCCCCACGGTACAAGAAAGGCTAGAACACATTCACTCCACGTTACGAGACACACGGGATGCCTTGTTAAAGGCCAAAATGCAGTACAAAGCTCAGGCGGACAAACATCGTCGACCGGGGCCCTCATACAAGAAAGGGGAGTGGGTTTGGCTGTCAACCAAAAACATCAGGTTTAAAAAACACAGCGCTTTTCACCCTAAATACATAGGTCCGTACCGGGTGATCCGGCATGTTAACCCTGTAGCTGTCAAACTGAATTTGCCACCCTCCTTACACATACATCCGGTCTTTCATGTCTCTCTCCTTAAGCCATCCTATTGTCCTGTGAAGAAACGTCCGGTGCCTATATGGGTACGACACGATCAGGAATATGTGGTACAAGGTATCATGGACTCCAAAATACTGAGAAACAAGTTGTGGTATTTGGTGGCGTGGAAGGGTTACGGGCCGGAAGAAAACTCTTGGGAACCGGCCTCGTCCGTTCATGCGGCCCGGTTGGTGGCGGCATTCCACGCCCGATACCCTGAGAAACCAAGGGCCAGTCAGTGTCCTCGGAAAGGGGTTTGTACTGTCAGGCCGAACACCCGGTAGTCACTGACTGCCGCGATTTCGCAAAGACTACAATTCCCGTGAGGCGTTGCGCGTAACGCGGTTACACGTGACGCTTATGCGGTGCGCCGGATCCCTTATCTGTGAGACGGAAGCAGCAAACAGACGCTGGTTATTCCTCCTCGGCGTCCAGTCCTGGCGAGCAGTCGAAACGCTCCAACCCGAAGACCGGCTTCTGCGCTACCTAGACGCGGGATGTGAGTAGAAGTCGCAGATCAGCCCTCGATCCGATTAGGTCCTTTCCTCGTTCGCTCCTCTGTTGGAGAGACTCCTTGGCGGAGCCTCGTGCAGAGGAGCGCTAAAGCTTCTTGTGGTGCTATTTCCAAGCACCTTCCTAGTTCGCTCCTCTGTTGGAGAGACTCCTTGGCGGAGCCTCGTGCAGAGGAGCGCTAAAGCTTCTTGTGGTGCTATTTCCAAGCACCTTCCTAGTTCGCTCCTCTGTTGGAGAGACTCCTTGGTGGAGCCTCGTGCAGAGGAGCGCTAAAGCTTCTTGTGGTGCTATTTCCAAGCACCTTCCTAGTACGCTCCTCTGTTGGAGAGACTCCTTGGCGGAGCCTCGTGCAGAGGAGCGCTAAAGCTTCTTGTGGTGCTATTTCCAAGCACCTTCCTAGTTCGCTCCTCTGTTGGAGAGACTCCTTGGCGGAGCCTCGTGCAGAGGAGCGCTAAAGCTTCTTGTGGTGCTATTTCCAAGCACCTTCCTAGTTCGCTCCTCTGTTGGAGAGACTCCTTGGCGGAGCCTCGTGCAGAGGAGCGCTAAAGCTTTCGGTGCTGTTTGTAGGCATCGTCATAACGTGGAAGTGATTCCCACGCCCGAGATACACACCCTAAGACAAGGGCGAAATACCCGCATCTCAGTCCGACAAAACAGTAAGACTCCTTAACGGGAGAGATTATTTACATACATCTTGCCAAAGTTTAGATACGTTGTGTTTGCATTCTCTAACAGAACGGACCCTCCACTGTGACGCTAACAGTACCCACTGTATGGTTTATTCTCCGTTTTAGTCTGGTCAGAAGAAGGTGCGAGCGAGGGGGTCATAGAACTTTATGATACCTGTGTCTGTATCTGGTCTACCCCTGGACCCTCTCTTTCCTGAAATTACTGCATTTGTTCTCTTCAGTTACAGGTAGGGGGTTGTCCCTGGGTAGACCCACGCTACACTAGTTATTCTTTGTTCAGGTGAGACAGTGTTCCAACGCGCAGGTTGATTGTGTGTTTTCTCGTTACAGATCTCCTTCCCTGCTGTCCCTACCCTTTCCTTCCCTCACTCGATCACCTCACCAGTCTGTGTTACTTCATAATTCCGGACTTGGGGAGGTCGAGAGGTGGACCCCATTCAGCATCAGTACAACCCTGAGGACCACCGGAGGACGGAGCGTGACAGAATAACCAGCCCTCGAATTCGCTCCTCCCGGTTGTGCTGGTGTGAGAATGACCACGCTGGAAGATGTCATGGCGGCCCTGGCCCTTGTTCAAGCAGAGCTCACGGCCTCACGAACTGAGAGCGCAACTCTCCAGGCTAGAGTAGATAGGATGCAAAGGAATCCCTTTGATGCTGGAGACACCATGCGCCCTCATTCAGTTCCAGTAGTCGTAGAGATGCCCACACTAATCCCGTTGGCCTCCCCTGAAAGGTTTTATGGGGATAACAAAAAGATACAAGTGTTCATAACCCAAGCCCTGCTTCATTTTAATTGCAAACCACGGCTATTCAACACGAATCAAGCTAAAGTAGCGTTTGTGATCTCTTATTTGGCGGGAGAAGCAGCCCAGTGGGCAGTGCCATTGGTGAGAAGGGACGATCCATTATTGTACGACTGGGACGCCTTCAGAATTGAATTTGAGAAAACCTTTGATAGAAGAACCAAGTCCTTCGCGGCAGACAGGGACTTATTGGTATTACGCCAGGGTAATGCAGACTTGCTTACTTACCTGAACCAGTTTCGGCGGTTGGTGGCTGAGACAGACTGGCCCGAATCCAAGCAAGCTGCCGTCTTCTACCAAGGTCTGAAGGAAGAGCTGAAAGACGTCCTTGCCCAGATTGACCCTCAACCCTCCACGTGCTCTGCCCTCATTGAGTTGACATTACGCCTGGACCATCGCCTCCAAGAACGGAAAGGGGATCACCGGAGAAAGGACAGAGGGTCGTTACCACCAGACCTCAGGCAGTCAATGGACTCTTCGGCTAGCAAATCTGAGCCTATGGAAATAGGAGCCGTGCGTGCCTCCCTCACTCTGAGCGAGAAAGACCAAAGGAGGAAACAAGGCCTCTGTCTCTATTGTGGCAAAAAGGGGCACTTCCTCCGCGAATGTCCAGTACGACCACGGTTTGGGCGTCCGCGACCAGGACAGACGGCCGCAGCAACAACCGGAAAAGATTCGGAAAACTTCAAAGCTTGAAGGTTCACGAAGGGGAGCCATCAAGCACGTATCTGATCCCTTCAGTTAACAGCCATAACGCCGTCGAAGCCAAACACTTCTTCATAGAGGTTGACATCCTGACGGACGACCAAAGAAAACCAACACAAGCCATGATTGATTCCGGCGCCACCGGGTGTTTTATAGATCACCAAGAAGCTCAACGTCTACGGCTACAACTCATTCAGAAAACCACCCCTGAAAGAGTATTTGCCGTTGACGGCAAGGAATTGGAGTCCGGACCTATCAGCTACATGACCCAAGAATATGAAATTGTCTATGGAGGTTATCACCATGAAATGCTGTCCTTCCAAGTCATTCATGCCCCACACTACGGAGTGATCCTGGGTCTCCCCTGGCTTCAGAAGCATGAACCAACCATACAATGGAAACACAAGACCTTAATCCTGCAATCCCACTACTGTCAGGAGAAATGCAACCACTACCCCACACGACCATCGGAGACGTTGGCCGCTGGTTTCCATGTGGCAACAGCTGCAGAGAAAGACGTGACCCTACCAGAATGTTATGAGAAATACGCTGTAGTGTTCAGTGACAGTAAGGCGGAAGAACTTCCCCCACATCGGGAATATGACTGCCGCATCGATTTGGTCCCAGGCACTGAAATTCCGTGTGGTAGGGTCTATGCGCTCACCACTCCTGAGAATTTACATCTCCGCGAATATCTCGACAAGTATCTGCACTTAGGATTCATCCGCCCTTCTCGATCGCCAGCGGCGTCCCCCCTTTTTTTTATCCCCAAGGCCAACGGGGACTTGCGGTGTTGCATTGATTATAGAGCCTTAAATGCCATCACCGTTAAGAACCAATACCCCTTGCCCTTGATTCCGGTTCTTCTGGAGCAGGTAAGGACGGCGGTGGTGTACACCAAATTGGACCTACGCGGGGCATACCATCTGGTTCGCATGAGAGAAGGCGACGAGTGGAAGACGGCCTTCAAGACGCGGTATGGGCTGTTCGAGTACTTGGTCATGCCCTTCGGGCTATGTAACGCCCCGGCCGCATTTCAATTTTTCCTGAACGATGTCCTACGGCCATTTCTGGATCGGTTTGTGGTCGTCTACATAGACGATATCCTGGTGTACTCCACTACCGAAGAGGAGCATCGTGCCCACGTAGGAAGAGTGTTACAGGCCCTTCAGGATCATCAACTCTATTGTAAAATCTCCAAATGTGAGTTTCATGTGGCCACGGTCGAATTCCTGGGGGTGATGCTTACCCCGTCTGGTCAGGTTATGGCAGAAAGAAAGGTGCAGGCGATCCTCGACTGGCCCCAACCCCGGACCGTGAAAGAAATCCAGAGTTTCTTAGGGTTTGCTAACTTTTATAGGAGGTTTATCTCGAACTTTTCGGAGACAGTAACACCTCTCACCAAACTTACCCAAAAAAAGGTACCCTTTCATTGGTCTTCTGACGCCCAAGACGCTTTCGAACAGCTCAAACAAGCGTTTACTTCTGCTCCTGTGTTGGCCCATGCTCGTCCAGAGATACCTTTTATCGTGGAAGCCGACGCTTCGGAAGTTGCGGTAGGAGCGGTCTTATCTCAAAGGAATGAAGAAACAGGATACCTGCACCCCATAGCGTTCATGTCCCGAAAGCTCAACTCCGCAGAACAGAACTACACGATTGCAGAGAAGGAGCTTCTAGCGATAAAGGATGCGTTCAGTGAATGGCGACATTGGCTATTAGGGGCGGTTCACCAGGTCACCGTTTACACGGATCATCGGAACCTCCAATTAATGCGAGCCGCAAGACATCTAACCCCGCGTCAGCTCCGGTGGATGCTGTTTTTTGCGGAATTTCATTTTCTTATCACCTTTCGTCCTGGCAAAGATAACCAGAAAGCTGACGCTCTTACAAGACAAGAAATGCCGACAGACCGTCCCGGAACCAAGGAAAGGGCCATAATCGCACCCCACCAAGTGATTGGGGCCGTGCACACGGATCTGTTCTTACAGAAGACCAAGCAAGGAATGAACACCTTTACCTGGAGAACCTGGTTGAAGTTCCACCCAGAATGGAAGAGCCACCAGGGTCTGTTCTTTAAAGGTCACCAGCTCTTGATCCCAACCCAGGAGTTACGGAAGATGGTGTTCACATGGTGTCACGATCTCCCCTGTGCCGGACATACCGGAGAGAAGAAAACATTGGAAAGGATTCAGAGACAATTCTGGTGGCCCGCAGTACGTACCGACGTCATGTCTTGGGTCAAAAGCTGCGTCACCTGTTCCCAGATGAAGACCGAACACCGCCCCATTCAAGGATTGTTACAACCTCTACCCACACCCGACACCCCATGGGAACGTTTTTCAGTGGATTTTATCGTAGGGTTACCCCGGGACCAAGGATGCACTGCCATAGTGGTAGTGGTTGACTATTTTTTTTTTTTTTTTTTTGAAACCGTTTATTACAATCTCAAATAGTTACAAGTATGGGCCTACAACCTTCTGGCCGGCCGCTAGAGTAGCAGTAGCATATGACATACATACAGAAAAATCTCTTGGCGGTGCGAAAAGAGTAAATCAGGAGATATCAGTAGTGCAGGCCACATAACTCCGAACCCACAATACGGTTTCCTTTTGTCAAAACACAACAACACAAAAACAACCACACCCGCAAGGCAACCCGCAATCCCAAGTGACAGCACGCGCTCCTTAAGTGGGGGACCCCAACCAATCGCCAAACTCTGAAGAGGGGAATGAGAACAGATCAGGGACTGGGGAACCACGTGCCCATGGCTGGGGGAGGGGATCGGCTAGGGGGACGGAGCTGGTGAAGCAGCCGGCAGCAGCGGCGGCTCGCAAATACCCCCGCGATAGGCGTTCCAGGGGCCCCAGATTTTCACCCACGCCCCAGGCTTACCCCTCGCAACATACACCACCTTTTCACGAAACATACACCAATCCATGTGTTCTTTCCAGGCCGACACCGCCGGAGGCCTCTGGGATCCCCACAATTGAGCAATGTCACGCTTAGCGATCATGTATCCCAGAGTCACCCACCGCGTCTGCGGAACCGAGTAGTCAGTTGGCTCCCACACATTCAGCAAGCATCTCCTCGCTTCAGGCAACAGCACGACACGCGTAACCACTCGCAGGACCTCATGCACACCACGCCAGAATCGCTCCACCTTTGGGCATTCCCACAGAATATGCAAGAAAGTTGCCAAAGCACCACAGCCACGCTTACACAGTCCATCCTCAGCTAAGCCCATACGTAGAAGCCTTGGCCCCGTCACATAGACCCGGTGGAGGATCTTAAGCTGGACGAAGCGAAGGCGAGCCGGGATGGCCACCTCCTTCGGAGAAGCCACCGCGGACATCCAGTCCTCGTCGTCCAATTCCAGCCCATCGGCAACCCAGGCCTCGCGGAGGCCAGTCAGCAGGCCCGATCGGTCGTTAATCAGTTTTTTGTATATGAGGGAGATCGTGCTGTCTGGGACATGGCCATCCAGCACTCTGTCCTCCAGGGGGGAAGACTCCGGAATGGACGCGACATCCGGGAAGACGGAGCCCAGCGCGTGGCGGACTTGTAAGTACCGGAAGTACTCACTGCCTTGCAACTGAAACTCCGTCTGCAGCATCTCGAAAGTTTTGAATCCCCCCCTCGTCCAGAGATCTCCCACTGTGCTGATGCCGATCGTGTCCCATTTCTCGAAGCCCTTCGAGGTCCACAAGGAGCCCAACCTCGCCGATGCATATAGCGGTGACGCCCGGGTCAAACGGTCCTTCCACCCCATAGCTGCGTTAGCCGCGTGCCATACACGCACCATGACATGCGTCGGTCCCGTCAGGCGAGGGTCCGGCGCGCCAGAGTAAAGCGCCCGATTGTAGTCGCCACCGGGCAGGAGCATCTTGTCCATTTCAAATGCCGGGTTCAGGGCGGGCCCGTAAAGGCCATGATTAATCGCAGCTAGCTGGGAGGCCCAGTAATACCGTTTAATATCCGGGAGGGCGACCCCCCCATCGTACCACGGGAGCGTCAATTTAGCCAAGGCGATACGTGGCCTCCCGTCCCAGAACAGGCGACGCTGCAAACTCTCCACCTCACGGAAGTAGCGCGCCGGAACCAAATCCATAGTGTTCTGGAGAGCGTACAAAAAGCGCGGCAACGACATCATTTTGAACAAGGCCGCTCGGCCCAGCGGCGAAAGCGGCAGACGCCGCCAACGCACCACGTCCTCCTTCAAGCGCTGGAGGGGGGGCAGCAAATTCCGCTCGTAGCGGGCCTCCGGGTCCAGAGTAATATATATACCCAGGTACCGAAACCCCTGGGAGGCGATCTGGATCGGACAGTCCCGTGGTAGGACCGGAGCCTCCCCGGCAAGCACATATACACAGGATTTCGCCCAGTTGATGACGAGGCCTGAGTTGCGACCGAATGAGCGCAAAACATCAACTAGGACGATCAGTGATTTACGCGGGGAGGCAAGATATAGAAGGATATCATCAGCGTAGAGGGACACACGGTCCTCATGCTCGGGGGTCCAACGGAGACCACGGATGGAAGGGTGCCACCGCAGCCACTCCGCCAGGGGCTCCAGGGCCAGTGCAAACAGGAGAGGCGACAGGGGGCAGCCCTGTCGCGTACCCCGTCCCAGTGCGAATGGGGCCGAAACTCGTCCATTCACCACCACCTGCGCCAATGGGCCGGAATACAACAATTTGACCCAGCTGATGAAGCCCGGTCCGAAGCCAAACTTCGCCAGCATCGCCCAAATGTATGGCCACTCAAGCGTATCAAACGCCATGGTGGCATCCAAGGACGCCAAGATGGCCGGTTCCCGCACGAACGGAACACGCGCGAGCACCCCGTGCAAGCGTCGCAGATTTAGGGCCGTGTTACGATGGGGTATGAAGCCGGACTGGTCTTGGTGGACCAAGTCGCCCACCACGCCGATCAGCCGGTTGGCCAGCACCTTGGCGAGGATTTTGGGCTCCGCATTCAAGAGCGAGATAGGCCTATAGGATGTGACCCGCTCACGGGGCCTCCCCTCCTTGTGGATCACCACGATCGTGGCCAGACGCTGGTCCGGCGGAAGGGAACCCCGCGAGCAGGCCGCCAGGAACATCGCGCGCAGGTGGGGCGCCAGCACATCCGGTCGCAGCTTGTACAGCTCGATAGGAATGCCATTGGGGCCCATGGCCTTGCCAGATGCGACCGAGCGGATAGCAAGGGCAATTTCGTCCGAGGTGGGAGGAGCGTCCAGCGAATCCCTGTCCTCCACCGAAAGGGAGGGCAGCGCGATGTCCCGAAGCAGGGCATGGGAATCCTCCTCCGAGCAGGGAGAAACCGGGGAATATACCTCGCGGAAATAATCCGCGAAGCAGGAGACAATGGCGTCCGGCTCGGTGACACATACACCATCCATCCTCTCGATCAACGGAACCACACGACTCGCTCTCTCCTTTTTATCCAACCACGCTATCAATTTACCAGCCTTATCACCCACATCATACAGTCGCCCCTGTTGCTCTCTACTGAGGCCCCTGGCCGCCTCCGTGACGAGGGCCCTATAGGCCGCCTGCTTGAGGTGTAGAACATGCAATGTGGCATCCGTCACCCCGCTCCCCAGGTCACCCTCTAGTTCAGCAATTTCGGCCTCCACCCGGGTTACCTCCTCCCGCTCGCGCCTCCGGGCATGGGAGATAAAGGAGAGGGCCTCCCCCCTAAGAACTACCTTAAAAGCCTCCCAAAGGGAGATGGCAGAAGGGACAGACCCCACATTCTCCTCAAAGTACCGCTGCAAGGATTTGATCAATTCGGCTCGAATAGTGGGGTCGCGCAGGTACCAGGTATTAATTGGGGCCACCCTGCCCTCCCCCCTCGGGAAGACATCCAGATGCAGCAGTAGTGGGGAGTGATCTGAAATACCCCGCGCCAAATGGCGCACCTCTCCCACCCTCCCAGCATAGGCCGCAGGAACAAGGATATAATCAAGCCGCGAGAGGCTACCATGGGCACCCGAGTGGAAGGTGTATTGCAGCTGAGCGGGATGCTTTAATCGCCAGCAATCCACCAATCCTAGTGTATCTAAGAGGCCGGACAGCCACGCCTGTGCCCGGGGGAGGTCCCTGGGGGGATGACGATCCATAGACCCTGAAGCCACCGCATTGAAGTCCCCCCCAACTACCAGAAGCCCATCCGGGAGGTCAAGGAGGAGGCGCCCCAGGTCCGCAAACGTGGTAGATTGCAACCCCGGCGGAACGTACACTGATACAAAAACGACCACTCTGCCCTCCATTCTACCCACCAAGACAGTGTAACGTCCCCTCTCATCATGGCGCACCTCATCAATCTCCAATGGGAGCGAGTTCTTAATCATGATGCCCACCCCCCGTGAGCCCGAGGTGAAGCCCGAATGGGCCACCAAGCGATAGCCTCTCCGATTCATGGCATGAAAGGAATTACCTATAAGGTGTGTCTCCTGCAGGAAGATCACATCTGGTGAAATTCGTTTCAGATACTGCAGGACCACACCACGCTTAATCCTATCCCCCAGTCCGTTAACGTTCCATGATAACACAGTCAGGTCCCTACCCCCCATCCTACATGGAAGCCATCAATCGTCCCCCAAAGAGCATATCAAAAACAACAATACAGTAAAGGGTTCGCCTTGCGGTGCAAACAAACAACACTCCACCCCCACCCACCCATCCCAACAGAACTCCCCCCACCCTGCACCCCTGCATGAGCCCAGACAGCCCCCCCAAAGTGCAGTGTGCCTGTCGCCCCATAGATGAAAAACTAACTAGTCCCCCAGAGGAGGAGGGAAAGCCCCCAACGGACCCCGTACGACCTCCATAGGAGGGGAACATACACGATCAGTGAATGGTAACCAAAATGTTGTCCAGAGCAAGGCCTACTTTTCACCCCTCAGTTCTGATCCGGTGCGCCCTCCCCGCCAACCGCACCCCCCCCACCCCCCCGGCCCCGATCCCCAGGCAGAGTATCCAACCAGTCCCCAGCCGCCTCGGGACGGTCAAAAAAATGCGTGCGACCATCCACCTCTACCCTCAGCTTAGCTGGAAAAAGCATTGAGTACTTAAGGTTCATGTCCCGTAGGCGACGTTTAACTCCGAGAAAACTCAGTCTCTGCTTTTGGACCGTCGGAGTAAAGTCAGGGTAAAAATTCACGTCCATATTATCAAGCTTGACCGGTCCCTGTAGCCTGGAAGTCTGCAAGATAGCGTCTCTGTCCCTAAAGTTAAAAATCCGGGCAATGAGAGGCCGCGGCGGAGCTCCGACCTTAGGTCTTCCCCCGGGGACCCTGTGAGCACGTTCCACCGCAAAAAGTTTACTCAGCCCCCGGGGCTGGAGACGGGTGAGGATCAGGTCTTCCACAAACAAATCTGCCGCCTCCTCCTCCCGTCCCTCCGGCACCCCGACAATACGAACGTTGTTCCTCCGGGCCCGACCCTCGGCGTCCTCCAATCGACGGTCCATCATGGCGCTCGCCTGGCCAAGCCGGTGCACCTCCTTTTGAAGGGCCGCCACGTCTGTAGTGAGACTTAAGGTGGTGTGGGCCAGGGAATCGACCCGGTCATTTGTTTTAGACAAGTCGGCTCTCACCAGGCCCACCTCCACCAGGGCCGAGTCTATCTTCTGCGCCAGAGTATCAAAGCGCTGGTCCACCGAGGCCTTCATTTCGGCAATGGCGCCCATGACGTCCCGGAGGGTCGGATCCGCGGGCTGAGCAGACGCCTCAGCCGGGCCCGCGGGGGATGTACGCTGTGCCTCTGGGGATCCCTTCTGGAGGGTGTAGCGGTCCATACTGTTTGACTGCTGTGCCGGGCCGCGGCGGGTCGATTTCACCTTGGCCCGGTCGCCATCTTGCTTTGTGGACATGTCGCTCTCCCGAAGTCGTGCCAATCTCCTCGAAGGGGCCGATAAAACCAGTTCACAGGTTCCGGGGGGGGGGGTTGACCACTGCACCGCAGGACAACTCACAGCCGGCGGGTCAGCCGGGCACAGGGGCAAGGCCACACCACCGCACCCCGCTCCGCAACCCTACCTCGCTTGAGGGCAAGGAGGGCGCAAAAGCGAAAGTGAAAGCGCGGGGTACGCGAGTCGCCCAGCCCTGCCCGCCGTTGTTGTTCGCTTTGTCCCCGGATCGCCCCACAACTCCAATCCGGGGGGCCGGCGCGGAGAAGGCCGCAATCTTCGATCGGTGCTCCCACCAGTGTCCGGGGTCCGATTCGAAAACGGAAAACGGGTGCCGCCTCAGCTCGGGTACACAGACACAGTCCCCTCGTCAAAGACAGGATATAATCAGGATTAATTCAGGAGGTCGCGGAGGTCCTCGGGAGCTTCGCACCTACGCGGCCATCTTGGTTGCGCGCTAGGCTCCTCCCTCCAGTGGTTGACTATTTAACCAAGATGGGGCACTTCATTGCATGCAAGCAGGTTCCCACTGCGGGTTCGTTAGCCAAACTACTGCTGATCCATGTTGTCCGTCTCCATGGCCTTCCAAAAGTCATTGTATCGGACAGAGGGGCCCAGTTCACTGCCCGGTTTTGGAAGACCTGGTGCTCAGAACTGAAAATTGAATCCGCCCTTTCCACTAGTTTTCACCCACAATCGGATGGCCAAACAGAAAGACTTAATCAGACATTAAAACAATTCCTCCGTTGCTATGTGGACAACAACACAGAGGCGTGGGTGGAGTGGCTCTGGGTAGCGGAGATAGCTTACAATAACGCCAAGCACACCTCCACCCAACACTCCCCTTTCTTTAGCTCTTACGGATTTCACCCTCGGTTCACACCTCTCGACCTACCTCTTTCACGTTCCAAACTCCCCACGGTACAAGAAAGGCTAGAACACATTCACTCCACGTTACGAGACACACGGGATGCCTTGTTAAAGGCCAAAATGCAGTACAAAGCTCAGGCGGACAAACATCGTCGACCGGGGCCCTCATACAAGAAAGGGGAGTGGGTTTGGCTGTCAACCAAAAACATCAGGTTTAAAAAACACAGCGCTTTTCACCCTAAATACATAGGTCCGTACCGGGTGATCCGGCATGTTAACCCTGTAGCTGTCAAACTGAATTTGCCACCCTCCTTACACATACATCCGGTCTTTCATGTCTCTCTCCTTAAGCCATCCTATTGTCCTGTGAAGAAACGTCCGGTGCCTATATGGGTACGACACGATCAGGAATATGTGGTACAAGGTATCATGGACTCCAAAATACTGAGAAACAAGTTGTGGTATTTGGTGGCGTGGAAGGGTTACGGGCCGGAAGAAAACTCTTGGGAACCGGCCTCGTCCGTTCATGCGGCCCGGTTGGTGGCGGCATTCCACGCCCGATACCCTGAGAAACCAAGGGCCAGTCAGTGTCCTCGGAAAGGGGTTTGTACTGTCAGGCCGAACACCCGGTAGTCACTGACTGCCGCGATTTCGCAAAGACTACAATTCCCGTGAGGCGTTGCGCGTAACGCGGTTACACGTGACGCTTATGCGGTGCGCCGGATCCCTTATCTGTGAGACGGAAGCAGCAAACAGACGCTGGTTATTCCTCCTCGGCGTCCAGTCCTGGCGAGCAGTCGAAACGCTCCACACCCGAAGACCGGCTTCTGCGCTACCTAGACGCGGGATGTGAGTAGAAGTCGCAGATCAGCCCTCGATCCGATTAGGTCCTTTCCTCGTTCGCTCCTCTGTTGGAGAGACTCCTTGGTGGAGCCTCGTGCAGAGGAGCGCTAAAGCTTCTTGTGGTGCTATTTCCAAGCACCTTCCTAGTTCGCTCCTCTGTTGGAGAGACTCCTTGGCGGAGCCTCGTGCAGAGGAGCGCTAAAGCTTCTTGTGGTGCTATTTCCAAGCACCTTCCTAGTTCGCTCCTCTGTTGGAGAGACTCCTTGGCGGAGCCTCGTGCAGAGGAGCGCTAAAGCTTCTTGTGGTGCTATTTCCAAGCACCTTCCTAGTACGCTCCTCTGTTGGAGAGACTCCTTGGCGGAGCCTCGTGCAGAGGAGCGCTAAAGCTTCTTGTGGTGCTATTTCCAAGCACCTTCCTAGTTCGCTCCTCTGTTGGAGAGACTCCTTGGCGGAGCCTCGTGCAGAGGAGCGCTAAAGCTTCTTGTGGTGCTATTTCCAAGCACCTTCCTAGTTCGCTCCTCTGTTGGAGAGACTCCTTGGCGGAGCCTCGTGCAGAGGAGCGCTAAAGCTTTCGGTGCTGTTTGTAGGCATCGTCATAACGTGGAAGTCATTCCCACGCCCGAGATACACACCCTAAGACAAAGGCGAAATACCCGCATCTCAGTCCGACAAAACAGTAAGACTCCTTAACGGGAGAGATTATTTACATACATCTTGCCAAAGTTTAGATACGTTGTGTTTGCATTCTCTAACAGAACGGACCCTCCACTGTGACGCTAACAGTACCCACTGTATGGTTTATTCTCCGTTTTAGTCTGGTCAGAAGAAGGTGCGAGCGAGGGGGTCATAGAACTTTATGATACCTGTGTCTGTATCTGGTCTACCCCTGGACCCTCTCTTTCCTGAAATTACTGCATTTGTTCTCTTCAGTTACAGGTAGGGGGTTGTCCCTGGGTAGACCCACGCTACACTAGTTATTCTTTGTTCAGGTGAGACAGTGTTCCAACGCGCAGGTTGATTGTGTGTTTTCTCGTTACAGATCTCCTTCCCTGCTGTCCCTACCCTTTCCTTCCCTCACTCGATCACCTCACCAGTCTGTGTTACTTCATAATTCCGGACTTGGGGAGGTCGAGAGGTGGACCCCATTCAGCATCAGTACAACCCTGAGGACCACCGGAGGACGGAGCGTGACACCTACTTTTAAGGGCCACCATTCTTGCTCAGTTATTGATCATGTGATTGTTTCTTCTAATATTATTTCCCGCTGTGCTCCACCCAGGACTGAAGTAACCGCTTTAAGTGACCATAATTGTATTATCCTGGAAACAACTCTCTGGGTTGATAGTTGTGTTAAATCGGGCGCCTCGGTCTCTAATACAGAACCGTATAGACCAAACGGTGTTCGTTTGAGATGGGCAGGGGACAAAGCTTGTGATTTAATGGGCTTTATTGTGAGGGATTGCCTTCTAAATATCAGCAGTATTTTTGATAATAGTACTGATGAAACACAGATTTTAATTGCTTTTAAGGATATCAACAAAATTATCAAGGTTAGATTCACTAAACCCAGGGGTGGCCAGCGTAGCAATGTACCAAGATGGTTTGATCATATGTGTACCTGCTCACTAACTGAATTAAAACTTGCTCTTGCTAAAAGGCCTAGGGACACTGATTTTGTAATTAAACTAAGGCTAGAATATAAGCTTGCCCTAAAGCGGAAGAAGTGTGAGCTACAGCAGTTGGCATGGGACTCTTTGAATCAAGCAGCCGAATGATCTAACGGTACTTTGTTTTGGGCTACTGTTAATTCTTCCTTTCTTAAGGATGAGAATACCCCAATGTTGACTTCTAATGTCCCGAGTGACGGCTGGGTTGCACATTTTTCAAATATTTTTGACTCTAATAGTGGTATGGGCGCTTGCCAGAAAAGTTGGCCTGTCCTACCATTGAACATCATAGTTAGCGAGGTTGAATCTGGCATCCGGGCCAGTAAGGGGGGGAAAGCCCAGGGCCCGCACGGGGTGCCCATAGATGTGTATAAAACAGCCCCTGAGATGTGGAGCCCGCTGTTGGCTATAGTTTTTAATGCTGCTATATGTACTGAGTCCCCCGAAACATGGGGGGAATCTATCATTATTCCAATACACAAGAAAGGCAGCAGGTCTGATGTAAAAAACTATCGAGCCATCTCTCTTCTCGACTCATCTGTTAAAATTATGAGCAGAATTATGTTAGTGAGGTTAGAGGAATGGGCCGAGCAAGAGGGTATCTTAGCTGACAGTCAGTATGGTTTTAGAAAGGGCAGGGGCACACTCGATCAGTATTTAAATCTTGATTTATTGATTGGGAAATACACTGAAGCTAAGCCAGGCTCACTCTACCTCTGTTTTGCAGACCTTTGCAGTGCCTTTGACATGGTTGACCATTCGATTTTATGGTCAACCCTGTTACAGTTAGGTGCTCCAGAAGGTATTATCTATTTTCTCGCGAGACTGTATGGGAATTTAAAAACTTGTGTGCGTTTTGGGTCTAAAGGAGAATGCACCCCAAAATTTAGTGTCAAAAGAGGGATTAGACAGGGCTGCGTACTGGCCCCCCTCCTTTTTATTTTATTTATTAATGGAATCGACGCAATTTTAAAAACAATTAAAGCTGATGTCCCTCAGATCAAAGGTTCTCCTGTTCCAGTATTATTATATGCTGATAACGCTGTTTTGATTTCAAGAACTCCATTAGGATTGCAGCGCTTGATTGATAGATTTTCTGCCTTTATTAAGGATAGGAAGTTGACTATCAACAAGAGGAAAACATACATCATGACATGTGGGGCTAGATGCAAAAAGAAAAGTACAGTTTTAAATTCTTTTTTTATTGATAAAGACAAGGTGCACCAAGTGGATACTTTTTGTTATCTTGGCATAACCTTCTCTAATGATAGAAAGTGGCTTAATGAATTTAAAAATATTCGTATTAGAATGGCAAAAAATGCCCATGGTGTTTTCAGATTTGCGGCAAAGATTGGGGACCGTCATACCAGGGACATACTTAAGATCTATCAAACCAGGTGTGTTAGTATTGCCCTGTATGGGGCGGGTGTCTGGGGACACTGCCATGTTCATACTTTGCAGTTGGAGGAAAATGCTTTTTTTAAAAAAACTTCTCTCACTACCTTCTACTGCTTGCACTGAGCTTACCCATCGAGAGCTGGATGTTAATTTCCTTACTGATCTACTTTCCTTGAGGCCACTTATGATTTGGCGTTCTATTTGGCTCCAGGAAGAAAAATCTTTTAAGAGATTGCTCATTGAGGATTGTCTCTCGCTGGATACATTCTTAAATATACCCTGGTTAAATTACGTTGTCAGATGTTTCTCAGAGATCTTCAATCTAAACATCTTGGTGGACCCTAACGCAGCATCTCTAATACCGAAACAAGAGTTGAAAATCAATTTCCTGGCATTTGCTGCAAGGAAACGGGCTATTGCTAATGGCTCTCTATCTACAGTTATGTTTTATAATAAACATAACAATGTTGAAGGTTTACCCATTTATCTGGTATGGGTGACAAGGCCATCCCACAAGTTTGTGCTGACCAGACTGAGGTTTGGTATAGCTCATTATTTAGTGGCATTGCCAATAATTAAAAAACATCCCCAGGGGCCCTGTATGTGTGACGGCGTCTCCAAACAGTGCACCAAGCACTTTCTCTTAATTTGTAAACTGTATATGAATTTCCGTATTGCCTATTTAAAACCGATGTTTCTTAAATATGGTGTACGTACAGTCAATCAGGCTATGAGCTTAATTTTTAACTTACAACATGTCGAAATCTGTTTTTTTACTGCTATGTTTTTTTTAAGTTCAAAAAGGTTTTTATTGAATAAGTAAAGGTGTCAATACATGAGTAAGAATACAAACATATCTTCAAATAGAGGAGAAAGGTAAAACATGGTGATGAAAATATACAATTGATCAGAGGATAACAAAAGATTGAGGCTAAATAACAAAAAACAGCGTTGGTAATAATGAGCAATAAAGTAACTTATATAGAGAGAATAGTGCAAATGAAAAGCAATGTCACTCAAGGAGGCTTAGAGACCTCTTGCTGAATAGGTGATACATGAGAGGAGCGTTTAGCACAGGTATCTAGGTACAAGGTTACAGGAAGCCATAAATCATGTTGTTTAGCAGCTAAACTAAGGGGGTGCACAAAAACAGTATCTAGCCTGTGATTATAACAAACATTGTACCACCATGCTTTAAAAGAAATATTCGTAAAGTTTTTCCAGTTGACGGTGATTTGCTGGAAAGCAACAGCTAACAACAAATCAACAATTTGCGTGTTAAGATCCGTGTCATCCCAACAAGGAGAAAGGCTCCCTAAAAAAATATTGACAAAAGAGAAGGGGGATGTAGTGTGGAATATGGCATTAATTTGGGCCCAGACTAGTGTCCAGAAATCTTGCGTGAAAGTGCAAGAGAAAAGCATGTGAAAAAGAGTGGCGCTAGGAGCAGAACAGGACCAACAGAGATCCGGTGTAGAAGAAAATCTTTTATTCAACACCTGGGGAGAAAAGAGAAGTCTGTTGTATATGAAGAAAAGAGTTTGTGTAAGGGAAGCAGCTCTAGATGTCTTGCGAAGTTTGATCCACAATTTATCCCAAAGGGAAGTGGGCCAAGAAATGGCAAGGTCAGATTCCCACTGTTCCTCAATTTTGGATTTTGGTCTAGGTGTGAGGATTGTATGAAATGAGTGGTATAATGAGGAGGCTGTAGGGTGAGTACGCAAGAAGGAATGAAGCTGTGAGGTAGGATTGGGAGGGTGAGGATGCACGCGGGGGTTAGAGAGAAGAGCATAAGTGGACATGACTGCATTTTTAAGCGCAAGATACTTGCAGGCAAAAGAACGGGGAAGATGAAAGTGTTGGCTGAGAACGGAGAAGGATAAGAAATCAGAATTAGAGAAGAGTTGAGATACCCAGATTAAACCCCTCTGTCTCCAGGTTTTCCAGTAAAAGGGCTTGCGATTGATGGTTATACTGTTGTTATGCCAGATAGTTGAGTTAAGAAACTCTGTTACAGAGGAAGGGGGGCCTGGGGAGGTGGAGAGAAGCAGCTTGGCTGTAAACTTATGGATAGGAATGGAGGAAAAGTGAGGCTTACGAGAGAATGAGAGGTATTCAGCAAAAGTGAAGGGGGATAAGGAAAGTCGCTCAATGATAACCCATAAGGGGGACGGCTCGGCAGGGTCTTGCAGCCAATGGGAAGCTTGCCGCAGAAGGAATGCCTTGTGGTAAGCGGGAAAATTCGGAAAGTTAACTCCCCCCTCAGTCTTGGGGAGTTGCAATCTGAGCAGGGACATACGTGGTTTTTTGCCGGACCAGAGAAAGGAAGAGAGGGTAGTGTTAATTTTCTTAAAGAACTTAGCAGGGATAGGAATTGGGATGTTGGAGATGGTGTAGAGGACTAACGGGGATAGCATCATTTTAATCGTATCAAGACGACCCCACCAGGAGAGGTATAATGGGTACCATCTGGAAGTGAGGTCGGATAATTTCTGGATGCATTTATTGAGGCACAGCGAAACAGTGTCAGAAAGGGAGGAAGTAATGTGTAAACCTAGATATTTGATGTGTGAGGGGCTCCAAGTAAAATTGGACGCCATAAAGTCCGGTTTAAAAGTGAACTTAGTAAGGGGTAAAATCTCACACTTGTCATTGTTTAGCTTATAACCTGAGATCTGAGAATAATCATGGACTTCAGTTAGAAATGCGGGAATGGAAGTTGTGGGGTTAGACATGAATAATAAAATATCGTCTGCGTAGGCAGCAAGTTTAATGTTAGTGTGGGAAACTTGGAAGCCGTGTAAGTTGGGATTCTGACGAAGCTTTGAAAGAAAAGGTTCCAGGGCCAAATTAAAAAGAAAAGGGGAAAGAGGGCATCCCTGACGAACGCCCCTACCTAGATTGAAAAAAGAGGAAACTAGACCGTTGGCGCAAACCGCCGCTCTAGGGCTGGAGTAAAGGAAGGAGATAAAAGAGATGAAACGTGGGCCAAATCCAAACCATTTGAGGGCAGAGGAAAGAAAAGTCCACTCCACCCTATCGAACGCTTTTTCTGCATCTAGGGCAATGGCTGCTAGTGAATGTTGGAACTGTGGAGATTTAGAAAGGACATTAAACAAAAGTCTGGTGTTATCTGTGATGAAGCGACCTTTGACGAAGCCAGATTGTTCAGGTCCTAGCAACTCGGGAAGATAGGGGTCCAATCTAATGGCGAGAGATTTGGCATACAATTTATAATCAATGTTGACCAAAGAAATTGGTCTGTAATTCTTACAGTGCTGGGTGTCTTTGCCTTCTTTGGGGATGATACAAATGTGGGCGTCTGAGAATGTACCTGAGGAAGAGCCATTTAATATGAAGGAATCAATAAGGGAGTGGAGTCTGGGTAACAACAATTTGGAGAAATGCAGATAAAATTCAACTGTGAATCCGTCTGGCCCAGGGGCCTTGTCCCTCTTGAGTGACTGAAGTGCTGTAAGTAATTCATCGCTGGAGATTGGTGATTCAAGGGCGGATAAATCAACAGGGAAATTGGAAGGTGGTTGGATGGTGGCAAAGAAAGTAGCAAGAGAATGAGCAGTGGGGTGCGTCTCAGAAGAATAGAGTTTGGAATAAAACTGGGAGAATTGCTCTAAAACTGCTATGTTTTTAACTAAATCCATTGAGGCCAGGAAAAGTATGTGTTTCTAACCTATTTTATCAGTAATATTTAGGTTTGGTTTGTTAATTTGTTGTATTTGACATTTAAATGTAGTTTATGTGCTTTTATGGTCATTTTTATGTACCGAATAAAGGTTCATGAATTGAATTGAGTGCAAGTGCCCAATGCACTGCTTAAAAGATAATCACCAGTATCATTGGTATATTATGATCATCAAACTTATCATTGAAGCAGCGATTAAGAAAGTTAACAAAATTACAATAAGAAGCGAGGCGGTATCCTGCCACTAACCTGTTAGTCTGTCATTTAAGGTTGTTCATCTCCATAACAATTTATTGCCCTTTGGGCGCATAATGCAAACAGATATTTGACAAAACGAGCAATGCATATAAAGATCCATAATGATTGATCAACGCTTGAAGTCAAAGTCTGCTCAGCCACAACTTACTTGTCTGTATGTATGTAATATTTTGTGTTCTGTTCCATCAATAATGAAGTAACCATAGGGTACATGAGGAAATCAGTTATGAAAGAGAAAAAAACAACATGAACATGTATACTGTGGATTAATGGCAAAGGCCATAAGACTTCCTAGCCGGTGCCATTTTTAATCAGTGTTGACGCTTCACTTTCAATATCTGCTGAAGTCCGCTAATTTCATAAGTACATTTTCACTCGCATGGCGCAAGTGTGTGACAACGGTGCATAGTCTAATCATGTCCTAGACGCGACGCAAAAGTAACCCAAAGTTAGTGTAAGTGAGAACAATGGATGAACACAAGTTTGCTGTATTGCATTGTTAGAACTACCACAATGCACTCGGACCACTTGTTTTTAGGTGTGGTTTTTCCGACATGGCAAAAACAGCACATCCTAGTTAAGTATACACTACCTTACTGGGAGGTGCTTTTTTTGTTTTTGATAAAGACTTTGTGAACACTTTGTTTAATATCTTTGCAGGTAACTAGTCAAACCAAGTAGGGTAAAAAAATAATATGCATTCTTTATTGTGATACACGGAATGAATGTAATATAGGCAGGGTTACTGATCAAACTGAAGCCCGGATGAAGGCCGATGACCCGTTAGGGCTCAGATGAAGGCCAAAACATGTTGGCTTAGGAAAAAATCAAATGGATGGTTCATTGCAATTCATCTGGGATCAACATGATACATTTTTAATCATATCTAGGGTACCTCACCAATAAAGAGGAATAACCTAAGGGATATACCCCAAGATATTTTTACGGAGGATCTGGAACCCTGCTGTTATCCAGTTTATCCGAACTCCATTCCAGTGGTTGAGTCTGCCATTGTGGTATTCACCTATCTTGGTGTGGATAAGTCACCAATGATGAAGCATACCACAGCAAGATGTTGGTGAGGTGAGCTATCCATATCGTTTTGGATATCTGCAAATGATTTAGGAGTAAAAAGAAAAAATCACTTCTCCTTTGACCCTAGCACCTTTTGTGTGGTATATAATTTGTAGTCCTCTCTAAAGCTATGTTGCACAAAAATCTTTCATTGCCTCGTGGTGGGGGGAGAGGCAGTATTTTGAAATCATATAAATAAAATATTTCTATAAAATTATACAAAAGCTTTCAGGCATGGACACTCACTGTGCTGTCATCATCCCCAGCTCCGAACATGGCTGGCCTGTGTCATGAAAGCACAAGCGTTCCGTTCCTTTTTATTTGTTCTAATCAGACCACCCTGGCGGTGCCCTACACCAGGGCTGAAATTAAGCATTGCCCTTAGTTCCATACACTGAAGGCCGGTATCAAAGTGTGGGTCGGTAGAAATAACTGTAATGAGGACATTAGGGACTAAGGCTAATGAAGATTACAAATAAGTAACCAGCTATCATACCTATGTCCCTTCGTCCTCGTCCCAGTCGTTACTTTTAAGAATATGTCACGGGGGCGCCACTGGGGGCACGACTTCGGACACACAAGCCGAAGGGATTCCTGATTGTTCCTTTACGCCCTGGCCACAGGACTCGTACGGGCCCTTTAACTCCACCAGAGAACCCCTTGGGGAGGAGCCGGCAGTCTGCACGTCAGAAGCCGCCGTCCAATCGGAGAGCCCGAGCCCTTGTAAAACGAACCCGGAAGAAGAGGAGGACGCGAAAGCCGGAGGAAGTAAGGAGAGCCGAGCGAAGGAGACGGAGCAGGAGCGAGTGAGCAGTGGAGGACGAGAGATGACTGAAGGAGAGTGCGGAGTCCGAGAGACGGCGCCGACGGAGCCAGGAGGCCAACGGATACGCTACTCGCCCCGCCACGTTCCTGGAGGAGCGTGGCTGGGAAAGGTACGTGATCGTATCTTGAGCCTGTCGCAAGCACGGGGAGGGATGGGTTGAATAGGACGTGGGAGGTCACGGGAATACGGGGAGCCTGAGTGTTGGGGATTCTTCTTCTGTGGGTCAACTACACTCACCCCCCCCTCCAGCCTTCTGTGCCTATGTTCACCTCCTTATCTCGTCTGGGTTATACGAGTCACAGCAGTTGGTGGTAGTCCTGGTGATCCCTCACAAACCTTCCCCCCTCAAAGCGCCCTTGGTCCCTGCAACCCTACTTACCTTTGTGTCCCTGTGTATCTCTTCCCTGGGTCACGGACGGACGAGGAGACGGTCCCTACGGCAGAACCGGACGGAGAGAAGGTCTCTACGGAGGAACCCTTGATCCGGACTTCGACCCCTCAAGACACAGACATTATCCAGAACACTTCAGAAAGGCGTTGTTAAGCCAATAAAACCCGGTTCTTTACCTCCTAAGCGACTTCCTGTGTTTGTATACTTGGAGAACCACCTCCCCCACCATATCGTCCCTCACAAGTGGCGAGCCAGATAGGAGCCTTGAGGAATCAGCATCCGATACAGGATGGAGGCCATCATCCACCAGATGAAGGAGGGACAGGCAAAACTCGAGTGGGCAGTAGAGAAATCCTCCAGTCAGGCGGAGGCGGATCGTGCCGTCTTTACATCAGCGATACAAAACCAAGCGGACAGTCTGATAAAACTAGGAGAGGGACATGCCCAACTCCTGATCGCCCTAGGACAGGGAAGAGCGAGCAACCCCCCTGGAACTGTAGTCCCTCTCCAGAAATACGTACCTGGAGATGACCCCTTGGCATTCTTCTTGAATTTTGAAAGAGCCGCGAGGGCCAGCGCCTGGCCGGCTGAGCGGTGGCCCTTTTACCTCGCGCCCCTCCTCACGGGAGAAGCCCAAGCAGCCTACCAGACAATTAACCAAGATGGGACATCCGCCTATACGGCGGTGAAACAGTATGTGCTGGATCGATTAGGTGTGGACGACGAGACACACCGCTTGAAGTTCAGACAAGAGCGAGGAGCCACGGGTGACCTGCCAAAAACCTTGTTCTTCAAGTTAAAGGGAGCTGCCGATCTCTGGCTCAAACCTCATGAAGGCAACATGAACGAGGTCATGAATAAAATATATTTGGAACAATTCTTGGAGGCGCTCCCCTATGCCACTCAACGGTGGTTAAAACAACACGCCGGTCTGACCTTAGAACAGGCTATAGAAATGGCGATGGCTTACTCCAGGGCCCAGGGTCGACCACCCCTTAAAGAATCCGAGAAACACGTCCGTCCCCCAAATCCGGCGAGACGTGAAAGGAAGACCCCACGACCCCCTCCAGAGGGAAACCGACCCCGTCTTCCCCGTCCCGAGAATCCCCCTTACACCTCCCCCCAGTGTTATGATTGTGGAGAGTGGGGCCATATAGCAAGATTCTGTCGTAAGAAAAGGGAGAAAGACGACGAACCCATGGACATCAGCTATGCACCCCGCTCTGTCCTTTTCGCCCAGGAGACAGGCCCCATATTTTATGTAAGTGTGACTCTTAATGGCAGGAGGGTAAGGGCTCTTCTTGACTCGGGATGCAGGCACTCTGTCATAAAGCGGGAATTGGTAGCTCCTTCTTGGCTAATATCAGGGAAGACAGTACACATTCGATGCATACATGGGGATGTAAGGGAGTACCCATTGGCTAGGATCACCCTAGGGATCAACAATCATATACAGTCAGACGTAGTGGTGGGTGTGGTGGACGATCTCCCTGAGTTACTAATTATAGGGATTGACTCTCCGTCCTTTACCCCTCTCTTACAAGCTGTGATAAATCCCATTAAGTATAACGTGTGTCTCACCCCTGAGCCCTGGGCTAGAGATAATCACTTTCGCCTGGCCCAGTTAAACGATGCCAGTCTCACACACGCTTGGCAGAAAGCGCGAGATCAAGCAAATACTGGGACTCGTGTCTATCCTTCATTTACAGAACAAAACGGACTCCTCTACCGTCTTGCGAAACCCGACGCTGTTCCCCAACTGTTGGTTCCTGCTGGATTCAGGGACCAAATCCTCTTTTTTGCCCACGCTCATCTTTTAGCAGGGCATTCCGGAGCAGAAAAAACTGGTCAAGCCATCCTACAACATTTCTTTTGGCCGGGGGTGTACGCTCAGATACAGAAATATTGCCAGGAGTGCCAAATCTGCCAGAGGCGCAATCCCTATGTTCCCCCTCCAGTTCCGTTAAATCCCTTACCCATCATTGGGACCCCATTCGACCGCCTAGGTATGGACCTAATAGGACCCCTACCCAAGTCGGCTAAGGGTCACCAGTATGCACTGGTATTGATCGACTATGTCACCAGGTACCCAGAGGCATTCCCACTTCGTGCCGCAACTTCCAGTGCCATCGCACAACGACTCGTGGAAGTCTTCTCCCGCATGGGCTTTCCACGAGAGATCATCACTGATCAAGGTACCCCATTCGTGTCCCGGTTAATGAGGCAGGTCTGTGACCAGTTGCACATTAAACATATCACCACATCTGTGTATCACCCCCAGACAGATGGACTAGTCGAACGATACAACGGTAGTCTTAAGCTTACCTTGAAGAAGCTTCTGTCTGGGGACGGACGACACTGGGACCAGTTGCTCCCATTGGCCCTCTTTGTACTCCGTAGCCAGAAACAATCCAGTTTAGGGACTTCTTATTGTTCGGGCGTAAGCCCCGAACCTTACTCGAGATTACCAAGGACAGTTGGGAACGAGAGGGGTTACAAGAGGCCGAATCCCTACTGGATTATACACAACAGTTACAAAACCGCCTCCATAAATTGCGAACATTGGCCCACACAGAGTTGTCGGCGGCACAGGTCAAACAGAAAACATTCTATGACCGAGGTACGAAGTGGAGGGAGTTAGATGTAGGTGATTGGGCCCTAATACTTCTACCCTCCTCCACCCACAAGTTAAAAAAGGAGTGGCAAGGACCATTCCAAGTTACAAGAAAGATAGGGAAAACGACCTATATCCTGCAGCTGAGGGGGAAGAGGACCCAGATGTTCCACATAAACTTACTGAAGAAGTGGTTGGGACCCCCTCCTTCCGGGGTTCATGCGGTCTCCATAATCACCTCTCCCTCTCATACTGCTCTAGAGACCCCTGTCAATCCCGACCTCACCGCCACCCAAACCAGAGAAATACGATCCCTGCTGATGGACTTCTCAGATGTATTTTCTGATCAGCCAGGCAGGACCCAACTAGCCGAACATTGCATCACTACTCCTCCGGGGGTTGTGGTGAAACAAAAGCCTTACCGGATCCCTGAGGCTCGACGAGCCGCCTTTCAGGAAGAAGTCTCCAGGATGTTGGGATCGGGGGTTATCGTGCCCTCACATAGTAATTGGTGTTCCCCCGTGGTGCTGGTACCCAAACCGGATGGCAGCATCCGGTTTTGTATTGACTTCCGCGCTGTGAACAAGGTATCCAAACAGGATGCCTATCCTCTTCCCCGGGTGGATGAACTTATAGAACGCCTTGGTGAGGCCCGATACATCACCACCATCGACCTCACCAAGGGTTACTGGCAGATCCCTTTGGCCCCCGCGGATCAGGAAAAAACAGCGTTCTCCACCCCTTCCGGCCACTATCACTTTACAGTCCTTCCCTTTGGGTTGCATGGGGCCCCAGCGACCTTTCAGCGAGCTATGGATGTGCTCCTGGCCCCTCACTTATCATATTCAGGGGCTTATTTAGATGACATCGTGGTCTATAGTAAGACCTGGGAAGAGCACTTAGGGCAGTTAGGGAACGTACTGAACAGCCTTCTTCAGTCCGGGTTACACGTCAACGCAAAGAAAACCCGAGTGGCTTTTCAGAAAGTGAGGTATTTGGGGTATCTCTTGGGGGAGGGACACATAGCTCCCCAAACCGAGAAAGTGGCCGCAATACAGTCCGTTCCTTATCCAAAGACCAAAAGAGACTTAAGGGCGTTCTTAGGGTTAGTGGGGTATTATAGACGGTTCATAGCCCAGTTCGCTACCATAGCGGGCCCCCTCACTGACCTACTACGAAAAACACACACCTCACCCAGGTTACACGCCCCTAGAGATCAAGAAGCCTCTGCGTTTCAAGCCCTGAAAAATGCTATAACAACCTCCCCGGTATTAGTGACCCCGGATTTCAGCAAAACCTTTATCCTACAGACAGACGCCTCGGGTATTGGGATCGGGGCGGTTCTCTCTCAAAAAGATCCCGACGGTCACGAACGCCCCCTTCTTTTTCTCAGTAGGAAGTTGTTTCCTAGGGAGCAGGCTTACTCCACTATAGAAAAAGAGTGCCTTGCGGTCAAGTGGGGGGTTGAGAAACTCCGGTATTATTTAGAAGGCCGACCCTTTGTCCTTTACACGGACCATGCTCCCCTCACCTGGCTACAACGGAATCATGGTCACAATGACAGGATCCTCCGCTGGTTCCTTGCCCTCCAACCCTATCAGATAGACATCCGACACCGGAAAGGGGTGAACCAGGGTAATGCTGACTTTCTTTCTCGGTTCCCTTGTTCCCCCGATCGGGGCACACCAGGGGGAGGGAATTGTCACGGGGGCGCCACTGGGGGCACGGCTTCGGACACACAAGCCGAAGGGATTCCGGATTGTTCCTTTACGCCCTGGCCACAGGACTCGTACGGGCCCTTTAACTCCACCAGAGAACCCCTTGGGGAGGAGCCGACAGTCTGCACGTCAGAAGCCGCCGTCCAATCGGAGAGCCCGAGCCCTTGTAAAACGAACCCGGAAGAAGAGGAGGACGCGAAAGCCGGAGGAAGTAAGGAGAGCCGAGCGAAGGAGACGGAGCAGGAGCGAGTGAGCAGTGGAGGACGAGAGACGACTGAAGGAGAGTGCGGAGTCCGAGAGACGGCGCCGACGGAGCCAGGAGGCCAACGGATACGCTACTCGCCCCGCCACGTTCCTGGAGGAGCGTGGCTGGGAAAGGTACGTGATCGTATCTTGAGCCTGTCGCAAGCACGGGGAGGGAAGGGTTGAATAGGACGTGGGAGGTCACGGGAATACGGGGAGCCTGAGTGTTGGGGATTCTTCTTCTGTGGGTCAACTACACTCACCCCCCCCCCTCCAGCCTTCTGTGCCTATGTTCACCTCCTTATCTCGTCTGGGTTATACGAGTCACAGCAGTTGGTGGTAGTCCTGGTGATCCCTCACAAACCTTCCCCCCTCAAAGCGCCCTTGGTCCCTGCAACCCTACTTACCTTTGTTTCCCTGTGTATCTCTTCCCTGGGTCACGGACGGACGAGGAGACGGTCCCTACGGCAGAACCGGACGGAGAGAAGGTCTCTACGGAGGAACCCTTGATCCGGACTTCGACCCCTCAAGACACTGACATTATCCAGAACACTTCAGAAAGGCGTTGTTAAGCCAATAAAACCCGGTTCTTTACCTCCTAAGCGACTTCCTGTGTTTGTATACTAAGAGAACCACCTCCCCCACCATATCGTCCCTCACAGAATACTAAAGCCATTCTGGCCTTCACATCACACTTAATACTGATCCTCCTCGACCTCTTGGCAGCCTTTCACTCCATTTTTTTTTTAAACATTTTTTTATTGTTTTCGTACCAACAACTCAGTACAGTTCCCAACAGTCCCTTCCCTCCAAAGGAGACTTTTACATTCAGCATTGCCCCCGAGTATGCCGGAGAAAAGTCACCCTTCCCACGCGGAGCCCACCCTCACTCTCCCTCCCGCAACCCATGTCAGTGTGCCCCCCTCTGCATACCCCCCTCCGGACGCGCCCCCCTCATTACTATGAATCGTGTACGGGTGCTCAACCTTCCCTAGACAACTCGGGCTTTCCCCCATGTCGACCCACACTTTATGCGTCCAGTTCTCACCACGGCCCCCTTCCTACTCCCCGCTGGCAGCCTTTCACTCCATATCCCACTACACGCTGTTTGAAAGACTCAACCACATCAGCATCCAAGGGGATACGCCCAGATGGATCACCTCCTTTTTCACCAATAGAACACAGAGGATCCGCCTTTCACCTCCTAACCCAAGGAGATACCCTGTGGTGACCCTCAGGGCTCATCCCTCAGCCGCACACTCTTCAATGCATATATGACCCCACTGGCCAACATTATCAGATCCCACGGCCTCAATGTAATCTAAGCTGACGACACCCAACTCATCCTCTTCCTAACCGACGACACTACCAGGACCAACTTCCACAGATGTATGACAAGCACCGCAGACTGTATGAAGAACAACTGCCTGCAGTTGTACACAGACAAGACAGAAGTAATGATGTTTGGCAACAACAGCAACCCATGGTGGCCCCCACACCTAGGACCCACACCCACTAACCATTACATAAACCTCAGAATCATCATTGACAGCAAATTCTCTATGAAATCACAGATCAACACTGTCTCATCCGTCTGCTTCCTAATTCTGCACACGCTACATAATACTCTCAAGTGGCTACCCCTGTGTACTAGACGCACAGTGACACAAGCCCTCATCACCAGCTAACTTGACTAAGGCAATGCTCTCTACGTAGGAATCTCCACACACCAACTACAGAGACTTCAGACCAATCAGAGCGCCGCAGCCAGATTCATCCTCGACATTACCCGACAAACCCACATCATACCCCACCTCAGGCAACTCCACTGGCTTCCCATAAAGAAGAGATGCCAATTCAAACTGCTGACCCATACACACCAAGCTCTACACAGACAATGACTTGCCTACATTAACCACCGCCTGAACTTCCACCAACCGTCAAGAAGACTTCACTCTTCCTCAATGTCTTTGGCCCAAACTCGCGCATCTACTAAAGCAGAAGTAGAGGACCCTCCTGTTCTCACATCGCAGCAAAGACGTGGAACAGTCTCCCCACGCAACTCAGGTTAATACCTCACTTCTGGAATTCCAAAGAGCCCTCAAGACCTAGCTGTTCGAATGAGCTGCTGGGACCTGCAAGGACCTCGATACCCTCTCGGGTGATTAGCCACACTTTAGAAATCCATGATTGATTGAATCAATACACTATGCAATACTTTTAATTAGTGATATCAGTCTAATTGAACAAGTGGAAATTACTGGATTCAAAACAACTTCATCAAATGAATACCATTCAAGTTATAGTTGTTCAATTCTGTAATGTTGAACAGTGTATGAAAACGCGAATGTTGTCGCTCGGCATATCTCTTTCAAAGATACTTCTTAAATTTCATGCTAAAAAGGTGCTACTGTTGTATATGTATCCTTTATCCCTTAGGGGATAAAAGTGTCAGTGAATATGCCATTACAACTTTGGATCAAATGCATCTGCTAATTGTTATATTGGAAGCTTTTTGTTATTGGTTTGCACCCCCAAAAGTTGGAAAGAAGTGCTCAGATTTCCTATAGACTCCAGAGCGTTCAAGATATATAGAGCATGTTTTACACCTAATAAACGTAGCAGCTCTTCTTTCTCAGAAACAGAAAATGGATACAAAATTGGTGAGGAAACTTCCTGTTCCATTTGCATTTTGGGTGCTGTTTTGGGAAGGCAGCAGGGTTAGGTCTTGGTACTACACCATCGTCCATCATGTTAAGAAACCAGATTACATAAGAGTGCTCCAAGTTCTCTAGTGCTTCTGGCTGACATTATTGCCTCTAAGAAAGCAAGTTTTAAAGCTAAATACTTCAGATCCTCCAAAGTTAAAGGTTCAACCGGAACACCTCCTAACATCTTTAATAGTATAGGAAGTTCCCAGAGAGGTATATATAGTTTGAATAGGGGTCTAGAAACTGAAAATTCTTTAGCCATCTTATCAGTGACTCATCCTCCCTCAATCTTGCCCCATGGTTTTCCAAAGATCTTTATTCCACTGTGCCCTCAAAGTGGACACTGTCAGTTTTTGAAGAACATCAAGTAAAACTGGAGGATAGAGGCTATATCACAAGAGTAAGGTTAGAGTGTGCTAGAATTACACCAACACTTAGAAACTCCACAATGTTTAGAATAAGACTTCAGAGCAGTTGGGTCCTTATTCTCTGTAAAAGTAGTCTGGGATTCCTCTACTCTGAAGCCGTGCCCTCAACTTCCAGTCAGAGAGTGTGAACGTTTTTACAGAGAAAGACATCACAGCCTGCAAAGCGGGACCTGAATTTTCCAAGGCAAAGCCACAGCCATTCAGTTCAGAGAGGAACCAGTAGCTTTGGGGCCAATAAGGCAAAACTATTATCACCTCTGCTGCTTCCTGCCAAATTTCTATAAGCAACTAAGGGCTAAGAGGAATAGGTGGGAAAGCATAAAGTAGGTGAGAAGGCCAAGGTAAAGAAAGGGAGTCCACTTCCAATGTAAGAATTATATTCAAAGAGGGTTCCAAGGCAGGGAAAAACCATCAACTATAGAAAACAAACCCCCATCTTCCCCTGCAATATATTCCTGGCTATACGTCATCAAAAATTATACAGGGCTGAGAGGGAGTCTGTCTTTACTTTTCTACTTTAGTCATTGTTGTGTGATTCCACATAATCAATTATAGCATTACATTCCATGATATTTATTGCAATTCCCAAAAATATAATCGTAAGTGCATCAAACACATGTCGCATGAATAACAGAAATGTCTTCTTATAAAAACCCCCACTAACTCATCCTCAATCAAACATACAACAAACATGCTCATTCTTCCATAAATGTACTGCTTCACAGATCTAAAAACCATGAAACACTTTATATCCATCTCTCAAAGGACCTTGTAGTATATCTGTACCACTTGTTATGGAAGGACCCTTGACCCTGTTTAGGCAGGTCGCTCCCCGCGCTGCACAGCACCACCAGTGTGTTGCGCCCTTGAGCCCTTCTGCCGTGAGATCGAGGCCCTCCTCCACCCGCAGGCTACCACCTGCACCTCATCCCTGGTGGACAGTGGTATGCCGCAGGTTTGCTTGCTTGCTTAGTTTGTTGCCCGTATTGTATTGTAATTGTACCTGTATTGTATTGTAATTGTTTTCTGTACTCGTTATTTCACCCCTTTATTTCCCCTGTCTCTGCTGTGCCCCTCTTTTTTTCCTTCTGTACCCTCCGCCGATCTCGCTTTCCCGCCGCTGTGTCCCCTGTGGCCTGCCCCCCGCTCCCATTAGTCCGCTCCCTCCCGTCTCCCAGCTGTTCCTCCCTCCCACCTCCCCTTCTTATGGCGGCTGCTGCGCGGTGAAGGGGACGACCCTTGACCCTGTTTAGGCAGGTCGCTCCCCACGCCGCACAGCACCACCAGTGTGTTGCGCCCTTGAGCCCTGCTGCCGCTCTGCTGTGAGATCGAGGCCCTCCTCCACCCGCAGGCTACCACCTGCGCCTCATCCCTGGTGGCCAGTGGTAGGCCGCAGGTTTGCTTGCTTGCTTGCTTGGTTTGTTGCCCGTATTGTATTGTAATTGTACCTGTATTGTATTGTGCCTGTATTGTATTGTAGTTGTTTTCTGTACTCGTTTTTTCGCCCCTTTTATTTCCCCTGTCTCTGCTGTGCCCCTCATTTTTCCTTCTGTACCCTCCGCCGATCCCACTTTCCTGCCGCTGCATCCCCTGCGGCCCGCCTCCCAGCTCCCATTCATCCTCTCCCTCCCGCCTCCCAGCTGCTCCTCCCAACTACCTCAGCTGCATTCTTCTCAACACCCGCTCCGCCCGCAAACACGCCGTTGAACTCTGAGACCTACTCGACTCTAGCTCCCCAGACGTCGCCTTCCTGACAGAGACTTCGCTGAACCCCTCCTCGGCATCCGACATCGCCATAGCCATCCTGGAAGGCTACAAGATCACCCGCAGGGACCGCACCAACAGAGTAGGAGGAGGAATCCCCATCATCCTCAGGAACACCCTCAGAGTCTCGACCAGCACCGACGACACCCTCAGCACCGTCGAACACCTGCACTTCCAGATCCACACCGACCCCAACACCACCCTCAGAGGAGCCCTCGTCTGCAGACCCCCTGGACCCCGACCACAGTTCAGCAACTCCATCCCCGACTTCGGCAGCGCACACGCCTCGCCTCCACAGACTACATCCTCCTCGGGGACCTGAACTTCCACCTCGAGAACAACAACGACACCAACTCCACCACCCTGATCGACAACTTAGCCAACCTCGGACTCAGACAACTCGTCACAACACCCACCCACTCCGCCGGCCACACGCTTGACCCCATCTTCTCCGCAAGCCCCCATGTCTCCTTCAACCACACCACTGAACTCCACTGGACCGACCACCGCTGCATCCACTTCACCTTTAAGAAGCCCATCATGCACCACCGCACCCAACAGATGCCTCGCCGCTGCTGGAGCAAAGTCACCGAAGACCAGCTAACCACCACCCTCGCCTGGAGCCCACCCACCGACCCCGACACCCGCAATCTCAGACAGTGGATCGACGACTGCGCCAACACCCTCGCCCCGTTCAAGAAACCCCCCAACAGTCACACCAGCAAGAAAACCAGCTGGTTCATAGAAGACCTCCAGGCCTCCAAGCAAACCTGCCGAAAACTGGAGAAGAACTGGCTCCGTGAACCAACACCGGACACCTACGCAGCCCACAAGAACGACACCCGCAGACACCATCACCTCATCAGATCTGCCAAAATGGCCTCCTTCAAAGACCACGCATACAACAGCAAAGAGCTCTTCAACATCGTGAAGGAACTCTCCAACCCCAGCTCCAACACCAACGACATCCCACCTTCGCAAGACCTGTGCGACTCGCTGGCCACCTTCTTCCACCGCAATATCGCAGACATCCACGACAGCTTCAACGCCACGACCGATCCGACAACCACTAAGACCTCCGCCCCCATGACCACCACCACCAACATCGACGACTACGACACCATCTAGGTCATGAACGCCATCCACTCCGGATCTCCGTCAGACCCATGCCCACACCACATCTTCAACAAAGCCAGCAAAGCCATCGCACCCCATCTTCGGAAAGTCATCAACATCTCTTTCGAGACAGCAACCTTCCCGGAGAGCTGGAAGCACGCAGAGATTAACGCCTTACTCAAGAAACCCAAGGCGGACCCCAAGGACCTCAAGAACTTCCGGCCCATCTCCCTGCTCCCGTTACTGGCAAAGGTCATTGAGAAGACCGTCAACAAACCACTGACCTGCTACCTCGAGGAGAACAGCATCCTGGACCCTTCCCAGTCCGGGTTCCGCAGCAACCACAGCACCGAAACTGCCCTCATCGCCGCCACAGATGACATCAGGGCCCTGCTGGACAATGGAGATCAGTGGCTCTCATCCTCCTGGACCTGTCAGCCGCCTTTGACACGGTCTGCCACTGCACACTATGAACACGCCTCCACGACGCCAGGATCCAAAAGAAGGCCCTGGACTGGACCACCTCCTTCGTCTCCGGCAGAACACAGAGCGTCCGCCTTCCCCCCTTCCGCCCCGAAGCCACCAAGATTATCTGCAGCGTACCCCAGGGCTCATCCCTCAGCCCTACGCTGTTCAACATCTACATGGCACCGCTCGGCCACGTCGCCCGACTGCATGTCCTCAACATCATCTCCTATGCCGATGACACCCAGCTGATCCTCTCCCTCACCAAAGACTCCCACACCACCAAAACCAACCTCCACGAAGGAATGAAGGCCGTCACCGAATGGATGAGGAACAGCTGACTGAAGCTGAACTCAGACAAGATGGAGGTCCTCATCCTCGGATCCACCCCTTCGGCCTGGGACGATTCCTGGTGGCCGACCGCACTGGGAACTGCTCCAACACCCACCGACCACGCACGCAACCTAGGGGTCATCCTCGACTCCACCCTCTCCATGACTAAGCAGGTCAACGCCGTCTCTTCCTCCTGTTTCAACACCCTCCGCATGCTACGCAGGATCTACAAGTGGATTCCCACCAAAACGAGAAGAACGGTCACCCAGGCCCTCATCAGCAGCAGGTTGGACTACGGAAACGCCCTCTACGCAGGAGCCTCGGCCAAACTCCTGAGATGGCTTCAACGTATTCAGAACGCCTTGGCACGCCTGATCCTCAACATCCCTCGCCGCAGCCACATCACACCCCACCTGAGAGACCTGCACTGGCTCCCCGTCAACAAGAGGATAACCTTCAAGCTCCTCACCCACGCACACAAGGCACTCCACAACACTGGACCAGCGTACCTCAACAGACGACTCAGCTTCTACACCTCCACCCGCCAGCTCCGCTCTGCCGACCTCGCCCTTGCCACAGTCCCCCGCATCCGAAGAGCGACCTCCGGCGGCAGATCATTCTCCCAACTCGCCGACAAGACCAGGAACACCCTCCCCATCCACCTATGGCAGACCCAAGACTTGCTGACCTTCAGAAGACTCCTCAAGACCTGGCTTTTTGAGCAGTAGCAGCACCCCCCACCGCCTTGAGACCCTCACGGGTAAGTAGCACGCTTTATAAATGACATGATTGATTGATTGATTGATTGATTGATTGATTGATTGATTGAAGGAATGAAATATGAAAACAGAGTTCAACAGCAGACAACAGTAGAGAGCAGTACACAGCTATACGTGGTGAAAGAGCAGCGCAGGCCTAAAATATCATGCAGATGAAAAAGAACTGAAGAGTTTACTTGAGCACAGAGTGCCTGAGCTGTAAGTCCGTATTTGAAGGAAAATTAGCTTGAAGAAATGTATGGCCTTAGCACACTAGCACGTATTCTGTGTTTACAATAGATTGAAACATGATAATACAATAGGATCAGGAGATTGAATGAGCCAAAAACACACAGAATCTGATAAGAGGTCTTAGGTGCGCAATGATAAAGCACACACACAAATAAATATGCATTCACCAAAAATATGCACGCAATTAAAAGTAGAAGAATAGTTTGTTAAGCATTGTTAGACCTGCAATAAAGGATATGTAGAGAATTAGGTTAAAGTTTAGGGTCACCGGTGACTTCATGTTTTTCCACAACCATTATGTAACTGCCTAGTAATTCATTGTTTGAACTTTTGTAACAAGCAAAAGTAGCTACCTGTGAAGCAGCAAATTGAGATTGGATGTTCACCTGTGTGGGAACGGTCGTTCTTCCTGCCAAAATAATAATGAGCTGTTTATTTACATTTCCAAGAAGAGTCTGTCTTTTTTTTTGTTTTTGAATTACTATGCAACAGTTGACAAGCTAGCATAGGAGTCTCTGTTGCCCTCAACTGACTGCTGCCACTGGAATACCACCTACCCCTGCTGCATAGATCATGTAGCCTCTTTGTTGAGGTAAGCAGACACAATGTTGGCTGAAGTTTTAACTATTTACGGGGGATGGGTAAGACCTGGAGTTTGCTGTCTTTAAGGTGAGGACAACGTGGACGTCGTTCCATGTTTTTGTACATATTGTATGACTTGTGTCTTTGGCAAAGGTGAACACAGATGTAGATGTAAGGATATAAAAGTTATAAGGTTATCGCATGCAAGATTGTGTACATGCGTTGCACGATATTGAGTGGAAGGCACTGCATAGTCGGTTAATATGTTTTTCCCTATATAAAGTTGGAAGTTGTCAATGTGGGTGATTCAAAGTTGTGTTTCCAATATGTGTTTCAATATTTGACATAGAGGGACGGCTGAAAGGCTGAAGTCTCTAAACTTTACCTCCAAGTACGATCTGAACACTCAAATTGCCACCTGGACCTAATGTCAAGAAGTAATTCCATGGTCTATGATACGCATGGTTTGAGGGTTATCCTCGAAGCGCGGAGGGAAGTAGCCTATTGTTGCCGACTGCATTTACCGTTTACAGTGAGAAAAATGGTAATTCACATTTAGAAGTAGGTGAAGTGTTCATATTTTAAAAATGCTGATGGTGAATGCGTGTATGTGCATGTGAATGGAAACGTAGCCACGGAGTGATGTTTGTATAATGTTATTGTGATGTATAATGTTTAATATATGATTGATTTTTTGAAGGATTTTCGGGTTCATGAGGACTAGTGTAACATTTTTAAAGAAAAGGTGATATTGACCAGGCAGATAAAAGTTAAATAGTAAGAGCTGTTAGAAATATTATGGAGTCTTTACTAGAGTATAGGAAAAAGAACGTTCCAGGAGATCAGAGAAAATTACAAAAATACTATAGTGTTTTAAAGCAACTCAGAAATACACGTATCCCAGGACAAATGAGGGGACATTTGACGATAAAATATTAAATCATATTGTTGCGCATCCTAAAAGTAAATACGCAGGAGCCAAATTGCAAAAGCGAGAAGCCATCTTAGAGTGTGAGGCTTTTGTGAGAAGTCCAAGGACTCCTCAAAAGTTGATACCCATTATCTTTGTCCGCTTCCCTTCCTCCATATGGCCTTATGACTACTTTCACCAAGGTACCCAGTATATATCCACTGACGCAGCTACAAGAAGCCGCAGTGGGATTTGAGAACCCTAAAGTTGAGACCCCTTCACAATCCCCAAAAGGACTTCCTAACGTTGCCCCACAAATATCAAAGCCAAGACATACGAGCACTCCCAGACAGCATGTAAGGGTGGGTGACTCTCAGTTTTCTAGTCAACTAAAAGCGCAGTTCACACCGCATTTAGATTCAGCCCCTCCCCAGGAGGATAGAGGTGAAGAGCAGAGTCCAGGAGACAGTGATGACCAGTCACATGTTTCATCAGCCACATCACACTTGTTTCAAAAGAGAGACACAACAGGAAGGGTAGTTAGGGAACAAATGTCTACTACACAGCGAAGAGACACAGATGATGCTAAATGGAGTGATTATGTGGATAGGGCTGCTAGTATGGGGTGATTGCCAGTATCCCAAAGAAGGAGTTAGCACAGAAGATAATCTACCGCCTTGGGAGAATGAGAAAGGGAACCTAATAGTTATACCAGCGAGTGTTCAGGAATGGTTGTCACAAAGTGAAGACAGGAGAGATACGAGAGAAGTAAGGAGAGAATGATGTTGTGATGACCTTTCAGAACAAATTCAGGGAAGCTTTGGGAGGGTGACAAATTGAATAGATTTCATACATTGGTGTGTAGATGATATGGGTGAAATACTTAGATCCCCAAAGGGTAGATACTCTACTTATGATATTGGCACTCAAGAAAGGCCTTTTATCGATTTTGATCATGCATATGGTGCAGAGGGATTACCTAATCATATTGACACTAGAGAAGGAGAGCAGGATATGTTCCTAAAGCTAGGAAACCTCGAGCAACAGAGCTTAAGAGGTTGTGGTTTCAGGGAACACATGGCCAGCAAGACCCTAGGATGGGATCTCGTGAGGCTGTGGGAGGATTGACACTACATGAAAGACCAATGCAGCAGAAGAGTGTTCAATCGGTTTTGCGCAGCGTGGATCTCATCCCTAGTGAAATAGTCACTGAAGGAAAATATAGTTGGTACAGTGTCGTACCATATGTGGATAATTTGACAGAATGGACTGAAGGGTTAGCTCCACAGATGAGTCCATGTCCACCAGAAGGGTCCTTTGATTCACGTGATATGGCAAGTGCTGAGGATTGTATTCTTTATGCTGAGAGATCCAAACTGGGATTATTCCTACATGCGTGTGGCAAAAATATGCCAGACTGCACAATCCGCAACATTCTCCCACTCCCGTATATCAGATGCCCCTTATATGCAAGGGACATGGGGCACCCCGTTATATGTTCCTTGGTCACAAGTGGACAAGGAGAATCTCAAGGAATTGTTATCGTCGCTTACAGAGGAAGCGTGGAAATGTATTAGAGCTTTTGAAAAGCAAACTGCAGGCATCACCTTGGCAGTAGGAGAAATAAAGAATCTACTTAGCTCTCTTATAGGGGATGAAATAGACTCTGTTTTTCAGAAAGCTGGAGTGGGAAATGTTACCCTCACTGAGACTAGTTGCGATGGATCCCTATTCAACCTAGTTAGGACAGTAGTTTGGGATCAGCGCAGGAAAATGTATCCTGACAGGCCAGGCATTGGGTCCCTCATGGCTTAATCCATGCAGCCAAAAGAGAACCCCGCTCAGTTTCTCAACAGGATGAAAGAAAAGTGGACCCAGGAAGTAGGTCAGGGTTGGGAAGTAACAGGAGGAAATGCTGTGTTATTATACAATGTAATGAAGGAGGGGTTACCCTCTGATGTACATTATAATCCTGATAATATGATGGCATTGAAAGCCAAGCCCTGGACAGAGATACTGGCACATAAAGTCAATTTTTGTAAGAAGAAACAGGAGAAAGAGATAAATAAGCAAGACGTGACAGAGAAAGCAGCAGCTAAGTTGGTGCACCAGAAGTTGCCAAAGAAAGGCGCAGTGGAAGACGCTGTAATAGCACCAACCACTCAGATGACTGCAGTGTCTGTGGGATCAGTCCCAGGGACGACCCAACAACAGTACCCACAACAGAAGGATAGTGTAAGGGCACAATGAAGTAGTAGAGGAGGACGAAGAGGAATAGGCAAAGGATGGTTCAAGTATGTAATTACTGTCACAGATATGGACATTTCATTAGAGTCTGTAGATCTAAGAGATGGGATGAATGAAGTGGAAGAGTCTACAATCAGCCAGGAAATACAGTTGTACAGCCACACTCAAACCCACAAATATATGTACCTCAAACACCACCCCAAAATTCGCTGAATTCCATAATGCCTCACGTGCAACAAATGCTGCCACAGCAAAGTTCCCATGCACCCCCACTGGTGGCTCCACCTCAAAGTGGACAGAGAAATGTGATGTGAGTGGAGGAAATCCTCTCCAGCGATTATGTTGTAGGATACACGCAATGAAGGTGCCAGAAGAGTATTTCCATGTGTCCAGTATTGACAGTGTCGCACGGGTCAGATAAGGAACACACTGTGACGGTAGCGATCAATAACAAGAGTTATGCATTCCTCATAGATACAGAAGCAACCCGATCTTGTATTAGAGAGGGAGATTTTCCAATTTCTAATAGATCAATAGACACACAACGATTCCCTTGGGAAGTAATGAGGGTATCATTAATTAAGCCAGTGGCGATGGAAATAGGGAGGTACATTGATGGCTGTTTACTGTTTTCTCCAGCTGTCCTAGCTAATCTCTTAGAAAGAGATCTTATGGCCAAGTTATTTATGACCATTCATTTTGCGTCTGATGGTACCACGATTTGTTCTACCTTTGGAGTTTCACCTTCCAGGATTATGCCAGTAACAGTAGATTCCTCTCCCGGAGAACAAATCAGAGCACGACCTGGTGAAATGGAAGCATTTACCACAGCAGTATATACAAACATAAGAGAGACGCTGGAGTTACTGGGAAGGGAGGTCCAGTCACCCAAAGAATTCCTTTTCCGGCAACAAGGGCAAGATGCTTGAATAGCAAAACACACAAGATGATGGACGGAATGTTGCACATTGGCAAAACATTCACCCCCAGTCACAGATCTGGGTTTAATCCATCGTTATTTTGCTCACCACGCCACCCCAGTTCAGACATGGCCATATGCAAATCAGTCTTGACCCTGTGCCTCATGGGAACAGTCCAGCCCGAACTGCCAAGCCATGTCTTTCCTGGACCGGAATCAAGCATCCTAGGACCGGTTTCGGGGTTTCACCCCTCTTCAGCCAGGATAGCTTGACTCCAGTGGTGTAGTGAGCACGGGACCCACGTCTGGGCATACCCTTCCCACATAGGGCGAACAGCAAAACACACAAGATGATGGACGGAATGTTGCACATTGGCAAAACATTCACCCCCAGTCACAGATCTGGGTTTAATCCATCGTTATTTTGCTCACCACGCCACCCCAGTTCACACATGGCCATATGCAAATCAGTCTTGACCCTGTGCCTCAGGGGAACAGTCCAGCCCGAACTGCCAAGCCATGTCTTTCCTGGACCGGAATCAAGCATCCTAGGACCAGTTTTGGGGTTTCACCCCTCTTCAGCCAGGATAGCTTGACTCCAGTGGTGTGGCAAGTGCTGAGGATTGTATTCTTTATGATGAGAGATCCAAACTGGGATTATTACTACATGCGTGTGGCAAAAATATGCCAGACAGCACAATCCGCAACATTCTCCCACTCCTGTATATCAGATGCCCCTTATATGCAAGGGACATGGGGCACCCCATTATATGTTCCTTGGTCACAAGTGGACAAGGAGAATCTCAAGGAATTGTTATCGCCGCTTACAGAGGAAGCATGGAAATGTATTAGAGCTTTTGAAAAGCAAACTGCAGGCATCACCTTGGCAGTAGGAGAAATAAAGAATCTACTTAGCTCTCTTATAGGGGGATGAAACAGACTCTTTTTTCCAGAAAGCTGGAGTGGGAAATGTTACCCTCACTGAGACTAGTTGCGATGGATCTCTATTCAACCTAGTTAGGACAGTAGTTTGGGGTCAGCGGAGGAAAATGTATCCTGACAGGCCAAGCATTGGGTCCCTCATGGCTTAATCAATGCAGCCAAAAGAGAACCCTGCTCAGTTTTTCAACAGGATGAAAGAAAAGTGGACCCAGGAAGTAGGTCAGGGTTGGGAAGTAACAGGAGGAAATGCTGTGTTATTATACAATGTAATGAAGGAGGGGTTACCCTCTGATGTACATTATAATCCTGATAATATGATGGCATTGAAAGCCAAGCCCTGGACAGAGATACTGGCACATAAAGTCAATTTTTGTAAGAAGAAACAGGAGAAAGAGATAAATAAGCAAGACGTGACAGAGAAAGCAGCAGCTAAGTTGGTGCACCAGAAGTTGCCAAAGAAAGGCGCAGTGGAAGACGCTGTAATAGCACCAACCACTCAGATGACTGCAGTGTCTGTGGGATCAGTCCCAGGGACGACCCAACAACAGTACCCACAACAGAAGGATAGTGTAAGGGCACAATGAAGTAGTAGAGGAGGACGAAGAGGAATAGGCAAAGGATGGTTCAAGTATGTAATTACTGTCACAGATATGGACATTTCATTAGAGTCTGTAGATCTAAGAGATGGGATGAATGAAGTGGAAGAGTCTACAATCAGCCAGGAAATACAGTTGTACAGCCACACTCAAACCCACAAATATATGTACCTCAAACACCACCCCAAAATTCGCTGAATTCCATAATGCCTCACGTGCAACAAATGCTGCCACAGCAAAGTTCCCATGCACCCCCACTGGTGGCTCCACCTCAAAGTGGACAGAGAAATGTGATGTGAGTGGAGGAAATCCTCTCCAGCGATTATGTGGTAGGATACACGCAATGAAGGTGCCAGAAGAGTATTTCCATGTGTCCAGTATTGACAGTGTCGCACGGGCCAGATAAGGAACACACTGTGACGGTAGCGATCAATAACAAGAGTTATGCATTCCTCATAGATACAGAAGCAACCCGATCTTGTATTAGAGAGGGAGATTTTCCAATTTCTAATAGATCAATAGACACACAACGATTCCCTTGGGAAGTAATGAGGGTATCATTAATTAAGCCAGTGGCGATGGAAATAGGGAGGTACATTGATGGCTGTTTACTGTTTTCTCCAGCTGTCCTAGCTAATCTCTTAGAAAGAGATCTTATGGCCAAGTTATTTATGACCATTCATTTTGCGTCTGATGGTACCACGATTTGTTCTACCTTTGGAGTTTCACCTTCCAGGATTATGCCAGTAAAAGTAGATTCCTCTCCCGGAGAACAAATCAGAGCACGACCTGGTGAAATGGAAGCATTTACCACAGCAGTATATACAAACATAAGAGAGACGCTGGAGTTACTGGGAAGGGAGGTCCAGTCACCCAAAGAATTCCTTTTCCGGCAACAAGGGCAAGATGCTTGAATAGCAAAACACACAAGATGATGGACGGAATGTTGTACATTGGCAAAACATTCACCCCCAGTCACAGATCTGGGTTTAATCCATCGTTATTTTGCTCACCACGCCACCCCAGTTCAGACATGGCCATATGCAAATCAGTCTTGACCCTGTGCCTCATGGGAACAGTCCAGCCCGAACTGCCAAGCCATGTCTTTCCTGGACCGGAATCAAGCATCCTAGGACCGGTTTCGGGGTTTCACCCCTCTTCAGCCTGGATAGCTTGACTCCAGTGGTGTAGTGAGCACGGGACCCACGTCTGGGCATACACTTCCCACAAAGGGCGAACAGCAAAACACACAAGATGATGGACGGAATGTTGCACATTGGCAAAACATTCACCCCTAGTCACAGATCTGGGTTTAATCCATCGTTATTTTGCTCACCACGCCACCCCAGTTCAGACATGGCCATATGCAAATCAGTCTTGACCCTGTGCCTCGTGGGAACAGTCCAGCCCGAAATGCCAAGCCACGTCTTTCCTGGACCGGAATCAAGCATCCTAGGACCAGTTTCGGGGTTTCACCCCTCTTCAGCCTGGATAGCTTGACTTCAGTGGTGTAGTGAGCACGGGACCCACGTCTGGATACCCTTCCCACAAAGGGCGAACAGCAAAACACACAAGATGATGGACGGAATGTTGCACATTGGCAAAACATTCACCCCCAGTCACAGATCTGGGTTTAATCCATCGTTATTTTGCTCACCACGCCACCCCAGTTCAGACATGGCCATATGCAAATCAGTCTTGACCGTGTGCCTCATGGGAACAGTCCAGCCCGAAATGCCAAGCCATGTCTTTCCTGGACCGGAATCAAGCATCCTAGGACCTGTTTCGGGGTTTCACCCCTCTTCAGCCAGGACAGCTTGACTCCAGTGGTGCAGTGAGCACGGGACCCACGTCTGGGCATACCCTTCCCACATAGGGCGAACAGCAAAACACACAAAATGATGGACGGAATATTGCACATTGGAAAAAACATTCACCCCCAGTCACAGATCTGGGTTTAATCCATCGTTATTTTGCTCACCACGCCACCCCAGTTCAGACATGGCCATATGCAAATCAGTCTTGACCCTGTGCCTCATGGGAACAGTCCAGCCCGAACTGCCAAACCATGTCTTTCCTGGACCGGAATCAAGCATCCTAGGACCGGTTTCGGGGTTCCACCCCTCTTCAGCCAGGATAGCTTGACTCCAGTGATGTGGCAAGTGCTGAGGATTGTATTCTTTATGGTGAGAGATCCAAACTGGGATTATTCCTACATGCGTGTGGCAAAAATATGCCAGACAGCACAATCCGCAACATTCTCCCACTCCTGTATATCAGATGCCCCTTATATGCAAGGGACATGGGGCACCCCATTATATGTTCCTTGGTCACAAGTGGACAAGGAGAATCTCAAGGAATTGTTATCGCCGCTTACAGAGGAAGCATGGAAATGTATTAGAGCTTTTGAAAAGCAAACTGCAGGCATCACCTTGGCAGTAGGAGAAATAAAGAATCTACTTAGCTCTCTTATAGGGGGATGAAACAGACTCTTGTTTTCAGAAAGCTGGAGTGGGAAATGTTACCCTCACTGAGACTAGTTGCGATGGATCTCTATTCAACCTAGTTAGGACAGTAGTTTGGGGTCAGCGGAGGAAAATGTATCCTGACAGGCCAAGCATTGGGTCCCTCATGGCTTAATCAATGCAGCCAAAAGAGAACCCTGCTCAGTTTTTCAACAGGATGAAATAAAAGTGGACACGGGAAGTAGGTCAGGGTTGGGAAGTAACAGGAGGAAATGCTGGGTTATTATACAATGTAATGAAGGAGGGGTTACCCTCTGATGTACATTATAATCCTGATAATATGATGGCATTGAAAGCCAAGCCCTGGACAGAGATACTGGCACATAAAGTCAATTTTTGTAAGAAGAAACAGGAGAAAGAGATAAATAAGCAAGAAGTGACAGAGAAAGCAGCAGCTAAGTTGGTGCACCAGAAGTTGCCAAAGAAAGGCGCAGTGGAAGACGCTGTAATAGCACCAACCACTCAGATGACTGCAGTGTCTGTGGGATCAGTCCCAGGGACGACCCAACAACAGTACCCACAACAGAAGGATAGTGTAAGGGCACAAGGAAGTAGTAGAGGAGGACGAAGAGGAATAGGCTAAGGATGGTTCAAGTATGTAATTACTGTCACAGATATGGACATTTTATTAGAGTCTGTAGATCTAAGAGATGGGATGAATGAAGTGGAAGAGTCTACAATCAAACACCACCACAAAATTCGCTGAAATCCACAATGCCTCGCGTGCAACAAATGCTGCCACAGCAAAGTTACCATGCACCCCCACTGGTGGCTCCACCTCAAAGTGGACAGAGAGATGTGATGTGAGAGGAGGAAATCCTCTCCAGCAATTATGTGGTAGGATACACGCAATGAAGGTGCCAGAAGAGTATTTCCATGTGTCCAGTATTGACAGTGTTGCACGGGCCAGATAAGGAACACACTGTGACGGTAGCGATCAATAACAAGAGGTATGCATTCCTCATAGATACAGAAGCAACCCGATCTTGTATTAGAGAGGGTGATTTTCTAATTTCTAATAGATCAATAGACACACAAGGATTCCATTGGGAAGTAATGAGGGTATCATTTATTAAGCCAGTGGCGATGGAAATAGGGAGGTGCATTGATGGATGTTTACTGTTTTCTCCAGCTGCCCTAGCTAATCTCTTAGAAAGAGATCTCATGGCCAAGTTATTTACGACCATTCATTTTGAGTCTGATGGTACCAGGATTTGTTCTACCTTTGGAGTTTCACCTTCCAGGATTATGCCAGTAACAGTAGATTCCTCTCCCGGAGAACAAATCAGAGCACGACCTGGTGAAATGGAAGCATTTACCACAGCAGTATATACAAACATAACAGAGACGCTGGAGTTACTGGGAAGGGAGGTCCAGTTTCCAAAATAATTCCTTTTCTGGCAACAAGGGCAAGATGCTTGGATGCCCAGCACTGAGTTAATATTGCAAATAGAGGCCTTAGAGGTAACGCCAACCTATGGTGCTCTGATAGGGAGTGACCATAACCATGTTTTATGGGCCTGTGTTATATTCATTGAGCCAGGTAAAATGGTTAGGGAAATATTGGATGATCAGCTGTTTGATGATAATTCTAAGAAAACAGTTGTAATCTTTCAGGATGATAGACTGCTGAGGACATTAATAGAAGAAAGGACATCCACACCAGGTAAAGCCTTTGATTTTTTTAGGGAAGCAGATCTTTCCCAAGTACCAGACGTCTTGTGGACTAAGAGTCCCCATGATGTAGGCCTTATTCGTACTGCTACACCATTAAGAATTACATTGAAGGAAGGGCTATGTTACCTAGAGTGAGACACTATGCTCTTTCTAAAGTAGAACACGAGGGCATCACCCCTTCCATACATGCATGCATTGCTTGAGCAAAGAATGATTTATCTTGAAGTATTGTTGCAGGGATTCTGCTGATACACAGAACTATGCGAAGAACCCCAGGACCTCAGTGAATTGTGGTGTACCAGAAACTCACCTCAGAACCCAGAACCCAGTATCCGGCTAGCATAAGTGTCCCATTCGTTATCCGAGATTTAGCTCGGCGGTCCCAATGAATAGACAACCCAGAACAAGCGACTCAGTACATACTCTCAGGAATGGTGGGAATCGGAAATACCTGTTCGTATATTATTCTCACATCAGTCCACAACAATAATCAACAGAGACACGTTGTAAATAAAAGGGGTTTATTTTTATAGACCACGTGTCCTAAGATGCAGTACTTTGGCTAATACAAGCAGACAAATGATTAATATCAAAACCAGCAACATAGTTACAATACCATAGAATATAAAAGGGGTGATCATATTATAATGACAGTGGATACTACCACCTTCCCTTTACTAAGAAGCTAATATTATTATTATGCTAATAGAAGGTCTCTTAGGCTTGAATAGGGGACCCCATACCTCAAAGATCAGCTTAGTGAAATCACATCACAGGAGCATCCGGAGTCTTCTCGCAGGAAGGCTCGTCTTCGGTCTGAATAATAAACATGATGTCTGTGATATTAAAAGCACCAACTTTCAGGTATGTGCAGCTGCGCGTGTGTTATGGCTAAATAGTGGGTCGATCAACCTAGAGTGGAAAACATGCATTGTGTAATAATCCAGACTGTTTGTCACACCATGTACAGACCAAGGTCGCTGCGCAGAGCTTGGGATGGTAACAACAGATTGCTCTTGTGTGAAGCAAGTCTCGAGTCAGCAGTTTGTTTTAAGAAATAACATGTAAACGCAGTGTCGTGTGCAAAAGCAAAAAGATGGCTTTCTAACATCTAACGTGGTTATGCTAACTTAACAATGCCTGTACGTATTCAGAGAGAACTCACTACACGCCCCCTTGATCGAAGCACTATTTAGTAGGCAAGAAAAGAGAGAACGCAGAGTTCAATTTCGACAGAGCAGAACAAGGCGTAACCAATCCAAAGGTTCAGAATGAGTTAAAGTCTGAAACGAAAAAATTGAAAAGCAAAAGGGGAAAACAGTGGTGTCCGAAAAAAAAATATAATTAATTAAAAAAAACTCAAAACAACCATCAGGGAGAAAGCAAAAAAGAAAAAGGTAAATGCCACGGCAGGGTGCTGTCCAGGAGCGTCAGGCGCCAAGGACGACAGTGCAGTCAATCCATGAATGTATAGGCAGCATATGTGGCAACCGCCTCCAACAAAAAATCATTTGCAGGGCCAGCGAAAGTCTCAGCCATCCAATCCATCAACGAAAAGGAGCACACGTGTTCTTCAATCAGCGGAGCTTCCAGCACGATCAGAGGGCACCCGGAATGTTCCTCCAAATAGCTCATAGCCAAGAAGTTGTAGGCAGCTGTAGAGATGTCCCAATTACCCAGGATCCCATGTGCTGCTCCACAAGCCATTATCCGGACACCAGAACAGGTCAACTCGTGAGACACTAAGGGCCTCATTAGTCGATCGAAATCCGGCACCGGAGACACCAGGCTGGTCAAGCACAAATCCAAAGGCCATTCAAAGGGGCAATCCAGGCAGTGAAGCACAGGCTGCACGCAGGTGAAGTAGCAATACCGGAAGGATAATCCATATGCCAGGCTTAATGTCGCCAATGGCAGAGTTCCATAAAAGTCAAGCATCCTATCCCGAAGAAGATGCAGGCGGGACAGGTGCACGTGTGGCACAGAAGGAGCAGCCATTCCGTAGTATGAAAAGGAAAAGCAGCACACCCGCCACTAGTGCCAGAAGCAGCGGAACACCTCCAAAGATGCTCGAGAAAAGTGAATGAAAAAATCCCGGAACCACACCAAAAATAGTTTGGAAAGAGGTCACGAGACCCGAGCCCACAAGTTTAAAAAAATGAGCCAGGCCGGTCGTGGACGAGGCATTGAAAATAGCTTGGATCAAAGAGCCGAAATGTAGGGGGAGGTCAGTATTCAGAAGCGCCTGTACCTCAGTGCGCGTATTAGCCACGTGAAGGTCGAATGTTTCACGAGATGAAGTCAAAGACACCTCTTTTTGGGACAATAGGGCTCTTATTCTGCTCAACTTGTTGAACTCTGCTTTCAAGGTTGGAATCGAAGGCCAGATGGAAGCATCCAGCCGCCCATGCGGGGGTGGAAAGAGAACATTATTGCAGCAGACCACTTTCTGCGAGACAGTTACTATATACGGGATTCCCACTAACATCCCACAGCAAGCTTCACTATTCAAAATCAAATAACTACCGTTAGCAAGCAGTGTGAAAGAAGGCGTAATCACAGGCACTGGGACACCTCGTAGGATGCAGGCTAAGTTCGGTGCTTGTACATTGCATGCGCCGTGTAATTGAATGTGCCTACATACCAAGGAATGGTCTGGTGACGTGGTACATTCCTCGCCTTTCAAATAAACCTCAGTCCCGTCCCTAGTACATCGATACGTAAAGGGGAGGGACCAAACCTCATGTATGAAAGCGGTGCCCAGCGGTTCATATCTACCCAAAGCATAATGTTTCATACAAGACGTAAACTTAAAAAGCGCGAAAGGTAGTGTTATCAATCCGTGTGCTAGCCACGTAGCCGGCTAAAACCTTTTCCATGTTGGCTTGGTCAATAGCCCTCAATCTGGAAGCCGCCTCAATCTGTGACAACTTCCAGACTTCGTTGTAAATAGCATACGCCCACCTCTTGGTTCTGCCACCCACAGGACCCTTAACAAAATCATTCAAATCTATTTTGTCATGTAATTGTGATAAATGAACTTTGACAGACGCCAAAGTGGAATGTCGCAGCCAAGATTGACACAACTTGCCCACAGAGTATGTAGTTACAGTATGTGAAGACTCAAACCGAGGGTCTACGCGTTCCTGAGTATACCCCGGTTTCAGTCCCAGAAAACGTCGTTGACAGATATCTGAACTGCTTTGCCAAATTAACCAACCCTCACTATTAACTTTCGAAATATTGAAAGATGTATTTGAAACTAAGGAGCGCAAAGCAGCAAGGGACAGATCTGTGTGGTTATCCCAATTGGGATAAGCGCCCAGATCCGGCACAGAAGGTGACTTTAATTGTTTAGAAGTAGCCAATCCAAAACAGGTGGTTTGGAAGATGGATGAATTTAAAAATAAAATATGATTTGGTATAAGACAGGCACGATGTAAAGCCTCTGTACCCTGTACCTGCCACGGCTTGGAACCCCAAACCGACTTTAGATCAATAGTAGCCTTCCATACATCATAACCTTTGATTGACAACTCGTCCATAAAGGACTTGGAATAAAGTAGTTTTGTGTGTGTCAGTCTAACCTTTGCGGCAGACTCAGGCAGCACCTTAAAGTAAAACGCTGCCGGGTCGGAAACACTGAAATCAGTAAAATAAGAATACTTGTTAACTAGTGTTTGTGAACTTCCGAACTCGGGAGTAGGACAGTGTTCCCATTGGGTAAAATTTACAAAATTCCTAAATGTATTTGCTTTATGCAGGAAATGATTGCCATAATGTTGAAAACAATACTGTTCCGCATAATTAGCCGCATTTTCATATAAATCTTCAGCATCAAAAGCGGCATAATATTTCAAATCAGAAAACAGTGATTCAATGGCGTGTACATCCCAATCATCAGAACGTATGTTCTGCCTAACCACATCACCCATAGAAACACGAAATACATTAGGTACATTAATGACCTCTGTAGGCCCATGAATTTGGAATTTAACAGCATCCCATGCGATTCCATCCAAGACGGGCCAGGCAGTAATATTCACAAAAGTCTGGTCCCTCTTCATGACGTGGGACGAGGAGTGGGGGGCCAAAGTTCCATTGATAAGTCTAATTGTCGATCTCTCACTCAGATAGTGGCCATCCACAAGACGGAAAAAAACTATCACGAATCCAATGGACATAAACAAAAAAATACTGAAAAGCAACAGCCAAATGTATGTCCAAGGGGCAATCAAAAAATGTCTCTTAAACCAGCTGAAAAAAACAGCAATGTTCGATGGGGGGCTTAAGGGCAACGAGTTAGTGTCAAAGGAGAAACGGGACTGTCCAAGCGCCGTAGATTGTAAAACAGGCGAGGGACCACGTGTAGGATAAGCATACTCAGTCTCTTCGGGCAAACCACCAGCCGATGGTATCAACAAGGGATCAGTAACCGATTGCATCTCGATGGCAACATCAGGCAAGGTGTTAGAAGCAAGAGTCAACATTGAATTTCTCTGCATCGTCTGGCATGAAACTGCTGGAGTCATGCTAAGAAGTATCGGCCACTCGCTGATGTTTGACATTGTCAATAGAGATGTACCTGTTTTCTTTGCGACCAGGAAGTGGAGGTAAAATGACTGTTCTTGTACCCTGCACTCCAAGCACTGGAACTGGTGCACGATAAGAGGGGCCGAACTCCTTCTTGTTCTCCACCTTCTCACGGACCAGATCTCCAACTCGGGGTAGCCAGCCGACTACTGGAACCTGAACTTCAACTTCAGATGTGGAGGGCAAGTGTTCCTTCGATAGAGTGTCTCTGGCTTCTTGTAGAGTCTGTAAAACAGCACAGTGATCATCTACGTCAAAGGGTGCGGTCGACGCCGCCATGTCTAGATCATCAAGGTCTGGTACAAACATTCTGATTCCGAAGAGCATCATGTACGGGGTCCGCCCACCCAGAGACCTTCTAGGGAGATTATTAAGTGCACGTTGGACGTTATACAAATGGGCTAGCCAGTTCCGGCCTGTGCCTAAAACACGGGCTGTCAATGATTGCTTTAAGTCACGGTTCATTCGCTCCACCACACTATTACCCTCAGGTCGGTAGGGGGACGAAAATTTGACAAGGACCCCCAAATTTCTCATAGCCTCCTTGTAAGCCTTAGAGGCGAACGCAGGGCCCTGATCAGAATGGAAGGTACCACACGCAAAAGTTCCCACAAAGACACGCAAATCTCTGATGACAGTCCGCGAGTCAGCACTCCTTTGTGGCCATACCCACAGAAAACGTGTGCACGAATCCACTGCAACCAAGATGTACTTGTACGCAGTATCAGAAGAAAAAGGACCGCAGTGATCCAAATAAACACAATCAAATGGTTTATTGGATATGTACAACTGTGTTTGCGATGGGCGCGCAACAGTAGAAGGTTTGATCTGTTGGCAAATGTCACAATCAAGAACATAAGCGCGCGCTTGTTTATATAAACCAAACCACCAGTAACGTTGTTGTAGCAGGGAGATTGTGGCTGACACTCCGGCGTGGGCAGACGCCAACCCCTCATGAGCAGCCAGAATCAGTGCGGGTCTGCAGTCCGCGTTGGGAATTATTCTGTCTCCAACGTCGTTAATCCTCACTAATGGGACATTATCAGGACTTAAATGGTAAATGTAACGAGAAGGAAAACCCTTCGGGTAATCTCCTCCCTTCTCTGTAGCAGCAATAGCTGCCAAGATGTCATCATCAATCTTACTCTTTGATCTGGTAACTGCTGCCACTAAGTATGTAGCCACTGCTGTTTTTGCTGCCTCGTCAGCCAAGCTGTTGCCGACAGCATGGACACCAAGTCGCTGGTGACCAAGAGTGTGAATTACATTCACGAGAGGGAGACGTTCTTTAAAGTCTGCCACTCGAACCCAAAGCGTTTTATGCTTAATTGTGCCACCTTTTGTGTCTCGATAGTCATTCTGAGACCAGAAGTGTAAATTGTCATTGTAGGACTGGACACAGTAGAAGGAATCACTCACTATAAGAGTAGTGACCCGGGGATCAGCAAACTCCAGTGCAAGCACCAGAGCCCGAAGCTCCGCCAATTGCGCGGTACAATCACCCAATGACTGCGTATGCACTGCATCAGATTGGAATACACCATTTACGAATGTACCTACGACAATTGCGCAAGCCGCTGAATAAGCGTGCTTCGATCCAATCGCGGGCTGCGCAGACCCGTCAGTGTATATGACACAATGGTATTCTTCGAGCGGGCGCAAAGACAGAGGTGCCGGATGAACGAATTCATACTGCAAGAACTCTTGAGTCTGTAATGAGGCATCAAAGATGTAAGTGACGTCTGGCGACGTCAGTGTTGTGGCCCATTGTATCCACCGAGGATGCAAAGCTTTAGAATTTGGTACACTTGCCTTTGTCACTGCTTCTAAGGCAGGATAGGGTGTTACAACCAGAATCTGTTTCCCATGCGACAGTGCGCGTTCTTTAAGGATCGCCATCTGTACAGCAGTCAGAACTTTTTCGACCGCAGAAAAACGCAATTCAGCAGAGGTGTACAAGTGGGATTTGTACGCAATGGGGACTGTATCGCCCTCATTAAACGTCAAATACGTGAAACCCACGGCGCCTGGCACTATTCTTATCACCAGGTTAGTGCGGTTATCACGTGTCAGCAAATATTGTGAAGCAAGAAGATCAGCCTGTAAAGACTGTAAAATTTTAGAATGTTCCAGCTGCCAGCTAGACTTCGAAAATGTGGGATGTACCAAGGCGTAAAGCGGCTTGATACGCTGGGCATAATCAGGAATGTACGTACGGCCGAAATTCAGAAAGCCCAGCAAAGATTGTAATTTCTTTAGTGTCGTAGGCGCACTCAAGCATGCGCACTTTTCCAGAAAGTGGGGAGCTAACCCCTTTCCTTCATTATTGAGCTCGTAGCCCAAAAACAACACCGTATATTCCGCGATGTGAGACTTCGCAAAATTGAATTTGTAGCCATAGTCAGCAAAACTCACTACAATATTGTCGACTCGAGACAGATGCGGCAACAGCTCGTCATCCGTGAGGTAGATATCGTCAACATAGGAGTATGCCTCGGGGTCTATTCTTTCTAAGAGAGAAACCACGCGAGCGGAAAAGACGCCAGGGCTATTTTTGTAGCCCATGGCTAATCTGGTAAACTGTTTTTGTTTTCCGCCCGAAGTAAACGCTGTCCACTGGCTACTCAGTGTGGACAGGTTATGGCTAAAAAAGCCATTGGAAATGTCAAGTGTCGTTTTAAATCGTTTACGCACGAGACTGTCGACTAGAGCCGAGCTATGTGTATTTTGTACCGCGCAGGTCCGGCAATGGGAGTTTAGGTGCCGGTAATCCAAAACTAAACGGTACGAGCCGTCAGGCTTCGTTACAGTGAATAAAGGGTTATTCATAGGGGACACACAAGTTTCAATTACACCCTGATATTCCAATTGTTCAAGGATTGCCGCGACGTGAGGTCTAGCTTCACGACGCATGGGATATTGGGGCTGAGGCTGGGGCATAGACCGCAGTGGAATCTCATGGCAGGGGGACAACCGGTCCCAACCCACTTGAGTACGATATACCGCTGGCGCAAGCGCCAGCGCCCATTCACCAGCGTACATTTCAGCTTGGTCCTTAGGCACAGTGTGCGCAAAGGACGGGAGGATTTTCTCCTCCCCTCTAGGAGCTTCCAAAATGAAGGCTGGGGGCCAATCTGCCTCCGCTAGGAGGATATCATAGGTGGTGGTCAGATTATCCCAAAAAATCCCTTTTATAGTACGTTGTATGTCACCCTCTATTAATAAGACTATTTCATAAAGTCTATCAGGGGGAGCCACTCTGGTGTCAGCTGTTTCAACAGTAACCAATACATCAGTTGCTGTCGCCGCCAGAAATGGACGCAGAGCTTGACGGACTATGGTAATTTCTGCCGCGCTGTCCAATAGCGTCAGCGCCCATGTCCGGTTCTGAAGCTGTGTCCGCACTATCTGAGGCATATTTTGCCGTCAGAGCCGCCACTTTCTTCTTCTGAAACGGGGGTCTTTGTCGAGCAAACTCGTCCTGCTTGCCTTTACCCTCAGTCTGTCGGGGTTGGTCACGCTGTTGTGGAGCACCCCGACCTTTGCCACCGCCTCCGCCACCAGACTGTGTAGCCGATGTTTCCTGTGAAGAACGAGGAGAGCGCGGTTCAGAAACCTGAAATCTATCAGGAGACTTAATAGTAGCACGATCTCGCAGATCATAAGTGCGTTCACTACTTGACTGTACGGGAGAGGCAGGCCGAGAGCCCTGTTTCTGCTGCTGCTTTCCCTGTTGCTTAGTCCGCCAAGGTTGTTTTGGAAAAATTGGCCGACCATCCTTACCAGAAGTTTCTGCCTTACCCTGCTGCTTAGAATCGGGATTTTTGATCACAGGCTTAACTCCTAAAGAGCTACGCCCCAAATCACGATATGCTTCTGAAATTATTTTAGCAAATTCCTGCGGCTTGTCCTCTTCAGCAACTTTCTTCAGTTCATTACGAACCTGAAAGTGCAACGCATCACCCTTAAGGTTTCCCATTATCATGGTAGCCACCAGGCCAAAATCTCAGAGGAGCCGCATCCCCAATTCTATCGCAGACTCCGCTCCATGGTCCTCTTGAACCTGTTTAATTATGGAGGGCAGCTGTAACATAGACGGAGTGCCAAAGCACTGCGCGTACGTCGCAGCAAAAATCTTACCCCAGGATACACAATCATCTATATGGGGAACTAAGTCTTTAGGCAAACTAATGGTGAGGATCCTGTGTTTTTCCACAGGAGTTGTATGCGGATAAACCGCCTCTATTTGGTCAAATTTTTCAGCAAGCCAAAAAGGATAATCATCCCTTGTGAGGGGGCGCTTGCCCATAACAGAATTGACCATAACAGGACTAATGACCACCGCGTGACGATCACTAGGTTGTCCCGCACTAACAGGCGCCCCCGCCTGTACAGTGCGCGACACATACTGCACCAACGCCCTATATACTGATATAAGGGCAGTGTGTAGTACACGCAATTCAGCCACCGTCACCGTGAGGTAACGGGGATGAGGCGTAAATCCGGCTAGTACCGGCCAAGTGGCCCCTGCAATTGATAAAGGGCCCATTCTCGGCGGTATAACCACATGGGGGAGGGCGCCATTAAACCAAATCTGATGTTGCCAAGCAGATATTGGTATCTCCTGTGTCCTATACGGCGCATAGTTAGCAGGCACGGCAGTAGCAGTGTAAGAATGAAAGGTATCGTCATCCCCACTGACTGCCGGAATCGTCACCCAGGAATAGAACAACTCAAACGGGTGAGCCGCATCGGCTCCCACTACAAAGATGACGTCCATGCCCGTGTCCGGCACCCCATACTGCGTCAAATGACGTTTCAGAGCTGCACGGCTGTGCGCCGCAATGTCTACTGCCATAAGGACAAGCTACACTTCAAGTATTTAGTAGCACAAGGGTTCAATAACCTTTTTAATGATCAAGCTTGAAGGAACCTATATCAATAGAACTAGGTAGGTTTAAATCCGTCAGACTTGTTATCCGGAAACAAGAATGAGGGTGTTGTGGACTAAAATGTAAGCACTACTAAGGCGTTTCAACTCATAGACCAAACGTTAGGTGCGCCATGTTGCAGGGATTCTGCTGATACACAGAACTATGCGAAGAACCCCAGGACCTCAGTGAATTGTGGTGTACCAGAAACTCACCTCAGAACCCAGAACCCAGTATCCGGCTAGCATAAGTGTCCCATTCGTTATCCGAGATTTAGCTCGGCGGTCCCAATGAATAGACAACCCAGAACAAGCGACTCAGTACATACTCTCAGGAATGGTGGGAATCGGAAATACCTGTTCGTATATTATTCTCACATCAGTCCACAACAATAATCAACAGAGACACGTTGTAAATAAAAGGGGTTTATTTTTATAGACCACGTGTCCTAAGATGCAGTACTTTGGCTAATACAAGCAGACAAATGATTAATATCAAAACCAGCAACATAGTTACAATACCATAGAATATAAAAGGGGTGATCATATTATAATGACAGTGGATACTACCACCTTCCCTTTACTAAGAAGCTAATATTATTATTATGCTAATAGAAGGTCTCTTAGGCTTGAATAGGGGACCCCATACCTCAAAGATCAGCTTAGTGAAATCACATCACAGGAGCATCCGGAGTCTTCTCGCAGGAAGGCTCGTCTTCGGTCTGAATAATAAACATGATGTCTGTGATATTAAAAGCACCAACTTTCAGGTATGTGCAGCTGCGCGTGTGTTATGGCTAAATAGTGGGTCGATCAACCTAGAGTGGAAAACATGCATTGTGTAATAATCCAGACTGTTTGTCACACCATGTACAGACCAAGGTCGCTGCGCAGAGCTTGGGATGGTAACAACAGATTGCTCTTGTGTGAAGCAAGTCTCGAGTCAGCAGTTTGTTTTAAGAAATAACATGTAAACGCAGTGTCGTGTGCAAAAGCAAAAAGATGGCTTTCTAACATCTAACGTGGTTATGCTAACTTAACAATGCCTGTACGTATTCAGAGAGAACTCACTACAGTATCTCCTTGTAGCAACCCGATTTACCCGGTTAAGAAGACTAAGGGTAATACTTGGCAAATGGTTCAGGACTTGTGCCCTCTGAATGATGTAGTGGTACCACAATTTCCAATTGTTCCTGACTCCTTTATCATTCTGACAAATACAGGATGCTACATATTTCTCTGTTATAAATTTGAAGAACACCTTCTTTAGCATCCCTCTCCAGCTAGACAGCCATTATTTGACAGCATTTTCCTGTTGTGGGGCTCAGTACTTGTATTCCCGGTTACCCCAAGGGAATTGAGTCCCCTAGCACTTTCAACAGAGTGGTGAAAAATGATCTATCAAACTTTCAGCGTGACAGTACATTGTTGCCATATTTTGACGACATACTAGTTTGTAATCGTACAGGACAGCAGTGTAAGAAAGATACCATATCTCTTCTGGTTACTCTTGCACAGAGAGGATACAAGGTAATGCGAGACAAAGTCCAGTATTGTCAGGAGGAAGTCCATTATTTAGCGCAATTACTGTCAGCTTCTGGTCGACAGGTACCCCATGAAAGAGCAGCGTCTATATGTCAAATGACTGAGCCAGAAACCGTTAAAGGAATGCAGAAGTTTCTTGGTCTCCGTAATTATGAGAGGCAATGGGTTATTGACTACAGTAACTTTATAGTGCCTTTGCTGGCTTCTATCAAATAAGCAAAAGAGAGGAATGACAAGCTAACGTGGATACCAGATTTGAGGAACACATTTCAGAAGTTGAAGGCTGAGATACCAAATGCCCCAGTTTTGGGAACTCCTGATTATTCCATGGAGCTTTATTTTTTCTGCCATTGCAATGGCCAAGTGAAGACAGATGTCCTTATGCAGAAATATCCTTTAGGATACAAACTCATAGCATATTTTAGTGGACTGTTGGATATTGCGATGAGAGAACATTATCCCTGTGAATGAGCTCTTGCCACTGCAGCCTTTGCAGTGCCGAAGAGCACCCCCATTGTCGTGGGGGCACCGTTGACACATTATGCAGAGCATGCAATATTTACTATCATTCAGAAGGCTAAGACTACTCTGACTTCACAGAGAGTGTCAGGATATGAGGTGATACTCTCACTACCATCTTTGAAGGTTGTAAAATGTCATATGGTAAATCCTGTGACATTCTTTGCTCTATATTAGACTCTGGGGATCATGCGCATGACTGTGCAACTTACATTCCTAATTAATCTAGTCAAGCAACAGAGGATCCTATACCAGGTAGCATTGTCTATTTTGTTGATGGTTCTTCTACTCTTGACCAGGATACAGGAGTGAGAAACACAGGTGCAGCAGTAGATAGAGCACAACAACATGATTCTTCAGATACACTCTACATAGTAGAACAGTTAACACTACTAGCACATTATTCTGCAGAAGCTGCAGGATTGATAGCGAATTTTGAGCTAGGAGCAGGACAAATCATGATCTATTCAGATTCAGCTTACATGACTACCATTGGACATTCCACAATTGTGAGATGGAGCAGGAGAGGTTTACTTAAGTCAGACGGAAATCCTATTATGCATAGGAATCTCATAAAAGGATTCAATAGAGGTACTTGCGTTACCATAGGCAGCGGCAGTTGTGAAATGTGCAGCACATACTAATGGATAGGATATTGTGTCTCAGGGTAATGCACGAGCAGTCTGGGCAGCTAAAGATTGGCGCACAACTCCACCTGTGCCATCGGGTTCACAACATCCCTGTATTAGTTACTCAGACTACCTCGCCATCTGAATCGGAGCCTAACCCTATTACAGATAATGTCACACCTCGTTATGCTGAGACCGCACATTTACATCTTCAAGGATTGCAGGAAACTGCCCCACCGCATGAGAAACAGTTATGGGAGGCTAGAGGATGCTCCCAGTCTGGGGATGATTTGATATATAGGCAAATATTTACAGGTAAACCAGTGATGCCTCAGGCATTACATATAATAGCCATTGATCAATTAAATTTACCGGCCCACATTTCAAGAGATCATTTATCTATGTATATACAACAAGACTGGTTCATCCCTAATTTGCATGCTGTGCTTACCATGTACCTTCATAACTGTACTGCCTGTCAACAATTCTCTCCCAACCCCACATTGAAAGTGATAAATTCCACCATTCCATGACCACAAAATCCTTTTAAAGCTCTCCATTTTGATATAGATGTGCTAGATAGGTGTAACAACTATCAGTATCCTATAGTTGTAGTTTGTCCTTTTTCTCAATGGATTGAAGCAGGATTGTGCGTTCATTGTGATGCCAAGTCAGTTGCTACCTTTCTGATTCGTGAGGGGCTTTCATGTTGGGGACTTCTAGAAGGGATAAGATCTGATAATGGCACACACTTTGTTACTGCAATTTTTACACATGCTATGACAGTGTTGGAGAAAAAACATAAACTATCCTCTGTTTATCATCCCCAAAGCAATGGCATTGTTGAGCAGCTGAACGGCCTGCTAAAGAATAAGATCAGCATGGTATGCTTCACGATGCATAAGAAGTGGTTGTATTGCCTACCATTTCCACTCTTTTTCCTTTGGAATATGCCTAGTTTTGATCATCACCTCAAACCCCATCAGATAGTGACTGGGAGGCCCATGAAGGTACAAATACCTGCCACCATAAGTAACATACAGGGAGAAAGCACAGCAGAAATCTTAAATGATGAAATGCATGTTTACCTCCGTGAATTAATCAAGGTTGCGAAGTTAATTTCCAAACAGGTAACCCAAGGGAAGGAGGAGTGCGCCACCACTGAAGTCGACCTCCCAGTTGTGCACATAGGGGACACAGTCTGTTCGCAATCTTGCCTGGGAATGGAGACAGCCCAGATTCGATGGACCATTCACAGTGACCATGGTGACCCCCACTTCCCTCACAGTAAATTGCAGATTACCTTGATTCCTCCTCACCGAAAGTCATCAGAATCCAGCATCACACCAAGCATTGTAAACAATGTTAATGGAACAAGGGGGGGGGGGGAGATTGTCATCGTATAGATAGTCCCTTCCACCTCTACCTTTGGACAATGTTTTGGATATGCAGAATGAAAGTTATGTATATTTATTTCCTTTCCCTTTTTCGTATCTTAATACAATTTTTCTATTGTTGCTCTTCTGTAGCAACGTATCATCTAGCTCTAACATCACACACCTACAAAGAGAACTCTCTATTCATACTATGTCCCATAGTGTTCATTCCAGATTATCAGATATGTGGTATCAGTATATACCATTATAATACAAAACAGAAACTGTGAGTCTATTACTACGTATGACCTAAACACTATTACCAAAAAGATGCTCAGTCGAGTCAGGCTGCTAGTGTATATATATATCAGTATATGTATGTATGTATATATGCATATACAGAAAAAGGATTCCCATCACCCACACAAGGTGGCTCGCTTCATCATCTGGGAATCCAGAACTTGACAGAGAACCGTCCTCTACTTCAATTATGTAGATATTGGTTCAATGTACGTCCCAGATGCATATAAAAATGTATTGTTCTTATAATGAAGGAGACAAACTTAAGTCATAATTCAGGGTGATGTTTGCAGTGCAAGTGATAAGTGCTAGTGATAAGTGCTGTTTAGAATTGACTACCGGGGCACAAAAGTAGTTTATTAGAGCGCTGCCTTGATGCCAAAAGATAAAAACAGTGCTGTAACAGTCTAAACAAACAACTGTCATGGAAAAATGGTCTACATGTTTCAGCTAACGGATATTTCTATCCAAGCTCTCGTCAGGACCAAAAAGAAGCTACTGCAAAATTAGTGTTGTTGTGCAAATCTAACAAAGAAAACAGTAACGATACAACCTGAACCCTGCTGTTGGTCCAGGGAGATCTGTAGAGAATAGTTTTGATTGGTTTACCTAAGAAATGAAAGCAGAACAAACTCATAGAAAAAGCAGAGCCAATGGTATAGTGTCATTATTAGGTCACAGCCTGCATATAAATAAATATCTATTATGCGGATACTCTGTACGTATCTTGACACCTCAAAGTATGTCATATCAAGTTAGTGTAAAGATTCTGGGCACTTACCCGATTCGTTGTGGGTATGCGCCTTGCCTCACCTGGCAACTGCTCAGGTTAGTGAGGCACCGCTCTGGAATATAATACAAGTGTACAACATTACAAAACCTCAAAGATGGTTAGTGCGATGTCAACCACTTGATTCACAACACGTACATTAAAACCATGGCCAAAACGTTCACAGGAGCCCCCATGATAAAGAATTTGCGATATGCGAGCTATCTATATTTTATATTTTGATCTCGCGATGTAAATACGAGATTAATGAATGTCGCGTTTTAAAAGCCTTGAAAGACAACCTTTAGTCATTCAGGTCAAACTCATGAGAGTCATACCCATAGACTCACATCAAAGAAAGAAGTCCAAAAGTGGTTGCTGATTATATTAAAGCAAAACGCATATATGAAATACAGGTTTGAAGCTTATTACTAGTAAAGAGCAACCATGGACATTTGGTTTATGCCACCTCCTCACGTAAATCACTCAGTTCAACAGAAAAACGGGGAGAAAGAAAGAAAAGGAACCGCTCTCACCTCTCCGTCGGTACCCCTCTCTGATGCTGAGCTCGAAGGGGAGCTAACCGGCGTCGATGGAGCTCCATAATTAAGTAAGTTCCGAAAGCGGAATACTTGTCGCATCTAGCGCGCGGTAAGCGTCAATCACGGGACGCATGCAGATGACGTCATGCCGTCGTAGCGTGGATAGGTTATTATCTCTGGGATTTGTAGTTTTTCCTTATAACGTGCACGCCCAATTCAAACCCAGTTAAGGATCGGCCCGTCCTATGATTTATTAACCAAATCATAGTCCCTTCGTCTCTGTCTACTTGCTCACACCATGTACGGAATGACAAATAGGATGTCAACTTGATAACGTACCAAGGAAGCACTAAGAGTAAAGTAGTGCGATAATTCGACCATACTGTCACTCAATTTAGTGACCACAATCTGAATAGATGTTACGAGAGAAAGGATATTCTCTATGTTCAGTGATAGTACAGTTGCGCAATGGACTTGTGGAAACAGGTTTAGGTAATAAATATCCTGATCTATCATAGCAATGTCCATGGTATATCATCATTTAACCCTTGACAGTCGCTGTGAAGTTTGAATACCCATTTCTGTTCTTTTATGAATAGAAATTTGGTAATGTCAGTGACATGTGGTGGAATAAATGGTTGTTCCAGAATGAGGCATCTTAGATCTTCTGGTTTATGATTAGATGTCAAGAAATGGTTAGTTAATCTAGTGGCTTGTTTGTTGCGCCTGATGGTGCTTTTGTGTTCACGGATACGGATTTTAATTTTGCGTGTTGTCATCCCTACGTATCTGAGTGAACAGGGACATGTAATAAGGTAGATGACTTTCTCTGAATTACAATTTGTGTGTTTCCGTAGGATCCATGGATTTGCAGACCCGATATCAACTGATTTTATAGGTTGCGTCTGGGGGCATACCGAACAAGAGCCACAAGGATAGTGGCCTTGTATGGGTGGTAAATCCCATAACGTTGGTGTTCTCATGCCTGATTTGGCCCTGGGCCTCGTGTGTATAAGATTGTCCCGCAAACTGAGCCCTCTTTTAAACGAAAAAAGGGGAGGTGGGATATTCTCATTGCCCACATTAAAAATGCGCCAGTGTTTGCGAACTGATTTCTGTACACTATTAGATAGTGTACTGAAGGTATTGACAAAAGTTAGTCTGGTAAGTGGTGTTCTAGATGTGGGAGGTTCAAGCAAAGCGTCTCTGTTGTTGTTGGACGCCCTTTTACAGGCTTGTCTGACTAGATGTGTCGGATATTTTCTGACTTTCAGCTGTTTCGAGAGTTCCCCAGCATGGAAATCAAAGCTCTCCTTGGTGGAGCAGTTCCTGCGTATACGCAGGAACTGTCCTACTGGAAGATTTTGTCGAAGGGACTTGGGGTGATGACTGAAAACTGAGAAGGGTGTTCTTAGACTGAGGTTTTTTGTACAGTTCACTCCCAAGGGTGCCAAGTGTAGGGTAGATCAAGATGTCCAAAAAAGGTAGTCTGGCTTTGTCATACGTCACTGTAAATCTCTAAAAACTATTTTGTGAATTGAGCCAGGCGTGGAAATCTAGCAATGTAGTGACACTACCATTTATCAGTATATACCAGACATAGGTTCAGAAAGTACCAATGAATCATGTTTTGTCTGCTGTCTAATTGACATCAGATAGGCTTCATTCAACTAAAGAATTAACTCCCAGCACAGTTCTATGTCTTTTGTATCTCTACTTGTGTAGGATTAAGGCGCAAATGTAACTAACATGTCAAATTAGCACGTTTTCTAGTCAATTCGACAAAACAAGACTCTTCAGCAGAAGTTTTATATATCCTTACAAATAGACAGGACATTAAGGATGAGATGGCATGCATGAAGAAAACAGGTCGTCATACTAATGCAGAATGCATACATCTTAGATTTAGGGTTTTTAGGAGTAACACGCCAGCCCACTGAGTATAATAGTTAGTTAGTACATCCTCTACCCCCAGATTGTGTTCATAGGCCAGGATTTAGAGTTACTGGATCAGTTTTTGCCCATAATCAATGGCCTTCTGTTATCGAATTTTCCTATAGGGTCATGTCTTTATGGAATGGTACTGATGTTAGTCAGGGTGCAGTAAAAAAAAGTGTGAGCATCTATGAGATGATTATCGCTGACAGGGGAAACCACAATTACGATTAAAAAATCTCCAGATAACTCTAGCCCGCAAACTTCTATACTTATCATGCGGCCGTGCCTCCCAAAGATTGCTCCAAAACTTTCTCGCCTCACCTTTACTCGTGAATCGGATAAACTTCTCATCCAGCCGTTATGGCACACTCCTTAAATACCGGAAGTGCCACTCTTCCTGGAAGTGACAAGCATATCACTCCTAACCAAAATGGTGGCCATCTTAACGTGGCAACATCTTATACAAAAGGGGGTACCAACTAAAAACAAGCATTGGCATAGCCAATAGTTCTCGCCTTTGGGACCGTATAAGTGTTTAGCCATGCAACAGTTGCATAACTAAACACTTATAAGGTCCCAAAAGCGAGACCTATTGGCTATGCCAATGCTTGTTTTAACTGCTGCAATCTATTGAAGCCTCACGGAGAACATCAAAGCAGCCGTGCGGCCGCGATCAAACATCAAAGTGGCCGCGAAAGTGAAAGTAATCGCGGTAAAGCGCGACGCGCGCGCCCGTGCACATGCACTGTAACTCTAGGCCTGGTAGCACTTTTTGGAGCCCTCACAAAATGTCTCGCCAGACCAGCGCACGCGCTGGGTCAGGCGAGACCTAATCAAAAACCGCTGCTTTAAAATTATCATGGGGAAAATCTCATGGGTAAAAAGTCAGACCCAAGCTCTAGCTGGGGAAAGGTCATCTTCTCTGAATGGAACCTTAGTCCACAAAAGGTGTGGAAAAATTATCTTCTCTGAATGGAACCTTGGTCCACAAAAAGTTCTGGCAGGCAAATGAATACTTTTTGCAAACATGGATCTCCCAGAAGACTCTAGAGAATCATATAAGAGAACAGCGATCCCCTACTGCGGGGTGTTAAAGAGAAAAGCGATCCAAAATTTGTGTGTATCAAGTTATCAACTCTTAACTGGCATATTCTCAATAGTGATCCAGTTAATAACATTAGGACCCCTAAACCTCTGTCTGACCATCGAAGCAATAAAGATTTGAAAGACAAAGTAGTGAAGTCCAGATCTACCACCATAGGCAATTTCATACAAAGGACAATTTATGGTGCCGACCCTATCAAAGGAAACTACAAATGTGGTCAGTGCTTGGAATGTGACAGTGCCTTAGAAACAAGCATCTATACCCACAATGGATACAACTTATGTCTACACTCAATAACGAACTGCAAGACACAAAATGTAGTTTACCCAACCCTAGCAAAGGAAACTACAAATATGCTCAATCATAGGCATGTGACAGTGCCATAGAAATACGTATACCTACCTACAATGGATACCTACAATGGATACAACATATGTCTGCACACAATAACGAACTGCAATACGCAAAATGTAGTTTACCTATTGGTGTGCCCCTGTGGTCAGGTGTATGTGGGAGAAACAGGCCGTAGGTTCCATACACTGTCTTGACTGAACCTAGATCAGCTATTAAAACTCAGAAATTAGCAGCCCCCATGGTCAAACACTATTTTGCAAGGAGACACCAGCCAGACAATATACAGTGGTTCATTCTAGAAACGATTGTGGTCATGGAAGACAAAGATCCAAAAGATATGAGGAAATTGAGAAAAGTGTATTGGATCTTCATCCTCCAAACTCATCTTCTGGGTTTGAAGAGTGAGATCCCCTGGGAAAATGCCATTAAATATGGCTGAAACTAGGAGGGCGTTCTCACCATGCAGCAAGATGGCCGCTCTCTGAGTGCGCTCTGCCGGGCGAGATTTAATCCTTCATAATCCGCACATTAAAGATACCAGCGGCGCTCGACACAGAGAAGAATCCTATTCCTGATGTGGTGAGGACCATATTGACTCTGTTTAGTTGAGAAATTGGGCATTGTACACTGCGCTAACTGAGTGCTGCGACAGGCCCGGCAGGACAAGCGAGGCGTGGAGGGGCAGATATGATACCCACATCAAGCCGAGCTGAGGTGTGCGGCCGCTGGTGACACGACACCCCACGGAGGTATTCTGCTATTGCTCCCTGGGCTGCCGTCGACATCTAACCGGGCCGTCTCAAGTCCGATGCCAGTGGAGAAGCAGGCCGCCATTGAATGATGCCTTGGACAGGAAGGGCACCGCCCAGGTGATGCATCCTAGTTCTTGTGACGTTCTAAATGCGGTGTTGCGAGACGGAGGATTAGCAGACATCTAGCGGCAGAGACATCCAGGGGTAATGTAAGGTAAATGTATTTCAACATATCATGCAGCTTGGTCCCGATTAGATTATTGGCTTGTATCGCAAAACGTTGCAGCGTGGACCTCAAACAGCACGCATTTTCTTAGGACACTCTCTGACCATGCACCCTGCTTGTTACAACTAACGATTCCGGACACTCCTCTTATAATGTACAGCTGGAGATTGGCCTCAAATGCTTTGCTAGACTCAGCCTTCAAAGAGGAGATATACAGAGATATAGAAGAGTATTTCGACACTAACGACGGGTCGATTAATCAATCAATCAATCAGGCGTTTGTTAAGCACGAAGACTCACCTGTAAGGGTCTCAAGGCGCTGGGGATGGGGGGGGGGGTGACTGTTCCACTCCATCAAGGAGGGGGTCTGTTGAAGAGCCAGATTTTGAGGTTTCTTGCAAAGATGGGGAGCGATGTCTGTCTGAGGTAGAGCGGAAGGGCGTTTCAGGCTCTGGCCATGAGGAAGGAGAAGGAGCGGCCTCCCGTTCTGGTCTTTCTGGTGCGGGGGACCACGGTGTAGGAGAGCTGGGCTCCTCGTAGGGTCCTTTGGGGTGTGTGGAATTTGAGTCGGCTGTTCAGGTATGGTGGTCCGATGTCGTGGAGGGCCTTGTGTGCGTGGGTGAGCATCTTGAAGGTGACTCTAGCCTTTATGGGGGGCCAGTGGAGTGTGCGCAGGTGCTGGAAGATTTGGCAGTGTCTTGGTAGGTTGAGGACCAGTCTTGGGCGGCATTCTGAATTTTCTGTAGCTTGTGGTTGAGCCTTTTGTTTATTTTGGCGTAGAGTGCGTTGCCGTAGTCGAGTCTGCTGGTGACCAGGGCGTGAGTGACAGTCTTTCTGTGTTCGAGGGAGATCTATTTGAAGGTCTTACGTAGGAGGCGGAGGGGGTGGAAGCAGGAGGCCGAGACGGAGTTCATCTGGCGGTCCATTTTGAGCTCAGAGTCCAGGATGATTCCCAGGTTGCGAGTGTGGTCCGTGGGGGTGGGCGGGCTTCCGAGGGCGAGGGGCCACCAGGTGTCGTTCCAGGCATCGGGGTTAGGGGCCCATGACGAGTACTTCTGTTTTGTTGGTGTTTAGTTGTAGGCAGCTGTTTTTCATCCATTTGGCAACAGCTTCCATGCCTTCTCGAAAGTTGTGTTGGGTTCATTGGATAGGGAGAGGATGAGTTGGGTGTCGTCTGCGTATGACACAATGTTGAGTCCGTAGGGAGCGAGCGGAGCAAAGTAGACGAGGAAGAGCGTAGGGCTGAGGGAGGAACCCTGGGGGACTCTGCAGGTGGTTGGTGTAGGGTCCGAGAGGAAAGGGGGGAGTCTGACTCGCTACGTTCTGCCGGAGAGGAAGGAGCAGATCCAGTCGAGGGCCTTGTCCTGGATCCCTGCGTCGTGGAGTCTGCATATTACGATGCGGTGAGAGAGTGTGTTGAACGCTGCTGAGAGTTTGAGGAGGATGAGGGCTACTGTTTCTCCTTTGTCCAGTAGGGTGCGGATGTCGTCTGTTGCGGCGAGGAGGGCGGTTTCCGTACTGTGGTTTTTTCTGAAGCCGGATTGGGAGGAGTCGAGGACGTTGTTCTCTTCGATGAATTTGGTGAGTTGGCTGTTGATGGCTTTCTCGATGACTTTCGCTGGAAACGGGAGCAGGGAGATGGGTCTGTAGTTTTTGAGGTCGGTGGGGTCCGCCGAGGGTTTCTTTAGGAGGGGGTTGACCTTGGCATGTTTCCAGTCGTCAGGGAACGTGGCGGTCGCCAGGGAGCGATTGATGGTGTGGCAGAGCATGGGTGCGATGGTGTCGCCAGCTCTGTTGAAGATGTGGTGGGGGCAGGGGTCTGTGGGGGCCCCGGAGTGGATTGACTTCATTGTCTTCAGTGCGTCTTCGGTGGTGAGGGCTGTCCAGTTGTCAATCACTGGCTTCCGGGTGTCGGGGGTGGTTGGTGAGGGTTCAGTCTTTTGGTTGTCACCGTCGAAGTTGTCGTAAATGCTCTTGATTTGGTGGTGGAAAAGGGTACTGAGTTTGTCGAAGATGTCTTGTGAGGGAGGGATGTCAGTAGACTCGCTGGTGGGTTGGGCGAACTCCTTGATGATGTTGAAGAGTTCTTTGCTGTTGTGTGTGTATGTGGAGATTCTGTCTTCAATTGCTTTTTTCCTCGTTTTTCTGATAAGTTGGTGGTGGGCTTTGGTGGCCGCTCTGAAGTTGTTGTGGGCTTCTGTGGATTTGGTGTTCCTCAAGGCCTTTTCGAGGTGGCAGCAAGTGCTTCTGGATTCTCAAAGTTCGGTTGTAAACCATCTGGCTTTCTTGGCGTGGGTGTTGTTGTTTTTCTTGAGGGGGCTATGGTGTTGGTGCTGTTGGAGATCCATCTGTGCAGGGTTCAGGCTGCGCTGTTAGGGTCGTCGTTTTCCACGATGGTTGGGGTGGAGTTGCTGAGTGAGGAAGTGAGCTGGTCGTCAGTGATATTGGTCCAGTTTCTTTGTGGGAGCAGGTGCTGGTGTCTGTGGATGGTGGGTGTTCTGAAGGTGAAGTGGACGCATCGCTGGTCAGTCCATGGGAGTTTGGTGGTGTGGCTGAAGGTGATGGAGTTTCCTGTTGTGAAGAGGGGGTTGAGGGTGTGTCCTGCTGAGTGCGTGGGTTCGGTCATGATCTGGCGGAGTCCAATGTTGTGGAGGTTGTCCAGGAGGGATGTGGTGTTGGGGTGCAGTTGGTTGTCGAGGTGGAAGTTGAGGTCTCCCAGGAGGGTGTAGTTGGTGGATGCGATGGCATGCGGGGAGATGATGTCCATGATGGAGTTGGTGAAAGCTCCGCGGGGTCCGAGAGTCGGTAGATGAGGGTTCCTCAGAGGGTGGTGGTAGGGCTGGCCAGTATCTTGAAGTGAAGGTGTTCCATCAGGCCTGTGGGCTCGTCGGGGAGTGTGCTCAGGCGGAGGGTGGATTTGTGGATGATGGCGAATCCTCCTCCCGGGCGGGTGGGGTGGTCCTTCCTGGAGATCTTGTATCCTTGGGGAATGGCGATGTCCGGTCCCGAGGTGGTGTTGGTCCAGGTTTCGGTGAAAAACGCAACGTCCGGGGTGGTGCTGTCGAGGCGGTCCCAGATTTCAGTGGCATGTTTGTGGAGGGGTCGGACGTTGAGGAGGATGCATTGCAGGGTCTTCGGTTCGGTTGTGTTCTTGTGGGCGGGTTGTGCTGGGTCCATGTTCTTGGCGGTGCTGTAGGTGTGCCGGCAGCGGTAACAGCTGAAGGGTCCGTGGGTGTCAGCTGGTGAAGCTAGCTTGCAGTTGTTCTAACGGCCTGGGTTGAGTGCGTTGAATGCTGCTGGGTCGCAGCGTTGGCGGGCCGTAGATCCAGAGTTCCAGGTAGCGGACGGGTGCAGCCAGGCTTGCCTTTGGCACGCCAGCGGCGTGCCCACTGGATGGCCGTCATTACGGAGGGGTCGGGGAGGGCTGGACAGCTGGGAGGCAGGAGCGGGGAGGGGTGCTGGATTGGGCCGGTCGCGCTGGTCGTGCTGGGGGGAGGGGCCGGAGGGGCAACAGCGGCGGGGAAAAACGAAAGGAAAATAAAGCCAAAACTTAGAAAATTGCCGAAAATAGATTTAAAAAGAGGGTGAAAATGAGTGAAAAACGGAGCAAGAGAAGGGAGACAGAGGTCTACTGGACCACCAGGGATGAGGCTCAGGTAAACCTGCGTTCTGGTCTTTCTGGTGCGGGGGACCACGGTGTAGGAGAGCTGGGCTCCTCGTAGGGTCCTTTGGGGTGTGTGGAATTTGAGTCGGCTGTTCAGGTATGGTGGTCCGATGTCGTGGAGGGCCTTGTGTGCGTGGGTGAGCATCTTGAAGGTGACTCTAGCCTTTATGGGGGGCCAGTGGAGTGTGCGCAGGTGCTGGAAGATTTGGCAGTGTCTTGGTAGGTTGAGGACCAGTCTTGGGCGGCATTCTGAATTTTCTGTAGCTTGTGGTTGAGCCTTTTGTTTATTTTGGCGTAGAGTGCGTTGCCGTAGTCGAGTCTGCTGGTGACCAGGGCGTGAGTGACAGTCTTTCTGTGTTCAAGGGAGATCTATTTGAAGGTCTTACGTAGGAGGCGGAGGGGGTGGAAGCAGGAGGCCGAGACGGAGTTCATCTGGCGGTCCATTTTGAGCTCAGAGTCCAGGATGATTCCCAGGTTGCGAGTGTGGTCCGTGGGGGTGGGCGGGCTTCCGAGGGCGAGGGGCCACCAGGTGTCGTTCCAGGCATCGGGGTTAGGGGCCCATGACGAGTACTTCTGTTTTGTTGGTGTTTAGTTGTAGGCAGCTGTTTTTCATCCATTTGGCAACAGCTTCCATGCCTTCTCGAAAGTTGTGTTGGGTTCATTGGATAGGGAGAGGATGAGTTGGGTGTCGTCTGCGTATGACACAATGTTGAGTCCGTAGGGAGCGAGCGGAGCAAAGTAGACGAGGAAGAGCGTAGGGCTGAGGGAGGAACCCTGGGGGACTCTGCAGGTGGTTGGTGTAGGGTCCGAGAGGAAAGGGGGGAGTCTGACTCGCTACGTTCTGCCGGAGAGGAAGGAGCAGATCCAGTCGAGGGCCTTGTCCTGGATCCCTGCGTCGTGGAGTCTGCATATTACGATGCGGTGAGAGAGTGTGTTGAACGCTGCTGAGAGTTTGAGGAGGATGAGGGCTACTGTTTCTCCTTTGTCCAGTAGGGTGCGGATGTCGTCTGTTGCGGCGAGGAGGGCGGTTTCCGTACTGTGGTTTTTTCTGAAGCCGGATTGGGAGGAGTCGAGGACGTTGTTCTCTTCGATGAATTTGGTGAGTTGGCTGTTGATGGCTTTCTCGATGACTTTCGCTGGAAACGGGAGCAGGGAGATGGGTCTGTAGTTTTTGAGGTCGGTGGGGTCCGCCGAGGGTTTCTTTAGGAGGGGGTTGACCTTGGCATGTTTCCAGTCGTCAGGGAACGTGGCGGTCGCCAGGGAGCGATTGATGGTGTGGCAGAGCATGGGTGCGATGGTGTCGCCAGCTCTGTTGAAGATGTGGTGGGGGCAGGGGTCTGTGGGGGCCCCGGAGTGGATTGACTTCATTGTCTTCAGTGCGTCTTCGGTGGTGAGGGCTGTCCAGTTGTCAATCACTGGCTTCCGGGTGTCGGGGGTGGTTGGTGAGGGTTCAGTCTTTTGGTTGTCACCGTCGAAGTTGTCGTAAATGCTCTTGATTTGGTGGTGGAAAAGGGTACTGAGTTTGTCGAAGATGTCTTGTGAGGGAGGGATGTCAGTAGACTCGCTGGTGGGTTGGGCGAACTCCTTGATGATGTTGAAGAGTTCTTTGCTGTTGTGTGTGTATGTGGAGATTCTGTCTTCAATTGCTTTTTTCCTCGTTTTTCTGATAAGTTGGTGGTGGGCTTTGGTGGCCGCTCTGAAGTTGTTGTGGGCTTCTGTGGATTTGGTGTTCCTCAAGGCCTTTTCGAGGTGGCAGCAAGTGCTTCTGGATTCTCAAAGTTCGGTTGTAAACCATCTGGCTTTCTTGGCGTGGGTGTTGTTGTTTTTCTTGAGGGGGCTATGGTGTTGGTGCTGTTGGAGATCCATCTGTGCAGGGTTCAGGCTGCGCTGTTAGGGTCGTCGTTTTCCACGATGGTTGGGGTGGAGTTGCTGAGTGAGGAAGTGAGCTGGTCGTCAGTGATATTGGTCCAGTTTCTTTGTGGGAGCAGGTGCTGGTGTCTGTGGATGGTGGGTGTTCTGAAGGTGAAGTGGACGCATCGCTGGTCAGTCCATGGGAGTTTGGTGGTGTGGCTGAAGGTGATGGAGTTTCCTGTTGTGAAGAGGGGGTTGAGGGTGTGTCCTGCTGAGTGCGTGGGTTCGGTCATGATCTGGCGGAGTCCAATGTTGTGGAGGTTGTCCAGGAGGGATGTGGTGTTGGGGTGCAGTTGGTTGTCGAGGTGGAAGTTGAGGTCTCCCAGGAGGGTGTAGTTGGTGGATGCGATGGCATGCGGGGAGATGATGTCCATGATGGAGTTGGTGAAAGCTCCGCGGGGTCCGAGAGTCGGTAGATGAGGGTTCCTCAGAGGGTGGTGGTAGGGCTGGCCAGTATCTTGAAGTGAAGGTGTTCCATCAGGCCTGTGGGCTCGTCGGGGAGTGTGCTCAGGCGGAGGGTGGATTTGTGGATGATGGCGAATCCTCCTCCCGGGCGGGTGGGGTGGTCCTTCCTGGAGATCTTGTATCCTTGGGGAATGGCGATGTCCGGTCCCGAGGTGGTGTTGGTCCAGGTTTCGGTGAAAAACGCAACGTCCGGGGTGGTGCTGTCGAGGCGGTCCCAGATTTCAGTGGCATGTTTGTGGAGGGGTCGGACGTTGAGGAGGATGCATTGCAGGGTCTTCGGTTCGGTTGTGTTCTTGTGGGCGGGTTGTGCTGGGTCCATGTTCTTGGCGGTGCTGTAGGTGTGCCGGCAGCGGTAACAGCTGAAGGGTCCGTGGGTGTCAGCTGGTGAAGCTAGCTTGCAGTTGTTCTAACGGCCTGGGTTGAGTGCGTTGAATGCTGCTGGGTCGCAGCGTTGGCGGGCCGTAGATCCAGAGTTCCAGGTAGCGGACGGGTGCAGCCAGGCTTGCCTTTGGCACGCCAGCGGCGTGCCCACTGGATGGCCGTCATTACGGAGGGGTCGGGGAGGGCTGGACAGCTGGGAGGCAGGAGCGGGGAGGGGTGCTGGATTGGGCCGGTCGCGCTGGTCGTGCTGGGGGGAGGGGCCGGAGGGGCAACAGCGGCGGGGAAAAACGAAAGGAAAATAAAGCCAAAACTTAGAAAATTGCCGAAAATAGATTTAAAAAGAGGGTGAAAATGAGTGAAAAACGGAGCAAGAGAAGGGAGACAGAGGTCTACTGGACCACCAGGGATGAGGCTCAGGTAAACCTGCGTTCTGGTCTTTCTGGTGCGGGGGACCACGGTGTAGGAGAGCTGGGCTCCTCGTAGGGTCCTTTGGGGTGTGTGGAATTTGAGTCGGCTGTTCAGGTATGGTGGTCCGATGTCGTGGAGGGCCTTGTGTGCGTGGGTGAGCATCTTGAAGGTGACTCTAGCCTTTATGGGGGGCCAGTGGAGTGTGCGCAGGTGCTGGAAGATTTGGCAGTGTCTTGGTAGGTTGAGGACCAGTCTTGGGCGGCATTCTGAATTTTCTGTAGCTTGTGGTTGAGCCTTTTGTTTATTTTGGCGTAGAGTGCGTTGCCGTAGTCGAGTCTGCTGGTGACCAGGGCGTGAGTGACAGTCTTTCTGTGTTCGAGGGAGATCTATTTGAAGGTCTTACGTAGGAGGCGGAGGGGGTGGAAGCAGGAGGCCGAGACGGAGTTCATCTGGCGGTCCATTGTGAGCTCAGAGTCCAGGATGATTCCCAGGTTGCGAGTGTGGTCCGTGGGGGTGGGCGGGCTTCCGAGGGCGAGGGGCCACCAGGTGTCGTTCCAGGCATCGGGGTTAGGGGCCCATGACGAGTACTTCTGTTTTGTTGGTGTTTAGTTGTAGGCAGCTGTTTTTCATCCATTTGGCAACAGCTTCCATGCCTTCTCGAAAGTTGTGTTGGGTTCATTGGATAGGGAGAGGATGAGTTGGGTGTCGTCTGCGTATGACACAATGTTGAGTCCGTAGGGAGCGAGCGGAGCAAAGTAGACGAGGAAGAGCGTAGGGCTGAGGGAGGAACCCTGGGGGACTCTGCAGGTGGTTGGTGTAGGGTCCGAGAGGAAAGGGGGGAGTCTGACTCGCTACGTTCTGCCGGAGAGGAAGGAGCAGATCCAGTCGAGGGCCTTGTCCTGGATCCCTGCGTCGTGGAGTCTGCATATTACGATGCGGTGAGAGAGTGTGTTGAACGCTGCTGAGAGTTTGAGGAGGATGAGGGCTACTGTTTCTCCTTTGTCCAGTAGGGTGCGGATGTCGTCTGTTGCGGCGAGGAGGGCGGTTTCCGTACTGTGGTTTTTTCTGAAGCCGGATTGGGAGGAGTCGAGGACGTTGTTCTCTTCGATGAATTTGGTGAGTTGGCTGTTGATGGCTTTCTCGATGACTTTCGCTGGAAACGGGAGCAGGGAGATGGGTCTGTAGTTTTTGAGGTCGGTGGGGTCCGCCGAGGGTTTCTTTAGGAGGGGGTTGACCTTGGCATGTTTCCAGTCGTCAGGGAACGTGGCGGTCGCCAGGGAGCGATTGATGGTGTGGCAGAGCATGGGTGCGATGGTGTCGCCAGCTCTGTTGAAGATGTGGTGGGGGCAGGGGTCTGTGGGGGCCCCGGAGTGGATTGACTTCATTGTCTTCAGTGCGTCTTCGGTGGTGAGGGCTGTCCAGTTGTCAATCACTGGCTTCCGGGTGTCGGGGGTGGTTGGTGAGGGTTCAGTCTTTTGGTTGTCACCGTCGAAGTTGTCGTAAATGCTCTTGATTTGGTGGTGGAAAAGGGTACTGAGTTTGTCGAAGATGTCTTGTGAGGGAGGGATGTCAGTAGACTCGCTGGTGGGTTGGGCGAACTCCTTGATGATGTTGAAGAGTTCTTTGCTGTTGTGTGTGTATGTGGAGATTCTGTCTTCAATTGCTTTTTTCCTCGTTTTTCTGATAAGTTGGTGGTGGGCTTTGGTGGCCGCTCTGAAGTTGTTGTGGGCTTCTGTGGATTTGGTGTTCCTCAAGGCCTTTTCGAGGTGGCAGCAAGTGCTTCTGGATTCTCAAAGTTCGGTTGTAAACCATCTGGCTTTCTTGGCGTGGGTGTTGTTGTTTTTCTTGAGGGGGCTATGGTGTTGGTGCTGTTGGAGATCCATCTGTGCAGGGTTCAGGCTGCGCTGTTAGGGTCGTCGTTTTCCACGATGGTTGGGGTGGAGTTGCTGAGTGAGGAAGTGAGCTGGTCGTCAGTGATATTGGTCCAGTTTCTTTGTGGGAGCAGGTGCTGGTGTCTGTGGATGGTGGGTGTTCTGAAGGTGAAGTGGACGCATCGCTGGTCAGTCCATGGGAGTTTGGTGGTGTGGCTGAAGGTGATGGAGTTTCCTGTTGTGAAGAGGGGGTTGAGGGTGTGTCCTGCTGAGTGCGTGGGTTCGGTCATGATCTGGCGGAGTCCAATGTTGTGGAGGTTGTCCAGGAGGGATGTGGTGTTGGGGTGCAGTTGGTTGTCGAGGTGGAAGTTGAGGTCTCCCAGGAGGGTGTAGTTGGTGGATGCGATGGCATGCGGGGAGATGATGTCCATGATGGAGTTGGTGAAAGCTCCGCGGGGTCCGAGAGTCGGTAGATGAGGGTTCCTCAGAGGGTGGTGGTAGGGCTGGCCAGTATCTTGAAGTGAAGGTGTTCCATCAGGCCTGTGGGCTCGTCGGGGAGTGTGCTCAGGCGGAGGGTGGATTTGTGGATGATGGCGAATCCTCCTCCCGGGCGGGTGGGGTGGTCCTTCCTGGAGATCTTGTATCCTTGGGGAATGGCGATGTCCGGTCCCGAGGTGGTGTTGGTCCAGGTTTCGGTGAAAAACGCAACGTCCGGGGTGGTGCTGTCGAGGCGGTCCCAGATTTCAGTGGCATGTTTGTGGAGGGGTCGGACGTTGAGGAGGATGCATTGCAGGGTCTTCGGTTCGGTTGTGTTCTTGTGGGCGGGTTGTGCTGGGTCCATGTTCTTGGCGGTGCTGTAGGTGTGCCGGCAGCGGTAACAGCTGAAGGGTCCGTGGGTGTCAGCTGGTGAAGCTAGCTTGCAGTTGTTCTAACGGCCTGGGTTGAGTGCGTTGAATGCTGCTGGGTCGCAGCGTTGGCGGGCCGTAGATCCAGAGTTCCAGGTAGCGGACGGGTGCAGCCAGGCTTGCCTTTGGCACGCCAGCGGCGTGCCCACTGGATGGCCGTCATTACGGAGGGGTCGGGGAGGGCTGGACAGCTGGGAGGCAGGAGCGGGGAGGGGTGCTGGATTGGGCCGGTCGCGCTGGTCGTGCTGGGGGGAGGGGCCGGAGGGGCAACAGCGGCGGGGAAAAACGAAAGGAAAATAAAGCCAAAACTTAGAAAATTGCCGAAAATAGATTTAAAAAGAGGGTGAAAATGAGTGAAAAACGGAGCAAGAGAAGGGAGACAGAGGTCTACTGGACCACCAGGGATGAGGCTCAGGTAAACCTGCGGGTAGAGGAGGGCCTCGAACACCAACACTCAAGAGTGCAGGGGCTCGGGGGAGGCCTCACTCAATGGTGGAGCTGGGAGGGTGGGAGAGCAATTTTACTGACAAAGAGTCAGTGATCTTGTTCTGTATCCACACACCCCTCACTTTGGGACGCATGGAAGGTGGTCATATGGGGTAAATGTATATATTGCCATGCTGGAGTGCTCAAAGCTATTAGGGGCACACTGGTTTCTCTGGAAGTCCGCATTAAAGAGCTGGAAACAAAATATTATACCATTGAGGACCCAAAATGCCTCTCTTCCATCAGGGAGCTAATTACTGAATTTGAAGGAAAAGCTCAACGTGAGGTGCACTTTCTGGGCAAACATACACAAGCCAGGCGATATGGGGAGGGAGACAGGCCCGCTAAAACACTAGTGAATATGCTGAAAACACCACACGCTGCCACCTTCATACCCGAGATTAAAAGCGAGGATTCCACTCTCATTAGAGTCCCCCGGGAAGTTCTGGATCAGTTCACCCGTTTTTACTCCAAGCTATACACAGCTACACATTGGGCGGAGCCTCAGGAGATCCAGACCTTTCTGGATTCTATCAAACTGCTGTGGCTGGGGAGAGCGCATAGGGAATACCTAGATGAGCCCTTCACATCCAATGATATCCTGCAGGTAATTAACAGTTTACCGGCAGATAAGGTTCCAGGCTCGGATAGTTTAACTACTGCTTTTTACAAGGCTTACGCCGATCTGCTGGCACCCCGCTTACTGGCCGTTTTTGAAGAGGCCCAAACTACTGGCATGCTCCCCCTTCAATGCGAGAGGCGATAGTTCAAACGCTTTTAAAACCTGGGAAACCGTGCCAGGAAATGGATTCATACAGACCACTCTCTTTAATAAATATTGATGCCAAAATCTTTGCCAAACTATTAGCTAATAGGTTGCAACCTCTACTACCCCTAATAGCAAGACCCGATCAGTCCGGATTTATCCCCGGCAGATCTACATCTCATATTCTCTGCACTTTCTTCACTGTGCTTCATTATTTGAATCATGATGCAAGGGCGCTCATGGCGTTTCTCGATGCCACCAAAGCGTTAGACGCACTACAATTGCCATATTTGTTTGCTATACTGGGAGGCTTGGTTTTAGCCCTAAGTTTATTGCTCAAATTAAACTATTGTATACAGCAAACTCAGCTAGACTGCGCATGAATGGCATGATCTCGGATCCCTTTTTTATATCCAGCTGAACCAGACAGGCTAGGATAGGCTAGGATTCGTCAGCATCACAAGGCTGGGGGATGGGCTTAAGCACCAGAGGGCTTTTAATATCTTTGTACGCTGACGATATGACGCTGTATATCACTGACCCAGAGGCAAACCTAGATCCACTTCTCAGGGAGCTCACAAAGTTTGGCGGTCTTTCGGGAATATTTATTAACTGGTCTAAGTCCATCTTATTCCCACTTACCGAGGCCACTAAACCATTTGATCTAGATCACCCGCTGAAGTGGGCAGAAGGACCGGTCAAGTATTTGGGCATATGGTTAAGCCGTGATGAACAATAGATATGGATTTAAAATGAATTGAAGGGTTGGACAACCATTCAATTGTCCAACCCTAACCCTGTTAGGGTTGGACAATTGAATGGTTAGGCGGGCGCGGTTCGTGCCGATAGCTTAAGCAGAGCCCTAAAGAGCTTGCTCGCTCACTCCTTGCTGTTCCACACCTTCATGCTATCCCCACACTACTCGGGAGTTCTCAGCAATTCAGGGGATTGAAGGCAGTACAAATTAAGGCCTCTGCTTCTCAGCAGGCAATCTGACATGCTCTGGAGTCACGCGGGTCCGGTGGGCAGCACCACCAGGCCCAGCTTCTGTCCTCCAGTGTTCCTGAAGGCCGTTAAGTGTCGGCCGAGTGTAGGCCCCGCGGCTCACGACCCTGCCCTCTCCAGTTGCAGCGGCCACATCTGTCCTTCACTACTCAGCGCTCCCCTCGTATGGATTCGCTAGTGCGGGTCGATCAAGGCAGGTGTCTGCCCCGGAATCTCGCGTAGTCAGTGGAGCCCTAGGCCGCTGCGGCTCGCGGCCGCTCCAGTCACCACGTGGATCGCAGGCCGCTCCCCGGCTCAGCAGGCATACTGCTTCAAAATCTCCGAGATTGTTCCCGGCTCTTCCAGAGATGGGATTTGACCGGATTTGGCCCTTTGTGCCCGGTCCGCACGATGGGAATAGCAATTCTGGGCTGACGGCGGGCGGGAGCGAAGAAACCGCATCCTAGGTCGCTGCCATCTTGGTCACGCCCCCTCTCTAATCTTATTTTTAACATTTAAGGGGTTTGAGTTGTTTTTATCTAGGTTACTTACTTTGTACCTTTTGCTTATTGAGTTTGGAAAGCTGATTTTCTTATTTTCTTTTTGTGACATTTGGGTTTGCTCCTTTCCAGTTTTCTATGTCACAGAAATGTAAATAAAAAGCATTATATTGACAAGATGCTCTAAAAAGTGAAAACACGACATGGCACACACCCTGTGTGCCACATACGCTAACACTGCAAGTAATATTTGCAAGCTACCTTTACGGCAGGCCTTACAGCCTTAAGGCTGGGTGAATCATATTGCATGTGAGGACATATCTGCATGAGCAGATATGTCCCTGTGCTAGTTCAATTACTGACAGTACAAGTGAACAGGAAAACCATCTAGGTATGTACTGGGCACTGGTCAAAACAAGTTTCCCATCTATATGATGGTTTTACTGAAATCTATGATGTTTGGTATCAAATGCCTCATATTAATAAACCCACACTGATTCAAGTGATGGATTTATTAATGTATGTACCCAGAGGGTACCTTAGAGGTACCCCCTGAAAACCTTCCGACCTCTAGTGGGTTGGCTGACTGCTCCTGTACAGCCTGCCACCACAGACGTGGTTCTCACCCATTGGAGGTGAAAACCCATGCTCTCTGAGGTCGGAAACAAAGCCTGCAATGGCAGGAGGTGTTGTCACCTCCTCCAAGCAGGATGACTACTATTCTGCATTTCATGACATGAGACTTCAAAGGCCTCCTCTGCCTGTGATATGCAGCCCTGGCTTCCCCCAGACAGGGGAAATGCCACCTTCTGCTCAGGGCCCATTTGGCACCAGGACATGCGGGTAAATTACCTAGTTAGTTTAATGTGGCTTACTAGAAGTGAACACGACTAGGAAAATTTCACCATCTTAGCTTTTGGTAGCATTAGATCCACTGGGTCAGGGTTGTGCCCACTTCCCACAGGAAGTGATTATATAGAGGGTGTACTCACCCTAAAGGTAAGTAGCCAACTTGCTACTACCTGACACTCCCGGTAACACCCCTAAATACAGATTTAGGTGGCACCCCTGATGCCGAGACTTAGATCTCCAAAAGTCGAGCCCTTCCCTGCCAGTGTGAAGGTTATCTTCTCCATCCCCAATACATGCCATAAGCGTTGGAGCCAACCCGTGTGGGTGGGAGTTCGGGAGGTTTTCCAGTGGATCAGGATGTTTTGAGCAGCTGATCCCAAGGCTATCGCTATCTGGTGGCCTCTTCTGGACTTGAGGGGATACGTTAAAGGATTTGGTACTCCTAAAAGTACATATGCTGAGAATCTCGCCAGTTGGGTATCTAGATATTTGTCAACCTCATCTAATATCGGAGACCAGTACTGTTGTATGCATTCGCATTCCCACAGGAGATGGACCAGCGTTCCCTGCTTTCCACACACTCACCAGCATTCTGAGCTTTGTTTGGGGTCTGCCCTGTGAATGCGTTCTGGAGTGTAGTACCAGTAGGTGACTATCTTTGTTAGTTTTTCAGTCAGTCCCATATTGCTTGCCGCGTATCATGCCCTATAATACATGCCCTCCAAATCTTTACTGCTTAGTTCCTGTACCAAGTCTCTCTCCCAGCGTATGCGCCCTGCATTATATGCGTGTGTATGTTGAGTGAGTAGCATCTTGTAGAGATCCAAAATAAATTTCTTGTCATTGGCCTATAGTGTGGCTGTAGTGCCCAGTGTCGAAGTTGCAGTTAGTGTAACCTTTCTGACTCAGGGATCCCGAAGTCAGATTTGACTTGTGGGAAGGAGAGCACTCCTTCTACGTCAAAAAGATGTCCCAAAGCACGGCACTCTGAGGAGCGCCAGTGTGCAAAGGCAGTCTCACCCATCCCTGGGCTAAATTCTGGGATGTCAAAGAACAGGGGGAGGGAAAAGTAGTCAGCTTATGTTTAGTGTTAGTCTGGTCCCACGCCACATGTTGTTTGTGTAATGTAGGAGGTGTATAAATTGGGGGGGGTCTATGCTGTTTTCTAAGCAAGGGAATCTTCTGCAAGGACGTGCCTGCCATCGCTCAATCCTGAAACAACCAATGCCTCTCCGACCAGGTGTCGAGTGTAACCGCAAACCAGATACAAAACAACTTTGGGGTGTTCACACGAGGGCAGGCATTGCTGCTATACTAATTATCAGTCTGAAATAACTATGTGCTGTACGTCAGGGGGAGGAGAGGGGGGTCCCAAGGCCTCATCCCTATATAGTGTTTGATACTGGAGGGGGGGTTCCAAGACATAAATATCCCGATAATTTAACTACAATGCATGAGGAACCCTTTCCTATGTATGACAACTGTAACAATGGCATAAGAATGATAGTTTATGCAACAGAAAACAACCTGTTAAGATTAACACATAGCAGCACATGGATGATGGATGGTGCGTTTAAATCATGACCTCCACCATTCATATAGATTTACAATCTCTATGGTGAACACTAGAATACAAACATACCTTTAGTGAATGCACTTCTTCCTAACAAAGCAAACAACCCCAACAAATTATCACTGACTTTGAACAGGTAACGATTAGTCCCATCATATTATAAATTTACCCTCATACAGCCACGCAGTGCTATTACTATAATTTCAACCAGGGTATTCGGAGGCACATCCAAAAATCTGCATTAAGTGTGGAGTACTCAACAAATGTCCAAATCGCCTACCAGATTAAAAAAATGAAGAGCCCTAGTGTTGTGGACTTGGCTCCATTGTTTTTTTGTCAAATCTGTTTTATTAAGTTTTTAGATCATATTACATAAGCATATCATACGGCATCACATTACATAGACATCAAGTCGGAAATTTATACATACTGGGGGATCATGCCAACTGTCGGGGGGAGGGGTGGGGAACAGTCTGGTGTCTGCTGGCGCTCCCACCACCGCCCTTCTGAGGCCCAGTCCCTTCATCCTTAGGAGTTCAGATGTCATCTCGTTAGAAGGGGCCAGCCCCACCACCCACCAGCCATGGAGCCGTACAGGAAAACTAGACTCGCCAATGCAACTGAGGCGTCGATATAATCAAAAAGGTGACATGCAATACAAAGGAAAGCACCCATAACAAAGGCAACGTGTGTATTAACGTGTTTGGTGTGCTCCCACCCCCTAGTCCGCCCCCGACCCCCCCCCCCCACAACTCCAGGGGCACCCCTCCAAGCTCCAATAAGCGCAGGTATCCCCAATCGCTCCCTACCGTGGACTTGGCTCCATTGTTGTTATGGCTCAAGATTTAGTGACCCTCCTAAGCAGAGTTATCAAGATCAATGATTAAGACCGTCTGGTCCACGATAATAAGTGATCAAATTTCATGGTTACATTATGTGGAATAGATGTTTACCAAGATTGGCCTCTCGCGTTATTTTTAAAAATCCAGAAATGATAGTGGGAGTATGCAAACCAAATCTCAGAAAGGTTTATTTGTATTAATCTGACAGGCAACGAAAGTCAAAAGATCTTTGGTTGCATTCAGTAGGTTCCTTTCAGCTCTTGCTCTCAGCTGGAGGCCCAGCTTCATATTTACAACTATTGGCAATCCCAAATGTAGGTTCTTTCTGACTAGATTTTGTTGAAGCACAGTGCACCTTTTAGCGGTTCCCCCTATTCGAGCTTCTTGGTTCCCCACATTGATAATTTTGTCTTGTGATTATGTGTCAGAACAATCTACTTTCCACTTTTTGCCACTTTTTGCTATTTTGCAAATTCTATAGACCTTTACACAAGCAACGTTTGGATCCTGTGCTTTGACAGGGGAATCAGAGACAATACAAGATTGCCCTATTATATATACAGCAACTGAGTTCTCCTGAAAATTGTCCTGCTGTTTTCCATTTTATTATAAAGGCATACATTATTAGTAAAACATATGAGGTTTTATAATCCTTTAATTGTAAGTTTAAACATGTTTATGCTAAACAGTGCCTGTTTTATTCTTAAGTCTATAACATGTTTTAATTTTTATTTTAAGGTGACAAATGCTTTTATTGTTTTCTGTCGAATAAAGATATGATGACTGACTGAATATCACTAGCAAATGTACCAGTGACAGAAGTAGCAATCCACTACAACCTGCTCATAAAATCCCTCTGCTACCAAATACATGAACACAAACTAAGGGCCTGATTTAGATGTTGTCAGAAGGTTACTGCTTCACAGCGAGGACAGTGATCTCGTCTGTCGAAATATAAATCCCATGATATCGTATGGTATTTAGATTTCGGCAGACAGGATATCCATCACCGATGTGATGAAGTTACCCATCCGCCAATATCTAAATCGGGCCCTAAGTCCCCATATGGACTATTTTGAAGCGACTTGGGTTGGCACACTGCACCGTTCAGGCCACAGATGCCAACCCAGTTATCAAATACCATGTTGGAACGTACATGACAGGACCATGGCTTAACGAGATAAAACAAACAACACAGTGGAAGGGTGGCACAATTCCTTCTAAGGCACACTTGGCTAAAGCCACCCTACCCTTTATCAATTTCTAGAAATATATAAAAAAGAGCATAGCTATCACATTTCAGAATAGAACAATCTATTACCCAAATAACAACTAAAACATAAAAAAACAAAAGAAATGTATGAAATGCTACAATGCTAATTACAAACATTTCTGAATTACAAACGCATATCATACCTAAAATTCTTAGCAAGAACACTAATCTAAAACAAATCCCAATATTCCAGCTAAAACTAAAATACAACTAACTGTAAGTAATCAAAACATACCCAATTTAGTCATAAATACTATTTTAATTACTTTTACCATTGACTCAAAAATAAATATTTTATTATAAACAGACGACAGTCAGACTGCAAAGTAAAAATAAATGAAATATATATAGTAAATTACTATACATTTAAAAAAACATATACCACTTCTTAAAGACGCGACACCAAGTACCAATCAGCAATAAATAAACATAAAACATAACACTTAGGGCAGATTACGATGGCGGTCCTTTCAGGATCGAGACCGCCCGACAAGTAGGCGGCAGTCCTGACCTCCGAATTAAGATCTTACCGCGTGTACGCAGTCAGAAACATGACGTTTTGCATTGGGGCTTGTGCTGCGACCCGGAAAAAGGCATGTTTAGACACATCCCTGCACCGTGTGCCAGGAGGCATGTGGTGCCTGGCACAGGGTGCATGGATGTTTCAGGGGGCCCCACGTGTGACCCATGGGCCCCATTGCTGAAGCCCAGGGGGGACAGGGGCCCTGCTAGGGGCCCCCAAACTTATTTCCGTACGCCTTTTCATGGCGGTCGGATCGCCATGAAAAGGCAGATGGAACGGACCATCGTAATCCTGATGGCGGGTCTGCACAGGCACTGCCACCATTCAGGGATTACCTGTTCGACCGCCGCCCCAATGGGAGGCAGCGGTCTTTCCGCAGCGCTCCAACCGTCGGCATCGTAATCCCGCGGTCAGACTGCGGCCCTGGATGTCGGGCAGATCGCCATCAACGGCCTGATGGTGGCGGTCCGTAAGACACCGTAATCGGCCCCTTAATTAGGCATTATAATAATACAACTGTAAAACAATTACATATTTCCCACCCACTAAAAAGAAAAGAAAATATATTTTACAGTTTTGTCATTGATGGCCATGATCTGCAATGAATCTAAAATATATAAATCCACAAAAATTGAAAAAAGGAACACTAAAAAAATGGAAAAATGTAACTTATACAAAGCATCTACAGTGAAAATCAAAGTCTTCTGAAACCATTAAAACCCGAAAATTAACATGTAATAACAGTTTGTAGGAAAGTGCCCCTTTTTGCATGGTTGCCCCCCGCTTTTTGCCTGATGTTGATGCTTTTTGACTAAATATGCCCTGTGTTCCTGCTAACCAGGTACCGAGGGCCTATGTTCTTTCCCTAAAACTGTACCTTTACAATCCCAATTGGCACCTCTCTGGCCCTTGTAAAAGGTACCATTAGTACCAATAGAACTGTGACCGGGGAAGGCCTCTGAGGACTGCAGCACATATTGTGCCACCCTCAGAGGCCCTGTACCTTAACAGACATACACTGCCCTTGCAGGCTGCGTGTTTTGGTCCAGAGAAAAGTGAAGAGTCGACATGGCACACACACCTGTGTGCCATGCCTACAGCCTACTGCCTACGGTATAGGTAAGACACCCCTCTAGCTGGGTGCACTATACCACTGGTGAGGGTACAGGTGCATGAGCCCTGTAACGCTACAGTGTCTAAGTCCATTCTTAGACATTGTAAGTGCAGTAAAGCCATAAAGAGTATATGGTCTGTGAGGTCATCATTAAGAACTCCACAGCACCATAATGGCTTTACTGAATTCTGGGAAGTTTGGTATCAAACTTCTCCGCACATTAAACCCACACTGATACCTGTGTGGAATGCACTCAGAAGGCATTTTAGAGATGCCCCCTGACAAATGACCTAACCCTAGTGTCCTGGCTGAGTGGCTGCTCGTCAGCTGCCCCCCCCCCCCCCGAGAAATGTTTCTGGACCCCTGGGTCGAGAGCCTCCCGCTTGCTGCCTTTGTGAGCTGACCTAGCCATTTGCTGCTCCCAGCAACTGGCTCCCACTGGTTCTAACCCCCCACTTTAGGAGGGAGAATCGTCCGGAAAACCAAGATAGGAGGAGAGTTGTGCCCACCTTTGCAAACCCCACTCCTCAGGTGGGGAGGTGAGGCGAAGCACAACTCTCAGTCCCAACCATCTTGAAGTTGGGGAGAGCCAGTAAACCAGAGTAAGACTTATCTCAGAGGGTGGCATAATAGGGGGTGTACCCACACCAGGGAAGGAACCTATTGGTTCTGACCTGTACCTACCTGAAACGCCCCTGAATTTATTTAGTATTTAGGGGGTAACCCCGAACCTTGCCTCTTCAGACAAGCAAAAAGAACAATTAGAAGGACTGAAGAGACGTGCTCTCCATGCCACTGGAATCAAGCTATCCTGGCTGAAGAGGGGTGAAACCCCGAAACCAGTCCTAGGATGCTTGTTTCCAGTCCAGGGAGGACCTGGCTTGGCAGTTCGGGCTGGACTGTTCCCATGAGGCACAGGGTCAAGACTGATTTGCATATGGTTGGGTTCAAACTGGAATGGCATTGTGAGCAAAAAAACGATGGATTTAGGCCCAGATCTCTGTACTGGGGTGAATGTATGACATTGTTCTGCATTCTGTCCATCAACTGTTTTTTTTTAAGAAAGAAGAAGACACCTACTTCCTTGGCCCCAACCCTACTGGCCTGTCCAGTCCTCGACCTGCCCAAGCGGAATCCTTCAGCCAGCGTCCCCCCAGAACCCGGAGGACCTGCCATGCCTTCTCTACAAAGACTCTGTCTCCTGTGAGCACCGGACTTGCTCAAGAACCAGACGCTGGCTCCGGCTGAATCCGCAGTCTGCACCACTCTTCACCCGACGCCCATGGCCAGAGTTTGAGTGGCCCAACACCATGAGGAGGTTCCCACAGCGATCCTGTCCTGGCATCTCATGATCCCTTACCTACCTCAAGCCTCCCAACTATACCTGCAGCCTCTATCTGGAGGGTCCCCCTCGATCCCGACCGGAGCTGGTAAGGAAACCAAACGCTTACAAACACCCCTGTACCTGACGCCCCATGGCCTTCAGTAGCCTGACGATGGTGTCCAGGCATCGCCCAGTATCCCAACTTACCTCTCCAACCAGTGGCCGCCTCCAGGAAACCTTTTTGCCCGAACCTGCATTGTTTGTTCCGATCGAAGATCTCCCATTGAAAACAACACGCTGATCCACCACGCTGCACCTGTGCCACTGTAGGTGCACCTTGTGTGCTAACTTGGATCCTCCTTTGCCCTGAGCTTTGCTCCCTCAACCCTGTGGCTTGTCCGGGAGCAGCCACCAACCGACGACCCCCTGGCTCCATAGGCTAACATTGGTCCTCAACACTCTGCACCTGGCAGCCCTAGTGCAGCTGAGGGTGCTTTTTGAGTACATCCTTGATCCTTGTGGAACCCCTGTTCTAACCCCAGCTACTCAACCCTCAAGACCATTTACTTACCAACAAACCGATAACCTAATTTTACTCCATAGGATTACATTGACTGTTTTCCTCTGAAAAACTTCTAAGGGGCCGATTACGATCTCGTCCGGCAAGCATTCCGACCCATTCAGTTCCAGAATGCTTTCTGAACGACTCAGATTAGGGGAGTCCAACCGAGCAATTATGATGGATCCATAAGCTTGCCTGCCACACAGTGCATGGTCGGAAAGGGGGGATCCCTTGGTGTTGTGCTTGTCACGGAGGACCCCCAGTTCTGACTTCTACAGGAGCGAAGATTTTTTCCCCCACACTTTCAGAAGACAACCCTCAGAGAGAGACAGAACAACCCTCTCTTGAGATATTGTTCGCTAAAAGTGAGGGGAATAATCCATGAGTGACCACCACTCTTCCCCTAAGGTTTTGTGTCAGGCAGTGGGGTAGTTGATCATAGAAATCCTGAAAAAGAATACAGGGGGTGTTTAGAAGATCAACAGAAAAGACAAAAAACATTAATACATGGCCACTCTCCTCATAGAGTTCACTTACTGGTGGTATGTTTTCAGTGCTGTATAATGCCAGACGTTTCTTCTGAATGCAAGGTAAACCAAATAAATAGTCTTTGGATTTCACCAGGCCGCTTTGGGGTTTGATGGGAAAAGTCAGAGATATAAAAAAAGGAGGGTTCCTTCACATTCATTACCATGCACACCTGGATCAAAGGTAGAGCAAGGGCTCTAGGGTGGAAGGAGAAAGGTCATAAGACCGCAGGGTTATAGTATAGTGTGGCGGAGAGTGAGTCTCTATGCTGAGTTATGCTTATGGCCAAAGAAGAGCGGAGCAGCCGGGACTTGTAAGGACACTTAATAATGTCGTATTGGCTGGCTCTTGTCAGGAGTTTCAAAGAGCGGAGCAACCACAAACATCTGCACTGCCCTACATTTCCGGACGGGAGCGGAGCAGTCGAGGTCGCCCCACCTCCCAGGAAACGCGCTGCGCTGACCGGCTCAAAACAATAGAGGAGCGGAGCAGCAACAAAACGCTTACCTGAGGAGAGGGTGCGCCACACTGGCCGGCTCCGGTCGGGACAAGGCAGGCAATGGAGAAAACGCTCCCGGGGTGGAATAACCAGCAAAGTCGGCAGCCGCGGAAGTAAAAAATGGCAGCGTGACCGGACATCTAACGGATGAAAGGGGACTAATATCCGTCAGAAAAGAGGTATCAGGTCAAAAGGTTTCGCAATAATGCGAAGCAGGAACAGGGCTGAATAAGGCTAGAGAAAGTTCATGGTTCGTAGCTTTACACAACGACGAGCTGAGCGTAGGGGGCGTGGTCACCAGTCAAAAGACGGATCAGTAAGCCAAGCACTGATTCGTGGATGTGACTTCATTTTTAAAAGAGTCAGAGAGCGTCTCTAAATTACTTTCTGTCATGGAGGTCTAGGGATCCTCTCAAAAGTAGACGCCCCAATGAACAAATGAGGAAGTGGAACATGCTTCAATATTACAGCTCGTCTTAGGATTCTGTGTGAGCTAACGGGGAATCCTAACAGTTCTCCCACCCAAAGACGCTCTCCCGGGGCGAGGTTTAGAAGTATGGAGAGTATGAAATTTACGGATCAGGACAGGTGCATGAATGTTTTCCACCGGTTCCCAAGATCTGTCCTCAGGTGGATAACCTACCCAATCTACCAGATACTGGAGTTTTCCCTTGTGTCTACGAGAATCTAAAATCTTGTTTACTTCAAATTCTTCGTCCCCTTTTACTGTGATGGAGGGTGGGGGTTTTTCAGGGCTCAGGGGAGGAAGATATCTCTTCAGTAATAAACAATGACAGGATGTATCTGCATGTCATCAGGTAACTGTAGTTTAAGTGTAACCGGGCTGATGACTTTATTAATTACATAGGGGCCAACGTAACGAGGTTGCCGTTTTTTGGGTCCTGCTAATCTGAGATTTTTTGTGGATAACCAGACCTTGTCCCCTTTTTGATAGGCGGGTTCTGGACGTCTGTGTAAATTTGCTTGTTTTTTAATTTTTTCTTAGTTTTTTTGTAATTCGGTTATGGCCTTTTCCCACACATAGGACACGGTTTTATGGTGTTCTTTAAGTGCAGGGATGCTATCCAATTCTTTGGGGAAAGGCATGGGTATGAATTTGGGGTGATGGGCTGATGTGAAATAGAATGGTGTAACTACTGTGGAGGCATGTATGGCGTCGTTATAGGCAAATTCTGCCAAAGGGAGTGCATCAACCCAACTACTTGTGATCGTGGAAAGAAGGCATCTTAAATATTGCTCTAAGGTTTGGTTTGTGCGTTCTGTTTGACCATCCGTTTGGGGATGATAAGCGGTGGATAAACGATGGTCTATACCCAGAGCTGTACACATGCCTTGCCAGAATTTCGATACGAATTGAGCTCCTCTGTCTGAGACTATCACGGAAGGTAAGCCATACAATCTAAGGATATTAGCTGTAAACACCTTCACTAGTTCTTTGGAAGTAGGCAGTTTCTTTAAGGGAATAAAATGTGCCATCTTGGTTAACATATCGACTACCACCAGGATGGTATTATGCCCTTGACTCTGAGGTAAATCGGTGATAAAATCCATACTGATGGAATGCCAGGGTGACGGGGGTATTGTCAGTGGTTTCAATAGGCCGGTGGGCGCACAATGGGAAGCCTTTTGCCTTGCACAGGTGGAATAAGACTTTACAAAAGCGACAACATCCTTGGACATTTCTGGCCACCAGAACCATCTCTGACAGGCGTGGAGCGTTTTAAAACTGCCTGGATGTCCCGCCAAGGCGCTATTGTGACACCATTGCAACAATTGTTGTTGTACTTCAGTTGTGGGCAAGTACAATTTATTATCATGATAATAGAGTCCTTCTCGGATGTGGTTTAGAGGATCTCTGTTCCACTCTTCCTGTGGGATTTCTTTATATGTTCCTTTCAGTGTTTCGAGAAAATCTTGGGAACTAGTGTTCTTTTGATATTCTGCCCCTATTATCTTGTCATTAGAAATGATGGGGAGGCTCTCATTTTGTATAAGGTTCTTCTCCTGGCCCAATCTAGAAAGAGCATCCGCCTTGCCCTGCTGAGAACCAGGACGATACGTGATCACAAAATCGTATTCATTGAAAAAGGCCACCCAGCGCATTTGTCTAGGGGTAAGTGCTCTGGCTGTTCTAAAAAATTGAAGGTTCTTATGAGCAGAATAAATGGTAATCACATGGGGAGACCCTAACAAATAATGTCTCCACTCTTGGAAAGCTAACTTAATAGCCAACAATTCTCTTTCCCCGATGGTAAAATTTTGCTCTGCGGGTAAGAAGGTCTTGGAGAAGTAGGCAACGGGGTGTCAGCACCCTGATATTTTGTCGCGTTGTGAGAGAACACCTCCCACTGCCACTTGTGAAGCATCTGCTTCCACGTACTACGGCTGTGTGTTATCTGCATGTTTAATAATGGGTGTCTTGGTAAATCGTTCTCTTAGGAGAGTGAAGGCGAGTTGTGCTTCTTTCATCCAGTTGAAGGGTGTTCCTTTCCATACTAGTCTTCTTATGGGTTTCACCCCCTCGGAAAAGTGATGTATGAATCGCCGATAAAAGTTGGCAAAACCAATAAAAGACTGTACTTCTTTTACTGAACTGGGGCTAGGCCATTTAAGTAAGGCTTCTACCTTTTTTGGATCCATATGCACCCCTTCAGGAGAGATCACAAATCCAACGAATTCCACACAAGTGGTATGGAACATACTTTTATCGAGTTTGGCGAATAACTGATTCTCTCTTAATTTCTGAAGGATCTTCTTCACATGGATTACATGCTCCTGCTCATTTTGTGAGTATATCAAGATGTCATCAATATATATACAATCACAAAAATATCTAGATATTCTCGCAGTATATCGTTAACAAAGAACTGAAAAGCAGCAGGCGCATTGCAAAGACCAAACGGCATGACACAATACTCGAATAATCCGAATTTGGTACGAAAAGCGTTTTTCCATTCTTCTCCCTGTTTAATTCGAATAAGATGGTAAGCCCCTCGCAGATCTATTTTGGTGAATATTTTAGCTCCTCTTACCTGGTCTAAAAGGACAGGTATAAGGGGAAGTGGATACTTGTTTTTGATGGTTACTTTATTAAGAGCACGATAATCCAAGCATGCCCTTAAAACCCCTTCTCGCTTCGGGATAAAAAAAAAAGAGGAGAAGAAACCATGGATGTGGAATGCCTAATGAACCCCTTTTTTAACATGTCGTGGATGTACTCTTGTAAGTTTTCCGTTTCGGGGGCTGTCAACGCATAAATGTGACTAACGGGTAAAGTGGCTCCTGGAATCAGGTCAATGCGGCAGTCATAAGACCTGTGAGGGGGTAAAACAGTGGCTTTAACTTCGTCAAAAACTGAGCTGTATTCTTATAGATGTCAGGAAGACCCTGTACTATGGATTTGATCCTTGTAGCACAGCACAGCGAAGTCTCACTCTCTGGCTTCTTGGTAGCAATTTAGCATACAATAATGGGATCTTAGCGTCACAGTACGGGAGTTCCAATCTATTAGCGGATTGTGTTTCTGCAATCACAGAACCCCTAATATTGCTCCAAAGTTAGGGGCATCTAGGAGATCAAAAACGATAGTTTCGGAGTGACCATTACTGCAAATCATATCCATCTCAGGCGTTTGATAAGTGATGAGTCCAGAAGATAATTCGGACCCATCCACTGCCCTTACGGGTTCGGGTTGTCAATTGCGCAAAAAAGGAATACCAACGTTTTTGGCTACCTGAATATCCAAGAAGTTGCCAGTGGCTCCTGAGTCTAACAAAATAGACATATTTTTTCGGCATTGAGGTGATAGGACTAGGGTGACAGACAGGGTAAAATGTTTATATGTCAAGAGTGAATTCTGTTTGTTGGGGGAGACCTTAAAAGACCCCATGCTTGAAGAATCGGCCTCTACCTTCTCCAAGCCTTCTAGTTTCCCTTTTCAGGAGTAGACGATTGACTACTGGCAAGAGTCTTTGAAGGGGGACGAGGACGGACTGGGCATTCCCGAGCATAGTGTCCTCCTTTACCACAGTAGAGGCAGAGGTTATTTTTTCGTCGTATATCCTTCTCTTCCAGAGAGAGCGGACCCCTTACTCCCCTAATTTGCATGGCTTCTGGTACGTCCTTTTTTTCCGTTTTTCCCATAATGTATCTTGGAGGATTTGTACGCGACTTTTCGCCTTTCCTTTCATGAAGTCGGTGATCCAATTTCACAGCTAGATCAATAAATGCTGTGCAATCCTCTGGGGGATTGACTATTTGTGACAGCAGATCCTTCAATTTATCTCCTAACCCACGATAAAATAGGGAAGTCCTTTTTTCCTCGGGCCAGTGCGTTTCTGCCACTAATCTATTGAAGTTGGTAATGTACGACAGGAGATCTTTGTTTCCTTGCTTAAGATTGAGGGCATTGTCACTTGCTTGCATAAAAGTATGTTTAGAAAAAAGACTCTTCATTTTGGCTTGAAATAAGGAATAATCATACAACAAGGGATCGTTGTTCTCTACTAAAGGAACAGCCCAGTCTGCTGCATTACCCTCTAAATAGGAGATGACAAAGGCTACCTTAGCTGCATCATCAGGAAATGCTGAGGCTTTACAAAGAAACTGCAATTGGCACTGATTCATAAAAATGCTATATTTAGAGCTGTCTCAGTTAAACCTCTCTGGCTTGGCTAACGGTACTGGATTAGGTGTATGTACAGTCAGATGGACCGGAGAGACGGAACCATCCCCTCTGGTATGAGGACCAGCACTAGTGGAAGGAATAGAGAAATGAGCCGGCTGTATATAATTTCTTCCACTTTTGGGAAATGCACCTGGATCTCTACTTTCTGTGGGGGCTTGTGTCTTTAGTTGTATTACTTCGGCCTGTTACCTCTGGTTCTCAATCCTTAACCTTCCCACCTCTGATTGTAACTCTACCAATGCCACGGCTAGGTCATCTATAGATGAACTCTGCAAGGCATTGACTAGGGAAGGAGGTAAAGGGGCCCCAACCCCTTCTGGATTCATCTTCGCTAGGGTAGAATTATTTTGTGGGCTTGGCTTTCTGTTGCGCTTGTCACGGAGGACCCCCAGTTCTGACTTCTACAGGAGCGAAGATTTTGTCCCCCACACTTTCAGAAGACAACCCTCAGAGAGAGACAGAACAACCCTCTCTTGAGATATTGTTCACTAAAAGTGAGGGGATTTACCCATGAGTGACCACCACTCTTCCCTTAAGGTTTTGTGTCAGGCAGTGGGGTAGTTGATCATAGAAATCCTGAAAAAGAATTCAGGGGGTGTTTAGAAGATCAACAGAAAAGACAAAAAACATTAATACGTGTCCACTCTCCTCATAGAGTTCATTTACTGGTGGTATGTTTTCAGTGCTGTATAATGCCAGACGTTTCTTCTGAACGTAAGGTAAACCAAATCAATAGTCTTAGGATTTCACCAGGCCGCTTTGGGGTCTGATGGGAAAATTCCGAGATATAAAAAAGGAGGGTTCCTTCACATTCATCACCATGCACACCTGGATCAAAGGTAGAGCAAGGGCTCTAGGGTGAAAGGAGAAAGGTCATAGGACCGCAGGGTTATGGTATAGTGTGGCGGAGAGTGAGTCTCTATGCTGTGGTAAGCTGGGGTTTAAGCACACACTTCGAAGCCAAACTATAAAGACAAGTCCCGCTGGCCGGCTCTGCTTATGGCCAAGGAAGAGCGGAACAGCCGGGACTTGTAAGGACACTTAATAATGTCGTGTTGGCCGGCTCTTGTCAGGAGTTTCAAAGAGCGTAGCAACCACAAACATCTACACTGCCCTACATTTCCGTACGGGAGCGGAGCAGTCGAGGTCTCCCCACCTCCCAGGAAACGCGCTGCGCTGACCGGCTCAAAACAATAGAGGAGCGGAGCAGCAACAAAACGCTTACCTGAGGAGAGGGTGCGCCACACTGGCCAGCTCCGGTCGGGACAAGGCAGGCACTGGAGCAAACGCTGCCGGGGTGGAATAACCAGCAAAGTCGGCAGCCACGGAGGTAAAGAATGGCAGCGTGACCGGACTTCTAACGGATGAAAGGGGACTAAAATCCATCAGGAAAGAGGTATTAGGTCAAAAGGTTTCACAATAATGCGAAGCAGGAACAGGGCTGAACAAGGCTAGAGAAAGTTCGTGGTTCGTAGCTTTACACAGCGACGAGCTGAGCGTAGGGGGCGTGGTCACCAGTCGAAAGACGGATCACTAATCCAAGCACTGATTCGTGGATGTGACTTCATTTTTTAAAAAGTCAGGGTGCGTCTCTAAATTACTTTCTGTCATGGAGGTCTAGGGATCCTCTCAAAAGTAGACGCCCCCAATGAACAAATGAGGAAGTGGAACATGCTTCAATGTTACAGCTCGTCTTAGGATTCTGTGTGAGCTAATGGGGAATCCTAACACTTGGGTACCCCCATGGGCCCGATTCGGAAGGCCCTGTGTGAAGAAGGGGGGCCTGCTACATGCCCCCAAAGACAGATTACGACAGCTGTTTTGTTTCAGGCAAACCGAATCAGAACGGCTATCCGAATCGACCCTTTGAGTGTGTTTGTATGGAAACCTAAGTAACTGTGTTTTATTACAAAAGTGTTTTACCGACCTTTGTCTAGGAAATGTCCCAGTGGGATATCTAGGCATATCACACTGAGTAGAAAAAATAATCAAAAAAGTAATAACAAAGTAATCTAAAGTACTCCAAAGTATTTTCAACTGTTTCTATATATTCTACAAACCTGTACAAAGTCATTTTCCTCCCATTTGCTGGTTGTGATCAACCTGCCTTGAAAAGTACAATTTTACCTACCTGTACCGAGTCCTGCTTGGTTCTGAAAATAAAATACCACAAAAGAAATATTTTTATACATACAGTTGGTCTGAGTTCAGTCTTTGAGTGTGTGACATCATTTCTTGCCTGAATAAATGCTTAACACTACCTCTGATAAAGCCTTTTTGCTCGCCCACACTACCACGAATAGATAGTAAGGTTTTATCTACTTTTAACTCTATAAGCCTTTAGGAATCCACTGGACTCTGTGCAAACTATGCCCTACTTTGATATTGTACATACAGAGCAAGCTTCCTACACTGCTACTAGAAAAACAAAAACAAATATAGAAATTGAAAACATGTTGGTTAAACTACAACCAACCTTATTTCCTCTAAAAAAAAACATCAAAAAATAGGGCAAATCCTAGACTACGATGAAAAAAATGTAAAACAAAAAATTCCCAACCCACACAAAATAAATAACTCCATAGACAGTAAATATAAAATAACCTTAATTATAATTTAATAAACAATTAATATAATTTAATAAAACACACACAACATACTAAGGCCTAGCACACTCACAACCCAACTCAAACTACACCTGAACACAAACCATCAGGAACAACTCAAAATTATGCTAATGGACTAAAAAACAGAAAGTTAGCAGACTACCTATTCATAGACATCCATGGCTATGAAATAAACAGTATAATGGCATTTATGTTTTTTTTTAAATGTAAACAATGTTGAAAAATGTTACAATAATTGTATATGAACTACAAAAATAAACAAGTGCGAATATATTAAAAATACTATACAAAATAATTACTTTTATTTATAGTATTTATTAATTTATATTACCTAAACATGTTAGGAAAAATATTTTAAAATGTTATTGTTAAAAACAAATGTATTTACAGACTATTGTTTACAAATAGGTAAAATAAAATGTAAAAATGATGTTCAACTGTAAAATATATGTTAATTATTTTCTTTGAAAAGTATAAACATGTACCTGAAATATAAAAGTGTAAAAATGTGTATTAATTTAAATTTATGTCAATAAATGCCTGTTGCCCCCTACCTTAGGAATCGGTAGGCCTGCCTGAGTGGTGACTTACACAGATGTATAGGGGAAGTGGTGGTTTTGCCATTGCTTTCTATAGCAAGGTCAGGCTAGCAGTGTATGACTGCTCTGCAAGTCAGTCTGTGGTGGCGGACTACAGGAATTGCTCTATGTGGGAGACCTTCAGGGTGGCACAACCAGTGCTGCAGTCCTAGGCTACTCTCCTAACATACATGCCCTGGGTATCAGGGTACCATATACTAGGGACTTACAGGTAAGTTAGCCATTTCCAATTGGGTACAGCCAATCCAACATACACTTTAAGGTCAGGCGACTGGCACTGAAGTCTGATTAGCAGGCCTCAGTGCACTCTCAGAGTAGAAAAACCAGCAGCATAAATCGAAAAACTTGGGGGTGACCATACAAAAGAGGCCTTACATTGGTAAAAGGTCTGCCTTGTTTTAGTTGTATGCGTTCCTTGTTGCATAATGTATTTGGATGCACTAGCAGAAATCAAGTTTAGAGGAATCCAACTACTGGGAATATGGCACACTATGCCAAGCACAGTATTCTAATTCCCATGTGTAATATAGGCTGCAACTCTTGTAATGGATTTGCAGTTACTTTCTTTTGCCCGATCCTTTTTATAGTCTCCCTCCACAGCTTTTTCATCCCACTTAAAGCACTGGTTTAATAAGTTGAAGTCATCAGTGTAGTCACTGTGTATCTGTTTTTTCCTTTCATCTGCCTTTTGTGAACACCCTCTACTATTAAGTATACCAGTCTATCACATGTTCTTTATAGAATTCCTCAGTCCATTTTATGATGTGGACTCTTCACAAGTTCTTCATTATTAAAACTTGCAGTTCACCACCAGTCAAAATTAAGACTGAAGACTATTTTTCAATTTTCAAAATATCATTCAGATATGACCATCACTTGCTTAATTTTCTATTCTAAAATTAAATGTATTGAGGGGGCGTGGCCAAGATGCTCCCTACCTCCTTGCTAATCCGCAATAACTCGCAACCGGCAGCCACAGGGAGATCTCCACCCCTTCCAGTGCCAATTCCATGGACATGCCGAAGCACTGTAGAGCGAGCCTGCCGCCGATTCAGGCACCAACCGCAGCGGGCAAGCAGGCCGCTAGACTGACTGCCTTTCCAGGAAGGGGGCCCATGCTTGCTAGTGAACCCGTGTCAGCGGAAGAGATTGGATGCCACCGCTGGGTGATCGGACCAGGCTGTGATCCCCCAACGTGGAGCATCCTGTATTGGGGTCAGCAACTGGCAGCCATCTGGCCGCGGCTGGGGTGGCAGTGGTGACTGCATGAGTGGCAGTGGCCTAGACCTCCACACACTTGGGTGCAACCCAGCAAGGGCTCGGTGCGCAGGGCGCAATGGTCCCTTCCCCACTTTGTGTCAAGGCCTCCGCTGTGAGGGAGGATAGGTGTGGCCCGGGGCTCCTGGTCGGAAGCAGTAGGAGGACGGCAGGCCAGGCCACATGAAGGCCGGCTTTGTATCCCTGGATTGTGTGGCCTGCCTATGAGAGGAGGCCACCCAAGGAGTGTGGGCCATGCTTGGGAACTTGGTGCTGGTGTATGGCACCCCCTTGCCCATCAGGGGTGGCTTCTGGAAGGCCCCAACCAGCAGGCCCTCTGTGGGGCCTGTTGCTTTTTTCCTCATGCCTACCTGCACAGTCTCCACACTAGTCCACACACTGATTGCTCGGATACTAAAGCACAGTGACAGGGACATCATTCTTCGAGAGGCCAGGTTGAGATAGAATCTTCTTTCCCAGAACTCACACATCCTGGTCTTCCGACTACATGTCCAGCAACGCAGGCACTCCTTTGACGAGGTTAAAAAGAAGCTTTGCGATCTCAATCTTCAGTACATGCGCCTCTTTCCTGCGAAACTGAAGGTGATTTTTAACTCCGCAGCTCACATTTTCGAGACATCAGAGCAGGCCTGGGAGAGGGTGGAGAAGCGAAAGGACCTACGCTGTGTGGGGACCACTGGGGAAAGTGAATCCAAAACTAAAAGATCCTCCATACGCTCCGATTCGCTGCTGCTGAGAAAGGAACAGACAAGACCGCACAAACATTGCTCGTGCCCTCAGGGGCATTGAAACGCTTCAGTTTCAGAGAAGGAAGGAGTGGGGGTGGGTGAGGGCAGTGGAGCAGAGCACTTGACATACACACCGGAACTAATTGGATCCCAGCCGGGCCGCCACTATGACAATCTGTTCCTATGAGGTAACAAGGGCTGGATGCACGCTCACTTCTGCTAGAGGTGGGGGGCGTCTACTGCACACGAGAAAGAGGTTTGTGTGGCTGTTTGATATTAGATCCTATATTTGAGGAGGGCCCCTTTTAGAGTTTAGGTTAGGACATTGATTGCAACCGCTGTTATGGTAGATTCTAGGGCAACAGATGCTTCAGGAGTAGAAGTATGGGGAGGGGGATTTGGGGGTAAGGTACTTAAGTTTGTTAAAACTTGTTGGTATGCACTGCTTTTCACTCATAGGCACCACCAACACAGACATGCTAGCCACTGTGATACTGAAGTCCTGTACATGTCGGGTTGGGGGCAGCACCACCACGCCCTGTATGAGACCCACAGTTCCACCCCATACCACATATATAGTGTGACCCCCACCCCCATGGCAGTAAGTAAAGTAATGTCATGGATTGTGAACATCATTGCTGGAATGCTTTAAATGGTCTGCCGTCCTCTGTTTTGCTAAATGTTTGCGGTCGATGGTCCTTCTACAGGAAACTCCCCTCCTGGTAAACACTGCCCCTTCCTTAGATGGCATGGGTGCGACAGAGTCTATCACTCGGGTGTTACCCGGGGATCACATTGGTTGGCCATTTTATTGCATGGAGGTTACCAGAGTACACACCAACCCATTGGGAAGATACATTGGGATGGAGGGTACCTTGGAGGGCACACTCCTCACTTTCCTGTCGGTATACATCCCACAGCAGTTGCTCCCCAACATGCTTAGTGCACTCACATCCTCTTGGCCCCCCTGCAAGGCACCACTGTTCTTGGTGGGGACTTTAATACGGTCCCTAATCCCGGGCTGGACTCTATGAGCCCTCCAGGTCCTGAGCAGCAGGCTTATTCTGGCCAGTTCGGGCCTGGGCGGACTCACTGGGCTGTGTGATGTATGGAGAATATTGCACCCATGTGATTCTGCCTATAACCATACTACAGTGGCCCACAAGGCTAGGTTGCGACTTCACCTTCTTTGGTACCCAGCTGCGAATGTCCTGCGGTAGTCAGCGATTGACATAGTGCCCTGTGGGATCTCTGACCACACGCCACTATATTTCCAACTAGGCCTTCCAGTGCCTACCCTTCGGCCAATGTGGCAAATTTATCAATGGCACCTCCGAGATCCGGGGCAGCTCTAACTACATAGAGTCAGAGATTAGTTCCTACTTTGGGAATAATAAAGGGATAGTGGAGTCAGCCAGCTCTTTGTGGGCTGCTAGCAAACTGCACTGAGAGGGCTACTAAAGGGGCATATCCGAGGTAGGGAGAAAAGGAAGCTAGAGCAGATTACAGCCTTGGAGGCCCAAATACTTAACCTGGAGCGCTGGACCCTACGGGATCCATATGCATAGCTCGACTGGCAGTTGAAATTGGCGAGGGCACAAGTACGACAACAGTCGCTGGAGCAGATGCTCCAACGCTGGAAGAGCGTAAACTTAGCAGATTTACAAACACAGGGATACATCTGGAAAGCTGCTCTAAAGGCTGGCATCCAGAGAGTTTGCTTCCAAGGTGGTTCCTCGGATCAATGACACTGAGGGAGGAATGTGGACCCACACTTCAGAGATCGTAGGAGTGTTTGCAGATTATTATTGGACATTGTACGAGTGTAGAATGAGGCCATTTCAAAAAGTCACCTGTCCCATTTTGCAGGAGATCCCATTGCCCTCAATCCCCAAGTCCTTTGCCTGAGAACTAGACCAACCAATCATGGCTGAAAACATTGAGGAAACCTTATCTGATATGTCCCCAGGAAAAACCTTGGGCCTGATGGTTTTCCGTTCGAATACTACCAGACATTTCTCATCCTACTGTTACCACACCTGCTGCCTTCTATAAGAAAGCAGCTGAGGTGGGAGCCTTTTCCTCACAGCAAGACAGGGAAACCATTTTGGTGATCCCCAAAATAGGTCATCCACCTGAATAGTGTGTCTCATATCGACCAATCTCTCTCATTAAAAGTGTTCACCAAGATTTTGACCAATCGACTGCAACAGACCCTAACCTATCCGATTCAACTGAATCATTGCACTACATGTGATGGAACGGTGGCTCTCTTTAAAATGATGGTGTTAACATGCTTCCTTAATGTTTTTCAGAATTTTCCACTTCCGATCTCTTGGCAGTGGTTTCAGCAATTCAATTCAATGCTCTGTAATTTTTTGTGGTTGGGCAGACGCCCCCGCACAGCAATGACCAACTGTCGGACGTCCCCCTATAATGGCGGATTGGGGATGGCAGACCTCCAATGCTACCATATGGCATCGCAACTAGCTATAATTAATGACTGGTTCAATGGGGGCTGGGAGGAACTGGTGTACTGAGTGGAACAGAACTTGATGGGCTTGGATACAATAATGACCATACTATATGGGGCCCTGATCCTGCAAGCCCTGCTGGTAATGACTTAGGCGATAGTCCTCAGTTGGAGAGTGGCACTCCACCTTATAGGCTGGGATGGTAGGCTGACGGGGATAACCCCTCTCTGTCAGGGGAAATGGCTGCATCATACCGCAGGACTACAGGGGTTCTCCAAGTGGAACACCATATGTATCACACATCTCTGGGTTGTATGGACTAATAGCCACATACAGGCGTTCCAAGAAATTCAACGGATATTCAGACTCTCGCACACTCAGTTTCACAAATACTTACAGCTGAGACATGCCCTCTTAGCCAATACCCCCCACCACGCACCCCCCCCCCCAGATACAGACAACCCGGAGTCTAACCTTCTTGAAGCTATAATGCTAACGAGAAGCTCCACAGGGGAGCCATATCCCAGATTTACCACATCCTAGATTTTAATGCAACTGACCACTTCAGCAGACTGAAACAGAAGTGGGAAGCGTGGATAGGTGAGCTGGAAGACAGAGTAGCAGGAGGCCAGGATGGCCCAGTGAACTGGCCATATCCACAAGGCTCAGACTGGTTCAGCTCAATTACTTGCATCTCACATTCATAAACCCTCAGAGGTTACGCCAGGCGGGCATGATTTTCCAGGCAGCCTGCTTCGGCGCATCAAATGCGGACTTCTTTCATGTGGTGTGGTCTTGCCCAGTAATAGTCCAATACTGGAGGAGCATAGAGCAAGAACTCTCCCTCATCCTGACCCAACAACTGGAGCTCACGGCCTGATGGAGGACTTCAGTAGACCGTGGACGGAACGTCTGTTCATTGGATGGCAACCCTGGTCTCCAAGTGGGATATTGAACGGAAGTGGAAATCCTTGAGACCCCCTATGATGGTTGAATGGGGGAGGGAGTGGACTGGTGCACCCAGAAGGAAATGCCTGTTTATGTAGGGAAGGGATGCGCACAAAAGCATGTGAAGAAATAGGGCAAATGGTGGGAGTATACCATGGTTTGGATGAGTGAGATGGATAACTGACAATGGATTGATACTGTTCTGATTATGATTTTTTTGGGGCTGAGATATGACTGTAGAAGCAGTAATTGTGTATGTTTGTTGAGTATTGTTACCAGTGGAAAATACAATAAAGTTGGTTTATCAATTTTTTTTAATGTATTGGCAAGGAAAGAAATAGGGTGGAACAGGGTCCTCCTGTAAGTCGATTAGCAACAGAATTGCAAAGGCAAGCGGGATGAATAGTTTACTAGTGCATACCAACTCTTTCTGAATGTCAGCAACACAGAGAAGTTTTAAGGCAGGGTGGTTGTCAGACCTCACTAAACAATGTCAATAATCAGTATCAGGTCCAGTTCAGTTTCTTTAAATCAAACTTTAGCTCACTCCTGGGTAGCTGTGGCAAAGAGCAGTGCGACTAAACTAAAAGGCAAACTAGTGTAAAGCACTTATCAGTACCAAAACAGCCAATAAGTAAGAAACACAACACAATAAAAATCCCACTCCAGTTTATAAAAATAGGGTATATTTGTATCTTCAAAATAGACACCAACGTGAAAAAAAAACAGATGGAGCGGACCGGAGTTATGATTTTTTGCAAGGTTTTCGTAAATCACTGCTTTTCACTCCGAAAAGTTTGGAAAAGCTTTTTTTAAAAACTGTAAATCACTGCTTTTCACTCTTGGTGGTAGTTGGGGACGGATGAGGGCACCAGGATGGCCCTGGTCAAGATTTTACCTTCACAGTTAGAAATTAATTTATTCAAAACTTTATGTCAGTCATACGACCATAAAAGTGCATGTGCAATACAACTCATATAAATACATAAAAAAAAAAATAAAACGTGGATTACATAGTAAGAGACATCAGCCAGTTGTTGGACTAAAGTCAGTTTTACAGTCACCATAATAGGCTGACCTATTTGTTGTGCAAATAGAGACAATGACAACAAAAACCTCAAGGTAGCTATAAAAGAACTAACAGGGTCCGCCATGCTGTCGATGTTCTCCTGGTGCACTGCAAATAAAGGGAGATTTATTAAAACATGTACTCAGAGGGCACCTTAGAGGTGCCCCCTGAAAACCTACAGACTCTGGAGTGGGCACTGACTGGCTTAAGGCACACACAGACATATTTCTGGACCCCTGGGTGGAGAGCCTCTGCTCTCTCGGACCAGAAACAATGCACAACCTGGGCAGAGGTGTCACATCACTGCCCCCCCTGATGAGCCAGTGCTCGAAAGGGAAGTTTCAAAAGCCTGGCGCCTTTGTAATGCGACCCCCAGCCTCTACACCTGGCCTTCCGTGTGCCACTGGTGGTGCAGTTTTGGTATTCACCTGACCCTTGCCCCCTGCTGACCTTTGGTCACGAAGACTGGAGTTGTAAGTGTTTTACTTACCTGTATAACCACGATATTCTTTTCCCCATAGGATATCATTGAACTGTTCTGAAAATATTTTATGTCGTCTTTTGAAAGTGAAAAGTATTTCTAATAAAAAAAATACTTACCTTATTGCAAAGATCTTGGTCTTAAAATAAAGTACAAACAAAGCTCTTCCCACCCGTTGATAAGGCTCATGGGGTAATTACTCCAGAGAGAACAAGTCTACACTAAGTAGCATCCCTATTGGGGTATTGTATGCTTTGCATGCCTATTTGGCATGCTCATCACGTAGAATTACCGACTTGTACATACACTATTCTTTGATACTTATGTTTCTATAGCTTTATTTTGTCTTTTTTTCATTATTTTGTGAGTAAAGAAGGGATCTTTATGGTCCTGACGAAGAACCCAGGGGAGGGCTTCGAAACATGTTGACGACATAGGAGTAACTGCTCATTATAGCACGATCCTCCAAACCATTCCCCACTTTTAATAATACCAGCTCCTAGGAATATTAAAGTGTTATAATCCATAGAGCCAGGTATTTTTTAACATAGCATCACTCACTCCTGACCCTTCTACTCCCTTTCCTACACTACACATCGTTTTTCAAGAACAGTGCTCACACGTAGTCGTAGGTCGAAGCAGGCCCATCCCGCAGCGGGGCGGGAAGACCCCTATGATGAAGCATGACACCAAGGGCCCTTTTGGTGTGTGAAGGGTATTTAAACAAAACTGTGTGTTTTCCACCACTGTAGGAAACACGCGTAGTCCGGGAGGACACAGTTATATATCAGCTTGAGGGTGGATCTTTTTGTTTATTAGGTACTGCCAAGAGTGTCAGATTACTAAAAGAAAAACCCGTACCTTCTGCCAAAAGTTCCCCTACGACCCCTTCCCATTGTCGGCAAACCGTTCGACAGGGTAGGGATAGATCTCATAGGTCCCCTTCCCAAAGCAACTGGGGCATACCAGTATGCCCTCGTTCTGGTTGACTATTCAACCAGGTATCCTGAGGCTCTTCCCCCTCCGGGCAGCAACCACCACCACCATCGCCCAACGATTAATCGTAGTGTTTTCAAGGATGGGGTTTCCTCGTGAGATCTTCACGGATCAAGGGGACTCCATTCGTTTCCAGTTAAATAAAGGCAATTTGCAAAAAGTTAAACATCAAGCACATAACAACCTCAGCATATCACCCACAAACAGACGGCCTCGTGGAGAGGTATAACGGCAACCTCAAGCTCACCCTAAAAAAACTACTAACTGGGGATGGGAAAAATTGGGATCAACTCCTCCTGTTGGCTCTCTTTGTCAAAAGAAGCCAGGTACAAAGTAGCCTGGGTGTCTCTCCCTTCGAGCTCGTCTTTGGGAGGAAGCCCCGTACCCTGTTGGAGATCACCAGGGAGAGCTGGGTGAAGGAGGGGGAAAATGAGCCACAGTCTTGTTGGACTACGCCAACTAGGTGAAAGTCCGTCTCCATAAACTAAGGGCGCTGGCTCATGAGTTCCTGGAACGAGCCCAGGCTACACAAAATCTATTATATGACAAAGGCAAATGTTCGAGAGAGTTGTCGGTGGGTGGCAAGGCCCATACCAGATAACGAAGAAGATAGGGAAGACCACCTACTTGCTAAAACTTTCCCATAATAAAAACCAGATGTACCATATTAATCTGTTAAAAAAGTGTTTGGGACCCCCCCCCCCCCCAAACAAGCTCATACCGTCTCTATGGCGAATACGGTGGATGCCACCGTTATCAATTCCGAGCTAACGGTTAAAGAGAACCAAAACATTCATGACCTCCTCCTCTCATTCAGGCATGTCTTTTCTGATCAGCCGGGGAGAACTCACCTAGCTGTACATTCAATACCCACCCAAGAAGTTGTCATCAGGCAAAAACCGTACCGGGTTCCTGAAGCCCGTAGGAAGGCCCTACAACAAGAGGTGAAACACAAATTATATGTATAACAATGCACACATTGAGATACAAGAAGGAAAAAAGGGGGGGGGGGGGGGGCCCTGATAGAAAAAGCATACAAAATGTATTCTGTGAATTATATCAAAAGAGGCTCAGTATTATAGGCTGGTACATATAACATATAATAAACATACATAACCAGACAGGTGGCAGACAGGGAGAAATTACATAAAAGCAGGAGTTTCAGAACATTGCAAGAACTCCAACAAACAGAACAATGTGTCCTCCATTAATTGCGGCCACAATTGCGTCGACGGCGTTTCGACCTTTGGCATTAGTACATGGTCATCTTCAGGACATAAAGTTTAACTGAGCCTCCCAAATGACGGGCACATTTACCAAAAGATACATCCTTCATTGGCCGGAAAAACGTTATTAATTTAACCAGTTATGGAGACCATTTAATGAACTGAATTTACATTATTATCCCAATTGCTGAATAAATTACTCAATTGGGATGCTCAGTTAAACTTTATGTCCTGAAGATGACCATGTACTAATGCCAAAGGTCGAAACGCCGTCGACGCAAGTGTGGCAGCAATTAATGGAGGACACATTGTTCTGTTTGTTGGAGTTCTTGCAATGTTCTGAAACTCCTGCTTTTATGTAATTTCTCCCTGTCTGCCACCTGTCTGGTTATGTATGTTTATTATATGTTATATGTACCAGCTTATAATACTGAGCCTCTTTTGATATAATTCACAGAATACATTTTGTATGCTTTTTCTATCAGGGCCCCCCCTTTTTTAGGTCTCGCCTTGCTATCGCGTAAGCGATCGCAAAGCGAGACTATAGGGGCTTTTAAAAGTGCTCCCAAAAAGCGGATTGCATTGCTATCACGCGCACAATCACGCGCTTGGTGCCGCCATGCACTCCGCCTTTTGGGAGCACTTCAAAGGGTCCGCTCCCCCGCCCCCAAGCACGCGTGCCACGCTCCGCCGGGCTTGTTAAAGAGGCAGGCGTGGGTGTAAAGAACTGAAGTTGGTGGCCCCATTAAAGATAAGCTGCCCTCCCATGTTTTACGGCTCCGTGTGGCTTTCTACGAGACAGAGGTGCGGCCATGCCCTCGCCCCTGGCAACAGTTTCCCAAACGATGTCATTGAAATGCCACGGTCAGCAAACGCCATAAACGCGCGCTTTATGTGGCGTGAGTTTGCCTTTCACAGAATGCACCGATGCCACCTGGGGTGTGAACGGCGCAGAGGTGTTTGAGGGACGGTTCTCACCGTCTAGTCTCTCGGGCGGGTCCCTGCCCACCTCTGGGGGGGGAAGCGTCATCCAGTGCACCCCGCGCTTTTACCTGGCGTGCCCAGTGGGGTTAGGGGTACGTCGTTTTCTGACGTGCAGGGTGGGATTGCCGGGCCGGCACGTTCTTTACGTGTGGTGGGCTACCGGCACGTCGTTTACCTACGGTGAGGTTACCGGCAGCGACGGTGTGGTTACCGGCACGTCATTTACCTCGTGTGAGTTACCCGGCAGTCGTTTACCAATTGTGCCTGGTGGTGTTACCAGCATGTCGTTCGTTTACCTGGTGTGAGGTTATCGGCTCGTCCTTCTGAAGTGCCTGGCGGTGTGACGGGCACCTCGTTTATTGACGTGCGGTGCAGTATGCAGGTACCGGAAAGTTCTTTACATGTGGTGGGTTACGGGCACCCCGCTTACCTGGGCTGCCTGGTGGGGTTACTGGCACGTCGTTTAATGAAGTGTCGGCTGGGGTTACCGGCAAGTTCTTTACACGTGGTGGGTTACGGGCACGATGTTTACCTGGGGTGCCTGGTGAGGTTACTGGCACGTCTTTTACCCGGTGTTACGGGCACTCGAAACCTGACGTGTCTGGCGGGATTACCGTGAGGTGGGGAAAAGTAGCAGGAGAAAAGGGACGCCCTTTTTGTAATTTTACCAATATCTACGTTTCCCACTAAAAACTAAACCTTAACACAATCACATAATTGTCTCGAGCAAATACATGAAAACGGAATAATAAAGGCGTTTCTTAAACAGAACTCGTGTTGATTATGGTCTAGTTCAATGTGTACAAAACTAAGTTATTCGTGTAAAGGGTCAAACTTTCGACAAAAAATGGGCAAAAAAAAGTCAACCGCAGAGGTGGTGCAGTGAATACTCTCGCGTATATTACGTAATATTTATCCTAAATTAAAATGTTGTTGTGTAATGACAGTTTTATAATCCAACCTGCAATTTTGAATAGAAAACAGCTCAACAATATGTGCAACAGGGGACACTTTAGTTATCGACATTCACTATAGCACGACTCGCCGTATAAACGCAATTACGAATCAAAGAGGCGATCGGAGATGCGTCGAGGCTCATTTGAGTGAAACTAGGGGCGGGAGGAATTTAGTGCCAGTTGAATGTGTGCAAACATGCGCACCGAGGCACGCAATGTGCGTTTGGCATAGCAGTGACGCAATTGGAACGCTAGTGAATGTTTTTCCCGCCAACGCTTGACCTCCTAAAGTGGTTGTCTATCTCGATAGACATCGGAGATTCCGTGTAATAATGCTGAAAGGTGAAACGCCGCGTCCTAGTTTTGAACCTGAGGCATGCTACACACATGTCCTTTTTTAGGTCTCGACCTTGCTATCGCGTAAGCGATCGCAAAGCGAGACTATAGAGAGCGGGTTTGAAAAGTGCTCCCAAAAAGCGGATTGCATGGCTAGCACGCGCACAATCACGCGCATCGTGCCGCCATGCAATCCGCCTTTTGGGAGCACTTCAAAGGGTCCGCTCCCCCGCCCCCATGCGCACGCGCGCCACGCTCCACCGGGCTTGTCTTTTTTTTTTAACTTTAAGCGCGAGGCGCGCGTGCGGCCAATGCTTGTTCACCTCGTTAAGATGGCTGCTGTATTCCTGCGGTCGCCGTGAACGTTCACGTGACTTCCCTTCAGGTCTTTAGTGGAGCCCGCCAGTGTTAAGGGTTCCAAGAAGTTCCGTTACCTCCATATCTACTAGGAAAGCGTGTCCTCAAACCTTCGGTGTACCGCCAGGTTAGTGAGTTCTTAGAACTCGGGTTATTGTCCGTTGTTTCCATTATTTTTTCACGATGGTACTCAGCGTACCGCTTTTGTTATTGCAAGTGGTCCGACATATTTTCACAGTACACCTTCATATTTTCTTTGTCACAGGTATGAGCATTTTCTTTTCACTAGTGTTCACTTTCGGTTTTTCAGACATACTCGCCGAGTGTGTATTTCTAACTCAGTGTATTCTGGGTTTCAGAAACTCTGGACTAGTTGCTGCTCCGCAGGATATAAATATCCTTGTGTCTTTTTAAGTAAGTCCCTTGCTGGCTTGAGATCCTCTTCACTTGTTTCCAGCACCAAGATTATTGCTTGTGGGTGTTCTTCCTGCTGGGTGTCGCTCTACACATACTCACATACAATTTTCCGCCACCATTTGAACTTCAGGAGTGTTTAGATGTGTGTTCATATTCAACCACTTTGTTTGCTTCTCAGTTTGTAGTTGGCATATTTCTTCCATCCGTTGTCCATGCTCATTTGCGTGCAGGGTGTATACTGCTTGTTGTCATGTATTCCACGTGGAATAGGTCTCACATTATTAAAGTTTGAGCTATTGGTGTTGCATTATTTAGCAATGAAAATAGCTCAAACTTTAATAATGCGAGTCCTATTGCATTGCAAATGCTTGTTCCTTCTTGTATCTCAATGTGTGCATTGTTATACATACAATTTGTGTTTCATTAATTGTTTTTATATTTGTGTTGTGACAATTTTATGAACACTCTGAACCTCTGTTTGGATTAAGTATTGAATGCCCCTGGTTCAGGTGGTTTGGGCTGCCCTTGTGGTGGTTAATGCTACAGCAAGAGGTGGCACAGATGCTGTAGTCTGGGGTTACAGTACCCTCACGAAGTAACTTGTGCTAACCAATCGTATTGGTACCCAAGGCGGATGGCAGTATCTGCTTCTGTATCGACTTTCTGGCCGTGAACCAGATTTCGAAGCAGGATGGCTACCCCCTTCCCAGGGTGGATGAACTAATTGAACGGTTGGGTGAAGCGCGTTATGTTTCCACAATAGACCTTACGAAAGGCTATTGGCAAATCCCCTTACACCCAGACGATCAGGAGAAAATGGCCTTCTCTACCCCTGATGGTCTATACCATTTCACTTTCCTACCCTTCGGTCTACATGGCGCCCCTGCCAGTTTCCAAAGGCTAATGGACACAGTTCTTGCACCACATGAAAAATATTCATCCGCATATTTGGATATCATTGTATTCAGCAACTCCTGAGCAGAACACTTACCCACCTAGAAGCTATACTGACCGAGATTAGAACCGCTCACTTACACATTAAAGCAAAGAAATCAAAGCTTGCATTCTAAAAAGTGAAGTATCTAGGTTATCTCCTGGGTAAGGGCATGATAGAACCCCAAAACGAGAAGGTGAGAGCTATACGAGATACCCCTTTTCCACAGACCAGAAGGGCTTTTTTAGGTCTTGTTGGTTATAATAGACGCTTCATTCCCCAGTTCTCTACCATTGCTACCCCACTTACTGATCTCTTAAGGAAGGCAATCTCCCCTACGCACCTCCACTCCCCCTCAGAGTCTCAAATCATAGCCTTCCAGAATTTAAAAGATGCTTTGACCTCCTCTCCCAATTTGATGACCCCCAACTCCCAGGAACCATTCATCCTCCAGATAGAGGCTTCAGGGGTGGGCATAGGCACAATCCTCTCCCAACTAGATGCAGATGGACTTTAGAGACCTATTCTCTTTCTCAGCAGAAAGCTTTTTCCCCGAGAACGGGTGTACCCCACTATCGAAAAAGAGTGCTTAGCGGTGAAATGGGGTATTGAGAAACTGCGATCCTACCTGGAGGGGAGATCTTTCTTGTTGTACACGGACCATGCCCCCCTTGCCTGGCTCCAGAGGAGCAAGGGCTGCAATGAACGGGTTCTTCGGTGGTTCCTGGCATTACAGCCCTTCCAGTTCGAGGTCAGACACCGCAAGGGTACTGAACAAGGCAATGTAGACTACCTGTCACGTTATCCTCTTTCAACCGATCGGGGCAATCCTAGGGGAGGGTTGTGTCAGGAGGTCATGAACAGACTGGGGGAACACTCCCTTCCTTTGTAAGTCTGAAGTCCTGATGCTTCACACAAAGGCTGCGGAGTATCCCTTTAACAGCATACGCGATCTCCAGGAGGAGGAGCACATTGTCTCAACGTCATCCAGAACCACCATATCAGAAGACAGTGGGAGGAAGAAAGAGGAAGAGGACGTCCTATCCGAGGGGAAGGTGACCGAGAGGATGGAAGCGGCTAAAGAAACGGAGGAGACGCGAGCTGAGGACTCAACTCGTGGCGGGTGTACCGTGAGGATCACCGAAGCAGACGTCCAGGTAGAGGAGAAGACGCCAGGAGGCCAAAAAGGACAATGCTGCACCGCCACTCTCCTGCAGGAGCGTGGCTGGACAAGGTACAGCGGAGTATACGGGGGTTCTCGGGGCACTGAATGGGAAAGGGAGGTACTTAGAGGGAGGACACATTTTAGCGGGGCTGCACGAGGTGGCAGCACGCGGTGTTCCCTCACAAAACCCCTTCCGAATACGAGATTTAATACTGGCCAAACCACTGACCCATGGAATTCTTTGCTTTTGTTTTTCTTATGGTATCCCTGTTTCACGAGGACGACAGCATCTCTTGACTACGGCTGGACCCTTCATTACTGCTCACAGAACTGTGACCATACTGCCCTATAATCTCCTATTTACCTGTAAACCAGAATAAACCTAACTCTGAGACTATCCTTGTGTATTGGTCCTCTTTGGTGCTCATACGTGACCTAGCCCCAGAGAAACCCTGACATTTGTATTAGAGTATGGACTTGAAGCTCCGCCCACTCTTCGCCCATATTTGTCATTGGCTTGTGTCTCTGTCCTTTGTAAATGCTGGCTTCTGATCTGTTAATAGGCTTGTTAGTCGCTCCTTAGTACCGCCTTGTCTTTATTTGTAACCTCCCATGAGGACTGGCCCTTTTACTCCTGTTGTTTCATGTTATGTCTCATTTAGTCTGTATGTACTATTTTCTTTAATGAGATTCTCTTACTGCAGGCTCCACATGTTTTCCTGCAACATTCAGCGTGCCATGCGCGCTTTCATTTTCCACTTTCCGAGCAGCCCAGAACTATAACGGACGCTTCTTTGAAATGGAATAGGTCTTGCATTTACAAGAGTTTTAGCTTTTAGCATTGTAAATTACCATGCCTTTTATTTATGTGTTAATTATCAAAACAGATAAATAAAAGGTATTGTCATTTAAAATGCCAATAGCTTAAACTCTTGCAAATGCGAGACCTTTTGCATTGCAAATGCTTGTTTACTATTCTATTCACAGCATTACGGAATAGGTAGTCCTTCTTGGGTATGCATACTCACGTTTATACTAGTGTTTCTTTTAAGGCTGTGATAGGAAAAAGTATAGGCTTTTTCTAATATATCCTCCACTTACACCGCCTGTGTCCCGTATCCTTCCACAGCCTCCTCCCTCTGGCCTCTCCCTGGTAAAACCCCAATCCGGCCCCCGGTACTCACACCTCTGCCATAACTCTTCAGATTTGCAGCAGCTATAGTGCCATTATCGGCAACTTCCCCCACCCACAATCTGAACATGCATGAATAAATAAATAAATAAATACACAAGACAACTTTTGTTATGGGAAAATATTGCTGCAGGTTTATTCCATAGAAAAGTATGCAATATGGTGGGTTATCTTACGGGCGATCCAAGGGCAGGAAGCTGTACCAACCTATGCTGCCCCCGCCCGGCTGATGAGCCAGCACTGTGGGACACCCAGTCAGTGTTACACCTTTTTGGTGATCCTCCTCCGGATCACGTGACACGTTGGTCTCTTATAACTCACGCCCTTTTCAGGGCAGAGCGTAGCAGGGCAAACCCCCGGTTGGTCAGGCCCCCATCCGACGAAGCACTAACGGGGCGCTCTCGCGGTTTTCCAGGAACCTGCCCTGAGGCTCCTGGTCTTTGGCTCTGGCACCCCTATTGTGCCACGCAGAGGAACCCTTACTGTACCAGTCTGCCGCCGAGGTACCCTTACTGTACCAGTCTGCTTCCAGATCGCCCTGTAAATCCGCCTGCAACACAAAAGAAAGCATTAAAACATTCAGAGCACCTTGTCCACCAGCCTGTCTGCCGGGTAAGAGGTGGGGTGGGAGATGGCGTGGCTGGTACAACAGAGGATGCCAGAAGGGGCGGGGGAGGCATATATACCCTCCCCCAACCTCGGCGCACCGGATGTGTGACCAAATGGCGCCCTGGCGAGCGTACTCCTACAGGAGACCAACCACTAGAGAGGGGTGAGCTGGTGCCCAAATGGCACTAAAGGGCTGCCCTTTTGGAGTGGCTCCCTGCGGGGGCAGTGGACAGCCACATAGTGCCATTATCGGCAACATCCCCCACCCACAGTCTGAGCATGAATGAATAAATAAATACACAAGACAACTTTTGTTATGGGAAAATATTGCTGCAGGTTTATTCCATACAAAAGTATGCAATATGGTGGGTTATCTTACGGGCGATCCAAGGGCAGGCAGCTGTACCAACCTATGCTGCCTCCGCCTGCCTGATGAGCCAGCACTGTGGGACACCCAGTCTGTGCTGCACCTTTTTGGTGATCCTCCTCCGGATCACGTGACACGTTGGTCTCTTATTACTCATGCCCTTTTCAGGGTGGAGCGTAGCAGGGCAAACCCCTGGTTGGTCAGGCCCCCAATCGCCCGAAGGACTAACGGGGCGCCGTCGTGGTTTTTCAGGAACCAGCCCTGAGGCTCCTGGTCTTTGGCTCTGGCACCCCTATTGTGCCGCGCAGAGGTACGCTTACTGTACCAGTCTGCCGCAGAGGTACCCTTACTGTACCTGTCTGCTTCCAGATCGCCCTGTAACTCTGCCACAGCTCTAGAGGTGGCCCCCGTCGCCGCCAGAGCCCCTCACCAAAACAGCTCATTTCTCACCTGCAATCTGCTTTCTAGGGCCTCCTGCATGTCCAGTGGAACGTGTCCATGCCCACCTGTGACAAATGCACCCCATATTTGTCAACTCGACCGTAGGCATACGCCTGGATGGCCTATGCCACCAAGACAGCTGTCTTCTCACTTGCCACCTCTCATTTCCAGGGCCCACTGCAAGGCCAAGGGAACAAATCCATTCCCAATGGTGACAAGGAATGGTGACAAGGAACCCCATAAAAGTAGCCTTTAACATTAGCCTGAATCAGCTTGTGTCTGATGAAACCCATACCCCTCTGATCTGCGAACTTACGCCATGAACTGTTCACTCTTTCAGGAATGTTCAACGGCCTCCTCTGACTTAGCCCACTGCCACACTCTGCGGGGAATAATCTCAGACCACCAGAGATCACATTGATCCATGTATTTGCTGATCTGCCCTAAGTCAGCTTTCATGGCTTGTAAGAGTGACCTCCTCCCCATGGCAATGAGGTCGTTGCCCCCTAGTTGTATCACTAAGAAATTGGGGGGGGAACGCCCCCTTGGGCCAATCTCTGAGCAAGGGTGTCCCACTGCACTTGCCATGCATCCCTTATTCCTTATGGGAATTTCGCCTGCTCATCTCCCTCTGTGGTGAAACCCCCTAGGCATACCAGCTAGTTAACCTGTCTGCTTTAATACAGTGGACACTGTCTGCAATATGGTGCCTAACATTCAGGATTGACTAGGTCCTACCTTCCCCCATACTAGCTTATTACCCAATAGAGGGTGGGGGGTGGGGGGGTCACACTGCCCACCTTGTGCAGCCCAAGCAGTGGAAAGATTTCCTGCCTCGTTAAATTTTAATTTTTTGTTGAATCCAGGACGTGCCAAATGTTCTTTTTACCTAGTCGCCTTCTGTGCTTGATACCCTATTATCCCATTTATTGGGAAAGCAGTACACTCTGAAACTGACAGAATCCCCACCCAGCGTGGCTAATATAGCTAACCGGAGGGGGGGGGGCATAAGAGCTTAACTGCGGCACCATGTTACCCACCCTTGGTTCTGGGGTGCACCTACTTAGCCCCATTGACTAGACAATTGCACCGACCGCTTTGATTGCTAAACCCTGGTGAATGCCATATTGGTGTCAAATCTGGTGTGAAATAATATATGTATTGTGCCCACTATTGGTGACACCTCACCCTTTCGTCTAGTGACAACTTACGCAGCGCACCCCGCTTGCTTAACTGCCGTCGGATCACAGATGCCAGCACCTGCTAACCATCTCTGACCCTGGATGCTTAAACCCGCAAAAGTGTCGGAATCCCAGATTCCCAGTTTCATGTTAGCTGCAATACACCTTCAGTGGATCCGCTGGGAGATACCACAAACCCTTAAGAAGCACCCTCTAAATAAGACTGGCTCCATACAGCTGTAAGGCCAGAGACACACATATTAAACCTATTTACTGGTTTTTGCCACTTGGCATCCTTCTGGTTGAAACTGTTTTTGTGAAGCGCGCGTGACCCCGGGGTATGTCGCTGAATAACCGGTGCATGTTACCCACTTGCTGATAACATCTATCGCTAACTGCCCTACTTGGATTGACGGAATGCTGAATGCTTCCTAAGGACTGTAGACTTACTGCTTCAACCCAGTTTGACCCCAAAACCTTGGGACAACCTTGGTAACCATGCCCTTCATGGTACATGTACCCCAGCGTTGACTATCGACGTATTTGGGACACAGGTCGCAGAAGATGCCCTTTCCAGCTCTAGCCCATGGAGGATAACCCAGGGGCAGACAAGTCTGTGGGAACCGGAGGGGAACAATATGTGCAAGTAATTGCCCTTGTCTGAATATTAGGAATGCCAAATGCTCTATAATACCTTGTCGTCATTTGTGTTCCAACGCCGTGTTTACCAAACTTTTTTTTTTTTCGCACCGCAGTCCCCTCATAAGATGACAGCTACCACACCTGCCTGCTGCCCTGGCTGAAGCGCGGGTGAATAGGTCTTAACCGAGGCGGCCTGTAACCTGCCCTTGTTTGCAGAAGGCACATTTTAGCTGCATCGACCAGACATAGCAAGACGCGACGAGATTGCGAGCACCACTCCCACACAACTAAAATTAAACATAGTCCAACAGGGGCCGAGGCCTTACCTTTGCCCTCTGTGGTGTGACCTGGACTGCTAAGACAGGGCTTCAATATACCGAGAGGCCCTGACACTGAAGCCCGGCCGTTGGGCTTTAGCTCCCTCCCTAACCAGAACTGCCCATACTTGCAGCGCTCAATCCCACTCGAATCATACTCGTTTGCCCAGTCCAGCTTAGACTAGGTGAATGTTTCTTCTCAGCCCTGTATGGGGCCTACTTCACCCTCAAGGAAATGCCTCTTCTCTTGAATTTGAATGATGCAAGATTGAACTGGCGGCTACCATTGCTACTCATGCCTGCATATACTAGGCCCGGAGCAGGCAACACTTGCTCTATAATCCCCTGGATTCTTGCCTGGCATTCCTTATGTCCAGCTATACCAATGGATAATGGCTCTTACTTGATCAGGATGACCCGCAAGACACATCAAACCCGCAGAGACAAGGTGGGGATGCTAACCTGCCCCAAACTCTGCAGAAACAACAGCTTGCACAGGCTTACGTCAACCTCTGCGAATCTTGCCAACCAACAAAACTGTCTCCAGTACCCCAGGGGCCATGCCACCATTCCCTGGCTTGAAACTATGAACAGTTTATAGAAAATTTCACATGCTCAGTGAATGAGATTGAACTTGTCTCTCAAACTTAAGCCTGTAACACATAGGTGAGGTCTGGCTCTCCCAAACGTCTGCTAATGGGGGGGAACAGGAAGGGAACAGCATGTACATGTACCTGCCCTATCTTGAATACTGGGATGGTGTGGCTGGTGCAACAGAGGACGCCAGGAGGGGCGGGAGAGGCATATATACCCTCCCCCCACCTCGGCGCACCGGATGTGCGCCCATATGGAGCCCTGGCAAGCGGACTCCTACAGGAGCCCAACCACTAGAAAAGGGTGAGCTAGTGCCCAAATGGCACTAAAGGGCCGCCCTTTTGGAGTGGCCCTGTGCAGGAGCCGCGGACAGCCGAAATAAGCGTCCTCCGGGACAATACACCATTGGTCCAGGCTTGACTCGACGTCCTTCCACTCCCAGTATGGTCCTTCCAGGTTCTCCGAGACAGCAGCTTCCGCAGCTGTCTCCTTTCCAGTCAAACACGGATGGATAATTACAGGCGCTCCGTCTTTCTTCCTTAGTTTCCATTCTGTCTTCTCGGGGCTTCGCGTTCTTGCTCCTTCTCTCATGTTCCGGGCTTTGTGCTTCCCTTTTCTTCCTGCAGTCGGCTTCCCATTTGTCAACTCCGCAGGCATGTTTGAAGAGACAGTCCTCTTTTACTGTGTTGTGAGTAATTAAGTTTTTTACTTTATTTTTCCAGTTCCTGCAGCGTCGATAGGATGACCAGGTGAAGGACTGGTAGGAGAGGATTCCCAGGTATGTAAATCCTCACATCATTTTAGATGGTGATCTGGGGGTGCTTGCGTTGCAAAACAATCCGGTATGCTCAAGGTGATTTGCGGGCCGCTCACTACACTGGAAAGGGACATCCGATCTCTCTCTAACTGAACTATTTCACCTACAAAAGTACGGCCACTATGGCTACTATTTGGGAGAAACTTACAGAGTTCAATAAGTGGTGATCTTCGTGAGACAAAGTACCTCGACGCTTAGGTGCACAGGTACGGAGAGAGTGACCACCCCGGTAAAACGCTTGCACGTATGTGGTGGAGCTGCTAGAAGACTAGCAAGAACTGCAATCTACACCCACGCGGGCTCTTGCACACCATGAGTTCCTTCTATTCCAAACTCTACACAACCATCCAGTGCACACTGCGGACGAGCAGACCGCATACCTTGATGCCATCCAGCTACTCAAACCTGACAAATCCGCAAATAAATGCGAGCATATCGGCCGCTATCTATGATTAAGGTCGGGCGTGGCCAGGATGGCAGCCGCATAGGACGCTATCTAACTAGCTCTGTGCTGGGCCCAGTTATGATCCTGCACCCTGGCAACAACTGCCCACTGGAGAGCACAGCAGGGACGAGGGATTGAAGGTACGGGCGTGCCTGTGGCACACCTACCTGCTGTGGAGGCCTGGGTGAAGTTGGAACGGCCCCACGACTGAGTGGGAACATGGCCGGTATGTGACTTCAGAGGTCCTGGGCTGCGGCTTCATAAGACCCCGGCAGCTGGCGGTGTGGGCAGGGGAGTGGCCCGGGAGCACGGGTTGCCCTGCTCCTGAACAGCACGCCGCTTGGTCTACACCTAGACTGACTGCGACCCCCGGGGGGTAGGCCAGGAAAGACGCTGCACCGGAGGTTCCACATTGTTCCCAGGCCTTCCTGGGTGTTCCGACCACTGCACAGTTGCTGAGCCCCCCCATTCCTCACGCGCAGCAGCCTGAGGGATTCTTTGAGCCTGCGGCCTGCCCAAAAGGACTGCTCCGGAGCAACCAAGATACACCGTCTGGGGTGTGGCTACTAAAACCCCTGGCACGCCCTGGAGGCCGCGATGGATCGCTGGTGGTTCTCGATGGCCTTGGTTGCCTTGAAAGGGTTTGGCAGAGGGAGCCAAGCCTCGTGGCTATCATGTGGATCTGAAGCCAGACACCAGGGAAGGGCCTGACTCCCCACGTACAGGCATCCCTGGAAGCTTCAGATACGGCTGTACAGGCACTTGAGGAAACCATGAGGTATCGCTGGGAAGAGGTGTCTGCGGCAGGCTGCTAGGGCACTGTTGTGACCTCGGGACTGAGGTTGCGACCAGTTCATGTATTGGCACTCACCTGCCCTGCCGAGATCCTGTGGGTACAGGAAGCCTTGGGCGGGCCGAAGCAGACTACTGGGAAGCTGCAGTGAGTGGAGTGGTGACAGGTGACCCTCTTGCCCTCCATGTCCCCCTGAGACATCCCACGTACCCCGCAGAGGAGTCCTCCCCGGCGGTATGGCACTGTTGTAAATGCAACCGTGCCCTGGCCATAGAACTTGACTACACACCATGCTGCACCAAAGATTGGAAAGCGCTGGGCAGCGCTAACTGGGCCGTCAAATATTTCCCCGCTGCTGGGGCCTTCTGAGCTGTTTGACTTTCCTCAAGATTGCTCTCCTATACTCCTAAAACACCTGTCTGACCGTGGAACACGATTGACCGAATATCCCACCCTTGGCACCCGGGTACTAGGCTGCCTGCAAAGCTCTGGACAGACTGCGTTGGGGTACCTTTGGCCTCCCTATAGCTTAGACAAGTTTGCTCTTCTCCTACTACCGCGTATATGGGAAAACCCAGAACCAAGCCAACGGGCGCCCTGTCTGAAGCTACTGGCCACTCTTGCAATCTCTCCGTAGAGGATAGTGATGCCACCCAAGCTGTTGACCTCATACGACTTCAGCTTCACAAGATACTGGTGGCACAGAGGATACTAGGGCCAATCTTCAGCAGGACATTGTTACGGTATCAGCGGGCTTTGGCCTGTTGCAGGCGGAGCACCAAAAGCTAGCAGACAGAGTGAAGGAGGTTGAAACTTCTGTATAGGAACTCCGTCCTGAACGCTCATCGGTAATGGGCCAGGTAGCCGAACTGCGTGATAGTGTCCCACTCCTCAAACGTAACTTGGAGGATGCATAAGGACACAAATGGCGAAGCAACATGCGAGTGGTTGGCCTTCGTAAGGGAGTGTAGAACGGCGATATGGTAATCTACCTGGAGGGCTGGCTGAGGTTGGAGGTGGCCCAGGATTTACTTACCCCCTTCTTTGCACTGGAACAAGCTCATCGGGTCCCTATGTGCCCGCCGGCCCCAAGCACGTCTCCTATCCTGGTTGGGGCCCAGCTGCTGCATTACCGGAATAGAGACATAATACTGCAGAGGGCACATTTGAAGGGACCATTCAGGGTGGAGAATAGCAGGCTCTCAATCTTTCTAGACTTTACGACACTGGTAAAGATCACAAGGACCTTGTTTCTGGAGGTTAAGGAGGCACTACGTGGCAATGGAGGGTTCCCTTCCAAACTTCGGTTTATCTTACAGGGAACCACACATATCTGCGAGGACCTGGAGTCGGCATGGGCCTAGTTGGAGGCATATAAGGTGGGGACTACCCTCCCAACGGCACGCTCAAGATCAGAGGTGCATGGGTGAAGAGTGTGAAAACACCAGCGCAAGACACTACGGAACGGCTCTGGGAGTGGCCCGTCTCCCTCGCAGAATGAACTAGAGCAAGGGGCGGCCTTCAAGGTGGTAGCAAACATTGTGATGGCGCACAAACCAGCCTCGGGGGCAGAGAGCTCTTCTGAAAAGAAATCTGTGCTGTCAGACTCAGTGTCCTCTCACGGCAAAGATGCTCGACTTACTGTGGTGACCCCTCAGACAGCTGAAGAACTGATTTGATATCCTTTGCTGTTTTGTGCTCCTATTGATACTGGAATGTGGAATTGTTTGAGGACGGTGGGGGGGAGGGAAGGGGGGACATCTGACCTAAATACTGCACCTTTACGAACTCCCTGATTGAAAATGCGATGGTATGATTGATAGCTGGGGGGGGATCATTGCTCTGTTCACCATACACTGGGCCGGCACTTTATCAATCCGTTGAGCTTATCTTGGTCTGCTGTTTCTGTGCCTCCCTTGGGTCAGGGAGTTCATGGTTGTGGGTTGTTCATGCTTTTCTTTTCCTCCTTTCTTTTTCCTATTTTGTTTGCACAAGGACCGCGCTATGAATCACCGGACGGGGGTGGAAACAGAGGGAGGGGGGCCTCGGGTGGCAACAGTGGTTCTGGTATTTTACAATGTTGCATGACTGACCACCAGCGTTCACTGTCCTTCATGTCCTGGAACATTAGGGGGATGGAATCGGCCTCCAAAAGACACAATATTTATAAATAACTAGGACGGTGGGGAGTGCAGGTGGATATGCCTCAGGAGACGCATTTGGCTGGGGATGAAATTGACTGGTGAGACGCAGATGGAGTGGCCAGTTGTATGCCAACTCCTATTCAGCCTATGCCAGGGGCACCCGGTTATGGATCAGGGCAGGGGCCCCCTTTGAACTTAGTCGCTCTGTTATAGACAAGGACGTCTTTTTGAGGGCCAATTGTTCAGGAAGGAACTAACATTGGGTAGTCTGTATACCCAAAACCAGGATCAGGTGGCCTTCCTTCAATCCTTCTCAGTTCATATGGAGGGTCTCTAGCTTACTATTGGGTGGTGATTTTAATTGTGTATTGAATGTGCTGTTGGACTGCTCTACCCCCAGCTGGGGGGAGCCCTCCGGCTCACAGGCTGGCGGAGGGTCTATGGGACTGGTTGGAGCGCAAGGGGATGGTGGATGTTTGGCGAATCCAGCACTGGTAAGACCAAGATTACTCATATTTCTCCCATATCCATTGACTCCACACCTGGATAGACTGATTTGTGTGCTCCAATCAGCTTAGCCTTTGCCTCACTTCAAACAAATATTTAGAGCGCACATTGTCTGATCATAGCCCTGTCCTGCTTGGCGTCTTAAACGTCCTCCCTAGAGGACAGGTGCTACTGTGACTCCCTGGCTGTCAAGGTTTTATTCCAAACTCCCAGGATCAGTTCGATGCTCAAGTGGGTCCACCTCTCAATCCCCTCACCCTCTGAAGCTATAATAGCACAGACGGTAGAGGAGATTAAGGGAGGGAAGGAAAGGAAGGAGACAACGGGGAGGGAGACCTATAAAATAAACAAACATAAAAAGAGCAATCAGATTCACTATACTATTATCACAAGAATGTCTTACTATTTTTTATAGGTCTCTAAACATCTGTAAAGAAAATATTGCTGAGCTGTTCATAACTCCAGTAGGAGAGAGCCTTCAGTCATCTGAAAGCTCTCTCTTTTCTTAAATCATTTGTCTATGAATGAAAAACCCATTTAAAGCTATGATCACCACATCATGATTATTCCGATTTTATAAGGCATTAAAATACAAATGCCCTTTATAGTCCATCAGTAGTAACAAGACACTGTTGTTTAAGGTTCACTGCAGCAGATTCTCACAAGATTATTGCTCCAATAGGGAGTATAAAAATATCAAGGAAATGTCAGTTATGATCTGAGAGGTATCGATTTCTGTAAATGACGTTCTCATCATATCACATTGCTTTTTTGTAGAATGATATGCGATTAGGTACAGCCTTATCAGAAATGAACTCTTGAACCTTTGTATATAGATCCCTTCCATCGAGCTGAATCTGCACAGACCTAAGGGGTTATTCAGGGCAAGCCCCCACCTCTAATTGTTAGCCTCTACGGCTCCTGGATTCATGGCTTCAGGAGTGTTATGAAGGTGGAAAGCAATTTTCCGTTCAAGGAACAGAAAATGAGAATGGTGACCGCGTCACCCTTACCGCCCTCTCCCTGACTCCGGAAAGGATGAACACAGCTTGGAATACATCTGCATCAGCACAGAATACGCAGCAAGTGACGATCCCTGGAACAGATCTTTCAACATGCGGTTCACGTTGTTGTCACTGTGCGTCAGTGGTGTATGGCTCGAGGCTGCTGGGAAATGTAGTTTGCCTCGTAGGATGCGATCCAAGTCAATCGGAGGATGAAAAATTGTCTAGCAATCGCGACAAAGAATTTTCAATTCTATTAAGGACACGGAGGCGAGGATTATGCTTCCCAATCTTTACTGACAAAATACAGCAGCCAATAAACAAACTTTAAACTTGCATGACCCATGGAAGGTCAACCCCCTCCAGTGTCTGCACCAATCACCATCAAGTCCTTCACATAAGTGTCCATGTAAACGCCGTGACGTCCTCTTTCTTTGCGATCCCTTTTAACAGTCCAACCATAACTGGAAATACCACGTGACGTAGAACCTTGTCACAACTGAAGCTGTGCGCGACATCCAGTGAACTCCGCACTACATGTGTATTACTCTTTCAGATTCAGGTCTGCTTGCTCTGGTCACCTGAAATAGAAAGGAACGCCGTAAATTCCATCCCAAAACGATGGACATGCCACAACCATGAATTAAGGCTAGGGTGGGTATAATGCATTATAATATACACAATATTATCATTACACTGTAACCTGAATAGTAAAGGTATAAGGAAAGTATAACAATCCACCAAAACATATTCACTGACATTGAAGCCTGGGTGGGATAATCCTCGCCTCCGTGTCCTTAATAGAATTGAAAATTCTTTGTCGCGATTGCTAGACAATTTTTCATTCTATGTCAGTCCACGGAGGCTCCAATTATGCTAGTTTAAAGTTGTTCCACCACTACCGAAGCCACATCCACAATAGGTTTATGATAAAAGGTCTTAAACGTAGAATCAGTAGACCAATCCGCCACAGTCATGATGTCCTGCAGCCGAGAGCCGGCACCAAAAGACTTGGAGGCCATGGCCCCTCTAACTGAATGAGCTCCAAATTTAGAGGTATCCACACCTGCAAGACCCACCTGGCCAGAGTCGCAGACGTGACTGGGCGAAAAGGTTTCTGAAGAGCAATCAACAATTGTCCCAACAAATCATTTCTAAATTCTCTAGTACAATCCTCATAAACTTTTAAGCATTTGACCACACATAATTTGCTGTGATGAGGAAAAGCAGGGTAAGAAATACAGTGAGAATGTGTTTTTGTACGTCTTGAAATCATGAATGAAACTCCAGAAGGAGTAAATACTCTACCTGCCAAATCCAAGGCCCGTATGTCAGACACTCGTCTGCATGAGATCAGGCACAGTAAAATCGTCAATTTTGCCGATAGTTGTTTCCTTGACAGACCTTCGTTATTGGGCCAGTTCATCAAAAAACGTAGGACCACAGTAACATCCCAGAGAGTCGAATACTTAGGCTGGGGAGGATTCACCAACCGAATACCTCTCACCACCTTGCAAACGAGAGGATGCTCTCCCACCGGTTTGCCTTCCACATGCGGATTTCCCGCTAAGATCGCAGATCTGAAATTGTTCACAGTCCTATACGCTAGCCCCGATCTGGCGAGCTCCGTCAAGAAATTTACAATCATATGTATGTCGGATCCCATGGGATCGCTCTGTCTTTCAGAACACCAACTAACCCATCGTCTCCAAGCGGATTCGTACCGCTTGTGAGTGGAGGGTGCCCAGGCCTGGGATAGAAAGAAGAGAGTGTCCTGTGAAACTCCCGGCACTTGCCAACGACGCCTGAAAGTCTCCAGGCCATGAGGACTAACTGGTGTTGTAGGATCAAAGGATGTTGAAGCCCTTGAGGGTCCAGGAGGAGATCCGGAAATGACTGAATTCGAACCGGAGGTGCGCAAGTCAACTCCAACGCGCTCGGAAACCACGCTTGTGCTTTCCAACACGGTGATACCAGAATAACCTCCGTCTGCGGATTTGCGCCAACACTCTGGGTATCATGACAAATGGTGGGAATGCATATAGAATGCCCATCGTCCATGATTGAAGGAATGCATCCAAGCTGAGCGCTAGAGGATCCGGGCGCCAGCTGTAAAACAGGGGAACCTGACGATTGAGTCTGGACGCAAAAAGGTCCATCGTACAAGGACCCCACTTGAGGTCTAAGGCCCTGAAGACTCTGGGGTGGAGCCTCCAATCGCTGGCGTCCCTCAAATATCGAGAGTTCCAGTCGGCTACCACATTGGTCGACCCAGAAATATACTCCGCTGTCACCACAATGTGATGGTCGAGACAATAATGCCAGAAGTCCTTTGCTATTTCCGCCAAAAGGCGAGATCTGGTGCCTCCCAGGCGATTTATATAACGGACCGCGGACACATTGTCCATGCGGAGGAGAATGCAGCAAGAGACCTTTTGAGGAGCTAGCGTACGAATCGCAAATGAGCCTGCTAGAAGCTCCAAGCAATTGATATGCAGATTCAATGCCTCCCGGGACCATCGCCCTCCTGTCTCCAGAGTCCCACAACGTGCTCCCCAGCCCCAACGACTGGCGTCCGACTCTATTACCACTTCCGGACTGGTTGAGAAAATGGCCCTGCCATTCCAGGCGTCCATATGTTCTAACCACCAATTCATCTCCGTACATGGCTCTACCGACAGTACGATCTGCTGCGCGTATGAAAGACCCTTGCGCAGATGTAAGATCTTCAGTCTCTGAAGGGCCCTGTAATGTAAAGGGCCCGGAAAAATCGCTTGAATGGAGGACGCCAAAAGTCCAACCAGTCGAGCCAAAGTCCTCAATGATATAGTCGGAGAGGCAAGCGCTCTCCTCAACTCCTTCCTGATCACTACTCTCTTCTTTAGAGGAAGAAGTAACTGCGCCGTAAGGGAGTTGATCTGGAAACCCAGAAATTTCATCACCTGTGCAGGTACCAGAATGGACTTGTCCAGATTCAGGATGAATCCCAATTCCTGCAAGAGTTGAATCGTCCATGCTAGGTGGACTAACAGAAGGTCTCTAGACTGTGCCATGATCAAAATGTCGTCGAGGTAAATGATCAGGCGTACTCCCCTTTCTCTTAACCATTGTACCACCGGCTTCATCAACTTGGTGAAACACCAAGGAGCGGACGAAAGGCCGAACGGCATGGCGGAAAACTCGAACCATTGCTCTCGCCAACGAAATTGAAGGAAACGCCTGTGTGGAGGGAATATAGGAACTGCGAGATAGGCATCTTTTAGGTCCAAGCGAACCAGCCAATCGCCCTCTAGAAGGATGTCCCGCAGGAGGTGTATGCCTTCCATTTTGAAGTGCCGATACACGACCCAAGCGTTGAACTCCTTGAGATTTAACACCAGGCGAAATCCCCGCTCTTTTTTGGGGACCAAGAAGATGGTACTTACAAAACCTCGCGTGTGAGGAACGGTCTCCACTATAGCCCCTTTCTGGCGCAATGCCTCCACCTATTTGTCGATGAAATTCTGCTCTAGTAGGGAAAAATGAAGAGGGCTGGGCACGCGTGTCTGCTGTGGAGAGGCATAAAACTCTATGTGAAAGCCCTGCACAGTCTGTAAAATCCAGGGATCGGTTGTGAGACTTTGCCATCTGTGGAAAAACAAAGTTATCCGACCACCCACCATGCACTCCCTGGGACTTAGGACTCGTACCTGAATAGGAGGCATCTCCTGTCGTGTGCTGTTGTCCTCGATAGACCCCTCTCTGGCCTCTGCCTCTTCCTCCTCTATTACGGGAGGGGTAGAATTGTGGTCTCTGATAACCTCTGCCTCGTTGCTCTGCTCCTCGTGAGGTCTGACTAAAACCTCGGCCGAACCCTCGACCTCTTGAACGGCCGGCCTTGTCAAAAACACCCGTGTGAAACACTTTTTTAATGTTTGCTTGAGCCTTGTCCAACGCCGAAAAGGTGGCCACATACTTCCCCATCTCTTTAACGAACTTGTCCCCAAACAGCATGCCATTGGCGAGGGAACCTGGTTCGGTAGTGGCCATCTCCGCTAACTGGGAGTCAAACCGCATTAAGAAGGATCTTCGCCTCTCCGTAGAGAGAGCCACATTGGCATTTCCCAGAAAGCATAGAGCCCGTTGGGCCCATTCCATGATATCCGATGTATTCAGTGGGGCATTCTGATCCTTTGCATTAACTGCCGCCTCAAGAATTTTCATGAGGGGTCCAGAGACGTCCAATAACTTATCCTGGCATCCCCTCCAAGCCCTATCTAAACCTTTCTTAGGGTCTTTCGCAAACTTCCTCATGAACGTCGCCATATTGGGGTCTAGTTCTGGCGTATCCGCCACCTTCCCCACCAAAGAAGGCCTCGGACATTCCGAACGTAAGGTGGCCCAAACTTCTTTCTCAAAACCCTGGCGCAAATTATTCGCGACATATTGAGCCACTTCGGGACCCGGTACCCACTCGGTAGACCGAGGATGAACCAAACTTTGAGGGTCAAATAAGAGGTTCTTGAGGGCTTAAATATCATCTGCTTTATAAGCTCTATGTTTAGTTTTCTGGGACTTCTTTTTAGGCAACACCGATTCAACCTTGGAATCTGAGGTAGCCGACGTAGACTGAGAAGACTCCTCAGTAGTATAATGAGCCATGGAGCCATGGTCCTTCATAACATTCTTAGCCATGCACGCTAAAATTTTGGCCGATGACTGAGTGGCCCGCGCTGCTATGAGAAGATTTTACCTTCCTTTTACCAGAGCTATGAAGGGGTTTAGTAAAAAGCTTCAAAGTCTTGATCAGGGCTTTATTTAGCGAACCTTGAACGTGGGTGTTCAAGACTTCTACCAGATTTTCCTCCTCATCAGCCTCCTGATACTCCTCAAACTGGTTACACTCAACCCACTGATCTTCCTCTTCGGCGTAGTACGCCATTGCCACAAGCAGAGAGGATTTGGAGGAACTTTCCAAAAGGGGGGAGCAACCCTGGGGCACCTCAGACCCTTCTGCAGTCACAATTGTAAGCAAAACACAATATAAATATGGTCTTGGAGGCGAAATCTAATGGTGGAAGGAGACCCCTACACTCCCCTAGAGCAAAGCTCTCATCCGGATACCACCCAGGTAGGCGTTCACAAGGCCAGGGATTTATGCAGTCCTGCACGCGTTTAAAAAACGGTGAGTCAGTCACTCGATTTCACACGCGTTTAGAAACGAAGAGTCAGCCACTGAATTTCAAACAGAAACTGTCCCTCACGTTCGCGCGCAGTGTTTGGGCCACAACTCGACTGCTCCCTGTGCGCGAGAGTCTCGCGTCTGCCTCCTCCTGCTCCACCGCCCCCTAACGTTAGAATGCGCGCGTCGCGGAAACCCGATACCCGCTAACGCGCTGGGAAACACCCGACACTCGTCAGCGCTCGTGAACGAGTCGGTGCCAACAACACATCATTCACAACAAGTCAATATAAATCATTAAAATACCGTTAACCAACCTCCCCTAACATATATCCCACAGAGAGAAGAAAGGAAAGGCACTTATCTGCTGCTGCAGCAGCAAAGAAAGAGGACGTCACGGCGTTTACATGGACACTTATGGGAAGGACTTGATGGTGATTGGTGCAGACACTGGAGGGGGTTGACCTTCCGGGGGTCATGCAAGTTTAAAGTTTGTTTATTGGCTGCTGTATTTTGTCAGTAAAGATTGGGAAGCATAATCGGAGCCTCCGTGGACTGACATAGAATTCCGGTCTACCGTCTACGCCCCCTCGTAAGTTCGGCACTATACTCGGTTGTATGCCAAAAGGTTTACAAAGATGTAACCCTGGTGGACGTCATTTCCGATTACTTCGCTCATAACAGGAGCTACGCATCCTTGAGTGCAGTGGAATGGGAGTTCTTTAAGGTAGCGGTGCGGGCCATTGTATTGGTTAGACAGTTGGTGTCCAGAAGGAACTGAATGGGGAACTCCGAGTCCTAGAAGTTAACCTACACACCTTGCATAATGCCCTTAGTACCCAGCCAGAAAGCATAAATGAGATCAGGGAGACTAGCGAAAGATGTAAAGCCATAATGAAGAGGCTCCGCAACCATGACCACAAACAGTAGATTGCTAGGGCGCATGAGGAAGAAGGGAAATCTAGCAGGTTGCTATCATGGCTTATCAGATCCGAATCCAAAGGGGACCCCAAAACACAAGTTCCAGCAGAGAAATGGCCAATTCCTGCACTCCCCTGCTTCCATTAATGCTGAGTTTTGAGAGTATTATGAAGCTCTGTATGCAGACCCTGAACCCCTTGCCTACTTGGTTAACATACCGCTGAATAGACTACCTGAAGAACACAGTGAGAATCTGGGGGGTCCAGTGACTGCGCAGAAGATTCGGGTGCCCATTAAAGAGATGGCAAGGAGCAATGCATCAGGCCCAGACAGTCTCCAGGGCGAATTTTATGCAGCATATGCTGGAGCTCTGGCTACATAGCTAGAAAAGCTGTATGCTTGGAGGCCTCCTGGAGGCCCAGCACACTACCAGTGTACCAATGATGCAGTGGTTATCCCTCTATCCAAGACTAAGGCACAAAGAGCCCGGGTCACTGAATTCCACTCCCTTTGCATGTTAAATTTGAATTTCAAGAACCTTAGCAAGGTATTGGCTCTCCGACTGCTCCCACACATGCCAGCATTGATTCATGGGGACCAGAGCAGTTTCATCTCCACTCGCAGCACATCTTTGGACCTTAGAAGGCTGTATCACGTAATTAGACTTTCCTGTTTTCAGTTTCTATTGTTGGTAAATTCTGGTGGTTTTTTTTCAGTGTTTACAAGTGATTTCAATACCTTAAAAAAACAGTGGTTATCAGTGGTTACACATTTTCGTGCCATTAAAAACAACAGAAACTGTGTTTTTCCGGTGTTTATGGAACTTTTTGCTTTTATTATTGCTTGCTTTCTGTACTGATAGTGCATGGTATATAGACAGTGTACGTACAGTGTATATGTGGTCCAAATACATTTTTACAAATCAAACTTATCGTACTACTCCATACAATACTTCTTCAGTGAGTCTTTGGTCATGCACACTCGTTCTTTCCTTCCCATGTAAACTTTTCTCTGTGAAAAGGCCCTCTCAACATTGGCACTGGAGACAGGCAACGCCAAAATAGCCAGTACACAATTTGCTAACTCTGGCCACTGACATAGCTTTCTATGCCAATATTGGTCCACCTGAAGATTGTAATTCTCTGCTCATGACCTGTCTTTGGAAGGACGAATAAGGAAAGAATTGAATTGAATGTATTCTCTGTGCAAGTTCTGCAACTTATGCATTGAACTGAGCACATATGCCATCAGAGTTATTGTAGGGTCAAAAAATGAGCAGCTCTTTTGAAACTCTGGAGAAAATTTCCCTTTACGGAAGAGATCTATAACTTGGGCAGAGTGCCACAGTGAGGCTTCATTGACTTCTGAAGCCATGGTTGCAGGGTCGGACTGGCCGCTGCGGGCACCAGGCGTTTTCCTGGTGGGCCGCTAGGGTGGGGGCTGGTTTTGGGCCCCTGGGGGGCCATTTCTGTTACCGGAAGTCGGCAATATCAGCCCCCTGTAACAAAATCGGTCGAAACAGGCCCTCGCAAACTGCTCAGTTGCACTCCCCCTCACCTCAGGGGGGTGCCGGCTGAGCAGTTTGCCAGGGCCGATTTCCCAGTCCGGCCCTACATGGTTGTTAAAGGGCTATTTTTCGCACATTGTAAAATAAAAGTTCCTGAATTGCTTCATAACATTTCTTTGCTTACCAAGTGGCAAGCACTCTAGCATGGAACATGCTGCAGTGCCAAAGTCATTAAAGTATCGCCCACCCTACTCTCAAGGAGATATTTCACATCTACAACAATTATGCTGAACACTTGGTAGACAAGAGTGTTTTCAGACTCTAGTTTTTTATTATGGCCACTACAGCAGTCATGCTTTCCTGTAAAAATCTAAGAATGCACTAGAGTGTACTTTTTTTTTTAATTACTATCAATATGTGACCAAAGATCCTTACATTTCTTGCCTTTGGCATCATCACTCAGCAAAAGTTCTATAAACGGTTGCCACATGGATAATATAGCATTCATGGCCTTTAGGACTGAGAACCACCAGCTAAGTGACACAGTTGAAATGACGCTTTCTTTGATGCCACACAAAGCATAAAATGAGAAATATTTGTGTTTTAGTTTCCGCGCATAACAAAACAGTGCACCAGAATGAACTAAAAAGTCAATAGCATTCTTCATTAACTCTGAAGTTTGTAAATATGCTTTCAGCACACCATCTAACAAGTGGCAAGGATCTCCTACAGGGAAGCACTTCAGCTCAGGTATCCATTTTGATAGGTCATCACACAACTTTTTCATATATGTAGCTGAATCACTGGAAATGCAATCAATATCCCTCCAATCTTTTTTGAACTTGGTAAGAACGTTTTACAGCAGCATTCCAAGAGACACAGCGTCCCATGTATTCCAAAGATCTGGTGTCATGTTTTCGCCAGTATCCCAGATGCTTTGTGACTGCACTCGTTTCAAATATACCCGTCAATATACTGTGAAATGAATGTTTAAAGCCTGGCGTGTTTGGCAATTCACCTACTATCAATACTGACTCATTAGACAAGCATTTGCAATGCAATAGGTCTCGCATTTATAAGAGTTTGAGCTATTGGCATTGCAAAATTACAATGCCTTTTATTTATGTTTTTGTTTTAAAACAAATAAAAGGCATTGTCATTTACAATGTCAGTAGCATAAACTCGCCTAAAAGCAGTGTGTGGAGTGCAGCAGTGTGTGGAGTACAGCAGTGTGCGGCGTGCAGCAGTGTGTGGAGTGCAGCAGTGTGCGGCGTGCAGCAGTGTGCGGCGTGCAGCAGTGTTTCGTGTAGCAGTGTGAGGCATGCAGCACTGTGTGGCGTGCAGCGGCGTGCAGCAGTGTGCGGTGTGCAGCAGTGTCGTGCAGCATGCAGCAGTGTCATGCAGCAGTGTCGTGCAGCATGCAGCAGTGTCGTGCAGCATGCAGCAGTGTGCAGCAGTGTCGTGCAGCAGTGTGCAGCAGTGTCGTGCAGCAGTGTGCAGCAGTGTCGTGCAGCAGTGTGTAGCAGTGGCGTGCAGCAGTGTGTGGCGTGCAGCAGTGTTTCGTGCAGTAGTGTGAGGCGTGCAGCAGTGTGCGGCGTGCAGCAGTGTGCGGCGTGCAGCAGTGTGCGGCGTGCAGCAGTGTGAGGCATGCAGCAGTGTGAGGCATGCAGCAGTGTGAGGCATGCAGCAGTGTGAGGCATGCAGCAGTGTGAGGCGTGCAGCAGTGTGAGGCGTGCAGCAGTGTGAGGCGTGCAGCAGTGTCGTGCAACATGCAGCAGTGAGTAATGCAGCAGTGTGCAGCAGTGTGTGCCATGCAGCAGTGTGTGGCGCGCAGCAGTGTTTTTCGTGTAGCATTGTGCGGCGTGCAGCAGTGTGCGGCGTGCAGCAGTGTGTGGCGTGCAGCAGTGTGTGGCGTGCAGCAGTGTGAGGTGTGCAGCAGTGTGAGGCATGCAGCAGTGTGCGGCGTGCAGCAGTGTGCGGCGTGCAGCAGTGTGTGGCGTGCAGCAGTGTGTGGCGTGCAGCAGTGTGTGGCGTGCAGCAGTGTGAGGTGTGCAGCAGTGTTTTGTGTAGCAGTGTGAGGCATGCAGCAGTGTGAGGCGTGCAGCAGTGTGAGGCGTGCAACAGTATGGCGTGCAGCAGTGTGAGGCATGCAGCAGTGTGAGGCGTGCAGCAGTGTGAGGCATGCAGCAGTGTGAGGCGTGCAGCAGTGTGAGGCGTGCAGCAGTGTGAGGCGTGCAGCAGTGAGGCGTGCAGCAGTGTGAGGCATGCAGCACTGTGTGGCGTGCAGCAGGGTGCTGCGTGCAGCAGTGTGCAGCAGTGTGCGGCGTGCAGCAGTGTGCGGCGTGCAACAGTGTGTGCCGTGCAGCAGTGTTTCGTGTAGCATTGTGCGGCGTGCAGCAGTGGGAGGCGTGCAGCAGTGGGAGGCATGCAGCAGTGGGAGGCATGCAGCAGTGAGGCGTGCAGCAGTGAGGCGTGCAGCAGTGTGAGGCATGCAGCACTGTGGCGTGCAGCGGCGTGCAGCAGTGTGCGGCGTGCAGCAGTGTGCTGCGTGCAGCAGTGTGCGGCGTGCAACAGTGTGCGGCGTGCAACAGTGTGCGGTGTGCAACAGTGTGTGCCGTGCAACAGTGTGTGCCGTGCAGCAGTGTTTCGTGTAGCATTGTGCGCGTGCAGCAGTGGGAGGTGTGCAGCAGTGGGAGGCGTGCAGCAGTGTGAGGCGTGCAGCAGTGAGGCGTGTAGCAGTGTGAGGCGTGCAGCAGTGTGCGGCGTGCAGCAGTGTGCGGCGTGCAGCAGTGTGCGGCGTGCAGCAGTGTGCGGCGTGCAGCAGTGTGAGGCGTGCAGCAGTGTGAGGCGTGCAGCAGTGTGAGGCGTGCAGCAGTGTGAGGCGTGCAGCATGCAGCAGTGAGTAATGCAGCAGTGTGCAGCAGTGTGTGCCATGCAGCCGTGTGTGGCGCGCAGCAGTGTTTTTCGTGTAGCATTGTGCGGCGTGCAGCAGTGTGCGGCGTGCAGCAGTGTGTGGCGTGCAGCAGTGTGCGGCGTGCAGCAGTGTGCGGCGTGCAGCAGTGTGTGGCGTGCAGCAGTGTGAGGTGTGCAGCAGTGTGAGGTGTAGCAGTGTGAGGTGTAGCAGTGTGAGGCGTGCAGCAGTGTGAGGCGTGCAGCAGTGTGAGGCGTGCAACAGTATGGCGTGCAGCAGTGTGAGGCGTGCAGCAGTGTGAGGCGTGCAGCAGTGTGAGGCGTGCAGCAGTGTGAGGCGTGCAGCAGTGTGAGGCGTGCAGCAGTGTGAGGCGTGCAGCAGTGTGAGGCGTGCAGCAGTGTGAGGCGTGCAGCAGTGTGAGGCGTGCAGCAGTGTGAGGCGTGCAGTGTGAGGCGTGCAGCAGTGAGGCGTGCAGCAGTGTGAGGCATGCAGCACTGTGTGGCGTGCAGCGGCGTGCAGCAGTGTGAGGCATGCAGCACTGTGTGGCGTGCAGCGGCGTGCAGCAGTGTGCGGCGTGCAGCAGGGTGCTGCGTGCAGCAGTGTGCAGCAGTGTGCGGCGTGCAGCAGTGTGCGGCGTGCAACAGTGTGTGCCATGCAGCAGTGTTTCGTGTAGCATTGTGCGGTGTGCAGCAGTGGGAGGCGTGCAGCAGTGGGAGGCATGCAGCAGTGGGAGGCATGCAGCAGTGAGGCGTACAGCAGTGTGAGGCATGCAGCACTGTGGTGTGCAGCGGCATGCAGCAGTGTGCGGCGTGCAGCAGTGTGCTGCGTGCAGCAGTGTGCAGCGTGCAACAGTGTGCGGTGTGCAACAGTGTGTGCCGTGCAACAGTGTGTTTCGTGTAGCATTGTGCGCGTGCAGCAGTGGGAGGCGTGCAGCAGTGGGAGGCGTGCAGCAGTGTGAGGCGTGCAGCAGTGTGAGGCGTGCAGCAGTGTGAGGCGTGCAGCGGTGTGCAGCAGTGTGCGGCGTGCAGCAGTGTCGTGCAGCATGCAGCAGTGTCGTGCAGCATGCAGCAGTGCCGGGCAGCATGCAGCAGTGTCGGGCAGCATGCAGCAGTGTCGGGCAGCATGCAGCAGTGTCGGGCAGCATGCAGCAGTGTCGTGCAGCATGCAGCAGTGTCGGGCAGCATGCAGCAGTGTCGTGCAGCAGTGTGCAGCAGTGTCGTGCAGCAGTGTGCAGCAGTGTCGTGCAGCAGTGTGCAGCAGTGTGTGGCGTGCAGCAGTGTTTCGTGCAGCAGTGTGTGGCGTGCAGCATTGTTTCGTGCAGTAGTGTGCGGCATGCAGCAGTGTGAGGCGTGCAGCAGTGTGAGGCGTGCAGCAGTGTGAGGCGTGCAGCAGTGTCGTGCAACATGCAGCAGTGAGTAATGCAGCAGTGTGCAGCAGTGTGTGCCATGCAGCAGTGTGTGGCGTGCAGCAGTGTTTTTCGTGTAGCATTGTGCGGCGTGCAGCAGTGTGCAGCGTGCAGCAGTGTGAGGCGTGCAGCAGTGTGAGGCATGCAGCAGTGTCAGGCATGCAACAGTATGGCGTGCAGCAGTGTGAGGCGTGCAGCAGTGTGAGGCGTGCAGCAGTGTGAGGCGTGCAGCAGTGTGAGGCGTGCAGCACTGTGTGGCGTGCAGCGGTGTGCAGCAGTGTGCGGCGTGCAGCATGCAGCAGTGTCGGGCAGCATGCAGCAGTGTCGGGCAGCATGCAGCAGTGTGCAGCAGTGTCGTGCAGCAGTGTGCAGCAGTGTCGTGCAGCAGTGTGCAGCAGTGTGTGGCGTGCAGCAGTGTGCAGCAGTGTGTGGCGTGCAGCAGTGTTTCGTGCAGCAGTGTGTGGCGTGCAGCATTGTTTCGTGCAGTAGTGTGCGGCGTGCAGCAGTGTGAGGCGTGCAGCAGTGTGAGGCGTGCAGCAGTGTCGTGCAACATGCAGCAGTGAGTAATACAGCAGTGTGCAGCAGTGTGTGCCATGCAGCAGTGTGTAGCGTGCAGCAGTGTTTTTCGTGTAGCATTGTGCGGCGTGCAGCAGTGTGCGGCGTGCAGCAGTGTGTGGCGTGCAGCAGTGTGTGGCGTGCAGCAGTGTTTTGTGTAGCAGTGTGAGGCATGCAGCAGTGTGAGGCGTGCAACAGTATGGCGTGCAGCAGTGTGAGGCATGCAGCAGTGTGAGGCGTGCAGCAGTGTGAGGTGTGAGGCATGCAGCAGTGTGAGGCGTGCAGTAGTGTGAGGCGTGCAGCAGTGTGAGGCGTGCAGCAGTGTGAGGCATGCAGCACTGTGTGGCGTGCAGCGGCGTGCAGCAGTGTGCGGCGTGCAGCAGTGTGCTGCGTGCAGCAGTGTGCTGCGTGCAGCAGTGTGCAGCAGTGTGCAGCAGTGTGCGGCGTGCAACAGTGTGTGCCGTGCAACAGTGTGTGCCGTGCAGCAGTGTTTCGTGTAGCATTGTGCGGCGTGCAGCAGTGGGAGGCGTGCAGCAGTGGGAGGCGTGCAGCAGTGGGAGGCGTGCAGCAGTGTGAAGCGTGCAGCAGTGTGAGGCGTGCAGCAGTGTGAGGCGTGCAGCAGTGTGAGGCGTGCAGCAGTGTGCGGCGTGCAGCTGTGTAATGCAGCAGTGTGCGAAGCAGTGTGTGGCGTGCGGTAGTGTGCAGCAGTAGTAGTGTGTGGCGTGCAGCAATGTTTCGTGTAGCAGTGTGCAGCATACAGCAGTGTGCGACATGCAGTAGTGTGCGGCTTGCAGCAGTGTGTGGCGTGCAGCAGTGTGTGGCGTGCAGCAGTGTGTGGCGTGCAGCAGTGTGTGGCATGCAGCAGTGTGTGGCGTGCAGCAGTGTGAGGTGTGCAGTAGTGTGTGGCGTGCAGCAGTGTCGTGCAGCATGCAGCAGTGAGTAATGCAGCAGTGTGCAGCAGTGTGTGGCGTGCAGCGTGCAGCAGTGTGTGCCGTGCAGCAGTGTTTCGTGTAGCATTGTGCAGCGTGCAGCAGTGTGTGGCGTGCAGCAGTGTGTGGCATGCAGCAGTGTGAGGCGTGCAGCAGTGTGAGGCGTGCAGCAGTGAGTAATGCAGCAGTGTGCAGCAGTGTGTGCCATGCAGCAGTGTGTGGCGTGCAGCAGTGTTTTTCGTGTAGCATTGTGCGGTGTGCAGCAGTGTGCGGTGTGCAGCAGTGTGAGGCATGCAGCAGTGTTTTGTGTAGCAGTGTGAGGCATGCAGCAGTGTGAGGCGTGCAGCAGTGTGAGGCGTGCAGCAGTGTGAAGCGTGCAGCAGTGTGAGGCGTGCAGCAGTGTGAGGCGTGCAGCAGTGTGAGGCGTGCAGCAGTGTGCGGCGTGCAGCTGTGTAATGCAGCAGTGTGCGAAGCAGTGTGTGGCGTGCGGTAGTGTGCAGCAGTAGTAGTGTGTGGCGTGCAGCAATGTTTCGTGTAGCAGTGTGCAGCATACAGCAGTGTGCGACATGCAGTAGTGTGCGGCTTGCAGCAGTGTGTGGCGTGCAGCAGTGTGTGGCGTGCAGCAGTGTGTGGCGTGCAGCAGTGTGTGGCGTGCAGCAGTGTGAGGTGTGCAGTAGTGTGTGGCGTGCAGCAGTGTCGTGCAGCATGCAGCAGTGAGTAATGCAGCAGTGTGCAGCAGTGTGTGGCGTGCAGCGTGCAGCAGTGTGTGCCGTGCAGCAGTGTTTCGTGTAGCATTGTGCAGCGTGCAGCAGTGTGTGGCATGCAGCAGTGTGTGGCGTGCAGCAGTGTGAGGCGTGCAGCAGTGTGAGGCGTGCAGCAGTGAGTAATGCAGCAGTGTGCAGCAGTGTGTGCCATGCAGCAGTGTGTGGCGTGCAGCAGTGTTTTTCGTGTAGCATTGTGCGGCGTGCAGCAGTGTGCGGTGTGCAGCAGTGTGAGGCATGCAGCAGTGTTTTGTGTAGCAGTGTGAGGCATGCAGCAGTGTGAGGCGTGCAGCAGTGTGAGGCGTGCAGCAGTGTGAGGCATGCAGCAGTGTGAGGCGGCAGTGTGAGGCATGCAGCACTGTGGCGTGCAGCGGTGTGCAGCAGTGTGCGGCGTGCAGCAGTGTCGTGCAGCATGCAGCAGTGTCTGGCAGCATGCAGCAGTGTTGTGCAGCATGCAGCAGTGTTGTGCAGCATGCAGCAGTGTTGTGCAGCATGCAGCAGTGTCGTGCAGCAGTGTGCAGCAGTGTGTGGCGTGCAGCAGTGTGCAGCAGTGTGTGGCGTGCAGCAGTGTTTCGTGCAGCAGTGTGTGGCGTGCAGCATTGTTTCGTGCAGTAGTGTGCGGCGTGCAGCAGTGTGAGGCGTGCAGCAGTGTGAGGCGTGCAGCAGTGTGAGGCGTGCAGCAGTGTCGTGCAACATGCAGCAGTGAGTAATGCAGCAGTGTGCAGCAGTGTGTGCCATGCAGCAGTGTGTAGCGTGCAGCAGTGTTTTTCGTGTAGCATTGTGCGGCGTGCAGCAGTGTGTGGCGTGCAGCAGTGTGTGGCGTGCAGCAGTGTTTTGTGTAGCAGTGTGAGGCATGCAGCAGTGTGGGGCGTGCAACAGTATGGTGTGCAGCAGTGTGAGGAGTGCAGCAGTGTGAGGCGTGCAGCAGTGTGAGGCATGCAGCAGTGTGAGGCATGCAGCACTGTGTGGCGTGCAGCGGCGTGCAGCAGTGTGCGGCGTGCAGCAGTGTGCTGCGTGCAGCAGTGTGCTGCGTGCAGCGTGCAACAGTGTGTGCCGTGCAACAGTGTGTGCCGTGCAACAGTGTTTCGTGTAGCATTGTGCGGCGTGCAGCAGTGGGAGGCGTGCAGCAGTGGGAGGCGTGCAGCAGTGGGAGGCGTGCAGCAGTGAGGCGCGCAGCAGTGTGCGGCGCGCAGCAGTGTGCGGCGTGCAGCTGTGTAATGCAGCAGTGTGCGAAGCAGTGTGTGGCGTGCGGTAGTGTGCGGCGTGCAGCAGTAGTAGTGTGTGGCGTGCAGCAATGTTTCGTGTAGCAGTGTGCAGCATACAGCAGTGTGCGACGTGCAGTAGTGTGCGGCTTGCAGCAGTGTGTGGCGTGCAGCAGTGTGTGGCGTGCAGCAGTGTGTGGCGTGCAGCAGTGTGTGGCATGCAGCAGTGTGTGGCGTGCAGCAGTGTGAGGCGTGCAGCAGTGTGAGGTGTGCAGCAGTGTGTGGCGTGCAGCAGTGTGTGGCGTGCAGCATGCAGCAGTGAGTAATGCAGCAGTGTGCAGCAGTGTGTGGCGTGCAGGGTGCAGCAGTGTGTGCTGTGCAGCAGTGTGTGCCGTGCAGCAGTGTTTCGTGTAGCATTGTGCAGCGTGCAGCAGTGTGTGGGGTGCAGCAGTGTTTTGTGTAGCAGTGTTTTGTGTAGCAGTGTGCGGCGTGCAGCAGTGTGAGGCGTGCAGCAGTGTGAGGCGTGCAGCAGTGTGAGGCGTGCAGCAGTGTGTGGCGTGCAGCAGTGTGAGGCGTGCAGCAGTGTGTGGCATGCAGTAGTGTGAGGCATGCAGCAGTGTGTGGCATGCAGCAGTGTGAGGCATGCAGCAGTGTGAGGCATGCAGCAGTGTGAGGCATGCAGCAGTACATGAAATACAAGCATCTCACTGCTAATGGGTTAAACACTGAATATAATACCATTTACCAGCACAACATGGGTCTAGAGACACACAGAAAGGCAGAATAGAGTCCGCTATTTCAGATCACATTCTCAGCCTACAGCTTGGTGCCATTAGCTGGTGCGCTTACACCACCACTGTTAAGCGCCCGGCTTTTAACTAGTGCACCGCGTGCTGCCCCACGAGTCCGCCAGTAACTGCAACACTGGGGCTCGTGCCCCAGCCCTTTCACTTTATAAATCACTGTTAGCAGATCTGTTAATCCCACTGGTGCAACTCCAGTGAGGCAGGACTACGGCTCCCACAATGCATCACATTATTAAACGAAAGCTCAGGACTGGAAAAGACTCGAGACCTGACTGTTCAACTGAAACCCCCACCGCAGCAGCCTCAGCGCCTGGTTACCCTTGGGGGCGATTAGACGCACTTTACAAAACTTGTTGATGTTAAATTGATAATGAATACGTGGTTGCTGGCGAATGAGTGCATCAGATAATCTGTGCTAGAAGTAAAATGTGGACTTTATGCCACACCCGAGCGAATAAACGGAAATACTTCTTTGCTCGGATACCAACCCCACCTTGTTCTCTCTCTTACACACACATCACGCACATGGTCACTGCTTATCATGAACTAGCATTACGGGCGCTCTATTACATAAATAAAAAGCCATGGTGAATGCTGCTGCATGCTGTTTGGCAGGTGGGAGGGGTAAATAAAAGGCCACAGTGATTAAACAAAGAAAGTGAAACCAGCCATGGCATCTTGCTGGATGATGTTTGGGAGACAGAGAACAAGAGCGCACTGAAGCTGACGAGGAGGGAGTGGGAGGGGGGAGTGGGGGCGGGCCGCAGTTGTAAAAGGCAGGGAGAGGGTGAGATTGAGGAAGGGAAAGATAGGGATCAAAGGAAAAAACAAGGGGGTGGCAAATGGTGTGCACTTTGATGTCCTCAGTGGCCACGCGGCTCACTGAGGACATCAAAGCAAGTGATCAGGCAGTGCTTTTCAGGCTGCCAAATGGTGCGCGCGCCCAGGGCACATGCACTGTATTTGGCGGCCTGAAAAGCCACTGTTTGCACTTCCAAAACTCGCTTACTATAAGTCTCGCCAGTGCAGCGCTAAAGCGCTGTCTCAGGCGAGACCTAAAAAAGGGGGCTGATGTATCAAGGGCTTTTACCCATTCTCTGTGGGTAAATGTGATGGTACATATTGGGAAAGATTCTTATGAAATCTACATATTTCCTATCAGTGAAAGACTGAAACGTAGCCAAAAAAACAAATATGATTTGATATTTCCTGATTCTCTACAGTTTATAAAATAAAAAACCACACCTAAAGCTTCTAACCCCTGTGTCTTTAGACCAAAAACCACAAAACATAAAAAAGGAAGAAACAATATTTTAGTGACATCCCTAAGCAACAAAACTCAAGAAGAAGAATGTTAGTCCAGTCTTTCTTACTGCTACCTTATATAACAAAGTTACATTGTATTGGCCCCTTCAGGAAGAAATAAAAATTAGTCTTTCACTCTCCTTTTCTTTCTTTAAATGGCATTTAGTTTGTGGTTGTGCAGGTTTTTTTTTCAGTGTTTATATGTTTACACTGGTGAGGGCTATTTCCCTTCTGGTGGGGTTTTATCAGTTATTATAGGTTTAAACCTAAAACCGGACAGCCTACACATAATGTAACACCATGAAGCTTGCGCATGCAGACGCCGTGCTGATGTCTGTAGACCTCAAAAAGGCATTTGATACAGGCCAATGGGATTTTCTGTACGAGGTGATGTCACGAATGGGCCTGGGGGAAAACTAAGTTAAATTGGTCAAATTGCTGTATGCTACTCCGACGGCTCGGATCAAAACTGGTGCCACACTGTCACCACAATACAGGGTGTGTAGAGACATGAGGCAGGGGTTCACATTGGAGCTGTTGCTGTTTGCTATGGCCATTGAGCCTCTTGCGGAGCTTTTTAGGCAGATAGGTAGGGGTCTCGGCATGGTGGCTGGGGTACAGGAACATTATCTCACTCTAAATGGATGACATCCTCCTCTACTTGATAGATGGCAACATGGGAGTTGAGAGAGTATTGGAACTTCTGCGGGATTTTTAGAAGGTGCTTGGCCTCAGGATCAATAAAGACACGTATTTCCCATGCCCCCGGGCGCATCATGGCCACTGAGCCTTCCCCCAGACCCGACATGGTCACCCACTTCTAATACCTGGGGATCCAACCTCTGCAAGGGTAATCTGGGGAAAGCTCTACCTGAGGTCTTGTGTACTTTTTTGGGCGCTCCCTTAAACTGCCCATTATGGCTCAGATCTCAGTGTCGAATATGGTAATGCTCCTGTGGCTCCTTTATTTTTTTACTAACTTTCCGATAGGCATCCTGGTCTTGTAGTTTAGACAACTGGACACTTTGGTGTGTGACTTGATATGGGATGGAGGTCATCATCGGGTGGCTCTGGCTGTCCCTTGACACCCCCACAACTCATGCCATTCTGCAGTTAGTGGGCTCCATTAGACACTTGGTGACCTGGTTCTATCGATCCCTCTTGGCAATGGTCCGTGGTCCTCGGTCTACTTTGCAGGAAAAATGGGAGGGGATCCTGCAGCGTGACCTACCGAACCCAGAATGGTGTAAGACATTAGCATCCCCCAAAAAATCTCTATGAACAAGAGACTAAAATACCTCAAATTTAACTATGTTCACATGAATTACATGACACCGCATAAAATCCAGGTAGTCTAGAGGGGTGAACCTCACCCTTTTCTGCGATGTAGGCACTTGGATGTTGATTTTGCTTATGTGGTTTGGTACTGTCCCCGGCCACATCCTTTCTGGGAAGAGGTAATTACAGCCCTGGACTACACTCTGGGGCGCTCCCTTCCCTGCTCCTTAGAGACTTGTATTTTAGGGCTATTTCCGAGACTGAATGCATGAAAGGTGGGCACACGGTTTGTAGATTTGGCTCTGGAATTGGCTAAAAGGCGCACTGCCATGACCAGGAAATCTGTGGTGAGGCCCATGATTAGTATCTGGAGATCTGATGTGACCCAGTGGGTGAGAGCAGAGGAGCGGGCATTGGTCTGTTAGGAGACTCGAGGGGTGAGACGACGCCCTATAGCGGACCTATGGACTGAGGTATTGGTGGCCTGGGAACACCCAGAGTGCTATTTGAGGGGAGACCCAGAGGCCAATGATAGTTCACCTGAGGGGGCAGAGGTTACACTGGGGGACCAGGTGGGAGAGATGGACGAGCACTGAATTGGGAGGGACTCTGGTAACCTCTGCCCTAGATACCCATCCTGTGAACAAAGTAGTGCAGATTCCTTTGCTTTTTGAGCAGGATTTGAGACGAGGTCTTGAGTGGAGGGGTCATCTGTCCCATCACCCAAGGAGAGCTGCAGGGAGATAGGCTCCTGACCCACATTCCCCGCTCGCCCACTTAATAACCATTGTATTTATTCCCCTGCACTAATGATTGAGAGCGTGAGCCCAGCCGGGTCACGTTGTGCCTGTATGGTTTGTTTATTAATTTCACTGCCTTTTCTTTTCCTCCACCTTTGTTAGACCATTGGCTACCTCTATGACCGTAACATATGTCATTGTACTGAATTGTTTGATGACCTCCCTTCGTAAAAGCAAGGGGACATCTCCTGTAAACAACAAATATATGGAATTAATGTTATAACAGACACGACTGGAATGATTTATGAACCACAGAAGATAAGTCTTTATTGCTTTTAAACAGTCTGTTGATCTGTGGTAGCATGCTGTACATTGTAAAAGTTAAACAAAATGCCAATAAATAGATGTTAAAAAAATAATTCTATGTTTAAGGTCACCAATAAAATATTTTCAAACTGCCTGCTCCCGCTGCTACCCTCAATTGTGGGACTGGGCCAGGGCTGATTTATTCTGGGTCGCTCCAAGTCTCACAATCTCCGTACAACTTTTGCCTGAATGCACACACTTGATCCTCAACTCTCTTCAGCAGCGCGCTCCTCAACGACATCAAGGTTTTTGATTCTTTCGAGTGGCCTTACCTTTGTACGTTTATTGCGCTCCTGGATATCAGCCCACGATTCATCCGACAGATACAACTTCTATACACTGTACTCACTGCCCGAATTTGACTTAATGGCATGCTATCTAATCCTTTTCTGATAACCTGCGAGACACGCGAGGGATGTCCGCTATCCCCGCTCCTATTTGCCGTGGCAATGAAGCCCGTTGCAGGGCACCTTTGGCAGCATCACTCCCACCACGGCCTCAGTTTCACAGCTCAAGGTTTGGTGGTTTCAACATATGCAGCTGATGTTACCCTCTATATTTGTAAGCCCACTGAGAATTTAGACCAGATCATAGAGGAGGTCATACACTTTAGGGGATTCTCTGCCGCACAGGTCAACTGGTCCAAATCAATACATTTCCCCTCACCAACAGCACACAGTGCTTCCCATAGGAATATCGGCTGGAGTGGGTATCTGACCTGGTCTGTTACCTGGGTGTTTTGCTCAGCCGCGACCTGGACGAGCTCTGGAGGGCTAACTTTGGCTGTGCCGCGGTGTTGTTGGAGGACAGAATCCCGATATGGTCTTACCTACTACTATTATGTCTGGACGGACTGCTATCGCCAAAATTGCCATACTTCCGAAATATTTGCACCTTTTTCTCAATGTATCCGTAACCCTCACGGCTCACTTCCTTCGGAGACTGAGATCCAACCTAGTTGCACTGACCTAGGCTGGAAAGCAACCTATGATTTCCTGGGAAACCCTCACTCTGCCACTGGATCAGGGGAATTGGGTGCGCCCGACATGACTCAGTATGTACTTAGGGACAATACATACACTTCTGCCTCTATACTACGCATTTCCAACTGCACACGGCCATTGGGACAGACCATGCTGCACCTTACCCCCTGACCACTGCACTACACTGTACCTGCCCTACAATCTTCCGTAGATGAAGACTGACACCGTGGACGGCATACGCTGGGCATGGGATGGAATAAGAACAACTGCAGCGCTCTCCTGCCTAAATGCCCCTTCGATGACACTTGGGCGCAATCCTCTTGTGTCACACCTGCAGGACGGGGGCGCCACAGTGAGGGTGCTGGGATGTGGCCTAGTGCTGTTCTCAGATCTCTGTCTAGATGACCATTTCATACCTCCATTTGAAGACCCTGGAATAACACACCCAAATGCGCTTGAGCTCCTCTTATATCACCAACTTCAGGCCACCTGCCATGCACTACAAGACACATTTTCTGTCCCCCCCCCCCCATCCCCTTGCTCCCAACTCTGGAACATTTTCTTGCAAACTGACTATGTGCCTCTAATTCGTCATGCAAGCTACATACAGCCCATGTCCAAATACCAGTGGCACACACTACTTGGGAGGCGGACACAAACCACCCTATCACTGACGCTCAGTGGTTCTACTGTTGTGGCCAGACAGCTATTCTCTCCCCAAATTACAGACTACACCTAATCCACTTTTTATTTTTGCATCACCTATATCGCACCCCATTACAGCTCCTTCGTATGGGGCTGGTCACTGATGTACACTGTCTTTGATGCACAGCGCCACAAGCCTCCTTCTTACACCCTGCATGTGAATGTCCGCATGTGCCAGCTTTTTTGTCTGAAGTGTTCTCCACTGTGCATGTCATTACTGGCCATTCCCCGGCATGCTGCCCACTGGTGGGCCTCTGGGACAATGTGCGGGATGTACCTGTGGGGAACCGCAGACTTACCCCCATGCTTCTTCTCTTGGTCAAGTGTAGGGTTGCCAAAAATTGGGGATGACGGCCTGGCCCCACGATAGAGGCTTGGTAGAAGAATGCAACATATTGTCAAGAACAATTATCCCACCTTTGGAAACCAATGCCCCTACGGTCCTGCCCCAAGGATATTTGGGGACCCCTTCTCATCTTTCTAAGACAAAGGGATCCCCTCATCTCACCGGAAATGGAGACCTACCCCGAACAGCACTTAAATCCCTGGGTCCTAAATACGAATGGTCTCTGTGCTCGGCTCCCTCAAGACCTGCCACCTATGATGTACTCACTTTGAACCATGGCATTCCCCGCCCAGGTATCAGTGGTCCGGATTGAGAGGCACTCTCACCATGAGGAAGACAAAGCAGCAGTTGTGATACTTGAGACCCGGGGGGAGGGGTGGGGCCGAGAACTGTGCACACCGTTGTTGTGAACTTTATTGCTCTGTGCCGTGCGCCCTCTCTTTTTCTCCACTCCCTCACCCCCTCCTTGCCGTCCCCACTTACCTGCCTTGGGGATATTATTGTACTGTTGAGAACTAGGTTTGGTGGTGGTGAAGCAAGTTTTTGACAAGTTCATTGTTACGCTGTGCAATTCTCAATAGCTAATAAAGTGCTGGGTTCTTGTGGGAACTCTAAGTGAAACTAATGTACATGAACACTGGCAACTTAGTAGACTGCTTGTAGATAATGCTTTGTTACTTTCATATGTTTACCATGGGAATGAAGAAGGATGTAGCAGACCATTGGACGATATTTTTACCATTGGACTAAGATGGATACATGCATTTTTGTGTTTAATATCTGTGTTCCTAGTTATGATACTTCAGAGCTCTTTCACTACCCTTTCCTTAGAGCCAGCTCTGAGAGCTTTATGCTGTCCAGACTGGTCCAGACTAGTTGTTCTGTCACTATCCTTTTCCTGGCTTTTCCCTTCTTACACTGTGAGCTACTGCTGATGGTGTTTTCTAAATTCCTTTAAGAATACAGCTACTGCTGTGACTAACTTCTAAATTGAGAGAGGAGACTTGGACGAGTTTCCAGGGCTGCTCTTTATGAGGAGTTCAATTAAAATTTAATTCTATTCTAAATGCTCCTAAATATTCTCGCTTTTTTCTGAAAAGGACTCTTTATGGGTTCTGGTCGGTAAGTATCTGTGGTCACGCAGTAAAACGCACCCAACCAAACGTTTATGGGCGAAAGGATTGCTTTATTTGAGGTAGCCCCTTTAGTCACGATAGCGCCCCAGTATATAAAGAAGTAACATAGGATGAACAAAACAGTTGAAACTTGAGGCAGTCCGTGAGGTCTTCTTGTTCGTATCTTGCCCCCTTTTTATTGTGCTTCTTTTTTCTCCGGGAGTCGCCCACCTCTTTTTCTTGGTTTGCTTGCTCTTGGTAAAGAAATAATGTACTATCAGTGGTTGTATTCCTCAGTTGGTTCTGTCACCACACCCAGGTGCTTAGTGGAGTTTGGGACTGTGTCTATGCTTTAAGCATGCAACCCTTTCCATTACCCTTGAGGGTCAAGAGAGATATGGGCTTCCCGAGGTCTTCCTTCCCGCCAGTGCCGAAAGAAGTATAGAAAAGGCGGCACTTGCCTCCAGGGTCGTGGCGGGGTCGTCTTGGCCTTCTCTGCCTCTCCCGGGCAGTTAGGAAGTGGACCGTCTCCATTCTCTACCTCGTAGGAACGGCCCCTCGAAATCAGCGTGTCTCTGTCCCTGATTGGCCCGGAGTCGGGCGTTCTCGTGACGTATGCCCCAACCGCTGGATTAAACCCAGATCAGTCGACTGGGGGTGAGTGTTTGATTTGCTCAAACGCTCCGTCCATCATCCCCTTTGGTATCGCTTTGTTCGCCCTAATTTGGCAGGGTATGCCCAGATGTGGGTCCCTTGCTCACTTTGCCACTGGATTCAAGATAGCCTGGCTGATGAGGGTTATGAACCCGAAACCGGCCCCAGGATGCTTGTTTCCGGTCCAGGGAAGACATGGCTTGGCAGTTGGGGCTGGACTGTTGCCATGAGGCACAGGGTCAGACTGATTTGCATATGGCCATGTCTGAACTGGGGTGGTGGAGGGAGCTGCAGAATGATGATGGATTAATACCAGATCAGTCGACTGGGGGTGAGTGTTTGATTTGCTCAAACGCTCCGTCCATCATCCCCTTTGGTATCGCTTTGTATATAATATTTAAAAAACTTCCACTTAAAGCCCTGGTGACGCCACGACAATGTTGCTGCTCCTGAGTTTCGAAAAGAGAAGGGAAATCCAGAGAGAAAATGACTCTCTTTAAAGGTTTTTCCCTTCCTCTACAATGCTCACTACGCACACATCGATGTGCCTGCTGTCACTGCAGTCCGGAAAAACAAACGGACCGCCTGTGCCAGGCCACAAAACAGAGCCCGATAGAGACCCGTTTCGAGGCCCTCTTAAAAAAACTGCTGGTGCTCAGACCGGGTGAGACCCGGCCCACTTAAAGCCCTGTCTACAAGTCTTATCTGCCTGCCTATGCCGCCTTTATCTCTAATTCAGCTTTTTCTAAATTACCTCTATTTCTACCTCGCCCCTTGGAGTACAGCACCCCTTCGCCTCTCTCTACATTTTCTTCTGCTTATATCTATCTCGCTCTGCCTCACTCCAAAAACCTTATCCATTTCTCTACCTTTATCTTCCACTATCTACATCTCCTTATCTTTCCTTCGGCTACTTCACATTTGTCTACATACTTTATGTTATGTTAAAACGGATTTGTAGAGCGCATAGCTACTCAGGAGAGTATCCCGGCGCTAAGACAAAAAGATGCAGAGGCCAGGGATGGGACATCGGTCTCGGGGCGGTCGGCCATTATACAGCTTGTTGGAACAGCCAGGTTTTCAACTGTTTCCTGAAAACCATTATGCTCGTGGCCTGCCTCAGCAAAAGAGGCAGCTTGTTCCAGAATCTAGCCACTAGCACTTGAATAGAACGTCCGCCGCGTCGGGCTCTAAGACATTTAGGGATAACGATTAAGTGTTGGTGTGCTGACCTAAGGGATCTGCCAGGTACGTAATGTGAAACTCTTCTGCAGATGTAAAGTGCCCCTATGCCATGTAGAGCTTTAAAGGCAAGGACAAGTGCTTTGAAAAGTATTCTGCATCGGACAGGCAGCCAGTGCAGCATCTTCAGATGGTTACTTCTCTCCTCTTACTTCACATATCTTTCTACATCTTCTGTTTATATTTCTGTCCTTCTCCTGTATTTTGTCCCGTCCAATTTCACTTACTCAGCAGTATTACAAGTAAATGTCTAACCAGGTAAGTGCACACAAGAGTGACACGGCAGAAGAAGAGAAATTATGAGATATTTGACAGATTCTTAAGGTACGGAATGGTGAAAATCATCAGCGCAGCCCTTTTATTTTCACTGTTGCAACAAGAATGCCAAAAGCAAAGAGGGATGTATTTGTGATGACAAATAAGCTATGTACACGTTTTATTGTAATATTATGCACTAATCTACTAAAAATCTACCAAGTCACCCGTAGCATATTTTCATACAATGGGAATGGGAAAAAGAAGCTCCCTGAATACGACATGAAATATTGTTGTTTTAAGTAAATTAATCGATCCATTTTTGCAAATAAGTGGCTTTATCAGCCAAACTTTCTTTGGGTACTATTTGGCTCGTGGACACCAGACAGATATAGCTTTTGGCTGTTTATGCGTGCTCCAGTTTTTTAATGTTTAACATATAATGCAATATTGTTTAGCACCACAATGGCTTCAATGAGCTGAAAAGGAGTTACAAGTTCAAAACTGACCAAACAGGAGTTCCCAAAATAAATCTTGCCAGGGATCCCAACATCCTTAAAATGTCACTGCAGCAACATTAAAGACCCTTGGGGTATGGGTGCAATCCTGAATGCGACCTTCTTATGGGTGCAATACAGAATGCGACCTGTGTGGATGTGCGATTCATGTCACACGCATGGCTACAATGATAAATAGGCCCTGTCCAGTTATTCGTGCCCCAAACGTTTGACATGCTCTGTGACATAACAGAGGTCAGTCAGTGTTGCAGCAGAGTGTGAATCTTAAAAATAATATGGGAGGTTGTAGCTTCTCTGTGGAGGCACCCGCACAGTGGAATTCCCTCCCGGCTCATCTGCGCTGTTAATCAGATATCAGGCTTTACAGGAAAAACCTGAAAACGTGCCTGTTCAGACACGTCTATCAATGCTGATACAAACCAACCACTTATTGACTTATCACAGCGGCCTCTCAGCCTATTATTTAGCGCCAAGAAACCTTTTTCGAATGTGCGCTCTACTAACAAAACATAATATAACATTGTAAAGTAACAGAGTATCCAGTGTTGGTAACCCCCTGGTCGCTATGGATGTGGCCTCTACGTCGGCCATAATGCTCACAACTAGGCACTATGGATGTGGAGATCATGTCCTAGCGCCTGGCACCGGAGCAGCAGGTGTTGTGTGCTGCTCTGATGCTCCCTCCCTCACCCTGTCATGTCCCCATGGGTCAGAGCAGGAGACTCTCCAGCTCCAGCCAGGGGGTATAACAGACTTGCAAATGACACTATTGCGTCAGTGAAGCAATTATGTCATTTGCAGGGCTCGCACCCAAGAAAAGGCTTTTCGTTTCCCTGCGAGCGTGGAGGGAGCTTAAAATGGCCTTTTTCTCCGTCTTCCCAGTAAAGTGTGCATAAAGGACGTGTCTTGCTGTTAGACCTGGCATCTTTTTGCGGGGTCATTTTTCTTCTGACCTCCTATTTTTTGACTGTTGGCTGCATTTAGATTTTTGATGGTTTTAGGACTCTGGTCACTTTAACATTGCTGACCAGTGCTAACGTGCAAGTGCTCCCTGTATAAAATGTATTGGTGATTAGTTTATCCATGATTGGCATATTTGATTTACTAGTAAGTCCCTAGTAAAGTGCACCAGGAATTCCCAGGGCCTGTAAATCAAATGCTACTAGTAGGCCTGCAGCACTGATTGTGCCACCCACACGAGTAGCCCTGCAAACCTGTCTTAGACCGACCACTGCAGTGTATGTGTGTGCAGTTTTAAACTGCCATTTCGACCTGGCATGTGTACCCACTCTGCCTATTGCTTTGTTGGGCTGACCTGCTGCTTGCTGCTTCTGAACTGGGAGTGAAAGAACTGAACTTTGATTTCTACATCCTGCTTCCAAGGTTCTCCAAGGGTTTGTGTATGCTCGCATCTTGTTAAGAAATCTTAGGGCCATCAAAGACTTCACCTTCCAGTGCCTGGGCTCTTCTGCTGAGAGTCTTGACTTGCCAAGTAGTGCCAAATCTAGTTCCTGGGCTCATGGAAGTGTAACCTGGTGATCTAAAGATAAAATCCATGCATCAATTCCCAGCGCCTGTTTTCTTGGTGCATTGCCATTGCCTGCATTGAAGCATGGTTCCCGCTGGAAGCATCAAACACGGTTCACTGCAGGCCCCAGCCCTCCGCGAAGGAAAAATTGCCGCATTATGAGTCCCAAGCATCATGTCACCAACATCCATGGCACCTGCTCCGACTCAGTGTCTGGATCATGGCTGCTGTATCGAAGCAGCGCTTGCATCACCGATGCAGCGTGTCTGGATTTTCAACGATTCGTCCCTCGATGTCGACTCTTCATCAACACCACACCACAGTAAGGAACCGAGGCCGCTTCTCTGGAAACCGACGGATCACCTCCCCTGCCAGTAAGAAACTGACAAAACACCTACCCTGTCAGTAAGGAATTGACGCATCACTTCCCCTGCCTAGCACTATGGAACTGACGCATCACTGCCCCTGTTTAGCAAGGAACCGACGCATTGCTTTGGTTTTCCGGCACCTCACCTCCCCTACACCTTGCGCCGTCTTTGATTTTTGACCCATCTAGGTACTTTATGCCTCAACAAACATAATCCATTGATTACTATGGACTAGACTTGCTTAATCTTTTAAAAGAGATATCTTGACTTGTGTATGTCGGATTTTTGTAATTTTGGTCTTGTTTTATTCAGATAAATATTGGATATTTTTCTAAACTGGTGTGGACTCCTGTTGTAGTGTTTTCATTGTTAGTGTGTGTACATATATTTGACACATTGCCTCTGTGATAAGCTTGACTACTGGTGCCAAGCTACCAAGGGGTGAGCAGGGGTTATTTTAGCTGTGTGATTCTATGGCCGGACCGGAGGCTCAGATTATGCTTCTCAATTATTTACTACTCAAAATAGCAGCCAATGAAAAACCAGTAAAACATATGTAAAACACTACATGTCCCATAAGGCTTTGAACCACGCCTCCTTCATTAACCAATCCACAAGGTCCATAGTATACAAAATAGCGAGGTACCATCTTGACTGCCTTTTTCTTTGCTGCTCCGTATTCAAGATAAGTACCTCGTTATTTTACTCATTATAATATCTGTATTGTCATATATGCTAAATTATATTGTCGATTGCCCTGCTTTACCTCTTAGCGTTGTTGCGCTCACGCTGCGTTCGGCGAGCGATATGCTTTAATTATATTCTTCCTTCAGCACGCAATGCACTGTTCTTTATTAGGTTTTTGTTCGATTTTTCACACTCCTTTCACGGTGATTATAAGGGCTTAAACTCACATCTGCGAGTGAAGTTGGCCATATGCATGCGTGCTCCTTTTGCTTACCGGCAGGGTCCGCCGCCCCCCTCTGGGAGCGAAGTCGCGTTGGGGAGCCCGCTCGGGCTGCTTGCGTGTGCCTCGGGAGCCTGCACGCGTCAGTGCACGCATCTGCAGACTCCCACATGCACGCTGGGTGATACCTCTCCCCAGGCTAGAAGAATTGAGAGAAAGCAGCAAAACAGTGTTGTGCCGGTACCGGGCCTCTGATAAGAACTTTTCCAACACTTTTTGAGCATTTTGGGCATATTTGCTTTTTCCTGATTTCTGAATGCAGAATTGGTAATTTTTGGAAAATCCCCTGATTAACTTAGGCAGGAAGGGCTAACTCCCCTCCATTAGTCCTAACCTACAGGGTTTTCTGGTACCTTCGGTGGCCTCGCTGTCCCAGCATTGGCTCCCACTCGGCACCCTGTCTCACTAGAGGGTCTGGGTTGTAAAATTAGCTTCCCACTGGCGATCCTGAATGGAATATAGATCTATTTATCAAGATGTCGGACTGTGAAGTCTGTGAGGAGGAGTTAGCTGCATATGGTCCTGAAGAGGATGAGGATTACTATTATGACGAGAATATGGAGGCCCTCATTGACAAAACTTTGGATAAAAAGTTAGATAAGCCCCTTGCCTCTGCCTTCCTGCTCATCTCACTCCGCCTGGATCAGTTAGTAGGTGCCACCCCTAGCACTCCGTCTGGCAATCCTACCCCTTCCCCTACTCTCCCACCCTCTGAACCCCAAGGCACCTCTAGGCCCCATGTTACAATTTATTCCAAGTTACACAAAGTTAAGGACAACGATTACAATGTGGGCCCCCTGATCCCTTCTCCTGTGCCTAACCCTGCCGTGCCCCGACCCCCCCCCACAAACTGACACTGAAACCAATACTGATTATTCACAAGAATCGCACACGCGCTAACGTGCCAAGAAGCGCAAGCACTCTCTCTCCCCCATCAATCCTTCCCCTTTCACGTTTGACCCTTCTAGCACTGTCCACCCCTGGTCTTCAGATTGGGCTCCCGCACCAGCAGTGGCGGAATATATGCAGACGAATCTGCACAAGAGCTTCGATAAAGAGGTTCGAGCCCATTTGAGATCAGAGTGCCCCCGACCAGACCATCCAAACAAAACTGGCTTGACCCCTGAAATAGACACGTCAATGCAGACTTTTCTAAAGAAATAGAAAAAAGATCCCAATAAGGGCATAGATAGGGCTCTAAGGGCTTGTCAAGACAAGCAATTGGATGTCTCTGGCCCGTTGGCAAAGATTTTGGAATTAGCGCTTCAGGTGCAAGAGACGGGTGCAGCAATCCACCCGGAGGTCCTAGCTGGGTGGACACAGAGGGCGATCTGCCTCCTTGGAAATGCAAATGATGCCCTGTCTTCGGAGAGACGCAAGTCGGTCCTCCTACGAATTGACCCGCAATTTGTGGATTCTGCCCACGCCGAACCAGGTCCTCTGGCACAGGGCCAGCTTTTCGGTGAACGTTTGTGAAAGACATTGCAAAGTTCGTTAACACATTGACATCCCTGGACAAGTCTCAATCCTCACTCAAGAGAGTAGTCCATTCCCTGTCTGGCAGGGCCAGTCGTTGCAGAGGAAGCTCGACCGGCCGATACAGTCAAAGTCCTCAACGTAGATTCGCCCCTAGACGTAGCGGTTATACGCATGAGCCGGACCAGACCGGATTCTACCCCACTAGATCTGGGGGTTTCCGTGGTCGATATAACAGAGGAATCAACAGAGGTTTCACGAACAATGATGCCTAATCCTCAGGTAACAATCCCTTTTCTTCCTTCGATTCCTCTGGGGGGCAGACTGGTGCACTTTGCGTACAATTGGACAAAGATCATCTCAGATGCGTGGATCATGAACACTGTTCAGGGGTATCAAATAGAGATAATTTGTGTTCCCATTCAACAAGCTCCTCCTGTTCCTCTCCATTTTGCCCTACAAGAACAGTCTTTTATAGACTCAGAACTACTAGAAATTTTGTCACAGCAGGCTATTGATGAGGGACCCTTAATTCCTGAAGGCTTTAGCAGCAATGTCTTCTTGGTACAAAAGAAAGGAGGAAGACAGAGATTAGTATTAAATCTCAGAGAGTTCAACCCCTTCGTTTTCCACAGGCATTTCAAGATGGAGGGAATCCATCTTCTAAGAGACCTGTTAGAAAAGGATTGGATGATTCGTTTGGGCCTAAAGGATGCTTATCTAACAGTCCCAATTTGCCCCTCACACCAGAAATATCTCCAATTTCAATGGAAGGGTCAGTGGTTTCGATACCAATCTCTCCCCTTCGGCCTCTCATCAGCCCCTTGGGTTTTCACCAAACTGTTGAAGCCAGTAGTCACTCGTCTATGAGAAATGGGAGTCCGCATGATTGTTTATCTCTACAACATGCTTCTGTTAGCTCAAGATCAGACAAGTTGTGCACTCACTTACAATGGACGATCTCTCTATTGCAAGAGTTGGGCGTTGTAATTAACCTAAAAAAATCCATGACAACACCGTCCCAACAGGTAGACTTCTTAGGTTTTCAAATAGACTTAGTGAAAGCTCAGTTGCTCCTCCCTGCGACCAAGATCAAATCCATCAAAAGGGAGATATGAACGATTCAAGAGCAAGATGCGGAGACTTTGCTAGAGGCAGACGGTGGTCAGTAGAAGAGTGAAAGTTACACATCAATTGTCTAGAGTTGTTAGCCGGCTTGTTTGCTCAGGTTGATCTCCCCACTGAAGATCAATTGTTGCATCCTCCTCAGGATGGACAATGTGTCAGCGGTGAGATATATAAATCGCCTAGGAGGGACGAGATCTCGTCTGTTGGCCAACATTGCCAGAGAATTTTGGCACTTCTGCCTGGCACAGAAGATCAGGATAGTTGAGGAATACATTCCCGGCAAGAAAAATCAAGTAGCAGATTGGAACTGCAGATTTTTGAGGGACTTCAGCGACTGGAAGCTCCATCCTTCCGTGTTCCTAAAGATCATGATTATCCGAGGCCCATATCAGTTAGATTTTTTTGCCTCTCACCTCAACACCCAACTTCCCCGCTTCTACAGCTGGAGACCGGATCTGATGGCATTGGGAACCGATGTGTTCCTTCATCACTGGGGATCTCAGAGGAATTATACCTTTCCCCCCTTTGATTAATACCGAGAGTAGCGGCTCAGGTCCGGCGGCAGGCAACCTCTTTGGTATTAGTCAAACCATTACGGAAGACACAATCGTGGTTTCAGATTCTGCTGCAGTTGTCAGTGGATCTGCCATTTCAACTGCCCGTTTTTCCGATGCTCCTCCAGGACCCAGTGGGATCTCCGCATGCTCTGGTCCTTCAGAATCAGCTAGTTCTGATGGTTTGGATGCTCTCAGGAGACATGAACGAACTGAGGGCCTTTCATCGGCAGCTGCTGAGTTTATACAACAGGCTTGGGCTCCATCCACCCGTAAGAGATATTCTGCAGCTTGGAAGCGCTGGATGGGTTGGTGCCTTCAACGACAAGTGGATCCCGTGGGATCTGATTTGAAGGAGATCTTAAATTTTTTGTCCGAATGTGCAGAGTCAGGTCTTTGCTATAGATCAGTGAATAACTTCAGATCTGCTTTATTGGCTGGACACAATCACATTGATGGTTAACCAATGGGGATCCATCAAACGGTTTGTAAGTTAATGAAAGGTATCAGGGTCACTCGCCCACTGAGACCCAGATACACTACTTTATGAGATGTGTCTAATGTTCTTTCATTGTTAGAATCATGGCCAGACAATAAAGATTTTTCGCTGAAACAATTATCAGCAAAACTATGTTGTTACGTCTTATTAGAGTTTCTGATGTACATGCTTCAGATCTAGCAGGAAGGATTTTCTCTCCCCAGGGTGTATCATTCATTATCTCTAGAAGAACAAAAATGATGTCTCGTTCGGTTGAGTATCCTGCTTTTCCTCATAATGATAAGTTATGTGTTTTGAAATGTTTAAAAATCTATGAAGAACGTACCTTATCTCACAGATCAGATCCTTTAGGACCATTACTTTTGTCAATCCAGAAACCCTTTCGCCCAGTATCGGCGGCCACTTAGGCTTGTTGGGTCCGATGGGTGATGGCTGAAGCAGTATAAATGTTTCTGTGTATGGAGCGCATTCAGCAAGGGGTGCTATGGCATCTAAAGCCTTTTTTATGGGTTCCAGATTGGAAGATATTTTGAAGGCAGCAAATTGGTCATCTGACTCAATGTTTAAACTATTTTATTATAAACCCATTACAAGTTTCTTCTGTTGTTGTTGTTGCTCAGCTTTGAACCAGCATATTCTGAGCCTCCGGTCCTGTCATAGAATACAAAATTTTCCAGCATTCACGACAAAATGTTTCGATTCTATTAAGGACACAGAGGCAAGCATTATCCCACCCGTTGGGACAGGTAAGAATGTTTTACAACTTTCATGTTGTCATATGATGCATAGGACATGTTTTTCGTTCCCACCCTAATGGACCAAACTTTTGTTTCTGTGGTTTTCAAACTTGTTTCTGATTTCAGGAACGGATTCCAAACAGAGCTAAAACTGGGATGTCTCGAGGCGAGGAAGTCTTCGCTGTTGGTGGGTAAGTTGTCTCATCTGGGACCTGTTTTTGGATTTGCTCTCCGTTGAGACCCAGAACTGTATCCCGTTTTGTTTACTTGATGAATAAGACTGCTTGTTGCAAAGAAAGAGGCAGTCAAGATGGTGCCTCGCTATTTTGTATACTATGGAACTTGTGGATTGGTTAATGAAGGAGGCGTGGCTCAAAGCCTCATGGGACATGTAGTGTTTTACATATGTTTTACTGTTTTTTCATTTTGTACTCCCTTACCCTGACTAGAGTGAGGGTCCCTACTTGTACAGGGTTTAAACCACTGGCAACTAGAGACCCCGTTTCTAATACTCGCCCTCTATGTTGGAATCTCCAAGCAACTCCTACAAAGACTCCAGACCATCCAGAATGCTGCCACTAGACTCATACTGGGCACCCCATGCTGCATCTACATTGCACCGCACCACAATGAGCTCCACTGTCTCCCCATTCACAAATGCAGCCAATTCATACTCCTAACTCACACATACAAAGCCATACACAACATTGGACCCACCTACCATAACACACTCATACACTTTCACCAGCCAACCAGACACCTATACTCTATCTCACAATCGCTTGCACACACCCTCCTCATTCACAAAAACAAGGCTGAGTTCGCTTGTTCTCTTGCATTGCACCCAAAACATTGAACGTCCTCCCTCAGTCCATCAGGGCCTCCACTTCACTTCTTGAGTTCCTGGCTCTTCGAATAACTCTACTGAGACAATAAGTTATCTCCCCTGCTCAAGCGCCTGGATACCCTTACAGGGGATTAGTGAACTCTACAAATCAACATAACATCATATCTCTGAAAAGCTGTGAAATCAGCTTTCCAGTGATACCTCTTTTACCATGCAAAGCATCAGACAATCCCAGTAGGATGTGACCGCCTGGCGCTTCTATTAGACATGAGGGATTGGTTTATATGAGCAAGGGCCTCAGATTCTCCTCCAAACCACCTCCAGCCTCCCCGCCCCTCAGTATTTTTAGTCATTCAGTCCCCCGGAGGGCAGACTGGAGGTTCCCTTCAATCACCAGGGTAAGGGGTGGAGGTGACCGAACTTGCACAGGGCAATGCCTTCATTGCCAATGGGGCATTACAGTCTCTGTACCACTGGGGGCAAATTGGAGAGTTTGCCCTCAAAATTACCCCCAGGAGCGTAGATAACCTGCTATTTATCACAGAGAAATTTGTGCATAAAGAACTCTTAAGATTCATTGAATCTGCTAATATTCTACATTTTCAACAATCATACTTCCGTCCTAGGCACTCAACGGAATCTGCCCTTCTGGAGGTCACGGAGGCGTTAAAAACTCTAGCAGACAGGGGTAGGAAAGCAGTCCTGGTTTTACTTGATCTATCGGCCGCGTTCGATGCTATCTCACACAACATCCTCTTGAAGAGACTCGAATGCGGCGGCATCTCAGGCACCGCTTTAGAATGGAATAAATCATTCTTAACCAAGCGCAGACAAACAGTATCCTTAGGCCCCTTTCTTTCAACAGAGAAAATCATAACAGGAGTCCCTCAGGGCTCCTCTTTAAGCCCTCTGTTATTCAATATTTATATGGCCATTCTCATTTCTCTTATAAGTTCCTTCGGAATCGAAGTAACATCTTATGCTGACGATACCCAAATGATCATCTCCCTTGACAACGATAACACAGATACCGAAGTGAACTTCAAAATTTGCCTATCACAAGTTATACAGTGGATGAGGGATAACCATTTGCAATGTAACACCGACAAAACAGAAATTCTGCCCATTGGGAGAAATGTTACCTTCATACCGGATAGTTGGTGGCCAGAAGGAACCCCCCCCCCCCCCCCCCCTCCCAGATATGGTCAAAGTAGCTAAAAACCTGGGTGTCCAATTTGATTCCGCACTGTCTTTTCTCCCTCACGTGTTATCCACAGCAGGGACCTGCTTTAGCTTAATAAGATCATTAAAGAAATTCTTTGATCTGGTCCCATTTGCGGCGAAGAAATCAGTAGCAGTAGCCTCAATTCTCTCGCGCTTGGATTACTGCAATAGCCTCTTTGCAGGGGCTAATAAAACTACAATAAAAAGACTACAAGTGGTCCAAAACGCTGCAGCGCGCCTTGTTCTGAGACTCCCATGCAAAGCACCTGCCTCCGCTGCGCTTAAAACCCTGCATTGGCTTCCAATTCATAAGAGAATCCTCTTTAAGATTCTTTTAATTACCCATAGAGCCATGCGCAGGGCATGACCTAGGTACCTCTCAGCACGATTCTCCCCTTATACCACCATCAGGACTCTCAGATCATCCACAGTCAATCTCCTGAGACCACCCACCTTTAAACGAACCACAAAGGGAGGTACAACTGCTGCCTTCCTGGGGTCTAAAGCCTGGAACGCACTTCCGATCAACTTAAGACTACAGGAATCGGATCCCCTTTTTAGGAAGGCACTAAAAACATGGATATATAATATTCCTGATGTCCACTGCTTTGCGTTAATCTAAACAGATCTTATGCGGAATCCCCATTGGACCCTCCCCTTCCTCAATTCCTTAGCGCCAGAATGCTCCTCGCGGAGTGACAGTTCGCGCTTAATAAATGCATATTTACATTACATTTATGCCTTATGCCAGGGAGATTTTTACGGGAAAAAACAAAGAAGTGGTGGAAGCCCCTCCTGGCCTTCGGCCAGTTCCTCACCCCGAAAGGGGGCAATACAGTCTTTCTGCTCCCACCACGAGGCAGATACTGGGTTTGTCTCCAATCTACCTCTCACAGTGGAGGCAAAAAGCCTACTAGACAAGAGGAAATGTAATATTAAAAATGTTAAAAAAACAAAGGGGTGGCAGACCATAGCATACGGCCATGCCCAAGCCCCACAACAGAGCAATACAGTCTTTCTACCACCCTAGGAGGCAGATTAGGGTGTTTGCCCAAATCTGCCCTCCCTAGAGTCAGAAAGTCTGGTGGACACCAGGGATTATATACTAAAGAAAACAAGAGGTGGAAGTGGCCCACTATAGCATAGGGCCATGCCCTCAACCTAAAAGGGGGCAATACAGTCTTTCTGTTCTCCCTTGGGAAGCAGAATTAGGGGATTGTCCACATTCTGCCCTCTTGGGAGGGATCCAAAGTCCAATAGATGCCAATGATTTAGTAAAAAAAAATAAAAAATAAAGGGGTAGGAGTGGTCCTCCCTGGATTAGGACATTGCCTCAAACCGAAAAGGGTGCAAAACAGTCTTTCTTTCCCCCGGAAGGAAAATGGGGCGGCGGGCTTCCAATCTGCCCCTCAGGGCAAAGGGTGGGGGTAGACCATACTGACATATGGCATGACCCGCACTAAAAGTGGCAATAGAGTCATTCTGCCTCCAAGGGGACAGATAGGGTTTTACTGATGGGGGTTTGCCCCTAATCGGGCCCCCAGTTGGGGGGAGGGTGGGGGCAGAAAGCCAAGTAGATACCAGGAATTTTACATTTGAGAAAAACAAAAAGGTGGGGCGTCCCACCCTGGCATTGGGCCATTCCCCAAACCCAAAATGGAAAACCAGTCTTTCTATCCACTGAGAGGGGCAGAGAGGGTGTTTGTTCCAATTTGCCCTAAGGCGGGGACCAGAAAGCCCACTGGATGCCAGGAATATTTTTTATAAGATAATGTGGTGGGATGCGGTTTTGCCCATCCTGACATCAGGCTCCACTCAACCCCTACAGCTTCAACAGTCTTTTTCCTCCCTTGGGACCAAATCTTCAACATAGCATGCAAGAGGAAATTCTCACGAATGTCAAGTTTTCAGATTTGCTTGAGTTTGGGATGTTTCCCTGGGTGGCAGCAAAGCTAGGGCCCAGATTCCGCAGATACTCACATGTCAAAAAAGTGTTGATTTTCCTGAGTGAAATGTGATGTTTCCAGGTTTCATTCTGGAGCGTTTTGAGTTGCAGACTCTAGGGGCATCAAGAGACGAATGGGTATACATAACAGTAGACCATTTGTTGTTACCAATTGAATTTGTCTGTATTTGTGACTTCCAGCTGTAAACTAGCATACAAGAAGGAATACATTTTACAAAATGCCCTTTTGATCACATTAGTATGGGTAATCCCAAATTCAGAGGAGTAAAAATAACCACTGTTCCTAAACTCAGTATCTTCTGTACATTTGAGAAATACAAAGGTTTCCTTCATACCCATTTTTTGTATTCATTATATTTTGTATAGCTGGTACACAATGAAAAATCATTATACGGTGCAGCTCAGTTGTTGGCTATGGTTATCACGTCTTTTTGGAGAACCTACAACTCCTATATACTGCCATGACCAGAAGGGTCTATTGAATGTAACAGTATATTGCTTTTGTAAATCATCCATAGGGACAAAATAATACAGATGAAAACATTGTCACAAATGGACGTTTTTCCCTACTCATAACCGTTATTTTTTTTTCAATGATTAGTTTCTTTGGGAAAAGCTTGATACAAATCAGCTCTTGATGATTTTTTTCTGCTTTTCAGAAATGTTAGTTTTCCGGGGTCGCCCATGGGTTTCATTACTGTTTCCACCATAAACTGCAGTTAGATTGAAACTTCAAACATTAGGGAAAAATGGACTACCTCTAAGAAAAATGGAAAAACAGTGGTAAAAAAAACCCAAGCATTTGCAATGCCAGTCAGTCAGTCAGTCAGTCAGTCATCATCTTTATTCGATCAAGAAAATATTGGACCATAAAAGCACAATACAACAGATATAAAAGGTAAGATGTGGGGGCGTGGCTAACCATCATGGCCGACCGGACGAGAATCAGCTTGGCAGGGAAGATACGCTCTGAAGCGGCGGATCCTACTGATGACCGCGCACACCGGGGGTGGAGAGAAAGAGCAGAGGGCTTCATTTGTTTGGCTCCCAGGGGTTTCCTCCACGAGATAGCTGACAGGTGATCGACACCACTGGCGCCCGTGCGGGTAGACGCACCCTCCCGCCAACATCGCAGGCTGATGGAGCAGGGGCCCCGAGGGCAGAAAGGGCTTGGGGATCCACCCGGCGGCGATCATTGGTGCCGGTGAGGAGAAGGGGTGCCCCCTCTTAACCATATAGCCCGCTGAAGGGTCCTAAGGACTACGGTGCCTGACCTTAAGATGGCGGCAGCCAGGCATCGAGTCAGTACCTCGTAAGCAGGCCTAGACGGCAAGACTTGCGCCCCCGGTGACTTTCCTTGGCTAGGCGATGCATCAGGGAAGACGCGCCCTCACTCCAGCAACCCTGAAGGACGGAACGGGTCTCCTGGGGAACCGGAGATGCTTGGGGCCCATCAGGAGGCAAGAGATAACATCGGTGAGGAGTAGGGCCCGCCCCCCTTTCACCACAACAGCTCGCTGATGGAAGGTGTGAGGAGCCCTGCCTGGCCCCAAGATGGCAGCGGCCAGGCGCCGGCCTGGATCCTCATGAGGGGGCCCAAGAGTGGAGCTCTTCCCAACTCGGTACTGTACCTGCGCCCCGAAGGGGGGGACCTCTGGCAAATGGTGACTCTCTTCAAGCTGGATCTATCTACTTTCTTAGGTATGAGACTCTTCACGGCAGCAAAAAGGGGAAAGGTTGAGGCCCCATTCGCACGAGCCTCCTTAAGGCCCAGAGGAGTACCCCAACTGATGTTGATCTCCACGGATTACTGAATACTGCCTATTAAGCCCAACAGCAGAGGGGGAGTTCCCTGTGCCCCATGAGCACACGGGCCGCGAGCCGACTGGACGAGACCCAAGAAGTGAGGGGTCTCTCACTACACGCCCGCCCCCCCACCACAACGATCCCTGGTACCTGGGACATCTAGCCCTCCCGCAGCTGATCCCCTCTTACCGGAGTCGGGAGGTTCCTCGGTTCGGCCCGGCGAATCGATGCAGCGCCAATTTCTATACGGCCTCTCCCACGGGAATGAAAGCCCACGAAAGAGGTGGGTGAAGGTGTCTATGCCACCCAAAAAAGCACAACCTCAAATGGTCTCCAGCTTCTTTTCCCCCCGCCACCAAGGCGGCAGTCAGTGGCGAACCTACGCTGTCCTTAGTATGGGATTTCAAGCAGGAGCTTGACATCAAGGCCGGCATAGGGGCCTCCTTTGATGCATTCAAGGCAGGAATGGGAAGTCGGCTGGTGGCCCTGCAATCGGATGTGCACTCAAATGGGGCCCGTGCTCTCGACCTAGAGGCCAAACATCAGGAACTGGAGAACCGCATGAGACCCTTGGAGACCCATTCCGAAGACCTTCTCGCACAGCTGCTCCGCTGTGAGGACCTTAAGAACTGCTCCCGCCGGGAGAACATACGAGTGAGAGAACTGGAGGAGGGGTGGGAGGGCCCGGACTTGGAAGCCTTTATGGTGGGGCTCTTCTCCTCGGTGCCAAGGGATTCTGAACTGGAGGTGCGTCTGGAGAGAGTGCACAGAGTGGGGCCGCGGGGCCCAGGTGATGCCAGAAAGCCCCACGACGTGTTGGCGAAATTCAGTTCCTTTAAAACTAAGGAGATGGTCCTTCAGAAAGCACGGGCTTTGGACAAGTTTTCCTTTCAAAACACAGAGTGCTCACTCTTCCAAGATGTGGCACAAGCCACACTAGCCCGACGTCAACAATTTCGACCCGTCATACCCCTTTGGGCTGGCATTCACACTAGACAACAAGAATTATCATTGCATGGAACTAGAGGAGACAGCATCTATCCTGGGCATTGAGGTGCCAACCACAGCACCCGCAACAAACAAGAGGAGGGCAGAGGCGGCGACGGGTCTGAAGAAACAAAGGGGGGGGGGCTTACCTGGCTTCAACAGCGACGACCAAGCAAAAACTCTGTGGGTTGACAAACCTCTGGCTTTCCAGAGATTAAAAAGATTTGCTTTGCTACTTATGCCAACGCGAGGCGGAGAAACGTTTGAACTCACAATGCCGACTATAACAACGAAAGAGCTGGCTAGCTACTTGCTTCTACTTCTTTCAACATCTACGGCACTGATAATGGACCTTGGCTGCGGAACTTTGTCCACACCAGTTTTTGGTTCGTAATGAGGTTCTCCTCTATGATCGAGGACCTTCGAGCGCAAGTTTTTGACTTAAGTTTGACGCTCTCCGGGAGACGCACAATCCCCGCACAGAGGTACACCGACTGAAACACAGGTCATACCCTCAAATTTTTCGCTCATCGGCATGCACTGAACACAAAGGGGTGGCGCTACTCTTTCACACTTCGACACCCTTTCTGCACCAAGACACTACATGGGACAAAGAGGGGAGGTTTGTGATGGTGAGGGGGGAAATATGGGGCAGACCGTGTACAATTACGACGCTCAATGCACCCAAAACAGGGCAACATGATTTCCTCAGTTCCTTCTTATCTACCCGGGGGGTGTGAGAGATTGCAGGAGGGACTTACTAGTATGTTTCCATGGGAGGGCTCTTCCCGTAGAGCGCGAACTCCTCTCCACAATCAGGAAGAGCGGGACTGCCGAAGACTACAACAACCATGCCCCTATCCTGTCTATCCACAGCCGGACATCGAGGAGGACCCGGAAGTGGCCGGGGATGACCCCGGAAGTTCCGTTGGACGCCCAATGAAAGGAGGTGGTATCAACAAGGAGGCGTCTCAGACCAGTGACGGGAGAGAAGGAGGAAGTCGGTTGGAATAGCGGAAGAAAGAAGACGGACCCTGTACGTGGACGACGGAAGGAGAGACAAGGAACAAGGACGCCCGGGTAGAGGTGTGGTGGTGTCCGCTGGAGGATGCTGGGGAGCGGCCGCAACTCAGGAGAGTTGCGGCAGAGCCGTCCAGCAGAAGAAACCCTGCGAGCACTTCGTGGTGTGGTGACGGGTGTATTAATAAATAGGCCCATCAAACTCATAAGTGACTGCTCACTCTTTTTCCTCCTATGAGCCTCCGAGGAGACAACCGTAACAACGAAGAGGAAGAGCCGGGAACGTCGAACTCTACATCCCCATCGGGCCCAGCCAAGGCAACATTGTAAGAGAAACCAGAAGGGACAATTCCCACACAATATACCTTTTCTGCTAAGGACAATGAAAATCTTACTTTTGGCAAATATATACCACACACGTCCATATGGCAGTAGAGGGGGGTTTCCAGCAAACCGCTTCAAGCTACTTTACGGGGGCTGGGCCTGGTAGATGTACGGAGGAATGCTCATCCCTTGACCCAAGACTACTCCTTCTAACACTCGCATAGGACATACTCTAGAATCTACATCAAAAGTATAGAGGATAGAGAGGGGGTCCCCCACCAGAGTGAATTGGGTAAAGCCAAGGCGGACCAACCAGGCTCGCGAGCCCAAGACCAATACTTAGAGGGACTCATCCTGCCCCAGGTACCCGCACTCACAAACGAAGAGCTGAGTAGCCTCTTCACCGCTGAAGACGCTCAGAAGGCAATCGATTCGCTTAAGCTCCAAACAGCGCCTGGCCCTGATGGCCTTAACGCCCACTTCTATCGTACATTTGCTCTGGATCTCATCCCTCGCCTGGTAACGCTTTTCAATTATATCACTACTGCACAACAGGTGACCCCCTTGATGGGCGAAGCCCTGATCTCTGTCATCCCCAAACCAGGGAAAGACCCCTCCCACTGCGCCTCTTACAGGGCGATAGTGCTCCTAAATTTGGATGCCAAGCTCTACTCAAAAATCTTGGCCACCCGCCTGGAAAACCTTATGCCTTTCTTGGTCCAGGCTGATCAATCGGGTTTTATTAAGGGGAGACAAACCCATGACAACCTGTGACGGGTAGTCCACATAATCGAGAAAGTGCAAAGGAAGGCGATCCCCACGGTCCTTCTCGCGCTGGACGCGGAGAAGGCCTTTGACCAGGTGGACTGGTCCTTTCTAACTCGCTCTCTCCGCCGGTTCGGTTTCGCCGAGTCCTTTATTGGGATGGTCAAAGCGAATTACCATGCGCCGCGCTCTAAGGTCCTTGTAAATGGGGTGGCTTTGGAATCTTTCAATCTTTCACGGGGCACCCGCCAGGGGTGCCCCCTATCGCCCCTCCTATTTGCGCTCAGCATCGAACCCTTTGCGTAGCGCATTCGTTCCAACCCAGCCATAGGGGGAGTCTCATTCAGGTCGGATGAGCACAAGATATCCCTCTTCGCAGACAATGTGCTCCTACCGGTCACGAGACCGCACTCTTCCCTTCCGGCGATACTGACAGAGCTCACCTCATATGAGCAGGCCTCTAGCTTCAAGGTGAACCACTCGAAGTCCTTCTTCCTGAATCTCACAGTGCCTAAAGACACTATGCAGGCTATTGAGGGCGCAACACCCTTTCGTAGTGCCCACAAAGACTTCACCTACCTGGGTATAAAACTCACCCCCAAGCTGGAGCACCTCTATAGGGCGAACTTCCCCCCGCTGTTACGCCAACTTAAAGCAGACTTTGACAGATGGCGGCCTACCTTTCGTGGATAGGAAGGATAAACGCTATAAAAATAAATGCCCTCCCACATTTACTGTATCTCTTCCAGGTCCTTCCAATCCCGGTAGACAGGGTGCTGTTCTCCGAATTAAAAACAATGGTCACCAAGTTTATTTGGCTGGGGCAAGACTCTTCAACTGAATGCTGATGCGGCCGAGGGGGGAGGGAGGGTTGGCCCTTCCGGACTTCCTGGGTTACTACAGGGCAGCCCAACTAGGGGTGATCACGGAGTGGTCCTTTGAGAATCAGATAATCTCTGGCTCCATATGGACATAGAAATAACAGGGAGAACGATCTGGGACCTACTGTGGAAACACAAACAGCATCGGCCACGCAACGCCTACATCAGCACACCTACGCCGACTACCCTGGGGGTCTAGGACGTTTTGAACAGAACCACTCCCCTTGATGGAGCAAGGACTCGTACAAAAGAGACTTGCTCGAAAGCAATCCGCTCCTTTAACTAACTAACAAGTTTTACAAATGTTTCGTGTAAAACTAATGCGCACCACATGAATACGCGGGTTAGTGAAGCTTGCTTATGTGTTTACTAAGGTGGATAACATGAACGAAGGACTAAAACTGCTCTAAACAGGAAATCTTTATTGCGCATGCATCAACTACATCAATGTAGAATGACGATTTAATGGTTGGAGGGAAATTCTTGCGCATGAGCAGAAGATACTAAAATGGAGTCTTGAAGACTCGTGTGCATGGCATCTGCTTAGCTAAAACAAGAACAAGCTATTCTGCTAATGCTGGAAAAGTATTAAGAAGTAAAAGGGAATAGAGTAGACGTGGGTGGTATACAGTGCGACCACTTTATTTGTGAAATTAATATTTGTCTTTCTGACTTTATCACTAGTGCGCATTTGGGCCTCTCTCGTGTCGCTGAAGTAAGCTGAGTAAGAGGAAGACTGCGCATGTCCACTGAAAGGGAGCTTGGAACGATGACTGAAACTTTGAATGCGAGCCAGATTAAAAGAGGTACTTTCTGGGAACGGACGGCGGAGAGTTCAACGATGAGGACTTACATTCAGAAAATTAAAAAATTGTTGCAAGATAAACGTAAATCCATATGAGAACTAAAAATCATGAATAAAAATTAAGGGGATGGGTTTGCGAACAATAGTTAAATTGATTTTAATGTCATGTAAGCATGGTGTGATGGAGCTTGCCCCCTTGCCTGACCAATCATATTTCATACTTTCCTGATATTGAAACATTAATGGGTGGAACATGCAGAACGAAAGGTATAATTAAGGTAGCTTTAGTTAGTTAGAAAGACGGAGATGCTGAGAGAGACGATGAGATGGAGATTTGCTGAGAGATTGAGATGCTGTGAGATGCTGATGAAGAGCCGAATGAAGAACCTGAAGCAGAACTTTCTATCCTAATTAATTGCATTCGATCAAAAGATGCAGAAGAATCTCGAGGAGGAAGAGAGTGTCAGAGAGGAGTGCGGCGCAATCGTCGGTATTCTAGAGAGGTCAACTATCCTATCCTGAATCCTGTCCTGAAGTCTTTGTCGCCTGACCTATCCCAGGGGACCCTTACCAGCCCTTTGGCCATGGGGTTGGTCTTTCACACCAGTCTTGGTAATTATAATTTCATGTTATTTGCAGATGTTCTTTTCTCTGTGTCCTCTGACTTTCTGAGCATTAGTTATTGTGTGAGTCCGAAGTATATGCTTGATGTTTAATCAATTGAATTTTTCTCTCCAAAGAATGATGGTGACTGTACTGTATTTTTGAAGTGGTTCACATGCATTTCATTTAGATAAAGATTTAAAATTCTTCCTGAGTTTGTGGTTATTTACTTTAAATAAAAGAATAGTTAAGAGATATATTAATTATCACCATCAGCTAGTTCAACTAATGGTCCATCGACCAGAGGAAAGAACTTTTTGATCAGTGAAAGGTTAGTTTTTGAAATGAATAGAGGTACCAAATAACTAATCCTGATCATTGTGGAAAATATAAAAAAAACAAAACCCAGCGGTTTACTCAATTGTGTGTTTATGGGCCCAGGTGAGTATATGGTAGTAGAGTATCTGTTGTTGGTACACCGCTGGATCACCCTCACCACCTTTTCTTCCCCGTACACGCCCATACACTTTAATCCACAATTCCCACCGGCTTTACAGGAAGGTCGCTTCGACGCTTGGCGAGAGGGGGGTTGCCTTGCACTTTTTCATTTGTTCGAAGGGGGGAAATTGATCTCCTTCCCGGAGGGCTCCAAGGCATTTCAGCTCCCACCTGCTGAGGAATTCCATTATTTACAACTTAAACACTGGGCTCTGCAACCGCAGGTACGACTGGCCGCTACCAGGGAATTACTTCCCATTGAGAATTTTGCCCTGTCCGGGGCCTCCTGAGGGGGAACAATCTCCTTTCTCTACTTCCTTTTACAGACGCAGAGCTCCCCGCACACCTTGAGACACCAAAGGTTCTGAGATACACTCTACTACAGGAGAAACAATGGTCCTCACTATATAGGGATATTCCCAAGTTTTACTGCTCTATGTTTCTAAGGGAGGCCCAGTATAACATGATGTACGATTGGTAGCTACACCCTCAGAGGCTACACACTATCTTCCCTAACACTTCGGACAATTGCTAGAGGGGTAGGGGGCAGCTGGGTGACTTTAGGCATATCTGGTGTGTTGGACTTGGCCTGTTTTGGCAGGTTCACCCCTAAACTTTTTGCCTTATTTCTGACATGGTGTTGGTGGTTTTAGGCCTCTGGGCACTTTAGCACTGTGGTCCAGTGTAAAGTTTGTGCGCTCTCCGTGTACATTTGGTAAGGTTGGCCTGCCCTCCCATAGAAATGCATTGGTGATTCCCTGGTAAAGTGTGTTAGTGGTAATTCCTGGAATGGGAGGAACAGCGTGGTCGAGTTTAGTATTTATGAGATTGTGAGAATAGATGCTGTGTGATGGTGTGCACAGATTTATTATAACTATGGGAGAAATGCCACTTGTAGAAGTTGACATTTCTGGGTGCTATGTGTCTGCCTGCCTGATGTGAATTGCATGTCTGGCTTGAGAGTGACAGGGGCTGGGAGGTGTGTGTGGCTCTAGGAGGGCAAGGTGAGTCAGCAATAGGCTGAATGGGACATCTGTGCTGGGAGTAGTGGGAGGAGTAATCCCCTGACTCTGAATAGGACTGGGCCCAGCCTGGACAATGCTGGCTCCGCCACCTGTGGTGAGTCTGATCACCTAGCCCCCACCTGACAAAGGGGAAGAGGAGCTTGGAAAACAAAGTGCTCCAATTCCTCCCTGAACCAGTTGCATCTGGTTCCCCATGCCCTATACTGCAGACAAAGAGATGGTGTAATATACATATTGGGGCTGTGACCCCATGAAAAAATGTTCCTGTTCTGTGCTGGGGTGTTGTTCCTGACTCGCTGAGGGCTTGCTGCTGCTGGAGCCCAGGAGGAATCGCCATGGGGGCTTGCCTCCCTGCTGGAGGGCCCTGTGTGCTGGCCTCCCTGGGCCCAGTTATGCCCCTGGGAGACTCCTGCACCATGTGAGCGCTTTTCTTGTATATTCCAGGACTGTCAGGACTTGTGCTACCCCTTGCGCCCTGTGAGCGCTGAAATATGGCTCCTGGAGGAGCACTAGAGCTTCGTAGCACCAAACTGCATATCGGCCCTGAGGGAACCCCCAGCGTAGGGATTTCCCCGAAATTGCTGGGATCGAGCGGGTGCCCACCCCGCATTCATCTGCAGCTTTGCGGGTGCCCACCCCGCTTTTATGCCGCAAATTATCTTTATAGTAATTGCGGGTGCCCACCCTGCATCTTGGAGGAAATCACCGCCACGGCCCGAGCCGTAAAACGGAAGCTAGACGCGCCCATCTGACTTGGGGCGGGGCCTTGCAGGTGCCGCTTCCGCCTTCCCCCGTCCGGGAGAAGGCGGCCCAGAAGACAGGAAATGCAAAGCAGGGCTCCCGTGAGCTGAGGGAAGCCCCGCATATGCTGAGAGAGGAGCCGCCAGAGAAGGAGACAGAGAGTCCCCGAGGAGTGGGGGCTGTCTTTGGTCATTGGCGGTGCCGAGGTCAACACCGGAAGGACCGGAGCAGAGGCGAGCCTCTCCCACAGAGCCCAGTCTCCCCCACAGAGCCCGGTGTGTGAGGGCACGGTGTGGTCCCTTTTGTTTTTCATGAGCGGTCCCGCCATTGCAGGCCTCTCCAAAGTGGGCCACATTGCTCGTAGGGCACCGGGGGGGGGGGGGGGGGGGCTGTGGCGGGGAAATCCAGTGGGCCCCGGGGTGCCCGTGCCTTTTTCTTTTTGGGAATCCCAGCTGCCCCGCCTGACAGTGGGCAGCTGCAACGTTATGGGCAATTTGTTGTGGAGTCCCAGAGTGGGGGTCCAGAAGGCACGGTCGTGCCAGTGCTTGATTGGGCCAATTTTAGTAAGAGAGGCCCAATGGGACTGAAGAGGCACAGATGTGCCAAGGCCCCTTCAATTTGTTTATTCCCAGCTGCGCCGCACCAGCGTGGGCAGCTGCAACGGTTGTGGCATATTTGTGATAGAGTCCCAGTGGGGACCCACCGAGGGGGCACAGTGAGTGTCCAGGCCCACATGAAATTTCACAGCTGCATGGCAATTAGCGTCAGGTGCTACGTTTAGGCTGTTGCTTCTTTGGGGGGCATGTGGAATGAGACAGGAGCGAGATACACTCCTTTGCCCCAGCGCAATTGCGCACGTGGACTCTGCTGCATGGGCAGCCGCCCTGACATTTGGACATAGGGCATTTGAGCCCCTTGGAGAAGGCCAGTTGGCCAGGGGGACTGTTAGGTTGATAGGGCGCCAGGCCCTAATGTGATTTATGTGGTGCTAGGAAATGTGATTCATGTACTGTGCTTTATGCACCATGATTTATACCTCTAATGTAGTTTATGAAGTGACTTGCATACTATAGTTTATGCTTGTGAGGTTATTCTCTACTGTGGTTTATGCCTAATGAGATTTATGATTAGGATGTTATTATCTAATACGTTTAGACTTATGAGGTTGGCGCAGAACATATTTCACGCCTAATGTGATACTGTGCATAATATGGTTTGTGCTACAGGATAATGCTGAGTACAGTGTTTGCCAGTAATTACTGGTTGTGTTCTATGCTTATGATATATTCTACATTTACTAAGTTCACTTTGTGATGGTTCCGACAGTGGTCCAAGTAGCCCTGTCATGTGTATATAATCCCCTGTAAATATTGCCTAGTGCCAGTTGGCACAGTGTATACTGTGTGATTACTATTCTAATGTGTTTTATGATAGTACAAAGGCTATTTTTGATATAACCTTGTGTAAAGTTCCTTTTGTGCTGCGCCTACGAGGTGGTTGCTGTGTGTGTGTTGCGCAAATGCTTTACACATTGCCTCCGGGATAAGCCTGACTGCTCGTGCCAAGCTACCAAGGGGGTGAGCAGGGGTTATCTTCGGCGTGTAACTCCCTTGCCCTGACTAGAGTGGTGGTTTCTGCCTGGCTTTGGCGGAAGCCTTAGCCAACCAGAAATCCCATTTCTAACATGGTGGGACTGCCCCCACATCAAGCCCTTTTGGAGGGAGGTTCTAGCTCAAATCAAGCAGATCTTGGGTTACCCGATTCCAGACACGATAGAACACACACTTCTGGGGATCCGGGACACCAAGTTGAAGCACCAGATGCAAGGGAACCCCTTGGTAATGTGGCTCTGCCTTGGGGTGGCAAAGATGGCAGTGGCCGCAGCTTAGAAGAAACCAGAGGCCCCTTCCCTCACGCAATGGCACACATGATTGTGGCGGGCACTGGCAATGGAGAGAATGGCAGACATTGTGGAAGACACCGCAAGGGATTAGACTATGTGTGGGCCACCCGGTAGAATACCTATCCGAGGGACTGCCACTGTTTGCATGCGGTCCGAGGCTACAAGCTCTGCACCTCTTCCATGTCTGGAACTTAGTTTAAGTTCTTATGTTTCGGGGGGGGGGGAGTTGACTGCTCACGTTATTTGGAAATCGCCGATTCCTTGTCCACAAACTGTATACGATCTATTAGCACACTGTACTGTTCGGCTGATATTGCGCATCGGGGTCTCTTTCCCCTACATGTATTTTTGAATATTTGTGTATCTCAGTATCTTTAAAACCAATACAAAGATACTTGAGAACAAAAAAAAGGGTAAGACGATGTCATTAAAATATGGTTCAAAGCACATTCCATTCAACCTGATTATAAATGCCTATTTAATAATCAATTAGAAAAATGTATAACTTGCATCTTTAAAAAATAATCAACATATGTTATCGTAGAGCAGCAGGAAGGTAAGAACCTCTGGGAACTGGGCCCGCCATACCAACCTGTCATGCTCACCCGAAGCAATCCCTATTTCGTAAAATTCATGTTGATCGTTATATAAAATTCATTAAACAGCCTTCCTAGCGTAAATGACACTCCACAAAAAAGATGACATTCTTAAGCAGATATCAGTTGTCGGAAGGGACTGCAAGAATAAATAGGCTGGACGACATTGGGAAAAATCTAGGTGCTTTAGGTAACTTAATATATATTGTCTCCTCCATTTTTATAAAAGTTACAAAAAAGAACAACATGCATTGTTGTCTGTGTCGAGGCGTTACCGCATGGACAATTAGGTAAGGTGGAGGACCAATCGTTTATTTTTGGAAACGTAACCAGATGGTGAAAGATGTCCATCCTAAAACGTGTTAAAACATATCTATGCTTTGGTGTGGGACATGGATCGTAGCTAGTTAAAATTAACTAGTTTATTTGAACAGAGCATTTTACAACTTCTTCCGACAGCCAGTTAGTCTCCAGGTGTGCTAAACAGTCCGTTTGTAGTTCCTTCCTTCAATTTCGCTAAACTTTCAGGGTTATTAAAATATTCTCGATGCCCCAGATCCTTGCAGAAACTCTCATGTATTTTAACCAAGTAATTTGTGCGTATTGGGTAGAGTTTAGGCAGTCCCTGAGGACAAGTTGATTAAAAACAGTGTACTCAGATGTCCACAGTTTATGCCACAAGAGTATGGGTTCAGACTGGATTAAATCTGTAAGGAATGATCCCAGCTCTGCATGGCAGACAAAAGATGATGCAGATTTAGGAGTAGCGAGAAGGTACCTTTAAAATTTGTTTTCCACTAATTGGATTGACTTACAATTCACATGTCCCCAAATGCCTGCCCCATAGATTGCTTTACTGACACACCAGGCCTTATAAATGGTCAACATTTCCTTAGGGGTATTTGTACCCAGTCTCAGGACAAATTTACGCAGTGCCATACAGGCACTTCTAAATAGTAGCTGTTAGATTTGGGGGGTCTCTAGTTGGCACAGGTAGGTACTTGTGACAAATAGGGACCCTTGCCTCTAGTCAGGGTAAGGGGGTACACTCCTAAAATAACCACTGCTCACAACCTTGGTAGCTTGGCATCAGCAGACAGACTTATCTCAGAGGCAGTGTGTGAAGCATTTGTGACTACATAGAGTAATCCAGGGACAACACTACAAATGGACACCACACAGGTTTTATATAAAAAATAAGTATACTTTATATAGATTTACCACAAGACCATAAACGACAAAAATACACAATACTATTACTTTAAGATGGTAGTTTTTAGCTTAGTTCAATTCTTAAGATGTGACACTTTGCGTCAATGTACCTTACGATGCGTTACGCTTCCACGACAAGCAATGTCGCAGCGATGGAAATGCGGCAAAGTTCTGGTGCAAAGAAATAAAGACGTGAAGATCTTCCAGATGCAATTGATAAATATAGACCAGAATCGGCTCTATATAATTATGCAATGCCCAGCCGGACATTGAGGTTTAATGATCAAGAAAAACAGATAATTAAGACATACGTGTGAATATTGAGTGGGACACAGTCCTACGTCCTTCAACACTTAACAAAATTACAAACAGTCAAACATATAAGACATTTATCAGGCTGAAGAGGGAAGCTTATAGCCAATACGAGATTCAAGGGCAAGCTTTCACGGTAGTACAATGTCATGCACAATTTTAACATATGCGTTTAACATGCATGTTTGTACATAGGGTCGACGACGTTTCGATCTATTCAAACAATACATAGATCATCATCAGGACTAGAGAATACACAAGCCTGAGAGTACAATTCCTGTAAAAAATTAAGGGGGAGAAATGGAAGGAGAGAGGAGAATTTCATTAAAACAACCTATAGATACTGAGAATACTCAATAATGACAGTGGTCATGCACGACATGTCCTTAGTGAATTAAGAGCCAAGGGAGGCTGGTTGTAAGTGCGAAGGAACTTCAACTAATTTCAAAGAAGGACGAAAATTCAGAAAAGGACATAAACGTTAATTTCCAAGGGTGAGCGAGGCGGTAACACTTTGATCGCAGTATGTAGACCGTGAGAAAGCGGTGGGCGAGCCACAGCGTGCAATTTGATGGTAAAGTTAATTATTTAACCGCAGTTAAGGGTGTGAAAATAACCGCAGTATTGAGGCGATGTGGTCTAATTGTGCGGTGACCTATTGCGAGATGGAAGATGGCGAAATATCAGTGACGTGAGGAATTCAAGTGGGGGAGGAAGCAATGAACGTGAGCCGATCGGCGTCGTGAAGGAGGAAGCAAAAATACCATGGTGACTAACCAGAATCGGAGGCGAACAATTCCTATTTAATATTAGAAAGGAACAGATCAAGAAAACGTCGTCAATGTATCGACGCCATAATTTAACGCCAGATATGAAGGGGTTAGTGGGTGACAGAATGATGTTAGTTTCTAGAAAATCCATGCAGAGAATGGCCAAGTTCGGGGCAAATAGCGCCCATCGACGTGCCTTTCACCTGCTGGAAAAATAAGTCATCAAAATGTTTGATGACTTATTTTTCCAGCAGGTGAAAGGCACGTCGATGGGCGCTATTTGCCCCGAACTTGGCCATTCTCTGCATGGATTTTCTAGAAACTAACATCATTCTGTCACCCACTAACCCCTTCATATCTGGCGTTAAATTATGGCGTCGATACATTGACGACGTTTTCTTGATCTGGCACAACAGTACTGACTTGTTGACCAATTTTCAGCATTGGCTCAATAACAATTGTTTAGGTCTCCAGTTTACACTTTCCACTGACTCCTCATCCATCCCCTTCCTAGACCTGACTATATATCACTCCGATGGTGAACTCCTCACCAAACTCTACAGGAAACCTACCGAACGGAACACACTGCTGAGATATGAGAGTAATCACCCCAGGGCCCTGAGGGATTCTCTACCGTACTCCCAATTCTTGCGTATTCGGCGCAATTGTTTTTCAAAAGAAAACTACTTCATCGAGGCCTCAGTCCTCTCTGAGAAACTGAAAGCTCGAGGTTACCCCAAGCGACTTGTTCGCAACGCCCAGAAACGGGCTTGGTACTGCCCTAGGGAAGCCCTGCTCACACCCAACCCCAAAAAAGATACCAAAAGCATTGAATGTGTGACCACCTTTTCGGTCATTTCCAACCATGAGCGTAAATCTGTTCTCAAGCATTGGCCCATACTAAATGCGGGTATACTTAATCTAGAAAGACCATTATTTGCCTTTCGTAAAAATCGAAATTTGAAAGACCATCTAGTGCGTGCTGCGATCCCCAGAAAGACACCTCCGACAACCTTGAATGCCCACTGGGGCCTCACGCCCTTGGTTGGTCACGCTAAATGTGGTAATTGTAATCTGTGTGACTATACATTAGAAGGCAAAACTTTCTCTTTTGGCAACATTGTCATTAATTCTAATGGGTTCTCGAACTGCAACACATGCAACGTGATTTATTTGATTCAGTGTCCATGCAACAAGAACTACATTGGTCAGACAACCCAGAAGATCAAAACAAGAATCGGACAACACCGCAGCAGGATTCGCTGTAATGTCCCTAACGCACCACTGGTTGAACATTTCAAACAGGCCAACCACCAAGACAACGAGATCAAATGGACTGTTCTACGAATCATCAAGCTGCCACCAAGAGGCGGCGATCTGGCGCAAATCCTCAATAAAGAGGAGTTGAAGCTCATTATTCTTTTGGACACAATCCGCAATGGTCTTAATAGGAATGAGGACTGGCTATCCCTTATTTAATGAATCTGGAAACTCAACTGCTGATTCAATGTTTTCACAATTGGCACATATTCCATTCTGTCTGCAACAATTGCAAATTAATTGAAATGAAATTACGTGTTTAACTGAACATTGTACTCCTCGTTTTTTCCTATCCCCTTCATCACTTCCTATTCACCAACACTGACCCAATATGGCCGCCGTAAATCCCCTCACGGGTTCCCCGTCTCCACACACTCTGCACGTCCTGTCACATGACATGGTTGGTTCGGTCACGTGCCTCCCGGGCTTGCTTTAGTAACTGAGCGCAGCTCTCTACCTTCACCCTGCGATCGTGCAGCTCACTCGCTCTCTGGTAAGTCCTTGTCCGGTCTGTTCACCCCTGTTCCATGGCCTCCCCCTGTCTCTAACTCCCGTATTACGCTCCTCCTTAGGCGGACCTTGGATTGTCAAGCCGCCTTACCCGGAAGCTGAATATCGTTACAGCTCCTTCCTTCTGCACGCCGCGACGAGCAAGTGGTGAGTCCCTCTTCCCACCCACTGATTCCCCCTCCACTGTTCTGATCCCCATCCCTCATTTTTGCTCCCTTCCTTTAGTTTCAGCGTTGCCCCATTCTGAGAATCTCCTCATGGCCGCTGGACCCCCGAACAAACAACTGTAATTTGGTTCCTTTCTAATATTAAATAGGAATTGTTCGCCTCCGATTCTGGTTAGTCACCATGGTATTTTTGCTTCCTCCTTCACGACGCCGATCGGCTCACGTTCATTGCTTCCTCCCCCACTTGAATTCCTCACGTCACTGATATTTCGCCATCTTCCATCTCGCAATAGGTCACCGCACAATTAGACCACATCGCCTCAATACTGCGGTTATTTTCACTCCCTTAACTGCGGTTAAATAATTAACTTTACCATCAAATTGCACGCTGTGGCTTGCCCACCGCTTTCTCACGGTCTACATACTGCGATCAAAGTGTTACCGCCTCGCTCACCCTTGGAAATTAACGTTTATGTCCTTTTCTGAATTTTCGTCCTTATTTGAAATTAGTTGAAGTTCCTTCGCACTTACAACCAGCCTCCCTTGGCTCTTAATTCACTAAGGACATGTCGTGCATGACCACTGTCATTATTGAGTATTCTCAGTATCTATAGGTTGTTTTAATGAAATTCTCCTCTCTCCTTCCATTTCTCCCCCTTAATTTTTTACAGGAATTGTACTCTCAGGCTTGTGTATTCTCTAGTCCTGATGATGATCTATGTATTGTTTGAATAGATCGAAACGTCGTCGACCCTATGTACAAACATGCATGTTAAACGCATATGTTAAAATTGTGCATGACATTGTACTACCGTGAAAGCTTGCGCTTGAATCTCGTATTGGCTATAAGCTTCCCTCTTCAGCCTGATAAATGTCTTATATGTTTGACTGTTTGTAATTTTGTTAAGTGTTGAAGGACGCAGGACTGTGTCCCACTCAATATTCACACGTATGTCTAAATTATCTGTTTTTCTTGATCATTAAACCTCAATGTCCGGCTGGGCATTGCATAATTATATAGAGCCGATTCTGGTCTATATTTATCCCATGCTGAATTGCTTTTGAAGGACCCTTTGTTTTTCAAACTAGTAAGTACCCTAGGTCCTTCCTACCTCACGGGTTTCCCCTTGTCAAGTATAAATATAGATCTTCCAGATGCAGCACGCTTCTCCGGGTATGCGAGAAGTTCTCGGTTCGATGCGTGGACTGCAGCGGCGACACCCTTGTTCAGAAGTGCGACGGCAACAGCTTCAGCTGTGACACTCTTCTCCCAGTTTACGTGACGCTTCTGCACAATGTGACAACTACAGCGGCGACATCCTTGTTCAGAAATGCGACGGCAGCAGCTCCGACGGCGGCGCTCTTCTCTTGGGATGCGAGGCGCTTTCCTCGATGCGGTGCAATGCGACAGTTCCAGCGGCGACACCCTTGTTCAGAAGTGCGACGGCAGCAACAGCGACACGCTTCTTCCTCGTTGCGAGACCCTTCTCTCGGTGCGGTGCAGTGCGACAACTCCAGCGGCGACACCCTTTTTCAGAAGTGCGACGGCAGACAGCAGCGACGGCGACACGCTTCCTCTTCGATGCAAGATGCTTCTCTCGATGCGGTGCAGTGCGACAACTCCAGCGGCGACACCCTTGTTCAGGAGTGCAATGGCGCAGCAGCGACGGCGACACGCTTCGGCTTCGTTGAGTCCCTCAGAAGGCCCAAAACAGCAGCAGGCACTTCCAAAGAACTCTGGGGAGCTGGGGGTTGAAGGCTGTTGTCCCTGAGACTTCAGCAGGAGGCAAGCTCTGTTCCAAGCCCTTGGAGAACCTTACAAGTTGAAATAAGCACACAAAGTCTCTTCTCCTTCCTTTGGCAGACAGGCAAATTACTGCAGGCCAATGCCCCAAGCAGCACTTCAGCTTAGGGATAGTCTCTCCTCAGTTTCTCCAGGTTCTGCTCCTCAGTAAAGGTTTTTTCTTGTTCCAAAAGTGGTCTACACTCTTGGGATCAGGGTCCCACTACTTATACCCCAAAATCCTTTGTTCTCTGAGGGGAGAGGGGCCTTTGCCTGCTCCAAACCAGTTCCTGAGCACTCTGTTTACCAGACTTCTCCTTTCCTTTCACAGTGTAGGGCAGAAATATCAGACGACCCCAGGAGGTGGAGCCAGCATTGTGGAAGGCAAGTACAGCCCTGGAGCACTTTGTTGACATGATTCCTTCTCTTCTTTCACAGTGCAGGGCAGAGACATCAGACGCACCACAGGGGGTGGAGCCAGCACTGTGGGGGGCAGGCACAGTCCTATTCAGGTCCCAGGTGCAACTCCTCCCTCCCATTGAGATGCAGATCTCTCTATTCACCACTGGGTGGACTCACCCTGTCTCCTGGAATCCCCCAGCCCTGTCACTCAAACTCCAGACAAGGAATACACAACCTAGCAGAGTCAGGCTTGGAAAGTTAGACAAGAAAATACCTACTTTCTGAAAGCGGTATTTTCAAACACAGAATGTTAAAACCAACTTCACTAAAAGGTGTATTTTATCATTCTGAGTTCAGGCATACTAAACTCGAATTTCTACCATGTTCTCTGAGTCCGTTAAGATTATAAACATGTAATAATCTAACAGCCCATTCTGGCCTATGGAGAACAGGTAGCCTTGCAATAGTGAAAAACGAAAATTGCTGTAATTCACTATTAGGACATGCCACACACATCAGGGCATGTCCTACCTTATACTTACAATGCCCCCTGCCCTTGGGCCTACCATAGGGGTGTCTGATATGAAGAAAAGGGAAGGTTTAGGGACTGGCAAGTGGGTGCACTTGCCCAGTCAGCATGACAGTACCAGACTGCACACAGGCTCTGCAATGGCAAACCTTAGACACATTTTATAAGGCTGCTTCTGTGGGTGGCACAACCAGTGCTGCAAGCCCACCAGCAGCATTTGGATTTACAAGCCCTGGGCACACTCAGTGCACTGTACTAGGGTCTGACAAGTAAACCAAATCAGTCAATTATGGAATCACCAATTCATACATCAATTTACAATAGGGAGAGCATATGCACTTTAGCACTGATCAGCAGTGGTAAAGTGCCCAGAGTCATAAAACAGCCAACAGGTCACAAAAAATACAGGAGGAAGGCAAAAAGTTCAGGGATGACCCTGCAAAAGGGCCAAGTCCAACACAACCCCCTTCCAGCCACAACGCAGGGTAGACCAATCACTACCTTGATGGGCTTCCCTGCTTTGGGCGATAGAACCTGGACCGGGTCTGCAACTGCAGGGGCAGACTCCAGTTCTACGCCAATCTGAACCTATTGGAATCCCTCTGTCCATACTCTCAGGGCCCACCAAGCTAACCCACGGGGAACCCTTCTCCTCACCTGTGGACACCACCTGTACAGCACCTAACCGTAACTTGCTCACAGGTGTGTCAGACAGACAGACAGCAAAATGCCACAGTGGCCGCTGACAGTAGGAAGGGATGAGACCCAGGCCTTATGCCTCTCAGAGCTCTCAAACCTCTGTGGCGTCAGGCAGCCGGGGGCAGTAGCCCCAGGTGCTTGGCACCCTTTGTCCATTCTCCCTCCTGTCAGGTCAGGTATGACATCCTGGCACTGACCCACCATCCCCAGGCCTGTACCCGGCGGCTGGACAGGAGACTGGGGTGAGCTTTCCCACACCCGGTCCTCCCCCTCCTTGTTGAGGCTCTGTACCCTCCCACCTGGAGTGATACCCCCTTCCACAATTGCCAGGGCACCTGTGGCAGGTGTCCTGCGCAATTCGCCCACCAGTTCAGGGGTTCTATCCTGCAACTGGGCTTCCAGGTCAGGGGGGACACCCTGAACCTGGCCCTCCAACCTAGGGTCTAAACCCTGCAGTTGAACTGGGGTCAGAGGCGAGGAGTCCCTCCCTCTGCACCCCCTTCCAGATGCTTGTATCCTCCCCCCCCCCCCCCGGAGTGGTACACCAAGAAGACAGACTGGTAGGGACACTGATCACAGATGTCCCTCCCTCCAGGTCAGACAACACCTGAACCTGGCTCTCCAAACTAGGGTCTAAACCCTCAGGCTGCACCGGGGTCAGAGGCGAGGACTCCCTCCCTCTGCACCCCCTTCCAGAGTACTGCACACTCCCAACTGGAGGGGTACCCCTAGAAGCAACATGGGTCAGGACACTGATTACAGCTGTCCCACCCTCCAGGTCCGACAACACCTGAACCTGGCTCCCCTACCCTGGGACCAACCCATGCGGTTGAATGCTCGCCTGGCGCCCCAGGACTTCCTGGGGAGCACGCATGCCCCCCCTGAGGGTGACACAAAACTCATGTGTCGTGTGACAGTCTGCCTGGTGCAGATCTCCCGACCCCTGTCCATCTGACAGTGCGCGAAGATCCCCCAGGACAGAAGTGGTGTCACCATGGTCATTCACTGGTGACGCGGCCCTTCTGGCTGGCCCCTGACCCACTGGTTCTTCCACTGGAGACTCTTTACCCCTCTCACTCCTCACTCTGGACTTCTGCACCCTCCCAACTGGAATGGCACTGCCAGACACCAGAACTGATGGAGGCCTGCTTACAGACCCTCCCAGTTCACCTGACACTAGGGGATCCCGCACAACGGGCAGCCCCTCAGGACAGACTAGGCTCCCCACCTGGTGTTCCCTTAAAGAACCATCCAGGCTCTGAGACTGAGGTTGGGCACTACCGGGACATAACCCATTCTCACTCCTTCCCCTTAAAGACAGGATGTGAGGCCCTACACCCCTCTCACTATTACAGGACCTAGCTGGGCTACTCTGAGCCACTTCCACCACACTGGGTTTTGAAGATACCTGAACCACTCCCCACAGGGTCACTTCCTCATGCCTCTCCAGACCCTCTGGAATCCACCAAAAGGTCTGCCTCCAATGTGAGCTCCCTGGGGTCAGAGAACTCACTCTCCAACAGGTGTAGGCATAGCTCTGGAAAACAGGGACTTAGAATATGCACAATTGGATCACACAGCCCCCTACAGGGGTTAACCAAACTATCCTTCACCCCCACCATCCAGTGCCTTGCACACATACTCCACACCACTCTCCTGAGACTGGCAAGACAGTATCTGACTGTCTCTGTCACACAACCCACACTCTTCTGGGCGGTCTTCACACTCACATACCAGGACTTCAACTTTGGGGGAACCCCTCTCCCTGCACCTCTCATCTAGAGTCAGTAGAGTGTCCTTCCCACCACTAGGACCATGAACCCCTGCGCCAGTTTCCCCATTCTCCTCAGGGACACTGCGCACTACTGGAGCTACCTCATGTCCTTGAGCCCCCAGGTGTATGTTAACCCCCTCCAAGTCAGGTGCCAAATCTCTAGGTGTGTGTACTACTCCCTCAGCACTAGATAACTCACTTTTGCTGCCACCATCTGAGCTGGAGTCCACCTCCAACTAAGCAAAGCTCGCTTCCTGAGCTGCCCACATTTCTTCTTCTTGGGCTAAGGCCCTTTTGGCCTCATCAAGCTTTATCAGCTCTTCATCAATCTCTTTTATCCTCTGCTCATGAGCCAGAAGCCAGCTATCTTTTTCTGTTTCTCACTCACTTTTAGAGAATTCCTCCTTCTCAGACTCAAGTGGTAGTGTTGCCTTCCTGCTGGGTAACTCATACTGAAATAGGGATGCCTCTAGATCCTCCCTGGACCTTCTCTTCACAGGCAGCCCCCTTTCCCTGCAAAACACACGTAGCTCCTTCATTTTGTAGACAAACATGTGCCAGAAGTCGAGTTCCATTTTGCAACAACTAACCAGAGCCATAGTATCAAAAATACCTTCAGGAGGACACCATAGAACAAAAAACAGTATGTGGATTCGTTATGGTCTGCACTCACTTAAGTCATTTTCACCAATCACTGTACATAAGTCACAAATGCAAGTCCAGAATCCTCACTGCTGACCACCAATGTTAGATTTGGGGGTCTCTAGTTGGCACAGGTAGGTACTTGTGACAAATAGGGACCCTTGCCTCTAGTCAGGGTAAGGGGGTACACTCCTAAAGTAACCCCTGCTCACCCCCTTGGTAGCTTGGCACGAGCAGACAGGCTTATCTCAGAGGCAGTGTGTGAAGCATTTGTGACTACATACAGTAATCCAGTGACAACACTACAAATGGACACCACACAGGTTTTATAAAAGTATACTTTATATAGATTTACCACAAGACCATAAACAACAAAAATACACAATACTATTACTTTAAGATGGTAGTTTTTAGCTTAGTTCAGTTCAGTACTTAAGATGCAAGACTTTGCGTCAATGTACCTTACGATGCGTTGCGCTTCCACGACAAGCAATGTCGCAGCGATGGAAATGCGGCAAAGTTCTGGTGCAAAGAAATAAAGACGTGAAGATCTTCCAGATGCAGCACGCTTCTCCAGGGATGTGAGAAGTTCTCGGTTCGATGCGTGGACTGCAGCGGCGATACCCTTGTTCAGAAGTGCAACGGCAACAGCTTCAGCTGCAACACTCTTCTCCCAGTTTGCGAGAAGCTTCCGCACAATGCGACAATTACAGCGGCGACATCCTTGTTCAGAAATGCGACTGCAGCAGCTCCGACGGTGGCGCGCTTCTCTTGGGATGCGAGGCGCTTTCCTCGATGCGGTGCAATGCGACAGTTCCAGCGGCGACACCCTTGTTCAGAAGTGCGACGGCAGCAACAGCGACGGCGACACGCTTCCTCTTCGTTGCGAGACGCTTCTCTCGATGCAGTGCAGTGCGACAACTCCAGCGGCGACACCCTTGTTCAGAAGTGCAACGGCGGTAGCAGCGACGGCGACACGCTTCGGCGAGTCACGCTTCCAGCTCCTTGCGACACGCAGTCCCTCAGAAGGCCCAAAACAGCAGCAGGCACGTCCAAAGAACTCTAGGGAGCTGGGGGTTGAAGTCTGTTGTCCCTGAGACTTCAGCAGGAGGCAAGCTCTATTCCAAGTCCTTGGAGATCCTTACAAGTTGAAATAAGCACACAAAGTCTCTTCTCCTTCCTTTGGCAGCCAGGCAAACCACTGCAGGCCAATCCCCCAAGCAGCACTTCAGCTTAGGGATAGTCTCTCCTCAGTTTCTTCAGGTTCCGCTCCTCAGTAAAGGTTTCTTCTTGTTCCAAACATGATCTAAATTCTTGGGATCAGGGTCCCACTACTTATACCCCCAAATCCTTTGTTCTCTGAGGGGAGAGGGGCCTTTGTCTGGTCCAAACCAGTTTCTGAGCACTCTGTTTACCAGACTTCTCCTTTTCTTTCACAGTGCAGGGCAGAGACATCAGATGCACCACAGGTGGTGGAGCCAGCACTGTGGGGGGCAGGCACAGTCCTATTCAGGTCCCAGGTGCAACTCCTCCCTCCCATCTAGATGCAGATCTCTCTATTCACCACTGGGCGGACTCACCCTGTCTCCTGGAATCCCCCAGCCCTGTCACTCAAACTCCAGACAAGGAATACACAACCTAGCAGAGTCAGGCCTGGAAAGTTAGACAGGAAAATACCTACTTTCTAAAAGTGGTATTTTCAAACACAGAATGTTAAAACCAACTTCACTAAAAGGTGTATTTTATCATTCTGAGTTCAGGCATACTAAACTCGAATTTCTACCATGTTCTCCGAGTCTGTTAAAATTATAAACATGTAATAATCTAACAGCCCATTCTGGCCTATGGAGAACAGGTAGCCTTGCAATAGTGAAAAACGAAAATGGCTGTAATTCACTATTAGGACATGCCACACACATCAGGGCATGTCCTACCTTATACTTACAATGCCCCCTGCCCTTGGGCCTACCATAGGGGTGTCTAATATGAAGAAAAGGGAAGGTTTGGGGACTGGCAAGTGGGTGCACTTGCCCAGTCAGCATGACAGTACCAGACTGCACACAGGCTCTGCAATGGCAGACCTTAGACACATTTTACAAGGCTGCTTCTGTGGGTGGCACAACCAGTGCTGCAAGCCCACCAGCAGCATTTGGATTTACAAGCCCTGGGCACACTCAGTGCACTGTACTACAGTCTGACAAGTAAACCAAATCAGTCAATTATGGAATCACCAATTCATACATCAATTTACAATAGGGAGAGCATATGCACTTTAGCACTGATCAGCAGTGGTAAAGTGCCCAGAGTCATAAAACAGCCAACAACAGGTGAGAAAAAATACAGGAGGAAGGCAAAAAGTTCAGGGATGACCCTGCAAAAAGGGCCAAGTCCAACAGTAGCAACCTTGTTTTGACAACTTGATTCCATGAACCGCCCTCGTTAAATAACACGCAGAGGCATGAGAAGGTAACGGTGGATTCAATAATGGTGTCCTTAATACTCATAACTCGTGAACTGACAGTTTTCCTCCAGCATTTCATTACAAAGGTTTTAGCCTGACTTGCGTGGCGGTCAAGATGCTGCATGTATTTGACAAAGTCGTTAAGTACCTGCTGCATTGAGATTGGGGTGCGCGCCATCAGTACCGCATCGTCAGCATAGAGAAGGGTGGGCACAGAGCGGTGCAATGCAATAGGTTTCTCATTTGTTAAAGTTAGAGCTGTTGGCGTTGAAAATAACAATGTTTTTTACTTTTGTTTTTTATTTTCAGTGGAGTTATTATATTTGCATAGCACTATTGAAAATGGTATAAAAAAGCAAAAGTAAAACACATTGTCATTTTCAACGCCAACAGCTCTAACTTTGACAAATGGGAGACCTATTGCATTGGAAATGTAATCAGTCTTGCATTTCTTGAAGTTGGAGTTATTGGCATTATACATGCCAATGTTTTTTACCTAGCCATGTTGCAGGGTGGAGTACCAAATCTAGCCAAAAGAGGTCCCATGGGGCCTCTTTTGGCCACATATGGTACTGCACCCTGCGGAAGATATGATAAATCCACCCTACCCATAATGCATTGCATGCAAGACAGTACCACAAGTACATTCAAATAGCTATGTCCATATATACAATTAGTAGCTTTGAAATGTGACAAAATAATTATTATATTAATTCTGGATTAAGTTGTACTCTGTGTGAAGCTGATGAAGGGAAATTTATCAAATGTCTCATTTAAAGTGAGATGTGCTAGTTAATAAAGTATCCACTGCCAGCTTTGCTTAGGAGAAAGCGTGTGTCCTACTACTAAGCCTATCCTGAAGCCCTTTAAGAAAATAGTGCTCTGAGGCTGCGATTAAAACCTAGAGAGTATCAACATATGTAACAGAGAGTGTCCTCATGGGAGGTTACAAGAAGAGACACTGCAGTACTAAGGCGGGACTACTAAGCCTAGGGGAGAGGATGTGGTCTGACAGCTAGAGCTACCGACTTTGGTGCTGGAAAACAAAGGTTTGAGCCTCGGGATCGCGTCCACATCCTGTAATTCTGAGCAAATCACGTAATCTCCCCGTGCCTACCCCCAGGTTTTAAATGAACGTGTCCTTGTGTAATGTAACCGGTGCTCATGTAAAGCTCTCCAATACCTTCAGGTCGAGTTTGCGCTATATAAATCTGGAAGAAAAAAAACAGAAAAGCCTATTGACCAATGAAAAGCCCTTTTAAGAAAATAGTGCTCTGAGGCTGTGATGAAAACCTAGGGAGTTCAACACATGTAACAGAGATTCTATGTCAGTCCACGGAGGCTCTGATTATGCTTCTCTTTACTTTACTGACATAAACAGCAGCCAATAAAACTTTTAAATTAGCATAACCCGGAAGGACAATCCCCTCCATCGTATGCACCAATGACACGTCAGTCCCATACAGAAGTGTCTATGTATGATCTTCCTCTTCCTTTGCTGCTGCAGCAGTGAGATAAGTAACATTCTCTCTTCTATATAGTAGAGTGTTAGAGTAATTCAGTTTATTCAGGTGTTTTTTTTTTTTACTGTTAAGCGGTTACAACACTCGCACCGCTACGGGCGCTTCATAACCCGCGATGACGCGCTTTAGGTTTATATTTGCATGTTTTTCTTTCGGTGATGTATTTGGCCGGGTAATGTGAGTTTTTCATAACGTTGGTGTTTGTGTGGAGATTAGGCACTCCGGCGCTCTCTGGACATTATTCTGTGGAGCGGGAGCGGGACAGATGCGCTTCGCGCTCTCGGGGTGCAGTCCCGTTTCTCTGCCCATGCTCTGCTCATGCGCGAATGGCGAATTTTGACTGCTTTCAGCGATCGGCTCTTCGCGCATCGGCTAGAGTTAACTGCTCAATTCCCGGTCCCTTCTGAACGCTGACCGGAGCGTCTTCCGGATTAAGGTTCTGCCTGAGGGAAGATTAGGGGTGGCTCCCTCCACATCAGTAGTAAATTTAAAGGCAAATAATGATATACTGCGGTGCTTTGGTATAGGGAAAGTTTGTAGTATTTACATAGGGACAGTTTACGCAGTGCCTGATATTACAAGACACCCCAGGGTTTCTCCCCCCCTAAAGCTCCACCAGACCTACTATCACACAATGGCGTACTACGCCAGGGAGGAATATCAGTGGGTAGAATTCAATGAATATGCCGAGTATGAGGAACCTTACGAACAGCAAATGGAGGAGCAATTAGTGGAGGCCTTGGATACCCACGTCCAGGGTTCTGTAAATAGGGCACTGATTAAGGCCTTGCAACCTTTTACCAAGCCCATAAAGAATTATGGCCAACGAAAATTTAGTGCCTTTCAAGGGGAGTCTTCAGGTCATACCTCGGCGGAGGTTCTTGCACGAATGGCTCGTAATGTGATGAGACCATGGTTATGATGGGCCCCCTTGCTCTGGTAACACGTCAGTGACAGCTACGGGGGTAGCGGAGGAGTCTTCCCTGCCCGCACCGAACACATCCGATACGGGTCTGGAGTCAGAGGCTCCAAAAAAGGCGACTAAGCGGAAACGCAAGTCCCATAACGTAGAAGACAAACAAGTCCCTAAGAACTTACTGTTTGACCTCAAGAATTTGATGCATCCGAGATTCAAGGAGTGGGTTCCCTGTGTGGAGGTGGCGCACTATGTGCAGGACAACCTGAGACAGGGTTTTGAGAAGGAAGTTAGAGCTACCTTGCGCTCTGAATGCCCCAGGCCTTCCCTTATGGGAAAAGTGGTGGATACACCAGAGCCAGATCCGAATATGGCCACCTTTATGAGGAAGTTTGCTAAAGATCCTAAAAAAGGACTGGATCGTGCGTGGAGGGGTTGTCAAGACAAACTACTGGATGTTTCTGGACACCTAACCAAAATACTTGACGCGGCAGTCACCGCTAAAGACTCAAATACACCTCTAGACACCACAGAGATTCTGGAATGGGCTTAAAGGGCCATGTGTTTCCTCAGAAACGCGAACTGTGCTCTGTCGACGGAGTGAAGGCGATCATTCCTCATGAAGATTGATCCTCAGCTTGCTGAGATGGCGACCATGGAACCTGGTACCCTGGCCAATGGCATGCTCTTCAGAGATAAGTTTGTAAAAGAGATGGGAAAGCATGTGGCCGCGTTTTCCGCCCTGGATAAAGCGCAAGCAAACATCAAGAAGGTTTTCCACACTGGCTTTTTCCAATTGGGCCGGACGCTTCAGGGGTCGAGCGACCGGCCGAGGGTTTAATCAGACCTCTCGAGGAGGTGAACAACGTGGGCGAGGTGGAGCCCAGCGGTCCAATTTCTACCCTACCCAGAACAGGGGTGGCAGAGGTAGACAGCACAGAGGAGGCTATAGGGGTCAACACAACAACTCCGGAGACACCTCTTACTCAGGTAATCTTATAGCATTCTGGGGACATCATGGTGGGAGGTCGGATTGCTTTATTCCATCGCAGGTGGGAGAGTCTAACATACGACCCATGGGTACTTCAGACGGTACGGGGGTTTCAAATAGAATTTTATGCCTCCCCTCGTCAAATACACATTCCTGCACCCCTACATTTTTCCCATGTAGAGATGTCCTTCATAGACAAAGAGGTACAGTCTTTATTACGCAAAGGAGCAATCGTTCACACACTTCCACACCCTCAGGGTTTCGTAAGCACAATATTTCTGGTACCCAAGAAAGACCAAGGTTTCAGGTTGGTGCTCAATCTGAGAGAGTTCAACGCCTGGGTAGTGAATTGCCATTTCAAAAAGGAAGGCATACATTTATTGAGGGACATTCTGTTAGAAAGGGATTGGATGGTGCGTCTGGATTTGAAGGATGCGTATCTGGCAGTACCCATTTTCCCTCCTCATCGGAGGTTCCTTCAATTCCAGTGGAGAGACCATTGGTTCGAGTTTTCGGCCATGCCATTCGGGCTCTCGTCCGCCCCTTGGTGATTCACCAAATTACTGAAACCTGTAGTTCAGTACCTTCGAGAAAGAAGGGTGAGACTCATAATCTATTTAGACGATATCTTGATTATGGCTCAGACTCCGGAAACAGTTCATCTTCATTTGACCTGGACGGTCCAACTCTTACAGGATTTGGGATTCGTCATCAATGCACAGAAGTCTATTCTGAGTCCCACACAATTGATGGAGTTCCTGGGATTTCAGGTGGATTCCAAAGCAGCCCAACTGTTGTTACCTCTCTCAAAAAGAGAATAGCTATCAAGAAGGAATTGAGGAGAGCGCTTGCCTCTCCGACTATATCCTTGAGGACACTGGCCCGTCTGGTGGGACTCTTAGCGGCATCAATTCAAGCAATATTTCCGTGGCCCTTACATTACAGGGCACTACAGAGGTTGAAGATTCTGCACTTACACAAGGGCTTGAGTTATGCAGAACAAATCTTGATCTCCGCGGAGGCCCGGACAGAGATGGCATGGTGGCTGGACCACATGGACGCATGGAATGGCAAGGCCATTTTTGCGGCAAGTCTGCAGATCGTCATAGAATCCGATGCCAGTCGATGGGGCTGGGGAGCCCGTTGCGGGTCAGTGGAGACTGGGGGCCGATGGTCCCAGGAGGAATTGAAACTCCACATGAACTGTCTGGAGCTTCTTGCAGGCTCATTTGCGATTTGAACACTCTCACCGCAACAAGCGAGTTGTTGTATTCTACTGCGTATGGACAATGTGTCGGCAGTGAGCTACATCAATCGACTGGGTCGCACTAGGTCGCGTCTTCTAGTGGAGATAGCCAAGGATTTTTGGCATTATTGCCTAGCACATCATATCTCGGTGACGGCGGAGTACATTCCGGGTTCGTCCAATGTCGTAGCAGACTGGAACTCCCGGTTCTTGAGGGAGGCCAGTGATTGGAGGCTGCACCCCTGAGTATTCAGGGAACTGAACAACAAGCGGGGTCCATGTTCAATGGATCTTCTTGCATCCAGACTCAACAAGCAACTGCCTCAGTTTTACAGTTTGCATCCAGACGCTCTGGCGGTCAGCTCGGACGCATTCCTTTAGTCATTTTTTTTTTAAAACATAGTTTATTGTTTTTTGCGCAACCACACATAAAGCCTTACACAATTTGTTTCACCATACTTCCTGAAAATAAAGCACAAGCCCCCCGCCAATCATACAATACCTAACGCAGGGTCATAGAAATCCCTCCCAGTCTATACAACGCATAAACCAATAAGCTACATAACAAAACCTCTACCCCTAAATACTATGAAACTTCTAAATTCCTTCCCCCTCCCTCAGTCCTCATCAGCAACGCATGCGGCCATCTCTGCCCTCTGATATCGTACAGTCCAAGGAATACCAATGTGTCGAGTTATGTGATGTGCCCAGTTTGCTCCGGGGTCATCCCATCATCCCCTGCTCGGTCGTCTCCCTCCCCGCCTGGCTACGCATTCCTTTAGTCATGGGCGATGGGCACTCTATATGCCTTTCCTCCATTCCCCATGATTCCGAGGGTATTAGCTCGAATTCGCAGGCAGAAAGCTGAGGTGATATTGGTTTCACCATGTTGGAAAGCACAGGTTTGGTTTCCAGTGGCTCTAACTTTGTCATGTGCTCTGCCAGTGCGTCCACACTCGTTTCCCGATATTCTGGCGGACCCTCTGGGTCTTCCTCACCCGTTGGTGGTGCAGGAACAATTGTCAATCATGGCTTGGAGACTTTCAGGCGACGGTGGCAAATGCCTGGAGTTTCACAGGACACTCTGTTTTTCTTATCCCAAGCTCGGGCACCTGCTACGCACAAGCGGAACGAATCAGCTTGGCGTAGATGGGTTAGTTGGTGTGTTGAACAGCAGGGAGATCCCTTGGGATCCGGCATTCATATGAGTGTTAATTTTCTTTCAGAGTGGGCAAAATCAGGCATGGCCTATCGGACAGTAAATAATTTTAGATCAGCGATTTCAGCGGGACATCCACATGTGGATGGTAAGCCGGTGGGGGAACATCCCCTGGTATGCAAAGTGGTGAGGGGCATCCGTTCGGTTAACCCTCCGAAGCCCAAGTATTCTTCTTTGTGGGATGTTAATGTAGTGTTAAGTTTCCTTAAGAATTGGCCAGCCAACGAGGGATTATCACGTAAACAATTTTCAGCATAATTTACGGTGTTATTATGTCTTGTATCCTGCAGACGTGTTTCGGATGTGCGAGCATTGGATATAGCAGGTAGAAAATTTACTCCCGCTGGAGTATCTTTCACAATTTCAAGGAGGACAAAGACAAATTCCAAATGTATTTCATACCCTGCTTATCCTTATCATAGCAAGTTATGTGTGGTACAATGTTTGAAATGTTATGAGGATTGTACTAGAGAGTTCAGAAATTATGTTGCAGGGCAATTGTTGATTTCACTACAGAGACCTTTCCTCCCAGTCACTGCAGCAACTTTAGCCAGGTGGGTTACTTAGTTATTAAGGCTAGCAGGTATTGGTACCGCAATGTTTGGAGCACATTCTGTGAGAGGAGAGATGGCCTCTAAAGCTTTCTCTACCGGGTCCCGGTTACAAGACATTATGACTGTGGCAAATTGGTCCTCTGATTCAACGTTTAAAATGTTTTATCATAAACCAATTGTTGATGTGGCCTCTACGGTGGTGCAACAACTTTAAACTACCATAATCAGAGGCTCTGTGGACTGACATAGAATATAAAAAATTCTAGCTGTCGCAACAAGAATTTTCAATTCTATTAAGGACAAGGAGAGGAGGATTATCCCACCTAGAAATATGATGATGGTATCTATTTTCTGTGAGCGATTGTTCATTTCAAGATTTGTGATTTCATATACTGTTAAGGTATAATGATTTGGATTTCTTCCCACCCGATTGTTATAACAGAAATGTATATGTCAGGAATATTGAATAATATGACTGAGTTTGGATTTATAGGTTTACAAATGGTATATTACGACGACTATTCTTGTTTCAGGAGACCAAGGAAAACAGACCTGAGCGATCATGATGGAGTTGATTGGGCACAGCATACGGAATTTCTGTGGTCAAAGTTCAAGTTACAGTCGAGGGCGCAGTCGGCACCGTTCCAGTTCAACAGTCAATTTAAAGGCTGAAGTTAAAGGTTATTTCGCAAAGAAAGAGGAAGATCATACATGGACACATATGTATGGGACTGACGTGGGATTGGTGCATACGATGGAGGGGGTTGTCCTTCCGGGTTATGCCAATTTAAAGTTTTAATGGCTGCTGTTTATGTCAGTATAGTAAAGAGAAGCATAATCCTCGCCTCCGTGTCCTCAATAGAATTGAAAATTCTTGTCGCAACAGCTAGAAAACATTTTTGTGACCTCATGGGAGGTTAAAAGAAAATACAAGGCAGTACTAAGGCAAGACCACTAAGCCTATTGACCAATGAAAACCCACCATTTACAAAGGACAGGAGCCAATTAAAAAGATGGGCAGATAGTGAGGGGGAGCTTTTTGCCCATATCCTGAAAACAGCACCTGTCTCGAAGAGACACCGCAAGTGCAGCCTAGGCAAGACCTAAAAATGTTTTTTTACTACAACTGTGCTTGTTCCTGGAAGTTGGTGATCCTCACAGAAAACCTGCATTTATACCATTTTCAGAAATAAACAATATATACTTCCTATCACAGCACTTTTTTCTCATTTTTCCACTAAGACCTCCAAAACGTAGTTATATTGTGGCTATTCTTTCTCCAAGGGACTCTACAAACCGTAGGTATCTTTCATAACCACAGGACGTACATTTGGTGTGGCTACCATTTGAGGGGAAAACAAGTTATGAACGTTTAAGAGCAAACTACCACAAACATCCCCAAAAAGAGCGGTTGTAGTGGTGTGGGGAGCAAATGTCACCTGAACCTAGTTCCTGCAACGCGAGCAGCAGTCGTCGTTTGTCTCAGGTGCCTTAGAGCGATAGAGAACGTTTGACACGGAGAGATCTGCGACTGACCAAAATCTCCGGCAAGCACAGCCCACTCCGACCAGGGCGGTACCCGCCAGCTGAAACAGGCTGATTTAGCCAGAGGCTTGTGCGACTCCTTGGCCACTCAACAGTTCGGAATTCTCTTGGCCTACTAGGATTGGCTAAAATGATGCTAAACCTCTCATCATAGGTTAGCTGTCACATTACCAGTTCCGCCCCAACTGCCAGACCACGCCCAATATATATTGAGCCGGGGAATCAGTTGTTGTGCGACCCGGAAGTGCTGAAAACACATACAAATGACATCCGTCAAAAGATCCACAACGGACAGCGGACTTTAAGCTAAATTCACGGACGGTCTGTGTAAGTAGCGGGCGGGTGGTTGCTTTGTCTTCGTGTAAGATTTTATCATGTTTTCGCCGAAGGGGCGACTCCCACCTATGAATGCTCCTCGGATTCTGAATGTATATTAGCATGCTTGGCCTTGTAACTGATACGTATGTGTTAAATATTTAAGTTTCAGTGTAATGCCTATTAGCATTTAGACAAATATGGTGCAAGGTGCTGCGTACGTGTTTTTTTACAGTGAAGACACTGTTGCCAAGAAACCATACGGTGACCGACTCCACCTAACTCGCACAGTCGTTTCATTCCAGTCATTGGGATTAATATCTCATACTGTGATACCTGTTTTGGTTTAGGATTGTATTTATGTTAAATGCTACTGCATAAGATTCAGAAGGATAAAAACGTACTTTTTTACAACGCTTATCTGAAACACCTTAATTTTCTATGGACAATTTAAGGTGTTGAGTTAAATCTGGCTGTAAAAGACTATGGTGTCATTTTGGATTGCATATGCTTTAACGTCCTATTTAGTATTTTGGGGAGCAATAGAGCAAAATATTTTTGAGCTTGTTAGTGTATACGATTTGTACCCCCGTTCTGGCAACAGCTTGTATCTGTGTACTGTAAATCGAAGTGCGAGAAACAATTGAGATCAATTGATGCTTAACTCGCAGTAGGTGCACGTTTGAGTATTCCGTGCCAGCTGTTCTCCTCTGCTTTATGTATCGATACCTAGGTGTCAAGTGAATAAGCACATTGTGTTAGTCAACAAAATTAATGGGGTGTTTAGGTCAAATGGAAACTTTTGACCCGCGTTTACCAGTTGCCTTGGTGAATAAAATTAAAGGTTTTGTATAGTATTGCAATAAGGAAGGATCGATAGTTTCTTTAAATGTTTCTTGTGGCTCCCATAATTCTCACTTTCATGTGCACCACAAGCAAGGATGCGGCTTGCTCAATAGGGAGCGTTATGCAGTTACGCGACCTATCCAGTTATTATAACGTGGCAACCCCCCTCACCCCCTTAGGGCATATTTGGAAAGGCAGTGCTCCTCAGAATATTGTGTCTGGAAAAATAAAGCATGCTTAACTGGGACTTTACAAACTGCCGTACACAGCGAACAGTTAGTGCTCCTTCTGACTTCCCAAGGTATTGTGAGGAGGTGTTGGGTGACAGCCACATGCTGTCTAGGTGAAGTCCTCATCAATCACAAACCTGCCTGCGTATATGAAGTAAGGATTATCCACTTTACTGAACTGTGTGATCCTTGAAGTCGCCTTGTCTACATTTTTAGGAGTGGTTATGGGCGATTCGTTTTGCATCGTGTGCTTTTGAAGAAATTGAGTTAAGGAACAACCTGTTAGTGATGCAACAGACACCAGAGCATGTGCGTGGAGGTCGCCAGCAAAACACGTTAGTGGTAGACCTGCAATTGTCTTACTACAGTAGTGATTTTGTTTTACAGATGTAATAAGCATATTTTACTGGTTTATTTTCTTTTTAAATGACAGTAACAGGTACCCACACGTGTTTACATTTCCTCCCCATGTTGATAAATTAGAGGAATATTTTATTTTTAAGCATGTCATAATAATACACTTACTCTTCCATGAACATTGTTCGCCAGAGAAGCCTCCTGATTTATTGCTTTGACAGGATAATGGTTGTGTAATGCCTTGCCCTGATGTGAAGTGTAGAAGCAGGGTCTTAGGATTTTAGATGATCTTATGCTGCATTCAATGTATGTAAAAATCACGGGCCGTATATTTCAGACCTTTTAGAAACATGCTGATAGTTTTTCACACTTCAGTATCTTTTGCCACCTTCCTCTCTATTTCAGCTAGTTGTTGCTCGGTACCCTTTGCAGATGTGTTAGATGACTGACAGTTCAATAGCCTGATGAAATTGCAGGGGGTATCTGACTTTAGTTTTCAGTCGGCTGTGTTGCTACTGTGTTGCTGGTGGGCCAGTTGTCTCATCGTATATGACAGAGGTCTACAAACGTTTTGATGCCGAGACCCCCTTGTCAAACTTTTTTAGGCATATGGACCCCCTTCTGACAATTTCTAGAACCTTGTACTCTTCATCATTGACAACTATCGACCACTATAAAACCCTCAATTCCTACAGCAAACAATTTTTACAGTGGGGAAATAATATTAAACAGTATTTAGCAAACCAAAGGTCAGTGAGCATGGGCGTGTAGTCAAAGGTGTTCCTAAAAACAAAGGGCCTACTTTATGAGGAATTGGCGTATTTATGAAATATGGTGCATTCCAGTCCTTTTCCCTTCCGTTGGTGCACCAAATCGCTGCCTAGCACCGACACAGGCAGGATTGTTTTTGTACAGGCAGTTGTCACCTTCCTTCACAAAAACAATCCAGAGAGGCTTTTTTCTCTTTCTATGTGAGCTGCAGAATGCAGCACACATGAAAAGAGGAAAAACTAGGGGAAATGAAAACATCTCTCCTCGTTACATCTCCACTGGGGAGGCATCTGTTTTTGAAGCTCCCCAGATTTACCTGATTTTTTTTAAAATATAGGGCAGCATCAAAATCTATGGGTGTTGCGTGGGAACCCCACAGAAAGCCCATAGAACACCTCCTTGACGCAGAGTATTTCAAAGCAGTGACTTGTGCTGCTATGTCTTACTCCGTATCTATGAGGCTGTTGGACCCGGCCTCGTAGAATGGCCCGACGTGCCCCCGCACCACCGAAACCTGGTACCTGCAGCCCCAAGCACACGGCCCAGCCGACCCTCCCCACCAGGACACACGCACCGACCCGGACATCCCCGTCCATGGCCTCTCCCCTTTCGGCCACCCCGTGCCCGCGTGCCCACTTCATGCACCCAGATGGCCGCCCGGCCCCAGCGCGACCCGGGCCTAGAGGCGCCACTCCGGCTGGAGGACATCACGCTTCCAGGGGATGAGAGAGGGAGGAGCAGTTTCTATCGCACCTCTGAACTCCCCTAGGACGATGGGTTTCGATCGGCCCTCCGGCCTCCCTGAGGGCTGGCTCCGTGCCTGCTGGGTGTCTGGGACTCCTCCCGACCCGGCCCTGAAAGGATCAAAAGACAATAGCAGGAAATCCCGACAAGCGACCCCCAGGTGACAAGACCCCTGCCTGCACAGACTCCGGACATCAAAGAGGGGTCGACCTATAACAAGGGGTGCTCTGGGTCTGTCCGGCAGATTCGACGCTGGAACAACGAGAGCCTGCTGACGTGGTCGCGGCTCCTGGAACTTAGAACTACCTGAGCCCTGCTGAGTGACTCGCGGCTCCCCGAAGATCGTAAGACCTCCGAACTTGTACCTGAGCCCTGCTGAGTGACTCGCGGCTCCCTGAAGATCGTAAGACCTCCGAACTTGTACCTGAGCCCTGCTGAGTGACTCGCGGCTCCCCGAAGATCGTAAGACCTCCGAACTTGTACCTGAGCCCTGCTGAGTGACTCGCGGCTCCCTGAAGATCGTAAGACCTCCGAACTTGTACCTGAGCCCGCTGAGTGACTCGCGGCTTCCACAGACTCCACTGGTCCCGCCAGACCCCACGACAACCAGCCTACCCCCCAGCTCGAGGATTGTGAGCTGTGCGCCGGGTACATCCTTACCTTGAACTTTTGTGCCAAAGACTGTCCCGCTACCCCCTATCCCTTCCGAGACTCATTGAGCCCGCGCTCTCCTTGTACATATTTGCAGTGCTAACCTATTTGATAAAGATTGGTTCCTGAGAACGCACAGTGTGTTGTTTCTGTGTCGTGTGGTGCCCGAAGTACGATCCTCGATACGAGACTTCTCCACCTGAGGAGTCTCCCGCCAGTGCCCGGCTACGATACTCGAGGGTGGGTCTCAGGGTAGTCAGGACTCCCTTCCGGGCTCCTCTGAGGTCGCCGTCTAACATTGGTGGCAAGCGACGGGATTCGGGCCCATCACCGAGAGATCGTACTGTGAACGACGGACGCACTACCAACAAAGATGGCAGAAGGAAACACCGTGATCCCCGCAGAAATCAACGCCAACAGGGTGTTCAATCAATCAATCAATCAAAGACATTTCTAGAGCGCGCTACATACCCGTAGGGTCTCAAGGCGCTGGGGGGGGGGTGCCGCTACTGCTCGAACAGCCAGGTCTTCAGCTTCTTCCTGAAGGAGAGGTGGTCTTGGGTCAGGCGCAGGTCGGTCGGGAGGGAGTTCCAGGTCTTGGCGGCCAGGTAGGAGAAGGACCTTCCTCCTGTAGTCGCTCTTCGGATGCGGGGGACGGCGGCGAGGGCGTGGCTGGCAGATCGGAGGTGGCGTTTGGGAGCGTAGAAGTTGATTCGGCTGTTGAGGTAGCTCGGGCCTTGGTCGTGTAGGGCTTTGTGTGCGTGGGTGAGGAGGCGGAAGGTGACTCTCTTGCTGACGGGGAGCCAGTGGAGGTCTCTCAGATGTCCGGAGATGTGGCTGGTTCGTGGGATGTCGAGGATGAGTCTGGCTGAGGCGTTTTGGATCCGCTGGAGTCTCTTCTGGAGCTTGGCGGTGGTGCCGGCGTAGAGGGCGTTGCCGTAGTCCAGTCGGCTGGTGACGAGGGCCTGGGTGACGGTCTTCCTGGTCTCTGTGGGGATCCACCAGAAGATCTTCCGTAGCATGCGTAGGATGTTGAAGCATGACGAGGAGACGGCGTTGACTTGCCTGGTCATGGAGAGGGAGGAGTCCAGGATGAAGCCCAGGTTGCGTGCATGGTCTGTCGGTTTGGGTGCGGTGCCCAGGGCGGGAGGCCACCAGGAGTCGTCCCAGGCGGAGGGTGAGGAGCCCAGGATGAGGACCTCCGTCTTGTCTGAGTTCAGCTTCAGGCGGCTGGTCGTCATCCACTCGGCTACCTCTTTCATCCCTTCTTGTAGGTTGGCTTTGGCGGCGGCGGGGTCGTTGGTCAGGGAGAGGATCAGCTGGGTGTCGTCGGCGTAGGAGATTATGCTGAGGTTGTGTTTGCGTACGATGGCCGCGAGGGGGCTCATGTAGAGGGTGGGGCTCAGAGAAGATCCTTGGGGGACGCCGCAGATGACTTCGGAGGCCTCTGACTTGTATGGTGGTAGGCGGACTCTCTGTGTTCTACCGCCGAGGAAGGAGATGATCCATTCTAGCGCCTTGTCCTGGATTCCGACGTTGCTGAGGCGCCGTACTAGGGTGCGGTGGCAGACCGTGTCGAAAGCCGCGGAGAGGTCTAGGAGGATGAGGGCCGCTGTTTCTCCATTGTCCATCAGGGCTCGGATGTCATCGGTGGCGGCGATGAGGGCGGTCTCGGTGCTGTGATTGGCTCGGAAGCCGGACTGAGAGGGGTCGAGGGATCCGTTTGTCTCGAGGAAGGCGGCCATCTGCTTGTTGACGGTCTTCTCGATGACTTTGGCTGGAAACGGGAGAAGCGAGATGGGGCGGTAATTCTTGAGGTCGGTGGGGTCCGCTGTTGGTTTCTTGAGTAGGGCGCTGAGTTCGGCGTGCTTCCAGCTCTCCGGGAAGGTGGCGGTGTTGAAGGATGTGTTGATGATGTCTCGCAGGTGGGGTGCGATGACAGCGTCGGCCTTGTTGAAGACGTGGTGAGGGCAGGGGTCAGTCGGTGATCCGGAGTGGATGGAGTTCATCGTGCGGATGGTGTCTTCGGTACTGATCGGGGTCCAGGCGTGGAGGGTGGTGGTGGGGGGTGGTTGTTCGGTCATGCTGTGCGTTGGTTGGTTGTCGAAGCTGCTGTGTATGTCTGTGATCTTGTTGTGGAAGTATGAGGCGAGGGAGTTGCAGAGGTCTTGCGATGGGGTGATGTCGTTGTTTCCTGCGCTGGGGTTGGAAAGCTCTTTCACGATGTTGAAGAGTTCCTTGCAGTTGTGTGCGTTGTTGTCCAACCGGTCCTTGAATGCTGTTTTCTTGGCGGCGCGGATCAGCTGGTGGTGCTTCCGGGTAGCAAGCTTGAAGGAGGTCCTGTTGTCCGGTGTCGGTTCCCTTTTCCAGACTTTCTCGAGGGCTCGGCAGTTCTTCTTGGAGCTCTTGAGTTCGTCGGTGAACCATGGGGCCTTCTTGCTGCCGGGTCTGCTGGGCGCGGTCCTCAGTGGGGCGAGTTCGTCCGCGCAGTTGCTGATCCACTTCGTGAGGTTGTCGGCGGCCTGGCTGGGGTTCGCTGAGCTGGCAGGAGGGTGCTGGCTCAGGGAGGTGGCGAGCTGGTCTGCTGTGATCTTGTTCCAGCTTCTGCGGGCGGCCTGTTGTTGGTGATGGTGGGTCGGCGTTCTCTTGAAGGTTCCAGGTGGAACAACTAGAAGAATACACACACAAAGAACTAAAGCAATTCTGCAAAGAACTTAGAATCGCTACCACCGGTCTCAACACCAAGGAAGATTTGCAGAAAGCACTGAAAGCCTGGGTGGATACCGGGGCCTCCCGCCCGGAAAACACGGGGGAGCACCCCGACGAGGCAGAACCTTCCCAAGGCAAAAGCAGCAACAATCAGGTGCGAAACATCGTAACAGAAGGGGGCCTATCCCCGGAGGAACTCGCGGACAGAGAGAGAAGCCGCAATCACGAACTCGAGTTAGCTAAGCTCAAAATCGAAGGCGAATTAAAGTTAGCAGAGAAAAAGCTAGCAGTGGAGCAAATGCGCGTGCAAGGCGAGCTAGAAGAGAAGAAGCTCCAACGGGAACACGAAGGAAGGAAGCTCCAACTGGAGCACGAACGCAGCTTGAAGGAAATCGAACTCAAGGCCAGAAGTGAGGAAGGGAGGCCCCCGGGAAACCGAGAGGCGACCTCCCCAGCGGAGCAGAAGGTTCACATCCCCAAAGATGTGGTCAAGGAATATTATAAAAACGATGACATTCAGCAATGGTTCAGGGCCTACGAGGTCGCCATGACCTCCCATCGGGTCCCGCAGAAGGACTGGGGGGCAGGGTTGTGGGGACGATTTCTGAGCGAAGGAAGAGACACCCTGCTCGACCTGCCCCTCTCTCTGCAGACCTCCTACAGCCACATGAAAGAAGCTCTACTCACAAGGTACGGTCTCACCCCCGAGATGTACCGTCAACGATTCCGGGACTGCAGGAAAATCCCGGGCACCACCTGGGTAGAATATGTGAACTTTTTTAGTCGGGCCTTCGATGGGTGGGTCAAGGGCAGCAAAGTCATCACTCTTGAGGAACTCACCGACCTCCTATTGTGGGAACACCTGGCTGCGAACTGCTTTGTGGAACTACGCCAGCATCTGCTCGACAGCAAACTCACCGATCCCAGGAAGCTGGCGGTGGAAGCAGACCGCTGGACCAACACCCGGGTCACCCGGGGCATGGTAGGAGAATACCCCCGAGCCAGTCAGGGACCACCCCGCCAGAGAGGAGGGGGGAACCAGGGAGGCCAGAGAGAGTCCCAGCCTAGTCCTCCGAAGACCCAATCTCCACCTTTCCCAGCGCCCCCCCCACCAGTAACCGGACCCCCCGGAAGACGGGGACACAGGGTAACCGTCACTTGCTTCCGTTGCCAGAAGCCCGGGCACTACGCCAATGACCCAGAGTGCCCCATGGCCACCCAAAACACCCCTGCAAGACAGATAGCCAACGTAGCCCTGGGGGAGGAGGTTGAGGAAGCCGGGGAATGGGAACCCGCAGCCATGGCCCTAGTATCCCTGGGAGATAGGGAGATGGTCCCTGGTAGCCTCCTGCCCTCCAACACGAAGAAATACGGGCAGCTCGTTAAGATCAATGGCCACCAAATAGAGGCCCTGCGGGACACCGGGGCCAGCATCACCGGTGTCCTCAGGCACTTAGTCCCCGAGGAGCAGATCCTCCCCAACGTCTTTTGCCCAGTCATTTCCGCCGATAATAGGGAGAGTATGTGTCAGGTAGCTCTGGTGCCGTTTGAGTGGGGTGGAGTAATAGGTAAACTGAGGGTGGCCGTAAGAACCTCCCAGCCGGTCGACTGCCTCCTAGGGAACAACCTGGAGAGTTCGCCCTGGAAGCACGTCGAACGCAAGGCCCACCTAGGGATGATGGGGCTCCCCGAGTGGGTGTGCGCCACCACCCGATCTATGTCAGCCCGACTCACCCCCCTGGGAGAAGTCGAAGACCCCCGACCGAAGAAGTCAGAGCAGTAACCCCCGAGGGTCCTCCCGTCCCCCCATCGGAGGGGCCCGTCGCCAGCGACGAGCCCTCCCTGTCCGACACCGCCCCGGTCCCTGAGTTAGGCGATCTACCCGAGTTGGCCCAATGGCGCCACGAGGGTGGACCCACCCGGGAGGAGTTTTGCCGGGAGCAAGCCACCTGTCCTTCCCTGGTCGGACTGCGGCGCCAGGCCGAGGGCCAAGCCGCAGGCGACCAAACTGGCACGCACCGAATTTATTGGGAAAATAGCCTTTTGTATAGTGAGCAGAAGTCGGTGGAGCTGGGATCCGGTCCGGTGCTGGTGGTACCCCTCCGCTTCCGAGACTTCCTCCTGGGCTTAGCCCACGACGTCCCCCTTGCCGGCCACCTGGGTCAAGACAAGACCTAAGCCGTCTCGTGACCCATTTTTACTGGCCTAAGATGAGAGCAGCCGTAGAAGCCCACTGCAAGTCCTGTCCCACGTGCCAAGCTAGCGGGAAGAGTGGGGGGAAGCGCAAGGCTCCCTTCCAACCCTTCCCGGTCGTCAGTACCCCCTTTGAACGAGTCGGGATCGACATCGTGGGGCCCCTGGACCCCCCCCACCTCCCAAGGTCACCGTTTCATCCTGGTCCTGGTGGATCACGCCACCCGATACCCTGAGGCGATCCCCCTACGCACCGTCACGGCCCCCGTAGTGGGCCGGGCCCTGATGGGGATCTTTTCCCGGGTAGGGTTCCCCCGCGAGGTCGTGAGCGATCGCGGCACTAATTTTATCTCGAGGTACATGACGTCCCTGTGGCAACAATGTGGAGTGTCCTACAAATTCACTACCCGTACCATCCCCAGGGGAACGGCCTAGTAGAGAGGTTTAACCGGACTCTGAAAGGGATGATCACCGGCCTAGAAGAGCCCCTCCGGCGTAAGTGGGACGTCCTGCTCCGCTGCCTCTTGTTCGCTTACCGAGAGGTCCCCCAGAAGTCCCTAGGATTCAGCCCGTTTGAGTTGCTCTATGGACACCCCGTCCGGGGTCCCCTCAGCTTGGTTAAGGAAGGGTGGGAGGCGGCACCCCAGACCACCCCACGAGATGTGTTCCACTATGTTCTGACCCTCCGGAACCAGACCAGGAAGTTCCGAGCACTGGCCGAGGCCAACCTAGAGACAAGCCAAGAAGAGATGAAGCGCTGGTACGACCAGAATGCCACTCTGGTCGAGTTCCAGCCGGGCCAACAAGTATGGGTCATGGCTCCCGTGAAGCCAGGCGCCCTCCAGGACAGGTGGACCGGGCCCTACAAAGTGATTGAGCGGAAGAGCCCAGTCACATACTTGGTGGACGTCCAGTCGCCCCGGGATCCCCTCCGGGTCCTTCAAGTGAACCGCCTCAAGCCTCACTTCGTGCGGACAGAACTAAGCCTCCTGCTGGCCACCGATGACGGGGCCGAAGATGAGTCCGATCCCCTCCCGGACCTCCTGTGTGTCAAGGAGCAAGATGGCTCCGTGGAGGGAGTGAATCTCTCCCCAGCTCTCACTACCCAGCAGCAAGAGGACTGCCGCCAGCTACTAGGACAATTTGCCGACCTCTTCTCCCTGATCCCCCGAGTCACCGACTGGTGTGTCCATGACGTGGACACCGGGGACAGCCCGCCGGTGAGACACCGAGCCTACCGGGTCTCCGACCGGGTCCGGTCCTGCATTCAAGCTGAAGTCTCAAAGATGTTGACCATGGGAGTGATCGAGCCATCTGACAGTCCCTGGGCCAGCCCCGTGGTCCTGGTCCCGAAGGCAGCGGCCCCCGGTGTCGCCCCCGAGCTCCGGTTCTGTGTGGACTACCGGGGGCTCAATGACGTCACCCGAGCCGATGCCCACCCCATCCCACGAGCCGACGAGCTCATTGACCGACTCGGGGCAGCACGGTTCCTCAGCACCTTCGACCTCACCTGCGGATACTGGCAGATTGCGCTCACCGAGGGGGCCAAGGAGCGGTCTGCCTTCTCCACCCCAAATGGGCATTACCGCTTCCGCGTAATGCCCTTCGGAATGAAAAATGCCCCGGCCACCTTCCAGCGACTGGTAAACAGAGTCCTGGCCGGGCTAGAACAGTTCAGCGCGGCATATCTGGACGACATCGCCGTTTTCAGTTCCGAATGGGGTGAGCACCTCCAGCACCTCCGGAGGGTGCTAACCGCCCTGCGCCAGGCAGGCCTGACAGTAAAAGCCAGCAAGTGCCAAATTGGACAAGGATCAGTAGTCTACCTGGGGCACCAGGTCGGGAGTGGCCAGGTCGCCCCTCTACAACCAAAAATCGACGCCATCGTGGCCTGGGAACCCCCCACCACCCAAACGGAGGTCCGAGCCTTTCTGGGCCTCACTGGCTACTACCGCAGATTCATCCAGGGGTATGGCAGCCTTGTCGGCCCCCTCACAGAACTCACATCCAAAAAAACAGCCAAAAAAGGTTCAGTGGACAACCGCCTGCCAGGAGGCGTTCGATGCCCTAAAGAAGGCCATGTGCACGGCCCCCGTCCTCCAGGCTCCCGACTACTCCAAGGAGTTTGTAGTCCAGACCGATGCCTCCGAGCATGGCATTGGGGCCGTCCTGTCCCAGATGAATGACCAAGGCCTGGACCAGCCCGTCGCCTTCCTCAGTCGGCGGCTGTTACCCAGAGAACAGAGATGGAGCACCATAGAGCGCGAAGCCTTTGCCGTGGTCTGGGCACTCAAAAAGCTACGACCCTACCTGTTCGGCACCCATTTCAGAGTCCAAACTGACCATCGGCCCTTGCGATGGCTCATGCAGATGCGAGGAGAAAACCCCAAGCTACTGCGGTGGTCAATCTCCCTCCAGGGGATGGATTTCACCGTAGAACACCGCCCTGGTACGGACCACGCCAACGCTGACGGCCTCTCCTGGTTCTTCCGCCTCAGCGAAGAGAACCCCCCAAGATGATGGGCAGTTCTCTCCGGCTTTCAGCTGGGGGGGACGCGTGTTGGACCCGGCCTCGTAGAATGGCCCGACGTGCCCCCGCACCACCGAAACCTGGTACCTGCAGCCCCAAGCACACGGCCCAGCCGACCCTCCCCACCAGGACACACGCACCGACCCGGACATCCCCGTCCATGGCCTCTCCCCTTTCGGCCACCCCGGGCCCGCGTGCCCACTTCATGCACCCAGATGGCCGCCCGGCCCCAGCGCGACCCGGGCCTAGAGGCGCCACTCCGGCTGGAGGACATCACGCTTCCAGGGGATGAGAGAGGGAGGAGCAGTTTCTATCGCACCTCTGAACTCCCCTAGGACGATGGGTTTCGATCGGCCCTCCGGCCTCCCTGAGGGCTGGCTCCGTGCCTGCTGGGTGTCTGGGACTCCTCCCGACCCGGCCCTGAAAGGATCAAAAGACAATAGCAGGAAATCCCGACAAGCGACCCCCAGGTGACAAGACCCCTGCCTGCACAGACTCCGGACATCAAAGAGGGGTCGACCTATAACAAGGGGTGCTCTGGGTCTGTCCGGCAGATTCGACGCTGGAACAACGAGAGCCTGCTGACGTGGTCGCGGCTCCTGGAACTTAGAACTACCTGAGCCCTGCTGAGTGACTCGCGGCTCCCCGAAGATCGTAAGACCTCCGAACTTGTACCTGAGCCCTGCTGAGTGACTCGCGGCTCCCTGAAGATCGTAAGACCTCCGAACTTGTACCTGAGCCCTGCTGAGTGACTCGCGGCTCCCCGAAGATCGTAAGACCTCCGAACTTGTACCTGAGCCCTGCTGAGTGACTCGCGGCTCCCTGAAGATCGTAAGACCTCCGAACTTGTACCTGAGCCCGCTGAGTGACTCGCGGCTTCCACAGACTCCACTGGTCCCGCCAGACCCCACGACAACCAGCCTACCCCCCAGCTCGAGGATTGTGAGCTGTGCGCCGGGTACATCCTTACCTTGAACTTTTGTGCCAAAGACTGTCCCGCTTCCCCCTATCCCTTCCGAGACTCATTGAGCCCGCGCTCTCCTTGTACATATTTGCAGTGCTAACCTATTTGATAAAGATTGGTTCCTGAGAACGCACGGTGTGTTGTTTCTGTGTCGTGTGGTGCCCGAAGTACGATCCTCGATACGAGACTTCTCCACCTGAGGAGTCTCCCGCCAGTGCCCGGCTACGATACTCGAGGGTGGGTCTCAGGGTAGTCAGGACTCCCTTCCGGGCTCCTCTGAGGTCGCCGTCTAACAGAGGCCATGCAAAGCCATGCAGGGTGACTTTGCACTCCCTCATAGGTATGGTTGAGAGGGTTAAAAAAGTGATGCTCTGGCGATGCAAGCCTCTCTCTCTCATAAATAAGCCCCAACATATTCTGGGCCTTACTTATGAAGGCTTGTCACACTTTTACACCACACTTTTACGCCACCATTGCGTCACTTTTTGTGACGCTGTGGCAGCGTAAATAATGCGACACCTTGCGCCATATTTACAAAGTGACGCATCTAAGCAGATGTGTCACTTTGTAAAGACCTGCGTTATATTATACCTGTGTCAAGTATAATGTTTGCAGGGTGGGCATTCCCCCTCCAATAAAGGGTTATAGAAGTGACGCAGTGAAATATATTAGATTTCACTGCGATACTTCTAGGACGCAACTGTGTCAATATCTTACACCTGGCTCACAGCAGGCGTGAGATTGACGCAGGCCATTTCACATGGGGCTTGCCCCATGTGAAAGGACACATTGATGGAGTTGCGTCTGTTTTCAGACACACCCCAGCAATGTGTCACTTTTGACCCTACAGATACGTTAGAGATACTGACATATCTGTAATTCCTTACAACATGGTGCGCTGTACATTAAATGTGGCACATCCATTGTCACAAGGAGGGCGCAGTGAAAACTGTTGCATCGCTGTTTTGTCGTAGCGATGCAACAATTTTCATACATGAGGCCCTCTGTATGTTTTTGGAGGTCTTTCACCATCAGGTATCTACATAAAAAATAATGGGCAGCGTAAATTAAAAATAAATTAAAAAGTTTTTACTCAGTGAGAAATGCACTGTAGTACATTATGAAACCTCTATTAGTGAATGCACTGCAGAGGTCTGCGTGTAACCAGATAGCCACAGAGTTACATCTTGGTTGGTTTAGTGGAGAATAGCGATGTGTATTTTTAGTGCTACGAGTTCACAACCTGTGACAGAAAGCACTGTGGAAATGTAAGTCATTATTTTATACTTACATTACACACAGTGTAAGATAGAATGCTGTGAAAGGAGGAAATAGTTTTATGATAAAATGGTGCTTCCAAACGTAGATTTGAGTAAAAGCAGAGTGTATGTAATGCAAACTTTTTTTTTTCCATAGCTGTCCCTCCAACACCTCTTTAGGGGCACTAGGGGCTGTGTAAATGCAGTTAAAATTAAAAGCAAGCACCTCCCAGCCCAGTTGTTAACACATTGCACTTACACTCAAAAAAACAAATCTTTGTCATCACAAAGCTTGGAGTGATTTGATTAATTAAAGCCAAACTGCTCCCAAGCATCCCTTACGCTTTTACATTTGCATTTCATTCAAAGAAGCAGCTGATAACGATCTAAATTAGCCGTCACAGGAGGTCTGTCTTTTTTCAAAAGGAAAGTACACATTTTGAATTCCAGGGACAAGTGAAGCTGGGGAATGGGCGACTCCCTTGCCAGGACTCCAGGGACCCCTGGGGGTCGCGCCCCACAGATTGAAGACCTCTGGTATATGGTATGTGGACCTTCAAGTGTAAATTGTTTAGTTGAAGCCGCTCTACACCTCCTCTATATATCTTGTCTTACTATACCTCTGTGCTATCCATATCTTTGACAGCATTGAGTGTCCCTGCTCCTTTACCCAATTTGTGCATGGATGCCCCTATGAGAGTAACTGTGGTATTACACCTTTCAGTGGTATAAACATGCTGGATTGTTCAACACAGTAATGAATGCTCATTCCCACTGATTTACCACTGAATGTTTGTTTAGTTGAAATGCATGAGAAATTGATTCAGCTGCCCTAAGGTTTTTTCTATGTGGGAGGACCACTTGTCATTATTTTGTCATCATCAGATTGTTTCAATTTTAGAATGTTAATCATGTTTGTCGTGTCTTGTTCTTGACATTCCCTCTACCTTCTCATCATGTTTTAAGACGTTTTCAGTGATTTCAGAATAATTGTTATAATTACTCCTCAAATAATTGTATAGTGAAGCAGTTATTCATGGTACACAATTTCCAATGACTTTATTGTGCACTTAACCCCCTTTGACAGGAAACAGAGTGATCATAAATAATCACAGTAGACCTCTTTTCTAAAATGGCTCACATTGTTTATTCAGAGGCTTCCACCTGTGAGCATGTTAGCGAGGAAATCTCAGATAGGGGTTCTCAGTACATTTCTAGGTGCTTCATTTGCTCTCCCCTAGGTATCCTTAAAGCTCTATCCTCAGGTTACCATCAGCCATCCAGTGGACAGTCTGAGAGTGTCAACCAGAGTCTTGAACAGTATCTGAGGTGTTTCTGCAGTGATACTCAAAACAACTGGGTGGGATTCATACCCTTAACAGAGTTCTGTATGACAACTCTTTTCACTCTGCTGCAACTGACTCTCCATTCTATTATATCCAGGGTTTCCATCCTCATTCCATTCCTTTCCATCTTCTATATTGTCATAAGTAATTTGGTAACCTTTATGATGCTTCGCCCTTTCTCAGGACCCTATTTGATCCAACACACTTACCTGTCCCCGCACTTCCCAAAATTTCCACTTACTGGATTGTGGAACCTTGTTGCATTAGTGATGGTGAGCACCTTAAACGTATTACTTATTAAGTGATTCCCCTAAGCCAGTCCTTCCCAATCTTTTTAGAACCATGATCAAATTTTGAGAACAAAAAATGTCTTTCGGCCTACCTAGCTTTAAGTGACATAATGCTGGCAATGTTTTTTTCTTGCATTGTTTGGTAGCGTACTGTCATTTATAGACAGCAAAGTTTACAATGAAGAGGCAGCTAAATTTGCACAGATGTAAAGGTTTTCTGCTAAAACTGTAGAACACACAAACTGCAATGTGTAGAAATCGGTTTTTAGTGAATGTTTATCATTTGTGCATCACCAAGTAAAGTGTTAAAATTAGTTTTGCTCTTATTTAAATCTAACGTTCCTATCACACTACAGAATTACCCAAAAAAGTGCTTCATTTTTGCTTCCCCAACTATTGAATGTGTACAGCTATTTACATGATGGTGTGTTTTACGAAAAATGACATTGTACAGCCTTTGGTTTAACACACTCTGTACCCATGTTAAAAAATAACAAAAATGCAAAAATTTGTCAGAAGACATAGCATGACATTTGACCTCTGTCTTTGAAGCTCAGCAAATGTTACAAGGTAAATACAGAATTTAAAGACATCTAATTTATTGCTTGGACTTTCGCGACCCACCAAAAAATTGGCAAGCGACCCAACAGTGGGTCGCGACTCAGTTTGGGAAGCATTGCTCCAAGTCCTTAGGTATGTTGCTACAACTTGTTATCTCATACCTAGTGGTGACAATTACTCAACCAGATTATTGCATCAATTTCTTCATTGTTTTCATGTTGTCCCCCTTTGTGGTTGTTCTTCCACACCCTAGCTTATAAGGCTCCTTCTTCCTCTGTAGGTGTTTGCCCTCTTAAGTGTAAGTACTCAGAAAAAACAAGTTTTCCCCCTTTACTCTGCTTTATATGTTGTCACCAAGTATTTGTGATATTCCTAAATTCATTACTACTGTATCCACCCTCCTGCCCGAAATTCCACGAGTAGCCTTCTCCTACTGTATTTAGCCACCTCTCTTACTTTTGACAGTGGTTTGAAGCGTAGTTCCAGTTGTTCCGTTAGCCAGGACATGGGTGAAAAGTTGAATGCCTACAAATTTAAGCTTAGCTGTGGGAGATCGAAACTGTTAGACCTGACAGCCTTAGGGTGGTCTTCCGCCCAACTTTCTGCCTTTTTTCTCCACTTTTCGAATGTTATGTTTGCTAGTATTTGGACTCTGTGCACTTTACCACTGCTAAGCTGTGCTAAAGTGCTTGTGCTCTCTCCCCTAAACACAGTAAGATTGGTTCATCCCCCATTGGCATATTTAATTTACTTATAAGTACCTAGTAAAATGCTACTCCTTGTACCCAGGGCCTGTAAATTAAATGCTACTGTGGGCCTGCAGCACCGATTGTGCCACCCACTTAGGTAGCCATTTAGCCATGTCTCAGGCCTGCCATTGGAGAGCGTGTGTGTACAGTTTACACTGCCAAGTCAACCTGGCCAAAAAAACCTTTTGCCAGGCCCAAACCTTCCCTTTTTATGTCTCGCCTAGCAGCGCGCATGCGCTGCGTAGGAAAAGACCTTTAGTAATGGCTTCAGCTTTTCAGGCAAAAACGTGCACGCGGTGCATTGCCTTGAATGGCAACGCATGCACGTGTGGCGATTCTCTTGCGGGAGCGAGCTCAGACACCATATGTTTGTAATTAACTTGCAAACATATGGTGCCCCTGCTCGTTCCCGCAAGGGAAACAGGCGCCTCTAATGCCACGCTTGTTTAAATCGCGACTCATTCTCTTCGAGCATAGAATTAAATCCCTGCTAACGTGGGCGATTGAAATGTTTCTCTGCGGTAGTGGAAATTATAAACGCGTTGAGACGACTTTACATGATCTTCGTCTTCTCGTCCACTATTTGATACAGGCGGTTTAATTTAACAGCGTTTGTAAGTCATCTTCGATAGAATCAGATTTTTATATTACAATTTACATTTTTTGATTTTCACTGCAGTGCCGTGCAATTTGTCATCCATATACTTACTGTAAAATACCCAGTTCTCTGAAAAAAAACTTCAGTCATCCTAAATTATAAATATCCGTGACTGGACTGGACATCTGTGTGTGACCTGCAGGTGGCGCTGTTGTAGTAGAAATGAGCGAAGCAATGGCCTGAGTGCAAGAAACCCTCCTCAAAAGTACTTTGAAAGAGGCCACCCCGGGCCCGCGTGCCCACTTCATGCACCCAGATGGCCGCCCGGCCCCAGCGCGACCCGGGCCTAGAGGCGCCACTCCGGCTGGAGGACATCACGCTTCCAGGGGATGAGAGAGGGAGGAGCAGTTTCTATCGCACCTCTGAACTCCCCTAGGACGATGGGTTTCGATCGGCCCTCCGGCCTCCCTGAGGGCTGGCTCCGTGCCTGCTGGGTGTCTGGGACTCCTCCCGACCCGGCCCTGAAAGGATCAAAAGACAATAGCAGGAAATCCCGACAAGCGACCCCCAGGTGACAAGACCCCTGCCTGCACAGACTCCGGACATCAAAGAGGGGTCGACCTATAACAAGGGGTGCTCTGGGTCTGTCCGGCAGATTCGACGCTGGAACAACGAGAGCCTGCTGACGTGGTCGCGGCTCCTGGAACTTAGAACTACCTGAGCCCTGCTGAGTGACTCGCGGCTCCCCGAAGATCGTAAGACCTCCGAACTTGTACCTGAGCCCTGCTGAGTGACTCGCGGCTCCCTGAAGATCGTAAGACCTCCGAACTTGTACCTGAGCCCTGCTGAGTGACTCGCGGCTCCCCGAAGATCGTAAGACCTCCGAACTTGTACCTGAGCCCTGCTGAGTGACTCGCGGCTCCCTGAAGATCGTAAGACCTCCGAACTTGTACCTGAGCCCGCTGAGTGACTCGCGGCTTCCACAGACTCCACTGGTCCCGCCAGACCCCACGACAACCAGCCTACCCCCCAGCTCGAGGATTGTGAGCTGTGCGCCGGGTACATCCTTACCTTGAACTTTTGTGCCAAAGACTGTCCCGCTTCCCCCTATCCCTTCCGAGACTCATTGAGCCCGCGCTCTCCTTGTACATATTTGCAGTGCTAACCTATTTGATAAAGATTGGTTCCTGAGAACGCACGGTGTGTTGTTTCTGTGTCGTGTGGTGCCCGAAGTACGATCCTCGATACGAGACTTCTCCACCTGAGGAGTCTCCCGCCAGTGCCCGGCTACGATACTCGAGGGTGGGTCTCAGGGTAGTCAGGACTCCCTTCCGGGCTCCTCTGAGGTCGCCGTCTAACAGAGGCCATGCAAAGCCATGCAGGGTGACTTTGCACTCCCTCATAGGTATGGTTGAGAGGGTTAAAAAAGTGATGCTCTGGCGATGCAAGCCTCTCTCTCTCATAAATAAGCCCCAACATATTCTGGGCCTTACTTATGAAGGCTTGTCACACTTTTACACCACACTTTTACGCCACCATTGCGTCACTTTTTGTGACGCTGTGGCAGCGTAAATAATGCGACACCTTGCGCCATATTTACAAAGTGACGCATCTAAGCAGATGTGTCACTTTGTAAAGACCTGCGTTATATTATACCTGTGTCAAGTATAATGTTTGCAGGGTGGGCATTCCCCCTCCAATAAAGGGTTATAGAAGTGACGCAGTGAAATATATTAGATTTCACTGCGATACTTCTAGGACGCAACTGTGTCAATATCTTACACCTGGCTCACAGCAGGCGTGAGATTGACGCAGGCCATTTCACATGGGGCTTGCCCCATGTGAAAGGACACATTGATGGAGTTGCGTCTGTTTTCAGACACACCCCAGCAATGTGTCACTTTTGACCCTACAGATACGTTAGAAATACTGACATATCTGTAATTCCTTACAACATGGTGCGCTGTACATTAAATGTGGCACATCCATTGTCACAAGGAGGGCGCAGTGAAAACTGTTGCATCGCTGTTTTGTCGTAGCGATGCAACAATTTTCATACATGAGGCCCTCTGTATGTTTTTGGAGGTCTTTCACCATCAGGTATCTACATAAAAAATAATGGGCAGCGTAAATTAAAAATAAATTAAAAAGTTTTTACTCAGTGAGAAATGCACTGTAGTACATTATGAAACCTCTATTAGTGAATGCACTGCAGAGGTCTGCGTGTAACCAGATAGCCACAGAGTTACATCTTGGTTGGTTTAGTGGAGAATAGCGATGTGTATTTTTAGTGCTACGAGTTCACAACCTGTGACAGAAAGCACTGTGGAAATGTAAGTCATTATTTTATACTTACATTACACACAGTGTAAGATAGAATGCTGTGAAAGGAGGAAATAGTTTTATGATAAAATGGTGCTTCCAAACGTAGATTTGAGTAAAAGCAGAGTGTATGTAATGCAAACTTTTTTTTTTCCATAGCTGTCCCTCCAACACCTCTTTAGGGGCACTAGGGGCTGTGTAAATGCAGTTAAAATTAAAAGCAAGCACCTCCCAGCCCAGTTGTTAACACATTGCACTTACACTCAAAAAAACAAATCTTTGTCATCACAAAGCTTGGAGTGATTTGATTAATTAAAGCCAAACTGCTCCCAAGCATCCCTTACGCTTTTACATTTGCATTTCATTCAAAGAAGCAGCTGATAACGATCTAAATTAGCCGTCACAGGAGGTCTGTCTTTTTTCAAAAGGAAAGTACACATTTTGAATTCCAGGGACAAGTGAAGCTGGGGAATGGGCGACTCCCTTGCCAGGACTCCAGGGACCCCTGGGGGTCGCGCCCCACAGATTGAAGACCTCTGGTATATGGTATGTGGACCTTCAAGTGTAAATTGTTTAGTTGAAGCCGCTCTACACCTCCTCTATATATCTTGTCTTACTATACCTCTGTGCTATCCATATCTTTGACAGCATTGAGTGTCCCTGCTCCTTTACCCAATTTGTGCATGGATGCCCCTATGAGAGTAACTGTGGTATTACACCTTTCAGTGGTATAAACATGCTGGATTGTTCAACACAGTAATGAATGCTCATTCCCACTGATTTACCACTGAATGTTTGTTTAGTTGAAATGCATGAGAAATTGATTCAGCTGCCCTAAGGTTTTTTCTATGTGGGAGGACCACTTGTCATTATTTTGTCATCATCAGATTGTTTCAATTTTAGAATGTTAATCATGTTTGTCGTGTCTTGTTCTTGACATTCCCTCTACCTTCTCATCATGTTTTAAGACGTTTTCAGTGATTTCAGAATAATTGTTATAATTACTCCTCAAATAATTGTATAGTGAAGCAGTTATTCATGGTACACAATTTCCAATGACTTTATTGTGCACTTAACCCCCTTTGACAGGAAACAGAGTGATCATAAATAATCACAGTAGACCTCTTTTCTAAAATGGCTCACATTGTTTATTCAGAGGCTTCCACCTGTGAGCATGTTAGCGAGGAAATCTCAGATAGGGGTTCTCAGTACATTTCTAGGTGCTTCATTTGCTCTCCCCTAGGTATCCTTAAAGCTCTATCCTCAGGTTACCATCAGCCATCCAGTGGACAGTCTGAGAGTGTCAACCAGAGTCTTGAACAGTATCTGAGGTGTTTCTGCAGTGATACTCAAAACAACTGGGTGGGATTCATACCCTTAACAGAGTTCTGTATGACAACTCTTTTCACTCTGCTGCAACTGACTCTCCATTCTATTATATCCAGGGTTTCCATCCTCATTCCATTCCTTTCCATCTTCTATATTGTCATAAGTAATTTGGTAACCTTTATGATGCTTCGCCCTTTCTCAGGACCCTATTTGATCCAACACACTTACCTGTCCCCGCACTTCCCAAAATTTCCACTTACTGGATTGTGGAACCTTGTTGCATTAGTGATGGTGAGCACCTTAAACGTATTACTTATTAAGTGATTCCCCTAAGCCAGTCCTTCCCAATCTTTTTAGAACCATGATCAAATTTTGAGAACAAAAAATGTCTTTCGGCCTACCTAGCTTTAAGTGACATAATGCTGGCAATGTTTTTTTCTTGCATTGTTTGGTAGCGTACTGTCATTTATAGACAGCAAAGTTTACAATGAAGAGGCAGCTAAATTTGCACAGATGTAAAGGTTTTCTGCTAAAACTGTAGAACACACAAACTGCAATGTGTAGAAATCGGTTTTTAGTGAATGTTTATCATTTGTGCATCACCAAGTAAAGTGTTAAAATTAGTTTTGCTCTTATTTAAATCTAACGTTCCTATCACACTACAGAATTACCCAAAAAAGTGCTTCATTTTTGCTTCCCCAACTATTGAATGTGTACAGCTATTTACATGATGGTGTGTTTTACGAAAAATGACATTGTACAGCCTTTGGTTTAACACACTCTGTACCCATGTTAAAAAATAACAAAAATGCAAAAATTTGTCAGAAGACATAGCATGACATTTGACCTCTGTCTTTGAAGCTCAGCAAATGTTACAAGGTAAATACAGAATTTAAAGACATCTAATTTATTGCTTGGACTTTCGCGACCCACCAAAAAATTGGCAAGCGACCCAACAGTGGGTCGCGACTCAGTTTGGGAAGCATTGCTCCAAGTCCTTAGGTATGTTGCTACAACTTGTTATCTCATACCTAGTGGTGACAATTACTCAACCAGATTATTGCATCAATTTCTTCATTGTTTTCATGTTGTCCCCCTTTGTGGTTGTTCTTCCACACCCTAGCTTATAAGGCTCCTTCTTCCTCTGTAGGTGTTTGCCCTCTTAAGTGTAAGTACTCAGAAAAAACAAGTTTTCCCCCTTTACTCTGCTTTATATGTTGTCACCAAGTATTTGTGATATTCCTAAATTCATTACTACTGTATCCACCCTCCTGCCCGAAATTCCACGAGTAGCCTTCTCCTACTGTATTTAGCCACCTCTCTTACTTTTGACAGTGGTTTGAAGCGTAGTTCCAGTTGTTCCGTTAGCCAGGACATGGGTGAAAAGTTGAATGCCTACAAATTTAAGCTTAGCTGTGGGAGATCGAAACTGTTAGACCTGACAGCCTTAGGGTGGTCTTCCGCCCAACTTTCTGCCTTTTTTCTCCACTTTTCGAATGTTATGTTTGCTAGTATTTGGACTCTGTGCACTTTACCACTGCTAAGCTGTGCTAAAGTGCTTGTGCTCTCTCCCCTAAACACAGTAAGATTGGTTCATCCCCCATTGGCATATTTAATTTACTTATAAGTACCTAGTAAAATGCTACTCCTTGTACCCAGGGCCTGTAAATTAAATGCTACTGTGGGCCTGCAGCACCGATTGTGCCACCCACTTAGGTAGCCATTTAGCCATGTCTCAGGCCTGCCATTGGAGAGCGTGTGTGTACAGTTTACACTGCCAAGTCAACCTGGCCAAAAAAACCTTTTGCCAGGCCCAAACCTTCCCTTTTTATGTCTCGCCTAGCAGCGCGCATGCGCTGCGTAGGAAAAGACCTTTAGTAATGGCTTCAGCTTTTCAGGCAAAAACGTGCACGCGGTGCATTGCCTTGAATGGCAACGCATGCACGTGTGGCGATTCTCTTGCGGGAGCGAGCTCAGACACCATATGTTTGTAATTAACTTGCAAACATATGGTGCCCCTGCTCGTTCCCGCAAGGGAAACAGGCGCCTCTAATGCCACGCTTGTTTAAATCGCGACTCATTCTCTTCGAGCATAGAATTAAATCCCTGCTAACGTGGGCGATTGAAATGTTTCTCTGCGGTAGTGGAAATTATAAACGCGTTGAGACGACTTTACATGATCTTCGTCTTCTCGTCCACTATTTGATACAGGCGGTTTAATTTAACAGCGTTTGTAAGTCATCTTCGATAGAATCAGATTTTTATATTACAATTTACATTTTTTGATTTTCACTGCAGTGCCGTGCAATTTGTCATCCATATACTTACTGTAAAATACCCAGTTCTCTGAAAAAAAACTTCAGTCATCCTAAATTATAAATATCCGTGACTGGACTGGACATCTGTGTGTGACCTGCAGGTGGCGCTGTTGTAGTAGAAATGAGCGAAGCAATGGCCTGAGTGCAAGAAACCCTCCTCAAAAGTACTTTGAAAGAGGCTATCAATTCTTTATCGAAATAAAACAAATTGTAAAGATTGTTGCACAAACCTAAATGGAGGCAAGTAGGAGTCATGGGGCAATACGAGATTGGAGAATCTCAGCGGACAGGAGCCCTTCTCATTTTACTTGACCCAAAAAGATTAATTTATAATAGAGCTCGTATTAGCACATGCAAATACATTTAAAGTTTAAAAAAAAGACATTCCCTAAGTTTAGATTTCCTTTAATCACTTAGCTGGCTGGAGGATGTACATGGAAATGATTATTCAACATAGACATCGGCCGCAAATAGTTACATACGGTTGAGCATCCAAAGGTGATAGCGCCGTTATTTACGTCAAATGGCTAGTTTTAAATACAAATAAAAAAAATACTAACGTCATGAAAATGGTTCTGTCTTTTTAAATGTGTTTAATAAAAAATAAAATGCATTTGGAAATGCTTCAGCAGGATGACTGAAGCGCGAGTGTTCACTCTGTGAGCACACACAAGCATGCTGGGTTTAGAGATCTATTCATATGTATTTCATTGGCAGTATTTTGAAATAGTGCATACAGGGCCAAATGGCAGATGGGCCGTTGATCAACATTTACCAAAACCGTTTAAAGTTAAAATGTGGTAATAGTCGATTAAAATTTTTATTTTTTATTTTTATTTAATTCACTTTAAAATACATTCCAGAATAAGATTCAGTAGGCCCGACATGTAAAATTATCGCCGAACACGACAATCGTACTATTATTGGAACCTGTAAAACAATCCAACCAAGCCAATAGACCGGATCGTGGGAAACTGGACAAATCCTTAATTTCTTTATTTTTTCATTTTAAGACTGTGCCACAAAAAGGAAAACCTGCTTTTCCAAGGGTGATGGGCAAATAAATACAATAAAAAAAGTACTTAACTAAAAATATTGCATATAATTTAAATAGAACAGTATAGGCACTTCTTGTCTTGTATGTGTACTTACTACAGGTGTAGAAGGTAAACCATTGACCGTCTTAATTGACCACACGGGAAAATATGATTTTATTGGTGCAGTGAAAAGTTAGTATTGGCTTTGAATTATAGTTACCTGAGGACCCACTTTAAACACAACAAGAGATACTTAAAACAAAACATAAGGAATAGAAAAGAAAGCATTTAGAAAATTAAAGTATTGTCCCACCAAAAGTATACTTTTATGTATATGTGCACGTGATCGATCTACAATGCCGTCACTCACGCTGCAAGACAGCAGATGGATAAAGTGGGCTGACCCACTGCGCAGGCTGTAAGCTGCAAAGACAAGCAGCAAAACAGGAATGACCGCTGAACAGAAGAATGAGTATGGAGGTCGGGCATGTATTTCTGTATTTTTTTTTTCATGGGTTTCTTATTTTATTACGCAAGGCAGGCAAAATAGCTAAACTAGCTTTAGGCCAGACCTAAAAACCTTCACTTCATGCCTCAAGATTTAAGAAATAACCACAGGGAACTAACCCAAAAATAAAAAAATAAAAACCTTTCACTCGGAAAAAGGATTATTTTCAGTTTCATGTCTTTGCCAAAAGTTCCAGGACCTGAGAGTGACCATTAAAAACTCCTCACAAAGTCTGCTTTTATTCACATTTTTTGATTCTGTTAATGGCCAACCACAAGGAGCTACTATTCTGAGTCTCCGCAGGCCAACTAACATTGGTAGGAAGATGATCTGTCTACTTCATTATAAACCCTAAATCTTATTTCCTCAAAAGTCAGCCAATGAAAGGTACTTAAAGTGGGAGAAGCAGAGTTTAACTTCTTGGCTTCCCTTCCAAACATGCAGGTGAATGAAAGACTGGCTTTAGAGGCCTTAAAGCACATCTTGCTTCTACTAACGCTACCTCAGTTTGAGACGGTACCAGCTACTGAACCATAGATATACTAGAGTGGGCAGGTAAGACCAATTTATCGTGTCTTATTATTAAGCGCTGATATAGCGCTGCCTCGCCTTCATTCCTTTGTGGTTCCAAATTCAAAGATTGGAACCCAAAATGAATCCCACTGAGCGAGCGGATGACAATGCTCCCGCGTTATGAGTGATCCATCAACTGATACAACCAACATCAGGACTTTCTGGTGATTCCGATCCTGTAAAAAGGCCCTACGTATCATCGTACGGAGCGTTTTCTCCGTACGACTCGCACCCGGTAAACTGTCCCTACAACCTAGGAAGTACGATTCGTACAGAAAGCCTATTTCCGTACAAATCGTACAAAAGACCGTACGTGGAAAAAATACCTACCATTCTGATCCGGAACAGCTTGTACGCGACATCCTGTCCAAAATGTTATCACTCAGCTTGGGTGGCTCCTCTGTTTGCTGTATCATTCAGTCTGAGATTTCAGTAGTTTTAGTCAGCACTTGCTTTCTTTCCTCGAGATCTCATTGAAGCCCACTGGCTTCACAAAAACGCACTACGTTAGTTTTCATTCACTAATTTAAATAAAGAATAAATATGTTTAGTGGTCGTTTCAAATATTCAACAAATAACTCTCACTCACTCACATGCTTGCATGTAGTAATTTAAGACTTGCAGAATTAAAGGTTTCCTGAAATAAGAAAGTGAAATTGAAGTGAATTTACTAGTTTAAACCTCATTAAGGTTGAGCTGGCATGCCCAGTAGATTAGTAGTGGGTTGGGATTACAGATGTTTCTAGGAGAGGAACAGGGGGTTTGCCACTTGAAAAGGTAAAGTAAACCCATAATGGCTGACCTTCCGGAGTATTGACATTATCTTAGCGTTTTTCTCCTCTCTTGCCCCCAGACTTTACATCCAAAAACTTTGGAGTAAGTGTGCTTATGAGGTTCAAGAGATCACCTAATATTGCTTGTGGATGTATTGGAAGATATTTATTCACCAGGAATATTTTCCTGCTTGAGGAAAACACACATTTCTGCAGATGGCCCAACCAACCCGTGGGAAATTTCAGTGGGGGGTCTAGTTCTCGTGGTAGTCTACAACTTGTATAAATTCTCCCTGTGATAGTTGTGAAACCCTTCAAAAAACGAAATATACGGGGGAGGAGCCTAGCACGCATCCAAGATGGTCGCGTGAGCACAGGGCTCCCCGGACCCTCGCTGCTCCTCGGAACTTATCCTGACTTTATCCTGACTTGGTTGACGGATTCTGGAAGATGAACGTTGGCTGAACCCTAAACTCTTTTCAGAAACCAAATCGGACCTGGGAGATCTGATCTATGGTGGTTTGAACTTTTGAGGCCCAACTGATGGTTGTGCCCGGTGCGAAGGTGAACTGTGGAGCCGGGGCATAGTTGAACAACAACGGCATCGGGGCTGTGCCAGCGGCCGTCTCACCACTTTCGGTTTCACTTTTGGAGCTCTGAGTGGCTGGACAGTGGAGTTGCTTTGTGCGGCTGGGTTTTCACTCGGCCTTCGCTTCGTGCCTTTGCCTCCGCCTGAAACCAGTGTGCCCATTGACTTTGATCCTCTCGCACCGCCACATTGCGGTCCCTGGTACGGCTCGTGTCGGCTTCGCCTGTGCCACTTTGACGCTTGCTCGGTGGTCCCCTTCGGCGAGCGTGGTTCCACATGGGAGGCAGAGGGGATCCCGAGAGGCGCAAGACCAAGACATCCCTACGTGGGGGACCGGTCCAGACCAACAACATGGACCGCTACACTCATGGTAAAGGGTCCCCTGGGACGGCCAGTGTTCTCCCGGATGACGCTGGGGGTGTTCCGTCCGCCCCTCCGGATTTGTCACTGCAGGACATCATGGGCGCCATTAACGGCATCAAGGAGACCATCGCTCAGCAGTACGAGGCCTTGGCCCGTAAAATCGACACGGTGGCCATTGATGTTACGCTAATTCGGGCGGATCTCTCTAAGACCAATGAGAGGGTTCAATCGCTGGATTTGCGGACATCCACCCTTGGTACGGATGTGTCGGACCTGCAGACTGCTCTCGGCGACCTCAAGTCGGCCAACGACCTGATGGCCCGGCGGCTGGAGGACTTCGAGGGACGGGCTCGACGCAATAACATCCGCGTCATAGGTGTTCCGGAGACCTACGACAATCGCCCGGTGGATCTTATGGTAGAGGAACTCATCCTCAAACAGCTTGCCCCCGCTGGCCTGAGTAAGTTCTTTGCCGTGGAGCGGGCCCATCGAGTCCCAGGCGGTCGGCCGCGACCGGGAGCTCCCCCGAGGCCTATTGTCGCAAAACTTTTTCACTACAGAGACCGAGATGCGATTCTGCAGGCCTCACGGGTACATGGCCCGGTCCGATATGGGAACTCATCCGTTAACTTTTTCCCGGACTTCACCCAACTTGTCCAGAAACAGCGGATGGGTTTCCAGGGGGTGAAGCGCCGTCTCCGGGACCTGGGTCTTAAGTACTCGATGCTTTTTCCTGCTAGGCTCCGAGTGGAATACGAAGACCGGACTACCTTTTTTGACTGTCCTGCGACCGTGAGTGACTGGCTGGATTCTCTGCCGGACCGGGGTGACCGGCCTGGGCCTTCTGGTGGTACCGAGGGTGGCGGGCCTCCTTCGGAGTGACTTTTGGTCCTTGACTTTGTTATTTGGTTTTGTTCGGCTGGGTTATACTTCTTTTGTACATTTTGTTTAACTATGATCTGTGTTGGGGGCGGGCGGGGACGGGTCCCTTTCCTCCTCCGGGGTCTTTTCGTAGAATGGGGTTTTTAGGGCGACAGGCACACTGCAAGTTGGGGTGGTTTTCTGGACCGCAGGGGTGCAGGGTGGGGGGAGTTGAATTTGGGGGGGGAGTTGGTGGGTGGGAGGGGTTGTTTGGATTTGTGTTTTTTGTTTTCAAGGCGAGGTATTGGCTCTGTTTCAGTTTCAGGTGTCGCGCTATTTGCTGGGGGACCCTTGATCTACTGGAGGGGATGGGGGGGGACGGGTTGAGATTGATGTCTTGGAACGTCAACTGATTGGGGGATCGTATCAAACGGGGTGTTGTGCTGCAGTATTTGCGTCGTTTGACTCCTGATGTCGTATTCTTACAGGAGACGCATCTGGTTGGTAATGTTTGTCATGCCATGAACAGGGGGGGATACCGACTCGTGGCCCATTCCGGTTTCACCACTGGCTCTAGAGGGGTGGGCATTCTCCTGAGATCTTCACTTCCGCTAGAGATCACCAGGGTTGTCCTAGACGATAGAGGGCGCTATGTGGCTCTGACTGGGAGGTGGGAGGGACAGTCCCTTTCCTTGGTTTCGGTTTATGTTCCCCCCGGGCCTCCAGAACTCCACTTTCTCAGATTTGGGTCGTATGCTGCTTGAGCTTCCTGACAGTCTTTTGCTTATGGGTGGGGATTTTAATTCGGTTGTTTCGGGTGAGTTGGATCGCCACCCGCCCAGGGCCCTCCCTGCTGCCCAGGCGTGGCTCGGCGGACTCTTGGATACCTTCGGTCTGGTGGATTGTTGGAGGTTAATGCATCCGACACAGTGTCAGTACACATTTCACTCTGGGGCCCATGGGAGTCTCTCTAGATTGGATTATTTTCTTATGCCCGCGGCCCAGACTGCCCGGATTCGAGAGGTAAAGCACTTGGCCCGGGGTATCTCTGATCATTCCCCACTGTGGTTGCTGTTCGACACCGGGATACGGTCCGCTGGGCGGATCGCCCCTATTAACCCTTGGTACTGGCGAGACCCCAAGATTCGTGATAGCCTTGTTAAGTCGATTGATCAGTATTTTCTCGAGAATGAGGGGTCGGTGTTGTCCTCAGTGTCCCTGTGGGAAGCCTTCAAAACAGTGCTCCGCGGGCATGCCCTATCCCAGATAATGGAGGCTAAGAGGGTTAAGAATGAGGCGGTGGTGAAGCTGGAGACTGAAATATTGGGGCTGGAGGCAGCTTTGGAGACGGGTGTCACTCAGGATGGGCTTCATGCCCTCAGCTTGAAGCAGTTTGAATATAAGTCTCTTGTCACTGACGCTGCCAAGATCATGTATAGGGAGCAACAGGGTAGGTTGTATGATGCCGGGGACAAGGCGGGTAAACTGATTGCTTGGTTGGATAAGAAGGAGAGAGTGAATCGTGTGGTCCCGGAGCTTCGGGTTTCGGATGGAGTGTGTGTGACTGACCCTGGTGAGATTGTGGAGTGTTTTGCTGACCACCTCCGGGCGGTGTACTCCCCGGTGTCTGATAGAGATGAGGATGACTCTCGTCTCTTGCTGCGGGATATTGCCTTGCCCGGCCTATCCGTCGAGGACCGTGAGCAGATGGATGCCTCCCTGTCTGTCGACGAGATTGCTACCGCGATTCGTTCCCTTCGCTCGGGCAAGGCTATGGGCCCCAACGGACTGCCGATTGAACTGTATAAACTACGCCCGGATAAAATCGCGCCCTTCCTCCGTCGTATGTTTCTGGAGTCGCTCGAGCGGGGTTCCCTTCCCGACGACCAGCGTCTGGCTACTATAGTTGTTATTCCCAAGGACGGTAAGCCACGAGACCGATGTGCCTCATATAGGCCTATTTCCCTACTAAATGCCGAACCGGAAATCCTTGCCAAGGTCCTCGCTAATCGCTTGCTGAGAGTTATATGTGATTTGATACATCCGGATCAATGCGGCTTTATCCCTCATCGTAATACCGCTCTCAACTTGCGGCGTCTACATGGCGTCCTCGCTAGGGCGGAGTACTTCTCTGAACCGGCCATATTGGTTTCCTTAGACGCCACGATGGCCTTTGATACCATCGAGTGGCCATTCCTTTGGGCCGTATTGGCGAAGTTTGGCTTTGGGGAGGGATTTATTAGTTGGGTGAAGCTCCTCTATACTGGTCCAATGGCTCAGGTTGTTGTCAATGGGCGGGTTTCTCGGCCCTTCGCTCTCGGGAGGGGTACTAGGCAGGGGTGCCCGTTGTCCCCCCTGCTCTTTGCTCTCGCCTTGGAACCGCTCGCTGCCTGGCTCCGCTGGGAGCCCTCGATCAGAGGGATCCGGTGGGCCCCGGGCTTCGAGGATCGGGTCTCGTTGTACGCGGATGATATTCTTCTGTACCTCACCTCGCCGCGGAAGTCGCTCAATGTGCTTTTTGATGTCCTTACTTCCTTCGGGAGAAATTCGGGTTTGATAATTAACTGGTCCAAATCTTGCGTGTATCCTATCTCCGGTGGCCTTCCTCTCTTGCCGCCTCGGCTTCCGATCCAAACATCTCAATCCGGCTTTAAATACTTGGGGGTATACGTTTCGTTGGATCCGGCGGTCCGCTACGAGCAGAATCTCCTGTCAACCCTCCGGCGTTTGAGGGCGGATACGGCTCGGTGGTGTAAGTTGCCCTTGTCTCCACTTGGTCGCGCAGCACTGTTTAAAATGATGTCCCTTCCCAGATTTCTTTACGAACTCCAGAACTCCTTCGATATCATTCCGGCGGCCTACTTTAGGGAAGTGGAGAGTTTGCAGAGGAGACTGGTTTGGGACGGTCGTGCGCGTATCGCTTTGGCAAAGCTGACTCTTCCCTGGTATGACGGGGGCATCGCGCTTCCTGACATTAGAAGGTACTATTGGGCCTCCCAGCTGTCTGCCATTAACCATGCTACGTACGCTCCTGGCTCGAACCCGGCATATGAGATGGATAAATTCCTGCTTCCCGGCGGTAACTATAACAGAGCGCTCTACTCTCGATCTGCCGGAAGGACCCTCATGGGCCCTACTAGGATTGCGGTACGTGTGTGGAAGGCGGCGAATGTAGCTGTGGGCTGGAGTGAGCGGTTAACGTGTGCTACTCCTCTATTCGCCTCGGAGCGCTTGGGAAGCCTCTGGACAACGAAAGGCTTTGAGCACTGGGATACGATCGGCATTAGAGTGGGGGACCTATGGGTTAAAGGCGCGGTTAAATCCTTCGCGGCGCTTCAGAGCGAGTACGAGCTTAGTGAAAGGGAGTTCTTCCGCTATGCCCAGGTTCGGCACGCCCTACTCTCGGTCTTTGGGGAGGGGACCACGGTCCCTGTTTCTTCGCCTCTCGAGGACCGTATACTCGACGGACACGTCCCCGACAGTACTATCTCCCTGATTTATAAAAAACTAATAAATAATCGGGCTGATCTCTTGGTGCGTCTTCGGGAGGCATGGACGGGAGATGGGGTTGAGTTGGACGACGAGGACTGGCAGTCTGCGCTGTCATCCCCTAAGGAGGTTGCCATCCCGGCCCGTCTCCGTCTGGTCCAGCTTAAGATTCTCCATCGTGTCTATGTGACGGGTCCCCGTTTGGTCTCGATGGGGTTTTCTGACGATGGGCTCTGTAAGCGTGGCTGCGGGCTCAGTGCCACCTTTCTCCACATCCTCTGGGAGTGCCGCGAGGTGGCGGAATATTGGCGCCAGGTGCATGATGTTATGAAACGAGTCACTGGGGTCGCTCTGCTGCCGGAGGTGCGCCGATGTGTTCTGAATGTGTGGGAGCCCAATGACTATAATGCGGCCCAGGCTCGGTGGGCGGCCCTTGGGAACATGATCGCAAAGAGAGATATTGCGCAGCTTGGGGTTCCCAACGGCATCCCACCGTGTCCGTATGGAAGGAGAACATGGACTGGTGCATGTTCAGGGAGAAGACGGTGTATGTGGCTCGTGGTAAACCGGGGGCGTGGGGTAGAATCTGGGGTCAGTGGAATGTGTATCGAGGGACTATCTGTTCTCCCCCCCTGGTGGATACGTCTGATGTTGCCTTGTCCCCCTGATCCTTGAGGGTTCCTTGCTTAATTTGTTCCTCTGAGTATAGATTTGGTTTTCCCGTGGCCCCCCCCTCCCTCTCAGACCCCCTTTTTATTGACCACCCTAGGGTGGTCCTATGTGGAGTTCCTCTGCTGTGGTTAGACGCCCTTTTAATGTTTTTCGCCTTGCTTTTTGTTTTTCTTTACTTTTGTTGATATTTATGTAAAAAGGGTGTATCCTGACTTCCCTTATGTGCAGCCTGATCTCCTGTCATTTAGCGGAGCCCCTGCGGGCCAGTCATTGTTTTTGAACTGCTTGATCATTTCTGAATACTAGCGGCCGGCCCAGGAGGTTGTAGGCCCGTGCTTGTACCCTTTTTCTCTGCACAATAAAATAAAAAAAAAATAAAAATAAAAAAAAAAGAAATATACTAAAATCCTGTGAATTAATCTGTGATGATTACTACTTTCTCCTCCGGTTTTGGGTATTCTAGCTATCCCTCCTGTTCCCCCGAGGCTGGTGAACCATTCACACTTAAGGAGATACGAGCAGCTCTGAGTGGACTCGCATCAGGAAAGGCACCTGGGCTAGACGGGCTCCCGGGCGACTTGTTCAAGCAGGAGCCAGATGTCTGGTCCCCCTACCTCCTGATTCTCTACAATGCCATCTTGGGCGGCATGGCTATGCCGGGTACTTGGCTGGGGGCAGAAATTGTCCCAATTTTTAAAAAGGGCTCACCTCTGCTCCCAGCCAATTACAGACCTATTAGTCTTATAGATGTACCGCAGAAGATTTTTGGCAGACTCGTTTTAAATCGCCTCCAGGAATGGATCGAAGAAACGGCGATTATGAGTCCTTATCAAGCGGGTTTCCAACGGGGTATCTCTACCACCGACCAAATCTTCCGTTTAAATCTTCTTTATTGGAAGACGGTGCTGATCGAGGGCGGCAGTCTTTACACAGTTTTTGTGGACCTCCGTGCCGCCTTCGATTTGGTGCCTAGAGACAAGCTATGGTCGGTGCTAATGGAAATGGGGGTTCCCGCTGACATCCTTTCAATTCTAAGGTTGCATCAGGGGAATTACGCAAAAGTAAGATGTGGAAGAGGTGGCACCCTGTCCGATGCTTTCCCTGTTGATAGGGGGGTCAGGCAGGGATGCGTCCTTGCCCCGACCCTTTTTTGTCTATTTGTCAACGGGGTTGTAGACTATCTCTGCGCGCTGACTGATATTGATGCCCCAAAGCTGGACGGTAGCAGGGTCCCTGCAATTATGTTTGCAGACGATACCCTGCTGCTCTCCAAATCCCCTATGGGACTCCAACGGGTGCTGGATGGCTTTGCAGGATTTTGTGTGGAACGCGGTTTGGAGATCAATGCCGCTAAGACCAAATACATGATCTTCAACCCCCCTTCTTCCACACGCGCGAGCCCCAGTATTGGGTCCTCTAGGTTGGAGAGGGTTTACACTTTTGAATATTTGGGCATAGTCATCAACCAGCGAATGACTTGGGAACCACACAAAACAAGGGCAAACATGAAATTGACTCAGCTGGTGGGCGGAATTGGCAGGATGACCAAAGGCCTTACCTATAGGCCCCTCGGCCCACGTATACAAATATACAAAGTTCAGGCCAGGGGGGCCGTTACCTATGGTGCAGAAATTTGGGGGCACACGTCTGCACAGAAACTCCAGGTAACGGAGAATACTTTTCTTAGGCAGTTGACCGCTTTACCTGTTAGTACACCTCTCCTGCCACTTAGATTGGATCTGGGTTTAAGACCGATCTCAGAGGAGTTGGGTTTGAAGCCCCTTACCCTCTGGTGTAAAATATGGTCTTCCCCAGAACTCTCCAAATACAGAGCAGAGTTGACAGAGATCCTGCGCCTTCGCAACAAAATACAAATACCATGGTTAACCTATATAAAGCATACTTGTGAGGCACTTGATAGACCAGAGTTGTGGTATGATCCTGAGACTGCTTGCCCCAGGGTCTCACGTAAACTCATTACGAAGGTCTTCCGGGAGTATCATTTACGAGGTGCTATAAGGAATGTGAGGGAGGGATCCCACACTGCCCATTTTTTGGCCTTTAAAGACTTTTATCATTTAGAGTTGACTTTTAATGATATGGGCCCCACACTCACAAGGAAGCTTTATCTGCAATGGCGCTACAATATCCTCCCCCTCAGGGCATATACTGCACTTTGGCTACAAGCAGAACATTCAGCTTTATGCCCTTTTTGCAAGCAGATGTTGGAGACAGATTTACATGTCTTATTTTTCTGTCCTATGTACCAAAGAGCAAGGAAGTACTGGCTCTGCCCCTTACTCAGAAATATGGGTTTTAAACAATACGCCCCGGCTTTTAGAATTCTGAAGTCTGACCTCTCGCCCCCAATTGCTTTCGCTGTTGCCAAATTTTTAACGTCAATGTGGTTTACACGCCTACGCCTTCTTAAAGTAATCTTAAGCAGAGATGATTCAATGAGTTAATTGTTTTAATTCAATTGTCTGTTTTTATATTGTAATGTGTTTTATCGTATTTTGCTGTACTCTTTTATGGTCATAATGACCGAAATAAAGATATTTGATGATGATGAATATGTTTAGTGGTCGTTTCAAATATTCAACAAATAACTCACTCACTCACTCACATGCTTGCATGTAGTAATTTAAGACTTGCAGAATTAAAGGTTTCCTGAAATAAGAAAGTGAAATTGAAGTGAATTTACTAGTTTAAACCTCATTAAGGTTGAGCTGGCATGCCCAGTAGATTAGTAGTGGGTTGGGATTACAGATGTTTCTAGGAGAGGAACAGGGGGTTTGCCACTTGAAAAGGTAAAGTAAACCCATAATGGCTGACCTTCCGGAGTATTGACATTATCTTAGCGTTTTTCTCCTCTCTTGCCCCCAGACTTTACATCCAAAAACTTTGGAGTAAGTGTGCTTATGAGGTTCAAGAGATCACCTAATATTGCTTGTGGATGTATTGGAAGATATTTATTCACCAGGAATATTTTCCTGCTTGAGGAAAACACACATCTGCAGATGGCCCAACCAACCCGTGGGAAATTTCAGTGGGGGGACGAGTTCTCGTGGTAGTCTACAACTTGTATAAATTCTCCCTGTGATAGTTGTGAAACCCTTCAAAAAACGAAATATACTAAAATCCTGTGAATTAATCTGTGATGATTACTACTTTCTCCTCCGGCAAGGGCCAAAGCACATCCCTGTTGTAGGGCATTCTCTTTTTCGAAATATGCTTCCATGCGCAGATTCAACCAAAAATATCAAGTTTCTCTTGAACACATTTATGGGTACGTATTGCTTGAATTCTGGTCAGCAGGCCTATTACAATACAGGTTCCATATACTGACCAGAACACTTCCCTGTCAACCATATGAAATGCTGCCTGAAGATCGATGAAGCCGCTAAATAACCTGCTTGCTAGCATGCTTCACCGACTTTCACCCACATTGTCCTTAGGGAAAGCCATGGTTGAACGTAATGCATACCCGCAAAAATGCCTCTGTTCATATGGTTTGTTTGTTGTAAATAGACATACCTAGCCAGGATTCTTTTGAGCTACAGCATGCCTAAGCCATCTAAAATACAAATGAAATTATATTTTGCAGAATTGTAGTTTGCGATATATATATAAATCCATTTCATCTCACCTAATGTGTGCGGCTCACTTCTTTCTCTGTGCAAGAGGTCTGTTATGTTTTCACGGCATGGTCCTGCCGCGAGCGACTCAATACCAGGAAAAAAAGCGCCAACAACTACCCAAAATCGGACCCTGTTTGTGAGCTTTGCGGAAGCAATAAGGGCAGTGCCTCCAGGGACTGGACCTTGGTTTTGGCCCCCAGCAACTTCAAAGTTAGTATGCACAGGGATTAGGTGTTGCACCAACAAGTATGAATTTGGAAGCATCGCCCACCGAAGGGAAATAATTGCGGACTGAAGGTAAACCACAAAAACCAGCATGCTTTACCCATTTAACCTATCGTGGCGCCCACCAGGGGGGCAAACATTTGACCAGCATTAGCATAGCCAATAGGTCACGCCTTTGGGACCTTATAAGTGTTTAGCCATGCAACAGTTGATGTTGCACCAAGGATATTGTGCTGCATAATTAAATACTTATAAGGTCCCAAAGGCGAGACCTATTGGCTATGCCAATGCTTGTTATACATGTGTCACCCCTAAGTTAGGCCCTGGCAACACAGAAGGCACGGTGCACTGTAGTTAAAAGGTAGGACATGTACCTTTTAGTTTTACATGTCCTGGTAGTGAAAAACTCTCAATCATTTTTCACTACAGCAAGGCCTATGTCTCCCATAGTTTAACATTGGGATTACTGTATTACATTTAATAAGAGTAAGTCCTAAATGGGAAGATTTAACTGATTCAAGTTTGGTGTCTCTGGAATCACAATTTAAAATCCAAACTTATGGTGAAGTTGGTTTTTAAATTGCAATTCTGAAAATGCCACTTTTAAAAAGTTGTCATTGTCTGGCTCTAGCCATTTAGTACCCGTCTCTGATAATATGTCTGGGGTAGGTGACAGTTGGGCTTTGTTTATTCCTCTTAGACTGTCACACACAATGGGAGCTTAGGTGTGTCTTGATAGGCCTTCCTGGCAGGATGGGCGGGATGAGCTGGACCCAGCCTCACTTACACCTGAATACACGGTGTCCTGTCCCCACACAAAGGGATACATACCCCCTGTAGTGAGTTTGGAGCTAGAACAGGAAGGGGGACCTCCGTGCACTTCAATGTCATGTTTTTTAAGTCTCCCTCACTTCAAAGGCACAACTGGATATAATTACTGGGCGTATGACACCACCACTTCAGTACATTTCTGGACCTGTGCAGACTCTGCCAGGCAGAAGTCCTGCTGTGCTGTTTAAGGGATTGCCACTCCACTGGACTCCAGTTTTGCTGAACTGCCTTGCTTACCTGCTGCCTGTTTTCCTCTTGCCTGGGTGTGTGGTGTTTTCACTGATTTACTGTTTGAAGTGTTGCACAAATACTTTACACATTGGCTCTAAGTTAAGCCTGGCTGCTCTGTGCCAAGCCATCAGAGGGTGAGCACAGGATCATCCGGGTTTGCTTGTGCCTTACCCTTATTAGGATTGTGGTTATTGCTTGACCAGGGCTCCTACCCACAGTCAACCAGTAACCCAATATCTAACATAACATATTAAAACAAATGGTTTTTAGAATCCCCCTCTGAGTACACTCGGCATCCAATGCCTACTACTAAGTACTTTAATTTTAAAGCTGCTCATTTCTAGTAGGTCCACCTGGTTTAATATATCACTCTTGTTCTTCAAGAGGGGCATGTAGGGGGATAGTGAGGGGAATGAGTTTACATAGCAATAAACAGACTCTTTATTAGGAACCACCGTATTTGTTTATCAGCTATATAACATAACTCAAACCAAATATTTAACATGTGTATCCCTTTAACGCCCCCTACGATTTTACTGTCACTCTGCATGTAAGTGAACTTCTAACATGCTCAGATTATCATTTACTTGCAAGCTATGATAAGCAAGACTTTGATTGTATATCAGGGTAGTTTGTGTTAGTTCGCTAATATATAATTTTCATAATTTTTTTGTGTGTAAATATTTATTAGGGAAACCAAGGTGAATACAATGACACATCAACTACACAGCACCTTTCTGGGGGTTACAATTTTCTCTCTCTGCTCCCCATGTCCCCCCGCAGCACAGTCCTTGTTCTTCCAATGTGTAACCTCCTATGACAGTGTCGAAAATCCTGTACCTCTGCTATCTTGGACATGCACATTCTTGCTCCCTCCAACCCTGTCTGTCTTGTGTTTCACTCAATCTGGTGCAACTCTCTCCATTCTACCGATTGTATACCCCCTGAATCCCAGGTGCCCCAAATCTTCTCAAATGTTTGCTGATGGCCTCTACCCCTGTATATCTCTCTTTCTATAAGTTTACAATGCTCCATCCCAGTTTCCCAGTCTCAAAATAGAAGAGGTACCACACAGTCCCATTTCTGAGTAATATCTCGGTTTGCCACCATAAACCCAAAGTTTACTAGTCTCTTCTGGTATCTTGCGAGGTCCAAGGATTCCCATATCCGAAATAAGGCGACTTGGGGTGTCAGCTCAATGCTAGCCCTGACTGCTTTCTCAAGAGATTCTACTACCTGTTTCCAAAAGCAGTGCATCTTCGGTCAGAGCCATCATGTGTAGAGGAATGTACCCTCCATACTAAACTTGGGAAGGCACAGAGCGTCCCCTGTCCTCCCAATCTTGTGTAGCAAAGTTCTTGTGTAGTACGTCCTTTGGAGGAGTCTTAATTGGATCAGCCGATTGCTGCCTTTAATGGCCACTTCTGTCAGGAAGATTTATGCCTCCTGCCAGTCCACATCATCAATCTCCCCAGTATCCTGTTCCCAGCCGTCCTGACGACGTGTTGGCATCCCCTGTGTATTTGCATTAATGTGCCATAGGTCGAGGATATCAAGTTTTTATGTACTTGCCTATTCAGCAGTCTCTTTTCCAACAGGGAGTGCTCCTGGGTCTCCTCTTCCCTGTCTATACTCCTTCTGAGTACATGTCTAAGCTGTCTATATTTCAGTCATTGGGTGGTTGACATTTGGTATTCCTTTTGTAGGTAGGCAAAGGGGACTACTTCTTTGATGTCCCATACTTCTGCAAATGTGGTGATGCCTATATTATCCCAGCTCTGGAAGCCTCTCAGTGCAGTCACTTGTCTCAGTCTATTCTCTTCCCACAGCGGCTCGCGAGGCGTGAGCCTCTTGTCCCATTGCATCTCTCGTAGTAGACTTCTCCTCACCACCAGGACCGCGACTGTTGCTGTTGACTCTGCCTGCCCTGATATAATGCAAGTAAATAGCTTTAGTTGCCCATGCCCCATCTGTCTGTCCGTAATGCTGAGTCATCTCAGTTTTCATAGGCCCAGTTGCTCAATACACTGACCTGTGCCAACTCATTCCATGTCTTTTTTTTTTATGAAGAATTCTTCAAAAGGGTCTACCATGAGGTGTTCTTTGCCCTAAATGCAGCTATTTCATATATGGCTCAGTTTGAATAGAAATGTATTTACACCAACAATCTATTAACAGTGAACATATCTTCATGGTCTAGGTATATTGATGATATCTTCTGCATATGAACAAGGTACAGAAAAGCTCAACAATCACACGAAAAACAGAACATCAATAAACTACCTTGATTCTTGGGGTGAAGGAAACCTATAATACCTTAGGCACATTCCTATTCATAAAACACAACCAACAAGAACAGTGTACTCAAACATGACCGCTTCCTCCATAGAAGTTGCAAGACAACCTCCTATAGGGACAATTTCTTAGGATCCGCCGGAACTGTACTACGAAAGAGAACTATTTCTGTAATGCAACCCAACTATCTGAAACGCTGACGAGAATGGGCGCTGGTTAAAGCTAAAAAACTCAAGAAAGAGCATGGTTTACACCCTAATGGAGAAAAAAAAAAGTGTCCAACAAAATCATTTGTCTCTACCTTTTTGTTCAAGTACCAATTGGTTTAAAAAATTAAAAAATCGTCCACCAATATTTGGCACATCCTTTCTAGTCTGCACTGTAATCCTCCAACAAGCATTGAAAATGCAACAGGTCTCGCCTTTGGTTAAGTTAAAGCCATTTGCTTTGCTAAAAGTGCGTTGACACTGAAGATGTTTCACTGAGGCTGCTCCGAGGATTGGCCCCTGCGTCATCAAACCCTCTTGCCTAGTCTTAGGCTGTCTGCAGCAGGGAGGGCCGTGCCCCACCTCACATTGTCTCCCCACACAAGACCAAGGATCAGATAGTTGGTGTCACTTAACCTCAAGTCCACTTCACGCCCCTCGGGTGGCTCATTCAGGTGCAGAAAAGGATTCCCCGGGGCCTTCTTACAGTAATTCCATCTACCAACAAACGGTGCCACACCCAGCAGCCGTGGCTTTACCAGATCCCAGGTCAGCTCTTTCAACCGCCCCCGCCTGCCCCCAGACACCGCCCTGCCTTTCCACTCTCAAGCCAGACTTCCTGATGAATTCTTGCTGGGAAAGGATTGTAGTTAAAATGAAGCAAATAGCTATAAAAGTGCAGTAGGTCTCACCTTTTATTAAGTTAAAGCCATTTGCTTTGCTATACAATACCATTAGCAAACCAAATGGCTTTAACTTAACCAAAGGCGAGACCTGTTGCATTTTCAATGCTTGTTGAAGAAGGAACGAAAAACCGATGTTTTCATTTCTCAGTTCAAACGATCAAAGATTTGTGACCCATGCAGATTGTGCAGATGATGGACTATGGCTATTTGCACATGCTGCAGAGAGCATCTCGCAATCTCGTCCCCCATACCCCCTTTCATTATGTTGAGTTTAAATGGGGGTTCATTCACCTGCAACATGATAGTCTTTAAATGAGGCCCCGTACATTTAAAAACAACGGCGTGACTCCCTGCACTGAGTCGGGATTGGTGTGCATTAACAGGGTTGTATGTTAGAATTGTTGGGTTGTCAAGATTTGAAGATGAGGCTTAAGGTGCACTGTACACGTGGGTCTAAACACCGGAAGAACAGATGCGCAAATGGAGGGAGCGCGGGCCCCATGACATGAATTTCGGGAGCATCTGGAGCTGTTTTCAAATACTGGAATGGCTGGGGGGGAGGGGCCGTGGAGATTGCAGACCGTCAGACAGCACAAAAGAGGTGCGCGCTGGTCCATATTGGGGCTGCAGTTCATGATTGAGGTCACACTGGCTGTGTGGGGGACCCCTCCTCTTCCAGTCCCTATCCCGCGTTCATTGGACGCTCTCGGCTCCCACGCCCCCTGCTGCTGTCACTTTGCCAGTAATGCAATATTGATCTTCCCATCACAGCTCTATAATGTGAATAGAGGGGAGGAGAGTGGTGGCGCGAAGGGAGGGTGTGTGGTAGAGCGAGGGAAGGAGAGACAGAGGGAGAGCGTTGGAGTGGAGGAAGGGAAAGAGGTCGGGGAAAAGAAGGCAGAGGGACGCGACAGTAGTGAGATGGAGGAATGTGAGAGCTGAGGGGTGAAGGGGCCAGGGAGTGTTGAAGTGGAGAGATGGCTGAGACATAGAAAAGAGGCGAGAGAGACGACTTGAGAAACAAGGGGGGCAGAGAGACTGGCGCAGGTAGCCGGATAAAAGAGAGCGCAGGGGGGCACGTAAAAGGGGAAGCAAAGACAGAAAAAGAGTGAGACACGAGCAGGGAAAGAGCTTGAGAAAAGAGAAAGACATAGCCGAGGGAAAGAGTTAGAACGAGAAGCCCCGGTATTACAAGCACTTGACATTACGTATTTGCTCAGCTTTTTCTGCCGGCCTCGCCTGCTAAAAGGTTTCTCGTCTTTATGGGGCCATGTGTTTGAAACACATGGCCCCATAAAGATAACAAACCTTTTGCGACCAACGTAATTCAGGTGAGCCTGTCCAAGTGGGACGGCTCACAAAGCCGAGCAAATACGTCATGCACAGCTCTGTTACAATGGCTGGCCACCGTTTACCATAAACGGTGAAGCCAGCCAATGGAACAGAGGGGCGGGGCTTAAAGCCCCTTACAGAAAATACTCGTTAACATTAAATCTCGCCAGCGAGACTGCGCATGCGCGCAGCCTACGCCAGGCGAGACCTAAAACTACCATTTGCACTGAAGATAAAAACTGCTGCTTAAGAATCCATTTAGTTCAGGCTTACATGGCACCAGAAAGAATGACAAAACAAATCACCATGGGAATATTAGAATGTGCAACCAATAAACTTACCCAATAAATGTGAAGAATTTACCTCCACTATTCCCCCTCCTCCAGGAAGGGTGGGGACGGGGAGTCCACTAGACACCAGGGAGTAACCCCCCACGTCGAAACGCCCAAAAATGTCAGTCTGTACCCCCAGAGATTTTTTTATTGCTGCAAAAGATTGGGGTGCTCGACTAGAAATTAGGCTGGTCCCCCACCCCCAAAATGACCCTACTACTTCTTTTGAACCTCTTCCCGTCCAACCCCAGGGGCACCAAGAAGGACGTTAACTCAAATCTACCTCTACCACAGCGAGGGGGCCAGAAAGCCCTCTAGACCCCAGGGAGGTTTTTCTTTATTTTTTTATTTTTTATTATAACTTAAAGGGGTGGAATATTCCTGCCCAGTCATTGGCTCAAGCTCTCATCCTTAAATAACCTTAACAGTCCACTTGTCACCAGAAAATGTTTATGTACTAAATGAAAAGTGGATTGGGGCTGTTTAGCCACAATCTACCCCCAGGAGGTCAGAAAAACCGTTGTACACATTTTGATTTAGGCTCAAGGAGTGATGCGTGGGTGAGCCTCCCCCCAGCTATTTTGTAGGCAGAAGTCTACCAGACAGCTCAGCTTTCTGGTTTGCTAACGACTTCTGGTGGGCATTCTGAAAGCTTCCCTAGAAATGCATTCCACCCATTGCTTTCCATTGGCTTTGTGGTTTATAGCTCACATTTTCTTGCTTTCTATTTGCAGGCTTTATTTGATTTAGGCTGTCCAGCATGTCTTCATCCCTCCCGAGGAGTAAAGCTTGTTCACCATCCATCCTTGTAGTCTTCCACGAGTTCTCACTTTCTGTAAACAGGCCTTTAACTTATCTTATCTTGTCACATTTGCTGTGTGTTCAAAGACAGAGGTCAGTGTTAAGCTCTTACTTCCGGAGGGAACTTGGTGTTTACTTTTCTTTTTCTAACTTCCGAGTGAGAGGATTTATGTGACAATCTTGACAGTACTAGAAAATAAACGTTTTTTTTTTCTTGAACACAACAAAATTTAAATGTCTGTACTGTGCAAATATTTCAGAATTAGGAAACATGAATGAAGCACATGTTTTTGTAATTTGGAAGTGTGGTCGAAACAAATATTTTAATACGATCAAAGCAAATCTGTACACTTGGTGATGCCATTTCCCCACATTATCATTTGTGCACTGTATAGTTTTATCAGTAAAACTGTATGTACAAACGACATGGTAATTTAAATGAGAAATATGTCTGCAGTGGCAGTGCTGTACCATACCATGCATACTTCACTCTACTCTGACACTTCCAATCTACATTACGCCACGCCACACCACACCACTCTACTCTTACACTTCACGCCACTCTACTCCACTCTGACAGTCCACACCACACCACTCCACTCTGTGATACGTTACTCCACTCTACACTACTCCACTCTACTCCTCTCCAGTCCACTGTTCGCCACTGTCCTCCACTGTTCCAAATCTACACCACTTCAATCTAGGCCACTCTACAACGCTCCACTCTGCCACTCTACTCCACTCTGCCACTGTACTACTCTGACGCTCCACCCTACAACACTTCTTAGACTCCAATCTTTGCCACTCTACTCTTTGCCTCTACGCCACTCTACTCTACTCTACGCCAATCTACTCTACTCTACGCCACTCTACTCTTTGCCACTCTACTCTACGCCACAAACTTTTAGCGATGCTGAACAGCAGCCACACTGGTGTACAGCATGGCTAAAACACATTGCCAAAGTCAATGTTATTTTTTGGGCTAATGTTTCCCCTGTTATTTAATGGCGTTTTTTGTATCCCCAGGGCACATTTTGGGTAGACACCAGACACCCTCAATCCACCCCAGGTGGGCAGAAAGACTGATGCATGTGTTCTGGGGTAGGAGAATGCCATGATTTGTATTTTTGGGCCTATTTTTCCCCTGCTGTCCAGTGGCCTTTCTGTCCCATTGGGTATATTTGGGGTTTTGGGTAGAACACGCTCAATCCACCCCCGGAGAGGTGGGGGGTGGGCAGAAAGACTGATGCAGTTGTTCTGGGGTTGGCTGCACTAGCCTAAAAGAAAAGGGTGTGGGGTAGCTCATCCAAGTATCGCACCCTCCTCCCACCCCAGAATGGGTGCATCAGGCTGTCTGCCCCTCTTCGATTGTGGCTATTAACCTAAAATCTGCCATCAGGACAAAAAGGCCACTACATACCAGGGGAAAATACTCCAAAAATACACAAGTGGCTGGGGGCAGCTCACCCAGGCATTGCACAGTGTTTTCACCCCAGAGTAGGTGTATCAGTCTTTGCTGTTGGGGCCTGGGCTCGGTGGCCTCCCAGGTAAACCTACCAAACCCATGACGTTTTCTTACCAACAGTGCCCTGCAAACCCCAACCTTGCCTAGCTTACTCATGGGGCTCCCATTGACCCTGGTTTGATTCGTGCCTGTCGCAAACACTAGAACCAGCCACACAAGTGGGGGAGCATTTTTTTCTCGAGACAAGTAAGGGATGGTTGGGTCTTAGGAATTTTGTGGATCCCTGTGGTCTCCAGACAATGCAAAGAAAATTTCGATTATAGGCAAAATTTAATGTTTGCAGGGCATTGTGGGTAAGACAGTGTCATGGGATCTACACAAGGCAGACCACACTGGACTCCCCTGTGTCTCGTTTTCAGACATGTCTGGGTTTAGTAGACTTCCCAGGGTGGCCGCCTTCTCTTTAGCTGAAGAGAGACTTAACTTACTCTGTGGCTGCACATTCCCAAGCTTGTTTCCGTATATAACCTGCAAAATTATTGAAGCGTTCGGAGTTGAGGGCTCCCCAGACCAGAGTCTAATGGCCCGCAGCCTGTCCTGGTCTTGTGATACTCGTGAGATTCATGACCTAAACTCTTACTGCACCAAAACCCATACTAACTTTATATGACTGACCTCAAATACATTAACAGTATATGTCTAGAGCCCATAGCTGTTTGGTCAATGGTTTGTGCCATCTGCATGGTACAGCACAGGGATTTGTTTGTAACACAATTTTAGCTGAAACGTTTTAGCTTTAACAGCTTCCTGAACCTGAAATTAAAAGGTTATTCAAAAGAGCTTTACTCCAGCTTTCCATGATGTCCTCCCCGAACAAAAACAACTTTGCTGAGTATTTCAGTATAGTCCAAGTATCGATCCAGGGAACAAAAATTGGGAAAGAAGTGAAGAGGGATATCTGAGCAATAAGGTTTCTTCCACAGCGACACAGAAGAGCCTCCCCCCCCCCCCCAACCTTTCAATTGCACTCTGTACGAGGAGAATCAGAGGAACCGAAAGCGCTTAAGATGTATTGCATCCTTCCTTCTATCACTGACTGAAGCACATTTACCTTCACAGGTACATTAATTGTATTGCATACTAGTGTAAATATAACACTTTCAAACTGATTGGAGAGGCGTTGAAGCACTTCTTAGTTTTTGAGTAAGTAGCTACTCTGGGCGTTGTGTATGGTTGAAGAAGATATTGATTGAGTTGTCAACTATGTGTGGTGTTTTTTCCTATCATGCCTGAATACCCTAGATATATGCTACGGGCTTGATACTGTGGCATTTAACACAGTTTCGCTTAAAATGTTTCCAAGATGAAGTATGAGGTTTAGGTACTGGTAACTAGTGTAGGACTTTGAAGGGCTAATATGGTCCAGTCTGCTCGTGTTTAGAACTGCTACACAACATTACAGGCTTTCTGTAGTTCTGAGATTAGTACCTTCCTTCTTAGTCCAGCTCTGTGCACCAGCTGAAGCTGTGAGCCCATGGGCAATGACGATCAGAAAGGGAAGGCACGCAGAGTAACAGAATACTTGTACTGATGGAGATTGCAAAGGATGGAACAACCACTTAGTGCCTTCATAAGTGACTATCAACAGCCGCACAATGGCGTGAGTAGCATTGGGACATGGCTGCTGCTGTTGATGGACTGAGGTGAGTGTTCAGCCTACATGTGATTCAGATATGCATAGGTATTCATCCTGAAGAGCGAGGGTGGCTGATGTTGCGAAGTGTCTACAATATCAGCTGATTTTGTGCCATCAAATGGGAGTTTTAACAAGGGGCCAGTCCTAAAAAACACATGGGGAGTTCAAGTAGTATCTATTTTGTCATTCTATAGACGCCAAAAGTGAAGTTGCTTCACTGTAAAACACAATAAGGGGAGAGCAGATCAGAGTGGAGCATTTGCTCACCTGCTTGCAAATCCATTTAAAATGCGCAGTTTAGTCAGAGGTGCTGTTAGTACTTCTCTGCCTATTTCTGCATGTTCTCAAGACCCCGGAACACAGTGCTGTCTTTGTTATCATCAAGAATAAAAGAACATTAATGCCTTTGAACGTCTTAGGATTTCAAAATGGTGGAAGGCAAATGTGTTTAATAGGCTCACAAAGTAGTGTACAAAGTATTTCTATGGTATCCTTGAAAGTTTACATGTATACTAGAATATTAAATATTTCTATCTGGCCGCACCTCTTGTTGATGTGAAAATGCCTTATCCATATATTCCAATAATTAAAACAATCTCTAGAATCAAACAGGACTGTGTTATCCTACAGCTTTTAAAAACATTTTTTTTTTACATAAGTCTCTCAGATACCATTTATTTGATTGTTCCGTTCATGTGGAAAAAAAGCTGTTCAGACTAGGGGTGGGCGGAATTTGCGAAAGTGACTTTCGCAAATTATTGCAAAAATGTTAAAAATCTCCGCAAACACGCGAAGATGCGGACTTTTTTTATTTTCTGCGTGGTCGCGGCTCGCCAACTTACCCATGCGGTTGCTCGCGGGCGCGGCCATCTTGTTTTCACTCTTCTCGCGGTGCATGATCGCCAGAAGAAAGACGTGATCGCGCGACCAATGACATTACTGCGGGCGCGAACTGTCGCGAAACAGCGCAAATGGCTGTCAACAATCAAACATCTCGTGGAGAACGCGACCGGATCGGGAAAACTTGTCGGCGAACGCGGGGATTCAGGTAAGGCGATCGCGCGAGAATGTATTATTTTACAGCGCGAGCAAGAAACAAATTATCGCTAAGCTGCGGAATGCGGAAATTTTGACATTTTCGCGCTCTCCGCGGAACGCCAAAATGTCAAATTATCGCAATTTCCGCGAGCGGAACGGAAATTTAGCCCAGGCCTAAGACCAGTGTAGACCAACAATTTTCTGCGAAAAGGTTAAACAGTCTCCAGTGGTTCATTGGCATTTCAGACTATGGGCCCTCAGGTTTTTGAATAAGAGTGATATGCATTTTACAACACTTGTCATGTTTATGGCAAATCACAAATGCTTGCACAAGCCAGAAAGCCTGTAGATTCCTGCTGACAAACTTTCCTCTCCTGCTATGGTAGTCATTTTATATTGTTTAAATCCCAGCTTTGGTTTTGAGGATTCCATCACAGATTGAGTCTAATCTAACCCCAAAAGAGTACATTTTCTACACCGCTTCTTTTTTTAGGTGCTGGAAGCAGCCCCAATAAAACTATCCGCATCTCCCTGGGAACTATCCACCCCGTGGCTTCCCGAAAATGAGTTGGCACTGTCTCCCAGTATGTCATCAGAGTCAGACCGGTCCATACCATATGTAGAAATTCGGCTTCTAAAGCTCTGTAGTGGGGGCATTAAACCAAGCGGTCTGGGTAAATTCTGGTAAGATCAGTCTGATGTATGAAGTTATATTGAGTGAGTTTAAAGCGTCCATTAGTATTCGTGGTCTTGACTCCCTCATGAATGCTCAGCCAGTCCTGTGCAGTAAGTGGTTCCCCGATTATGCCTTCCCATTTCACTCGTATTGCGAGGGCCTCCATGGTATCGTTGTCCCGGAGGGCTCGATATAGTTGCGAGACCGAACGACGGCCCTGAGCCATATATAGCATGACTTGTAGAGTATTAGTGCAGGGAGGCTCCTCAGGGAAGGATGGCCACCCCTCACGAGCCACACTCAGAATCTTCCTGTATTATAAGAACTGTTCCCTTCCCCAGTTCGAAGGGGGTCCTTGCCTCCGTCCAGGTTAGAAAATGCCCATTGTCATAGAGTTCTCCCATCAGGCGGCAGCCCCCTACTTAACATCTTGGTATTGACATGGAGTCAGCAATTTGCTGGAAGAGCTTAACCACCCGCAATGGCATATCCAGGGCATAAAGCGCTCGTCTTATCACCCTGTGGACCACCTGTTCCCACACCTCCGCAAGCATCAAGAGCTCTGATAAGGACCAGTTCCCAAACGCGCCCTGTAGGAGCTGTTTCTTCCAGTTCTCATTATCATCCAACAGTGGACTGAGTGCTGCAATTGGGAGGCCATATAGTAAAGCTCCAAGTGGGGCCTCTCCAGTCCTCCACTATCTCACGATCTCTAACGTTTTTAAGCGTACCTGTTTTCGTCTGGACTCCTTTAGGCGGTCCACCATCAGTTTGTCTAGTATCTGAAAGTACCGTCTGGGGACTTTGTAAAGGGAGTGTTGTAGAGTATATAGGCATCGTGGAAGAATAATCCTCTTCCCTATAGCTGTCCTTCCCATGAGGTGCAGGTCCCTCCAGAATTTTATAGACCCTCGTATACCCTCCAGGACGCTCCCTATTTTAAGATTCAGATGTGAGGAGGCCATGCTTGCCAGTTTAATCCCCAGGTACCTAGTTCCCTCGGTCGCCCATGGAAGTCCCACCTCGGGCAGTGTCTCTATTAGACCCATCGCTAGTCTCCCTAGTGGGACCAGCTTAGATTTTCCTAGATTAATGCGAAGTCCTGAGATGGTCTCAGGGTGCTGTAGGACATCAAGGAGGATAGGAGGTTTTCTGGCATATAGCGAGACCACATGACTGGTCTCCGCAAGAAGTGTCTCCCATGGAGCTGTCCATCTCCGCAAGGCAGCTGCCAAAGGCTCCACGGTGGCCGCGAAAATAAGTGGGAACCGAAGGCATCCCTGTGGGGTCCCCCGAGCCAGTGGAAATGATTCCGAAATTAACCCTCCAGACCATACCTGGGCAGTAGGAGCAGTACAGATCAGCTGCACCCATCTGAGGAAATTGGAGCCCACCCTGAACTACTTCAGTACTGTCCACATAGAGGACCAATCAACAGAATCTAAGGCTTGCTCTATATCGAGTAGTGCCAGGACTTGGTTGTACTCCATGCGACACTGAGCGTGCCAGACATGAGCCAAGTGTCGCAGGTTATGCGTGGTGCTGTGTCTCGGTATAAACCTGGCCTGATCTCCGTGTATCAGATCGGGCATATGCGGGAGGAGACGAGCCGCCAAGATTCCACTCAGGATTTTCATATTGAGATTCAAGAGTGAGATCGGTCTGTAAGAACTGGGCAGCATGGGGTCTCTGTCAGGTTTCGGGATCATAGCCACAAGTGCCTCCCTCATGGAGGCTGGGAGAGACTGAGCTTTCCATGCCTCACTATAGACCTCCAAAAGGCGGTCCACCAACTGGGGAGCGAACCTTTGGTAGAACTTGGTTACAAGACCATCGCTCTCTGGCCTCTTCACCAGTTTGAGGCGTCAAATGCCTCCAGTATTTCTTTCCTTGTACTCGGAGCTCCAAGAGCTGTCACAGCCTCTGGGTCCAGTCATGGCAGGTCCACAGAAGCCAGCAAGTCCCGTACAGCCTCTGGTGGCAGGAATATTTTCCCCCATTCACCTTGGCTAAATGTGTTGCTAAGGCTTCTAGTATCGCTAGTTGTGTGTATGACGGTTCCCTGTTATCAACTTGGATTTTCAATATGGGTGTTGTGGGCATCTCCCGTTTTACAAGCCGAGCCAATAGGGTTCCAGTTTTGTCTCCCTCCATATGTAGGCGCTGGCGATATGCCTTGTATGAAAACTCTTGCATTCTGCACCAGCTCTCTAACAGACCCTTGCTGGCAGCGCACCAGTCTGTCATGGCCCGGGGGTCCGTCGAGAGTCTGGCCTCCAATCTGCCTAACATTTCCGAGACTGCTGCCGGAAAGGGAGGGTCTAGTAACTCTCCTGCTCGGATGCGTCAGGAGGGTAATGTCTGGTGGTCCGGCATTCACCCTGAGCCTCATCGGGACAGGAGAGTGATCTGAGATGTATCTGGGAAGATATAAGATCCCCTCCATTTTAGGGGTGAGCTTGGATGAAAGAAAGAAGTAGTCTGGTTGACTAAAAGTCCCAGTCGCCGGGGTAAGACATGAGAACACTATGATGGTTGCAGCGCCCAAGTAGGGTGCTGCCGCTGCCAAAAATTCTGGGAAGAACGAGGGGCAGTCGTTATTAAGGGAATACACATTAAGCACAGTTCCTTTCCGTCCAGCGTGCCATGCAGGATATCATACCTCCCCTCAGGGTCCGTCACGTGTTGTGTATACTGGAAAGGGACAGCAGGTGCCACCCATATGAGGACCCCCTGTGCAAAACCCGAGTAGGAGGTCGCGTAGAGTTGCCCTCTCCATCTCCTCTGCTCTCATGGCAGTGAATCCATCTCAGATAAGCCAGCACTAGTCTGCATTTCTTAAACAGTGCTATACCCCTGATGTTCCATGTGATCAATTTTGTTTCGGAGAGAGCCATGGATTGTGAGACAGTCCACATTTCCCCATCCATCCGATATGCTCCAGCGGGGGTCCCGCAGCAATGCCATTGGAGCTATTCAGTAGAGACAAATCAAACCTTCTGAGAACATTCTGAACAATCTCAAGAACCCCCCCTCCTCTTGGGTAGTATCACCAACCCCTCCATCTCCCAAGCACAGAGATCAAAGAATCGTGTATGCTGCCCCATTGCCCACCCAAACCCTAAGCAAAATATAACAAACCTCAATCTCCCAATGTCCATCGGTTCAACAGGCGTGTGGTTCAGTAATATAAAGACTAAGTGCTACACTAGTAGTTGATCAGCCGTTTGGGTGCGACGCCTAAGCCTCTAGCCCCTCGCACCATTGCCAACCTTTGGGAGGGGGGCCAGCCAAGTATATATACGTAGGAGGGGAACCTCCCACACCATCCGTTCCAGTCCATCTTCTCATCTGCATAGTTCACATATGCTCCCAGTGACAACTGCCCCCCATAGAGTACTTATCTGTCCCTTTCATGTGTGCCCGTGTGTTGCGGTCTTACTCATTCCCCCCCACCCACCAAGGGAAGCTCGGGGGGGCCCTCCTGGTCCTGTGTGGCACTATCCGAGTCCGGGACGGTCTCCGAGGCCTGCAGCATCCCGTCCAAGCAGACCCAGATTCATCCCGGACTCTCTTCTCCATTCCAGGGTCTTTGGTTTTGCAGTCTCTTCTGTTTCCGATCAGGTCTGTCCGTACCCGTTGAGCGGGAGGACTCTGGCGAGGGCACCAGACACGCAGCCGACTGTCCCTGGGAATCCAGCCAGTCGCTCACCTCTGCTGCGGAGAAAAAGAATAAGGCCTTCCCCTTATGTTCAACTAGTAGTTTAGCCGGGATGAGTAGGCTATATTTGTGCCCTTTCAACGTAAAAAAATAAATAAAAATCTGATAACTCCCAGGTGGCCAGGATCTTCACCATCCAGTCTTCCAAGACTGAGGGACCCTTTGCCTTCTCAGGGAAGCCCACGAAGTGTTAATTATTCCTACGTGACCTTCCCTCTGAGTCTTCAGCCCGGTCGTCTAGCTGCACAACCTTTTTTTGAAGCTCGAGGACGGTGTCTTGGAGCGATTCAACCTCAGTTTGCAGGGTATCCACGTTATATTGAAGTTGTATGGTAGTGGTTAGGATTATAGGGAAAAATTGGCGCAACACAGGAGAGTGTCACATACGTGTGTCAATCTGATATTAGTTAATAACGGTGCTGTAGGGTAAGGGACACGTTATATTCTCTGGTCATCACCCTCTCAGAGACTTTTCAGAGGTCACGCCATAATAGATTGACCTCAATTGCCACTGAGTCTATTCTGTGCACCTTGTCATCTTGGTTAGTTTGTATTGCTGTCAGCACGTCTGTCAGGAAGGGCGCAGTTTCCACGGCTCCTATTGCTCCCCCACCATGACCCGCCATCAATTTCTCCTGTAGACCGTGGTCTGAAGACCGGCTGTGCGTAGTTTAGGATTTTGTTAGGTTGCGCCACCTGGCACCCCCTTGTCTTTCACCATCTTGATCTATCAGGCGGAGGGTGGCCCAGAGAATTGCGGCTTGAGAAGGCCTCCAACCACTGCTGGGGATCCAAGCAAGCCCACCTCCAGAGTCCTGTCTCATGTCTCCTCCTTGACCGTCCACCACTAGATGCCCCAGGCCACAGCCCCTCAGCTCTCCATTCCTGGATCCCCCCCAGCAGGTACCGGCTGCTCCTCTGTGCCAGCCAGGCTAAAATCCTCACTCGGAGCTCTACTGCGACTACAGAAGTAAAAATCCTTCAAAGGTCAATGGTGCTGTCCCGCACCTGTAGGGCCTGCCCTCAGACCCGCAAGGTAGCTCCCGGCCACTGACTCTTGCCTGTCGTTGTATGCCTCATATTAGTCTCAAGAGTCTCTTCCAGCAAGCTGGGGGCCACGGAGCCCCGCTCCAGGGTCCTGTCCCAGGACGGTTTCACAAGAAGCCTCCCCTCCACCTGGAAGGGCCGCCGCAGGGGTCTTTGTTCTCAGGGTCATGCATCTGCACCGCCTGGTTCCTCGTGGGCACGGAGCGCGACCCATCAGTGGCCACAGAGGCCCAGGCCCATCTGTGTGTACCATCAGTTTTTCCCGATCCGCTCACCAGACCATCTGGTCCGAGCACTGCATCGAGAGGGCGGAGGAGGCTCCCGCCTCGTCGCTCAAGCGGGATCCAATTGTGCTCTCTGGGCACACCGCTGCAGTCCTGAAGCACGATCGGCCTCACCGTCCCGTCTCGGCCGGCCCAGCTCTCCCTCAGAGAGGCGGCTCCCCGGTGTTCAGTAATCTATCTGGCAGTAGCACGCTCAAAAGCCAGCGCAGGATATCCATGGTCAGGCCTGTCCCTATTCGCCTCGTGGGCCTCCTGCAGATCTCTGGGGTCTCCTTCTGGAGGTCAGGGGGCACGGAGCCCCACTTAAGGTCCCCCCCTCGGGCTTGCATGTCAAGGGCCTCCCTCTCCACCCTGGAGGGTCACTCAGCCCCTCGTGGACGCGGAGCACTGTCCTCCAGTGGCGGATCTAGATACCCATGCCCATCCGCATTCACCTCCAGGTTCCTCCGCTCCAGGTCGCTCACCAGGCCATCCGTTCGGGGCACCGTGGCTACGGGACCTTAAGGGTCTCTGCCTCTCTGCCCAAGCGGGTTCCGCTTGCGATCTCAGGACGTCCCGCTGCAGTCCTGTAGCGCGACTGGCCTCACTGTTCCATCTTTGCCGATCTGGATCTTCTTCAGAGGGGTGCCCCACCGCTCATTACTCCATACGGAGGTAGCACAAAGCGTCAGGTGGCTGTTCCAGTAGTCAGCCGTTCTGAGGCGGCTTCAGGATTCAGTGCAGGACCACCTCAGTCGGGCGCTCATGATAATATACTCCTCAGGGCCACTTTAGTCAGCTCCCCATGAGGCTGCCAAGATGGGGCAACTATTGCACCATGCTGCAACCGGACCAGAGCCCTACATGCACTCTGGACAATTCCCGCCACCACCGAGCCCAGTGCAGGCCCAGATATCTCCCAGGTAGTAATCTGTCAGTCCTGGGGTGGCATTGCCACTGGGAGCCTCTGGATAATGCCGGATACAGGATTTGTCGGCGGGAGTGCCGGCACACACATTTACACAGCCATTTTGCTAGGCCATGCCCCGTGCCAGCTTTTAATTATGCAAGTGAGATGATTTGATGTATTTTCTTATCAAGAGTTTGTGATAGACACCTCTTGCCCATTAGAACTGTTCTGAATGGGGCATTGGTAGTTTTCTCTAATCTGTTCTTTTGTATATGTGTGTGTTGTGTCATATAAATGAGTGCTATTTTGAGTATAATGATACCACCCTACACAGCATGTCTGTGCCGTGCTGGATTTGTATGGTGGTGTTATAATTTTCCAGTTGATTACTGTAATTAGATCCGTGAACACTTGTGTGTTGTATTATAATGTTGGAAACGTGTGCTCTATACACAGAAAGAGTTCAGTGATACCATAAAGAGGGCAGTGAAAAGAGTGATGACCCATATAGCTGCAATGCTGTAGAAATGATCGGAGTCAGTATGGGATACTCCATGGGGTATACATAGTTTCCCCCATCCCCTCGCCAGGCCTTAATGTCAAACATCCGTTGTTCTCTTCTACTCACCATCACAGTCCCTGTCAGGCCTGGTAAGTGAAATGAACATCTCTCTCCACAGCTGTCATTTGATGGCCTGGGAGTAGAATAGGCCAATGTTGTTTTTAGTTTAGTTTCAAGGTATCCAAATAACCAAATCTCAGAAAGCACACAAAAATGGTTGTTCCCAGGCTGCATGCTAAATTTGGCACGGATGTGTTTTTTGTTTTTGTTTTTGTGTTACTGATTTAACAGAACCGTCCTTTGGGACTGTGATTGGTGAAACACAACGTTTTGGTCACCCATTTATACTTCATTCTCTTCCCTAGCCCCCCCACTCGGTGTAAGATCATTACTTGGTGGACTAGTAGTATGCTTGGAAACATTCTGTGTAGATTCATCATATGAATGTGTTCATTTATTTTCAGTCCATAAAGTGTTTTCCCTTTGGACTAGTGATCTCATCAATAATAATTCATAATTAAAGAGTTGATGTTAGCACTGCATAGTTATGGTTCAGGCGTTTAGTTCAAGACAAATTGTGTCCTTTTATTAATAAAATCTTTGGCCATTTGAGAAATCCGCACAAAGCTTTACAAAAAAGTGTGCCAATGCATATGATTAATCCTTTAAAAATATGTGCAGATTGGGTTTGGGAGAGCCTTTGCCATGGGGCCCAAAAGTAGCATATCGTGCTCACAAGTCCATGGGAATTTTAGCTCTCAGCAGCAACAAAAACTAGACAAAAATGCTCAAAATGTGGAGGAAACTAGAACTTGGTGAATTGAGACCCTTCAGTAGAGTTGGTGTAAAATGTCATTCCATTTAGCAGTTTCAGAGAGACATCAGCAACTTGAATGTACGGATATCTTTTTTGAGGGTGTGCACCTTGAATATTCACCCCCAGAATTTCAATGGTACACAATATTCAGGACAACATATCAAAAAGCATATATTGACTGGTAAATAAGCGTAACTTTTCTATAACTAACTCCACATACATGTACCTATGTGGTACATATATCTTCAAGGTACATAGATGTGGAGGTAGGTATAGTAAATCTATACATCCGTATATGCGTTTACCTTTCGCTATTTTGTCCCTCAATATTCTGTCCTTGATATTATAGTACCAAGATATTCTGGGCGTCGATATTCAGCAGTACAATACTGTTTGAGACCATGACCAGTTCACCAACCAAACCTGAATCTAAACTCACGACTGATAGGTTCATTTTGGGGATCACATACTTAGTCTTGTAGTTTGAAAACCTCTTTAAGCACATACTTGTATCATAAAAAAAGGGGACCCGGCATTTATCCCGAAAATGCCTGCTTCCCCTGAGGGGAAAAAAGATAAATGAAGACAAAAGACTTCTGAACCTTTTGACCACGCCAGTTAGCTGTTATGCATTTTTTGTTTAAATATCTTTTTCACTTAGAATGCAACTATTACTTCCCTGAAGGTTCAGGAAAATGGGTAAAGGCTAAACAACAAATTATGACCAAGTATATTGAGCACAGGTCTCGACTAAAGTCCTTACCATCCCTTGGATACAGACAGCAGGACTGCTTACATAGGGCATGGTTAATGGCAGCGACAATATCTGCTTTCTACAGGCTGGGCTTGAGTGCCGTTGGTTTGTGGTTCCTGGAAACTACGGTAAAACGTTCAGGAGTTTGGCCACTACTCTGCCTACCATATACGCATCACAAGTAGAATTTTATGGTTTCTATTAGAAATGCAGATGTTTTGATTATCCCATTGTAATTATTTTTGATTGGTCATTTACTTGAGAACATTATTTGGATCTCTTTGAGAGAACCAGAACCATTTTTCAATTCAAGTTTGACATTCTGCATGTGTCTTATATAGTTTTCCTTTTGTCCGTGTTCTTGGCATTTTCACTGGCAACAAGTGTTTTGTCCTGGTGCGTGCATAAAGATTGGCTTTTCTTCTGCCCCAGCAGGAATCATAATGACTCCCAATGGAAGCATTGGAGACACAAGGAAAATCAAACCTACTTCAGCTATGGTATGATATAGTCGTTTATATACCTCAGCCAAATAAGCTGTAGCACCTCACCTTAATCCCCTTGCTCTGCTCCACTGTAAACCTAGTTGACCGTACATGTCTACCAAGCTAGTCCTCTTTTAAATATAATCCCTAGTCTCGTACATTGATTAGCGTCTACCCAATATGTGTGCGGTACCAACGTGAGTTTTAGTTAGAATTTTGGTTTTCAGAAAGATCTCCTTCATGTTCTCTTACAATAAAGTTTGAACCATCATTTTCTTATGTTGATGAGCATAGAGCTTGCACATATTCAAGGATGCTGATTTGAATTGAGAAGTATTCAGAAAATATATACTAGTGAATTTTGAATCAGATGTTTGATTTTGTAGTGCAGTCTTAACAGGAAGAGGAGGATAGACAAACTAGTGGATCAGAAAAGTTCAGTGACAAAAAAGTATTTTTTTTGTAATTTGTCATTGCCACTGGTGAATGGTATCAGAGTGCCATGTTTTAAGAACTGGACATTGCGACAGAAAGAAGCTGAACCTATCACGTTTTCTTTTTTTCGAAAGATGACTTCCAGTGCTCCTCATGGGTGGGGAAGTATTTGTTCACTGCAATGGCGCATTGAGTTTCTTTACATTAATGCTGACAGCCTTGTTGAATCTTAATATCTCCTTGCCAAACACGGATGGTCCTGTATCTGAGTGGGGCCAGAGTTGATTCCCCCATGCTCCAGTTGCTGTAAGAGATGGAGATTCGGTGAAAGGGCCAGAGGATAGGCATTCTGGAGTTGACTATCTGATGACTTTGCTTTAGCTGTTTGGCATTGGAGCCCATAAGGAAGGGCAGGTGTAAGTGCAGACTGTGATTTTATTCTGTTTCCTTATTGCTTAACTCTCCCATCCATGAGCTAGCGCAGTCTCCTGTAATTTCTGCTTGTGCTCCCGTATCTTCACCATATACCCTCGTTTTGAAGGTAGACTTTGATAACTTGAAGCAATACTATGCAGTCAGCCAGAGTATGGTAAACTCTATGCAATCAACAATGAGTCATTAAAAGACTTGTGGGATGAAATGAGGACCATCAGCCTGAATTGTTCAAATACAATACCTAAATTGTTCAGGAGATGAGTTGCTGCTCAGAGGGACTACCTGTCCCAGTTTGCTTCAGGGCAGGAGGAGGAGCCCTGCAACCACTGTCACCTGTGCTGTGGCCTGCCACGCTATTAAAGCACCTACCGAGTCTCATGATGCAGGAGCAGTGCTTTGCTGGTCAGAGGCAATGTCTGTCCCACTAGTAAGAGCATGACCAGTACTTGAAGTCGCAGAAATCAAATGTATAGCTCACCCAATTCGGGTTGAGGAATTGAGGAAGCCTTTTAACAAGTCCGAATTGGGCGAGCTATACATTTGATTTCTGCAACTTCATTCTTCACTAGAGGTGTCTGTGTTCACAAGATATCACCTGTGTGAATCACATCATGGAGCACCTTATTATATTTTTTGTTTGTTTATAAATATCACTTATGCGTTGTGAGTCAGTTGCACAAGGTATAAGAGAGTCACTACACCTACACTGTATGTTATGTACTAATTAACAAAGGTGTCAATTTCCTAATTTCTAACAGGTAGATCCTGTACTATCAGGTAGATTCAGCACAACCAGGTATTTTACACAATTAGTATTTAGGGTGGACAATAGTATTAGTTTTTGATCACATCACTACCCTAGGAGAAGATAGATTACATATAGTCTTTAGGTCCTGATGAATCGCCCCTAGATTTAGGATGAGGCGAGAAACATGTTGATCAGTCACACAAAAGAGCGCCCCATCTGAGACATTAATCCCAGCCTTGTGCCTTTTGTTTTGTTTTTATTCAGGCCAGGAGACCCACTCATTAAAAGTTTAGTTGTTGGTACTCCTATCCCTGTTTTAATTCACTTTCCTTACACACACTTTTTTCGACATCTTCACTCACTAGGTCCCTCACCCCCCACGGCACCAAACGGCTATTGGAAAAAAGATCTCCGCCAAAGTGCCCCTCATTGGGAGCTCATCGAGTATTGCAGCGCTGACGCGACGAGGAGCAGCCCGATGATGAAGCATGACACCCATTTGGGTGTGTGAGGGCCCTATATTCCAATAAAATGGATTCCCACCTTTTAAACCAACTGCCTCATTTTTTACCTACAAGGAACAGCATATTACTTGTATTCTCATGATTCTAGGCACATGTGCTGGACCTTGCCAAAAGCCCTTTGTCCCTCTTTTGTATATTAATGATAGTTTCAGTACCACTAAAACCCCTTTTTAGAGATCTACAAACATATCCATCACATTTCAGTGACCGTATGGCATTAGTGTGCAAATTGAAATGGGTAAAAAACACACTTTACGGAAAGTAGTTGTGTTCCAAAGCCGTATATTGGGAAATGAAATGGGATATCTCTTAAATATGGCAATATTGACAAAGAAAAAGTGGTCCCCTTGGTAGTTAATAATAGATACTCTGAAATAATGATCTGCCTTAATCTGGACTCTAGTCAAACAAATGTGGTGGCTACTTTTGAACTAATTATGAATGAGGTGAAATCCAATCTTGTATGTAATGTCCTTAGTCCTAATAGTTCTAGTCGCGGCTGGTTCTATTCAATCTGTACAAAAACTTTAACTAAACTCCATAAAGCTCTTAAGCTAAATCCTATGGATCAGTTATTGTTTAGTTCCCTTCGTAAACAATATAAAGAGGCCAGAAAGAATAGACAAAGTATTAAAGGAGGAGACCTGAGAGCCTCTTAAACAGGCTTTCGTCACAATAATGTAAAAGATTTTTGGGCAGTAATCAACTCTCCGTTTTTGGTAAACAACTCCGACCCTACTCTTGAGACCCATGTGGACGAAGATACTTGGGATGAACATTTTCAAAAAATCTTTGGTCTTATTTCTGGCGAGGTGGAATCTTTTCCGAAAGATCCCTTATTAATTTCAAACATTTTTTTATTGTTTGAAGATTCTGAGGTCAGAAAGGCCATAGAGCAGTGGAATGGGAATAAGGCTCCTGGACCGGATGGTGCACCTATTGATTTCTTTTTTGGTAAACCGGATCTGTGGGGTCCTTTTTTAAACCAGTGTTTTTAATGCAATAGTCTGAGTCAGGCCACCAGAATCCTGGTCTAAATCAATTATAGTCCCAATATACAAAAAAGGTGATAGATCAATTCCCGTAAATTATCGACCCATTTCTCTGATGGACAGCTCTGCCAGACAAATGGGATGTGTCCTACTAAATAGAGTGGAGGAATGGTCCAGTCAGAGAAATATTCTGATTCCAACGCAATATGACTTCAAGAAACACACAAGTACTATGGATCATTGTTTAAATCTATATTTGATTATTTCTAAATATACCGTAGCTAAAATGGGAACACTGTATATAGGCTTTCATGGATGTGTCAGCAGCCTTTGATTGCATTGCCCACCCCCAACTTATCATGGAAGAAATGGGCATTGATAAAGCCATCATCCTCCTTTATAAGACAATTGTATGTACAGGGTACAGCCTGCGTACAATATGGAAATAAGGGAGAATGTACCAGGTGGTTCAGGATTGAAAGAGGGGTTAGACAGGGATGTGTCCTTGCCCCTTTTCTATTTTCTTTGTATACCAATGGGGTGGAGGCGCCCCTGCTTGATTCCACTCTAGATGTCCCTATGGTAAATCAAACCCGTATTCCCATTCTCCTTTATGTGGATGACGCAGTGGTAATTGCCTGGACTGGCATGGCACTACAGAAGCTGATAATGGAGTATGTGTCATTTATGGAAAAGCTGAACCTTCATGTAAATGAGGCTAAATCCTTTGTGTTAGTGGCTGGCCAACGGGCAAAGAAAATCCCTGTCTTGTCCCTAGATAGCCACAAAATTGAACAAGTAGCCACCTTCTAGTATTTGGGAATACTGTTTAATAAAACCGTCTCTTGGAACCATATGGTTGCTAACAGAAGCTTGTTTTTAGAAACCAGCATTAGTACAATTTTTAGTTTTATAAAATAAATTGGTCTCCAAACCACTAGATGTTATAAAAAAAAATATATAGGGCCAAAGCTACCTCTGTTGCGACATATCGATCAGGAGTATGGGGGACACACAAACTCTGATCTACTTCAGTCGACAGATGCCACCTTTTTGAAAAAATTTGTAGCCCTCTCTAAAAGTTGCTCCACTTAACTGCCACCGTGAGCTAGAAATACCATACATAAATGACCAGGTTCGCCTAGCACCAATTCTGCGGTGGCACTCAATATGGAGAAGGGAATCATAACACTTAACTCAAAATATCACTAAGGATTGTCTTTCGCTTATAAGACGTCATGGATCTCGTATGTTCAACATACTTTTACTACTTTAGGTTTACAGCATCTTTTTGAGACCCCATCTACATGTGGGTTAATAGCTAAAAATTTATTACAAATACATTTTTATATAAAATGGAAAGAGTAAGATATGTATATAATAATTAAAAAAAATGGTTCTAATTTATTTGAACATACCGATTATCCCAGAGGAAACAGCCTCCTATCTGTCATTTGTAACAAATCCTCAGCATTTATATGTACTGTTAAGGTTCAGATTAACTCTTATTCCCTGTATGTTGGGCTATCCCTCTGGTATCTACTCGCAGCAAGCTTTGCCTTTTTGCCAATGTGATGGAGTTTCGGCCCTAACCGATCTATATTTTTTGTAAACACTATGCACTTTATCGTAAAAACTTTATAGTTCCAATCATGCGCAAATATAATTTTAGGCAATGACGATTAGCGTTATATTTCTTGCAAATGTTACAGGATCATTATATCTGTTATTCAGTGTCATCCAGCTTATGTCTACCGATAAAAGCAAGAAGGCTTATGAAGTAATTATGAAACCGCTATTTTTAAACCTGTGTTTTTATCTGACCTATTTTGCTGCTTCTTGTGTACGATGTTGTATTGAAAAATTGTGCTCTGTGCTTTTATGATCTGTGTTTTTTGTAGATTGAATAAAGTAATTGGAATTTAATTGAACTGACTCTAGCCGCCCTTTAGTTGAAAGCGCTTTTCCTTGAATTGGGGGTCAAGGCTTCTAATGGGTATACTAAATCCGATACCAAGGAGACATACACTTTTGACAACATTTGTCAAAAAAGGCGAATGGATTCCATCCTTGTTGAGCTAAGATTGTGGTCCAGAGTGGATAACATGGTATTACAGGAAAGAGTGACCATAACCCTCTGTGTCTTACTTTGCTTGCTTTGTTTGATAAGTATATAATTGACCCTGTAAGACCATCTAGTATTCACAATGTTTGTTGTCTATACATCTGATAGACATCACCCTAAATGGCGTCCGGTTATTGTGAAGCCAGAAATCTTGTCAAACATCAACAAAGATGTCCAGGCAACTCTGAGTACCATTGCAAAAAGTATGGAAAAGGAGGGTGGCCACTTAGATTTTAGTGATTTGCATAAAGGTTTTTTTCGAGAGGATGCCAGCTTATTTTTTAATATTACCTACCCCTTAAGGAGAAGCCCCCCGAACAAAAGGCAATAGATAGTTTAACAGGGATGTAGGCACCTGAGGGGCGCACTCTGGTTAGGACGATCAAGTTGAAAAACCCATCTATGATTGCTGCCATAAAAAAGGAATATAAACATAGCATGTCGAATGCAAAGGAGAAGTGGGACAATAAAAGATGGCTGGAGTTAGCGGAAGCGTGTTCATCCAGAGACTATTCGCACTTCTGGAAATTGGTTGCCAGTGGTGCGAATCCCTGGGGGGGGGGAGGGGAACGCAAAATCTGTTCCACCCTCTCACTAGGTTACCCGTTTTGCCGCCCTATACCTTGAGGAGGTAGGCAGAGCTACGAAAGGCACACTGTTGTATAGTAGCCTCCAGAATTTTATCTCGCCCCGTTCCTAGAGAGAATGTACTAGACTCACTGTCCACATTTGCAAGAGGAAATCATCAGGCCCAGGTGGTCTACCTCTTGATTTGTTTGTTCACTATATTGATGCCTGGGCTGACTATATAGTAGCTCTGTCAAATGCGGTTGTGCTGGGAGCATCCATTCCTGAACAATGGCAGGGCGCCAAAGTTGTACCAGTATATAACCAGCATTTGCAATGCAATAGGTCTCGCAGTGACGCGAGTTTAAGCTATTGGCATTATAAATTACAATGCCTTTTATTTATGTTTTTAAAAAAAATAAAAGGCATTGTTATTTGCAATGCCAATAGCTCAAACTCGCGTCAATGCGAGACCTATTGCATTGTAAATGCTTGTTTGAAGATGCACATTTGGGCAGGAACAAGTGCTTTTCGGAGCCTGCAGACCAAACACACCCCTTATCTACTCTGCCACTTGTTATTTCACTTCCACTTCAGTGCCCTGTAGGTGGCCCTGAAGGAGGAGGCGAGGAGGAAGGCGGGGGGCTGCAGGGCACGCAAAGTTACACTCTGACACAGATGTCTCGTGAAGATTTGGATGTATTGGTTTATTTACATTTCTCTGGCCCCTGTTCCGTTGTCATATGCAACGACTGAGTCTGGGAGTCACAGAAATCCTACAGGAGGGCGAGGGAGACTCTCCAGGAGGCACTTGTCTCCCCTCTTACAAGCCTTTCCCTGGCACAAGTTGCCCCTTATTTGGTGAGCCTTTCACTCCCAGTGAGGGCAGTGAGTGTGAACACCTGTTCCCCTGCCCGCTTTTCCACCACTGCCAAAAACCATGCTTCCTGAACACAGACCTTCTAAAGGACTCTTTAGTGAATGCCCAAGCGGCAGTTTCCCAGCTAGTCCCAAATAAGCATTGCGCAGACTAATACAGACATCTAGCAGTTGTGATGTGCCCAGAGCTGCCTGTAGCCAGACTTTTACCAGCAAAGCAAATAATTTTTCTCTGAGAAGGGTCGAAACCCTGGCACTGTGTGTTTCTTCAATGAACTAGGATGTTGTACCAAGCACACTCTGTAGGTATCCCCCATCCCCGTTACTGTCACGTGATGTCTTCCTCACGTGTTCACAGCCAGACTTCAAGTTTACGAGCCGAATTAGATGTTTGCAGAAGAGGAAGCGAAAATAGGCGTGTGTGTCCCGAGAGGAGGAAAAGGAGGCGGTGCCAGTTGTCGTTGGAGTCCCAGTCCCATCACCTTGTCCCACTTGACGCCTATGGCTCTCTGCTCGTTCCTGTCTGTGCCCTGGACCCACCCACCTACCTCCCGTGGGCTCGTGGGGAAGCGGAGCTCTCCCTTCACTGCAGCAGCGCAGGTGTATGGAAGCAGCACGCTGCTGAAGCGGGAACCAAACTCACTCATCCTTGGTGCCTGCAGCTGACCCCAGGTAGGAAGGTTTTACGGGGAGGCGCTGTCTCCCGGCACCCCTGGCTCGTGCCGTACAGAAGCAGCAAGCTGCTGAAGTGGGGACCAAACTAACGCTGACACCCCGGGCTCGTGCCGCACGCACAGCAGAGCGTGAGTGCCGGCTGCACCGCCCCTCATGGATTTTATATCATTCTGGAAAGTGAACTCCAGGACATGCGGCCCCAGGTCAGACACCCGACTTGTTTCTAATTCTAGGTCCATTTTGTGCATTTATCATACTTTCAGGGTGGAATGTTAACTACTCAAAAATAAAACAACTTGTACCCAGAAAAAAATTGGCAATTAAATGCATATGCCGACGAAGAGCGTTGCACATTTAAACCAGGGGTCTCTAGGCCAACTCGGCCAGTGAAATATCGGGGAAAGCCAGTGTCCTAAAAAAACGTGAACTGCGTAATTCGTTAATATGGACTGTCTCGCAAATGATCTTAGATTTATAAAAATAATGTATAGAGCAAAGCTCGTCGTGCTGTTTGTTTCGGTGACTTTACTTGGGGAAGCATATTCATTACCATCCTTACGCCGTGCAAGTCTTGTGATATTTCTGTTATGTTTAGGGTTGTTGGTAGTACATGATGTGAAAGCGAAATCTTGTTTTATTTTTTTTAAACTGTTTTGTTTTATTTATTTATACCAGCACAAGAAAGCAAACCACGTGCTATGTGTTTCATTAGATTCACATGTCGATTGGAGCGGAGATGTTTTTCACCTCAACAAATCGTCGCTAGAGAACAAGCGCGGTCCCGAAAGTGAAAGAGGACCGCGCTGCAGCCGATCTCTTGTCTTTATGGGACCATGTGTTAGAAACACATGGCCCCATAAAGATAAGAAATCGCTTACGACAGATGCAAAGCAGGTTTGCCAGTCCAAGTGGGCCGGCACAAATAGCCAAAAGGAAGGCAACACAGATAGCTTATTTCCAGTGGATGGCCACCGTTTAGCATAAACGGTGACTCCAGCCAATGGAAATAAGGGGCGGGCTTAAAATGACTCACCTGCATTAGCGCAGCAACGCTAGGCGAGACCTAAAAAGGGCAACAAGTCTTTACCTGTTAATTAAAGGCCCATAAGCCTTATTGATTGTGTTCAAAAAGTCTTCTTTTGTTTGGTTCTGGTAAAAATCCAAACATGGATATCAGATCGGGATATTATATGCCAGCTTCAAGTGGGATTCAGAGCCAAAACCTCTGTTAGACCATGTCTTTCGGTTTGTCCTAATTTTTTTGAAGACTGTTATGATCACCTTTGTCGATCTAAAATCTGCCTTTGACCTGCTTCCGCGCTTGAGGCTGTGGGAGGTCATGAAGGCAATGTGTATGCTTCATAATAGTCTGTCTCTAGTGATTAGGCTACATGAAAATAACTTCGTCCTGGTCAGATGGGGGTCACAGGACCAACTGCTATGTTAGTACTGCTATGTTAATAGTTAAATAAGAAAAGCTTTTCATTTCACCTTTCATCACTCTGATGATCTAAGAAGACCATCTCGGCAATATAGCCTACTATATTTTGAGTATTGTTATTTGGAGAGGAGAAACTCTGACGTTTTTTATGGATTCTCCTTGTTTCTGTGCCTTGCGTTTGAGATGAGGTAAAAGAAAAATGTGAAGAGCTACGAATAGGAAAATAGCAAGGACACAGCTGTTACTAGGATAATTCGAATAGATTTCCATGTGTGAAGGGTTTTCTTGGAATTACTCTGCTGCGATGCCGAGCACCTCAACTGTTGCAGCAAAAGTGTGTTAAAACTTTATTATTATACGCTTACTCTCCTTAGTACTCTAACCGTACTGGGCCCTTTATGATTAGACAATCTAATCTGCAGCACTTCCATGTACCACAGAGGCAATGATCCTCTGACGAATCTTTCTGTGCTGATCATCTTGCTCAGTAATTTTATGCTAAAACACTAGTCAAAGACATTGATGTCCATCATGGCAAGGAACCCTGGCATACTCTCAGGTGGTGCTTCCACTTTTGCTCTAACAGATATGGTCTCATCTTTCTTTACTAACTACTGCAGTGCCTTGAATATTTTATTTTAATCAATTCTGTATTCACAAATGATTTCCGTAAATCTAGGAAACGTTATTCACCCACAATTCACTTGTTCGGCAACCTCAATCAATGACCGAGCAACTCTTCTGACCTAGTCAATCAATCCCTGGGGGGCTTTGCACCAACCGACCAATCACAGTGCGGCACACTATGACGTCAATCTCACTCCTAGCGCAGCTCACCCTCCTTCGCAATCTTCTCTTGGCAAAATGACAATACAATGCAAGAAACAAATAAAACTGTTCCACTAAAGGATAGTCACTCTCTCAAGGTAGCTAAACTTTTCTATACTCATTTGTTTCAAATCATACCATTGACCAGTGAGATTTCACCTGAATTAATAAGTTATTCCCTGTGCACCTGAGATCAGCCATACCAATTGCTTGCCACTGACATACAAAGAGAACCCTAACCAAGGTGTTGTCGACTACATCTCATGACCAACACCACACAACAGCAGACAAAACAGCAGACCACTTTCTCAATGCCTTTTACACTAAGACAACCTGTAGGTAAATATCTCGAGATCTTAGGCCACGACGGACCCGTTTACAAATTCAGCTTTGCACAAAGTGCCACAATTATACATGAACTGTCACCATGTGGACTTAAACCACTTCACTCCACTCAATAACACACAGCCACTTAAAAAAACACACATTCTTAAGCAATAGCAACGCGCATCCCTATTAATATCCACACTCCTTTGCCACTTGTCAACTTTATCCAGAGTGGTACTCCTTCAGCACTCCATCAACACTTCTTTTTGCTGAACCGAAAAGTATGGACTTTTCGGACTTCAGCAAAGGACTATTTATGGCACCCTAAATCTCACTTCACTAGACTGAACCAAAGCTCTGCTACCAGATTTGTTGCAGCAGTAGCGTGGTAAAATTTTATTATTATACGTTTACTTTCCTTACTATTCTAACCGTACTGGGCCCTTTACGAATAGACAATCTGCAGCACTTCCATTTACCACAGAGGCAATGATCCTCTGAGGAATCTTCCTCCACCGATAGGAAGGGTGGAAATTAGGGTAGCCAAACACCACAATAGCTGTCCAATGACTATGATTAATTGACAGCCCACTCACAAATTCGAGATCAGATTTAGGTACATGACTCTTAAACCCATGCTGTAGAAATAAAGAATAGCAACAGGAAGACCCAACCTCCTGAAGAAGTTTAGTCGGGTTAGGATTATGCAAACCAAAAACTCTGCAACAACAATGCAAAACAAAAGATGTAACAGTTAATGTTCTGTCAGAGCTTTCTGTTTCTTTCTAAAACACATTTAAGTCATTAGTAAACCACACAGTTTCAATGGAAGAATCAACAGGACTCAATAATAGACTTAGACAGGTATTACTTTAATTTGGTTAATGTATTAAAGATTCAAAATGTATTGCTACAAGCAATCTTTAGGGAATTTCACTTAAGTATATCACAACTTGTATAAAAATGCCAAACATTTAAGCAGACGTTACCGGATGGTTATTATCAGAATCATTTTACAGAGTTGCAGAGTCCCACCACCTTTAAGGTAGAAGATAGTTTGTTGTCTAAAAGCTTCTACGATGAAGGTGAATGTATTCAGATTTAAAGTCCATTTAAGCTTGATTCCATTATCATAGAACTAGGAAATGAAAAATGTAAAAGGCTTCGTCAAAGAAGGTTTCAGTCCATCAGCTACTGACTGGCATCAAAGGCAGTCCATAGTAGGGTAAAATTCTCAGAAGTCGATCAGCATAACATCTGGGTCTCGGAGTAGGAAAAATCTAAATGGTGTAGTGTCAAGAAGCAAAAATTAACGGCGTCTGTGGTGTCCCTCTTTTGGAGTTTCTTCTTTTATAACGTCTCGAACAGTGTCTCAGTGATGTAGTATCACACCACCATCCAGACTATCATGTGTTCAACTTCAAATAATGTCACCTAAAATACTTGCATCAGTGAGATGCTTTACCATGCTGTTCATGAGAAACAAAAGATTTGAGGGTTCACATAGGCCTAACATTGGTGGAAAAGAAATACTAAGTAACTGTTAGACCTGACATCCTTGGCGTGGGTTTTTCTGGCACCCTTAGAAGCAGCAGGTACCTTAACCTACCCCACTATGAAGGAGGCCTTATGCCTCAGGTATGGGCTTACACCAGAACAGTACCGCCAGAAGTTTAGGAACTTCAAGAAGCTTGATTCAAGTACTTGGGTGGAGTGTGTGAGTATGTACACGCGTGCACTGGAAGGTTGGATAAAGGGCAGCAAAGTTACTGATTATGTGGGGTTGTGTCACTTGATTAGTTGGGAGCACTTGAGTAGTCTGTGTTCCAGAGCTGCGCCAGCATCTTTTAGACAGCAAGTTAACTGATCCCAGTGAGCTTGCTAAAGAGGCAGACCGCTGGACTAGCACCAGGGTCAACAAAGGGGTGGTAAGTATCCCAGCCAAGGGTGGACAGGGTCCCCAGCAGAAAGGTGGGGAGGACAAGGGTAACAATAAGGAGTTCTCTAAAGGGCCCCAAAACAGTTCCCAGGAGAAGGAGTCCCGAGCCCCCAAGCCTAAGAAGTCTTGGCCCCATAAGGGCAGACAGGATAACAGACCACCGCCTACTTGCTATGCTTGTAGGGAAGTGGGGCACATCGCCCCTAAATGTCCCAAGAAACCCCCAGCACCAGCTGCTGCTCCAGTCCCAGGGTTAGCTAGTGTAGCTTTGGGAGGGGATTTGATTTCCAGTGGGGAAGAGGGATTAGCTATGATGACCCTCGTCTCTTTAGGAGACCAAGAGATGGTCCAGGATACCTTGATACCCGCTAACACTAAGAAATACGGGCAAAAGGTGACCATCAATGGGAGGGAGATAGAGGCTCTGAGAGACAGCGGGGCTAGTGTGACATCTGTCAGGTGTCAGTGGGTGTCTGAAGAGCAAGTCATTCCCAATGTGCTCCGCCCAGTAGTGGCAGCTGACACTTCAGTGCGCCTCTGCAAGATGGCGCGTGTTCCCTTTACATGGGGGGGAGGGGGGGAGTCTCTGGTACCTTGGAAGTCTGTGTCAGTGATGCCTTGCCAGCAGATTGTCTGTTGGGTAACGACCTGGAGAGTTCTCCATGGAAGGACGTAGAGCACAGAACTCACTTGGAGATGTTAGGACTGCCAGCGTGGATCTGTGTATCCACACGTGCCATGACAGCCAGTAAGGGTGGATTAGTAGAACTGGAGCCTGGAACAATGGCCCAGGGACCTGTCAGGAGAGGAAGGGGCAGAGGGCGCGGGAAACCGGCCCCCACTGTTCCCACGGTCCAGGAGGAAGCAGAACCTGAGGGGAATGCCCTGGAACCTACAGGGGAACAGGTGGCCGAACTGGGGGAATTGCCTGAGCTGACCCATTGGCAGCAAGAGGGTGGTCCCTCCAGGGAGGAATTCTGCCAGGCTCAGAAGGAGTGCCCTTCTCTCATTGGTGTGCGGCAGCAGGCTGCAGACCAGGCAGCGGGCCTAGGGTCCAAGGAACATTTAATTTACTGAGAGGATGACTTACTTTATAGTGAGCCTTAGTTTGCTGAGCCCGGTGCAGCCCGTGTGCTGGTGGTACCCGAGCGCTTCAGGATCTTCTTACTGGGTCTGGCTCATGACGTGCCTCGCGCAGGACATCTGGGGCAAGACAAGACCTATCACAGGCTTGTAACCCACTTCTACTGGCCCCAGATGAAGAAGCACGTCAGTACCTTTTGTAAGTCTTGCCAAACATGCCAAGCCAGTGGTAAGAGCGGAGGAAAGTGCGTGGCACCCCTCCAACCTTTTCCTGTGGTGAGCACCCCTTTTGAGCGGGTGGGCATTGATATCGTAGGGCCCCTGGACCCCAAGACTGCCTTAGGCAACAGGTTCATCCTGGTCTTGGTGGACCACGCCACCCGGTACCTGGAAGCAGTCCCTCTCAGGACAATCACAGCACCCGTAGTGGGCCGTGCATTGATGGGGATCTTTTCCCGCGTGGGGTTCCCCAGAGAGGTGGTCTCCGACCGGGGTACCAACTTCATCTCTAGGTACATGAAGTCTCTGTGGGAGGAGTGTGGGGTAACTTATAAGTTCACCACTCCTTACCACCCTCAAGGAAATGGGTTGGTTGAAAGGTTCAACCGCACCCTGAAAGATATGATTATGGGCCTAGCGGAGCCCATGAGACGGAAGTGGGACGTCTTGTTACCATGCCTGTTGTTTGCCTACAGGGAGGTGCCCCAGAAGTCCTTAGGGTTCAGTCCCTTTGAACTGCTATATGGCCACCCTGTTAGAGGACCTCTCACACTGGTGAAGGAGGGGTGGGAGAAATCCCGTGGGAAAACCCCCCAAGATGTGTTCAGCTATGTGCTGGCCATCCGCAACCAGACACAGCGCTTCAGGAAGCTCGCTCAAGAGAACCTAGAAGCCAGCCAGGAGGAGATGAAAAAATGGTACGACCAGAATACCACTCTGGTAGAGTTTCATCCTGGGCAGAAAGTGTGGGTGATGGCGCCGGTGGAGCCTTGTGCGCTCCGTGACAAGTGGACCGGGCCATATGAGGTGGTAGAGCTCAAGAGTGAGGTGACCTACCTGATCAACATGAAGACTCCTAGGCAGCCCCTGAGAGTCTTGCATGTGAACCGCCTCAAGCCCCACTTTGAGAGGTCTGAAGTGACAATGCTCATGGCTACAGATGATGGTGGGGAAGAGGATAGTGATCCTCTCCCTGACCTCCTGGCAACCAAGGAGCAAGACGGGTCAGTGGATGGTGTGGTCCTCTCGCCCACCCTGACCCCAGAACAGCAGAGTGACTGTTGCCAGGTGTTGGGTCAGTTCGTCTCCCTGACCCCAGGTGTCACCAATTGGTGCGTCCATGATGTGGACACTGGAGATAGTCTACCTGTGAAACAGAAGTTTTACAGAGTAGCTGACAAGGTCAGGGCCTGCATCAAGGAAGAAGTTTCCAAGATGTTGGCGTTAGGGGTGATTGAGCCCTCCAGCAGTCCCTGGGCTAGCCCAGTGGTCCTAGTTCCCAAGAAAGCTGCTACACCGGTGACCCGCCAGAACTTCGGTTTTGCGTGGACTACCGTGGGCTCAATGCGGTCACCAAGACTGACGCGCACCCCATCCCCAGAGCTGATGAGCTCGTGGATCGGTTGGGAGCTGCCAGGTATCTCAGCACCTTTGATTTGACTTCGGGGTACTGGCAGATTGCCTTAACTGAGGGGGCTAAGGAGAGGTCAGCATTTTCAACACCAGAGGGGCACTTCCAGTTTCGCGTCATGCCCTTTGGATTGAAAAATGCCCCTGCCACCTTCCAGAGACTGGTCAACCGGGTACTGACCGGGCTGGAGCAATTCAGCGCCGCATACTTGGATGACATTGCTGTGTTCAGCTCCACTTGGGAGGAACACTTGCAACACCTCTGTGAAGTGTTGAGGGCTCTGCAAAAGGCAGGCCTCACTATCAAGGCCAGTAAGTGCCAGATAGGGCAGGGATCAGTGGTGTATTTGGGACACCAGGTGGGGAGCGGCCAGGTGGCGCCCCTACAGGCGAAGATTGATACCATTCTGGCTTGGGAACCCCCCAAGACGCAGACAGAGGTGAGAGCCTGTCTAGGACTCACCGGGTATTACAGACGGTTCATCAAGGGATACGGCACCATTGTTGCCCCCTTGACAGAACTAACCTCTAGAAATCAGCCCAGGAAAGTGAATTGGACCGAGGCCTGTCAAACTGCTTTTGATGCCCTAAAAACTGCAATGTGCACAGCGCCAGTGCTGAAGGCACCTGACTTTTCGAGTGAGTTTGTTGTGCAAACAGACGCTTCAGAGCAAGGTGTGGGAGCAGTACTCTCACAGATGGACAACGAGGGCGGGGACCAACCTGTAGCTTTCATTAGTAGGAGGCTACTCCCCAGGGAAGAGAGGTGGAGCGCTATTGAAAGGGAAGCATTTGCTGTGGTCTGGGCCCTGAAGAAGCTGAGGCCCTACCTGTTTGGGACTCACTTCCGTGTTCAGACCGACCACAGGCCCCTCAGATGGTTAATGCAGATGAGGGGTGAGAATCCAAAACTGTTGAGGTGGTCCATCTCCCTACAGGGAATGGACTTCACGGTGGAACACCGTCCCGGTACAGAACACGCCAATGCTGATGGTCTGTCCAGGTTTTTCCACCTTAGTGATGAGAACTCCCAAGAGGGTGGGTAGTTCTCCCCACTTTCAGCTGGAGGGGACACGTGTTAGACCTGACCTCCTTGGCGTGGGTTTTTCCCCTATCTTTTGCCTCTGCTACCTGGATTTTTGATGCTGTGCTGGATTTCGTTTTTGCTGGTTTAGATGCTTTGGACACTCTGCCACTGCTAATCAGTGCCAGAGTGTAAGTGCTCCCTGTGTAAAATATCATATTGATTGGATATACCTGATTGGCATATCTGTATCACCATGAAGTCCCTAGTAAAGTGCACTGTGTGTGCCAGGGCTGGTGATGACAGATGCTACTAGTGGGTCTGCAGCGCTGATTGCGCCACTCACCTGTGTAGCCCTAAAATGGTGTCTCAGGCCTGCCACCGCAGGCCTTCTGCAGTCCCTGGACTGCCATGTCCTCCTGGCCAGTGTCCACACTGACCGGGCCTAACCCTTCCCTTTTTATACACGTCAGTCATCCCTATGGAAGGCCCAAGGTACCCCCCTGGGCAGGGTGCGGTGTATGTAAAAGGTAGAGCATGTACTAGTGCAGGTACCATGCTCTGGTAGTGAACAGCGGCCATTTTGTGTGTTCACTGCTGCAAGGTTATCTTGCTCCATAGGCTAACATGGGGGAGGCTGGTGCCAATGGCTATCCGCCTATCTTCTCATAGGAACAAGATAAGACATGAGTGTTTGATATCCCTGAGCTCAGCATTTAATAACACATCTTTTAGGAGAGGTTGTTTTTAAATCCTGAGTTGGAGAATAGTACTTTTTAGAGAGTAGCTGTTCTCTTGTCTGACCCTTCTGTGTGCCTGGGCATGCTTGTGGATTGACTGTCTGGCTTGAGAGTGACAGGGGCTGGGGATCCCCCAGGAGGTTGGTTGAGTCAGCCCTCTGCTGAATGGCGACATTTGCAAGGAGAGTGGAGGGAGGAGTTAGCACCTGGGAGTGAATAGGGCTGTGCCTGCCTGCCACACTGCTGGCTCCACCTCCTTCTGGGCGGCTGACGACTCTGCCCCTCACTCTGAAAAGAAAGCAGAAGCCAGGAAAACAAAGTGCTCCAGCAACACTCAGAACTGGATCAGACCGGGCTCAGGACCCACTTGCACAAAGACTTCAAAGACTTTTAGGGGTATAAGTACAAGACCCCTGACAACAGAGTTTTAGATTCTACAATCAAGAGGAACCTCTGCTGAAAGACGGACTGCCGAAGGACTGAAGGAAGATTGCCTTGCTGTGTGCTCTAAGGGCTGACCTGTTCTGCTGTGCAACTGAAGCTGAGGAGGAGAAGGGGCCTTGCTGTGTGATGTGGCCCTGCCTACTTGACCTGACAAGACTTTGCTGTGTGCTGTGTCTTCAACACTGAATCTCCAAGGGCCTTAGAAGAGCTTGCCTCCTGTTTTGCAACCCAGGGACAGAAAGGTTGCCAAGACTTTAAGACTCTGCTGCGTCCCCTCTGTGCTGCTGTGTGCTGCAAGGACCGTGGGCTGTTTCTGCAAAGTTCCTAAACATCTGCCCCGGGGAGTGCTCTAGCTGCTCTCTGTGTTGCTTGAGAGAGCCGTGCTGACCCTTGCCTGGAATCGACTGCCGTGAGGAAAAAGATCGACGTGCTTATCGGCACGTGTATTGCGGTGGCCAAGAGATCGTGGGCGTCCCCTGAGCTGCCTCGAAGCTTGGCGGTGTCTCGATCGACCCGCTGACTCGGGGTGCCTCGAGACATCCTGCCCGCAATTCACCGCCACGGCCCGGGGCCCGAAATCGCTTCGAAGCTGTGTTTCCCCGTTCCGCAAAGCCGCGGAGAAAGGAGCGAGAAGGCCGCGACCTGATTGGTTGGCGGCGGAGGCTTGGCCGGTTGAGCCGCACTGCGATTGGCTGACACCCAGTGACGTCCGCCGTCGTCACTGGAGGCTCGTCGAGGGAGCCGCGACCGGATTGGTCCATCGCTCGGGAGCTGGGGAAGCCCCGCACCGAACAGCCTGAGAGGAGCGTGGCTATCTAAACACCAAGAGCCTACGAACTGATTCTTTTTCGTGAGTACTGAATCACACAAAGAGACTAGAGACTATCTTCTTACGATCTTGACAACGCAAGAAAGCGAGTAATGTGCAAACCCTTTTGATACTTGATTGCCACTGCTGAAACTAGATAAAGTTATATTTTTGATATACTTACCTGTGTGGTCTACGTTTGTGGTGTACTAGGGGGGGGTCATTGTGGTTGTTACGTGCAAATACTTTACACATTGCCTTGGGGATAAGCCTGTCTGCTCGAGCCAAGCTACCTAGAGGGTGAGCAGGGGTTATCTACCGTGTGTGTCCCTGTACCCTGACTAGAAGCAAGGGTCCCTATTTGGTCTAAGGTGCTTACCTCTGCCAACTAGAGACCCCCAGATCTAACAGTAACGATCTATAGCAATCGCTGAAATCCTGTTCCTACAGTATTATTTCACTGTGAACGTTGAAAAAACATTCAGGAATGTTAGGGTTTGTAGGACAAATAAAGCAACATTTCACTAGTGGTAAATAGTCCATGGTATTGAGTCAGGGGAACGGTCCGAATTAGAGAAAAAGCATTTTCGAAAAAGCCTTTGTTAGCATCACACTTTTTAAATAGAATAAACTCTAAGACAACATCCAATATAATGCAATTAAATTCATTCAAATAGAAAATATACAAAACTTTCACCAGAGATTATTACATGGAAATAGCTAACGTTAGAAATACCCTACTACCACAAATGTTTCACCAACATTCATTTAAGTGTATAATTTTCTAAGTTCATTCTACAATATATATTTTTACTTTTCATAAAGTATGGAATCTCTAATATACTGTGCAAAATTTCAAGATCTTATCTACACGCTTTTGCACTAACTTTGTATAAATTATGCATTCAAACAGAAAGCATTAGAAATACTAGGTCACTTTATCAATAAACGTTAATAAACAACATTTCATCTGAAACTCTTATTAGTGCAACTCATTTATATGTATTAGTATTGCTTTGTATGTATGTTTTCTTCATCTTGCAAATAAAAGCTCGCCTTTCCGGTGCTTCTAGTACACTTTTCTCATTTTCATGTGTCACTGTGTCTAATGTGTGCAAAGTGTACTTTCAGCTTTTCGTGACTTTCATTTGTGAATGTGTCGTGTATTATGATTTTTAAAATCGGGTTACATTTCAACCAGCAGCAAATGATGCTATAAATGAACTTCTGCTACACCTGCTTTTAAGTTGACTTTTGAATGTGTCCAAACATAACCTTCTTTAGGTCAAATTGACACTCTCTGGAATTTTGCCCTGTTTTCTCTAAGCAATACAGATGCTTTGTTCTGATACATGGGTAAGACTAAAGATAGGTGACGGCTCATCTACTCATTTCAAATCTGCAATACGCAGATGATGTCCTACTCCTAAGCCACACCAAAGTTGGGCTTAGGCGTCACATTGATAAATTATCTAGCTACTCAATAATCGTCTTTATTTATTTAAGGTTTTTATAGAGCGCGTAGTCACCCATGAGTATCCCAGCGCTATACCTCGTAATCCTGATGGGAGGGGGTGCGGAAAATAAGAATGGTTTATGGAAAGAGGAGGGTTTTGAGCGATTTCCTAAAACGGAGGAGATTCGGTTCTGTTCTTAGTTTCAGAGGGAGCGCGTTCCATTGCTTCGCTGTGTGAACCGAAAAACGGCGACCTCCTGAACGGGCTTTTTTCACCCTGGGTACAACAATGAGGTTTCCATGGTCCGATCGGAGCGCTCTAGTAGGTCTATAGGGGGTGATACAGTTTTTGAGAATTGGTGGGCCTTCGTTGTGGAGCACTTTGTGAGCCAGGCAGAGGGCCTTGAATACCACTCTTTCCCTGATCGGTAGCCAGTGCAGTTTTTTCAATGCGGGTTTTGCAGATGTTCTGGCCGGGGTGTTCGTGAGCATCCGGGCAGCGGCATTCTGGATTTTCTGTAGTGTCTGGAGGGTGGTTTCAGGGGCTCCCAAATAAATGGCGTTACTGTAGTCCAGCCTGGACACAATCAGGCCTTGGATCAACTGTTTCCGGGAATTGAAAGGGAGTAGGGGAAGCACCTTCCTACATGATCTTAACAGGCCGAAACAAACGCCGGCCGTCTTCCTTGCCTGCGTTCTAAAGGTAAGATCTTTCTCTAACCATATTCCCAAACTCTTGACCTCCGTCTTGGGGGCAGGAGGTTCACCAAGACAGGCGGGCCAGATGTTCTGGGGTAGATCTAGCGTTTTTTGACCTAGGAGCAGAATCTCTGTTTTTGACCCATTTAATTTCAGGGCTGAGTCGTTCATCCATTGCTGTATATTGGAGAGACAGTCATGAAGGTTGGAGGGCTCTTGCTTGGGGTGAGATAGAGTTACCACCAGCTGTGTATCGTCAGCATAACTGATGATAGTGACTCCGAATGGGGAGACCCTCTCCTCCAGTGGGGCCATGTACACGTTAAATAACGTGGGGCTCAGTGACGAGCCCTGTGGCACACCATACCGGAGGGGGATGGCAGGGGAGCGGCTGTCACCTTCCCAGACTTGGAAGGAGCGCTGGCAGAGAAAGGATGAAAGCCATTTCAGAGCCTTGTCTTTCACTCCGATGTTTTCCAGGCGTTGGGTTAAGACCTGGTGGCTGACAGTATCGAAGGCCGCACTCAGGTCCAGGAGGACCACTGCCACTGATCCTCCTGTATCGAGAATGTCTCTGGCCTTCTCCACTGCTGCAAGGAGAGCGGTGTCAGTGCCTTGACCTGGTCGGAAGCCCGTCTGGGAGTTCTTGAGGAGATGGTTGGTTTCCAGGAACTGTGACAGTTTTTTATTTACAAGTTTCTCAGTGACCTTACCAATCCAAGGAAGGAGAGAGATGGGTCTATAGTTTGATAGATCCTCAGGGTCTAATGAAGGTTTCTTAAGAAGTCCTTTAACAACCGCTTCCTTCCAGCTAGGGGGGACTTCACCTTGGGTTAATGAGGTGTTGATCAGAGCGGTCAGCGGGGGCACTATGGTATGGGTGAATTTTTTTGAGGAATCGTATGGGCACTGGGTCACTGGGAGCGCCACTCTTTATTGAATCAAATGATGCTGCTACCTCCTCCATGGTAACCGGGCCGAAGGAAACCAAGTGAGGGGCGGCGGGCTTCAAGGGGGAATTCCTCTGCAGGGGATGATGGTCCTCATATCCTTCAATGGAGTCTGTTTTAGCAGCGGGAAGAGAAGCGAGGATCTTTTTAATTTTTTCATCAAAGAAGGTGGCTAGTTTGACACATTTTCCTTCCGCTGCTTTGGGGTCCATAGGTTTTTGTGGGGGGTCGGGGACATGGAGGAGCTCTTTAAGGATAAGAAAGGTTTCCTTGGCTGAGCAGGAGGAATTCTTTATTTTTTCCTCATAAAAGGCACTTTTGGCGTTGCGGAGTGCTAGTTTGTATGCTCTCATGGATGACTGAAATACGTCTTTTTCCTTCACAGACTTGTCTTTATGATAATGATTTAAAAAAAAGTCATGGTGGGAAAAAAACAGAATAAGCTGTATGGGTTTTTACACGACCAACAATTGGAACGTTTAAAGGAGTATAAATATCTTGGCGTCCTATTTCGCAACAAAGGCTCCTTTCGTCTATGCAAGAGGAGCTAAAACATAAGGGGCAGTAAGATCAATGGGAGGGCCCAGCTTAGAAAAGCTACTAAAGGTCATTGCTTCAAAACTCTACCACTTTGGAAGCTCAGTTTCTTTTGGGGTTTTCAAAAGAATCAATCAATTGTTCTATGAAGTGACTCTCAGCAGTTTAGGTTAAGGCCACTATAGCAAATAGATCTCATGGCTGAATGATAGTACTGTGGTTTGAGGGTTTTGTAATCATTTACTATCTGGAGGCTTGAGGGTCTCTGCACTTAAAGAACAAGCATTTGCAATGCAATTGGTCTCGCCCTTGGGACCTTATATGTTTTTAGCTATGCAGCACATTAGCCTGGATGCTGAAACATCTACTGTTCTTTAACATGGAGGGAAAGTAAGCACCAAACTGCGTGACACGCCAGGTATGGGAACACATGAAGAGAAATATTGCCTTTCAGCGGGAAACGCTATAGTCCTAAGCTCTGTTTTTAATATAAAAGCAGGGCCTTCGGTGGTCATATTACTGAAAAATATTCTCGTCTACGGGTGCTCGTAGAAGACCATTTATATGGACTGAAATCTAGAGAAAGCTAAAGTGATTCTGGTATTTTACTGACCTCTGCTGGTCGTTTTCTATCAAGACAGTTAAATCGAGGCAGAAGAACAGAAAAAAGTCCCTAAGCAGAAGCAGACAAGTCCTAGGGCTGGTCTCTAGAGCCCACAAAGTACATACACATAGAAGTATATACTAAAGTATACATACTAAGGATATACTAAAGGTCTCGAATGCTCGACCTAAAAAATGTATGAGGTTTTGTTTTTGCCATCTTCCCGCTCTTTCCCACGCCTTGGCTTCGGATCGAAGACTGAAACTCCTGTCTGCTATCTAGGTCGGATATTGAGGACATTGTTCAGTTGTGTATTTTCACTAAACTCCTAAGGGAAAGGAGAGCCCTCTTAAGAGTGCCCTTTTTATCAACAGTGCATTCAATCTTAGATAGGTTCTCATCGCCTGCTTTAATTCTACAAACACAATCATGAATTTCTGTTTTACAAAATTTCTAACAAGAGCTGACTAAAACCTCAAGGAGTCTGCGACATCCTAGGTTAACTGAACAATTCCCTCCCTTTATTGAAAGTGCATATTAACGTTTGCTTTTCACTTTTAACTTTTAATATTTCTGTTTGCAATCTTGGTTTAGTGTGCAATGTTTTATAGTCTCTGAAAAATTTATGAAATTGCCATTGTATGCAATGATTTTAATTAATTATGCATAATAAATCCTGAGTTAATTAGTTAATTCAAACATTACACCTGCTGTGCATTGTGGATCTGAGACATTTGCACTTTACCTTTTATTTGTGCACAAGGTAAACCTGTACTGACGTTGCAGGTTGTTTGTGGTATTTTTCAAGACTTTTATTATGGAAAGAACATGCTTACTTGGAAAAAAAGTCATATGGGATGCTAAAAACCATATTTCAGTCTAAAAGTGTGAACATTATATAGAATTTGGAAAAAAAGTTCTTTTCACGCACCTTTACACTACAGTTGTGATGAGCCAAAACCCACGTCTCTCAATGTGCAATCTGACCTGCAAGGACTCATGTCTCACATACTCTGAATGACTCATCACTGGGAAAGAGACCATAGTGACAGAACAGACAAATGTCTCAGAGACTGGGAAACGCTTACGGTAACTCTGACACAAGACTTGGTTATCACACTCTCGCGGGTCATTGAACCATATGCAAAACTCTACCCCCCCCCCCCCCCCCCCCCCCCGCTCCCTCGATTGAGATCCCTCCATTTGAATAAAACACACCTAGAAGTATAGCCTGCACACAAATCCCTGATGGATTAGGAGTTCATGCACATTAGGAATGGTGGGCTATGCAACAATGCAACAATCTGTGATATAAGATAATGTTACTCAAAAGTATGTGTAGAGTTCTAACATTAGGGGTAACAAGAACAAAGATGTGAATCAAAAATAACTAAATGCAAAGATAAAAGTGAAAAGCAAAAAAGGAAATAGAATAGCTATGTCACAGTAAAAATATTGACAGAACTGTTCCTACAGATAGTTATTCAATATTAAATTATGCTTTCTGTATGCTAGCTTTTCTTCTGTGTTGTGCTTACCATAAAATGTAGGAGACTTTCGTCTAATAAGTGATATCTGGCTGTACTGGAGTTTTCCAACGTCCGGCATGGTTGTTTTTGTGATGATTACTGGCCTGATTTCAATAAATTGCACATCTTTTGTAGACTGCAGTCACTTATTTTGATTTTCCCATTCAAGTTTATCTTAGGACTGTTGGGAAAGACATTTCCAGGAAGTAATGCCCACTGAAAGTGGAAGTTGGGCAGCTGCACGCCAAACCAAGCAGAAGCGTAAATCACACAGCCTTTCCATTAAACGAACAAACAGTTCCGAACAGGATCGTTTGGGACAGCCAAGAGACATGTTGGAAGGACAGGTATGTAGAATCCTACCGCCTAAGGTGCAGCGGCGATGACACATTTCCCATGAATCGAATATCATGCGAAGTACGTAATGTAATTGCGTATATTTATACTTCAAGAATTTAAAATATTTATAACTATTTTACATACCAGTGAAAGACATTTATATCTTAAAAATAGTGTGTCCAAGTTGCACAATGTTTTTTTTTTTTAAATTATTTGTATTTTGGAATGCCGTATTTGAATGCTCTTACATAAATGAAATTGCAGTTTGTTTACGCAAATGGGTCCTATGTTTGCTGTTTTCCCCTCACTTACAGTTTTTCTCAAAAATCGGTGAGTGTATTTCTGTATCTTAAAAGCTGGTGTTTTATTGTTTTGAAAGAGCCTTATCTACACATATGAAGCGACCATTGCTACCCACAGCCATGTCACTGCGGGAAGATGGTGGAAAGGGCACTTTGTTGAATAAAAGTTAAATTAGCCTGATAGTGATTTAAGTTTTGATCTGAAAATGTCTGTGTGTATATGTATACATACATATATATGTGTGTGTTTGTATGTATGTATGTATATATATATATATATATATTTGTCTGTTTTCCGGCAAAAAGCTGAATTTGTATCTTAAGCATGGAAGTTTGGAGTGATCTGTGCAACTAGTCTGGATACAACAAATCACCCGCGGGCGAAATGCTCTTTTGTGTACGTTACAGCAGTGTGTCGTATGAATTTACTATAGCTGGTCCGTTAATGATAGCACTTTTTTTTACGTTGAATAATTTTGTTCGGTTCTATGTTGGTATATATATGTCCCAAGTCCTTGCAGAGTAGACTAGAAGGGGGGGTATAGTGTAAAACATGGGCAGTTGCGTTGAGGTATATTATTTGTTTTGGACAAGCTTAAATTCTCCTTGGTGCGAGTTGTCTAACCATTTCTCTGCCTGTCTGCTGCTGATCCTGCAAGGTGTACTGGTACTTTGAGTGTAGGTACTCTAAACACTTGCTATTGTCTTTCTTCTCTACCTGCTACGTCCCTGTCTTGCTCCCTCCTTTATTCTTGTAATCTGTCTTTTGTTTGATTCTCTTTTTACCCTTAATCTCTATCCCTGGGTCTTCCAAGCTTTGGCTGTTCACCCAAATTTGCAAACCTGAGTTTTATCCAAGCCTGACTTAGTGGCACCATAGCATGTCACTTCTCAAGCACTTTACTTCATCCTTGTAATGTTTTTCTCCATTTGTATATCTCTTTATATAGTTTTCCTAGGGGTTACTCAATACATTTGGGTTTCTTTATACAGCCTACAATTAAGTACACAGGTTCCAGCTTACCTTTTAGTGATTGGTTACTACCTGCTTCCTTTCCCAGGTCTTTCACTCTGTCTTATTGCTGCATGTTCTCATTAAGCCAACTGCTAGTCCTGCTCTTAATTGCAACTTTCTCCTGCGTTATGGAACGTGTTCCCTTCGACTGTTCAAATATCCCCAGTGTTAAACCCTGCCTGAGATGTGGCTTGCTTTTGTTGGCCTTTCCTTCCGCTTCCTCAGTGCCGCTGTTTCTACATGCCCAGCCTTTACCCAGTTTGTAAAATTTCATGGTTAACAAGTATGTAGGCCTGAGCTACAGATTAATAAAACTTGCACCTTTCTTGCTTCTCAAAATACGTTTTGTTGCTTAAGTGTGCTGATTGGAGCCAAAAATAAGCAAGGCGTGAAATCTTCCTATCCATCTTGGTCTTGAGAATGAAAATTTGAGCCACCTGGTTATTGGATATTCAATAGAATACCTAATTATGGAAACACATTTAGTAAGTGCACGCCTAATTAAAAGTAAATCACTTTGTGTAGCCATGAAGAGAATTCTTAAGAAACAGTGTTGAGGACTCCAGCGAATTCCTCATAATCTTGCTTTGAAATTATCCTAGGAGGCAAAATGTTTATTTTTCTTCCATACATAAAGGAAATAATGAAACTACAAGTCTTTTAGCTATTTTTGTTTTTTAGATGATTCCATTCATTCGGCTACTAGAGTATTAATGACAACCCCTATGAGATCTCAAGTTACACCCTTTTGCCGAAGCTCTATTTGGTGACGGCTGCAAGAGTTAAATTCAAGTTAATTGACTCCTCACAAACCTTTGTATGGGAACACCTCAGTGTATCTGAACTAGTTTTTTCACCCTGGTGTCCTCCAGCGTTTTAAGATCAAAGTAGAGGTAGCTGCTAGTCTTCTTAAAGATTTCAGAGAGAATGCTTGTGGTCAGGCTTTTTCAGTACTCCAGTGCCACTAGTTCATTCTAAGGGACATGAACCAAATGTGTCCCTTTAAAAGAGCACTGTAAACCTTGTTGGAAACTGACACTTCAGTAGCGCTTAATTACCACTGGGCTTATAGCTCTGTACAAATGAATATCGTATCTTATAAAGGTTCACTTCGAGAAGCACAGCAAGGTTCACTGGGTTTGAAATCTTTTCAGAACCACCTTTCATTTAAGAGTTCTTTTTTTTTTTTTTTTTTAAAGCAGCTTATGGAGTATGTTGTCTCTTCTGTGGGAATTTTTCTTCTTGTTTAATTCCTTTCAAAGTGGTGGCGCATCTGCTTACTTCTTCTAATTTACTGCATTTTACTCGATATAAGAGTAGCTCATCTTACTGAAGTAGCTAATCTTGGTAACGTTATTAACAAAATTCCTACAATTTCATGCCTCACTTCTGTATTTGCTTTGTTTGTTTACTGGCCCAGCACTGATTGAGATCAAAACCATCTCTTTTTTGTAGGGCGGTCCACAGGATGCTGTTCCCCAGGCTGCCATGTGCAAAAGTCATCACACTTTCAACGTATGTGCAGTTTTTCAAGCAGCAGAACGATTGTTAAATATGATTAATGTTACTTCTTTGTATGGGGAGAAAACGTTTAATTTTTATTTATTTTTTTCTTTCTTTTTCTCATTGAGGGTGAACCCAGTGCCAGCAAAGGTTGAGAATAATATGGATATTTTTTTATGTCTTAGAAGGTAGCCTTCCTGTGTCCATAGTATCGCTTTATAAGTCCCTTTTTGGTGCCACTGAGGAATGTATAGGAGCAAATGCGTTGTTGAAGAACCTGCCTTATCCACTGTCTTTGTTAGTGCTAATGTATGTGTTAGTTCTTTCACTTTGCGGATTTGCTATTGCTCCCTATGGTACATTTCTATTTTGTATTTATCACTATCCATTTTCCAACCATGCAGAACCAAATTGGATGCAGATCAGGAGCTTATGGAATCACCTATTGAATGTTTAAATGATAGTTTCTGGTTCTAGTGAAAGGGGATGTAGAGGTTGAAATGAACAAGAGTAGTATGTAAACTTTGACAGATCGCCATCTTTATCAGAATAAAGTGGGAAAGTTAATCTCTGATATTTCTGAACAGACAAATCCTTCATTGCTGGGCATCCGCCATATATTGAAACTTAATTATATGCACAGCACCAAGCAATAGAGAGAGACTACTAAAGAAGACCGTCAAATAATATGGTCCAGACCAGGCGGAAGATCTTTAATATTTTAATTGGCTGTTACACCATAAACACACTTCCCTTCATACATTCAACTGATTGTACTACATTGATTCACAATTCGTTATTCTGTGTCTGTAGTTTTTGATCATAACAATATTTTCTTTGTTTGTTAACTACATTTGACTTTGCAATAGTTAATGTCAAGTATATTTCCCCAGTGTATCGTATACTGGCATCAAATCCATGCATAACGTAATCAACTCATTTTGATATTGAAAGTAATACACCGCTAACATTAATTAACATTAACAGTAATATATCCGCTAACATTAGGTGATTTGGTTTCGACTTCTACCCATTACTTGAAATGGCTGTCCTCATTTTTGCTATGGCCAGTGTGCTTTGACATAATAAATGAATATGGCTTTCAGGCATACAGAAGTGTGGTATATATTAAACAAGACTGACCGGCTCTAATTTGTAAAGAATTTCTTTTTTTTTTTAAATTCAAAATTTGCTTCTATTCCTCTTCTAAAGTTCCATGACACATTAAAAAATGTTGATCCATGAGAAATTCAAGCATTCCAACCAACACTTTTTTGTATTCTTCATTGTGATGCTGTAAGTGTGACCCGTGCTGTCTGTGCTACTGGAACCATACTGCACTCGACTGAAGAGGCCCAAAGAGAACAAAACTAGTTTTTGAGGGCTTGTGTTCTGATTCAGAGAGAACCTGGATTGGCAGTTCGGGCTGGACCGAGGCCGATATACATGTGGCTGGGTCTAATCCGAGATATCCTATTGTCGAAAAATCCTAGTCGTTAAGATTAATTCAAACATTCAATACATCACTTTTTGTATTCTTCGTTGTACTATGGGATTTGCAGTCATTCTGTGGAGGCATTCATGAGAACACACAGTCGGATTCTTGTGAAATGTTCAAAGTGCCATTTAATTGGTATTGATTGTTTGGATAGAAGGCCTGTACATCTTTGTAAAGAGTCAAGCAAAGTGAGTCCACAGCTAGAGCATTGGGCTTATTCTTACCAGCTAAACATAAAAAAAGATTGCTGCTAGTGAAGTTCGGTGGCTATGGGCATCAGTTTGACAGAAATCAAATGCAGCACATGTTGCAGTAGCTGCAAGAGTAACTGTCTTTCCCTGTCAGAGTACAGGTTTGGGAAAAAGTTGAGAGCATAATGTGACGTCACCTTCTTGTATTCTACCTGCTAAGTCTCTTTGACTTTCATACTTTGCAGTGTCATAAGACTTAAGTGTGGGGTTGGTTGTTAGCGTTACTGGCAGAAGATGAACTAACACCATCATCAAACCAAAATGTCTTGCAGATAATTGCCACCGGGTATTCTCTTCCGGTCATTTTAAAACCTCCAGCTATCTCTCCACATTCCTTCACCCACTTTCCCACCACACAGACACACCCCTTGAAGAAAGAGTTAGAGGACCTTTTAACCGTGAACTATTCTTTATTCTGAGAGGGTGCAAGATTGTTATTCTTGCTAATTTTATCATTCTGTAGGAAGGTGGGGGTTTAAAACCCAGTTTAAACCTGAGGTTTGTGTACAAATTCTTCAGAGATCAAAAGTTCAAGATTGCAACTCTTCTTCATATTCTGTTAGCCCTACACAATCATGGCTGGTTATTCTAGTTGGATCTGCAAATTATTTTCCTTTTAGGATTGCTCATGATCCCAGGATACTCCTGGGATTTACTTTAGGAGATTAATCTTTCCCTTTTGAGTTTGGCCTCTGTGGTTGTTACGAACGTTCTTGCTGTAGTGTGGCATATCTTTTAATGTCTTGGCATTCAGTATTAACAGAATTTGGATCATTTGCCCAGTTCACAAGATATCCTTCTAGATACCTTTTTTAGATACAGTCCCCCCTTTTTTTTTTATGGTTTGAGTGTTTTCAGTGAAATACAAAAAATCCCTTTTAGTTGCATCTCACTATGCTCAGTTGATAGGAGCATTGTTGGATACCTTGCTCATGAAGACTATTCCCCCATAGGCTTGTCAGTATTGCTTTCATGGTAACATAGTCTATGAGGTGTTCCTCTGAATCCGCAAGATCGAGCGAGGTCATTGGGTCGGATGGCATCTTATACCTTTATTGAGCCTCAGACTCTACTTTGGATGTGGGCACACATCACTCCGAAGGTTGCAGTGGAATCAGTATTATGGCAGTTTGAAGGAAAATATTGTCCTGGATGCTCGTTAAGAAGTTTGTAGTGGTGCATGAAACAAACTGTTTGAGGCGGAACCATTTTGGATGCCTTGACCTCAGCTGACCTTAATGAGTAGCTTCCCTTCAGGGTTGGGGAACTTATCTTGGGCTGAAGCCTTTCATTGCTTTGTGGAGTCTTCAGAGGAGGAAGTTGCATATCAGTCTCCTTTGACTTGAGAGGGATCAGGTTCGCTCTCAATGTCTTAATTTCTTCCATTCGTGGGAAGAGGATACAATCTGTAATTTTACTTAAACCTTTAACAAGCAGGAGTTGTAGGGTTTTTCCTTCTGTGCTGCAAAGCATTGAAAATGTGGCCTTGTGTTGATATCAAATATTGATCTGTTAGCAATTAATCTAGTGGGAAAGGATTGTGTGATGCCAAATTATTTGAACAGGATGTTATTAGTTGAGCACTAATGGGATTTCATGTGGAGGTTCTTCTACTGGTGTTTTGAAACAGGGTGTACCCAGTCATAGATTTAATTGTGACGTATTGAAATTAGATATGCCCCCTGTTCTGCTGCATGAAGTTAACTCTTGCGAACATCGAGTTGGAAGATGCCATGTTTTCCTCCAGTACCTCTTGTGCCAAAGGTAATTCAAAAATTTGGTTCTGTCGAGCTTGGTAATTAATATTGGTGGTTTATGATTGGTCCTGCAGATCCCCTTTCAACCTGGTCTTTGAAACAAAAGGTCTTCCTGTAAAGGGAAACAGAATTGGAGGACAGGGAGGTGGGGACATTCTTCACAGAGAATTTAAATCTTCATATTACATTTATTATGTGGTGGAGGAGGTTCTTGAAGTAAGTTCTCTCTATTAAACCCTCCTATTAGATTTAGGAGAGGCATAGGGAGACGCTTTTAAGGTGGAATTAACTCACCCTCAGCTTTTTACATACCTCTTTCGCGGAGAGAGCCTGAATATCTGTACAGTGACGAAGTATATAGCACCTGTTTCGGTGTGTTTATTTTCACCTGGTAGGGGTTATTTAAATCCCTCATGTACATCTTTTCCTTTGTGGGTTGCACAGTAAATATCCTACATTTCCCTTTGTTCCAGATTGGGATCTGAATTTTAGTCTGACTTATTGTTCTGCCTTTCCAGCCTCTGTATCCTTGCCCTCTCAGTAATTTATCTTGACAGACCATCTTCCTACGTGTGATCACTTCTGTTAAGAGGGTTGGAGAAATACAAGCCTGATTTGCTTTTCCACCTTTTACGACTTTCTATAAGGAGAAGGTAATTTTGAGAGCGTTCTTTCTGGCAAAGGTTGCTTCTGAATATCGTATCATATTTCTTACTTTGCAGGTAATTTATTGTCCTTCATTTTATCCTCATACTTCAGAGGAGTAGAAGTGGTTACACAGGTTAGACCCCCAACAGGGCATTGGGTCACTATATACATAGAACCCGATTGTTTAGGTTCTATGATAATTTGTTGGGGCATACCAAGGTTACCCAGTTGGATGGCTCTTAGGAAGCTGGCATTCTACTAGGTGTACTCTTGCAACCTTGGCACTTCATCAATATCTGAAGACGAGCCACTATTGTCCTCTCTGATGCAAACTTGAAGCGTCTACAGAGGCTGCACTCGCCTGCTGCAGAGGCCCACTTCCTTCACTATATTTGCGTCCACCAAGATGGACCAGAGCCATGCATTCCCTGTTCGGAATAAATTAGGACCAGGATTATACTGCGGGTGATTAGATTGGCAACCTTATCGCAAGGAGAATTGATATGATGGCCTGCAGGAGATGAGTGGCCCTGATACCTCCCCTGGTCCTCTCACCCATTGACCCTGTCACTAAGAAAAATGCTTCTTATACCATGTAATGCGTAGGGCAGCCATAGTCCTCGATCTTCAGACCCCCACCATGGATGTCGAGACCCATGTTCTTACAGAGGTCCTTCATCCGGCGCAAACATCCAATGAGCTTTTCTTGCCTTTTAACGAGATCCTTATGGATTCTTTGTTGGGGGCATGGGCCAACTGGCAGATTGCATGTCGCCACTGTCCAGGCGACCCTGTGTTTTTATCTGAGGACCCCATCCTGAAAGCTTGGTGGTGCAGGCGTCTGCAGGTAAGACTAACCCCAAGATGTTCCCTACTACTTCCCCTCAATCTGCAGTCAAAAAAGGTGGAGACGTCCTGGAAATGAGTCTTTTAGTCCTCCAGCCTTGATCAGTAAATGCCAGTGGCATGCTGATGCGCGATCTCCGCACCCTTTGAAATTCTGCAAATTAAGTCCTCCAGGGGTCCCTAATGATCATTGACGATTCCTTGCCCAGGCTATACAGGACTGTTGTGGCATGCCCAAGTCCACAATTATGATGGCTTGGAAACCACCGATTCCATCGTTTAGGCCATTGGCACCAGTGTCGACATTCGCCAACACCCTTGGCTGCGGTCCACTATTTTTTTCAGGTGATGTTCAACTGTCCCTATGGATGTGCCGTTTGATGGCTCTCACCTGTATAGGGACAAGGGGGAACCTGCTCTTCAGCATTTCAAGGAGGGCTGGGCCACGGCATGCTCCCTAGGCTTGTCTGCCCCACCTCACCAAAAGCACCAGCCTTACCGTTCCTTTCGCAACTTTGGAAGAGATACCCCTTACTTCCAGCCTCCACAAGGTGCCCATCAGTTTTGAAGTTGAGGCCGTAATGCCCACTGCCCTCAGCCGTCAAAGTCCACTACCCACCTGCTAAACACCTTTAGCATGCCCTTAGTGGACCCCAGCCACCCAGTAGGAGGCAGGATCTGATGATTCTTGCCAGGTTGGCAGGCCATAACATAAGACAGGTGGGTCTTTCAAATTGTACAGTAAGTTATGCCCAGCCTTTCATTCCCTTGCTGCTGCACAGTCCACAGTCCACCGAGCGACTGACTGAGGACCATTTCTCCATTTTGCTGCAGGAAGTGCAAGCCCTTTTGGCCAGAGGGGCCATTGAGATTGCCCATGCCAGAAGTAGGATGTGATTGTTATTCCCACTAGTTTCTGGTGCCCAAAAAGGATAGACTCCTCCACCCTATTTTAGACCTGTACTCTCTTAACGCCTTTCTCCGGAAAGAGAAATTCAGAATTCTCACACTGGTCCAGGTCTGGTCTGTTCTTGACCTTGCATTCTGGATGGTGGCATTGTACAAGCAGAACGCCTATTTCCATATACCCGTCATGTAGGCCAATCAGTGCTAGGTGCAGTTTGCGGTGGGACGGGAGCATTTTCAGTTTGGTCTCACCAATGCTCCTGAGATGTTCAAAAGTAATGGCGGTGGTGGCAGCACACCTTTGGAGGTGCTAGTCTTCTCCTGCCTGGACAACTGCTGTTAAAGGCAGGCTTGCCCCAGGCAGCTGTCAACCAACTCCAGACTGCTGCGAACCTCCTGTCATCTTTAGTGTTCACTATCAAAGGGCAGAAGTCACACCTGACGCCTTCTCAGACTCTCCCATTCTTCAGAGCCATTCTTGACAATGTTCGGTTTTGCAACTTTTTCCAGAAAAGTGAGTCCAGGACATTCAGGTTATGATCCCCAACTTTCAGACTCTGGTTTGGATTTCAGTGAGACCCGACACTGAGGTTTCTGGGACTGATGGCCAACTGCATCCTGCTGGTCGAGCATGCCAGGTGGCCTATGCGGACTCCGCAATGGGACATGAAGTCTCAGTGGGCCCATCATCTGACTACTTTCAGATTTCGGATATGACTGCAAAAGTTTTCTGCAGTGGTGGTTACAGGACCGCGATTGGGTCAGCGGCAGACCTCTCTCCCTTCCCCATCCAGAGCTGACTGTAGCGACTGATCCATCTCTTCTGGTTTGGTGTGGTCATCTGGAGATCAGAGGTCTCTGGTCTCTGATGAAGTCCTGGCTCAATACCAACCTACTGGAGCTGAGGGCCATTGGCATGGTGTTGAAAGTCTTCCTTCAGTCCATCAAGAGGAAGCTATTTTATTTTAAGGAGCTTATAAAGCGCACGGCTACCTCCAAAGGGGGTGTCCCGGCGCTATGGACTGCATACTTAGAGAGGAAGGAATTTAAAGTTTGGAAAACAGCCAGGTTTTTAATTTTTTACGAAAAAGGGACTCAGAGGAAAGGAACCTCAAGTCAAGGGGTAAAGTGTTCCAAAGCTTAGCAGTCATGACTGTGAAAGCTCTACCGCCCATTCTAGAGCGGCGGAAGCGGGGAACAGTAAGAAGACGTAGAGAATTTGATCTCCGAGATCTAACCGATTGAGAGAGAACAAGTCTCTTTCTCAAATAGTCCGGACCAGACCCATTAAGGGCCCGGAAGGCAACAATCAGCATCTTGAACTGAATGCGATGAGAGATAGGAAGCCAATGTAACTTCTTACGGTAAGCCGCAATCGACTGATGGTAAGAAATATTACCTATCAGCCTAGCCGCCGCGTTCTGAACGATCTGAAGGCGTTCAATTTGATACAAGGGGGCACCGGCATAGAGACTGTTAGCATAGTCCAGGTGAGATGTGATCAAAGCATGGATGACTGTTCTACGGGCCTCCAAAGGAAGATAAGGAAAGATCTTTCTGATCATACGCAATTTCCCGAAACACGCTGCAGTGACCTTATTGATCTGAGCTCTACAGGAAAGAGCGTTGTCAAATTGAAAGCCCAGGTTACGAGCAGTTTGGACAGGGGTGGGAGGGGGGTCAAGCTCAGTCGGCCACCAAAGGATAGCAGGAGGAATAGTTTTCTGATTAAAAAAATAGAACCTCCGTCTTGTCAGTGTTAAGTCGAAGATGATTCAAAGTCATCCAAGAACAAATATTGCTGAGACAGTGGTGGAAACTGACGAAGCTGGAGTCCGAGTGATCTCGAAAGGAGAACAAGCTGGGTATCATCAGCATACGAGATCACTCGGATCCCCCAAGACTCTACAACCTCCGCTAGGGGGGCAAGATATACGTTAATGGATAACACCAGTGCCATGTGATCTTCAACAAACAAGGTTGGGTGGAGTCACAGACCCTGTATCAGGAGGCACTGAGCATCTGGAAGTGGCTGGACCTTCAAGGATTTTTCCTGGTAGTCAACCACCTGTCAGAATCGTTGAATGCCAGGGTGGACGAGCTCAGCTGTATGCCCCTGCCGGAACATGAGTGGCAGTTACACTTGGAAGTGGTGCAAAGTCCCTTCTGCGAATGAGGAGAACATTGGCTTAATCTGTCCGTCACTACTGAGAATGCGCACTGTCAGCACTGCACGTTAGACTTCCCAAGACGTCATCTGCTCGGATATGCATTCTACTTTAGGTGGAACTCTGGACTCTTGCATGCCTTTCTGCCGATACCACTCCTGCCCCAAGATCTTAAGAAGATCAGGACCGCCCAGGCTGAAGTCATCCTAGTGTCTCCGGATTGAGCACAGAGAGTATGGCATCCAAAATGTCTGGGTTAGAGCATCTGTCCTGTGATGATCAGGCTGTCCCTCCGGGAGGATCTGCTGTCTCAACAGCAGATAAGGGTTCTGCACTCGAGCCATCGCAATCTCCACCTTCATGCTTGGGGATTGAATGCGACAGCTGAACATCTTCTACCTTTCTAAGGAGGTGATTGGTATCATCTTGGCAGTCAGGCGTCCCTCAACAAAAACTGTACATGCCTGTTGTTGGGACAAATTTGTGGCTTGGTGCCGTTGATTCAAAAGAGACACAATTGATGGACGGAATGCAGAACAAATCAAAACATTCACCCCCAGTCAAGATATCTGGGTTAAATCCATCATTCTTTTGCTCGCCATGCCTCTCCAGTTTAGACTTGGCCATATGCAAATCAGTCTTGACCCTGTGCCTCATGGGAACAGTCCAGCCCGAACTGCCAAGCCAGGTTCTCCCTGGACCGGAAACAAGCATCCTAGGACCGGTTTCGGGGCTTCACCCCTCTTCAGCCAGGATAGCTTCATTCCAGTGGCACAGTGAACCCAGGTCCCACTTCTGGGCATACCTGGCGCACTTAGGGCGAGAAAGAAAAAGACACACAATTGATGGATGGAATGCAGAACAAATCAAAACATTCACCCCGAAACCAGTCCTAGGATGCTTGTTTCCAGTCCAGGGAGGACCTGGCTTGGCAGTTTGGGCTGGACTGTTCCCATGAGGCACAGGGTCAAAACTGATTTGCATATGGCTGGGTTCAAACTGGAATGGCATAGTGAGGAAAAAAACGATGTATTTAAGCCCAGATCACTGTACTGGGGTGAATGTATGACATTGTTCTGCATTCTGTCCATCAACTGTTGTTTTTGCATTGGTGCCGTTGATTAACATCATCTTGGCAGTCAGGCGTCCCTCAACAAAAACTGTACATGCCTGTTGTTGGGGCAGATTTGTGGCTTGGTGCGGTACTAACCTAAATGACCTCCTCCAGGCAAAGTTATCTGATGTTTTGTTATTTATTTTGTGCCGTACCTAGCCAGCAAAGCTTCGCCCTGGGCACCGTTAAAGGATACCCTTTGGCTCCTTCGACGTTGCTGGATCAGCCCTTATAGTTTGTCTCTATTTATGTGCTTTTGGAAGGGTTTAGAGCATTTGTGTCTACCCTCTTCCTTTGTCATGCCTCAGTGGGAGCTTAACCTTCTCCCTTTGATCCACTTTACAGATGCCCTTTTCATCTTCTCACCCTCAACACAGTATTCATAGTCCCCATTAAATTGGCGTGGCAAAGCAAACACAAGGAGATGATGGACGGAGCACTGAAACTTTTCAGACACTCACCCCCAGACACAGATCTAGGTTGAATCCATCATCTTTCTTTAGCTCACTTTGCCACCCCAGTTCAGACCCAGCTATATGCAAATCAGTCTTGACCTTGTGCCTCATCGGAACAGTCCAGCCCGAACTGCCAAGCCAGGTCTTCCCTAGACATCTTTCTTGCCTTAAGTTGTGATGCTGTTCCACGTTAGTCAGAACATCACCTTGCTGTTGTTTTGTGCTCAACCTCGTTATTGAAGGAGAGACTCCATCACATGGATCCCAAGAGGGTGCTGAGCGTTTACATAGATCATACCAAAGAACACAAAGTAGACGATCAGCTTTTGATGGGGTTCTCTGGAGCTAGAAAAGGAAAGTCTGTGCAGATGGGAACCATCTCCTGCTGGATTGTGCTCTGAATTAAGATCTGCTATGTACCGGCTAAAAAGCAGCCACTTGAACAACTGCATGCTCATTTTATCAGGGGCAAAGATACTATCATTGCATTGGCACACCAAGCCTTTGTCCTGGACGTTTGCAAGGCAGCTACGTGGCTGTTCCTCCTTAGAGTGACAAAGCACTATTGTCTGGACAATCTGATGGAGACATCTAGCCGCAGTTTCCTTAACATTTGAATTCTCCCCAGGCGCCAGACGGGATCTGTACATTTTTCAGCAGTACCTCCATGTGCTGGGGGACGGTGTCATATGACTCCGCGATGATGTTGACTCAGGTTGTGATGTCAGTGGATTCATATAAGTTCCCTCAAGTGCGCAAACATCCGTTTCTTCTTTTCCGTACTGTATCACGGATCCGGGGAAACCGTTTCTGAGCCTGTTTTTGGGCCTACTTTGACAGTTTTTGTCAACTAGAACCGGTGTACCTTTCTTAGGTCTTCAGCCTTTAAGCCTGTGGGTCTTGTACTTGACAAATGTCTGTTTCAGACCCACATTTTGTTTGTATGTGGTGTTTAGGGGAACGCCACGACTCCGAAGCCTGCAGCTCCTGCCAGAAGCTGAAGCAGATGGCCCTCAAGGAACGCCGTATGAAACTTCTAGCGGCACAGATGTCGCTGTCTACAGAGACTTCACATCTGCTTTGGTCTCCTTCTGCTCATTTGGAGGGTGGTTCCAGGAGTCTGAGCCCTTCACGGGGGCATCGCTCTCCATCAACGTCCCAAGGTAAGCGCAGGCATTTGAAGTTGTGGCATCCCCAGACTTCGCCGCATGGAGACTTTGTGTCCCACGGCTCCTCCGGTTGTGGAGGCCGTACACGACCCCACCCCATGGCTCCCTGTCTTTCCGGGAGACTGGGTGCCAATGGCCGAGATGAGAGAGTACTATAATGCTTTGCATCTTATCTTTGGGCCCCACCTTCCTCTGGAGTGCCGTCGGGCCCCATGAAGGTGAGAGGAGCCACATCGGTGGTTTCTGTGCAAGTTGGGCTGTCAGTCTTTTGGTCGGCATCGGCCGTCTTCCCTTCGACGCCGGTGCACAGCCCTTCGCGGTCTGCACCTTCGGTATCCATCCTCTATCAACTGACTCTGGCATTGACATCAGCGGTGCAGATCGAAGCCATTTCTCTTCGTCCTCTTGAAGCGAAGTGTCACCTTCTCGGCATCTAGTGTGGAGTCAGTAGAGCCAAGTGAGGAGAATTTTGTTTTTCCACCTTCCTCTCATGGTGGGACTTCTGGAAGTCGCCATGTAGTGGGTGAAACAGAAGAATATGGGCTGTTACAGCCTATTTTGGAGACTATTCCACCTCCTATAGAGGATAATTGGTTTTTCTTTTGCAGATATGTTGAGGAGAGTTGCTACAGTATTGCAGTTATTTCTGCCTATGGTTGAGAAGTCCACTAATCCCCTGATTGATGTCCTTTATTAAGGTAAGACAGGGTTGGAGCCTTTTCTCCCATACAGTGAGGCTCTGTACGACATACAGTTTGACACTTGGACCAACCCCGATATGGGGGTCTCGGAAGATCGGGCTATATCTCGCAGGCATTTGCCTGCTCCGGGAGATCCAGCTTGTTTCCTTAAAAAATCCTACTCCTCGTAGTTTGGTATTTCCGCCTGCTTCAGCCTCACAAAATATGGATTCTCTACCCAATGGTCCATTGGATTGAGATTCTACGAGACCAGATTCATGTGGCAAACATGTTTTCTCCTCAACTAGTTCTGCTTTAAGGTCCACTTACACGTCTTGTGTTCTTGGGCTGTTTTCTCGCACTTTGTGGGATTCCTTGCAGACTATGTTACCAACATTTCCAGATGACCTCCCATCTAATCTTAAGCAGCTGATGTGGGATGGACAGCGGGCAGCTAAGCTAATCATTAGATGCGGCATGGATACTACTTATTCAGTATGACCGGCCGTTGCATCATCCTTGGCCCTACGGCATCGTGCCTGGTTGTAGTCCTCAGGATTTTCAGAAGCTGTCCAGTCTGCCTTGGTAGATATGCCCTTTGATGGCACCCATCTTTTTGGTGGCCAGGCTGCCTCTGCTTTATGGTGTTTCTGTGATAGACGAGGTGAAGCAGAGCGCTAGTTTCTCTTTATTATAATTGTATACCCACTTGATTGTTTATTATACCAGGGTTGTATGGAAGACATTAATCTTTTGGTTTTGGCAGGGTTGGCCATGTTATGGCGGTGCCGTGGCGGTATAAGTTCCGCCTGTTGATGATACCTAATGCGGTGTTCCTGCGGTTAGCTGATATTATTGTTTTAATACTGTCTTGGACCGTTTATGTGGTACAAAGATACGTTTTGCATAAGTTGTCTCTTCCATTTTTTCCTCAGTCCTCTGATGGGCTTCATGCTCAAGAGGTTGTTTGCTTGCGATGTTTCTTCCGGTTAGGAACCTATGCCTCATGCTTCTTTGTAAGCAGTTTGGTATGCATTACTTTTGATTTTCAGTATCTCTTATGGGTTCACCTTGCTTTTGCCTATGGGAGACCTTTTATATAGAGAGTATCCTTATACTTTACACTTACTCTGAATTTCCACTTCAGAGCAATTTTTGGTTCCGATATGACCATGATTGCCACTAGAACATTTTTGTTTGATGGGTCCTTTGTTTGATTGCAGTCTTTTGCTAGTTTTGGCGGGATGTTCTTTGCATTGAAGTCAAAGGGATGCATGGATTGCCTTTGCGTTATGTTAGAATGCCTGTGTATAGGGTTTTGTCCTTTGATATGTATTTTTTCTTTCTTGGAGGTGCTGCATATGATTATTATATTGTTAATTCTTACCTTCATTTATGAAGGTCCAATGGCCTACTTTCATTCTCAGAACATGGTTGTTCTTCATTCATTGCTTGTAATGTTATGTGGAACACAGTGTCTGAATATTTTGATCCTAGGAGGGTTAGCTTTTACAGCCATATTCAGCTTTTCAGTGAGGATTTCTTGTTTTCTTATTGAGAATGTTCAACTTTATGATTCTTCTCTTCCTTAAGAACATACTGAGTTTTCCTTTCCATATACTGTGATATGCTGGTGTAGTTACACTTTTCCTATCGGGTGATGAATGTCCTTTGTTTCCCTGGGACATTTTAATATATATATTATCTCCTTGTCTGTGTTACGGTCAAATTTTCAGCTATATATCCCTTTTTGAGATTTCCATGATTTAGGTTGTACTTCATTTTGGCCTATTGGGCCAGGTGGGGTTGTAAGTGTTTGACGTTGGTAAGGTTTCATTTCCTGTGTTTTCTTTTAGGCTGGTGATAGTAACAGCCTCTCAGGATATTCTTGAGCAGTTGACATGATCTTAATGCCAAGTCATCCGGGTACATGGCGTACACACAGGTGTAATGTATCTGTGTGGTGCATATTTAGAAATAGCTTTGCTATATGCAATAAGACTGGATGCGTATTATATTTTTGCTAATCTTACAGTCAGTTGCAGTTTGCTTTTTTCTTCACAGTAGTATTATGTGACTGTATGTCAGATCCTGTAGAGAGAGAGATATATATATATATTGTGACACTAATATGAAAGAGATTGCACGTATTTACAGCAAGCTCGAGGAAATAGAAAATCCTAACAAAGATTCCATTGAAAAGGGTATTAAAGAAATGAAGGATCGTCTAAAAAAAAAAAAGCAGACATAATAAAAAATAGAAAAGTGTACAAATGTGCGCGCGATAAAAATGATTATGAACAAGGGCAAGTGATAGTGACCGATGAACTGAAAAAACTCTACCGAAACTCCAAAAAATTCATAAAAACCCCCCAGTCATCGGACTATACAATATTTCCAGCTCATGGCGAAAATGAAAAATAATTCCACTGTGGTCATCAACTAATCAGACAAAAGGGGGAACATTGTGTTGTGGAGGAAATCCGAATACAAAACAGAGGCCTATCGGCACCTCAACAATCAGGAATGTTATAAAAAAAATCAATGCGATGGAGGTTAAAAAGATAAGTAAAAATTACAAAGATGAACTAATTTCGTGGAAAAGAGAAGGAATGATATCAAAGGATGAATATACTTTTCAGAACAACGATTTCCCTACTATGCCCGATCTATTTCATCCCCAAAGTGCACAAAGGCGTCAACCCTATATCCATGGAAAGGGCCATGTTATTATTTCGTTTCAGGCAGTTGACCCCTGGCGATGACCCTAAAGACGACGCACCCCCACTACCAGCTCCGCAAGAACAGTCTCAAACCCTAACCGTCCAACCCCTTAATATACTGAGGACATGATCACATACAAAGCAGCTTTATAGTGCATACTATTGCAGTTGCCGGTCGACCCTTAGAGGAGGTCAAAGCGCGATCCATTGAGGCGCCACACCCACACGACAGTTCGAGCACTCGTCGGCGAGGTCCGGAGGTGAACTTCCATGCCCCTCCCCTAGTTTAAACCTGTGTTACACCCCAGTTCAAGTGACATATTATCAATTAGAACCCATGGGATACACACATTGTTTCGTATTTGATCAGTTCAGTTCCTTGCTGATCCTACATCAGTTTCTGCCGACGAAGTGTGATACCACATACTGTACTATGTGCTATAATTGCCGAAAGATCTGTATAATGTACAGTATATAATCTCTGAAAATGTCAATAAAAATATGTTCTAATCTACGTGCACAAAGGCGTCAGTCCTGTACCTGGGAGACCGATCATCTCTGACAAAAGAAGTTTGAGTGCACTTCAAGATATGTTGACTATTACTTGCAGGAACACGTAACTAACCTTCCAACATACATACGCGATACTAATGATTTTCTCCATAAATTGAGCTCACAATCATGGACTAATGACTGTTTCTTACTTTGGATATTACTGCCCTGTACACCAGCATTAGGCAGGACGATGATATGAAAGCAGTAGAGTTTTACTTGAACAAAAGACCTATTTCAATGTATAATCATAACAAAATGCTGCTAAACATGATTAGATGGAGCCTATACAACATTTCATTTATTTCCGATGGTACAATTTTTTTTTAACAAATGCAAGGTGTAGCTATGGGGGCCTGCTGCTCCCCCAGCTACGCCTGCCTCAACGTAGGCTGGTGGGAGGAGCATGTACTACAGGTGGAACATCGCGATGGCTGGACTTAACCATGTAGTGCAATGGTGGCGCTACATTGACGATGGTTTTGTAATTTGGTATGGAACACAAGCTCAAGCTGAAACTTTTGTTAGTAACATTAACAACAACAATATGAATTTAAATTTCACAGCACACATTGATAAGTCTACCACTAACTTTCTGGATATATAGGTATACATCAATCAGGGCAAAGTAGAAACTAGTCTTTATAGGAAACCAACCGCAGGCAATACACTATTACATGCCACTAGTTTTCACCCACAACATATCACTAGCATACCATACGGTGAATTTCTACGAATACATAGGGCCTGTAGTTCTGGAGATGATTTAGAATATCATCAAAATGCAGCCAAACAAAAGTTCATAGAAAGAGGATATAATCCTAAAAAAAATGATATAGTGATAAGAAAGGCTAATAGCAAAGACAGACAGCTATTGTTGAGTGGTAGTAGGAAAAGAGCTGCAGTTGACGTTTCATCTGAGAACATTGCATCTGAGAACATTTTGTCTAAAACTTTGGAAACAACTCCGTGTAGACTCATCGCTACATATAGTAAGCAGGCCAATTAAATAAAATCTATTATCAACAAATAATGGCCTATTGTTCTCACTGATGCCACTCTCAAACAAATACTACCTGATAGACCTACATTTACCTTTCGTAAAGCAGATTCCATGTACAATGACAATACAATCAGCTGGTTATCACCTAAAAGAGGCTTCTACAAATGTAGTTCATGCCGTGCGTGCAAATTTGGAATAAATACCATCACCTATACCACGGCTTTCTCCAATACAAGCATAGAACTTAAAGGCCACTACACATGTAGAACAGAATATGCTGTGTGTTTCTGTTACAATGCAAATGTGGGTTGCGTTACATAGGCAGCACAAAACTACAGGTCTATGTACGCATACTACAACATTTACGTGCCATTGTTAATTCTGACCCAGCCTACCCAGTGGCCCGACACTTTAAGTTGGAACATGACAATAATCTCAATTGTCTTTAATACTTTGTCTTTTGATATAGTTCCAGTCAACAAAAGATGTGGCAATCGTGAGAAAAAGCTACGACAATTAGAATCAAGATACATTGTCGAACTCGATACTAAGTCCCTCCAGGGTCTTAACATAGGGGAAGATTTCCACAACTACCTATAATATACCCCTGAAATGCACCATCCATGAGATGAGGGGTGTATACATACACACAGTTTAGAAGTGGCAACTCCTGATTATTAATACCTTACTTGCTATCAATTATGTTACAACTAAAGACGATATTTTCATCAGAAGCACTTCACATTATTTTAAGGGGGCTCCCTTGTAACCATGCTAGTGTTACAACTCAGTAACAAGATGTACATATTTTATCTTTTTTCTTCAGCCGCTAGTAGCACTTTATATTTATTATTGCACTTTAGATACTAGTAATATTTTCACATTTTGCACTTACTTTGCACATTAGCGCCGCACTTTGGAATATTGAAAATATAATTCAGTACAATACTTGGCCAATATAGAACAACCTATCAATGTTGTTTACATATGCAGCATTTGCACTGATTATTTATTAACATATTTATTGATTATTTATTCTGGCAATGTGGTTTTGACTTCTTAAATATCCATCCTGGTTCTTCATGACTCATAAAATAATTGCTTTTAATATCATTTTAGCTTATAAAATAACTGCATTTGTGGATTTTTTATCGCATGGTAGTATAATTCATTAATATTTATTCTATATCATTTTATATGTTTACCAATTTGACATATAATTGTCCAATACGGCAAATAATAGAAGCAATGTGTTTTACCCATGAAAGAACTGTTTACACATTTTAGTGTTAACAACCTGCATTTAGTATGTTTTCTATTACCATTGAGCTGCTGCTAAGGTGTCATGTGATGGGTAGTTACCCAATAAATGTCATGTAACAGCGTAACGCAATCATGTGATCAAGGCCACAGTGTTGGCCGAAACGGGTCATGATGGACTTTGCACCTAACTAAAAATAAATCTTATCACTGGGCACAAGCAATTGAAGTTGTCCGTATCCCTGTGTGTTTGCGAATGCACGTTGGAGCGGTAATTGGAAATATATATATATATATATTTTTATATATATATATATTGACTGGAAAAGGTTTCAGGGGCGTTATAGTTAGGAACTGGCATTTAAAAAACCTTAGAAATTCACTGAAAAAACCATAGGTTTCAGGGGTGTTATAGTTAGCTGGACATTTCCCTCGTACAAAACCCTAGAAATTCCCCTGTTATAGTTAGTTCAGCTAACTATAACTCGCGCCCCCGCAATGCACTGCTAATGACGTCACATATTACATCACTCATGACATGGTCAGTGACATCACTGATGACATCTCAAATGACATCACTGATGACATCATCCATTGAGTATGTGTTTCTGAACAGTTTTAATATGTTTAATATATATAGGGAAAGGCCTGTTGAAAAATAAGTGGGTGTACAAGTGTGTGAATGGATGATTTTCTAGGTGCGTAACTGACTCTATAAGTGAGTCATTAAATGTATCTTACTGCAGACTAGTGACTAAACTGTGTGAATGTCTGTATGTGTCTGTGTGTTGGTGTATAAGTGGCTGCATGGTTTTATGAATAGCTATATGAGTGACTATATGGGTTATTGATTGGTTGTCTGAGTATCTGTATGGATGCCTGAGTGTTTGTGTGGGTAGGGTGTGTGTGACTCTGTGACTAGATGTGTGAGTGGGTGATTCAGTGGGTGCATGGTTTTAAGAGTGCATCTGTGATGGACTGTATGGTTGGGTGAGTGTATGTATTATGGGTGTGTTAGTGATTGAATTTGTATCTCAGTTGTACATGTGTTAGTAACTACATATGTGAAACGCAGTGTATATGTGTGTAAGAATATATAACTATATGTGAGAGTGTGTGATTTTGGGAGTGGCTGTATGCGCCATAGTGCAAGGATATCTGTGTCATGTGCTGTTTGTTTTTCTGCAGGAAGACACAGAATTTGTTAGTATTTTTATGAGTAAGTGAACTTGAGTGCGTTTAACTGTATAGGTGAGTAAATTGGACTGTGATTAATTATTTGCATGACTGACTAGATGTGTCAGTACCTCAATGGATGATTGGCGGTGTGTGAGTGTCTATATAGGTGTATAAATGCACAGTGTGACTGTAAGTATGAGTGACTGTACAGGTGAGTGAGTGAACATGTATGTAGACCTAAAAGTCAATGAGTGGGTGTGTAGTTACTGGAGTATCTATGGTCTTCAAAATGGCCGTCTGAAATTTTGAGTCGGTGAATCAAAGGTTATATTAGGGTGTGAGAAGATGCACTAATTTATCACATGGATGACGTCATCAGGGATGTCATTTGAGATGTCATCAGTGATGTCATCAGTGATGTCACTGACCATGTCATGAGTGATGTAATATGTGACGTCATCAGCAGTGCATTGCGGGGGCGCGAGTTATAGTTAGCTGAACTAACTATAACAGGGGAATTTCTAGGGTTTTGTACGAGGGAAATGTCCAGCTAACTATAGCACCCCTGAAACCTATGGTTTTTTCAGTGAATTTCAAAGGTTTTTTAAATGTTAATTCCTAACTATAACGTGCATGAAACCTATGTTTTTGTCAGTGAATTTCCAAGGTTTTTTACATGCTAATTCCTATCTATAACTTATCTCTGAAGATATCATGTTTAATGAATTTGATTGGATTTCTATATTTTTCAAATTCAGTGTCAATTTCATTAATTACTTTTTATTAAAATACTTTTTTATCACCATTTTTTAAACTTGTTTTTTCAATTAATTCTTTTAAAAATTAAAAAATATTATTTTAACTTAATGGGTTTTTCAAACATATTTTTTCAAAATATTTTTTTAACTATATGTGCAAAACTTTATTTTATATATTTTTTTCAATTTTTTTGGATCCGCGCACCGTTCCCGATCCCTACGCGATAGCATCCGCGCATGGTACGAGTTGGGTACGTGTTTAGTGCGCGATCGCAATGCGACTGGTACGCGACTCCCAGCCTATGCGCGATATGTTCAATGTACGTAACATGACGTTAACGCGCTTCCGCGACGCGTCATCTGCGTCTATGACGCGGTAGGTGCGCGGATCCCGCAAAATATTTAACATTTAAAAAAAACATATAAATGTATTTCATGTGAATATTAATTGAAGACAATCTCTAAACTAGTCTTAAAACTAATATATTTTTACATCTAATCCTATAATTTTTTTTTATTCAATTTCGCGGATGCGTGCTGGGTGCGTGCTGCGTAAGCGCACGGTGCGCGGATCCCATGTGACCTGCAAAAAAAGAGATATGATTGGTTCATTACACTTCCTGTTCTAACTACTAAAATACCCCACCCATTTCAATCATTCTTCTTTGAGCTTCTTTGGAGAACCATCTCTTTGGAGAGAAGAAGATTTTTTAGACTAAGTTTACACTTCGCTCTAACTTTTTCCCACCAAATATGGCTTCAGGGCAGCAGGAATCACCTGCATCACCTCATAGTTCTAAGGATGAATTTTTGCCGGAGGCACCACTCCAAAAATGTTTTTCTTCAGTGGTGTGGAAATTTAGTTACTTTTCCCGAGGGGCAGAATAAGACCAATGCCACCTTGGTCACGTGCAAGATTTGCAAAAGAGTCCTATCGAGAGGGGATCCTATCAAGAAATACTCTTGCGGCACGGCAAGTATGATGAAGCACATGAGGACCCTTCATCCAAACAATCTTGCACATGAAGAGTGCCGACGGATGAGAAACACTCCTGCTCCTGCGCCATCCACCTCATCGCAGCCGAGCACATCAAGAGTGCATCTATCAGCCCAAACCTTGGACATCCGTCCTCAATTTCAATTTTTAAAAGTGATCTGCACTAAGTGCAATGCGACTTTGTGCTAAGGTGAGCAGTCGATCGATCTGATCTGCCGCCGCCAAGAAAGTCCCATTTGCTAGTTTTTTTTTTTTTTATTTTTTTTTATTGTTCCCTGAAGTTCATTGTTTGGTTTCTCCTGTTTTGTTTTTTTGCAGAAAAACCAAAAAAATTTAAAAATTGTTTAGAAAACCCCCCAAAATTATAAAAGAAGAAAAAAAAAAAGTTCTTGTAAGAACTAACTTTCCTGGTTTAAAAAAAGAGCTAAATTTCTTTGTTAGTGTGTGAAAGTTTAGATGAATGTATGTGTAGTACGTAATTGACTGAATGAATGCATTAGTAGCGTATGGTGAATGTATAAGTGCAGAACTATAAGGAAGTGCTGCAGCATCACACAGTAACCTCTTTAACTGCAGTGTGCTGTAGTACTTCCGAAGCACAGGGATGCAACATATGTACATAAATATGTTGCACGGCTGCTTAAACTGCAGCCATGTGGTGACACAGGCACCCTTGCATCATAGTGCAAGGATATCTGTGTCATGTGCTGTTTGTTTTTCTGCAGGAAGACACACCTTCCTGCACAAAAACAATGAGAAAATGCATTTTTCTCCTTCAATGTATGCTGAACATTTCAGCATGCATTGAAGATATAAAAATGTGGAGAAATGAAAACAATTCTCCTTGTTGTGCTTTCCTACACCAATTTTAGAATGGTACAGCATTCACACACATATCGAGATTTATGATTTCAGATAAATCTAGACATGTGTCTTGTTCTATGAGTATTCAGTGCAATCATGCACAACAACACTTATCGAACACCCTTTCAACACAAAGTGGTCTGCATGATGAGGTTGTATTTACATGGAGTATAAAAAGTGCACAGAGTGCCTTTTCCTCTCTTTCTAAATATGAAACAGTATCTTACACAATAACTATGTTACAAAAAGTGACATATTTCCGTTTTTAAAATTCCTTGTGAATGATAAAAGTAAGCACAGAGTTTTGTCTGCAAACATGTTCAAAGAAGAATGATTGAAATGATTGCAGTCCTTCAACAGCTAAAAAGGTGAAATATTATGAACCCCTCCAATCTCTTTTTTTTGCAGGTCACAGGATATCTGATTATGGTCAGATTTCAAAACTACATAAACAGTGTTTTTAGAAACGTGTTTCAACTTTGTATCTTCTTGCAGGCCTCTTCATTCTGCATATTGAGACTTAGTTAAACTTACCTTCACAGTAATAGGAATAAAAAAATGGTATACATTTTTTTCTGTTTTTCATTCAAATATAAATTCTTAAAAATTGCTTATTTAAAATCTTGGATCTGTGAAAGAAAAGAAAAAAAAATTATAACATATAATAATACATTTTTTACAACACAACGTAATTTCCACAAAGTAATTTGTTTGCCTTTTTTGCTGTTCTCAGAATATATTGAATTTCACTAGAAATAGTGATTTCAATGGTACTCATCACTTAACAGCGGGCAAAAAAAAACATTCAGAAAGATTGTTAAAAAAACCCAACATACTATTCTCAGTAAAATACCAGAAAATACAAATCATACATATATGAAATGCTTACAGATTACAAAATGTTAGAACGTTTACTTATGTAAACTGTAAATGTTGCCGCATTAAAATAATCACCGAATAAATGACCACCAAAAAGTCCATAATTCAAAAATATACCTTTCCTTGAGGCCAAATGGTATTTTTGCACTTCTTCTTTATGTAAATTGTCCAATGGTAGTCCTAATAAATTATAATAATAAATTCCTCAGAGAGTGAATTATCTTCCTAAAACTTTGGCTTTAAAAATATTAGGTAGGAATTTGGTAATTCACTAGGCAAACGTTGTTTGAAAACCAACTGGGCATCATTACGAAGTGTCCAGCCTTTGTCACATTTTAGATAGGCAGTGTAATGTCCAGATGTGGTGGAAGGACCATCATGGAAAATTATTGCAATTGCTACAAAAGTCCTTCCTGATATTGATAGTTGTGCTGCTACAATTTTTTTTATTAAAGTATCCAATTTTCTTCAGTCAGCTGTACAATGTTGCATCATTAAAATTATGTATTTTCCATATTTTGTTAAGAATAATGTGGATAACATTTCTGATTTACATTGGCTACACTCCATGTTTTGAATTGCACCTTTCACTAATTTATTGAAAGACCCTGATTTACAGTCTGGTAATGTTAAACACAGAAATCTGTGTCTACATTGGTGCTACATGTATACATGCAATTTTCACAATAATGTTCCCATTTGTAAGAAAGGCCAAAAATATTTTCTATTTTTACACCTTTATTTTCAAAAATGGTTAGCATATACATTAAAAATTCCTGAGCATCTTGTGGGATATTTTGTGTAGAACCAGAACACACATCCAAAAGACTACGAACATCTGAAACAGATTGTATTTTACTTCTATCTGTTGTCAATTTTTCATAAACAGAATGCAACAGAGAACCAAATCTTTTTTCCCGATTCTGCATAATTTGTGCTTGCAAACCTTCCAGATAAAAAACATTTACCACTACATTAGCATAGCAGTTGACACCAGAACTATTTTCAAACTGATAACCAACAATCTCTTCAACAGTGTCCAATTTCTTTTTACCTGCAATGACAACATTATCTTGTTATTTTCTTTTCTTGATACCTTCAGAACAGATATTCTCTAACCTTTTTCGACCAACCATACGCTTTTCAAATACAGGATATTGACCTAAATTTGGAGCATACACCCTTCTTAACCTATTATACTCTTTTACACAGTTTGCATCTGCAGTAACCTTTGTCTCATCAAAATCAATCAAACACAAACAAGATAATGTTCTGACTCGCGACAAAGCAACATATGCCATACCCTCTTTAAATACAGTAGATCCAATGTTCACCAATGCATTGTCTACACTTAATCCTTGAGATTTATGAATAGTCACTGCATATGCCAGAGAAAATGGAAATTGTTTCCTAGGGACATATAAATCTTTAACAAGCAAAAAACTAACTGAACAACGACCAATTTCTTTAACTTCATCAATCTGATCAAATTTAATTTTTAAAAATTCAATTCCTTCTTTTTTCTGATAATTCACAAAATCCACCACTTTGCCCATTGCACCATTAACTAAACCCTTCTCTACATCCAAATTACGCCTTAAAATTACCCGACAGTTTACACACGCATACAGTGTCTTTTCCAAAGCAGCAGTTTTAGATATTTTGTTTTCTAAACAATCTAGTTTTGATCTCAACTTACCCATCAAAATAGTGATTCCTTCATGTAGTATTTTATCGATGGCTTCCATTTTTACAGTTTCTTCATTTTCCAATTTTAATAATTCATCGTTGAATATTGAACACTCACGCAGTGTCGGCATTAAGCAAATCACTGACTTATTTTTAGCAATTTCCACGTACACTTTTGCAGGAACGGCATTTTCATTTGGAAAGACATTGCAAAGTAATTGACTCTCCAAAGCTTCTTTCCCCTTTTTTGAAAGAATTCCAATTCTTATATCTTGAAGAATACTTCCATATTCAGCATCATTTGCCTGTCGCATATTTGTTGTCAGTTCATTGTATTCAAAATTACTCCAAATGTTCACATTACCAACACTGCCAAGAGACTTTCTGGTATCTTCATGGGCAAGTGTTTTAAATACCGGTTGTCCTTTTACAGGTGTCAGTTGCAGTAGATCTCCAAAAACTATGATGTGTTTTCATCCAAATAACACGTCATACTCTGTTTTAAGAATTTGCTGCATTCTTAAATGCACAAAGGCATGCATCAAGTTTGAAACCATGCTCACCTCATCAATAATGAGAAGTTTCATTTTCTTCAGCACTCTTGAAACTTCACAACAAGCTTCTCCAGATTGCTTGTGGTATTCCAATTTGTTCTCATGCTCTACTGGCAGCATTAGTAAACAATGTAAAGTAATTCCTTTAATGTTATGTGCTGCCAACCCAGTTGGAGCAGTGACAACACAAGACAAATGCGACTCAGTTGTTTTTTGCAGATAACTTGTAATTACTTTAATTAAGAAACTTTCCTGTTCCAGCTTGACCACTCACATACATTCGGATAGGTTGAAATGATGTACATGAGCACACTCTCTTTTCATGAAGTAATCCATGGTCAATCTTCTCTTTCACTTGCTGATATATTTGTTTCTGTTCAACATTTAGTTGCTCTTCCAAGTTTCCTAACTGTATTGCATCTTCTTGTGCTTGATACATTGCTGTTTCCACCTCATTCATTGCAATCGCTGCTTCATTTTCAACAATTGGTTGTCCTAGTGGATCTTGACTCAGTGCAGCAGAACTTTGACTGTCTTGAGAACTGTCTCTAGCAATCTCAGCGGCAATTGTAGCTTCTTGATCAATTTCATCATTCAACATTTTGACATAATTTGCGAAAGCACTGCATTGGATGCTATCTTTACAAGCATTAAATGAATCTTCATAGCTGGGAAAATCTCCAAGTAATTCTAGTTCAGAACGCTATGGTTTGAACATTTGCAAAAGGGCTAAATAGTAAAATTCCCTTTTGTCACCAGTGTCGCAACTCAGTTTTCTGTGATTAATTAAATTTCCTTTCCTTTGTTTCACCAGACATCCTTCAGAACCAATCACTCCATATTTTCCATCGTTGAGGTTCTCTGTAATATTCCGTTTAAAAGTGTAGTTTTGCAGCACTTCATAGAGACACATGTTCTCAAGATGATGACTTCTCTTTGGATAGTATGTGTCCAACATATTGGTTTTCAAAATATCTGTACTTTCAGGGTCATTTTCTGCTAAATATTCAATTTCTTGAACAGATTTCAGTACCCGATTTCACATTCCTGCAAGACCTAGACTCACCCAAATGATTCTTCTACTTTTGGAATATAGACTTGCAGATGATAACCGATCTGAACATTCATATGTTCCAATTTCACGATGCGATAACATCTTCAAACTGAAACTGTATAATTTCTCACTTAGTCTTCTTGTGAGAAATCTCTTCCCACATTTCTTTCAATTCAGTCTTTTCTGATTTAGTAATGTAAGACGTTACATATTGAGCAACAGCAATGGAATTGTCCGCAACATACTGAATATCCATGTTAGCGTTCCACATGGATAAAATAACTGGATTGTAGTCATTTATGTATTTTGATTCTTCGCTTCTTCTTAAGTTGTCGGAGACTTTCTTGTGATGGTATGTCGTACAGCTGACATAAAACTTCACTCTTCCTTTGGCTAATACATGACGTGGAAATCCAAAACGACATTTGGTATAGAACTTATCCTTTGACTTGTACTTTCGTCGACAGTATTTTCCACACCTGTGGCTTTGAAATCGTAAGACTTGTTGTTTTAAGTTTTTCTCTTCTCTGCTATTTGGAAGAGCACATGTAGCATAATTTTCAATGAAAGACAAAACCGTTTCATCTGAATCTGTTCCAAATTTGGGGGCGTCCTTGACCCATAACAACATATGTATGTGAGGAGCACCTCTTGCTTGATACTCTTTTCTCCAAAAGAAATCTACAACTTCTCCAAGAGGAGGATTATTTTTATTGCAGATGAAAGACATCATAGCTTCAAATCTATGATTGAAATATCTGCATACATTGACAGGATCCAAAGAGCACAATTCTCCAGATGTCTTGTAGTCAATATTTTTTATATTGGAATTTGCCTCTCGAAGAAATTCAAGTAAATCATCCCAAGCATACTCAGCACAGCTTAGTGTAACAAACCATGTAGGAGTTCCCAAGTTCCGTAGCATACATTTCAGTTCTCCATGTCGACGGTACCAATATTCATTAGTCCCACGCTGACATGCCATCAGATTAATCAACTGAGATTCTAAATGATCATCTCTCTGATGCACTTTATCCATAAAATCCTTTGCAGTTACATTTTGCAGATGCATTCCAGTTTTTAAAATGTGATTTACTGCATATGAATTCCAGACAAGTCACTTTCAAACAGAAGATGAAACATATAAGGGATACATTGTCGAAATCTTGGATCTTCTGCATATAATCTTGTTGTCCGATATTCAGATGCAGGAATCTGCACAGGACGTTCATCATATCGTCCACCTTTTCCTGTTGGAAACAACTGCAGGAAACAACGAGCTTCCAAGCTCTCTTCCCATACACTCATGGGACTTCCTGTTGCTTTTTTCATTTGAAACAACTCAATTGTATTCCCCATCACCTCTTTGGAATGAAGTGGATGTACACTGTAATGTTCATAGATCTCTTCACATCTGGACATGTCCGCTTTTTCAATTTGTCCACTTAATGTTTCACTATCTTCTGCTAAATCTATTTCTTCTTCTCCAACAAACACATTTCTATAGTACTCATTATTTTTTAACAGATACAATGATGCCTTTTGCACTTTTCTAACATCCACTAACTCTTGCCAGATTTTCTTATTCTTAGTCGGAACACCATTAACTAGAATGACTAGTGGCTCATTTTCTGCATGATCTACACCAATAGTTTCAACATTTTTCCTTAAATCTAATGGTAAATGAAAGATTTCCTAGTAGACACGAAGGAAAGTTTCAATTCTATTAAGGACTCGGAGGCGAGGATTATGCTCTGCTTTCTTTATTTTCCAATACCAGCAGATTCAACATTCACATAAAAAAACTCTCTTTCCCATGAACAGGAGGGAAAGGGCAGTCCAAGAGGTCAACCAATCAGCATCCATGCCAGTCCTTAGGATCCGGGAACTGCTGGGACATCTCCTCTTTCTTTGACTGCGAACCGGCCAGAGATTAACGAATTTCCTTAGTCCGTCTTAGATGAGTCCGGCCCTGACAGGAGTAAGACAATATCGAATGAATCCGAACTTAACTATCACAGTGTATCACAAAAGCAATACTCCACTGAGGAACTTGGATAAGAAAAACACATAAGGGTAGTTGATTATCAATTTCCAATACGGGTATACCCCAAACCCATAACACTCTCAACCGAAAGGAGAGACCAGTACTTGTACCTTACGGAGTTGTCCATCCACAGGTTAGGGCGGGAAAGAGCGACTGAGCCCTAAAGAACTCTGGGAGGGAATAATCGCCTCCGAGTACTTAATAGAATTGGAACTTTCCTTCGTGCCTACTAGGAAATTTTTCATTCTATGGCAGGACCGGAGGCGAGGATTATGCTCGTTCAAAGCTTGTCCACCACCAGGGAAGCCATGTCAATGACCGATTTAAAGTAAAACCTTTTAAACATCAGTCTGATGCCCAGTCAGCGGCATTGAGAATATCCTCGAGCCGCGCTCCGAGGGAAAAGGCTTTGGAGGCCATAGCTCCTCTCACTGAATGAGCACCGAAGTACGAGATGTCAATGCCGGCTTCCCTCATGGTCCATCTGACCCATCTTGCAATGGTGGGAGAAGAGACAGCCTTGAAGGGTTTCCTGAGAGAGATCAGTAGTTGGTTTGCGCCGTGGGGACGGTGTTCACTCGTCATGCTCTCATACGCCTTGAGGCAGTGCACCACACACAACTTGGGTTGATTGTCAAAAGCCGGGTAAGAGATTATCCTGGAGCTCGACTTAGAAAGGTGACCCCTTGAGGGGAAAAAATGCGACCGCTGAGATCAAGAGCTCTCACATCCGAGATCCTTCTACAGGAGACTAAACAAAGGAGCATGGCCAACTTCGCGGAGAGTTGTTTGCGCGACAAGTATCTATTCGAAGGCCAGGCCTGAAAAAGATGCAAAACTTTGTTCACATCCCACAGCTGGGAGTACTGAGGCAGGGATAAGCGAATACCCCGCAATAACTTACACACGAAAGGGTGTTCCCCCACCGCCGCGCCCTGTACCGGGTCATGGCCCGCCGAAATTGCCGATCTGTAAGAATTTATGGTGCGGTAAGCCAGACCTTCTGTGGCGAGGGAAGCTAGGAAATTCAAGACATGAACCACTTCGCACCCCACGGGATCCTGACTCCGGCTAAGACACCAACCCACCCATCTGGACCTAGCCGAACGATATCTTTTGTTGGTGCCGTCTGCCCATGCTGCTGCCAGGATAGTCTGAGCGTCTCCCGATAAGCCACGGAGTCTCCAAAGTTGCCGGAAATCCGCCAGGCCATGAGGGGCATGCGATTCTGCAGAACTAACGGGTGAGGCTGACCTAGGGGATCCCAAAGAATCGTATGATCGAGGGGTAGAAGGATTGGAGAATCCCTAGAAAGTTCCAGAAGAACTGGAAACCATACTTGCGACCTCCAATACGGCGTGACTAGGACTACCCTCGCCTGCTGTCGGCGAACCTGCGCCGAGAGGCGCATGACCATCGCAAACGGTGGAAAGTCATACCCCATCTCCCGGGACCAGTCCTGAAGGAAGGCATCTGTTGCCGCCGCCAAGGGATCCGGCTTCCAACTGAAGAATCGGGGAAGCTGATGGTCCAGGCGCGAGGCAAAGAGGTCCACTGAGAAGGGGCCCCAAAGGGCGTGGAGTCTCTGGAAAACGTCGGGGTTCAGTTGCCAGAGGCTGACATCCGACCACTCCCGGAAGCACCAGTCCGCTACCACATTGGCCGCACCCGGAAGGTGCTCCGCCGTCACCGAAACGTTGTTGTTCAGGCAAAACGACCAAAATTCCTTGGCCATGTCCGCTAAGACCTTGGACTTTGTGCCTCCCAGGTGGTTTATGTAACGGACAGCGGACACAATGTCCATCTTGAGAAGGACGTGACAGCTGATCGTGTCCTTCATCCAACATTTGATGGCGAAGGACCCGGCAAGAAGTTCCAGACAATTGCGGACCATTTTCCTCCGGTAAATGAGTCCCCGCAGCGAGCTCCCCAGCCCGACCGGCTGGCGTCCGACTCGATGACTGTCCGAAGCTGAACCGAAAATGGCCCTCCCATTCCAGGCCTCCATGTGGTCCAGCAACCACTGCATTTCCAACCTCACCTCCTCTGTGAGGGGAACGAGCTCCGAGTACTTTAAACCCTTTCTGAGGTGAGTGGCTTTCAGTCGTTGCAGGGCCCTGTAATGCAGGGGACCCGGGAAAATGGCCTGAATGGAGGAGGAAAGGAGACCCACCACCCTGGCCACTTGTCGAAGGGAGGTGGTGGGTCTTGCCAGGTGCGCCGGAGCTCCCTCCGGATCTTTGAAACCTTCCTGGAGGGGAGACTTAATGTCTTCTCCACGGAGTCTATGACAAACCCCAGAAACGTTGTTTGTTGAGCCGGAACCAAGAGAGACTTCTTCTCGTTGATTACGAAACCTAGGTCTTGCAAGAGACACACCATCGTTTGAAGTTGCTCTGCCAGCAAGGCGGAAGACTGAGCCACCAGGAGGATGTCGTCGAGGTAAATCAGGAGGCGGAAGCCCCTTGCTCTGAGGTACTCCACCACGGGCTTGAGCACCTTGGTGAAGCACCAAGGAGCCGAGGAGAGACCGAAAGGTAACGTCGTAAACTCGTACACCTGCCCCTTCCACAGGAATTGAAGGAACCTGCGATGCGGGAGAAAAATCGGGACGGAAAGGTAGGCGTCCTTCAGGTCGAGGCGTACCATCCAGTCGTTTGGACGCAGGAGGTCGCGCAGCAGGTGGATCCCTTCCATTTTGAAATGGCGGTAAACCAACCAGCTGTTGAACTCCTTCAGATTGATAACCGGGCGCTGACCCCCATCTGTCTTGTCCACTAGAAAGATATTGCTTAAGAACCCGCTCGGGTGGAGGGAGGAGCCCACGATCGCCCCTTTGTGGAGGAGATCGCGAACCTCTTCGTCCACCAGAGCCATCTGGGTAGACGTAAAAACCAGAGGCCGAGGCCGGGATTCCTGTCGCGGGGTGCCGTAAAACTCTATGTGAAACCCTTTTACGGTCTGAAGCACCCATGAATCTGACATAATGGCCTCCCAATTGTGAGCGAAATGAGCCAACCTGCCTCCCACCGATAAATGGGGGTAAGGGGAGAGACTCACCTGTTTGATTTTGGAATTGTCCTCTGCCCCCTCCCCTGGCTCCTCTGCCTCTTCCGTTTATACGAGACTGGAAGAATTCCTGCTTGGGTTGATCACCCGCCTTCTTAAAGCCTTTGTTGGGAGCTTGAGTGTAGAAGCGGCCGGTCGAGCGCTCCCGGCCACGACCGGCCCCGACAAACCTTCGGATGAAACACTCTTTTAATGGACGCCTGAGCCTTATCCAGTGTGGTGAAGGTGGAAACAAACTTCGTGAGTTCTTTCACAAAAGGCTCGCCAAAAAGTCCCCCAATTTGGGGTCCACCTTAAGTAGTAAGGAGTGTCGCCTTTCTGCTGCTGGGGCGCAGTTTGCATTCCCCAGGAAGACGATAGCTCGCTGGGCCCAGCCTGAGATCGACTCCGGTGAAAGTGGCGTACCAGAGGCTTTTGCTTCTTCCGCAAGGTCTAAAATCTTGGTCAAAGAACCGCAGGCATCCAGGAGCTTGTCCTGGCAAGCTTTCCAGGACCTATCAATCCCTTTCTTGGGGTCTCGAATATATTTCTGGAGAAAAGTGGCCATCCGCTCATCAATCTCCGGAGTGACCGCTACTTTGCCCGGAAGGGCAGGTCGAGGGCACTCTGCCCTCAGGCAGGCCCTAACCTCCTTTTCTAGGGGCTTCCTCATCCTGCTGGCGACAAATTGCGTTACTTTTTCGCCTGGAGTCCACATCGATGAACGGGGATGGACTAGGTCCTCTGGGACTAACATGTCCGCAGGACCTTCTGGCACGCTCTGTGTTGGGTTCCAAGGTCGGGAAGGACCAGGCTCGTCAAGGGACTCTGAAGGAGACTCACAGTCCTCATCCTCTTCGATTTCTGGGTAGAAAGGGCCACCCTCATCTAAGGGATCTACCTGGGACACAGGCGAACGCGCGAAGAAGGATGCTTTAAGGCGTTCAAAGGCCCCCTCTTGCACCGCCGCTTCCGCTTTACGCTTGGGGCGTGCTGGGGCCTGTCGTTCCCCTGAAGCATAGGCGCAAGCGACCTTCATAAGCCGCCTCTCAAAGGGACCCATGGCTGCAGCGACGGCGTGGTGGATGGAAGCGTCCACCGCGTCGCAGAAATTATCGTCCACCGGGAGAACCTGAAAGGTCTCTTCCTCAAAATATTCCCCTTCCATAATACTGGTGGCCAACCAATGCGACTGAACAGTCTCTACTTTTGGCGAACCTAAGGTTCTAACACTGTGGCAGGAGTGACCCTAAAATTTGGACTTGCAAGCAAGGAATTCTGGGTAACCAACCCTGGGGCCTACACCCACAAAATCAAGGGGTATTTTCACTGCCCGAAGTTATAGGCAGCAGCTAAAAGCCTGGGCCGGCCCCAATCAGTATGACAGCCTTAATTTTTTTTTTTTATATATAACTCACTGGGACACTACCGACCCTCGTGCGGGCGTCAGGCTGCGAGGAAACCGACCCGAGATCGGGTGTCAGTGCTCCAGGCTGGCGGGCGTCTCGCTCGGCGGGTACGCAACGATAAACTTCCTGACAGGAAAGCGTTCCCGCCGAGCGAGCGACTTTGAAGAAAGACGAGCTGCACTAGCGCCCTCTGGCGGCCGCTTCAGAAAGCCGCAAGCCTGCAACAGAAACCGCGAAAGGAGCGATGAAAACGCTACCGCGGCAAACAGAAGTGAAGGCACCTGAAAACAAAGCGCAGCGCTCGCGCGACACAGTGCCCTCAAATGCAATACATTAGAACAGTCATCAAGAAAACACTTTAAACCATAGAGGCTAAGGAAAAGGAATTTATCTGCTGGCAAGCAGGAAAAGAAAGAGGAGATGTCCCAGCAGTTCCCGGATCCTAAGGACTGGCGTGGATGCTGATTGGTTGACCTCTTGGACTGCCCTTTCCCTCCTGTTCATGGGAAAGAGAGTTTTTTTTTTTATGTGAATGTTGAATCTGCTGGTATTGGAAAATAAAGAAAGCAGAGCATAATCCTCGCCTCCGGTCCTGCCATAGAATACACAACTCTTCCTTTCGATCCTCTTTGCAACTCTGATGGAGGTAATTTACTTGTTTTGGGCTCCATACGAATAATAGCCTGAAACGGGTGAACACATTGTATCAGAATAGACTCATACGTATTTAAATCTATCAGCTCTGGAGGAATAGCAACCAACTCTAGATTATTATGAACAGCTCTAGCAGGCATTTTATTCTCATCTAATTTGTTATAACAATATTTGCAAATACGCTGCTCACATCCCAAATCAAAACAATCCTCTAGCAACAAATAAGTTGCAAATTCCATCCACTTATCATTATCTTCTATTTCACTTTTAAAATACAGATTGACACCCCTAGTCTGATTTTTATAGTGACTTCGCCGACAACAAATACAAGAAACATTTGGTTTTTCACCTGAAATTACCTTAAACTTTGTGATTTCATCCTCAAATTTTTCTGTAATTACAGGTTCTACATTGTCTTCAACGTTTCACTCTCTTGCTGAGGCCCAAAGTAACAAAACTCAATATCCTCACAGACCTGCTTCACATCTGAAACTGACCCACGTAAAAGAGCACTGTTCAATTCACTTAACTTTAGTGCTGGACTTTTTGCATAATACAACCTTCTCACTAACTTCCGCATTTGAGTATGATGTACTGCCAGCATTCTGAAATGGTGAAAAACACTTTCACAAACTTTCCTAGAAAGACAAGCCAGAGAATGACCTTGCAAAACAGTGTGTTTTCTCACTCTGCAAGGGTCTAGTCCTTGCAACAGCTTAATCTTTTGTTTTACACTTTTTTTAGTATAGACTCGTAAAAAACTACATAATTTTTCAATAGATTCCTGTTGTACACTACTGCAATCCCAAGTGTACACAGGGTTTTTAGCACGTCTCCCTAAAACTTCATCAGCTCTCACTTCTTCTGCATTTCTTTCAACCATTTTCTCTTTCTCCATTGGACAACCATCACTAACCTCATAACCTCTACCACTGGTGTTAACTGCATACAATAATTTTTCACTTGGTGAATAACGCTCTTCATTAAAAAAAGGCTCTGAACTAGAACTGTGTTTCCATTCTCCCAAAAAAAACATCACTAACATTTTTTTTATTAATAACTCTTTTCCTCCTACTTTTGGCCTTCATTACATATATTGGTTTATCTAGTGATCGAATTCTGTTTAACACTAAAATAAACAATTTCCTTTTTACTTCAAAAGCCTTTTCCACAATGCTTTCAATATGCTTCTTCTTTTTATAAAATAAAGCTCTTTTTATATTTCTTCACATCTTTCGACAAATTATGCACTACTCTCTTGTAAAATATTTTGTCGCGTAATTCCTTATACTGATTTTGTCTTCTTTTACCATACTTTCTCCTTTGACTGAACATTTGCTTTTTTACTTTTCCTCTTATTTTGATTTTTTTCTTACTTAAAAAATTCTCTGAAGTTGCAGCATTATCTACATTCTGTTTGCTCCTACAAACATTTTTAATAAATTGCTTTGTGATCTTACCAGAAGATTTTTTTCCTTTTAGCCACATTATCTTGTTCATTCAATACTTGTGGTTGATGTTTCTTCAAATATTCCTCCTGTCTCTTTTCTTTTCTTTTTTTTCTGGCATAATTTCTCTATTTTAACGTTGAAAAACATTATCTGCAAAAAAGAATCAGAAATAAATGTATATTAATAACTTTCAAATTTACAGCATTCCATTACTGTACAAACACATTTTATATAAAAACTGACTAAAACTATAGCCCTGAACCACAAGTGTGACGATGATTAAAACACTACATACATAGTGCATACTACTTTGAAGCAGTTCATGCCCTAAAGCCTACCTCACTAAAAGACTACATGCTAACTGACTGAATGATTACAGTACTAAAAGGAGACACACTGGGTGAGTAACAGGGTGTTTGCTAGAAGTGTATGAATACTAACTGGGGAATTGAAGGTGTGAAAGACAACTGTGTAGCTGATTAGAGGACTGAATGCATACTGGATAGACATTTAAAGCAGTCCATGTGCTAAGGCCTGGCTTCCTGCATGAGTGCTTGGGTACTGACTGAATAATTAGACTACAGCAAGGAGACTGCCTGGATGAATTTATAAGTGGTAGGGTTTTTGCACAGGGAATGGATTAGTACTTGGTACTGATTGGGTCGCTAGAAGAGTGCAAAAGGAGTGACAGGATGTTTGCTGAATTATATGGATACTGACTAGGAAATTGAAAGTGTAAAAGACAAGTGTCTAGGTGGTTAGAAGACTGCATGCATACTGCATAGAGGTTTGAAGCAGTCCATATGCCAAGGCCTGGCTCAGTGAATGAATACTTAGGCAGTGACTGAATCATTAGAGTACTGGAAAGACAGTGTCTTGGTGAATTTATAAGTGTTTGGGTTTTAGCACAGTGAATGGATTACTACATGCTGCTGAATGGGTCACTAGAAGACTGCAAAGGGAGTGACAGGGTGTTTCCTGGAAGTGTATAGATACTGACTAGGGAATTGAAGGTGTGAAAAACAACTGTGTAGGTGGTTAGAGAACTACATGCATACTGCATAGACATTTGAAGCAGTCTATTTGGTGATGAATGGTTCACAACATAAGTACTTAGAAACTGACTAAATCATCAGACTACTTCTAGGACAGTGCCTGGGTAAATTTTTTTAATTTACCGTTCTGGTGCAGTGATGACAATACTACATGGTACTGCACTTTAGTGTCAAAGCATGACTCATTTTATCAATGCATAAGCAAACACTGGCTTCTAATGCTACTAAAACTTGACAACATGACAGGTTTTAAAACACTTATCTGCCCCCAAATACACAATGTTACCAAATGCTTCTCTCGCAGTGGTTCCCAAATGTACACAGATTCAGTGTGATTCTAGACCAGCACCACTATCCCATGGAGTTTACCAAAACTCATTCACTACAGTGGAAGAGGTAAGGGAACTGCACACAATCTACATATTTCACGACTACACTTTACTGTCAATACCTGACTCATTTAATGAAAGCATAAGCCATAACTGACTTCTAATGCTACTAAAACTTGACAACATGACATGTTTTAAAACAGTTATCTGTCAGCAAATACACAATGTTACCAAACGCTTCTCTCATGCTTCTCCCAAATGCACACAGACTCAGTGTGATTCTAGACAAGCACCACTATCCCTAGGAGTTTGCCAACACTCATTTATTACAGTGGAAGTGGTAAGGGAACTGCACACAATGTGCATATTTCAAAAGTGCACTTTTGTGTCAAAGCCTGACTCATTTAATCAACGCATAAGCAAAGACTGGCTTCTAATGCTTCTAAAACTTGACAACATGACCGGTTTTAAAAGAGTTATCTGTCAGCAAATACAAGATGTTACTAAATGCTTCTCTCACAGTGGATCCCAAATGCACACAGGCTCTCTGTGTGGTTCTAGACAAACACTATCCCTTGCACTATACAAAAACACATTTCTTCATCTACAAGGAGTACTACATTTTACTGCAGAAACATAACTCATTTCACAAATTCATAAACAATGACTGGTTTCTAATTCTACCAAAATATAAAAACTGCATAGTTATCTGTCTACAAACACATGAAAAAAACAAATCCTTATCACAAAATGGTTTCTACATGCCTACACACTCTCAATAAGATTGAAGAGAAAAAAAAGTACTCCCTACACTTTAGCAGAAGAAATAAATTAGTCTGATTAAAATAAAAATAGTCTACATACATCCCCTCACAATTAAATAAAGCACCTTTCAAGATGTTTTGTAGATTAAGAAGTGTATCAGTCACACACCAGATATCAGTCACACACCAGATTTTCTTATACAGAATCTCTGCACAGTGCACCTGTCAGCAGAACCAAAGAATGGCAAAGTTTCCCTCTCATTTTCCACACATATACATGTAAACATCAAATCACATTCCTTCCCACATAAACTTAAAAGCAAACACACATTTCTGTTGGTTAAACATTTCAACCCTTTCCGAATGACATAAACTTCAGCCCTTCCCCCAATCTGCCTTCTGCCCATTACCATAGAAACAGGTCATGGAACACTGTACTGAGCACACAGGTCACAAGTTCAGCACTCACAATGTTGCTAATCAAAACAACAAGTGTGCTTGACTTCTCAACATATCAGCTTCTCATATATAATGTTCCTTACAATCAGTTTTTGTTAACCAATAAGAATCATGCGTTTAAAAAACAGAAATATGCACCCTACCTTTCAGTGTGGAAGGTTGTCAAACAACCAATGATTTCTTGTCTTTTTTCAACATTGCATCTTAGCCACCATTTTGGAAACATCTTACTTTCCAAACTGCCATTTCATTTACAGAGGCCATCCGAGTGCATCCAGACCTCCTTACAAGATGCTTACAGTGTGGATTGTGGGACACAGCTACATTTTCTGGAGCCAAAGGTATGCAGAAAACAAAGGCATTCACAAAGACCTAGGTTTGCTAAATGTAGACATTAAATAGATTGGACAGAGAGGGTTAAAGTGGCACCAATTGATGCCATTGGTGAAATCCTTCATGCAAATCCAACACCCTGACCTCATAATAGTGCACTGTGGTGGCAATGACCTAGGCACTTTGACTGGGGTAGGTCTGGAAATGCTTATGAAGGACACCTTTACAGAACTGATTTCACTTTTCCCTAAAACTGCCTTTTTTGTATTCTAACATATGCCAAAGGTAGAAATGGAACTGGTCCGATCATTTTTGTCCACAGATTGAGAAAGCTAGGAAACGTGAATAAATCTGTTTCTGCTTTTCTCCGAGACTACAGAATGGGGTCCATTTACAATAACAATCTGTGCTTTCATATGCAAGAGATGTATAGGAGAGATGGAGTACACTTTACTGATGAAGGAAACGGAGTCTTCCTCAACAACTTTAGACTCTGTATAGGTACTTACTTATAAGTACCAAAAACTCTCAATGAACACAACGGCCCTTTTTAGAGCCACTCAAGAACAAAACACTTAAGCTTAATCTTTATCTCCCAAAAATTTCATTTTTTTTCCCTTGGAGCCGCGAACCCACCGCGAGAGAATCCGCGTACCCAATGCGATAGGAGTGCGCGCATTTCGCCGTTAAAAACAAAAAAACAAAGGGGGCCCCAGGGGGTCCCTCTGGGACCCCCTAAGCACCTCTAGAGGGTCAGAGTATTTCCACTCTGCCCCCTTTATATGTTTTACACACTTTTTTTCCTTGCTTCCTCAGCCTCGCTTCTACCGAGGCAGAAAATGGCCGCCAACAGTTCCTGGTTTCGAATGTAGAGAGACACTCGACAGCCAATTAGCATTCAGCGCGCGATCGGGAGGGTGCGCGCTCGGTTCGGGGAGGGTGCGCTTACGGTGCGTGTACGGTCCGCGGATCCTCCGCAGCCATAGATATTTATGTACTTTTAACTCTAATTTTCTCAGGAACTACTGAACGGATTCACACCATATATGCAAAAGGCACGATTCCGAACTGAGGACTACCTCTTTGCCAAATATGGTGTCATTCCGTTCAGCGGTTCGGGCTGTAGCTGCGACAACAGATCCTATGGGAAATTGCATGGGGAAAACGCGTTTTGGGACCCCCCTTTTTTCTCAGCCCCCACTTCACGGATCACCGCAAAACTTTCAGGGTAGGAGCGGAGCGGAGCTGGCCAAAGGTTTGGAGAATTTCACGAGGATTCATCAACCGGCGCCAGACTTATTGGGAATAGAATGTTGCGGATTTCCTATGGAAAATAGGTCCTAACTATAACTATCTGCTGGCGACTGCCAGTAGATAACATATATATATATATATATATATATATATATCTTGCACGATTTCCCACCAAATGCCACTGCCGAACTCCATAACGGGTGACTCCTTTCGCGAGGGTAGAACTTGCGTGTTTCTCAACAACTCCGCCACAATTAAGGAGCACTCACGGGGTGTCCAAAAATTCATATTTAATAAAAAACCATAAACAGCAAATGCATTTCGGCGTCTCTCGCCTTTCTCAGTGCTCTCGTTCAGGTTCGTGAAATGCAACACAGTCACTCCTTCATTCAAAAATAGTCACCTTCCTCCTGATTCGTGAATGGGTGGCCAATGGGGAGGCTGCAATCCCGATGTAATTTGCTCAGCGGCAATGGATACTTTTTTCGTATGTTGGCCTGGATGTCGTTGTTTCCGTATCCATTTAGAGCTCTGTTGGTACAGCACCAGCCACACTCCATCGTTTCCCATATGGGCCTGCCACTTTTAAGATTCTGTGTTGTCGGGCACCCCTCGTTGCAGCCGCAGGATGTTAGTTCCACATTCTCGTAGGTACCGTTTAAATAAGCGGGAACCACAAACTTGTATAGTTTGCCACCTCAATAGGTGGACGAGAGAATTCTGCAGCTGCGGTTCAGGCAGTATAGGCGACTTTACAACTTGCACGATTTCCCACCAAATGCCACTGCCGAACTCCATAACGGGTGACTCCTTTCGCGAGGGTAGGACTCGCGTGTTTCTCAACAACTCCGCCACAATTAAGGAGCACTCACGGGGTGTCCAAAAATTCATATTTAATAAAAAGCCATGAACAGCAAATGCATTTCGGCGTCTCACGCCTTCCTCAGTGCTCTCGTTCAGGTTCATGAAATGCAACACAGTCACTCCTTCATTCAAAAATCACCTTCCTCCTGATTCTTAAATATATATATGTATATATGTGTGTGTGTATATATATATATATATATATGTGTGTGTGTGTATATATATATATATATATATATATATATATATATATGTATGTGTGTGTATATATATCACATGCCCTAGTTTCCAAACGGGAGAAGGCACTCGCACAAAGTCTGCGGAGTCCGATGCATATCTTTTTTGTGTTGGGCCTCCCTCGACCCAGCACTTGAGAGACTTGTTTCAACAGACTAGCTGCCTTTATCAATCTAAAATACGCCATGTTAACATTTCATTTAAATAGAGAAAGGCAGTAAACATAGACAATGCACTTCATCAATATTTGCTGTCCGTCGCCTTTTAAATTCAATCGAATGTTTCACAAGCTGCCAGTATTCATAACATGGATGAGTCCATATGCCGATCTACAATATAAATATCCAAACAACTGAATAATGTTCAATTCACTGGCACGCTTCATAATAGTGCTGATTCCCATCATTTCAGCTTCAATTGTATAAAACATGGGCTGGATTACCAGTGCCTGCATCAGCAACATCCATCGTTTGTGTTCTTTATCTGCCAATCCTACATTAACACATACCTAAAATTCCACAGCCCGTGTTGCCTTTAAACCTCGGCATTTGAGGCTCCTTTCAATGCCCAAAAGCTTGGCAACTTCGCAGATTTTACTCCGTGGTGACTGACTCGCATTTCGGGTATCTCATTCAGTTTTCAATAAACATATTGAGGAACTACCAGTCCCATCATGCATCGGTGAATTTCACTAGGGTTATTGTAATCCACCACCGCTGGCAGCACAGTTAATGGATAAGTTGAGGAAGGCCTGCGTGTAATAATACCGATAAACTGTCCACAGACCTCACTATTTGAGGCAATGCTTCTATATTGAACAAGAGACATGACAGCAGGACTTCAGACGGGTGCTGCACCTGACCTATTTCAAATTCAATGCTTCTATAGTACCCAGTCACCAGGCTGCAGCCGGCGTTCTGAGTGAGGTTACCTGTCCGTGGCAGGGGGACGTGGTATCTGTGCTGTCAATCCGCAGACGTCTTGCGTCAAGTCCTCGCCTCCTCCACAAACTGCACCTCCACTGCCTCTTCCCGATGATGTATGTGTCTTTATGCATACATACATATATACTTGTATATATGTGTTAACATGTATATATGCGTGTGTTTAAGTGCATAAGTATGTGTATATATGATATATATATATATGTGTGTGTGTGTGTATATTATCTACTGGCGGTCGCCAGTAGATAGTTATAGTTAGGACCTATTTTCCATAGGAAATCCGCAACATTCAATTGGGAATATCTTTGGCGCCGATTGATGAATCTTCGCGAAATTCTCCAAACTTTTGGCCAGCTCCGCTCCGCTCCTACCCTGAAAGTTTTGCGGTGATCCCTGAAGTGGGGGCTGAGAAAAAAGGGGGGTCCCAAAACGCGTTTTCCCCATGCAATTTCCCATAGGATCTGTTGTTGCAGCTACAGCCCGAACCGCTGAACGGAATGACACCAAATTTGGCAAAGAGGTAGTCCTCAGTTCGGACTCATGCATTTTGCATATTTGGTGTGAATCTGTTCAGTAGTTCCTGAGAAAATTAGGGTAAAAATGTTAGTGATATCTATGGCCGCGGAGGATCCGCGGACCGTACCCGCACCGTAAGCGCACCCTTCCCGAACGGAGCGCGCACCCTCCCGATCGCGCGCTGAATGCTAATTGGCTGTCGAGTGTCTCTACATTCATAACCAGGAACTGTTGGCGGCCATTTTCTGCCTCGGTAGAAGCGAGGCTAAAGATGGAAGGGGAATAAGTGTGTAAACGATATAAAGGGGGGAGAGTGGAAATACTCTGACCCTCTAGATCTGCTTAGGGGGTCCCAGAAGGACCCCCTGTGGCCCCCCCTTTTTAAAAAAAAAAAAACAAAAGCGGCGAACTGCGCGCACGGTGCGCGCATCCTATCGCGTTGGATGCACGGATTCTCTCGCGGAGGGTCATTGGTTGTATAACAACTTTCTACACTGAAAGGTAGGGTGTATATTTTTGTTTTTTAAAGGTATGATTGTTATTGGTTAACAAAAACAGATTGTAAGGAACATTATATATGATAAGCTGATATGTTGAAAAGTCAAGCACACTTCCTGCCTTGTGTAGGAACATTGTGTGCTGAACTTGTGAGCTCACTGCAGTGTTCCATGAGCTGTTTCTATGGTAACAGGCAGAAGGCAGATTGGGGGAAGGGTTGAAATGTATTTCAGTTGGAAAGGGTTGAAATGTTTAACCAATAGAAATGTGTGTTTGCTTTTGAGTTTGTGCGCGAAGGATTGTGATTTGATGTTTACATGTATGTGTGGAAAATGAAAGGGAAACTTTTTCATTCTTTGCTTTTGCTGAGAGGTGCACAGTGCAGAGATTCTGTAAAAGAAAATATGGTGAGTGATTGATATACTCCTTAATCTACAAAAGAACTTGAAAAATTAGTTATTTTAATTGTGAGGGGATGTATGTAGACTATTTTTATTTTAATCAGAGTAATGTATTTTTCCTGCTAAAGTGTAGGGAGTACTTTTTTTCTCTACAATGTGTGTGCATGTCGAAACCTTTCTGTGATAGGCATTTGTGTTTTTCATGTGTTTGTAGACAGATAACTGTGCAGTTTTTATATTTTGGTAGAATTAGAAACCAGTCATAGTTTATGAATTTGTGAAATGAGTTATGTTATGTTTCTATACTAAAATGTAGTACTACTTCTAGATGAAGAAATGTGTTTTGATACAGTGCAAGGGATAGTGTTGTTTGTCTAGAATCACACAGTGAGTCTGTGTGCATTTGGGAACCACTGTGAGAGAAGCATTTGGTAATATTATGTATTTACAGACAGATTACTGTTTTAAAACAAGTCAGGTTGTCAAGTTTTAGTAGCATTAGAAGCCAGTCTTTGCTTATGTGTTGATTAAATGAGTCAGGCATTGACACTAAAGAGCAGTCGTGAAATATGTATATTGTGTGCAGTTCCCTTATCACTTCCAGTGTAGTGAATGAGTTTTGGTAAACTCCTAGGAATACTTGTGCTTGTCTAGAATCACACTGTGAGTCTGTGTGCATTTGGGAACCACTGTGAGAGAAGCGTTTGGTAACATCGTGTATTTGCTGAGAGAAAACTTTTTTAAAACCTGTCATGTTGTCAAGTTTTAGTAGCATTAGAAGACAGTTATGGCTTATGCTTTCATTAAATGAGTCAGGCATTGACAGTAAATTGCAGTCGTGAAATATGTAGATTGTGTGCAGTTCCCTTACCACTTGCACTGCAGTGAATTAGTTTTGGTAAGCTCATAGGGATAGTGGTGCTTGTCTAGAATCACACTGTGAGTTAGTGTGTATTTGGGATCAGTGTGAGAGAATCATTTGGTAACATCATGTATTTGCTGACAGATAACTGTTTTAAAATCTGTCATGTTGTGAAGTTTTAGTAGCATTAGAATCCAGTCTTTGCTTATATGTTGATTAAATGAGTCCTGCTTTGACACTGATGTGCTGTACTTAAATATGTAGATTGTGTGCAGTACCATTAACTCTTCCAGACTAGTGAATGAGTTTTGGTAAACTCCTAGGATAGTGTTGCTTGTCTAAAATCACACTGTGAGTCTGTGTGCATTTGGGTAAGGATTGTGAGAGAAGCATTTGGTAACATTGTGTATTTGCTGACATGTACCTGTTTTAAAACCGGTCATGTTGTGAAGTTTTAGTAGCATTAAAAGCCAGTCTTTGCTTATGCTTTGATTAAATGAGCCAGGCTTTGACACAAAAGTGCAGTCCTGAAATATGAAGATTGTGTGCAGTTTGCTTACCACTTCCACAGTAGTGAATGATTTTTGGTAAACTCCTAGGTATAGTGGTTGTTGTCTAGAATTACACTGTGAGTCTGTGTGCATTTGAGAACCACTGTGAGAGAAGCATTTGGTAACATCGTGTATTTGCTGACCGATAACTAATTTAAAACCTCTCATGTTGTCAAGTTTTAGTAGCATTAGAAGCTAGTCTTTGCTTATGCATTGATAAAATGAGTCCGGGTTTGACACTAAGGTGCAGTACCATGTACTATTCTGTTCACTGTGGCAGAACTGAAAATTTAAAAGTTTTACCTAAGCACTGTCCTAGAAGTAGTCTGATTATTTAGTCAGTTTCTAAGTACCAAATAGATTGCTTCAAATAAAAGTGTTCTGACATACTGTACACTTGTCTTTTACACCTTCAATTCCCTAGTCAGTATCCATACACTTCCAGGAAACATCCTGTCACTTCCTTTGCAGTCCTCTAGAGACCCATTCAACAGCATGTACTAATCCATTGACTGTGCCAAAACTCAAACACTTATAAATTCACCTAGACACTCTCTTTCCAGTACTCTAATGATTCAGTCACTGCCTAAGTATTCATGCACTGAGCCAGGTCTTAGCACATGGACTACGTCAAACCCATATCCACTATGCATGCAGTCCTCTAACCACCTACACACTTGTCTTTCACACCTTCAATTCCCCAGTCAGTATCCATACAGTCCAGCACTTGTCACTGCCTTTGCACTCTAGTGACCCATTCAGTACCAAGTACTAATCTATTCCCTGTGCGAAAAGCCTAGCACTTATAAATTCACTTAGGCACTTTCCATGCTGTACGATAATCATTCAGTCAGTACCCAAGTAGTCATGCAGTGAGCCAGGCCTTAGCACATGGACTGCTTTAAATGCCTATGCAGTATGGATGCAGTCCTCTAATCACCTACACAGTTGTGTTTCACACCTTCTATTCCCTAGTTAGTATTCATACTCTTCTAGCAAACACCCTGTGAGTCACCCAGTGTGTCTCCTTATAGTACTGTAATCATTTAGTCAGTTAGCATGTAGTCTTTTAGTGAGGTAGGCTTTAGGGCATGAACTGCTTCAAAGTAGTATGCACTATGCATGTAGTGTTTTAATGATCGTCACACTTGTGGTTCAGGGCTATAGTTTCATAGTCAGTTTTTATATAAAATGTGTTTGTACGGTAATGGAATAGTATAAATGTGAAAGTTATTAATATATATTTATTTGTGATTCTTTTTTACAGATGCAGAACAGGAGTGTTTCTCATCTGTTTGCACTCTTCTCGTGCAAGATTGTTTGGATGAAGGGTCCTTAGGTTTTTCATCATACTTGCTGTGCCACACGAGTATTTTTTGTTAGGATCTCCTCGTAACAGAACTCTTTGGCAAATCTTGCGAGTGACGAAGGTGGCATTGGTCTTTGTTTGCTCCTTGGAAAAAGTAAAAAATTTCCTCACCACTGAAGAAAAACGTTGTTGGTGTGGTGCCTTCTGCAAAACATTTTCTTCAGATTCGGTAAGTATTTTAAAGCGGCAACATTTACAGTTTTTGTAAGTTAAACTTATCAAATTTTGTTAGCTGTATGCATTTTATATATTTGTGATTTGTTTCTTGTGGTATTTTGTTGAGAATACCATGTTGTTTTTTTTTTAACAATCTTTCTTATTTTCCAGGTCTGTCGTCGACATCCATTGTCCCCACAGTAGTGTTCCGCCTTGTTGTTTTTTATTATTGTTGTTACATTTTGTTTATTAGTTTATTGTTCATATATATGTTAATAAAAAAATAAAGTTTGAAAATAGTTTTTCGTTTGTATATTTATTATTATAAAAAATAAAGTTTGATAAAAAAATTAATAACGTTTTTGGTTGTTCTCTTAACTGCTGTGTGATTCTTTCTTGTTCTTATTACTGTTATTTGATGGAGTCCACCATGGTGTTAAATTTTCGGGCACTTATCGCTGGAATACTGGTGATATCTGCAGTTTGCACCAACTTCTGAATAGTGTGTTAGATTTATCTCAACTTTACTTCCGTTAAAGTGCTGATAATGAAATGGAGAGTAGCCGTTCCCGTGCAAAAAGACACGAGGTGCACCTTTCCGATTTATTCTAAATACTAAAATCCTGTATTGAATTGCACTGAGGTATTGGCTGCACTTACAGTGTACACACAAAATCTATTAAGAAATCTCATTGTATTTATATTGATTGGGAATAGTGCGTCAGGTGCTGGATCTTGATGAGATACACTGCTCAGTTCGTATATTGTTCTGCACACGAAAAAAATCACATCACAACTTTCACACCAATTGCAATGCAAAACAAATTCCGGCGATAAGACACGTTAGCACCAGAGATTTTACACCTGCTTTCTGCTGGTGTTAAGCAGGACAACTACCTGCACCATGAAAGGGAACACAGCCAAGAGCCACACCAGAACACCCACAGGTACCATAGAGTCAATGAGCATGATGCAGGGATACCCATGAGGGCCAGAAGACTCATCTCAACAACTCCAGGACCGCCAATGCCCCCCCAAACCCACATCTTAGTAAGTGTGCCCCTGTGGTCATTGTCTTAGCATGATAGGCACGAGCCCTGCAACATCACAGTGTGCTGTCACCTCAGCGTTGGCAGTGAGCCTGGATGTGTAGCTATGCACGCATCCTCCTGCATGCACAACTGGCGTGTGCTGGTCTGGGGTTCACAGGTCAGTGCAGGGGTGTGCCTATCTGGCAAGGGGAACGGGGTGTCTCAGACATGTCCGTGTACAGGAAGTGTGGTAAGTGTGTCTCTGTGTTCTGGTGTGGCCTGCTACAAGAGCCGCAGCAGTTGATGTTGTAAACTGGCATGCACCACCTCCAAACGGCACTGTGATGTAGTTGGAATGTAGCAGGACATGCGCAAATAGGCATTACAATGGTGTGCCGTACGAGTGCACGAGATACAACAGCGCACCGTACAAAAGTGTGGGGGCTCGTGGGAGGGAGGTGCAGCCGTTTGGCAACATAACACACAGTGAACTCGACCATGTGCCACATGCTGGGCATCTCATCCATGATGACCACGGTCGCAGACATCCCACAACACCAACGACTGGCCTTTGTACACATCCTGTATGAATGCAGCGTGGTGGAGAAGTGTGGCTCAATGGTTAGAGCGGCAGACCCTGATGCAGAGGTCTGGCCCGGGACCAGGGTTCAATTCCCGCCTCGACAGGTCTTGGCGGGTCTTGGGCTCATAATTCCTCGGACCTGATTTCTCGCCTCGGTGCCTATTCTAATCATGGGTCCCACGCTGCAACTCTGGGCAATAGCTTGCTTAATCTCCACAACGGCCCCAACAGCGCTGGGATGCCTTGCTTCACCCTGGGGATGCCCAGGAGTGGACATTTCACAGGGAACAGCCAGGAAGGGTTCCCTAGCGGTATGAGTACAGTGCCGGGACACCCCAAAATGGGGTAGCTGTGCGCTATACAAGTACAAACACATTTACACATTTTCACTTCTATGCTCGTTCAGTGGTGTGATGTTGGCGGGTTGTGTGACTTGTGCTGCTTGTTGGTGTGTTTCATTTTGGCTATTGTTAGTCTGTATGTGTGTTGTACTTAATTGTGCATGTGTGCCATTCTGCCCATCTCCCCCCCTCTCCCTGCTTCTTCCTCTTCCTAGTGCTGTTGTGTCTATAATTTTGTTGCTGCACACATAAATACATGTAAAGAATAAATTAGAATAGTTCCTTGATTCTTTTAGGTTTCAAAACTTCTCTATTGGTTTCTTTTTAATTTTCCATATGAACCGTTTTTTTAATATTCAACAACACATAGAAGTCAGAAGTGCAACGTATTCTATCATCACACTTTCTAGAACATTCTACAACACGTGCAGGTTAAAAGTTCATCAATTTTTTTAAACTTTACGATATTTTTTGGTAGCATTTTCTTGAATATTTAACGACACGTGCAGGTTAAAAGTTGACGATTGTTTTAAGTTCGAACAGTGCCTTCCAAATGCAAGTAGCAGGTGTGGTTGATCTGAGCAAATTTTATCCTTTGATATGTACTCCACGTTGAAACTACTTTTTCTTAACCAGTCACAAAGATGCTTTTCCACAAAACTAATGTGCACCCTACTTTAAAAAAAGAATGCTTTTCATGATATCTTCAGAGATAAGTTATAGATAGGAATTAGCATTTAAAAAACCTTTGAAATTCACTGAAAAAACCATAGGTTTCAGGGGCATTATAGTTAGGAATTGGCATTTAAAAACCTTTGAAATTCACTGAAAAAACCATAGGTTTCAGGGGCGTTATAGTTAGCTGGACATTTCCCTTGTACAAAACCCTAGAAATTCCCCTGTTATAGTTAGTTCAGCTAACTATAACTCGCGCCCCCGCATTGCACTGCTGATGACGTTACATATTACTCATGACATGGTCCGTGACATCACTGATGACATCTCAAATGATATCACTGATGACGTCATCTATGTGATAAATTAGTACACCTTCTCACACCCTAATATAACTTTTCATACACCAACTCAAAATTTCAGACTGCCATTTTGAAGACCATAGATACTCCAGTAACTACATACCCACTCATTGACTCTTAGATCTACATGCATCTCCACTCACTCACCTGTACAGTCACACATACTTACAGTCACTCTGTGCATTTATACACCTATATTGACACTCACACACCGCCAATCATCCATTGAGGCACTGACACATCTAGTCAGTCATGCAAATAATTAATCACAGTAAAATTTACTCACCTATACAGTTAAAAACACTCAAGTTCACCTACTCATAAAAATACTAACAAATTCTGTGTCTTCCTGCAGAAAAACAAACCGCACATGTCACAGATATCCTTGCACTATGGTGCATACAGCGACTCCCAAAATCACACACTCTCACATATAAATAGTTATATACTCTTACACACATATACACTGCGTTTCACATATGTAGTTACTGACACATGTACAACTGAGATACATTCAATCACTAACACACCCATACATACACTCACCCAACCATACAGTCCATCACAGATGCACTCTTAAAACCATGCACCCACTGAATCACCCACTCACACATCTAGTCACAGAGTCACACACACCCTACCCACACAAACACTCAGGCATCCATACAGATACTCAGACAACCAATCAATAACCCATATAGACACTCATATAGCTATTCACAAAAACATGCAGCCACTTATACACCAACACACAGACACATACAGACATTCACACAGTTTAGTCACTAGTCTGCAGTAAGATACATTTAATGACTCACTTATAGAGTCAGTTACACACCTAGAAAATCATCTATTCACACACTTGTACACCCAATTATTTTTCAACAGGCCTTTCCCTATATATATTAAACATATTAAAACTGTTCAGAAACACATACTCAATGGATGATGTCATCAGTGATGTCATCAGTGATGTCACTGACCATGTCATGAGTGATGTAATATGTGACGTCATCAGCAGTGCATTGCGGGGGCGTGAGTTATAGTTAGCTGAACTAACTATAACAGGGGAATTTCTAAGGTTTTGTACAAGGGAAATGTCCAGCTAACTATAACGCCCCCGAAACCTATGGTTTTTTCAGTGAATTTCAAAGGTTTTTTAAATGCCAATTCCTAACTATAACGTGCATGAAACCTATGTTTTTTTCAGTAAATATATATATATATATATATATATATATATATATTATCTACTGGCGGTCGCCAGTAGATAGTTATAGTTAGGACCCTGTTTCCATAGGAAAACCGCAACATTCTATTTTGAATAACTTTGGCGCCGGTCGACGAATCCTCGCGAAATTTTCAAAACTAATGGGGCGCTACGCTCCGCTCCTACCCTGAAAGTCTCGGGGGGGATTCGTCAAGCGGGGGCTGAGATAAAAGGGGGGTCCCAAAACGCGTTTTTCCCATGCATGCAGGACCGTTAGACACAGCTACAGCCCGAACGGCTGAACAGAGTTACTTGAAATTTGGCAGAGAGGTAGTCCTCAGGTCAAGGAAGTGCCTTTTGTAGGTCTGGTGTAAATCTGTTCAGTAGTTCCTGAGAAAATATCATTTAAATCAATATATATATCTGAGCCAGCTTACGGTGCGCTTACGGTACGCTTACCGTACGCGTACGGTGCCGTGCGCGAGCGCGATTCTGATTGGCTGTTAGATCTTAGTTAACAATCGAATCGTTCGAAATCAGGAAGCGTCGGCCGCCATTTTCTCTCTCGCACTCTGAGGAGGGGGGAAGAAAAACAAAGGGAAAAAACATGTAATGGGACTTTTTAGACGGCTCCTAACCACCTAGCCTTAATGAATGTGCCCCCAAAGAACCTCCAAGGGCAAAAAATCATTTTTATTTTTTCACGAAAAATCGCCGATTACGCTTACCGTACGCGTACGGTAAAAAAAATTAAAAAACAAAAAAATTATCCACATTCTCCCCACCCCGTGTGCATGGCATAAGTTTTTTTTGATGGTAAGTTAAAAGCTTACCTTTCACAACGAAGCGCATAATGTGTCCTCCATGTGCGCACGGTGCGCGAAGCGCATCGTACGTACATGGCCCATCCACGGCACTAACTGCGTAAAGTGGGTGCGCGAAGCGCACCGCGTGCTCACTGTGCGCGCACGGTGCACGAAGCGCACCGTGCGCGCACGGTGCACGAAGCGCACCGTGCGCGCACGGAACGAACTGCGTTAAGTTGGCGCGCACGCCACAAATGGCGTAAAGTAACTTAGCATTTAAAAAAACGTACAAATTCACTGAAAAAACCATAGGTTTCACACACGTTATAGTTAGGAATTAGCATTTAAAAAACCTTGCAAATTCAGTGAAAAAACCATAGGTTTCACACATGTTATAGTTAGCTGGACATTTTACTGATAAAAAACCAATGAAATTCCCCCGTTATAGTTAGTGCAGGCAACTATAACTCACGCGACCGCAATCCTCTGCTGATGACATATGTGTCTTTATGAAAAAAAAATATTTGTAATATATGTATAGCTAAAATTTAATGGAAGAAGACATGGGCACATAAGTGTCTAAATACAGTATTAGCATCAGCAGAGGATTGCGGTCGCGTGAGTTATAGTTGCCTGCACTAACTATAACGGGGGAATTTCATTGGTTTTTTATCAGTAAAATGTCCAGCTAACTATAACGTGTGAAACCTATGGTTTTTTCACTGAATATATATATATATATATTGGGTTTGGATCTATGTATGTGGAGTATGAGCTATATAGATTTGGGCATTGTTTAATTATTTATGGCATATTCATATCTAAATAATTGTCATCTTTCTGTCTCTACAGGTTCTCTGCGTTATGGGACCTTTGTAGTGGTTATTTTATCTGACGTTTTCTACAAGGATAGACCTATATTTTTTTTTAAACCTTTTTAGTGGTTTCTCCACAGTTTAGAATCATTACAGATTATTGTTGACCATGGTTACCTGCATAGTAATGAAAGACATAACACAAATACTGAATCATGGTTACAGGCAATAGATCTAGAGACTGACCGTGTGATTGGGTCGAGTGGTGCTGTGAAGGAGCTAGTTCTTCCCCCGGGGAAAGGGTGTGGGAGGATGTCCTCCCACATGTGTATCCGTTGGTGGAAAAATGGGAGGGGGTGGCAAATTGTGTACTCTGGGACGAACCAGGGAGGGGTGACAGGCGGTGGAATTGTGTATGGGTGGGTGCGTTCCGTTTGTATCTATACTGCTGGGGTTGCCGGCCCAGGCGGATCGCAGGGGAGGCTATCGGTGGTAAGTGTTCATGTATATCGTGCAAGGGACTTTGGGAGAGAGGGGGCCTGTTTCAGGGGGGATGTGCCACAGGCTTGTGCAAAATCACAGGCTGTTGAGCCGACTCAGATTTTCAAACCTGCTTCTCCAGCTCCAAAGTCTGCAGCTCAGGGCGTTACACCACATTCTCTCCAGCAATTGGATAATAATCAGTACAGACCAAGTTTTCAAAGGGGTCATCACATGCCTTTCCTTTCTGCTGTTCCTCACGCTGCACTTTTTCCCCGTACGGACACTCTTTGTTCTTGAATCTCAAATAAAAAAAAAAACACATGCACAGGACACATGTTCGTTTAAATCTAAACAGGGAACTTCTATCTTCATAGCTCAACATAGCGCAATCAGGCGGTTTACATCTTGTTTTTGAGCATTTTCGCTTTGATCGCCATATATCGATCAACACAGTTTCAAGCTTGGGTCATTTCCCTTTGATGTGTGAAAACGGAAACACATACCAAGACAATAGAATTGTTTTATGTAAGATCCTATGTACAACCCTGAAATAGATATTTCTAAACACTTACGGCACTCTCTCTGTCTGCCTTCCCTTCAGCTGGGCTGCGCAGATCCTTTGCACTGTGGGCGTTTGCTTCGAAGACCCAGCAGCAGCACCTAGGGCAGGACGAAGCTTGATGGAGAAACCCCAAGGGTCACGTTTTCTCTGTGTACATCTTGATTCCACTACAATACCTATATGTGTTGATGGGGGACTCTTGGTTGAATATGTGGGATTCGTTCCGTATATAAAACGAGCGCGTTGTCAGAAATTCAAGTAAGCAGGAGCCCCGTTGCTGCGAACATCAGTTTTATGTCGGGTAAGGCTAGACCTCTTTTTTGGAGGTAGGTGTTGTGGAAGCATATTTTACACTGAATTTGACAATCACAGCTTTATGTATAGCGCTACATAAAAAGACTCCCTTTCTATCTTTTTTCTATCTGTCTGACTTTTATCTATCCATTTTTACCTATCTTTTGTCTATCATCTATCTATCTTGTATCTATCTGTTTTATCATTTACCTATCTCTTTTATCTGGCTATCTGTCTTATAGCCATCTTTTATCTATCCAGATCTATCTGCTATCTATCTTTTATCTATCTATCCATCTTTTATTTTATCTATCTTCTATCTGTCTTTTACCTAGCTATTAATTTTTAGTCCACTTAAACACTTACTGTTTCATATCCTCCCAGTTTTTTAGCAGCTTTTTTATTTTTTTTTGCGAGCGATCCAATGGTTTTTGAGCGCTTGTTCTGTCTTCCATCTTGCCATAGTGATAACAGCAGCCAATGCAATTGGAGGGATTTTAAGTGCTCACAAGTTGCATTACATATTGACACTTTAATTGTCATAGGCAGGGGGAAAGTGTAAATGATTTGCCCAGAATCACAAATTGTTCAGCTGACCCAGAGATTCAATCCTGGTTCCCCAGTTCTCCTGTCGGCAGTGTTGACCATCACACCACATCCTCTCTTCACTTCAAAGATCCTCAACTGTTTCTCACTATCACTTCTACATTTGTTTAAGCATGACTCTGTCAACACCAAACAAGCATTGGGAAAGCCAATAGATCTCGGCAATGCCCAAGCTATTGGCCTTGTCAATGTGAATGTCCTTTAGCCATGTTTTCTAGCAGCACATGTTCAGCATAGCTAAAAGTCACTGAAAAGAGCGCTATGATGTGGCCAGCGCAGGCCACGTCATAGCGCTTTTTTATGTTTGGAGAGGCAGGACAATAAACTCAACATAGGGGACGAAAAGACTTGGCGTCGTCTCAACAGTCTACGAGTCGGAGCTTTCAGTAACTTTCAGGCATGCTAAACAGCAGATGTGCTGCTAGAGAACATGGCTAAAAGAGATTCTCATTGACAAGGCCAATTTCTCGGGTATTGCCAAGACCGATTGGCTTTGGCAGTGCTCGTTTCTGAATAGGGATCCTCTTTAATTACAGACTTAGCGGCTACCTCAATGTTGTTATGGGACCGCAATATGTCTATCTTGCCCCTTAGTTGGGGGAAGACGCCTCCTATCGTGTGTTGGGGTTGCTATATAGCTCAAGCCAGCTCCCTGACCTGCCCACTAACAGAGACTCTCTAACTGTGGGAGTCGACAACTGTAGGCCTAACTTCTTTGCCAACAATTCCCGTGTACCACTTGAAGAAGCCTATGTACTGCACCTCTGGATTATTTATCAGATCCCTGACTGGATGATGCAGTCCATCTTCTGGCCCGTGACGGTCTATTAGTGGACATGCTAAGCGTGAATTGGAGCCATATTATGAATGACAATTTTGTTCTTTGCAAGACCAATAGGTGTATTAGTGCAGAAAATTTGTAATGGCTGTACATGTCTTTGATGTGAGGTGATAAATCTCAAAGGCATGCACTGCTGAAGACGTAATGATAATGATTTATTTGTACTTTTACCTTTGTTCATATGTACAACATAATTCAGGTAAGCTTATGTGGTTAAGCATATCTCATGAAAATATGCTGAACAGGCCAGACTGAATCGTCCCGACTGCCGAGATAGGAGAGATAATCTTTGCCAAAAGACCAGCATTCTGATCCAAGCAACTTTCCTCTTGGAGTCTTTTAAACAGCATTTACTTATTACTCCACTTTGCGCAGAAGCTCCAAGTCATTCAGGATACCGGTGAATGGAAAAGAAATATTAAGTGAGTGGCTGAAGGGGTTCAACTCATTTCGGGAAGGTCCCACCTCAGATGCTCACAACAGATAGTTCTTAAAACCGAGGATTATTTAAAACCTTATTTTTATTATTTTAATCCGTTACAAACCTGCACCAGAAATCAGATGCATACTTTCTGCTTTCCCTGTCAACACATTTTTCCAACCCAAAATTGTCCCTTCCTTATGACACGGGATTGCAGTAAATCAAAAGCAGTATCTGATAAGAGACATCTAGCTGCAGATTCCTTAAGTGAGAATTTTCCCCCAGGCGCCAGTCTGGCTCTGGAGATTTTTCAGCAGTACCTCTGCGTGCCGGGGGATGGCGTCATATGGCTCTGTAGTGACGTTGTCTAAGGATATGACGTCAGTGGAGCCATACATGTCTCCTCCAGCGCGCGGGCTTCAGTTTTCTTCTTTTCCGCACTGTAACTTGGATTCAGGAGAAGCGGTTCCTTAGGCCTCTTTTTGTTCTTTGGCCTACTCAACGCCTTTCGTGTCTGGAACAGTGTGCCGATGCCTTCAGTCTTTAAAACATGCGAAATCTATATGCGGCATATGTCGGTGACGGATCAGCATACCATTTGTATGTGGTGCTTGGGCGAACATCACGACTCCGAGGAGTGCAAAGCCTACAAGAGGCTGTAACCCATGTCGTTACGGGAGCGTTGAATGAAGTTGCTATCGGCTCGACTTTCTCGTTCTGAGTCCAAGCAGCGCAGGTCTCTTTCCAGTTCTGAGGCTCCTGCTCGGGGCTGGTCGCGGAGCTGTTCCCGTGGGCTCGTCAAAAACAGATAAATCCCATAGGGAGGGATCGAAGTCACGGAGGCCCTCGGCCATGCGAAGCTGTGACGCTGGTGGCAGTTACTTCCCGTCCTTACCGGACGCAGTTACGCATGAGTCTTCCACCAGTTTTCCACCATATCCTGGTGAGTGGGAGACTATGGCCCAAATGGGAGTCTATTTCCACACTTTGCAAGACTTTTTTGGGTCAATACCTCTCCCTGACGTGCCTTTGTGCCCCACAGAGGTGGACGGGTCTCCAATTAAAAGTTCGCCGGCGGGTTTGTCCTTGACGCAGATCGAAGACCCTGGCTCCGTCACTGGGGTCACTACGACGTCAGGAAACAGCCTGGTGGGGCTTTCTGTTATGACATCGGGGGTGTCCTCAGAGAGTGACTCGTCTCCACCCAGACGCTGTGTGATGCCGAAGGCACCCTTAGTGGTAGACATAGATATGACGCCGTCTCTACGCCGTTTGACGGAGACACCCTTAGTGGTGAACGTCGATTCGACACCGTCTGTCGGTCAGCGCCGGGGATGCCGTTTATTCCCACTGATGCTTCTGCGCCATCTCCTCTAAAAATTGAGGATGAGGCCACTGTATTTGCCATTTGCCCAGTGTTGCAGGAAGAGTCTGCAGATACTGGTGTGGTTGTGAATTTGGGTGCTCTTGGTCTGCCTCAGACAGGCGGTTCTTTGGCTTTTGGTGGAGACGTAAGTTTTCAAACTTCCCCTACCTACAATTTACTCTCACCTCCTTGAATTGCGACAGAGGATAGTGTGGATTTTGTTGGGGTCATTAATAGAGTATAAGCAACACTTGGTCCCGACGTAGCTTTCCAGCCCACCATAAGTGTACGGGACTGGAGAATTCATTTCAAACCGTCATATAAACAGTTATTCTAGACATAGATTGTCACAGAGAGCAGGACCAAAGACAACCATGTTTTTATGGAAAAATCTTTCTTAATATAGTCTACATGAAAAGCAATATTTAATCCATCATTATGACAGTAGGCGGTTGTCGGAAGAAAAGTGAATAGGAACATGTGCAATGTGAACGTGGAACGAAAAGGGAACAATTTGAAAAAATGAGAAGCAAAGATACCCTATTTTATATATACAACACTGGTTAGATCAGGTGATTTTGTCGACCGAACCAATGTTAGGCCTGTATACAATATCAATCCACTTTCCTATTCCTTAGATGACCTCTGAACATTGAACCAGGGTCAAAAGGTAGTAATGCAGGCCAAAGAAGGAAAATGTCGACGTTTCGACCCGTCTTCCGCAATAAGGGTAATTTCTACCTCTGCATGCAGGTCTTCATCAGGACAAAAGAACAACTGTTACGTTAGCCTGGACATATCCATAATGTATATGTTGTCCAAGTTGGCTGTTAATCCTATTAGTAGAAAAGGTGTCAGGGTGGTCCCCAAGAAAGGAGTAGAGGGGGCCCCTTATGATGCTTCCCAAAATTTTCCAAATACTGCAAGGTAAGTAGCTGGTGAGATCAATAGTCTATTTACGCGGTCAACTCGCCAGATAAATCTTAGTGCGAGCCCATGCCACCAAGGAGCCTTGAACTCAAAAGTGTGGAGAGGAAGACAATTCTATTGTCTTGAATAGCAGGTGTCGTACGTGCCTGTTGTTGGCAGGGATGTACTTCTATTTTGGACTACACTTTTATGTCCTCCCCATTTTCTACATCATCCATGTGTTTCACATATTTACATATTTACTACAAAAAAAACAGAGAGAGAAGGTTATTTCTTTTTTTTTTTTTTTTTTTTTTTAAAAACCTTTATTTGTGCATATGAAAAGGACAAATACGGGCCTACAACCATCCGGCCGGCCACAAAACGGTTAAGCACTGAGACACACATTACAACCCCTGTGCGTCAATGGTCAAGATTAGCAACGATTCAGGAGTTATACACTGGAGAGATCCTTGACACCAGGGGAAGGAGAAGTAAAGGTTAATTTTAAGGTTTTCAAAATAATTTTATCGAGGAAAAAGTCAGTAGAGGATAGAACCAAGGAGATTCGAGTCCGCAAGATGGCTTCATCACACGGGAGAGCAGCAGCATCATTAAAACGGCCATAGAAAATCTCAGACAGTGAGGCGATGCAGTTATAGAACAGGATAGTCACATGAGTAAATACGCACCCCTCCAAAGCCGCCCTCACTCAATCCACCCCACACCCGGACCCCGAATCGGAAACAAGTATAGCGCAGAGACATAGAAGAAAGAGGCCCATAGAACCAAAAAGAAAAGGTAATTTACCCCCCCACCCTACACAATGCGGAGGCTACGGCCTGCCCCCCCCCGGCATAGTGCCTGTCGCCCAATGAACCCGAAATATAGACAAGAGAGAAAGTAGGAACAGAGTAAAGAAAATAAGAAAACAAAGAAGAAAGCGGGGAGGAGCCCACGTAACCTCGGAGCGCCCGAAACCACCGGCCAACTACGTCTCCACACACTAAGAACCCACTACACCCAAAGGCGGTCGTGTGAAGATAACGTGTGACAACCATATAAATGAAGGCAGACAAATCGCGACGAGTGCGCACAACGTATGCAGACAGTTCCAGTCCCAGTCCAGCCCATCCATGACACCATGGTGATAGAAATCAATCTAGCCCTGGCCCGATCGCGGGCGTAAGATTAGACTAGCCCCCACATGAAGGCCCCGCAGCCCGTGCAGACAAAGACAATATGGCCGCTTGGGAGAAGATGGAGAAGTAGAGTCACAAAATGGCCGCCGATCATCTATTGAGGTCCCCTTGTGCACCATATAAAATCCAGACCTGGCCTGTAAAGTACAGGAGTTCCACATAAAAGAAGCCGTAGGCCACCGTGAACGGTTCCTCGAGGACGTCAGGTGTCGCTCAGCTGGATACTCTTGCGGACGCGGTGAGGCAGGCAACAACAAAGCAGGCAGCAATGAACGGGGAAACAAAATGTCCACAATTGAGCAGGAGATCGATTGATCCTGGGTGCCGGGAAAGCCAGATGCAGACACCAGTGTAGCACGGTTATACACAGTCGTTGCGTCCCCGCAAGAGGACAGAAGCACTGGCAGACCCACGTCTTGTTGAGAACAAACGGGGCGCTCACGACCCGCAGCCGACAGTATGGAGTCGAACCGCTCACTCAGTGTTTGCAAGCCAACACACAATTGCAGACGAAGGTCCCGCAGGGCAGCCAGAACGGAGCCGCATGTCAGCGGAAGCTGCGCCCCCACATCGGCAGCAATCCGGGACGGCACTGTGGAGCTGGAGTCTGATAGAGGGAGGGCGAAGCGGGCAGCGGGCGAGACCGGAGCATCGCCCCCCAGCAGCGAGCAGGCAAGCAACGCCATGTTTTACCGCTGAACGGTACAGTGGCCAGGGGGGGGGTCGTAACAAGGAGGCAATTCCACGCAGGTCTGCGCCGCAACAGGTGAAAGCCAACAGTCGCTTCCCCTCCCTCGGACTCTCTTTGCAGCCGACTAGGCAATAGAAGAAGGGGGTCCGCAGCCTTCCACAGCGCGGGCCACAGAGCGAAGCAGGCGACCCGCCACACCGGGGCTTACCCTATAACTCCAGCCCGTCAGGTGAAAGGTGAAGGAGGTGTCCGGGCGTCTCTCCCCCGGCTCATCTGGCGACAATCCGTGGTATGAGGCGGGATCGGGGCCGCGGGGCTCAGATTTGCCCCGGGGGTCCAGTGACTGCGGAGCTTCCAGGGGGCCGGCCAAGGCCACAATAGAGCAGGGGTCCAGCGCGGAGAACAAAGGCACCAAGAACTCCGGCATCCGGGCGGGCTCAGACTCCGGGAAAGCGGCGGCGCGGTCAGCGCGTCGTCGCGCACGTTGCACCTCGAAAATCGGCGAGGATAGGAATCAGGATGATAGTCCGAGGCCAAGGGCCGGCGGAGCCGGGCGCTCAAGCGTCTGCTCCGGTCGACATCTTGGCTCCTCCCCCTGAGAAGGTTATTTCTTGCTCTGGTATTTTGAGGTTATTGGGAGTTATGTTCCGTCTCTCCGGCTTTGCTACTGAGAGTGTGCAATTTTTATAGGCTCTGCGTTTTAGCAGTATTCATTGGCCAGTAGAATTCTATGAATGGATGGGTCAATAGGAGTATATGGTGATCCATTTCTGTATATGTTGAGGTATGTGTGCTTTGGACGCACATGCTGTGCATACTCCAGCCATTTAGTGTTGGGACAGGAGGTTTGCAAGTTGTTTTTCTTCAACTGAGTATATATCTATTGGAATGAAATGTTGGTCTGAAAGTAAAGTTTCTGATGAAACATCCCTTGCTGAGTAAGTCTTCAATATTTGGGCAACACTTTGGAAATCTATCTATCTATCTATCCAATCTATCCAATCTATCCAATCTATCCAATCTATCCAATCTATCCAATCTATCCAATCTATCCAATCTATCCAATCTATCCAATCTATCCAATCTATCCTATCTATCCTATCTATCCTATCTATCCTATCTATCCTATCTATCCTATCTATCCTATCTATCCTATCTATCCTATCTATCCTATCTATCCTATCTATCCTATCTATCCTATCTATCCTATCTATCCTATCTATCCTATCTATCCTATCTATCCTATCTATCCTATCTATCCTATCTATCCTATCTCCGGTTGACGAATCCTTGCGAAATTTTCAAAATAGGTGGGGTGCTCCGCTCCTACCCTGAAAGTCTCGGGGGGGATTCATCAAGCGGGGGCTGAGAAAAAAGGGGGGTCCCAAAACGCGTTTTCACCATGCAATTTTCCATAGGGACCTTTAGTCCAAGGTACAGCCCGAACGGCTGAACAGAATTACTTGAAATGTGGCAGAGAGGTAGTCCTCAGCTCAGGGATGTGCCTTTTGCATATATGGAGTCAATCTGTTCAGTAGTTCCTGAGAAAATTGCAGTTAAAAGCACATACATATCTATAGCCGCGCACCGTGCGTGCACCCTAACGTGCGCGAGCGTAATTCTGATTGGTGGTTACATGTTAGTCAACGTTCGAATCGGTCGAAATCAGGAAGTGTCGGCCGCCATTTTGTTTGTTTTCAGTGCGAGAGTGAAAAAGGAAGGTGGCGAACGTGAAAAGGGGGCAGGGTAGAGAGTTCCTGACCCCCTAGCCTTTGTCAGGGGGTCCCTGAAGGACCCCGAAGGCAGAACATTTAAAAAAAAAAATAATAATTTTAAATCGCGGGGCTGCGCGCACCATGTGCGCATGGGGGAAAAACCCCAAAAAACCATTTTTAATACGTAGTTTATTGTAAAATAAATATCTAAAAAAAAATAATAATACATAAATAAATTAGCATTTAAAAAAACGTAAAAATTCACTGAAAAAACCATAGGTTTCACACACGTTGTAGTTAGGAATTAGCATTTAAAAAACCTTGCAAATTCACTTAAAAAACCATAGGTTTCACACATGTTATAGTTAGGTGGATATTTCACTCGTAAAAAACCAATGAAATTCCCCCGTTATAGTTAGTTGAGATAACTATAACTCGCGCAACCGCCACTCTATCACAAGGATGATGTCATCAGTGATGTCATGAGTGATGCCACTGACCATGTCATGAGTGATGTAATATGTGACGTCATGAGCAGAGGATTGCGGGCGCGCGAGTTATAGTTATCTCAACTAACTATAACGGGGGAATTTCTTTGGTTTTTTACGAGTGAAATATCCACCTAACTATAACATGTGTGAAACCTATGGTTTTTTAAGTGACACAGAGTTTTTTTATCTTTTTTAAGATATGATATTTAATATCTTTTTTTTTTATATTTGCACTTGCACTTTCCCTGATCATTGGTGTTATCTAAACAATAGGACATGTTGGTCTGGTAATTCAGCTGCATATATACGAGATAGAGAATCGTTGGCCACTTGGCCTCATCATTACATTGCTTTTTAGGCACTGTCCATTTAGGTTTTATTTGGTATTTATATCATTTAGACTAATTATTTATTTGGATATGTAATGAGTAAATTTTTTAACAATATTTATGGACAAATAAGTAAGATGTTATACTATGTGTGTTCTTACTAAAGGACACATAAAAAGTTTTTCGATTTTCAATTCACAGTAGTATGTTTTCTAGCTTTACTATTGCCCTATAGTCAGGTGACCCGCATATGTTCAGGGAAGCACTATAAATTATTCACTGGTGTTCCGGTGTGTCATGTGATCAAGGCTGCGGAGACGCAGCCGAAACGCGTCATGCTGATTTTGTGATTGGGAAAATAAAAGCATAATCAAACTGCACTGCTGTGGTCCGTACCTGCTTTGATAATTACCAAGGAAGGTGGTAATCCAGGATTGTGTTTCTTGATATATATATATATATATATATATATATCCAAAAGCAAAACCGCTCCTACTGGAACGCTGGGACCCTCGAAGGGTGGCGTATGCTCCGGTGGAGCGATCCGGAAAGGCAATCCAAAGATACAAAAGTCTCGTGAATACGCTCTCAGGAAGGAAAGGCAAACACAGAAATCCCAGTAACCAGTTTAATGCACATGACGCGTTTCGGCAAAAGCCTTGTTCACGTGTGAAGTGCTGTCAAAATCACATACTGATAAAGTTTGTCACGTTCCAAAAGAGAAATAAACATAGGACAATTTACGCAGTGTAGAATACAAGCACGGCGGCCATTATTGAATGGGTAAAATACCCTTCTGTATAAAAGGAAACAAAACCATCCCCTGACATATGGTTCAGATGTATTCGAATAATGTTCATTTACACAGAGACCGAACCAACTGAGTGTGGCCTGGGGAAGGTGTTAGACCTGTCAGCCCTTTGGGTGGTCCCTCCTCATCATTATTTATTTTGTCCCACTTTTGCCTCAAACCCTGTTATAATTTTTCCTTTTTGGGAACCACCAGACTTTTTAGTGTTGATGCAGGGTCAGGGAGCCATTTTCCCTACCCCTGGAACTTCTGTCTGAGGGCCTGAGACACAAAATGGTGGCCACCTATTGTCACCTGTGACATCACCAGAACTCACTGGAGGTTTCCAGAACATTCTAGAACCCTGTGACAGTGGGAGGCAGTTTAGAATGTTGGGAGGCCATCTCAGAGTGGCAGTTGGCATCTGACCAGAGAGGAGAGAGGGGCAGTTCAGAAGGAGGTCGGAGTAAGGCAGCAGGGGTGGAAACCAGTGCTTGGAGTGGGGTCCAGAAACCCACCCTTGATGCTAGTCCCTACTGACCAAGCCCAGCCTAGAGCCCTGTGGGGGACCAAGACTAGAAAAACCATCTTCAGGACCTACATATTGTGAAGAGGCCTTAAAGAAGAAGACCAGCAAGCTCCTGACCTGTTTAGCGGTGTCCTCCTGGAGTCCTGACGTCGAGAAGCCTGGAGACCTGAGGCCTGAGGTGGAGAAGCGGCGCTGACAGAAAGCAGACGTCGTACCCGGAGCCGTCAGAGGTCGAGAGAGGGCGCCGACAGAGGTCGTGGAGAGGCACCGGAGGTCGAGTAAGGAGTCACCTGAGGTCGAGGTGAAGCGCGCCGGAGGTCGGGAGTGGAGATCGCACTCCGGAGACGCCGGAATCTGAGGTGAAGCGCGCCGGAGGTCGGGAGTGGAGATCGCACTCCGGAGACACCCGGAAGCGGGGAGGCCGTGACCCTGCGACGCCGGAAGGCGACATCGAGCCGGAGCCGCCCAGCGACATCGAGCCGAGGCCGCCCAGCGACATCGAGCCGGAGCAGCCCAGCGACATCGAGCCGAGGCCGCCCAGCGACATCGAACCGGAACCGCCCAGCGACATCGAACCGAGGCCGCCCAGCGACACCGAACCGAGGCCGCCCAGCGACACCGAACCGAGGCCGCCCAGCGACATTGAACCGGAGCCGTCCAGCGACGTCGACCCGGCGCCGAGCGGAGCCGATCATCGTGAAAAGGGCAGTAAGTGGTAGAAAGGGCATCTGAGGCCCTGTGGAGCCCTAAAAGACCATTCTAGGGGCCAGAGGGGTGTTAGAACCAGCTTGGGAGTGCCAGGGGTGAACTGAGACTGGTGCAGTGACCTCTGTGAGGGGTTGTGTATTTTGGGGAGAGCCAGATCCTTAGGTTACCCTTATTCTACCTCAGTTCAGGCCCAGCCTTTACCAATCTAGGTGGGACACCCCCCATGTCATCCAAATGACCACAAGCTGTACTTGGGCATAGTAAAACCAAACTACCTCAGGAAAGTGATGTGAACTGTAATTGTCATTAATTGTGTTATTTAAGTTATTGAAGGTGCTTTATTTATTGACTGTATTTATTGTCTGACTGTATTTATTCCTGCATTGTATTTAATGTCTGACAGTATTTATTAGCCATCTGTATTTATTGCACCTATATTTATTCCGTGTTTATTTATGACCTGATCCTATTTATTGAAACCCCACTGTGGTATTATTTATTTGACCTGCTATTTTCAAGAAAAGTCTTATGGTATTGTATGTATGTTTTGAAACCTGCAACTAAGAGAAAATAAGATAAAGGCAAACAACTTTCTTTCATAATTTTTACGGTGTAGTGTCGTTTTTGGAACGGATGAACGCATGGTTATTGTGAGGGTGTGACGTACGCTTAACACGGTGCCTGACCCCCGACCGCTCGAGCCAAGCTACCACCGTGTTGGGAACCTGGTGACTGCTAACCCGGTTGCCCGGTTTCCAACATAAAATTGGTGTTCAGCGGTGGGATAGAGCTGTGCTTGCATCTACTCGACAATAACTGTGGGTAGTCCATAGGCCTACACCGGGAGTTTTCTCCAAGCGTACTTCCTAATTTTGAGTTTTGTTTTTTCCAAATTTACTTCTGGTAAATTTGTTCACGTGTGAAGTGCTGTCAAAATCACATACTGATAAAGTTTGTCACGTTCCAAAAGAGAAATAAACATAGGACAATTTACGCAGTGTAGAATACAAGCACGGCGGCCATTATTGAATGGGTAAAATACCCTTCTGTATAAAAGGAAACGAAACCATCCCCTGACATATGGTTCAGATGTATTCGAATAATGTTCATTTACACAGAGACCGAACCAACTGAGTGTGGCCTGGGGAAGGAAAAACCAAATTAAGTATGTACAAGACAATGAATATACACATGTGTTGAAAGCATACAATTACAACTACTAGAGCCCAGGTAGGTATGCAAGGCTGGACGTGGTGATCACATAGTGTGCCTCGGTTCAACATATAACCTCTGTACAATGTTCTGCAAAATAACGAAGTAGGTACAAAAATGTACCACTCCAACCAGATAAGGCAAATGTATGTGGCAGAACATGACAGAAGTGATAAATTAAATACAAGGTATGTATAGTTATCAAATACAGTCCATGACTTATGTGGTAAAGTACGTAGAAATGCAAAAGTAGACACCTAGTGTGTAGAAGTGTAACGGGGCCAGTCCATGTTTAGGTAGAAAACATGAGAAGATCTTACAAACACAAATGAAAAAGGATATACGTGTCAGATAAATGTTTCCACAATAAGGAACTACTAGGCCAACCTGGAACGTGTAAATATCAGTGGACATTACTGGTGACAGCATAGAATAAAGATGTGCCAAGCGTGTTATTATTCCGGATGAAAAGGGTAGGTTGCCCGTGCTGGTGAATACGTGAAATTGGGCCCCTTCCTTTTCTCCTGTGAAAAAGTAAAAGAGAATACAAAAGACGATTTAAAGTACGGAAAGTTAAAAACAAATAACATTTGTTGCACATCCTAACAAGGAGTAGAGGAAGCAAAAAGGAATATAAATACATAACAACAGTTAGGCAGGTACTGAAAAGCCTGTCCCTACCCCAAAATAGCCTGTAGGAGAAAGGAGACATAAGACTAGTTATAGTCATACATGCTAATATATACATCACATAGGAAAAGGCAATGCCCTGTACCTGATGTCACAAAGGAAACACTGTTATGAACTTTCTTTAAGGTGAATCGATAACTCCTCATCCATATTCAGACCCCATGGAATTTTTGTCTGAAAATCTATGATGTATCTAGACTCCCGTTGTCGTAAAGAAAGTACCCTGTCCCCCCCTCTAGGATTTCTGGGGACATGTTCAAGGATGGTGAAACTTACATTAGAAACATTGGAATAATGCAATTCTTCAAAATGGCGTGCTACGGGGTACTTAGGGTCGTGATTGGTGATGGCTCTCAAATGTTCCAAGACCCTCTTTTTAGCTGAACAAGTGGTACTGCCAATGTACCATAATTTACATGGACATTCTATTGCGTAAATTACAAAGCTGGTACTACATGTTAGGAATTGTGTGATCTTTTTAGTTATGCCATTATAAGATAGGGTACCTCGGAACTTACTATACTTGCACGCCTTACAGTGGCCACATGGATAAAATCCAATTAGACCGTGACTTGTGGTGGTGCGAGATTGAGTTATATCATTTCTGACAACCAGATCTTGGATATTTTTGTTACGTCTGTAAGTGATGGTAGGTCTATTGGGAGTGCTGCTTCCCAGGACACTGTCATTTTTCAGAATATCCCAGTGTTTGATAAGTATGTGTTTGATTTTATGTGAGTCAGAGTTGAATGTAAGAATCATCCTAGTGTTGTCCGAATCTTTATCAATGATGGGCTCTATAGGATCAGATAGAGTCTCTTTTCTCTCAATAAGTTCTGCCCGATCTTTGGCTTTCTTGAGAACCCAATTGGGATAACCCCTATGTTTGAATCTTTCAATGATGTTGTCCCTTTCTTCTACATACGAGTTATCATTGTTACAGTTTCTTTTAGCCCTGAGCAGTTCCCCATAGGGTATGCTCCATTTCAACGCTTCTGGGTGGCTACTAAGAGCATACAAAACACTGTTGCCCGCAGTAGCCTTCCGAAAAAGGGAAGTACAGATCTGGCCCTGTTTGATTTCCAGGCAAACATCAAGGAAGTCCGTCCGTTCCGCACTGATGTTGCCTGTGAGTAAGATGTTATATTTGTTTGTGTTGAGTTGCTTAATGAACCTTTCAGCATCCCCCTTAGTGCCATTCCAGATAATGAACAGGTCATCTATGTAGCGAAGCCACATGTTGACCTGTTGGAAATCTTTTTTCAATGTGGTGCTACCAAAGATCTCTTGTTCCCAAAAACCCATAAACAGATTAGCAAAGCTCGGTGCAAAGCACGAGCCCATAGCAGTACCATTGATCTGCCTGTAGAGGGCGCCATTTAATTAAAAAAATGTTATTATTGAGACAAAAATGTATCATTTCCAAGATCATCTTACTATGTTCTCGATATCTGAGCGGTCTCTGTTGTAAAAAATGCTCACATGCCTCCATCCCATGTTGATTGTCTATGATGGTGTAAAGTGAGTGTACGTCAAGAACAATCAACAAGAAGTTAGTGTTCCAACTCAGCTTGTCAATTTTGCAAAGTAAATCTTTTGTGTCTCTAAGATAGCTGGGCAGCTCAATAACAAAATCTCTCAGAAAATGATCAACGTATTTGGATATATGTTCGCTGACACTGCCAATGGAGGAAACTATGGGGCGCCCAGGTGGTTTTGTGCTGTCTTTATGTAATTTGGGAAGTAGGTAGAGTATGGGAAGTTTGGGATGATCATTTTTTAAGTAGCAAAATTCTTCCCACACTAATTTCTAATTTCTAATTTAAAATATTTCTAAAGCGCAGCGTACACCTAACAGTCCCTTATCTTTCCAGGTGACAAGTTTTTCCCATAAGGTGGTAATGCTAAGATCATAAATATATTGAGTGATGGGTGTATAGAATTTGATGTCATTCAACTGGCGTAAGGCTTCCTGTATGTAATCCTCTCTGTCCAAAATCACAATGTTGCCCCCTTTGTCAGCAGGGCGGATCACAATGCTAGTGTCATCATAAAGGGCTTTAAGTGCTTGTCGTTGACTAAATGACAAATTATTAAAGTTATCCCTAGAATGTTTCTTGTTTTTACGTCTTAACTCCATGAGTGCCTGAGTGGTGCAGTCATGGAAGGTATCTATGTTATCGTGGGGTAACGTAGGTATGAAAGTAGATTTGACCCTGAATTATGTCCTAGCTGATGCCCCTTGTTCCAGTTCCATATTCTCGAGGATTTGGGAAGTGGCGATATCGTCATTATGGATCTCATCGGTATTGTCTAATGTGGCTAAGGCAATGAGAGTATCCACATCTCCAATGGTGAGATTCTCATCAAACCTGATGGTATGTTGTTTGGCCGGAGTGTGATTAAGCCTTTTGAGTTTGTGCCATTTTTTTAATTTTAATTTTCTGATAAATTTGAACAGATCTATTCTAGCATCCGTATAGCTGAAGGGAGAAGAAGGACAAAAGGAAAGGACAAGACATAGAGTTCTTTTATCCAAGTCACTAATGGGCCTACTAGACAGGTTAACCACTGTTTTGTTTACCCTGTTCTTATCCATTAGTATTTTCTGTTGGAGCGTGTTCTCCGATTTCCCATGGCGCCCCTTCCTCTGTCTGTGCTCCCATCGTTGCTTGAGTCTCTTTTTTCTATTGCGTCGCTTCCTTGTCCTCTGCCCCGGCCCCGTCCTCGTCCTCTCGCTCTCGTGGGTGGATTGTCTCATTTTCTGTCGATCTTTTCTCATCACCCGAAACTCGTCTAAAAAAATTGATCTGTTTCTGAATGTGCTCTTCACTCGATACATTTCCTTCTGACACGTCCGATTCTGTATCACTGATGACAGAATGATCTGTTCTTTTGTCGGTAGCCCCTGTCTGTGTAGTCGAAGATGCCTCAGATCTATAAAGGTGATCATATTTCTTACTAAAAGTCAGAATCCTGCCGCTTTCATAGTCCGCATAATCGCGGTTCATTTTTATTTGTTTTCTTGCCTTTATCTCTTCCTCATATTTCGTGAGGCGTTCTTTCATAGACTACAGTGCTTTGTTTAGCATGCTGTTATCCATTAATTGCGACAATTCAGAAAGAGTTTCTTTGATCAATTTCAAGGTTTCTTCTCTATCCTGCCAGGCATATTTTATTAGAATTTCCATCATAATCCTAGAACTGGCTGCCGAATGTTCTGACCATTCTTGTAACATCTTGGGGTTGGGTGCTTCATATGTCGGGGTAATGAAGATGCGTAAGCCCCTCGGTGCCATAGATTGGTCCACATAATTTTGGAGTGAGATCGCTTCCCACCATTTAGATGTTTCAGTTCTTTTAAGCTTCTCAAGTCTTTTGAGTTTCTCCTCAACCGGTTGAATTTTGGGGTTAGTCTTCTCAGTATTGCCCTGTTGGCTAATGTTTCCTGGTTTTCTACTAAATAAAGTTAGAGCAGCTGCTCTTCTTTCTGCCTCTTCCTCCATGTCGTATATCAAACTGGCAATAAATATTCTCCTGTGTTTGCCTGGCTTCCCCTCTCAGAGAATTGAGAGTTCCCTTTGGCAAACAATCGCAATTGCGTTCAGACACCAATGTGAATTGCATAGCGAGAGAACGACATACTGTTAAGCAATCAAACTATGAGCGGGAGAGACAAGACACATGTTCATGCAAACAGCGAAATTGAAGCTGCTAGAGTGACAGGTCTTGTACTAATGGTTCCTCCACGTATGCCAATGAGTGGTGCTAAGAAGCTTCAATGCTTCGCAGTTCATCCGCATGCACGAAAAGTTGAATGTCACAGAGATATTCGAATACCCACACTCGGCAGCTCCCGCCGTAATCCCAAGGAAAACGCCACGTTACGGATCCGCCGATCCAGCCCCGCGACCCTCCCTACGAGACCCGAACCGGAGTAAGGTGGGCTTACCTACGTGTGGTGGGTAGATGTATTCTAATCTCCAATTGCTGATGCGATCCAAAATGTTTGGCCGGTCCAATGCGTTCCTCCTTCAATATCCAAAAGCAAAACAGCTCCTACTGGAACGCTGGGACCCTCGAAGGGTGGCATATGCTCCGGTGGAGCGATCCGGAAAGGCAATCCAAAGATACAAAAGTCTCGTGAATCCGCTCTCAGGAAGGAAAGGCAAACACAGAAATCCCAATAACCAGTTTAATGCACACGACGCGTTTCGGCAAAAGCCTTGTTCACGTGTGAAGTGCTGTCAAAATCACATACTGATAAAGTTTGTCACGTTCCAAAAGAGAAATAAACATAGGACAATTTACGCAGTGTAGAATACAAGCACGGCGGCCATTATTGAATGGGTAAAATACCCTTCTGTATAAAAGGAAACAAAACCATCCCCTGACATATGGTTCAGATGTATTCGAATAATGTTCATTTACACAGAGACCGAACCAACTGAGTGTGGCCTGGGGAAGGAAAAACAAAATCAAGTATGTACAAGACAATGAATATACACATGTGTTGAAAGCATACAATTACAACTACTAGAGCCCAGGTAGGTATGCAAGGCTGGAACATTTGAGAGCCATCACCAATCACGACCCTAAGTACCCCGTAGCACGCCATTTTGAAGAATTGCATTATTCCAATGTTTCTAATGTAAGTTTCACCATCCTTGAACATGTCCCCAGAAATCCTAGAGGGGGGGACAGGGTACTTTCTTTACGACAACGGGAGTCTAGATACATCATAGATTTTCAGACAAAAACTCCATGGGGTCTGAATATGGATGAGGAGTTATCGATTCACCTTAAAGAAAGTTCATAACAGTGTTTCCTTTGTGACATCAGGTACAGGGCATTGCCTTTTCCTATGTGATGTATATATTAGCATGTATGACTATAACTAGTCTTATGTCTCCTTTCTCCTACAGGCTATTTTGGGGTAGGGACAGGCTTTTCAGTACCTGCCTAACTGTTGTTATGTATTTATATTCCTTTTTACTTCCTCTACTCCTTGTTAGGATGTGCAACAAATGTTATTTGTTTTTAACTTTCCGTACTTTCAATCGTCTTTTGTATTCTCTTTTACTTTTTCACAAGAGAAAAGGAAGGGGCCCAATTTCACGTATTCACCAGCACGGGCAACCTACCCTTTTCATCCGGAATAATAACACGCTTGGCACATCTTTATTCTATGCTGTCACCAGTAATGTCCACTGATATTTACACGTTCCAGGTTGGCCTAGTAGTTCGTTATTGTGGAAACATTTATCTGACACGTATATCCTTTTTCATTTGTGTTTGTAAGATCTTCTCATGTTTTCTACCTAAACATGGACTGGCCCCGTTACACTTGTACACACTAGGTGTCTACTTTTGCATTTCTACGTACTTTACCACATAAGTCATGGACTGTATTCGATAACTATACATACCTTGTATTTAATTTATCACTTCTGTCATGTTCTGCCACATACATTTGCCTTATTTGCTTTGAGTGGTACATTTTTGTACCTACTTCGTTATTTTGCAGAACATTGTACAGAGGTTATATGTTGAACCGAGGCACACTATGTGATCACCACGTCCAGCCTTGCATACCTACCTGGGCTCTAGTAGTTGTAATTGTATGCTTTCAACACATGTGTATATTCATTGTCTTGTACATACTTAATTTGGTTTTTCCTTCCCCAGTTGGTTCGGTCTCTGTGTAAATGAACATTATTCGAATACATCTGAACCATATGTCAGGGGATGGTTTTGTTTCCTTTTATACAGAAGGGTATTTTACCCATTCAATAATGGCCGCCGTGCTCGTATTCTACACTGCGTAAATTGTCCTATGTTTATTTCTCTTTTGGAACGTGATAAACTTTATCAGTATGTGATTTTGACAGCACTTCACACGTGAACAAGGCTTTTGCCGAAACGCGTCGTGTGCATTAAACTGGTTATTGGGATTTCTGTGTTTGCCTTTCCTTCCTGAGAGCGTATTCACGAGACATTTGTATCTTTGGATATATATATATACTTGGGGGTTAAGGTTGAACCATATATGAAAGATCAGTACTACCTTCGTTTCAGAAAAAGAAAAAGAAAAAAGATATGTTATAAACTGTGTGATTGTTGAAGGTCGGACTGCCTCTTTAAAAGCTTTAATTGGACAGCTGTCCGCTTTCAAATGTCTATAAAGTTACGTTTTTTACAAGAGCAAAACGAACCCGCCGATGAGAGACAATGAGTGGCATATGATTAAGACGAGTGCAGTCGAAACGCGTAATGCCTGTTTTTCATGAATTAAAGCAATTTGAACCAGCGCTGTTGGTGTGGCCTGAACTACGCTGTTTGAAGAAGCGTGTGTTGTCCTATGGAATATTCAAAGGTGTCTGACACACCTTAAACAGGCCCCGACCCGAGAGGTAGTGGCCCTCCCTTGTCAGGTTTTTGGTGCAAGCTAAACGCTTTTTTTGGAGGGCCCTCCGGCTGTGACATCGACATGATTGAAGTTTTAATGGAAGGGCCGCGCTGAGAGGCCCACCGTAACTGAAAGAATGATCCTTCGAAACAGCCAGGGTCTGCATCCAGAACTTTTTCTGAGCACTTCGCGTTCAAACGGAATTTGCCTGAAAGGCTGATTACGAGCTTACAAAGAACTTGGTGGTAGCGAGACTCACCTGATGCACTGTGACCGAGGTATGGAACTTTTCCTGTAAAGCAAATATTTGCACCAGGCACGCAGTGAAGCAAGTGGAAGTGTTGCCAAGATCGACATTTGAACTTTATAAATTAAATGAGGAGGCAGTCATGCAGAATTATGGGAAATGCAGTCCCGTCATTTTTACAAAGAGGTGTGTAATATTCTGAAAGAAGGAAAACGTTTATTGGACACCACTTGGGGGTTAAGGTTGAACCATATATGAAAGATCAGTACTACCTTCGTTTCAGAAAAAGAAGAAAAAGAAAAAAGATATGTTATAAACTGTGTGATTGTTGAAGGTCGGACTGCCTCTTTAAAAGCTTTAATTGGACAGCTGTCCGCTTTCAAATGTCTATAAAGTTACGTTTTTTACAAGAGCAAAACGAACCCGCCGATGAGAGACAATGAGTGGCATATGATTAAGACGAGTGCAGTCGAAACGCGTAATGCCTGTTTTTCATGAATTAAAGCAATTTGAACCAGCGCTGTTGGTGTGGCCTGAACTACGCTGTTTGAAGAAGCGTGTGTTGTCCTATGGAATATATATATATATATATATATTATCTACTGGCGGTCGCCAGTAGATAGTTATAGTTACAACCTAGTTTCCATAGGAAATCTCAAAATTCTATTTTGAATAACTTTGGCGCCGGTTGACGAATCCTCGCGAAATTTTCTAAACTAATGGGGCGCTCCGTTTAGCTCCTACCCTGAAAGTCTCGGGGTTATTCGTCAAGCAGGGGCCGAGATAAAAGGGGGTCCCAAAACGCGTTTTCCCCATGCATTTTTCCATAGGACCTTTAGACACAGCTACAGCCCGAACGGCTGAACAGAATTACTTGAAATTTGGCAGAGAAGTAGCCATAAGGTCAAGGAAGTGCCTTTTGCAGGTCTGGTGTAAATCTGTTCAGTATTTCCTGAGAAAATAGCATTTAAAAGCATATATATATGTGGGCGGAGCCTAACCACACATCTCATCCTGAGATTTGATTGGCTGTCAGCACTTCATCCAAGAAGTGTTGGCAGCCATCTTGGGACCAATATACATGATAGCACCTCATTAAAAAGCATTGCAGTTAATAGAAGGTGTTAAGACTTTAGTTACATTATAAATCATTTGTTGATGGTACCATACTCATTTTTGGAATTGTGGTATGTTCTAAGGTGATTTCACCATGTGAAAAAGCCTTCTGCTGGGATATCATGATTGAGAGAAAAATATTTTCTCATGCTTTTACCACAGAGGTTTGGAAGGTGATCTATAAGCTAAACTGAGAGCTTATTTTCTGTAAATTCACATTATCTTTCTCAGTCATGTGAGAATGAAGTCTGACATTCTCAGTAAAACATGTACATCCAACAAGGGCAGAGACTGTCAGTTGATTCCTTTGTGTTCTACTGCAGCTTCCCATAGTGTTCCAAAGAACTACTAGAGCGCTAACAGTCCTACTTATGATAAACGTATGGCATACCTGAAGCCATCTTGCTTGGATTAAAGTGGTAACTCTTAAAACAAAATGAGGGGGTTCATTTTTCCATAAAAAGTATGATTAGTGCTGCAGAAAGAAAAATTAGGGCACATTTTGAGTGACTTCTCAAATCCTCTTCTATTTCATTAAAACATTCTGACATGCAGATTGAAACATGCACTTTCAATACCAGCAGCAGTTTTCCCTGGTGAGCAGTAGCTTTACTACAGTGATCTAATGAGCAAAAAGAGTGCTAACATTCTGAATTTATGGCAAATGTGTGACACATCTGTATGCCTTCTTGATGGAATCTAAGTAAAAAACTGAAAGTATTTCCTACTGAGGAGACTGCAGTAAATGAGGAAATTAGGAAACTTCATAACAAATAAGTCTCCCAAGATGGCCACCAGAGGCAAAAGAGCCCAAATGTAGCCCAAATATCACCCAGATGTAGCCCAAGTATAGCCCAATGACAGAATGTCCCAGAATGTTCTTAAAAACAACTAGAGCGCTTACTGTCTTCATTATGACAAAAGTATGGCACACCTGAAGCCATCTTGATTGGAATAAACTGGTAAAACTTAAAAAATTTAATTTAAAAAGGAACACAATGAGGGGGTTCATTTTGCCATAGAAATTATGATTAATGCTGAAGAAAGAAAATGAGGGCATATTTTGAGCGACTTCTCAAATCCTCTTCTATTTCATTAAAAAATTCTGACATGCAGACTGAAACATGCACTTTTAATACCAGGAGCAGACTTCCATGGTGAACAGTAGTTTTACTACAGTGATCTAATGAGCAACTAGAGTGCTAACATTCAGAATTTATGGCAAATGTGTGACATATCTGAATACCTTCATGATGGAATCAAAGTAAAAAACTGAAAGCATTTCCTACTGAGGAGACTGCAGTACATGAGGAAATTAGGAAACTTCATAACAAATAAATCTCCCAAGATGGCCACCGGAGACAAAAGAGCCCAAATGTACCCCAAAATCACCCAGATGTAGCCCAAATATAGCCCAATGACAGAAGTGTGCAAAACACTTACTATTTTGTGTTTTTGCAGTGTTATATAGTGCAGACTTGTCAGGTATTGTAGTGCTTTACATGAGCATTGGTTACATCTCACAAGAACAAATTCATTTTGGTTGTAGACATGGGGAGACTAAGTGATTTGACCAGAATCACAGAATGTCGAGCTGAAGCAGAAACTTCAACCTGGTTCCCCAGTTGCAAAGTCTGCAGTTCTGGAAGTAACACCACATCCTCTCCCCTAAGTGCAACATTTAATCAAGTGGTCAACTGGATAAAAAAACATAAAGATAACAAATAATTTAAAAGTGCTTTGTCGCTATTTGAAAACTCAGAAAATATGTCCTTATTTTAGTCTTTTAGAGCACTAACCATAATTTTGATGCCAATAAGACCCTCTCATAAATGTAATTTCTAAAGGAAATGCTCTAGGTATTACAGTTTTGATTACATCAAGATGATGTCAGGCGTTCCACACTTTTGTAATAAATATAGAATGCTAGCAATCTAGTTGTTCATTAGGATACTGTTGAGAGGCAGAGGCCAGGGGCACGGACTCTGAAAATTGAAGGCAGGTAGGAGGGTGCAAAGGCAACAATTTAACCACACTGAGCAGGCAGGAAGGGCCGTGGAAGCACAACAGACTATGGAGGGCAGTGGAAAGGGGGGCAGGGGCAACAAACCAACAATACAGAACTTGCAAGAGAGGCTGTGGCAATGTAATAGACCATTGTGGGCAGAAGGAAGAGGCAATGGTAGTACAACCATACATGCCAACAGACCCGATTCAGCCAGGAAACGTCCAATGTTTTTAAGCTCAAATGGGCTTTATTTGATCTGTCTCCTGTCTACAATCTCCTCTTTTTCAATGTAACTCAAAGGGGAAAATCAATACCCCAGTTTTTTTTTCAAAATCTCCCTCTTACCAAGTTCAAAATGTTCGCAAGTATGGTACATTGGATCATGGAAGGAAATGGGATAGTGACATGGACTTGGATAACAGAGGACAGGAGGGACATGGAGAGGTGCACCAAACTGATCCTGCAGGGCAGGCATCAGGGTTTGCAGCAGCACAATACACCACATAGGGCATGCAGGACGGGAGTGCAGCACAACAATCCATAGAAAGCAAGAGGGAGGGGACAGGACCATGCACATGGACAACAGAGAACAGAGGGGCAAGAGGCAATGGTAGCTAGCTGACCATAATGGACAGACCGGAGAGAAAGCTGCAGCATAACAGACCATAAAGGGCAGGAGGGACGGATCAGGGGCATTACAATAGAACAGACAAGCCAGGAGGGAGGGAGTAGGGGTCTGCACATGTAAACAGAGGGCTGGGGGCAAGGGGGCAGGGCAGGAGCAGCAAGATAGCCATGGAGGTCAGGCATGATGGGCACTAGAAGCAAGACACACCATGAAGAGCAACAGTGAGACTGTGATGGCATACACACAGACCATGGAGGGAAGGTGGGAGGGGGTCAGGGGCAGCTAACTGACCACCCAGGGAAGGTGGGAGGGGCCATGGCAGCACAGAAGACCATGCATGGCAAGTGGGAGGGTTAGTGGCAGCACAATGGCTATGATGGGCAAGAAGGAGGGTGCAGGGGCATGCACAAAGGACGATGGAGGATAGAAGGGAGGGTCAGGACCTGTGCACAGACAAAGTTCAGGGGAAGGGGCCTCACAACAGAGCACACGGGGCAGGCAGGAGGAGCAGTTGCAGCACAACAGACCAGGGAGGGCAGAAGGGTGTGGCAGTACAATGGACCATGTAGGACAGGAGGAAGAGGATAGGGGCATGGCATGTGGACAGGCAGGGTGGAGGTGGCAGGGACAGGTTACAGTCATCTGACAATGCTAGGCAGGTGGGAGGGGAGTGGCAGCTCAACAGAACACTCAGAGTAGATAGGAGTGGCAGGTCCATGGGACATGGTGGGCAAAAAGGATGGAGCAGGGGCATGCACAAAGACATCGGAGGGCAGGGGGAAGGAGAATAGGGGCAGCAAGCTAAGCACAGAGTTTAAGCAGGAGGTCAATGATGGGGCATAGAATTGGGCAATGGAGGGCAGGAGGAGTGGACTGGTACATCATACTAAATTGAGGGCAGTGGCAGCACATCAGACCATGCATGGCAGGAGGGAGGAGGCTAGTCCATGGATTCACACAACAGAGGATAGGGAGGAGGGGGATGGGGCAGCAAGCTAACTGTTCAGAGAAGGCGGGTATTAGGAACTTTATTGTTTTTAAAACATTGTGTCTGTGCGAACTACTTAAAATATGCAGCATAATCTCACTGTTATTCAGGAAGAAGAGGACGTTTGTGACTGTGACTCCGGGCTCACTTGGCAGAAATACCCCCTGACCCTCCACCCCCTATCGCAAAATGTAATGCCCGTGAAAAGGGTAGGGGAACACAGTGTTATATAGAACATAGTCCTGAGAGCACGATTGAAAATGAAAACTAGATATAGTGTATGGTATAAACTATGCACCAAAAAGTGTGATATAAGATGAACCGGGCATGAAATATAATATGCAATACATTGTGCGCAATGACAGATTCATTGGAGAGCGTGAGATAGCACAGGCACTAGCGCGTGCTATGCGATATGCGCCTTGGAGTGTAATATGCACAGGGCAGTGTTGTGTAACCTAACTAGTCTCTAAAGTTGTAATATAAAATATGTGCTGGGGAGTGTAACGTTGCATATGCACTGTGACAAAGATATGGATCCCAGATTGTAATATGTATGGCATAGCACTGTGCGTTATAACATAGGCATCGAGGAAGGCACGTTAGATGGGGCAATATAACCCGTGCGAAGACAAGAGTGGCATGACATATTCACGGGGTGGTGTTACAGTGCACATGGGCTAGAGAGTGTCATAGCATATGCACTAGCTAGTGGAATACATCACAGAGGTGTGTGGTACTCGGCAGGCAATGTTGGGTGTAACACAGCATTGGGCTCTGTCAGGAGCGCGCTGTGACTCTCAAGTGATGTTCGTCCCCTTTCCAGAGAGTAAAATAAAAAGTATTACACATCCGGCAGTGGATGTGTGTTTTATTAACCGTGAGGGGGGTTTCTTGCATAGTTTTGGTCGAATTTTTGTCGAATCCCCTTTGAATGGCTTGGTGTGCATGTGTATTAAATGTGCCCGTCAATAGCTACCCATGTTTGTATAAATAAACGACAAGGGCGTCTACCGGGATTAGGCACGGTAGGGCATCAGACATGTCAGAGTTTCACTAGTGGTGTAAATACATTCCACGTGGATTCATTGCATGCATAGTCGCCTTTTAATGAATATCAAGCAAATCGTCATGGTGATAGGTACGTACGTTTTGTCCAGCATGTCCTAGGTGTGTCTATAAATATATATATTTTAAAAATAATAAAAAACAGTGGCCGGCCCTGGGGATTGGGGTCAAAAAAATATAATTAGGAGAAAGGCTCCGGGGGATGGGGTCATCAGGGCCAATAAATTAGAATAAGAAGGGGAACCACACAGCTCCCCTTCTTAAAAAATTAAAATAAATAAAAGACTGGCATCGTGCCGGAGGCCATGCCCCCTTCGTGCAGCACTCTGCAAACGCCCCCCCAACGGGCATCTCCAGTATGCGCCAGGGAGCTACGCTGCAGACAGGTGTTCTGAGGCCAAGCCCCTTTTTACACCTCTCTGCAACGCAGCTCTGTGGCGCTTACTGGAGGTACCTAGTGGTCTAGTTTGACCCTAGGGACCCTTAGGATTCAAGGGGACTTAATCTCTCAACTTAGAACAGCCACAGGGGGCGTTTACACAGTGGTGAAGGGAGGGGACGGGGCCTGAGGTGACGTGTGCAAACACGCACTATGGCACGTTTTAAATTGGGGATATAATTTCCCTTCAATACTGAGGGCCCCTGGGGGCTAACTAGCCCACCAAGTGCTTCCAGTAAGCGCCACTGAGCTGCATTGCAGAGAGGTGGTCCAGGCCGTGCCACTTTTTACACCTCTCTGCAACGCAGCTCTGTGGCACTTACTGGAGGTACCTAGTGGGCTAGTTGGACCCTAGGAACCCTCAGGATTCAAATGAACTTAATCTCCCAACTAAAAACGGACACAGGGCGTGTTTACACAGTGGTGAAGGGAGGGGACGGGGCCTGAGTTAACGTGTGCAAAAACGCCCTGTGGCCTGTTTTAAGAGGTAGTTTTAATCCCCATGCCCTATTATATACTAGGGGCTTACAGAGGAGATCATGCTAATCACAGGGGGACCCCAACGCATAATGTTCCCTAGTGTATGTAGGTGTTTTCACTGTATTCTAAGTGCCTTTTAACATAGCACTGGCTCTAGGACTGGTTAGTCAGACTCAGTTACCACCAGTATCCGTCTGAAAAAGTTGAGGGTACAGGATGATTTTGCAACAAGGCTTCTTTCTGCTCTTCTTTTTGTTCTTTCTGCACGTTATCCTTCTTCCTGCACTTATCTTCGTATTTGAGGACTTCTGTTGCTTCTTTCTGCACTTCTTTTGTTTCTTTCTGTGCATTTTTTCTTCTTTCTTCACATGTCTTATCTCTGTAGGCATAGTTAGAAATTAGCATTTAAAAAACCTTTGAAATTCACAGAAAAAAACATAGGTTTCAGGCACGTTATAGTTAGGAATTAGCATTTAAAAAACCTCAGAAATTCACAGAAAAAAACATAGATTTCAGGGGTGTTATAGTTAGCTGGACTTTCACTTGTACAAAACCATTGAAATTCCCCCGTTATAGTTAGTTCAGCTAACTATAACTCGCGCGCCCGCAATGCACTGCTGATGGCGTCACATATTACATCACTCATGACATGGTCAGTGACATCACTGATGACATCTCAAATGACATCACTGATGACATCATCCTTGTGATAGAATGGCAGACCTCCTCTCACCCTAATATAACCTTTGATACACACATTCAAAAATAGAGACAAAAATTTTCAAAACAATGGACATACCAATACCAGTTACAACAACCTCTTCAGTAATTCTAAGATCCACATACACATCCACTCATTCACCAACAGTCCTATACAGTCACTCATACATGTATTCACTCATCATATGTACTCGTACACCTATACATCCTGTTACACAATGCCACTCATCCATAGAGTTACTCACACACATAGTCACTCATGCTAATAAAGAATCAAACATACATTTACTTGCATATACAGTTATACACACACCACCACACTTACTTCTACGGAAACATACACATACTTAGTCTTTTAAACAATCACTTATAGAAACACATACTTATTCATACAGGAACTCTTTCAATCTCTCACTCTCACATATACTCCCATATATACACCAATAGTCACATATACTAGTTTAAAACATATGTAGTTACTCATAAAGACACTATTGAGACAGTCATTCACTCACTAACACACCCATACACACACTCGTCCACCCATACAGTCCTGCACACATGCTGTCTTCAACACATACAAACAGTGAGTCACTCATTCATACACCTATGCACTAGGTAATACCCCCCACCGAACCATGCAGACACTCCGACTGATACTCAAAAAACCAACTAATAACCTATATAGACACCCATGTAGCTACTCACCAACCCATGCAGCCACTTATACAAAAAGTGAGAGACTGATACAGATATTTACATATTTAAACATTACTCACTAAGCCATGTATTCACTATGATACACTTAATCAGTCAGGTACACAATCAATTTTTCAAATACAAATCATCCATTTAGACACTTATATACCCATTTATTCTTCCATCGACCTTGAGATATACATATATAAAACATATTTAATTTTCAGAAAAACACACATTCACTGGATGATGTCATCAGTGATGTCATTTGAGATGTCATCAGTGATGTCATGAGTGATGTCACTGACCATGTCATGAGTGATGTAATATGTGACGTCATCAGCAGTGCATTGCGGGCGCGCGAGTTATAGTTAGCTGAACTAACTATAACGGGGGAATTTCAATGGTTTTGTACAAGTGAAAGTCCAGCTAACTATAACACCCCTGAAACTTATGGTTTTTTCAGTGAATATATATATATATATATATATATATATATTAAGCAAACTAGAAGTGCAGAAGTCAATTCATGGTATTTCCACATAATTTATACTCCAAGATGGTAGTGACTGCAAATACAAATTCAAAGTCCTTCCTCCTTCTGACGCGTTTCGGCAGTAGTGCCTTATTCATAGGTATGAAGGTTTGCATTCCCTGGTCACAGGTGCTTTCAATTCATTTTGTTACGTGACCCACTGTTAATGCCATTCACGTCCCAGGATGCATTTCTATGTTACTTGCTAATGCTTGAATGTCCAAAGTTAATCACCATTAATATTGTATATTTTGTTCAGTGCTTCCAAAAAGTAAAGTGGCTACCTGCATGTTACAAAATGAAAACGTGATCCAGGTAGGCCTTATCTCAATTAAGACAGTATCACATAAGGTAATCTCTTTCAAACCTACGGAATCCAGAATTGCCAGGGAAAGGAAACCTCTCCATTCTCGCCTCCAATGCGTGAAGTATCAGGCAAAATCCTTTCATTCTGCACGGGGGCAAGCGGGTCATGCCTCCCAAATTACAGACATTGCCCAGAACATGTCCATCGTCGGGGGACCCTGACCCTACAGGGCGGCCTCATCTGACAGGTCCAGAGCATCCTGTTAATAATAACAAACAAGAGAAGTGCTGAATTTGCATTTGTATTTGCAGCCACTACGGTTTTAGAGAATGAATTCTGTGGAAATACCGAGAATTGGCTTCAGCACTTCTCTTGTTTGTTATTGTTAACGGGATGCTCTGTCCCCGTCAGCTGAGGCCGCCTGCAGGGATCCCCCCCCCCCCCCTCCGATGGAGATGTTCTGTGATATATATTTCTCATTCTTTCTTTTGTGGCATTGACTGATTGTGGATGCTGCAATTTGTCCACACTAAATTAGTCATGACAAGGGGGTTTATCCATCTTCCCTTCGGGAAATGGGTTCTGCAGGTCTTATTAGGACTCCAGCACGAAAGCTCTACTTTTGATTCTTTATTGTCAAAAACAACATAGATGTTATGACTTCTATCATGCGTTTGACCCCCTTATGGCCATCCAGTCTTCTTTCCCCCTTTTTATTTTTAAGGGTAAAGGGTTCATGTCTGTCTTCTGACAGGAATTTCCTAAAGATTTTTACTCTTTTACTCCAATGACCGATTTTCCCAGACTTGTAAGTTGCTTTTACTTATTATGCTCTATGCCAGAGGTCATAGTCTCTCTTAAGAGTCAAGCTCTTGTTTTGCTATTACCACCTACACTTGGTCAGTCATTAGCTGATGGGCTGGTTCTCTTTGAGGATTTTTGTGAGATTAATTTGCAGACCCTCCTCCGTGGGGTATAGTTATGGTATTTAATTCTAAGTTAAGGAATCTGAGGCTAGATGTCTATATCAGATGGAAAAGTTACTTACCTTCAGTAACACTTTATCTGGTAAAGACATAGTCAAGCTGCAGGTTCCTTAAAGCCCTACCCATTTTCCCCGCTCTGCAAAGATCTTTTGAGGTAGGGTTTATACCCTTTCAATGCTGGCTTTTTTATGCCAGTGATTACTTTTTCAGTCAGTGTTTCATCTAAACAAACTCCTTGACCTGGCCACTTAACATTTCTTTAAGTATTGAGTTCACAATACTTTCCCGAGTGTGGGTGGTTGGTAAAGTATGTGAGCAGTTTTAATGTCTTTCTTCTTTCTACGGAAAGGTTTTTGGTAGCATTTCACCTTGACACTGGTACTGTCAATAGATCATGTAATGGTGTGAATCAACTTTTAAGTGTTGTTGTTGAAGATTCTGTTGAGATAGTACTATACCAAATCATTACCATTAATGATTGATTAATAGAGGGTTGGTCTCTCCCCTTCTTTGGGTTATTCACCAAGGCACAACATTTCTCTGGCCCTGTGTTCAATTTTGCTTTATTGGGTATTTTCTTCTAAGATCCATGTCTTCTATTTTCATACCATCTGTGGTGTATTTTTATTGTTGTTTAAAAGATTTTTTATTCTTTTTTGGTACACTGTTTCCGCATCCAGTTTAGTAGTGGCTCCACGTTCTGGCACGGAAAAGTTTCACAGTAGAAAACTGATGACCGCGTGCCGGAGGGGACTTTTAGGGCTCCACTGACGTCCTATCGGTAGACCACGTCACTATGGAGCCGTACGACGCCGTCCCCCGGTGTGCAGAGGTACTGCTAAAAAAATCTCCAGACTGGCTCTTGGGGGAAATTCTAAGTTAAGGAATCTGCGGCTAGACTATGTCTCTACCAGATATAGCACTACCGAAGGTAAGTAACGTTTCCTACAAGTGTGCATTCTTTTCCACACCTTTTCCACAGTCGCATAAAACAGACATTACAAGTTATATAGTGAATACTACTAAATTGTAGTAATTTAAAACGCACCATCTGTTTCTATCATTCAAAAGTTTGAATTATTGGAGTAAGAGACGGGGGGACCCTTCGCACTTTTCTATTGGTTACCATACATATCCAGTGAATTAGAACCTTGGAAATATGAAAACATAAATGCAATTCGGGCATGGAAGTGAACGGCTTTTCCTTGCTGTATTTCACCACATAAATCAAGTAAATAGCACCATCTACTGGTCAAAGTTTAAAAAAAAAAAGAGACATTCTCTTAATTTTATTTTATAAAAATTCCGATAGGCCCATATCTGTGTTTACGGTTTTCTTGGCTCAAAGGCTTAACCAATAGATCCATTCGAAATCTTTTCAATGTTTCTTCGTTTTATGTTATTTAAAACTATGTCAATGGCATAAATTGAGAACCGTGCAGTCCTAGTTTGTTTTCTAAAAGTGTACAAGTATAGTAGACGTTAAATCGGCTTTTTAAATTGCACAGATATGTTCGGAAATACGTGCCTTTAGACTGTGTACTATACTTCAGATATATTTCTTCGCCCAGGGACATTATATTGTCTATAGTATTTGTCTTATGAGATTAAAAAGTAAGTAGGCTATCTCGTTTTTAACACTTTTGTATGAGTCAAGGCAGCTTTAACTTCTGGTGCTTGCGTTCTTGTTGCATAAATCGCTTGGGTATCGATTTTTGTTTCTTCAGTAACTTGTTCAGCGACCTACAATTTATTTTAGCTCTTAAGAATTCTTAAAACCGAAAGCTGTCGCTCAGTTGTTAATATGACATGAAGAGAGGCATGTTAGATGGTGTTCGAGGCAGTTTCCTTTCTATACTTGTAGGTTTCAACCTGATCGTACATTTTCCGAACAGGTATGTCTAGAAATAGAGCATTGCTTTTGCTTTTCTTTATGGTTACTTTGCTATTATAGAGGTTATCATTAAAGTGAAATCAATATTCATCTAACACTTTCTCTGGACCATTCTTATTTAGGAAAATGGTTTCGATATAGTATAGCCATATACAAACCTAATTTACATAGTCATGATTTATACATTGCCATACATGTTTTTCTTTCTACCAAGCCATGGCCAAATTCTCCTTGGGTGCAGTAAAGTGGTATACCATAGACACTACATGGCCCTGAAGGAAAAATCTTTCTTGAATACAAAATAGTTTTGGGACAGAACAAGGTGAATAATATAGAGGGCACCATTATAGAATGCTTAGTGTAAGTGACCAACCAGGACTTACGGGAATGACTGTACCACCACCATGTCATCTTTGTGTCTTTCAGAGGTGTATAAGGTAGCAACATCCAATGCCACAAACCACGCTGTTCCCCAATGGCTGGTGTGAGAAAGTGGATTATTAGTTGCTGTGAATGTTAGTCCACCACAAATAATAATGGCACTATTCTTTTTTTATATTTTTGTGTCATAATGTTTTATTGGAACAGAACCATACAGCATATGCCCAGTTTGGAACAAAAGTGTATAAGCAATACAATGCAATTCTACCCTGTTCAGTTTGTTGGTTTCCAGTGCCAATCGTGGAGCGTTTTGAAGAGACAGAACTTTAAATGGGCTGCCTGGGTACCCCTGTTCGGGGCTTCCAGGATATCAGCCCAGTCCTCCTCCTCAAGGCTTGTCTGTAGGTGGACCACCCATTTGGCGCGAAGGCTGCGTAGAAGAGGTTGGGACAAGAGGTGGATCGTGTGTGTGCTGTAGAGTCCCGACATTACTTCCTTGTGGCGGCCCCAAGTAGTCAGGTGGGCTACAACTGGTGAGGATTGTAAGGACCATGGAAGTGGACCTAAGTAACAGCTCAGGCAGTGATGTAGTTGCAAGTATCACCAAGTCTGCCCTGGGTGGAGGCCAAACTACTCCCTAAGATGGACAAAAGGCTTCAGATCTCTGTCGAGCAAAATTTGGTCCAGGGTGTGTTTGCCCGCCTCCATCCAGTGGGTCCAGCTTAGAGCCTGACCATCAATAAGCAGACCTTCATTGCCCCACAATGGTGCTTTATCATGCAAGCATGGGTCCACCCAGAGTAGGTGGTGAGTGCGTAGCCAGGCCTTTTGCGTGGCCTGCAACACAGGGCGCGAGAGGCGTGGCTGGAGGGTATGGTCCCCATAAAGAAGGCCAAGTCCCTCACCTCCAGAGAGGAGCGATCCTTCTGTGTGGGCTCACTGCAGTGGGTCAGGGGTACCAGGGAGCAAGTATGTTACTTGCAAGAGGTGGAGAGCTAGGGTGTAATGCTCCACTGATGGGAGGCCCAAGCCTCCACACGAGCTGTGTGCCATGAGTTTGGACGCAGCCAACTGGGGCCACCAGGAGCTCCACACGAAGACCGGATCTGGGAGTCAATGAGGCGTAAAGTGGTTAAAGGCACCAATACAGGGAGAATACCCAATATGTAAGTGAAGCGCAGCAGTGTGACCATCCTCACTGCCTGCACCCTGCCCCACATGGAGAACCCCATAAGGGATCACTTTTCAAAGTCCAGTTTCATCTGGGCTATCAGAGGGTCCACATTGTCCGAGACCATCCCGTCCGTTCCTCTATTAACCAGTATCCCAAAGTATTTGAGACACGAGGACTTCCAGCGAAAAGGGTAACCATGGATCGCCACCTTCGTGGTACCATTTGAGATTGGTAGGGCCTCGCTCTTGTCCCAATTTACTTTGTAACCGGATAGGGCCACAAATTATCAATGACTTCCAATAGAACAGGCAGGGAACGGTGGAGATATGTGAGGGTGAGAAGGACATTGTCTGCATAGAGGTAGATTTTGGATAGTCCGCCCGCGAGGGAAACCCCCGCAATATGTGGCAAATAACTGATAGCGAAGGTCAGGGGTTCCATGGCCAAGAGAAACAGGAGGGACAGAAGGCAGCCCTGTCGGGTGCCCCTCCTGATCTGGAAGGGGTCTGAAGGAACGCCCCACAGTTAACCTGGGATGTTGGACAATCATACAGCAGCCGCACCTTGGCGAGGAATTGGTCTCCCAGGCCGAATCGTTTCACGGTGGCAAAGAGGTATCCCGTTTGATGCGGTCAAAAGTCTTCTTGGTGTCCAGGGAGAGGGCTACCCCGTCGACCGGAAGGTCCTTGGCCACCCAAAGGGTGAATAGCACTATTCTTGTTAGTTCCCGTAAAGGTTTCAGTAACTTAAACCTGAGCTCAACCCCTGGTATCTATGGCACAGATCAGACAGGCTTAGCTTAAGAAAATGTGTAAAGCATTTAAAAGTACCAAAACAGCTTAAAGTCAAGAACACGCGCGCAGTAAAAATCCTGCTCCTATTTATGAAAATAGAGAATATTGTAATGAATAAATTGACACCAAAACAAAAAAAATCCAATAATTGGGTCTGGAGATATGAATTTTTAAAGTTTTAAATAAAATTGGTACCAAATATGTGTACAGCGCCAACTACGGGCAGACCGAGAAAAGGGTATTTTTAAAGATTTGATTCAATGGAGCATGGGTGAGATACAAGGGTCAGGTTGGTTACCCTCAGAGTTACCTTCTGAGTTATAAGATTTTTGAGAAGATAGTATCCTAAGCAGGGCAGCTCAGCAGGCTGGATCTGAAGACTGGATCCTTGGTGACGGATGTCAAAGGACGGTGTGTGAGTGAAGCCACCAATGAAGGTGGGAGTTCACGCCCAGGAAGCCGTCCACATTTGGTCTGGTGAAGATTGCTACCTTTGTACTTACTCTTTTCTGGAAGTAGGATTCCTTCGGAGGGGTTAGATTGCAGCATATAGCCAGAGAGCGTTCAACATCATTGGATGCTGGTCAGCATTAGGTCCACGGATTCGCATTTGCTGCTGCGGAGAAGAGCGTAGCTGGAGCTGCAGTGAAATCCAGACCACTGGCGAGGCAGCCTTGGCCGATCGGCTTGGCAGGTTGGTCCTGGTCATTTGTTGGTTCTCCAGGCAAAAATCCTTGAAAAAGTTTCCAAGTCCCAAGTTTTAGGGCTAGGCAGGAGGAGTACACCCTGACACTTGCCAATAGTTCCAGGAACTCAGGAACAGCACGTTGGGGGGGAGGGATCACTCCAGCATGATCCATGGCCAGTCCAATTCTAACTGGTCAGCTGGGCTCTCTCAGGAAAGTGGGCTTCTTGCATCTTTTGTATCTCTGTAGCTTAACAGGTCAGCCAACTGACCTTTGGAGTCCACTCCTTAGTCCTGCTTCAAGTGGGAGCAGATCCCGCCCTTAAGGTTCTCCTCACAAGTCACAACAGCAGGTGTAGCCCTTCTTCTGTATTCCACAGTTGTTCTGAAGAGGGTGCCCAGGCATACCACATTTATGCTTGGCACCAGCCTGTCTGTGGAGGTGATGCCTGGTCCTCTCCCTGTCCAGTAGGAAAAGAGTTTCTAGAGTTAACCCTACTCATTTTTGCAGCATTTCTTGTGTGCACTGCAGACAATCCCACAGTGCGCCTCTCTAGCCAAAACCAACATTGCAGACCTTTTCTTCCCCTGTGCAGATCTCCTGTACCGACCTTAGAGGTGTGGCCATGGAAATGATCAAACCCTACCCTGTGGTCACTAAAAACAGGTCCTGGGGCAGCCCTCTTTCACTGGATTTGATGCCTGGCTGGCTAGAATCACAATAAATGGGGGAGCCCAGGTGTCAGCTACATCTTCCTGTGACAAGGCACACCCCATTGAAGCTCCTGGGCACTGCCCAGATGGTCATCCTATCAGGGAAGGTCAACTTCTCTCCATATGCAAGGCCTTTTGTCTCTGGTCTGGAAGCCCATTCACACCTAAGCAAGGAGATATTCAGCTCCTGTGGGACAGTTGGAGCTCGGGCAAATGGGTTTCTAGGGGTTTTATGGAGGCTAAAGGTAACTTTTTAAAAAAGTGTTCAGGGCTCAATGTGAAGCCCAGAGTGCTCCGTTAGTTGTAGTGTCAGTGAACAGCCTTAGACCCAACACAGAGGAGTGTAAAACATTTATTGCACAACTGTGATTAAATAATGGACACACGGCTCAAATAGGAAATCCACACTAATTTTAGAAAAATATACTTGTTTGTATTTAATTTTAAGACCAAGATCCTTGCACAAAGGTAAGTACATTTTTAAATAAAATACTTTTCACATTTAAAAATCAACACTTACAATATTTTCTGAACAGTTTAATGTTATCCTAGGGGGAAAACGATATTGTTGTTAAACAGGTAAGTATCACGCTTAAAGTTCCAGTCTTGGGAACCCAAGGTCAGCAATGGGCAAGGGTCACGAGAGTACCAAAACTGCGGCACAAGGGCGGCTGGGCGCAGAGGTCAAAATCTGAGTTTGGGCCAATATGTTTCAACGGAGACTGAGGGTGCTTGGAGCCACACTGCTTGCAGGAAAGTAGATCGTTTGCAAGGGGCCAAGCTTTGGTGGTTAGCACAGAGGGGCAGAAAGCAGCACCAAACATACAGGTGCAGGGGTGCCTTTAGACGTCGCATTTCTTCTTACCGGCCTGGTTGCGGTGTGGGGGGACCCTTCAGGTTCACACTGGAGGAACTGTTGTGGAGGTCAGGAGAGGTGGGCCAGCACTTGATTTGGGGTCTGGATCGCTAGGGGGAGTTCACTGGGCAGGATGGCCACCCAGACTCTGGCCGTGGGGTGTGTAGTGGGCAGGAGATGCTGATCCACCTGGATCCTGGGTACTTGTAGTAGGTTTCCTCTGGACAGGGCCGCTGTCCTCTGGATATTGAAATCTTTTTAGAAGGCAGCAGTCCTCTCAGAGTTTTCAGAGGTTGCTGGCTGCAAGACAGGTCGTAGGGTTGCGTAAGCTGGAGACCGACCGACCGGCCGGTAGGGCTGGGGCCAAGGTAGTCGTCTATGCAGGGGTGTCTTCTTTCTTCTTAGGTCCTCGTAGATCTAGGTTCTAGGTCTGAGGGAACCACACAAATGCTAAATTCAGGGGTGTTTTAGGGGAGCAGCAGGTGGGGCCAAAGGGGACATTACCTTTGGTGACTACACCCTCGATTAAGCCAGCCTGTTTTTTTATATTTTTTCTACCATTTTTTTAGAAACAAAACAGCATCGATAATGACATTACATAGACCTCTCAGCTGGAAAGACGTACATTTTAGTATTGCACAATAGCCTATCAACCCTCAGTAGCACCAGAGACAACATAGAGCGAAAGGCTGGTCAGTATAAAGAGGGTTACAATTGCGTCTTCGGGTCTGGTAGCACCACTCGTACTCATTATACTCATTGGCCCGGAGGTTTATGTCCTCCTGTCTGCGCCTGACTCCTCCAATAGTGCCTGTCTCTCCCGTCTGAGTTTTACTGTGGTAGAAATACAGATGTTCCCCCCTGTATTTATTCCAACGTCCCCACTTTTGATTCCATTTTCGTGGGCAACCTCTACCTCTATATACAGTTTTCACCGCTACACTGGCGTGATCCATGTCCTTAGCCCAATCTCACCAATGTGGTATAGTATCCACCCCCCATTTCTGGGCAATGTTCCTTTTCACTATGCTCCACTTCATGGTGGACCACGATTGTTCAGCTTGGGTGAGGTCTGCTGCCTCCAAGATATTAAGAAGGCATAATTGGGGAGTCGGATTTATGGGTGTATCACAAGATCGTGCCATTTGTCGGGTAACGTCTATCCAGTAGTGTTGTATGTGGTGGCTTTTCCATATGATGTGTATGAATGTACCTGTTTGATTGCAGTGACGAAGACAGAGTGTATCTGGTCTCCTGCCTAATTTAAATAACAGTTTAGCATCAAAGTACACACGATGGAGAATCTCAAGTTGGATAAGCCGGAGTCGCATCGGAACTACTACCTCTCGGGGGGGGGGGGGAAGCCAGCGCTTCAATCCAATCCTCGTCAGTCATTTTCCCCAGATCCGCCTCCCAACTAGCTCGCAGTTTCTGCATTGGATCAGCCCGGTTATTGATCAATTTTTTGTACGTTAGGGAGATGGCCTTGCGGTCCATTGGATCCAGCAACAACCTGTCCTCCAGAGGAGAGGAGTCTGGGAGGGGGACGCCTGGGAGGACACAGTCAATGGCATGACTAATTTGAAGATAACGGAAGTGTTCTGATGGTGCTAGCTGATATTTGAGTTGGAGATCTGCAAATGACGCCTTCTTGCCCTTAATCCACATATCCCCCACCGCGAAAATACCGATCATGTCCCACTTGTCGAACCCTGCACAAGTACTCAGTCGTCCCAAGATATCGGGTTCCCACAGGGGGGGTAGCCTTCGTCAGGCGCCCTTGCCATCCCATCTGCCATTGGACCCCGTGCCACACTTCTACTGTACGGGCCGTGGGGCCAGTCAAGCCTAATTTCTTGGGGTGTGAATATAGTGCTCTGTTGTAGCCGCCTTTCCCCATTAACCACAGATCTGTGCGAAAGCTAGGGTCAGTATGGGACCCAAACACCCATTTATTGATGGCAATTAATTTCAACGTCTGGTAATAAAAGCGCATGTCCGGCAACCCGATGCCCCCATCGTACCATCCCATAGTGAGCTTGTTTATGGCTATTCGAGGCGGCCCGTTATCCAATAATAAATCTCTAACTGCTGCATCAATCTGCAAAAAGTAGGTTTCGGGGACCGGGATGGGAGTGTTTTGCAAGGCGTAAAGAAAGCGTGGCAGGGCGAGCATCTTGAATAAAGACGCCCGACCCAAGAGAGTAAGAGGTATTGTCTTCCAGTGGATGACATCAGATTTAAACCTCTGCAACGGGCCCATCAGATTCTGTTCATAGAACACTGCTGCGTCGGTTGTTATGAAGATGCTGAGGTATTGGAAACCCTGGATCGCCACTGAAATGGTGTATCCCCGAGTGTGGCGGATCACCCCAGAGGGTATACATCTGGGATTTGGACCAGTTTATCTGGTAACCAGAGTGGGCCCCAAATATATGGAAAATGTGGAGAACGCGGCGAAGTGAGCGCGTCAGCGAGGTAAAGTAGAATGTCGTCCGCATATAGCGATATGCGGTCTTCATGGTTGTCTGTTTATTTAAGGCCTCTGATGTCTGGGTCCCCTCTGATCCAGACTGCTAAAGGCTCGAGGACCAGGGCAAAAAGAAGTGGTGATAATGGACAACCTTGCCTCGTACCATGACAAAGGGGGAAAGAACCCGAACGATGGTTATTCACTGAGACGTGGGCAATGGGAAGGTTAAATAAAAGTCTGATCCGCTCAATCAACTTGGGCCCGAGAACAATAAGAGTCAAGACCGCAAACGGATAATCCCACGCCACGGTGTTGAATGCCATTTCTGCGTCAAGTGCGAGCAGGATCGCTTCTTCCTCTATTGTCGCCACACGACCCAGCACTCCGTGGACGCGCCGTAAATTACGCGCCGTGTTGCGACCCGGCATGAATCCCGACTGGTCAGGGTGAATCAAGTTAGTGAGATAAGGGAGTAGACGGTTGGCCAATAGTTTAGCCAAGATTTTGGCCTCTACGGTTATCAGGGAAATGGGTCGGTATGATGTGCACTCGTTGACTGGTTTACCGGGCTTGCGGAATACTACAATGGTGGCCGCACGGATATCGGCCGGGAGGAGGCCAGTGTCGTAGCATTCGTTATATAGATTCAGTAAGTGGGGAGCGAGCTTCACAGCCATGGGTTTTATCAGTTCGATCGGAAGCCCATTGGGGCCCATCACCTTACCAGCCCGGGTGTCTTGAATGGCTTTCTGAATCTCCTCAACCGAGATGTCCACATCTAAGGCCGCTCTATCTTGTTGGGAGATGCATATTACCTCGATAGTGGCCAGGAGATCCGCCGCCCATGGTGCTTGTGAGTGCTGTGGCATGGTGTATATTTGCTCATAGTATTTCGTGAACGTCTCCGCAGTGCCCTGAGGATCAGTGATCAAAACGTAATCTGGCCCCTTGATCGCGCGCACCCATTTCGCCAACTGTTCCTTGCGTTCCAGCCATGGCAATAGTTTCCCCGTTCGCTCGCTCTGTTCATATATTCTATGGTGGGTGGCGAGAGCATGCCTATTAGCTTCCTCTAAGAGCAGTTGTTTATAGTCTTGTCTCTTAACATTGAGGATATGTTGAGTATCCTGATCGGGGCTCTGCGAGGTGGTGCGTTCAAGATTCAAGATCTCAGTTTACAATTTGCTCACTCGCCGGTAGTGCTCTGCCCTATGGCCCACCATAATTGACAGCGTTCTCCCTTTTATCACTGCCCCATATGCGCCCCAGAGCGTTATCGCTGACTTCACGGACCCTATATTCTCCTCAAAATAGTAGTCCGTGTCTTTCCGTAAGTTATCTCTTGATGTGTGGGATCTTTAGCGCCCAGGGCTGGATCATGATGGGGCCTGGTTGCACCGCGCGGCGAGCTCCGAAGACTGCCGTGACCGGTGAATGATCCGACACTCCCCTCGCAAGACAAGCGGAATCTGTGAAGTCCTGTATGTATTGTACGTGGGTGAACAGGTAGTCAAGGCGTGATTGACTGCCATGCACACCGGATTGGAACGTGAAGAGTGTGTCATGGGGGTGTGACCATCTCCAGATGTCCACCATCCCCAGAGCTTTAGTAAAGTCATGTAGTTGTGAACCGTGTGTAGAGTCACGTCTGGGCGGGGATCGATCTATTTGGCCATTCAATGTCAGGTTAAAATCACCTCCCATCACCAATGTACCCTCGGATAAGTTCAATGATAGCACACCTATTTCTGCTAGTGTCATGCGTTGAAGACCCGGTGGGGTATATACCGAGATAACATTGAGGACTCTGCCCTCCCAGATGCCCGAGCACACTGCATATCTACCCTGCGGGTCAGTCCACGTACTTTGTAACACATAAGGGCAGCCTTTTCGAAGGAGGATCCCCACCCCTCTGGACCCCAAGATAAAGCCCGAGTGTGCAACCATACGATAGCCCTTCCTATCTAGGGCTTTACAGGAGTTACCTATTAAATGAGTTTCCTGAAACAAAATCCTATCCAGCCCCTGACGGTGAATATATTGTAGCACTATTCCACGCTTAATTTTGTCCCCTAGCCCGTTGACATTCCATGTCATGAGTCTAAGTCCCTGATCTCTTGCCTAGTATATGTTTAATGGAGTGGACGAAGTGTTTATGGTGAATGAAACCCTCAACGGTGACTTTCTGTGGTGCTCCTATTGTGTTGCAGCGCCCCACAGCTCTTTGAGACGTGAAATCAGTCTATTTCGTACTGCTGCTTTAAAACCACAAAATACATCCCCCCAACAAAACAAACTCCAACATACCCAGTTGTGCAGTAACTCACCCCCCTCCCTGCATAACCGCCCGCCTCCCCCAACATGCAGAGTGCCTGTTGCCCACCCATGAACTATTCTAGGGAACGTGACCTACCCCACTCCCAACACAGTCACAGACAATCAATAGATTCCTCGTCACCCGACACCATCCCCAACAGTGTACATAACACCAGGCTCAACCCAGATGACCAACCATCACCAAGTGGAGACCCGGCTCAGGGACCCATTTGTCCACGGTCCCCATATAGGAAACGATCACCATCAAGTGACTGAATATGAAGTGAAAACATACCAGCAATAGTTTAAAATAGACATTCAAACGCTGAGTCAGCAACCTAACGCAACGACAAGTGATGACGCTTCACCCACCAAGGAAGCCCCCTCCCCCCTCTCGATCAGAACCGTACTAATTGCTCTCACAATTAGAAGATTAGACTTTCGAGTCCACCACCAGAGGCTCTCTAGGGAACTCTCGGGGACCGAGGGTAACAACACACTGTCTTACCAGCGTCCAAGATTAGTGCCCCCCTGTTTGTCCATGGGAATCAGAGTCTGGATGTGGAGGAAAGCGTCGCTGCTGACGCCAATCCTCAGCCCCGTCAGCCGCAGAGGAACCCTTCTTTACCTTCTTTTCCACTGTGCGCCAGCCCTCCAGCCAGTCCCATGCATCTTCCGGGCGAGTGAAGAACCATGATTTTCCTTTGGCTTCCATCCGCAGCTTAGCGGGGAACATCATTGCATATTTAACATCTTGGTCACGGAGAGCCCGTTTCACCTCCAGGAAGCTGCGTCTGTTTCTGAACTCTCAATGTGAAATCGGAAAGAACACGATTTTGCTGTTTTCGATGGTTAACAGTGGGGCCGCCATTGCAGTTTGGAGAATAGTGTCTCGGTCACGGAAATTAAACACACGGGCAAGCAGTGTCCTAGGGGCCGCCCCCAGCCTGGGTCGACCTCCCGGCACTCAATGAGCTCTTTCGATCGAAAAACATTTGGAGAGTTCTCGGGGCTGTAGATGCTTGAGGACCAATTCCTCAACAAAAAGGTCCGCTGCTTGCCCCTCTGCGCTCTCTGGAATACCTATGATGCGGACATTGTTCCGGCGCATTCTGCCTTCGTAGTCATCCAGCTGTTGGGCCATTGCTTCGTGGGAGGCGCGCAGATCAGAGACCTCTCGCTTGAGAAGGCAAGCATCGCTGCTCAGGTGCTTGGTCATGCTCTCCACTGTGCCCACACGCTCAGCGATTTTTATGTATTTTTCGCCATGATTTCACGGATCAATCCCACGTCAGTGGCCACTGTGTCAATCCTCGCTTCGAGGGATGCTTTTATGGCCGTAATCGCATCTAGGAGATCACTATTCGTGGGTTCTGCCGTGTCGTCTGGGGTCGCCACCTCGCCCTGATCACCGCTCTGCTGTTTGTGCCAGGCGAATTTCTCCAGCTTGGTATGTGCTGTCATTCTGGTGCAAGCCAGCCTGTTTTGAGAGGAGGCATAGACCTAGCCCTGATTGGAGGGGTTTCCCCATCTTCAAGATGGCGGGGACTAAAAGATGTGCTTAACTTCACCTCGCTTCCCCCACCTTAGGAGTGGAGTGGCAGAGGTGGGCTCGCCTCCTATTCTCCTAAGTTCCCCCCCTCCCAAAGTGGGGGTGTAAACCGGGGGATGCCATCTGCTGCAAGCAGCAGAGGCTGGGGGTCGCATTATAAAGGCGGCAGGCCGTTGAAGCTTACCCTTTGAGCACTGGCCCATCCTGGGGGAGGAGGGTGTAACACCTCTGCCCAGGTTGTGCATTATTTCTGGTCTCCGAGAGCAGTCGCTCTTCATCCAGGGGTTCAGAAACATGTCTGGTGGTGGCTGGCTGCCTACTGTCGGTCAGAGACCACACCAGGGTTGGTAGTTTTTCAGATGGCACTTCTGAGTAGCACTCGGAGTACATGGTACAAAAAAATCTTACACTGGCATCAGTGTGGATTTAATGAGGAGTAGTTTGGTACCAAACACTCCTGTGTTCAGTGAAGCCATCATGGTGCTGGGGAACTCGAGTTGTTCAATTTCCAGCGCATGTACTCACTATGGCTTCACTGGCACTTAAAATTTATAAGAAATGGACCCTAATATTGTTGGGGCATATCTGCTCATGCAGATATGCCCTCACCTGTGGTATAGTGCACCCTTTCTTAGGGCTGTGAGACCTGCTAGAGGGGTGCCTTACCTATACCTTCAGGCAGTGCTGGCTGGCACAACACCCAGGTAGCATGCAATGTCAACTTTTTCGTTTTCTACCTTACAGGGGCATGCAAGCCGCAAGGGCAGTGGCATGTTCCCAGTGAGGTCTGTCCCAGAGGATCCTCTTCAGCTCCCGGACCCTATGTACCTAGGGTACCATTTACTAGGTATATACACCAAAAGGAGTAGGAAGTGATAAAAAACTCTGACAGTAGTGGTGGCATGTGAAGTGTATCCTAATACTGCCCTTTCTCACACCGTGGTATGACATGCTTCATCATAGGGCTGCTACTGTACACCCCTGTGTATCCCATGCTAGGGGTGAAGCAAAGGGAGGGGGGAAGACTAACAAAACACGTAAACAATAGAAACAAATAGTTTCAGCAAGTGACTGGTAGCTTGGAGGTGTCAAAATATGCATTCCTAGACCCTCCGGCCAGGGTTAAAAGAAGTGAAGGATGGTGGTGATTGGGAGAGGTTATGTGCACCTTACACCCCTCCTTACTCCCATTGTGTCAACATGTTTCGGCCGTGTAATTGTGCCCATCGGTACGGGTCACGCCGGCCTTCCTCAGGACTCTGCTGGTCCCAGAGCGTTAGTTTGTATCTCTCACCTCAAGATGAGATCAGAGCGATCAGACAGAGAGGTAATTCCTCTATTGATACACAAGTTTACCCCTATACCATGCTAAAAATGGCGGGAGTCAAGGAGAGACCCCCTGTAGTCACACTTACTCCAAGGGAGTGCTCCTCCGTAGACTGCTTGCCCTCTCTCGCCATGGAGTTGCCAATTTACCATTTGCTAGGGACTTAAAGAGGGCAGAAGTACCAATTGTGAATATGTTCGGGGAAGAAACCTTGGCACAGGCGACATGCTTGGCCGAGACTTTGTGCACTACGATAGAAACCACATCAAAAGCAGCCAAAAAGTGGGGGCTAACCATATAAAAAGAGGCACTTTCTCACAGCTCTTAATTTTACTTAAGCGAAAAACCTGAGAGCTTAATTTTATAATAACCTTTTTTTGAAACCCCAGATTGTGAAGGTGTTGTCTACATGTGTTTTTCTATGTAAAACTTTGAAAAGAAGTGAACCCTTTTCTACCTCAGGCCTCGCACTTCAATATCATTCAGTCAGTTGTCTAGTTCTAGGTTCAACAGGATTGTCAGGGCAAGATTAGTTTCCTGAGTCCTTACTGGAAGAAATTCCAATCATGCACTGTATGTATTTCATTAACATTTAACTTGCACACTTGTATATACTTATGATTCACATATCAAATGTTCTACATGCTTCCTGCCGCTCCTTCTGTCTCTACTCTGTCTTTTCCCCTTCTCTCCTATCCTATTCCCCGGCTATTTCTCATTTGCCTCAATTTCCCATATATCTATTCCTCCCTGTGTGTTTCCCGAAATATGTTGTCCCTTTGCCTTTCCCACGTGTCTGTCCTTTAATATGACGGACCTCACTGATGGAGACGTATAGTTGTTTACGTCGTTGTGTCCCTTTTCTTGCCCTTTCTCTCCTCTCTTTTCTCTCTCCTTTCCTTTTCCCCCCTTCACTCCACAACAACCCACTTCTCAGCTACTCCACAAACTAACAAAATTCCCCTTCCTATGCCTTCTTCCTTTTCTCACTGACTTTATAAATAATACTCTTCTTTCTCTGGGGGGGGGATACACACCACCCTCCTTCCTTGTAAACTATGTATGTACAGCCCTGCGGAAGCCCCAGGCCGGATGGCCGTGTAAAGGGGTGAAATACGTGTTGGCTGTCTCTTCACTCACTCTTACGGATTGAGTGACAGTACTATCATAAACAAATTACAGAAAAAAACAGTACGTGTTTGGAATTTTTTCCAGTAAGGACTCATGAAACTAATCTTGCCCTGACAATCCTGTTGAACCTTGCACATATTAGGGGGTCAGGGCTTTTTCCCCCTGTCAAGGTCCAGAATCAAAGAAGAGAATCTTTCACTCATTATACAGCGAGTAAGGGATCGGGGCCGCCTACCCCTCATCTCTAAAAAGTTGTCTAGTTCTAGATTGGACAGTGCAAATTCCATTTAACTTATATCTGCAAGGTGTCGCCACTCACCCTTTTCATATGGTTCAGAACTCGTAGGCAAGGTTTTTATTTAAACTTCCACGCTCATCCCTAATTTCTTATAAAACTTACACTAGTTTAAAATTCACAAACATATTACATTTAAGAGCAATTGTATTTGTTAAGTACACCGCTGTAGCTGTACCAGAGTTAGAACCACTAAACCAAGGGTGATCTATACCATCTGGTTTACAAGACCTCAATGCTGGGTAAGGCCCATTCTTCCAAAGCCATGTCATTGGCAATTATGACATTATCAGGTACAGCATTGGCTCCAAGACAAGACAATATGAGAACGCAGGATTTATTAGGATTTCATGCAAGAAACTTGCTCAAACAGCAACATTTATAGTTTTAAACAAGTAGCCAAAATGGTTAAATAACAGTATATTTGGCTGAGAAACACTCCCTAAAGTCGATTAAATAACCTACATTAAAAGAAAGAAATTTTGTTCCAGTGTAAACAGTATACTCCGCACAAAAACAATACTCTTCTTTTATGAATCATAGCAGCCTGCACTATTCCATTCTACCTAGCAGGGCGACAGTTACGTAATACGTAATTAGTTTTTCTACACTGTGAGGAAGATCCTGAACACATCCCTGTTTTATTTAGAGCATTGTTTGGCTATTAACAACAAAATGCTTGGTAGTTTTTAATCTTCATGTTATCGTCTTTGGACGTTTTCTGTCTTTTGACACCTTTTTCTGTTATCAAAGGTCTGTTTTTCCCTATGATCTTGGAAAGGTTTTCACCTCCCTGTTTTCCTGGCCACTATGCTGACACTGTTTGGTAAATGCCCAGCTTGTAGAGGGAAATGTCAAGAAATGAAGTCCACAGTGTCTGTGTGGTGCGTCTTCTAGACTCACTCAATCATGGATTATGACATAATTGTCGGAAACTGTCGTAAAGGTGGCAAAGAGGCGACTGACATCGAGGAACATGAGTTCGACCTAGAGAGACACCCACATGCCAGCATTGACAGGTTCATAGTTTTTCGGGGTTGGCGTTGATGGATATTTCGACCTTGGAGGGCTCCAAATCTCTCACAATTTGGAAAAACCTGTGGTGGAGCCTGGCAAGAAACCAAGGAAGAGAGCTGTTCCTTGGTTGTAGCAGTCTCTTTGGGAGATATTGATCAACCCCACATTCCTGCGGCACCAACCTCCACAACCTCTTTTTGTTTTGAGACACCAGAACCTGTTTTTTTTTCTCCATCAGCAAGAGCTTGGGTACAGAGATGATTATCTAAGACTCCATAGAGAAATCTGGATGTTCTAACAAGAGGTTCAGATAGGAAGAAAGAATACATTTTCCAGCCTAGACACTGTGGCTCTCAAAGGTCTGCATCTCTCAGTCCAAGTAGTAGTAGTCAGCATAGAACATCATCTCTTTACTAGAGTTCTGCTTCATCTACCTTTGTTGATTGAAAAGAGTTTTCACCAGCTTCTGTGATCTACTCCTTCTAGGATTCTTCGACAGATGATAGTGTAGCCTTCTGTGACATTTTTTACAGGGTAGTTCAATATACAGACTACAATTCCAGATGCTAATTCCACTGCTCAACTGTGATGACCTTTTACTTTGGGACTCTGAATCAATTCATCAAACATTTTCCAAGAGTGAAGAGGTGGGATTACTTGGAAGACTGTCAAGGAGGGCATGTTCACATCTGACAATATTATGGGTTTAGCAAGAGACATGGCAGACCTAACCACAGCAGGATTTTGTCATGGTGTGCGTGTGCGTGTGTGTGTGTGTGTGTGTGTGTGTGTGTGTGTGTGTGTGTGTGTGTGTGTGTGTGTGTGTGTGTGTGTGTGTGTGTGTGTGTGTGTGTGTGTGTGTGTGTGTGTGTGGCGTTCTTTCTGACTGAGGTTCTCTTTTTTTAGTACGAAGTCTGACGCTGAGACCTTAAAGTCTGTGAGTTTGGAGAGAAAGAAAGAAATCCCTCTGATTTAGTGTCCTTCTTTCTGTACGGGAAAGTATCATTCCCATATCCCTTTTTGGAAAGGGCACTATCAGTCTCTCCAGGAGCAAAAAAAAAAACGTCTAGTGGGATAGGAAGTGTGCTGCAGCATTCTGCCTCCACAGGGAAGCCTCCAACCAAACAGTGACTTCATCAGTGTGCACAATGAGCACCCTGGTGAGCGGTAATAATTTCTCTTGCATGGCAGTAAATCACAAAAGACAAGTGGATGGTAGATATTTTGCAGATGGGTACAAAATCAGGGTTTCCATACTACTGCCTCAAATTCTGCAATGTTGTAATAATACAGTACACTCTCCACAGCACTATCATTCACTATTTGTACAGTCTAGATAACAAGACAAAGCCTATTAACAAGGAGAGTATGTAAATACCTCTTTGCAGTTAATGCAGGTTTTCGGATAAAGTAAGCAACAAAATAGTTTGGTTCAAATGAAAATGGCTCATTGATCCAGTTTGAAGTTTGCAAACCCTTCTAGCTGAAGTAATCTCAACCAAGAAAGCCGTCTTCCACGAAAGGTGTTGTAACGCTGCTTTGTGCACCAGTTGAAAAGAAGGCCCCATTAATTTAGAGAGCACGTTTTTCAATTCCCAGGAGGGAGGTTGTCTAACTGATCTCACTCCTGAGTGAATATGTTGGCGGAGCAAGCTTTTTGTCATGATTTGTTTACTTAAAGATTCAATTCAGTTACCCTGATGGTGTGGTTTAAGGTGCGTTAGCTTGCTACTCAAATTTACCATTTATGAATATCAAAGGGAATCCCATAGAAAAGAAGGAAAAGTTACTTGTAATCCTAGTTCTCTCTGAATTAATAAAAGCTCCGTTCATCTCCCTGCTTACTGTTCACAGATCTTGAATTTGTATCGGCAATTGGATATTTCCCTTATACTCCAAAAGCAAACTGCCCGCCACCCTGCTAGATAGAGTGATAAGCTGCAGGTTGCTAAGGTTCTAAAATTGTCACTATTGTTTTAGTACAGAGTGTACTATTTACATTGGTTCACCAGTTTCTGTGTTTTTATTTTATTAGAAATAAGAAAGAATAAGAACTAGCATTACAAGTAAGTAACTTATTCTTCCCTCTCCTCCAGTGATCGTGCTATTGTTTTCAATGCATTCTGCTCACACCCGGGAACCTCCCCTAGCATGGCTCACTATTGGACCACAGCTGCTCGTAGGAGCCTAAGAGTGTGGTATGCACACCACTAACGTTCAACTGCAGGAGCGAGAAGAAGAGGAACGCCGACCCTCCTTTGCTTGCCGTTACAGTGCCGCCAGAATGGAATCTCCTGTTTCCTCTCCGCATACCCTGCAAGATTGATCACCTACTGACTTTAGAATGGCCTTGGCAGCAAGAAGAGCGGCGATACTTTCAAGAGAGTCAAGCCGACATGCCCATCTTTGTCCCCAGCTGACCTGCTGTCCTGCATCCATTTTTAGATCATGCAATTTTGTATTTATTTTCTGGTTGAATTTTATGCATTTCAAAATGTACTTTATATTCCTGCTGATCAATTGGTGAGAGATGGTTATATTAGGATTGCCGTTTGTCTTGATCTCTAATTCAGATCTCTCTCTGCTAGCGCTTTTTTCTTTTTATTGGTGTGACTATTGGACATTATGGGTTTTTTTTTTACATGTTTTGTATTGTATATTTGAGTTTCTAGAAGAATCGTTCTCGAAATTTAATGAATATTATTAAAATTTATTTCAGCTTAAAATGTGAGCACAAATTACAGTTTACGTGTAATGTGGCACTGGGCATAGTCGGATTACTACGTTTTTGTTCTGAACATTCATAGTTTAGTTGGAAATGGTGCTTTGTGCATTCATTGGAATTTCCTCTTAAATCTGTTCGCTCCTGCTTAATCCTATTGTAGAGATCATGAATACAAAACTGCAAACGGAACCATATTAAGTGGTGTCATGAAAGTCACATATTTTTCTCTGCTGCTATTAGTACTTTCACTGTGCTATATATGAGTATCAACGTTATGTCTGCTTGCTGTTATAATGCTACATCTATGCTTCCATGTGAGCTGATAGAATTCAATCAGAGTAACTGTAATTGAAAATTCGTAGATGTTACCATGAATTTGTTCGTTAAAACATTTTTTCGTAATAAAAGTAGTTTATAAAAATGTTATTCTGTTAGAAACAAACGTTTCAGTATTTGCTATCGTCAGTGAAGTTGCCCTGCAAATATCATGGATTGTAAGATTTGTTTTTGATGATATCACTATTTTTTTTTAAACTGATTTGAGATTTTTGGTACCGCAAAGCGTATTTTTCATATTATTATTTTTCCACCTTTACTTATGTAGGATTCCAAACTTCCTTTACCGATTCGAAATACACTTTTGGAACTTTTTGGACAAATTGAACGAGAGTTTGAGAACCTCTACATCGAAAATTTGGAATGTGAGTATATTGGCCTATATGTTTAAATTTTCATTGAATGATATTCAGCCTTCTAATCACTTTTACCACTTCCTCTTCCCCTTCACAAAACACTTAAACATGTACACGCAGTTTATGTTCAGAGATAAAATGGTTCAGGAGTCATAATCTTAAGTGCCTCTTGAGGTACGAGTTGGGTTATGCAGGCTCTCACCAAGTCAGGTGCGGGTAGCTGTCCAGCAGTTGGAGTTGATGGCCCTGTTATGTCCTTAGCCCTCTGGTGATGTAGATGGTCAGGTACTCTTCTCTTTAGTCCAGCTAGGTTGAAGTGGTTGGGTATATTTGTAGGGTAAGCTGAGGGAGGGGTGGGGGAGTAAATTGAGGAGATTGCTACTTTGATAAAGAGGGTTGAGGGAGCAGTGAGTTACATGGGGAGTAGGAAGAAGATACTGGATGAGATAAGGAAGTCTGAATGAGGGAGAGTCATTAAAATCGGGTTTACACATAGTCCAGAGACCCACTGTTGCCCATCCTAAACCTGCTTCTAATGATTCCCCCTCATTCACACTTCCTCATATCATCCAGTATCTTCATCCTATTCCCCATGTAACTCTCTGCTGGAATGTAGAGAGTATATGAGATGCTTCATTCTACCTGGGGGCGTTGTTGGATAGGATGCACCTATGGATGGAAGTTGACAGGAAGTAAGCCTGTTCAGAAATAAACTGATAATGGGAGACCAGCCTTCCCAGTGGGATATTTAACTTCCCAACACCAGTCATTAAGAAACTATGGAATCCAGCCTAGAGCAGTGATACAGCTTACTAAAATCATGGATTGTTATAGGTTTATAAGCTTCAACCTTGAATGTCAAAACTCCAGTCTACTAGAAGATGCAGCTTCCCAAAAATGAGTGTATGGAGGTGCACTCACTGTAATGGCTGAGGTGTAACTCACTGGAAGGGAGAGCTTCCACTACAAGCTATAGGTATTAGGCACAGCCTCTAGAGAATACATACACTGTAGGACCACCTCAAGATAGTGGAGGGTGAACCAGGAAAGTGTGTTTAATAACCACTTGTTTGATGGCCAGGAGACTGTGAGTCAGAGTGGTGAGGGAGGGAATATAATGGACAGTGAGGCTTACTCCAAACAGAAAAGAGGCTAGGAGCGTCTGAGGAGACTTGAATAGCTTTGCTGGAAGAAGAGGCGGTGCGGTGTAAAGGGCTTTTCTGAGGACAGCTGTCAGATTGCAGTGCTGGCTGGGTGCCTGTGAGTACTTTCTGATGGATACATCTGCCAGTGGATTCCTCACCTTGTGAATATCCCCTGCGCCTGCAAAATTCGTAAACTTTTGTAGCAGTCCACGCCGATGAGGTCGAAGACTACGTCACAGAGACACTGCTCCGTTCGCAACTCCGCAGACGTCACCGGCTCCATAAGAAGACCTCGTCGGCGTGATGACGTCAGTTCCCTTTTTTCCGCGCCGTCGACGCCAACGGATTTCGGGAATCTCGATCTGTAGCTTCACTGTTACTTTGTGTTTCTACTGGATTTCTCTGTTCCTTTTTCGAAAAAAATGTCGACCAAGAAATCGGGCTTCAAGCCCTGTCGTGAATGTGGAAAACCTATGTCGATCACGGATCCACATGACGACTGTGTATGGTGTTTATCATCTGACCAAGATGTGGATGGATGCTCTTGCTGTCGCAAGATGAGCTCCAAGGCTCTCAAGGAAAGGGAGGCGAAGCTTTTCATCGCAAGGATGAAAAAGGAGAAGAGAGGAAGGAGGAAGTCGAGAACGAGGTCGAGGTCACGGTCGAGGTCGGCGTCGAAGTCGACTTCGGGGCATGCTTCGAGATCCAAGAAGCACAAAAAGAAGAGGAGACATTCTTCTCGACGTCACTCTGACAAAAGTTCGGCTCCGAAGTCGCCTACTCGACGCCGTAAGGACTCTGTGTCTCCTTCGCCCGTTCCGGATTCGCCTACTGGTCCTTCTTCTCCAGTGATTTCACCGGTTCATTCTCCGGCTCCATCTCCGGCGCCGGCTCCATCTCCGACGCCGGTTCCATCCCCGGCTCCGTCCCCGGCTCCGGTCGAGGAGTTTCAAGCCCCGGGTGAGCCTTTGTTACCACAAATTCCACCGTTGGCGCCGGTTGGCCCGAGTCCGGTGATGCCAGATCAGTACCCTGCGTTCCCTTGACCGGGTCAGGACCCCACGCATTAATTAAATGCTATGTACGGGGTGTTTTCGAGAGCCATGTACTCCACTGGTGCACCTTCGGGTCCGATGGGTCCCATGGCCTTCAGTTTGGGGGTGCCTCAAGCCTATCCACAGGCCCCCTTCATGCCATTTTTTCCGGCGACGTCGTCTTGGCATCTACCGGCGCCGAGGACGTCGACGCCGCTCGACCTCATTCGACGCCGGCTGCTCCTGTGGATCCACGTTCGACGCCGGCTCCGGCGCCGTTGGATTCGAACACGGCGCCGCCGACACCGCTTGTACGAATCCGGTCCAGGAGGGAAGCTCAAAGGGTGCTTGATGAGCGAAGGTACCTTCTGGAAGAAGCAAAAGAGGAAGAGCTTGTGGAGTCTGATGAAGTTTTTGAAGAACTTAAAGAGGCTAGTGGATTGGATTTGTCTCCTGAGTGGGAAATTACTCCACCTTCCGATGAACCCTCGAAGGATGTGGCTCCATATCATGCAGTCATTAGGAAGGCAGCTGAATTGTTAGATCTTCAGTTGCCTACTACTGAATTTAAATCAAATATTCTAACGGAGGTACTGAAATCTCCTACTACAGTTTCAGAGCCATTATTGCCTTTTAATGAGGCCATTATAGATCCTGTGATGTAGGTGTCGCATAAGCCTTTTTCTGCTCCCGCAGTTTCTAAGACAGTTGCTAAGAGGTATAGGGCAGCTCCAGGGGACCCTGAGTTCTTAACATCACATCCATCGCCTGAGAGCCTGGTGATTGTGCTTAGATTTCTCAAGGGCCTTACAAACAGATTTCCTCCTACTCCCTTTATTGTGCCTCAATGGGACTTAAAACTTGTCTTGACTTATCTTATGGGTTCTCCTTTCGAGCCCTTACACAAGTGTCCCTTGAGATTGTTGTCTTTTAAGACGGTTTTTCTCATTGCAATCACCTCGGCAAGGAGGGTAAGTGAGCTTCAAGCTCTAAGTTCAAAACCCCCGTTTTTTGACCATTCATGCTGAAAGAATGGTACTCAGGACCAGGTCTGCATTTCTGCCTAAGGTGGTAACTCCCTTCTATCTGGGGCAGTCCATTACCCTTCCTACCTTCTATCCTCCCCCTCACCCTTCCAAGGAGGAGGAGAGACTTCACCGTTTGGACCCTAACAGGGCGGTGAGCTTCTACCTGGACAGGACAAAATACTTTCGAGTGGATGACCAGCTCTTCGTGGGCTTTGTTAGCTGCAGGAAAGGCAGAGCGCTGCACAAGCGCACCCTTTCCAGATGGATTGTCTTGTGCATCAAGATATGCTACTCTTTGGCTGGTAAGGAACCTCCAGAGGGTTTAAGGGCCCATTCCACTAGAGCTAAGTCTTCCACTTCTGCTTTGTCTAGGGGTGTTCCTGTGGAGGACATTTGTAGGGCGGCAACTTGGGCCTCCCTCCACACTTGCACAAAACATTATTGCTTAGACACTGAGGTGAGGAGGGACGGACACTTTGCTCGTTCCGTCCTTCAGGACTTTCTGGTATAGAAGAGTGGACACCCTCCTCCTGGAGTGGGACTGCTGTGGGAATCTATTCACAATGTGAGGAATCCACTGGCAGATGTATCCATCAGAAGAACAAGTTACTTACCTTCGGTAACGCTTTTTCTGGTGGATACAGTAGCTGCCTGTGGATTCCTCACTGACCCACCCGCCTCCCTTTTGTCCACCCTTGTATACCTTAAGTATATGATGGTGTTTCAAAACTTACTTGTTACTATCAAAGGCAGTGTGTTATTTCTTTTGCCTTTCTATTTATTCTCCACACTGTGTGTGTTGCTTGTATATTATGTACTGTGTATACTGTGTAAATATTGCTGTCAGTCCGTCCGTGCGTCTCGAAAGCACGGAAAAAAGGGCGGAACTGACGTCATCACGCCGACGAGGTCTTCTTATGGAGCCGGTGACGTCAGCGGAGTCGCGAGCGGAGCCGGGTCTCTGTGACGTCGTCTTCGACCTCATCGGCGTGGACTGCTACAAAAGTTTCCGAATGTTGCAGGGGATATTCACAAGGTGAGGAATCCTCAGGCAGATACTGTATCCACCAGAAAAGCGTTACTGAAGGGAAGTAACTTGTTCACTATTGTCTTGGGGTACTGCACAGTAAGGCCTGCTACAACAAGGTTCTGTGCTCATCCTGGAAGCGATGCTGGAGTGTAGAGCTACTGGTCTTCCTCCGGACTGAAGGAAGATGATAGTGCGAGGGTTGTGTGTCCTGGGCTGGGCCGTACACATGCTGCAGTGACAGGAGATGGGTGGTGTGGTCCCCGTTGCACAGTATAGTTAGATAGGAGCAAGTTGAGATAAGAGCATATCTCTCGAATTTTCCAGATTGTGGTCTTTAGGCCTACTACATGACCCATGTTAAACTGGATAACTGAACATCTACCTGGGAGATACCATAAATGCAACTGAAAGGTGTTAACACTCTATATCTCACTTGTGCCGCAGAGGGAGAGCTCTGAGAAAACAAGCAACCAGAGTGGCAAAGCATCAACACAGTTCAACTGAATGGGAAGAATTGAAAAGAAGTGCCACTCTGCAAATGCCCATAAAGGGGCAATTACCTTTATTAACTGAGTGTATACTTAGCTGAGGGTGACCAACGGCAACCAAAATCACCTTTGAGTTGAAGAAGGCTTCTATAGCTGCTGAGAGGGACAGCTATGTGCATATTTCTATGATAATGAATTGAGAGTCTGAGAATGTCGAGGTGGAGGCTAAAGCGCTACTGATAGTCATGCAGAAAAGTCTGCAGACAATTAATGGCAATAATAACACCCTAATAACCTGCATGGACCAAATTAAAAAGACTTGATAAGCCCCCTTAGTGCATTGATATGGCAGAAAAACTTTAACAAGCATTGGCATAGCCAATAGGTCTCGCCTTTTGGACCTTATAAGTGTTTAGCCATGCAACAGTTGCATAACTAAATACTTATAAGGTCCCAAAAGCGAGACCTATTGGCTATGCCAAGCGGCCGGCCGTGTGGCCGCGAAAGTGATCACGATCAAACATCAAAGCCGCCGTGCGGCCGCGAAAGTGAAAGTAAGCTCGGTAAAAGCGGCGCGCATGCCCGCGCACATGCACTGTAGCTCTAGGCTGTCCTGGTAGCACTTTTTGGTGCCCTCTCAATAAGTCTCGCCAGACCAGCGCATGCGCTGGGTCAGGCGAGACCTAAAAATGACGCTAGCACACATCAGGAAAAAGTCTAAATGGAAAAGGTGCTGGGCAGCGTTTGTGTGAAGAATGAATATTTTAGAAGCTAAATCTCTCCTAAATATTCTTCGTATTGAGCAAGATGGAGGCCTTTGTGGAGAAGCACTGTATTAAATACTTCTGTCACAAGCATTTATCACCTGTTTATTGTTGAGTCCACCTCTACTTAGCCCTGTGCCCCTTCATCCGCTTAGGCTAATAATACCTCACCTACTAAACTACCTTAAAGACCATGCTTTCATTCTTTGGTTGGCACAGGATTAAAGCAAAGCTGTCCTTTAACGGACAGCACTGTCTATTTTTTCAAACTTGACCCTTATGTTGGGGGCCGCGTGATGCACTATTACCAGTGTACAAAGAAACTGCAGCAGATATAGATTAACTAGGACTTGCTGTACCGAGCCAGCCTTAAGAATACCCCATGGTGTTGAAGCATATTTCTTTACTGATCAACAAGCTGCCATGAAGTTCTCAAGATGCGAGTAACTAAAGCGGAATATCCCATGCGTAGTGGAGCATCCCCTGCTCACTCCTCTAATGTAACTGCCAGTGAACGAGACCTGCTGCCAGGAGCATAATAATTCAGTGCAAAAGTGGCTGCCAACAGAACAGCTACCTGAAGTGTAGTTTGTCAAGTGTATATAATAGAGACTTCTAGCTTTAGATTCCTTACCTTTGAATTTTTCCAGGCGTCAGACTTGTTCTGGAAGATTTTTCATCAACAGTACCCCTTTGCGCCAGTAGGTGGCGTCGGTCGGCTCTGCACTGCGTCGTCTGCTCTGGAAGTGACGTCCACGTCACCTATATAGGTGCCAACTTGGCACACTGACGTCCGTTCTTTTTGCGCAAGTCAAAGCTGATCTGAGAGGAGAGCTACCCCTCTGCCAGTTTTTTACAATTTTTTTGACATTTTGTCTACTGTTTTGGAGGTTTTTTTCCCCAGGTGTGTCGAGGATGTCCTAGAGGAAAACGGGTTTCAAACCCTGTGGTGCCTGTCACTGCGCCATGTCGGTGACTGACCCACACCTCTTTTGTTTGTGGTGTCTGGAGAGCAACCCCGACTCTGTGGTGCTCCGATTCGATTGCTGGGCCATGTTGCCAAAGGCTTTGAAGGAGTGGTCCCTGAAGCTGCTAGTGGCCCAGCATGCGACTCCATGGACGTCACGGTCCCGGTCAAGAGGAAGATCCCGCGACCGTTCCAGGAGTCGCAAGTCCTCTTTGTCCTGTTCAGGATAGTCGGGGCATTCAGGTAAGAGGCACAAAAAACACTAGAAGTCTAAGTGTGGTTCAACTTCTCCTCGTCAGTCAGCAATAAAGGAACATCAGTGTTCGAGGCCTGGTTGCTTGAAACCTATGTAGAAAAGTAGGATCTTTCTGGCCTAGTTACCCCCACTTTCTGCCTGGTGTGAGTGTGTTTTGACTGTAGTACACTGGGATCCTGCTAATCAGGACCCCAGTGTCTGTGCTCTCTCCTCAATTCATTGGTAAGTACTTTATACACCCCACATTTCGTATACTGGAGTACCCCTGTAAGTCCCTAGTATATGGTACTAAGGTACCTAGGGCATTGGTAAACCAGGGCTCTCCCATGGGCTGCAGCATATATTGTGCCACCCATGGAAACCCATGCAAACTGTCTGCAGGTCTGCCATTGCAGCCTTCGTAAAATGGTGCATGCACTTTCACTTCAGATATAAGGTTCTCCTTATGTCACTGCACTTAAAATCTATATGTCACCCTTAAGGTAGGCCTTACAGCTCACGGGCAGGGTGCATTGTTCTAAGTGTCAGGGTACCTCTGCAGGAGCAGAGACACCTCTACAAACCCCAGAGTCCATTCTCTGGCTTTGTAAGACTTGGGAAGCCATTTTAAGGTATGTAGTGGACACTGGCAAAGTCAAGATGTCCAGCTACATAATGGCTTCACCAAACCTGGTCATGTTTAGTACTAAACATGTTGGAATCATGCCACTACACCGATTCTGGTTCTAGTTGCATGATCCCATGTACTGGGGGCTTGTTAGAGGACCCCCATGTACCTGTGTTGCCTTGCAGGGTCTGAGTGCAAGCCAGTGCTGCTGCCGCCGATCCCAGACACTGTTCTGCCCTTGTTCTGCTGAGCTCAACTTGGGCAGGTGAAGGCAGAACAAAGGATTTCCTGTAGAGGAGAGTGTGACCACCTCTCCTTTAGAAATTGGTGTCCTAGGCTAGGGTCGGGGTGCTTCCGAGCGCCTCCAGACTACTTTGAAAAGGCACATTTTGTGCTCTCCTTGCATAAACTGGTTTGCCCCAATCCAGTATCCCATGGCACCCACTGTGGCGCGAAACTACACAAAGGACAGGGGAGTGACTGTCCTCTGTCCAGCTCCTCCCCTGGGAGGTGCCCAAAGCTCTGCCAGGTGGCCACTTGATTCTGCCATCTTGCATGTTAGATGGACAGAGGCCCCTGACAGCTTCTGACTGGTCAGTTCACCAGAGTAGCATCCCTGACCTCCTCTGATAGGAGGGTCACCGCAGTTGTAGTTCTATCCCTTTCTGGGTTACTTAAGGGCTTCTCTGAGGTTGGTTCCTTAGATTTGTCCAGACTAGCTTCTTGTGGAAATTTGCCCAACGACTCTTCTGCTGCTGGACGGTGTACTCTGCTACTGAACCTAGCCAGGAACCAAGACAAAGACTTCTAGTATGAAGGCTCCTACTGCAACTTAGTCTCCGTGCTCTTCCAAGTTCTGCAACCTCTGTGGCTGTGCATCCTCCCGTCTTCCCCCGTGACTCTGCATGCATCAAGATAGCAAGAAGGAATCTCCCTTGGAGTTGCTCCCCTGCATCCGCAGGCACCGCAACAAAGACAACCGATCTGCAGAACCTGAGCTACTCCGAACTCCGTGGGCTCTACAACATAGGTGGTGATTTTCCTCAGCCCCCGAGGCCTGCTCTCCCCTCTGACCAAGTCTGAGGCCAGCAGTTCGAGTTGATGACCGCCTAGTGGATCCTGCTGTTCTACGGACCCCTCCAGGCTCTACAACACAGGTGGTGGTTTGTTGGCTCTCCAGAGACCTGGCCAGTCTTCCCTGCAACTCCCTCATACAGATGTCATTGAATGTTCTATGTGACCAGGCATTCTGTGGGGATACACAAGCAGCAATCACTGCATATTTTGCTGCTAACACTGGGTCTGTGCCCATGTGTTTCACATAATTGGAAGCCTTTTAAAGCAATCAGACTTAGAAGCAGAACAAAATCAAACTAGCATATAGTGTATTGGGGGATATATATATATATTTTTAATTGTGTTTTAGCTGGCAAGATTTTTTCTTTTTCTGCGTAGTTTACACTATCGACGGTTTCTGCCTGCTAGAATAGGACCACCTTTTTGACCTCCAGTCCGGTCCAATTGTTGCCGGTCTGGTTTATGCAGGGGTGAGGGTATATTAACAGAAGGCTAGCATGACCACGCAGCATGACTGTGTGTGGATGAGTAACAGAACGAAAATTAAACAAGCCTATAGTGTGTTGGGGGTTCGTTTTAAAAATAAATTGTTTTATCTGACAAGACTTTTACTTTTTCCTGTGCATTTGTACTGTTGGCAGTTCCCGCCTGTTCAAACGAGACTGTGTTTTACTTCTAGTCTGGTCCAGTTGTTGCCAGTCTAGTTGATGCAGGTAGGAGGCTATAGTAACAGAAGTCTGGCGCACCCAAGGCAAGCCCTTCATAGCCCGTCTGCGCACCAACTGCGCACAGCGCCGGCCATGCTGCAGGTTGCCCTCCAGAGGCCCAGGAAGATGGACATTTTCCAGTAGATACTAGGAGAAGATACTCAGAGAGCAACTCTTATCAATCGGTAAGCAGACACAGATACCTCAACCGGTTACAAGGGCAAATTGGAAGGCTCTTCAGAGGTTAGAATGCCTGCCGGTTTAAACTGCAGATTGCTCAATGCTAGTGTGTGAAGTTGGCCTGATGTATGATGTCACTAGTTATAGTGTACACCTTATATTAGTCCAAACAACCCTTATGGTGATTGGTTGTTAAGTCAACCTTATAGACCAGCTATCCTAGTGGTAGCATGGACAAGAGCAGTCTTAGGCTAAACTCTGAATGGCATGTGAAGCCAGCTGTGATACCATATATAATCCGTTGAATACCAAATGAAAGGACACCACAACAGATATATATATATATAAAATAAAGTGTATTTATTGTAGTCAAACCCTCAGCACTCTTTACGAGATTCGAGGTAAGTACAACACAGTCTTATTTAAGCATACATTAAGTCACACAGGTAAGTAATACAGTTAGGCCCTAGGGGCCACGCAAACCATATACTAAAGAAGTGGTATAAGGACCACTGTCACGGAAAAAGAATAGGCCTAGGCCTAGGGAATCGCTGGGGCTACACTACCCTACCAACAGTTAGGAAGTGGGAGGCCCACGGGATTCAGGTGCAGAGTGGAAACACTCACCCGTAATGCGTAAGAGTCGATAGAATCACTAGCAGTTAGAAATGAGCAGTTTTAGGACACTTCTGGAGTAGCTAGAAAGTCAAGACTCGGAAACTAGACCCTAGGATAGTCAATACCCTTGTGAGCACCGGAGTACCCAAGTTACCTAGCCCACGGGCTGCGGGTGCATAGGTGTGAACTTGCGTCGGGTTTCGTCGTGGACTTCTATGGATGCCTGAAGGAAAGTTGCTGACAGGCAGTCAGTGCAGAGTGTCCGGTGGATCCCAAGGCCGGGATCAAGAAGAGAGGATACCTGCAAGCAGAAGGGACAGAGTCTGGGTCACTAGCCAGTGACCACCTGGAACCAGGAAGGGACCAGGCGATGTCGTGAAGATTGCAGGCGAAAAGGTGAAGCTTGTCGCAGCAGCCACGGGTACCAGGAGGCGTCGAGGACGACCAGGACCAGGAGGCGAGCTGTCCCACGAAGGCTCTTGCTGTCGGCGGCGTCGAAGTCTAACTGGGACTCACCAAGCCTTGGCAAGCGGAACCCACGAAGAATGGAGGACTTGCTTCTGGGGCAGACCAGGAAGGTCTGGGGTGCTTCTCTTTGGCAGAGGAGCAGGAGCCAGTCTGGAGGAGCCAAACCAGCAGTGAAGATTCAAAGGTGTGTCGTCGCAAAGGCCGCTAGCCAACGGGCAAGCAACTGGACAGACGCGGCAAGCAGGAAAATGCAGAAGGGCCCCACGCAGGACTCGTGGAGTGTGGGGGGCTGATCTTCGGTGCAGATGGTGCTTGGGGTTGGGGCTTCTCAATCCCCGGTGCACAACTTCGAGGGTGCCTCAGAAGCTCCGCTGGAAGATACTCGCCACTTTTCCCAGGTAGCCGGTCCCACGTCTCTCGTCGCCTCCACGGATCTCAGCTCGGCTGTCGATGTGGATCAGGGTCGGAGAAGTCTGGAAGTCAAGCCTCTGGTCGGTCCCTGCAGTCGGTCCCTCGTAGAACTTCAGCAAAGCAAAGGGTAAGTCTCTTGATGGTGCCTGTTTGCACAGGGTAGCCACTCCTTGGCCACAAGGGAGATTCTTCAGTCTTCTTCTTTCGTCGAATGTCGAAGGTCCAGAGTTTCTGTTCAAGTTGCAGGTTCAGGATAATCTAATCTCCTGGGGCCCAGCTACCACACTTATACTAATCTCGGGGGCTGGGTTGCCTGCTAGGTCACGCCTGGGTGGGACCTGGGAGGGGGGTGGTTACACCCCCTTCCCTTTGTCCAGTTTCGCGCCAGGACTGGGGCTGGAGTGCCCCAGCACCGGTTTGAACTGGACTATGCATGGGACACCTTGTGTGCCCCAGGCAGTGTCTCGTTTCTTTCATCCCTCCCTGCCCCAATACACTAAGGCCTGTCTGGGGTGGTGCTCGCACCTCCCAAGGCAGGAAACCTATTGTCCGAGCCTCCCGTGCCGGGATCACTCCCAGCAGCAGGAGGTCAGACTTGTGTCATGGCAGCAGCATCCATTTTGTGATGCTGGGGCTCTGGTTAACTTTAACCGGGTAAGTAGGTTTCAACATGTCTTCTCCCTCTAGAAGGGAGGGATAATCTCCTCATCACCAGAAATGGGATGGGGGTATTATTCCAAAGTGGTAGACACCTTACACGACATGTTTTGATAAAGCCAAACCATAGTTACCATAACCGTTTAAGATTATAAGGCACTTTAAGAGTATATGGTAGGGTATATCATAGAACAGCTATAAGGGCATAGTTCCGAAAGCTGCAGACAGGCTCAGCTCATGCTAGAGCACTATCTCACATGTTACCAAGCACTCTGTCTCCAGGATTGTTAAGGCCTGCCATAGGAGTGGCTGATAGGTACACATGTGTCTATATATAAGGTAGGTATAGGAATACTACACCTAAGCAAGGGGTGATTACACGACCTTGCCCCAGCTGAGTGATCAGCCAGTTGTGTCATAATGGAAGGCCAGGCCAGGGGTGGCATAATACATGCTGCAGCCCCTGGTAGGCCTAGGGTACACCTATGCCCTGGGTACCTAAGGTACACTATACAGGGGCCAATAAGGTGATCCTATCCAAATGGGTTATGCACCTAAAGTACATAGTATTAATTTAGAGAGAGAACAGCAGGGCTGTGGGTCTGATTAGCAGGCCCACAGCCACATCTAAGTCGAAAACCAGTAAAGCAAAGCAAAAAGTGGGGGTGAACATAGAAAGCAGACCCTACTCTCCTACAGCTAGGTCCCTGGCAAACACTCAGAAGAAATTAACCTGATGTGAGAATCAGGAACCTGGGATGCCTTACTGGGATGCCTTACTGAAACCTGGACCACTGCTGACTCCGCATAGATCTTGGTAAGGCTTGTCCTATGGGATTTTTATTTTTTAAACTTGTCTTTATTGGTAACATTGCATTGTATTACAACATAAAAATGTGTCATATACATGTTACATTATGTCAGTAATTTTTTGTATTTGATTTGCTCATGACAATGTACACCAAGCTCCTCTCGCAGTGGATTACTATAAACGGCAATGCACTTTACATTTTTCATAAATTGATTTTGGAACATGAATTTGGGATTTAAGGCCTTCTACAAAACCCAGGCTAAATAAGGAGGGGGAAGGACTGGGTATCATTTATGATAAAAGGTGGAATGTTTACACTTTGTCTATCGATGAGTCTGAAGAATGGGTAGTGTTAGGACTCGCATTGAAATCTGACAAGGGCAATGTCTTTTAGGGGGCCCTATGCTATGAATCCCCTGGATCCCTGAATTTAAATCTTAAACCGTTCATAGAAGTGCTATCTAATATAACTCTTGCCTATTACAACTTTTCTCTGCTTGGGGACTTGTATTCTCCTCTGCCCATAGCACAGAGTGCATGTGAAATTCTTGGCCTCCAACAACTGGTGCAAGGTCCTATTCATCAAGGGGGCCATACATTAGATCTCATGTTTGCCCCAGATGGATTGATCTCTTAAAAAGGAGTCATCCCCCTTTGCTAGACTGACCATGCACTAATTTCTATCCACCTATATGTTCAGGACTTTATTGCCCCCAAGAAAGCTGCAATCTCTAGAAGAAATGGGAGGGCATGGCACAAATTGGTTAAGCATTCCATTGAGCCCGTCTTTGACTTTCCTAATGTTATTAATCCTAATAACTCAATCAAAACTAATTGCCAAAAGTTTGAGGAAGAAATTAAAACAACACTAGACAAAATGTTTCCTCTGACTAACCTAAAAACCCCGCAATTGACCGTCTGCCCTGTGGTATGAGTCCTTAAAAGCAGCACAATTAGAATGTAGGCAACTGGAAAGGAAATGGCATCGGTATTCTATAGGTGAAGATAAAAAACATCTAAGGTTAGCATCCAATAAGTACAAAAAGGAGGTTCGTACATCAAAAGCTGGCTTCGATACGGAGTCTATTTTAGCGGCCGGCAAGTAAGTTCTTTGATATTTTTTGTGACCTTTCTAATCCCTATTGCTTAAAACAAGATATTATCCCTACGCAGAAGTTGTGTAATGATCTTGCTGTATTTTTTTAAAAGAAGATTAGCAAGATCTTAGAGGATATTGGAAGTCCCTCTAATGTGAATCCGGCACCTTCTATTGGCAGCACAGCTATGAATGTTGTGTACCTGCCTAACACAGATCCTCAGAGAAACCTAGGAGTAGGCTAGTGATGAACAAGACTACTATGAGAACATTCATTGGAAGATTGAATCTTTTAAATCCATTGCAGAGTATAATTGCTTAAGAAATGCCTCGTCAACGACATCTGGATCCCCATTAGGCCCCTTCCACTCAAACAGTGGAAAAAAAAGGTAGCTAAGCTGATGGCGCCTTAGTTACTATTCTGCAATCCATCTTTAAAATCAGGCTTAGGACCCGATAGCTGGAAGAAGGCTATAGTTATACCTCTGCTGAAAAAGTCCTCATCAGACCCAGTGGTCCCAGGTAATTGTGGGCCAATCTCCCTCTTTACCTTCTCGGTGAAAATTCTGGAGCGTCCTGTCCGTAGGATTCAATCTCTTACTTGGAGTCTTACTTCTTGCTTGAGGAAGAACCATTTGGTTTCAGACCTGGCCATGACACCCTGTTGACAAGGCTGGTGGATTTGGACGTTGGTGGGACCATATGGAAGTGGATAAAAAATATCTGCAAGATTGCCGTCATGCTGTGGCTCTACCCCCACATCAATCGGATTTTAGATGCATCAGACATGAAATGCCAGAAGGATCGGTACTTAGTCCAGTGTTGTTCCATATTTTATATGAAGCCATTCATCTCTTTGATAAAAACACATAATATTTCCTTGGTCAACTATGCAGATTATACGCTACTGATTCTGTCTCTCAACAATAATCGGCCGAATGCTGTAAAACCTTTCAGACATCTTTAGTAGACATTGTACAATGATTGAGTGCAAACTCCTTTAAACTAAACTGGGATAAGGCAGAATTTTTATGCTGCTCTGCGAATAAGATCCAGATGCCACTACCCCCAAATCTCTGCCCATTATCTACTGAGACTGAGCAGCCCTTGGAGGCAGTATGTAATCTTGGCGTTCTCTTCAATGATTGTCGTCTTTAGAGAAGCAATTTAACAAAGTGGCTGGTGTTTGCTTTGCACTGCTTCATGGCCTTAGAAAGCTGTTCCCTTTCCTACCTGCTCATGCTAAGGCCTTAATTGCATGGAGTGCTATCCTCCATAGACTGTACTAATGTAATTCTCTTCTTTCAGGAGCCCCTGATTATCTAATTGGCTGTACGGAGTTCAGGTGGCTGCAGCCAAATTGACGCTAAATAGATCACAGAGATCCTTGGCTTCCCGTGCTCTTAGGGAAATTCATTGGCTTCCTGTGGAGCAAAGGCTTTTCTTTAAGTCTATGTGCATTGTGTTTAAAGCCCTCCAGAAGAAGAGTCCTGCAATGTAGACTGAGAAGATATGCCCCGGGGTGGGTTCTTCGGTCAGCAACTACTAATCTTATTCGGGAACATAAGTTCCGAAAGATTTGACAAGGGGGTCGCACTTTCATAGTGAAAGCTGGCCAGCTTTGGAACAGGTTACTGTCTGATCTGAGAGCTTTGACAGACTTGCTGAGATTCAGGAAAGCCTTGAAGACCTGGGTGTTCCCTAAATAATGAATGCTCATGATGTACTTTTATTTATTTTTCTTTCTCCCCTGTAGTTAATTACTGCTTTAGTGCCAGGATACCAGTCTGGTCACAGTACGCTCTGTAAATAATATAAATAAATATAAAAAAGACATTCAGATGCAGTTAGGCTGCATTGAGAGAGTTATCAAGAGTCTGAAATCCCAGATGTCCAGTACAGGAGAGACTCATTTTGCTGATTTAATCACTTACCAGCAAGGTTTCAGGACTATGCTGAAAGAAAAGTACCACATCTAAGCAAATACACATTGGCTCGCCAATACAGAGAAGGGGAACAGCCAGGCAAGCCTTTAGCCTAGCTGTTACAAAACAGATAAAAAAATATTTATAACGTAATGAAGTTAGAAAGGCTGGGGGATAACGGAAAGTTTCAGAATATTGACAGAATTTACTTCATACTATTAACAGCTATACTGCTGTAAAATCAATGTACCGATCACACAAATCAACGACTACTTGTAGGAAACCGCATTAGCACAGACCAGTTTATGTGATCCCATTTTTGCTGGGTAGATCACAGAAGTTATAGGCTACTTTGTGGGTGGGAAGACTTCTTGGACAGATGGCCTGACTGCAGTATTTTGTAAAGCAAATAAGGGCATACATACCTCTCAACCTCTGTTGCTGTACTCTGAGGCTTTAGAGGAAGGTATGCTGTCTCAGACCCTCCTGGCGGCTGTTATTCCAGTCTTGCCTAAGCTAACTAAAGTTATCACAAAATGTCATTTCAACTGGCCCTGTAATTATTAAGTGTGGATAGTAAAATACTGCCTAGAGTGATTGTCACATTGTGACGTCTAAGATGAGTAGTGTATTATTGCCAGATGTGTCCAGATTCATTCCTAATAGATAAACCACCAATAATACTGTACTTACAATGTGCAACCCATCATCAATTGACCCTAGAATTAGAGGTGATGACTGTATTGCCAGACACTGAAAAATACTCAGTTTAGCTCGAAGAGGGGGGGTGGGGTGGGGGGAGGAGGGTATTGTGTGTGTGTGTGTGTGTGTGTGTGTGTTTTAGTACGTATGGAGACAAGACGAGGATGCTGTCTTTTGCCCCTGCTCTTCATGATTGCTATGGAGCTGCGAGAGACGCACATACAGAGAGGTCCACCTTTCTGGGTGGGCCAAGTGCTTATATCTACGTATGCAGATTACATCTTGCTGTGAAGAATTTAGGTCCATTAGCGATAATACATTTTTGGGGGGTGTCCCAATTCTCACCTGGTACATATATAAACTGTCTGTGAAAGCTACAGCCAGGTGACAGAGTAGCTGTCCAGGGAAATGGATTAAATTACCACGGTCAGTCACCGTTAGAGAAACCTTAATAAGAATGGTTGTACTCCTTAAATTGCTATATCTGTTTCTCAGTATTCCTATTCCATTTAACCAGACATTTTTTGCAACCCTCAGGTCACTGCTGATAAGGGCCGTCCCACGCCTGATGGCTGATATTAAATCTTCCGTATGATAGAAGTTGGTATCCTGTACCTGATCTATAGCTGTGTGACTTGGCGGCGGGTGGTCACTTAGTGCGATTTTTCCTTTTTTGTTTTTGTATCAACGATTCCAAGAGCCTCGCATCTGAATCTAGAACAAGGACAAATAGAAATGGGTACACTGTAGATGCTTGTGATGAAACTGCTGTCTCGACCCCATATAGACGTACAAACAGTTGCATTTACATGTACAATCTGGCAGAAATTGTTAAGAAAACAAGAAACAAAACAATTGCAATCTCCAGCGATGCCAGTACGCCACAACCCTTTCTTGCCTTTCTCAAAACGTTTTGTCCTTGGACAAGGCTGGGCTGACTCTGCTAGGGCATATATACAATGGTAAATAATTTCTAACACTAGGGCAATACAAGACTGTAGAGGACACCACAGCAGTAGAGTTTTTCAAATGCTTCAGGTTGAGGCATACATTTTAGCATGCACTTATTCCATACCTACTGGATCCAGCGGACTCTCACTCTTGCGTTCGCTCTTGCATTCGCTCTCACTCTTGCGCTCTCTTGCTCACTCTTTCGTGCTCTTTCGTGCTCTCTCTCTCGCTTCTCTTTTCTCCCTCTTCTCTCTCTCCTCTCTTTTTTCTCTCTCGCTTTTCTCTCTTTTCTCTCTCTCGCTTCTCTCGCTCTCTCTCTCTCGCTTTTCTCTCTCTCTCTCTCTCTCTCTCTCTCGCTTTTCTCGTTGACAGTAGGTAGTTATAGTTAGGACCATGTTTCCATAGGAAAAGAAGCTTTTGAAGTGCCTATATCTTTGGTGCCGGTTGACAAATTTTCACAAATGTTTCCAAAGAAATTGTGCTTGTGATTCTAGTTGTGCATGGAAAGTTTCAGGGCGATCCACCAAGCGGGGCTGAAAAAGGGGGGCGTCAAAGTAAGTGTTTCCCCATGTAATTTCCCATTGGGGCTTTGAACACAACTACAGCCTGAACCTCTGGATGGAATTGCACCAAATTTGACATAAAGGTAACTTTTGGTCCGCAGATCACGCTTTTAGTTGTTTGGTTTAAATCCGTTGAAAAGTTTGAGAAATATTAAAGGAAATCCAAATTTGTATATCTGTGTTCGTGAAGCCTTCCTTATTAACGAGGAGCTCGTTCAGAGCTCTGATTGGCTTGCTGGCTGCCAACACTTCAACTAAGAAGTGTTGGCAGCCATCTCAGCTGAGTACTCCCCCAAAAACCGCAAAAAAATGAAAAGGGGGCAGGGTAGGAGTACCTTGACTCTCTAGCTCTGGTGCTGGGGTGTCAGAGGGACCCCCGCTAGGGCAAAAAATGAATTTTTTTAAATATCATTCACGGCGATTTTCACAAAATATTTATTGTACCCTCTTGTCTGGCCTGGGCATGCGGAGTTCATTTAAGAAAAAAGGAGGGGGGTGCACAGGCCCCCCCCCCTCCAAGGGCTTCATACTTCCCAGGAGACCACCACCTCCCTGGGATTAATGTAATTGTTAATCAGGGGGCTGCGTGGGTCCCCCTGGGCCCCATGGACCACCTCTTTCCTGGTGCTCAAATTATTGAATACTATAGGAAGGGCCGCATGCCCCGTGGGCTCCCACCTCTCTGGGGCCAATTATGTTTTAAAAAGAGGGAGGGTGCCCAACCCCCTCCCGGGACATATACGGCCCCGGTGACCACCACCTCCCGGATGCCTGCCTGCTGAAATTTCTCTGGTTTTGTACATGTGAAATCTGAGTCTAACTATAATATATATATATTCACTGAAAAAACCATAGGTTTCACAGACGTTATAGTTAGCTGGACATTTCACTCGTAAAAAACCAATGAAATTCCCCCATTATAGTTAGTTAAGCTAACTATAACTCGCGCACCCGCAATCCACTGCTGATGACGTCACATATAACATCACTCATGACATGGTCACTGACATCACTCATGACATCACTCATGACATCTCAAATGACATCACTGATGACATCATCCAGTGAATGTGTATTTTTCTGAAAATTAAATATGTTTTATATATGTATATCTCAAGGTCGATGGAAGAATAAATGGGTATATAAGTGTCTAAATGTATGATTTGTTTTTGAAAAATTGATTGTGTACCTGACTGATTAAGTGTATCATAGTGAATACATGGCTTAGTGAGTAATGTTTAAATATGTAAATATCTGTATCAGTCTCTCACTTTGTGTATAAGTGGCTGCATGGGTTGGTGAGTAGCTACATGAGTGTCCATATAGGTTATTAGTTGGTTTTTTGAGTATCAGTCTGAGTGTCTGCATGGTTCGGTGGGGGGTATTACCTAGTGCATAGGTGCATGAATGAGTGACTCACTGTTTGTATGTGTTGAAGACAGCATGTGTGCAGGACTGTATGGGTGGATGAGTGTGTGTATGGGTGTGTTAGTGAGTGAAGGACTGTCTCAATAGTGTCTTTGAGTAACTACATATGTTTTAAACTAGTATATGTGACTATTGGTGTATATAAGTGAGTATATGTGAGAGTGAGAGATTGAAAGAGTTCCTGTATGAATAAGTATGTGTTTCTATAAGTGATTGTTTAAAAGACTAAGTATGTGTAAGTTTCCGTAGAAGTAAGTGTGGTGGTGTGTGTATAGCTGTATATGCAAGTAAATGGATGTTTGATGCTTTATTAGCATGAGTGACTATGTGTGTGAGTAACTCTATGGATGAGTGGCATTGTGTAACAGGATGTACAGGTGTATGAGTACATATGAGTGAGTACATGTATGAGTGACTGTATAGGACTGTTGGTGAATGAGTGGATGTGTATGTGTATCTTACAATTACTGAATAGGTTGTTGTAACTGATATTGGTAGGTCCATTGTTTTGAAAATTTTAGTCTCTATTTTTGAATGTGTGTATCAAAGGTTATATTGGGGTGAGAGGAGGTCTGCCACTCTATCACAAGGATGATGTCATCAGTGATGTCATTTGAGATGTCATCAGTGATGTCATGAGTGATGTCAGTGACCATGTCATGAGTGATGTTATATGTGACGTCATCAGCAGTGGATTGCGGGTGCGCGAGTTATAGTTAGCTTAACTAACTATAACGGGGGAATTTCATTGGTTTTTTACGAGTGAAATGTCCAGCTAACTATAACGTCTGTGAAACCTATGGTTTTTTCAGTGAATTTGCAAGGTTTTTAAAATGCTAATTCCTAACTATAACGAGTGTGAAACCCATGGTTTTTTCAGTGAATTTGTATGGTTTTTTAAATGCTAATTCTTATATTTAACGTGTGTGAAATTATTATTTTTTTTTTCTTTTTGCAAGGTTTTTTACATCTTTTTTTTTTTTTACTTTATATTCTCTTTAAACACTATGGTAAAATTTAAAAAATTCTGCAATATATAATTTTTCACCTTTTTTTAACCACACAGGTAAGATATAGTAGTATAACATAGTTAATCTTTTTTTCCATTTTTTTTTTTTTATTTTTTTTTACGTGCGCGTACGGTAAGCTTACCGTAAGCGCACGTTTTGCTTTATGTACGTAATATTTCTACTCTGTTTGCGTATGGTTACGCAATTTACGTAGGCGTCCGTACTTCCTACGCGACGCGTAAGCGCATACGTTACACGCGCATGTTACGCGGAAGTGTTGGAGCGTGCCTGGTATGCGCATGCGCGTGTCTTTTATACGCGCATGCGTACTTTTACCGTAAGCGCTCCGTAAGCGCTCCTTAAGCGTAACGTACGCGCACGGTTGGTCATGTGATCAAGAAACAGCACTTTTGATTGGTTTAAACTACTTTCAGTTCTAGAACTCTCCTACACCACACCCATTCCCCTCATTTCTGCTTGTGATCCCTTAGGAGAAGGAGCTGAGTTGTCTTTGTGATACGATGGCAGAACAGCAGTCCTCTTCTGAGAGTGAGCCAGGTAGCAGCATCATCAGAGAGAGAAGGAGGAAACAAAAGACTTCTTTTGTATGGGAATATTTCACCTATCCAGAGGGGCAGAAAAAGGTAAATGCTCCTTTAGTCACCTGCTCACTTTGTGAGCGTGTCTTATCTAGAGGGAATCCTAGGAAGAAGTATTCCTTTGGAAATCACTCTATGGTTAGACACATTAAGGATAAACATCCCAGGACTTATGCTAGACATACTGGAGAAACATCTCCAGTAAGTCACCCAAGCACACCTGCAGATGCTCAGCCGAGTACTTCTTCGGCAGCTCAGCCGAGCACTTCCTCTGCGGTGGGAGCATCACCCTTTTCTGGTCCTCTGGATATAAACCCTCGTTTTGGGAGGGTTACAATGAGGTGCACAAGATGTCATGGCCTAATTGTTCATGCGGAGACCAGTGTTTCCCTCATAAACAATAGGATAGACCAGCACATCTGTGGTCCTTGTTAGTATTCCCATTCTTTCTTTCCTCTTTCCCTTTATGAACACAACGGTTCTTTTAAGAGCCAACCTTACTTCTTAACTTTTTTAAAAAAATTTTAAACGCGCATTTTTTTAAATTTTTTTTTAAAACCCAAAAATGTAATCAACCTACAAGGTCCATGAGGGACTACTACAGAAATGAAAAAAGCATAGAGAAGAGTAGTGAAAAAAAGTGAGCATTAAAGTAAATGTGTGATAATTCCAGAAATTTCACACTTACCTGACAAAGAAAATCACTAAAAGAAAAATAAGTGATTTATTTTACTTGCTGTAAAGAAGTTTATTTTTATATTTTTCCTTTCTCAATCTGTAAAAAAAGAAAAAGGTATTAATATTTAACAATACTTTTTAGAATACAGTGCACATATTTTCATTTTTCATCAAACATATTTTTGCCCTTTTTTTTCTGTTTTCAGAATATATTGCATTTTACTGTAAATCGTAAAAGCAATTGCATTCATCACTTAACAGCGGGCAAAAAAAACAATCAGAAAGAATGTTTAAAAAAAGCCCAGAATCTCTTCTCATTAAAACATACCGTAATGGAAATGAAACATTTGCAATATAAACCTCACGTAAGAACAATCACTAATTTCAGTAAATATCGTCCGAAAATTATGTTGCATAATCACCAAAATAATTTGTGTCAAAGAAGTCCACAATGCAAATTATTACCTTTCCGTAAGGCCAAATGGTAATTTTTATAATAATTTTTGATGACATTTCCGATGGTAATCCAATTAAATGGTAATAATGTTTTCTACAGATGTTGCAATTTCTCTCTAAAAAATTTGGTTTCAGAAAAATTTAATAGGAATTTGCTAAATCAAAAGGCAAACGTTGCTTGAAAACCAATTCAGAATCATTACACAGTGTCCAGCCTTTTTCACATTTAAGAAAAACTGTGTAATGACCAGAAGTTACAAAAGGCCCATCATGGAAAATTATTGCAACTGTTACAAAAGTTTTGCCAGAAATTGATAATTGCTGTCCTGTAAATTTCTTTATTAAAGTGTCCAATTTTGTTCCATCAGCTCTACAACGTTGCATCATTAAAATTACATACTGTCCATAATTCTTTAAAAATAACGATGAAAACATGTCTGATTTACATTTCGAACATTCTATGTTGTGATTGGCATCTTTAACTAATTTACTAAAAGTCACTGATTTAGTCTCTGGCAATGTTAAATAGATAAACCTTTCTGAATCAACATTAGAGCTGCATGTGTAGAAACAGTTTTCACAACTATGTTCCCATTTATAAGACTGACTGCACTCCTGCAAAGATAATGAACCTTGGTGATGTTGAATGCATTAGCATTTGTCAGGGGGTCCAAAAATGCCATAAAAGACTCATGCTGTGACTTTACGCAGAAAATGAAATTTGCTTGCCAATTTCAAAGCACACTTACTACTGTTTTCTGTGTTTTTAGGCAGAAAACGAAATTTGCTTGCCAATTTCTAAGCACACTTAGTACTGTTTTTTTCCTGCAAGCGTTAATTACTCTAACAGTCGTATACATTTTCATTACAGTTTTCAGACACAGAAAACAGCACATGTCCAAACAGCTTTTTCTGACCATGAACATGTGTGACCTTGGTGACTGACTACACTCCAGCAAAAGAAATCAGCCTTAGTGATGTTGAATGCATTAGCGTTACTCACTGCTTCCATAAAACACCAGTCACTTGTGAATACTCAGCATGATTCTACAGGTTAAACTGCTGGGTGTGTGCTAACAGTCTGCTTATGCAGACTGTGTATTTTCAGTTGCAAGATACATACGCATGGTTACTTCCCAAAAGAACCAGAGAGACATCAAATACATCTCTGACAGCAATTCCTCTATGCTCAGACTCGTGCTGGGATTTTACGCGTAAAATGAAATTAGCTTGCCAATTTCAAAGCACACTTACTACTGTTTTCTGTGTTTTTAGGCAGAAAACGAAATTTGCTTGCCAATTTCTAAGCACACTTAGTACTGTTTTTTTCCTGCAAGTGTTAATTACTCTAACAGTTGCATACATTTTCATTACAGTTTTCAGACACAGAAAACAGCACATGTCCAAACAGCTTTTTCAGACCATGAACATGTGTGACCTTGGTGACTGACTACACTCCAGCAAAAGAAATCAGCCTTAGTGATGTTGAATGTATTAGCGTTACTCACTGCTTCCATAAAACACCAGTCACTTGTGAATACTCAGCATGATTCTACAGGATAAACTGCTGGGTGTGTGCTAGCAGTCTGCTTATGCAGACTGTGTATTTTCAGTTGCAAGAGACATACGCATGGTTACTTCCCAAAAGAACCAGAGAGACACGAAATACATCTCTGACAGCAATTCCTCTGTGCTCATAGACTCATGCAAAATTCACCACATACATCCCCTCTCAAACTCATAACTCACCTTTAAAATTAGTTAGTTGAGAAAGAAATGTGGCACTCAAACAGCAGACTATCACAGTCAGAATATCAGAGCTGTACACCTCTCTCCTCTGAGCAGAACCAATTAATGGCAATGTTTCCCTCTCTTTTTTCACACATATGCATGTTAATTACAAATCTCAGTGCTTCCCACTTTTTTTTAAATGAAATCATACATTTCTATTGGTTGAAAACTTCAACCCTTTTCCAAATGTTCCCTTTCCCCATCTTGACTTTTGCCTGCTACCATAGCAACAGCTCATGGAACACTGCTGTGAGGAGAGAGGTCAGAAGTTCACCACACAATGTTTCAAATCGAAAGACCAAGAGTGCTTCACCTGTCCAACCTAACAGCAAATCCAAACTATTCTTCTGTGGGAACACAATTTTCTGAACCAATACAAAACATGCTTCTATAAATGTACACATACAGCTTAGTTTTTAGTGTAGAATGGTGTGAAACAGCCAATGAGTTATTTTTATTTTAAAAAAATATGTATGCCTCCATTTTCAAACTGTCTTTCATTTCATTTTGCCATTCTACTGAAAGACACCTTCAGAGTGCATCCAGATCTCCTTGAAAGATGTTCACAGTGTGGATTTTAGGTCACAGCTATGTCTTCTGGAGTGAAAAATTTGCAGAAAAAAGAGGTATGGTGAGAGACCCTGCTTTGTCAAATGTAGACATTAAATGGATTGGTCAGAGAGGGTTAAAGTGGCACCAATTAATGCCTTTGGTGAAAACCTTTCTACATCTCCCACACCCTAACCTTATTATTGTGCACCTTTGTGCAATTGATGTCGCTTTTTCCTCATTCTGCCTTTGTATATTCTAACATATGCCAAAGGCAAAAGTGGAACTGGTCCAACCAATTTTGTCCGCAGATTGACAAAGCAAGAAAGCACGTCAACAAATCTGTTTCTGCTTTCCTCAGAGACTATGGTATGGGTTCTATATACCACAACAACTTGCGTTACAACATGCAATACATTTATAGAGTAGATGGTGTACATTTCAATGATGAAGGGAACAGAGTCTTCCTCTTAAACTTTAGACTCCGCATCGGTACTTACTTGTAGGTACCAAACAACACTCAATGAACACAACGGCTCTTTTTAGAGGCCCCTAATATCTTATCACTTAAATTTGTTTTTTTCTTCTTTTTTTGTTATTTTCTACTGTACGCGTACGGTAAGCTTACCGTACGCGCACCCCGCGATTTTTAAAAAAAACATTTAAATGTATTTTTCATACTTTTATGGCCTTCTTGGACCCCCTGACAAACGCTAGGGGGTCTGCAACTCTCTTCGTTGCCCCCTTTCCATGTTCTCCTCCTTTTTTTTTATCAGTGTGAGGCACACAAAATGGAGGCCGACACTTCCTCATTTCGGCCGATTCGAATGTTTACAGTCATGTAACCACCAATCAGAATTGAGCTCGCGCATGGCACCGTGCGCGTACGGTAAGCTTACCGTAAGCGCTCGGAGCGGGCCTATAGATATATATATTGATTCAAATGCTATTTTCTCAGCAAATACTGAACACATTTACACCAGACCTACAAAAGGCACATCCCTGACGTGAGGACTACCTCTTCGCCAAATTTCAAGTAATTCTGTTCAGCCATTCGGGCTGCAGTTTGGACTAAAGGTCCTATGGAAACATGCATGGGGAAAACGCGTTTTGGGACCCCCCCCCTTTTTCTCAGCCCCCCGAGACTTTCAGGGAAGGAGCGGAGAGGAGCGCCCCACCTATTTTGAAAATTTCGCGAGGATTCGTCAATCGGCGCCAAAGTTATTCAAAATAGAATGTTGCGGATTTCCTATGGAAACACGGTCCTAACTATAACTACCTACTGGCGACCGCCAGTAGGTAATATATATGTGTGTGTGTATATACATATATATATAGCACAAATCTCATTAAATAAGACATAAATTATTGCACTTCGAATTCTTTTATTTTTTTATTTTTTATTTTTTAAATATCTTTATTATTCAGTTCGCAGCAATACATCATACATAAATCAATCATTTAAATCACCCAAGCTATTGGGGCATCACATATAATAAAACCAAATATAAAACTCATTAAGTCCTGATGACACAAACATACTTGTGTAAAACATCTACAACTCCATATATTGTAACATTGGCTGCCAAATTTTGAGCCCTAGTTGTTTTTCCCTCAAAGATCTTATACGATAGAGGCTATATTCTAAATTAAACACATTATGAAACTTAGAGCGCCACATTTCATATGATGGCACTTCTACTTGCAGCCACATAGATGCAACACATAATCGAGCAACGGCCATCGCTATAAATATAAAATAACGAAAAGGATAGCATATATGGCTAGGTTCAATATCTTCACCCAAACCCAATAACATAACCTCTCTAGATATATTAACTTCTACCCCAGTTGTTTGTGATAGAAATGCTGAAATATCAAATATATATTGTTTTAAGGCTATACAATCAAAAAATACATGTACAATATCGGCTTTACCCGCCTGACATCTGAAGCATTTCCCATCATGAATCCCACCCCACTTCATCATCTTAACAGGTGTACAATATAAATTAAACAAAGTTTTATAATGTTGGGTGCGTAAATTTGCCGTTAATATAACTTTACTTGCCATCGCAATTGAGGATTGCACATATAGACCAGCATTACCTAATCTATCCCTCCATTTCGCATCTTGCACCTCTATATCATCCCGCTGAATTGCCAATAAGGTGTACTCAAATTCTTGCGACACGACTAGCTAAAATTATACCATTGTTGGTTTCTCGATGTCTGCACGGCTTTTTGCCCGGTAGGAGCACGGTAAATCATATACACAGGGTAATTTCATTGATAGATTATGCTACAACACGTCAAGAGCATATGGGGTTAATCTTTCTTGATGCTGAAAAAGCATTTGATCGAGTGTCCTGGGCTTTTCTGTGGGCCACAATGCAAAAGATGGGGTTTGGTCCGCAATTTTTGTTAGCTTTGCAGACTATGTGTAAACGTCCACGGGCTAGAATTTGTTCGATGGGGAAGGAGTCTTCTTGTGTATATATAACTAGGGGGACCAGGCAGGGATGCCCTTGCTCACCTTTACTTTTAGCTATCTACATTAATCCACTGGTGGAAATATTGGAAACCAATAATGGCATAAAGTCAATGACAGTGGGGGAACAACAGACACGTGTCCTTGCTTATGCCGATGATATAGTGGTAGTAACATCTGATCCGGAGCAGGCAATTAGGGAGATCGAGGTTCAGACTCAGCAATATGGGGAAGTTGCTGGGTATAAGCTAAATATTTCTAAAACCCAGATCGTATGTACTGAGGGACTCTGTCCTGGTGATGCTCGAGTTACACCGGAAGCAAGATATCTGGGTATAAAGATTAGAATGTCACCTCAAGAGATAATTGAAGTAAATTGGGCAGGTATACCCGATGCTACAAAACGCCAATTGGAAAAGATAGAGTGCCTCCACTTATCAATGGTGGGACGTCGTAATGTTTTAAAAATGTGTATACTCCCCCGGGTAATGTATTACTTCAGGACGGTAATGTTGGAGTTGACATGCGTACAATTAATGCAGCTACAGTCTATTGTTGATAGGTTTATATGGGGATGGAAAAAAAGTCGATGAGCCTCAAAATATATGACACTCCCACTGATACGTAGTGGATGGGGCGTGCCGAATTTTACGCTCTATTATTTAGTTTGTTTTTTGCAGAATATGCAATACCTGGTGATTGGGGCCGAAGCAAGGCCCTTTGAAACACCAGATGTATATCAGATGTTTTTGGGAATTCAGGCGAGGGAGGCCCTGCTTAAGTTTTATGAACCGAGCTATTTTAAAAGAACTCTGTTCAAAATTGTATTAGCTGCATATAAAGCCTGGAAGAGGATACGAAAAACTACTCCTATAAATCGGATAGGTTACTACACACCACTTAACTCTATGGAAATTTTTCCTTCGGTGTTTTGGGATACAAAAATGGCTATATGGCAGGGTAAGGGCATACGACATTTAGGTGATTTCTTTAGGGATGGGTCAATCATTCCCTTCTCCGAGTTGGTGGAACGGTATAAAATACCTAAACATGACTTCTTCAAATACTTGCAAATCCGAGATTTTATTAATAAACACTGTAAATGTACATGTGTGGTAACAAATGACTTATTAGAGGCATTAACAAAAAAATGCACTTCGAATTCTTATGTGGACTATATTGCACCCTGGAAATACTACTCAAAAGTATTCTGATGCATTATTCAAAATAGTTGAATATACATTTCAGGCTGACTAACTCCATGTCCTATGAGGAGATTGACAGTGCTGGCTTTGGTGTTAGTTAAATGTTGAGTTGTGTTGGTATAAACTCTTCCCCCACCAAAAATTAAGGCTGGCTGCAAGATATGGTGACATGTACTGGTAGGTTTGAAACATATTCATTCAGCTAAATACTTGCCAAAAACATATGGAAACCACTAAGGGGTTATACCTAGCAGTTAAAACTAATACTCAGAACACATACAGGAGGAAAGCGACACTAAGTCTGTGGTTCAGATGGGTATTTGTTACAAACAAGAATTATAAGCCTTTCTGTAGTAGGGGATCTCTGTGTATAGGTATAATCTAGTGAATAGCCCCGCCCATGTGCGGGGACCCCGGAGCAATAAAAAAAAAATAATCTCTTAAGGTGTCAAGCCATGCAGACTGCATCTACACTTAAGAGAGAATTTAATCTAAAGACAGATAATGCAGCCTATACGCACAGGCTACACTGTCCAGTACTTCAACTAGGAAATTCCACCAACATCCACAAACAGCACTGCCTGCCCAGCTTTTTCCACAAGGAAAAAACCTGCCTCTACCAGCAGAAGCCTCTGGAATGATAGAGAGAAAGGAATGGACAGACAAGCCCCATAGGCTGCCATTATGTGGCTCAGAACAGGATACTGTGCCTTTAAGAAAACTTTCCAGAACTTTTCCCAGTATCCCAGAATGCACAGCAGGTCCCTTTTACTTTCAGTTCTTTTTTCCGGCTCCTGCTAGCAGGACCCTGGAGCATTGAGCTCTCCCTTTTCAAGGGTTTATTTGGTGATTTTGTCACTTTTCAAATTTTAGTGTTGTGGCCTTCTTTCTGGTGTTGTCATCATGCCTGGCTTGTTTGACAAGTGCCCAGAGTGCGATAGGAATAAGGCTAAGTCAGACCCACACAGGGTGTGCATCGTCTGCCTTCCCCAGTCCCATGTGCCGGAGGAGTGTGAAATCTGCCACTCGTTCCCGGCCAGGACCTTGAGAGAGAGGATGAAGATCAGGCTCCAAGTCCTGGAGGACAGAAGGCTGAAGGCACAAGGTGGGTCTGGAGGGGCTGATTCTGCCCATGCTGAGGCCTCTGGGGGGCTCCCCAGGGGCAGGAAGACCGGCAAACGTCCCCATTCTCCGCTGCCGTCGAGGGGGATGACTACGGTCTGTTCACCTTCTCCCCAGGGCTCTGGGGAGAAGCGGCGTCGACGCTCAACGTCGAGGGAGCTGAACAGGCCGCCGTCGACGGCATCATCTTCGTCGACACAGTCGACGTCAAGTCATCGACGACGAGATCAGGCCCGGCGTCGGCGCACGCCGTCGAGGGGAGGTCGCCTGTCGCCGTTGGCGAAGAGGAGAAGGCGGCGTTCGGCGGCGTTCGGCGTCGAGGCGGCGTTCGGCGGCGTTCGGCGTCGAGGCGGCGTTCGCCGTCAAGGAGGCGATCGACGTCGAAGAGGGAGTCATCGACGTTGAGGCGTCGCAGGAAGTCCCCGGGCTCGGTATACTCCGTGGTGTATACACCGACGAGGCCGGGGTCGCTGCCCTGCACTCCTTTGCCACGGGAGCCCGCGCCGCGGATCCCTATGCCATCTCCTCCTCCTCCTCCACCCCTACCGACACCACCACCACCGCCGCCTCCTCCTCCTCCTCGTTATATCCCGCCTCGCACGCCTTCGGGCCCACCCGCGGTTCCGCCACGGTCGGTCTCGTTGCCCAGGTATCCGACGCCGCTGCAGGGAACTCCTAGGCCGCAGCGCCAGGGTAAGCCACAGTCGCCGGGCCCGGCGAGGCCGGCGGACAGACCGAAGCCAAGGAGATCGCGCTCCCGCTCCGGACGGAGAGGGAGATCGCGGAGCCGTGGGCGTTCGTCGTCCACATCGGGGCGATGCCGCAGGAGGCGCCGATCCAGATCACGCACACGATCATCTGCCAGGGACTTCTCGCCGACGCTGTCGGACTCGCCAGAGACGAGGGTGTCGCCGGTTGACGACCTAGTCTCCTTCCAGGAGGTACTACTGAGGGGGGCAGCCAAGTTGGGAATCACGGTGACTGTACCGACACCTACGACGTCCGTGATATTCGAGACGCTGCACAAGAAGCACCTGTCTCGCCCCCTGCTGCCTCTAGTGCCGGGACTGGTGGAGCCCGCTATGGAGTTGTTCCTCACTCCGGCGGTGACGAAATCCGCCCCCTCACAGCTCCTGAAAAAGTATCGGGCGCCGGACTCGGACCCGACTTCATTGAGGATGGACCCGAAGCCGGACTCGGTTATTGTGACGGCGGCGAGGAAGCAGCATGCTACCACCCCTTCATCGACGGTTCCGCCCGACAAGGAGAGCCGCTGGCTAGATTCGGCGGGCAGGAAGGTCTGTGGGACGGCTTCTACCACTATGAAGGCGGCAAGTGCCGGGGCTCTGTTGGGGCGTTACGACCGTGTCCTGTGGGAGTCTCTCCAGCAGTACGCGGAGCTGCTGTCTCGCGACAAGAAGGAGGACTTCTTGGGGACTTTGCGCGAGGGGATGCTGGTATCGAACCAGGTGATCAGTGCGGCAGCGGATGTGTCCCTGCTGGCGGCTCATGGGTATTGTCATGGCGTCCACCAACGACGTCACGCGTGGCTGCGCCTTACCTCGCTCAAGTCAGAGGCTCAACTTAGAGTGGCCAATCGCCCCTTCTGGGGGAAACCCTTTTCGGCAGGCATGCGGACGACGAGATGGCCCGCATGAAGACGGAGGCAGAGACCCTGACGGCTGTCGGGTTGGAGAAGCCTGAGAAGAAGAAGCGCCGGTTCCAGAGATGGTTCGGCTCTGCGGGCAGAGGGCGTGGGCAGGCCTCGGGACAGCAGCAACACCAGCAGCAGCAGTTCCGGAAACCCTTCCAGAAACGCCAGAAGGGTAGAGGGGGCCAGCAGTCCGCTACTGCTACCAAGGGCCCGGCCGGGTCTCGGCCCTGAGCATCTGCTTCCCCTGCAACCGTTACCCACTCCAGTGGGGGGAAGCATTCAATTTTTTCTGGCAGAGTGGAGGAAAATTACTCAGGACAAGTGGGTGCTGAATATTGTTTGCAATGGATACAGTCTTCGGTTCATCAGACCGCCTCGAGCAATTCCGCCGGTAAGCTCGCAGTATCAACTGCGAGAGCTCCAGGCGGAGGCGGACATCCTGTTGCGGAAAAAGGCGGTGGAAGACGTACCTCTGTCTCAAAGGGGAAGAGGTCTGTACTCTCGGTTCTTCCTGGTTCGCAAGAAGGACAAGAACGAGATCAGGCCCATTCTGGATTTGCGGCAAGCAAACAAATGGATGCGCAGAGAGAAGTTTCGCATGCTATCGTTGCATCAGATTTACCCTCCGCTGCAACGGGGAGATTGGCTCTGTGCCATAGACCTACAGGATGCGTACTTCCATGTGCCCATTGCACGAAAACACAGGAAGTTCCTGCGATTCCAAGTCGGCGCCAATCATTATCAATACACAGTATTGCCATTCGGGCTCAAGTCTGCGCCCAGGACCTTCTCGAAGTGCATGGCAGTGGTAGCGGAGGAACAAGGTGTTCGTCTACCCGTACCTGGACGACTGGTGGATCAAGGCCTCATCTTTCTCAGAAGCGCAGGCGCACTTCCGGAGGACGTGCGCTCTCTTGAACAAGCTGGGGTTACACGTCAACATGTCCAAATCTGTCCCGACTCCGGTCCAGTGCATACAGTACTTGGGGGCCTCCATAGATACGCTGTCAGCAAGCGTGTCTCCTTCGGAGGGGAGACGGTTATCGCTCCTTCGGAAGGCTCAGGACCTCATGACCGCTCCATCGACGACAGTGAGGAAGGTGTCTTCGCTGCTGGGGTCGATGGCCTCCTGTATCTTCCTCACTCCTCACGCACGGCTGCACATGAGAACACTGCAGGAGTGCTTGGAGGATCAGTGGGATCAGAGGACAGGTTCTTGGGACGACAAGATACGACTGTCTCTGCATGCTCTTCAGTCTCTGAAATGGTGGTGTTCGGCGGAAAATCTCCGCAGGGGGTTTCCCTTCCACAAGGATATTCCCACGACGAGTATCGTGACGGATGCGTCTCTCCAAGGCTGGGCAGCGCACTCCGGAGACTTACAGATACAAGGAAAGTGGTCCCTGCTGGAGTCTACGTACCACATCAATTTCCTGGAACTCAGAGCCGTTTCCTTGGCATTGAAGGCCTTCCATCCGTCCTTCCAGACCAACTCGCTGCTGATACAGACGGACAATACAACCACGATGTATTACCTCAACAAGGAGGGGGGGTCGAGATCGCGCACTCTGTCGCAGGAGGCGCAGGCGATCTGGCACTGGCTTCTGGCCCGGGGACTGATGATTACGGCCACGCATCTGCCGGGGGTGCAGAATGTTCAGGCGGACGCACTGAGCAGGCTGCTTCAGGAAAACCACGAATGGGTCATAAACGACAAAGTACTAGGAGAAGTCTTCGCAAGGTGGGGGACTCAAGACGTAGATCTGTTCGCCACCGCCGAAAACAGCAAATGCCGAGACTTCGCATCCAGGTACTACCAGCGGGGGACGCTGGGGAATGCGCTATGGATCGACTGGTCGAACAGCTTTCTGTACGCTTTTCCACCCATTCCCCTGATTCCGGCGGTGCTCATCAAACTGTCCAAGTCCGGGGCGCGGATGATCCTCAATGCCCCGGAATGGCCCAGGCAGTGGTGGTTCACGGACCTACTTCACCGGTCTCTCCTTGCTCACATGCGGCTGCCATGCAAGCCGGACCTTCTCACAAAGTTCGGGGGGCGGATGGTGCATCCCAACCTCTCGTCTTTGAGATTGCCGGCATGGCTCCTGAGATAGTGCAATATGGCCATTTGAATCTACCAGAAGATTGTATGGGCATACTGAATGAGGCTAAACGTCCTTCCACTAGGACTTCCTATGCTTACAAGTGGAAGAGATTCTGCATCTGGTGCAAGTCCAAGAACTTTGACCCGACGACCTGTAAGGAAGATGTCATCCTTCCATATCTTTTACATTTGGCGCAGTCTGGCCTTAATTTCCACTCCATTAAGGTTCATCTCGCTGCTTTGACTGCTTACAGGAAATGCCCTTCACAGACTTCCTTCTTTCAGATCCCTGTGGTCAAGGATTTTTTGGAAGGCTTGAAGAAGGTGTTCCCTCCTATCAGACTTCCCTCGCCTTCCTGGGAATTGAATGTGGTGCTGTCCAGATTGATGAGGGAGCCTTTTGAACCTATTCACAAGGCTTCGTTGCAGCACCTGTCCTGGAATGCGGCGTTCCTTGTGGCCATTACATCGGCCCGCAGGGTGAGTGAACTTCAGGCATTATGTTATCAAGAACCTTATACTGTAGTTCATGCTGCTAAGGTTGTTATGCGTACTCACCCTAAATTTCTTCCTAAGGTTATTTCTGATTTTCATGTCAACCAGACCATAACTTTACCTAAGTTTTTTCAGAATCCCTCTTCTCCAGCGGAACGGTCTCTCCATTCACTGGATGTTAGGAGGGTGTTGAAGTTTTATCTTGATAAGACCAAGGATATTCGTAGATCAGACCAATTGTTTATCAATTATGGATCAGTCAGGACCGGTCTTGCTACCTCTAAACAGTCCATCTCTCGGTGGATTGTGTCCTGTATACAATTGTGTTATCAAAAGGCTAATAAGACCTTAGGGGGTAACCCTAAGGCTCATTCCACCAGGGGCAAAGCGGCTACATCTGCTTTGCTACGTAATGTTCCGAATGCAGAAATCTGCAAGGCGGCCACTTGGAGGTCGGTCCATACCTTTTCTAAGCATTACTGTCTGGACACGGATGCCAGGGCAGATGCTCAGGTTGGGCAGGCTTCGCTGCGAAATTTGTTCGCACAATAGTGGTGTTATTTTGAATTCTTCTCCACCGCCGTTTTTGGTGTGGGGATGGGCGTGCCATTCTATTCACTAGATTATGACTATACACAGAGATCCCCTACTACAGAAGGAGTAGTTTCTTTTCTGTAACTCCAGTTCTGTAGTAGGGGTATCTCTGTGAAAGTCATAAGTGCCCGCCCTCCTCCCCGGTGGAGAGAGATTTATTAATGTAAGGAATGCTACAGGTCTGGCGTGCTACGCCTTCAAAGAGAACTGAAAGTAAAAGGGACCTGCTGTGCATTCTGGGATACTGGGAAAAGTTCTGGAAAGTTTTCTTAAAGGCACAGTATCCTGTTCTGATCCACATAATGGCAGCCTATGGGGCTTGTCTGTCCATTCCTTTCTCTCTATCATTCCAGAGGCTTCTGCTGGTAGAGGCAGGTTTTTTCCTTGTGGAAAAACCTGGGCAGGCAGTGCTGTTTGTAGATGTTGGTGGAATTTCCTAGTTGAAGTACTGGACAGTGTAGCCTGTGGGTATAGGCTGCATTATCTGTCTTTAGATTAAATTCTCTCTTAAGTGTAGATGGCGGTCTGCATAGCTTGACACCGTAAGAGATTATTTTTTTTTTATTGCTCCGGGGTCCCCGCACATGGGCGGGACTATTTACTAGATTATGACTATCACAGAGATACCCCTACTACAGAACTGGAGTTACAGAAAATAAACTACTCCTTATGCCAAATTGGCCATTACAAATGGAATGTTTCACTGTACTAGTTTTGGAACGCATGAATAATGTATTTTAGAGCTAAGCAATACTGAAGCATGGAGGTGGGGGTGAACGCCGTCTTTAGAGCTGAATCTATTTTTCTGCTTCCTTGACTTTTGCTGACATGGATGTAATAAAGTAAGATATGCTGTTATGCATAATGTATGATTGCACCGGTTTCCTTAATTAAAAGTAAATAAATAAATCCATTTTATTTGAAGGTTGCATGTCATTTCAGCGTGACATATCTTATGTTTCTGTGATTTGTTATCTTTAATTTTTCAGTGCGCAGGGAGATAGATACGCTGAATGATCGTTTGACTGGTGATGGACAAACCATTGATGGAGTAGAATTAAGTAAAGGACAGCTTAAAGCTAAAGGTGAGATACATATCAATTAAGATGTAATGAGTACTATTACATTGTTTACATTTCTGACAGTGGTGTACATTAGACATACATATGTAAAGTGTATGGTTTCCCTTACAATAGGAAGATGTTGCAGACACTTTAATATACGTTTGTCCAGGAAGGGATGATATTTCAAGAAAAGTCATAGGAAATAGAGGCATGCTTACAGTGTAACTCGTTATGCAATGAAAAAGGGGATACACCAAGACAATAAGGTAGTTTATGGCTCGCCTAGTGTAGTGCAGTTCAGCAAGAGTACTCCAACTAGTGGCCAGCCGTACTCTGACCCACCCACAGAACCCATGCCAGGAACCTTGGAATAACCATCAACAGCAAACTGGACATTACCGCAAAAGTCAACTCTGTCACTGCATTCTTCTTCCTCATCCTAAAAATGCTGTGGAGCTCTTCAAATGGCTCCCAAGAAACTCTAGAAAAACTGTCACCCACGCCCTAGTCACTAGCAAGTTGGACAGTGGGAATATCCTGTATGCCGGTGTCACCAAGCAACTCATTAGAAGACTACAAACCATCCAGAACTCGGCAGCCGGATGTCTCATCCTTAACCTCCAACACAGAACTCACACCACATCACACCTCTGTGATCTCTGCTGTCTACCAAGACACAAATGTGCTCAATTGCAACTCCTCAAAGACACATTCAAGGCACTACACAGCTTAGGCCTCACTTACCTGAACAGTATTGTCTCCTTCCACCAACCACTAAAAAACACACCTCCACTCCGCAGGACTCTTACTTGGACACATCCCAAGCATACACAGAACCAGATAAGGAGGACGAGTGTTCTGTTTCATGGCTCCTAAAGCATGGAACAGCCTCCCACTCGAACATCGAAGCCTCCTGCCCTCTTCAATTAACAAACTGTCCATTGTCAGAGCTATGCACACATGCATAAAACTGCCCTAACTTTATTGTGAATGCCACCACCTGATTTAAAGCTTGAAAAATGCATCTTGAAAGAAAATCAAACTTAAAAACCTGTCCAATTTACTGACCTAGTGGAATGAAGTTATATTGCATTTTCTCGGGTAAAAAAAAGTTTATGAGATAGGGCACACTAATTTTGCTGTGATACCATGAAAGGCTGGTCCGTTTACAACTATGTGATATAGAGTCTAAAGCATATAAAAGCAAATGGAATGTCTGAAGATGCAGATAGATTCTTGCACCCACATCGCCCAAACTAGATACTCTAAAGAAATACCTGTGGGAGTGATTGGAAGATTAAATAAGATATATATGGGATTTCTTCCCACTTTAATATGCTTTCTAATGAAAGTGATCGACTTTTATTCCTGTAAATACTTAAGATCTTGAATTCCTGGGTGTTTGCTTTTTCATTTAAGATTAATTTAAATGTTGATTTTGACACATACTCTTGCAGAGTCATTTGTGTTCATACTTGTCGGCATCAATCAATTAAAACAAGCATGCCTTTATTACTTCTCCATCAGGGGTTGTGCTATTTACCTCAATGTTTCTTCTTATAATGAAACAGAAAGTAGAAATATGTAGATTCTCAACATTAAAAAAAAATCATTGCAATGTTTGGATTGCCCCGGCTTGCGTCAAAATAATGTTCATTTAGAATCTTAAATAGTGATGTGCTTCCTCAAGCCACGTGCCCTCCCAAAATCACTGAAAAACTCTAATTTGTAGAGATTTAATAGGCATAGTGAACAGCAAGACTACACCATAGGTAATTACAACTACCTTTATTGCTATGCCTTTTTCAAATGGAGCTGAGAGATTTCAACTAAATGATAATTCAAATGGCACACATCCACCATAACAGCCTCTGCCTCCAGCATCGAAGCACTAACCAGATGCTTCAAGGGAAATGTTGGTCTTCATTTAAGGATGTCTTTCACTTGTTTCCTACCTGTGATGAGACAGGACGCCTGTTCCACCAATCGTTTGAATTTCCCTAGTTTGTTTCTGTAGCATTGTTTTAGATTTGCCATGTTTATTATTAGTGCGTCTCTCCCTTGAGTCAGAGCATTGTCAACATTTTGTCATCCAATTGGGTTGCAATGTACTGCAGCAGGTGGCTGTTTTAACAAAAATTCTGATGTAAATTCATTCACTACAGGAACTGGAAATGTCATCTCATCTTTATTCATCAGTGTTCATGCTATTGTCACTAAGAGCATTAACAATTACTTTTGTGGGTGGACAGAAACATGGGCTAAATATTACTTTAAACAGGATCTTCTCTTGTTCCAGGTCTCTTCGTTTAGGAGTCCACCCACCAGTAGTAGCAGTAGTTTAAGAGGCAGAGTCTTGAGTATAATTTTCATGTAGCCATTTGTATTCTTGGAAATCATGAAGCAGATAATAATAATATAATATTCACATTTGTAAAGTGCGAACAATCACCCGTAAGGGTCTCTAGGCGCTGGGCTAATCTGCCGCCGGGGATCGAACCGTGATCCCCAGATTCCGGAGTCAGTCACCCTGGCCGCGGCGCCACACCTCTTCCTGATGTGATTCAGATTGTGACTCCGCCTTTCCTGTGAGAAGGAGATCAGATACATACACAACATTACAATTACAACTTGCTTCACATGTGTCGGTCTGAAAATCATTCTTGGAAGATTAAGGCTCATTACACAATCTTGTAATGTGTACCCTACAAGCAATACACTGTTGTCTCTCTCTCGTCTAGTTGATTTGACTCTGGTAATAGGGGTGTGACAATAGTAATTGGATTCCCAGAGCAAACATAGCACCAGCTCGAAAGCCGCCAGACAGTCATCTAAAAATCTGAAGGAAGAATCGACCACAATCAGTATAATTTAGATGAGTTGACTGATGGAAGTGGATCTATATGGTTGAGTTGCACTATTTCAAATGGTCTCCCTTTTTTGGCAAGAGGCGTAGAAGTGGGCATACCTGTTGCAGAGGGTTGACAGACACTGTACTCTTGAATGTATTTCTGTGTCTGTTTAGTCTTAAACAGTCACTAATGCACTGTGGTAGCAGTGACAAAGTATCACTAATACCCTCGTGGGCTGATGTTACTCCTTGAGAAGCTTTCATCAGGTCTTTCCTAACTGTCTCCTTTGGTATATGTCTGTCCCTATTCTAGGAATAGATATCATTTGTATTTTATCTGAAGTCAAACTCGAAGAATGTTAACTGGGATGCCGGTAGAGGGCGATCCCCATTTCAGCATGACTTGTATTGCCATTGTGACATCTTCATTGATATTTGATTACGTTTCAGTAATTATGACAATTTTGCAGTTTTGTATTGCTGCTTTTATTGCTAAATTGGCAACAAGGGTTCCTTTTTGAAAGAATTTCCTTGCGACCATGTGCCATAGTTGTTTGCACGTGTCAATGATAAGTTGTCCTGAGCATAGCTATCTTCCCCAAAACAAGTTTAGTCTTAATCAACCAAAGTTTTGAATCTGTAGTGGCCATGGTTTTGAACTGAGGAAATAAAAGAATTGAGGGAGATGCTTAAAGAGAGATTCCAACAAGCCCATTCAAAGAACAGATGTGAACTGCTTGGCACAGACTGTATTGCTGAAAAGCAGACTGTATTGAAAAGATTGCTCATGGCATGCTACACAATGAGGTGGCCTGTGGACCTCTCAGGCACCCACCCCTTTCTTTTGGATGACATCTGTAGTGTGGCTGGCCCGATTATGAAGGATAAATATAAAACATTGTAAAGGGGGTAATGTTCCGTAGCAGCATTTTTCACCAACATGTTCATGTCATTCTTTGTTTTTCATCACTCTTGTATCTTATCCTGGATTCAGAAAATCTTTTGTCATTTGGCTTTGATTTCCTAGTTAATTGGTTTGGGCCTGATTTAGAGTGTGTAGGACAGGCTTTACTCCATCAGGGCGATGGAGTAAAATACACTGTCGCCCTGATGGAGTACCCTTCCTCCATATTTAGACGTGTGGGCTGGCCCTGTAGACATCTCTTCAAATTGGCAGGAACTGCCATTACGATGTTCCTTGTCAATGTGTCAAACATTTTACAAATGGCTCTGTCAAACATGATGGTTACTGGTCAAATGTTTAACTTGTGTTTTTTTGTTTTTTTTTTAAACAAAATCCCAAAGTGGGATTTCGTTTTTGAAAAAACAAAAACTAATGACGCTCACACCATGGGAAGTGTCTGCTATGGTATGAGGGTCATTTAAATATTTTACCGCCCCTTACTGACAGGTTTTGCACAGCATTAAGGTGGAGTGAAAACTGCCCATGCATCTGCCTTCTCTAAATTGAGTGGGCAGTGGAATGGCCAAAGCTCTGATGGCCCATACTCTGTCAGACCGTCGGAGGAGTATGTCTAAAACTGAGCCAGAGTAGGCTCTGTAGCTGACATACATAAGGTCCGCCTGATTGTAAATCTGGCGAACGAACCCACGGTTTGGCTGAGAGGACCCACTCTGCGACGGAGTACTCTTTCTGTCAAACTCTAAATCAGTCCCTTTGACCTCTGGTCATGGCAACGTTTAAGACTAAGCGATCTTTTCAAAATTTTGGTTGACAACTGACAACTGATAACTGTGTGGAATCCTACACAGCATTTTAAGGCAAATTGGATTATGGAAGTGTTTTGCTAAAAAGGTCACCTCTGGCAGAGAGTCAGATGAGGACAGACATTGATGCACTGTATACTTATAAACACTGGTTTATAAGGATTAATTATGCTGATCTCTTCTGTGGTTCCTTGGAGGCACGTTTGTCACTGGCTCACTTATATCATGTAGTTTATCAGTGGGTACTGATAATGGAAAGCTTCATCAAAGCGAAGAGCTGTTATACTGTAAAAAACTGCATTAGTGATCTTCTTGCATATGGGTAGCTGCTGGATAAAACATGTATAGAAAACAAGTTACATTTGAACCGGAAATTGAGCTTTAATTAGCGGCAACTGGTTTGTTTAATTTTTAAAATGTTTGAAGTGAAATCTTTACGTATTAAAACTGTGACTTGTAAGTAGCTCAAAAAGAACCATGTGCATGTGTCTTTTGTAGAGTCTTTTTTAAAATGTATTTCTTTTAATCCTGGAACTGATTTTGTATCTTGACAGCTAGCCATAGCACCAGCCAACTGTCTCAGAAATTAAAGACAACATACAAGGCTTCCACCAGCAAGGTACTGTTGAATATGTCATTAATCTACCTTGCTGTCCACATTCTCATCTGAGGCTTTAATGTATACGATGTTCACATTTTATTCAGATTTTAAATTATTTCCATATGCGTGTGTATTCACACAAAAACTTGATTAATTACACAGTTATTTTATTTGTTTAAGATTCTGGAGGCACCTGATTTCAACGTGTCATTCACAACACAAATTTTGGGGGATCAAGAGCTCCCGATCAGTGTAGTGTTATCAGACCAACATTGAGCACTTTAAAGTGCAACTGAAGTGGTAGAATGAGGCAGGAGACCAGTTATCAGCCACTGAATGGGGGAGTGCTTGTGAACTTGTATGTATGTATGTATGTTTTTTTTCACATAGAACAGACCTAGCCGAAAGGCAGCAGAGTGCTATACTGGGTCTAAGACAAAGACACAGTCCGCGTATGATTGGAGGGTAGTTGGTTTCTGAGAGCAAACGTGGATTGTTACTGCATCATATTACTGCAGTGTTCTTTAAAGAGTTGTGTGTTCAGCTCTTTTCTAAGTTGGAGCAGTCACTTCGAGCATTGAACTGCAAGCAAGTTCATGTAGGTAAAGTTCAGTGCCATGGATAATCAGGAACATCTTTTGGAATGAAATTTGAAAGTAAAACGGAGACAGACTACTGCATGGAGAAATTAAAGGCTTAGCACATCTTTCGCCTCTTCCGCTCTCTTATTCTGTTGCTCCCCAGGCCGGTCTGAAGCAAATAAATAGATCTTCATGACAGAGCAGACTTCTTGAAAAGGTACCTCTTTGGTGTCACGTAGGTGCCAGCACTTAAAATGAATACTGGATAAGGAATGCAACCGTGCTCTACCCAGCTTCCTCTCTTGAGGAGGACTGAGGAGTAGGAAGAACTCTGCTCCAGCACACTTGTCTGATTTTCACATTAGAAGAATGTACTTTAACAGGTAGACAGAAAGTTGCTGCCCACCCACAAAAAACAGTGATGACATGAAGCAAACTTTCAGAAATTCAAAGTTGTACCTCAATACAGACTTGTGAGAACCTTTCTTTAAAGCTTTCTGAACATGGAACAGCTGTTTCCAATTGCCACAAGGTTAAGCCCTAGCCTGTTTCCCTACTCTGGTTCTTGTAACCTGCCTTGCTGTCACTGTTTCTGATGATCTTGTGAGCTTCAAGGCAGCTAGCCAGACCAAGGAATCCAGACACCTAGAAGCGAACCATAAGCCTCCTGGATCTGCTGCCACATTGTACCCAGGCCTCCAGTGTCTTAGCTGAGCTAGAGAAGGACCAACTTCAGGTCATTGGACTAGGAAGTTTAAGTTGGAATGGGTGTGAACAACAGCCTGTATGGTAATACCTGCATGGATGCATGTTTGTATGCGTGAGTGTATTTGCGTGTGAATGCGTATGTGTGTGTGTGTATGGGTGTGTGTGTGTGTCAGTTGAAAGGGGCTGGGGTGATTGTAAAGGTGTATTTGTGAAATATTTTGATCATTTGTGATGACATTATACCTACCCATGTCAAATTAGTGACCTATCCAGAACATATTGTGGATATTCATTTTTATTAAATTCTTCTGATGGATATTTCCTCACCTTTAGAATATTGTCAGTCACCAAACTGGATTCAGAAGATTTGTCAGCATATCGGGGAATGGCACTGTGTGGCTCTGCATTGACCCAGTTCCACCCTACAAGTGACTGCTTTTTATTATCAATTTGTTTTTCTTGAAATTCTTTTTCCGGTGTGCAGTGGAAGAAGTCAACTCCTAAAACTGTAGGGTTTAAATCTTGTAGGGACTGCGGAAAACAGATGTAATTGACAGATCATTATTCGGTGTACCTCCGGTGTTTAGGTTCAGGTCACGACTTGAAGTCTTTTGCATCCCAAGGTGACCTGGTATTCCAAAGCCAAGTGTGTCTCGCCATACACTGCTGAAAGAAGGGGAAGTCCCGCCCCAGCTTGTAGTTGAGTGCTTGGACCCATTCCCGTTTTCGGGCCACCCCTGCAAAGAGGCTTCATTACGATCCGTCTTTGGAAAAGTCTAAACAGAAGCATAAGAAGACTAAGTGGGACTTAATCCAGACTCGCCACTCTCCCTCTGAGAAGTCGTGAGGACGCCAATGCCAAGGCGACCTACCCCAGCAACTGGCAACCCAGTCCTGTCAGGGTAGAGTCCGGGATCTACTAGACAATGTTTAGGCCCATAGGGACCGCAAACCTATTGGTACCCCCCACCCATCCCGCAACAGCCTCCAAGCTGCCTTAGTTTGCCCTTAGTGGCACACGACAACCCAGTTGGAGGCAAGATCAGTCATTTTGTCCATCGGTGGCAGGCGATGACATCAGAGAGTGTGGTACCCAGAACTTCTGGGCATCAGCAGCAGTCCTTCGATTAGGCTACTGCTTTGGAAAGACCATCTGTTGCAGCATCGAGGCAAGGTCTTGCAGCCAGGCCTGCACAATTTTTACCTCCATGTGTGGAGATTGAGCAGTGGCAGTTAACTGCATTCGATCTCCTTGCCGAAGTAGTGGATATCATCCTTGCTGCCAGGTGGCCTTCTACAAAGTCGGTTTATGCTGGTCACTGGGACAGGTTTGTGGCTTGGTGTGCTGCCTGTAATAAGGACCCCAAACATTCGGAAGTACTGTTTGTTTTTGGTCTAGTAAGGACCTGCATTGGGCACTGTTTAAGGATATTTATCAGCCCTTTTGGTGTTTTTGCATTTACCAGTCTAAGTCGACTGTTGTGATGCAATTTCTTAAAGGTTTATTTCAGGTTTCTGCTTAAATCCTTTGCGACGCCGCAGTGGGATCTTAATTTGGTCCTTACTTTTCATATGTGCAGTCCTTTTAAGCATCTGCACAGCTGCTCTCCTCACTCTGAACTGAAAGAGCATGAATTTCACTCATGTGAGGAGCTTAAGTTATTTTCAACAAGAAAGACTCTCTTTAGTCGTCCTATGCCATTGTCTTTCAGGTCAAACTGGTGCTGAGAACTAGGATGGGCGTTCTACGAAAGGTTGTGACTCTCATGTTGGGCAGTCCATCACACTTCTGACTTTCTTTGATCCACCTAATCCCTCACAAAGGGAAGAGAGACTCCATTGTTTGAATGCCAAAAGAGCATTTAGTTTTTACATTGAGCGTTCTATACACCATCAGGTAGATGATGAGCTCCTTTTTGGGTTCTCTGGGGCAAAGAAAGGCATGGTAGTGCAAAAAATTACTTTGTCCAGGTAGATCGTCCACTGCATTAAGATCTGCTACATGTTGACCAAGAAACAGCCTCCAAAATGATTGCGCTATGCTGAAATCTTCCTGATCTTGTCTAGTGCCTGGGGAATTCTAAAGGGCTTCAGTCAGACTGAGTATCCACTAGAAAGAGTGCAATCGAAGGTAAGTAACTTTACCTTTTATACATTTCAGTGCATACATTAGAATGGATAGTTTCACAGCCCAAACACGGATATTGTGGACATTTTTTTGCAACCTTCTGGCTATCCCTGATATAATGTAGGCACATCTTTTTTAGCTTTTTAAAAGATTTCTATTAGGTTTTTTTTCAATCGGAAGGAGGAGAAAACCAGTATTTTGCAAAGCCAACATTCCTGGCTTTCCTCTAATTACTAAAATAGGCAGGGGGCAGTGCTGTTGTTCCATGCCTGTGAAATCGTTAAGTAGAAAGGGATTGTAGCTGTTTCATCTGTGAGCAAGGTACAATGTAAACACCTTTGTTATGCTGTTGCTGTGATAGTATGGAATAGGTTCTCTTAGATGTTTAAAAAGATAAAAACAATTGCAATACATCTTCAGAACCAAACATGCTCTTTAGTGATGCTAAATGGCACAGTATGCATATACTTGTATAATTCCACTATACAATTCCGTTCACATTGCCACAGGATGTGCATATTTACTGCATTTAGTAAATAGTTCCAAACTATCATTCTCTGGATATGAATCAATAGAATGTCTTCCAAAAGATAAAACTCACCCATTGTGCCTAATGACATGAGGGTGCTTTACTTCCACCATAATTCACAAGATGAACTTTGGTTTATTTTACATGCAAGATGTATTGTGGTGACTTCTAGCACTCGTAGTGTGAATAGTGGATGGAAGCAGACTGCTGGGATGATGTGGTGACAGATTTTGTGTTTGGCCAGGAGATCAGAGAGGAAAGTAGGACTGTGTTTACTGAGGTCATTGCCTGTGGAAAAGAAGGGTCGACTCCAGTTAAGGTTATTTGCACTAGGACTCCTACTGGCCTACTGTTGCATAGCCATGATGTGGAAAGAGGTTAGATCGATCACTGAATAAACCTTTTTGTGCATGGTAGATATGCCCAGTTCATCCAGGTTATAAGCTTGGTGATTGCACAGTTTGGCCATCCTGAGGGAGTATGATACATGGGCATGAAGTTCTCTGTGAATACTTTTAAGGCAGAGATGTCGAGCCTGACTTTAGGCCTCTATAAAAAGGATCTTGCTCCAGCTTATGAGTAACACATATTGGCTGAACGGAATCAAGCTATATCCGACAGACCAATCCCAACCATGGCGAACCTGGTCTTGGTTTGCTTATGTTACGGGTCAGAGAGAACCAGGGATGGTTGTTCCATCTGTATCGTTCCTGAGTGAGCAGGGTCAAGATGTATTTGGATATGGCTGGATCCAGACTGAGTTGGCATGGGGTGCAAAGTAATGATGGACAGGGATGCCACCCAGGACAGAGAATAAATTCAGCATTCCACCATCACCTTTTTGTATACTTCAGTACAATGATGTAATTGGCTAATAGTATGCCCAGACATTCGTCCCTTGCTCACTGCCACTGAAACATAACTACATCTGACTGCAGAGCCCCAACCAGGGCTAAACCAGTCTTGGGTTGCTTGTGTTCCGGTTCATGAAGGACATGGACAAGCAGTTCTTTTTGGACTGTTCCAACTGGAGCAGGGTTAAGACTGATTTGCATATGGCTGAGTCCAACCTTAGGTGGCATGGTGTGGAAAATAACGATGGACTAGGATGCGGCCCTGAGTACTTACCAGTGGCTGATAATAATTTAAGCATTCCACCCATCTCTTTGAATACGGATGTGAAGCCCATAAATCTATCTTTTGCCTACTAGCACTGTTGTATAACTGTGCTTGTACACAGGCAGGCAGGTGTTCATGTTGTGTAATTTAGGCGTAACAGTGTTTGTTTCTTGTGTCCTCATGTAATTAGTACTGTTTCCACCATATTACTGATCACGGCTACATGTATTCTCTACTTTGATACTTTTACCTTTGCTTTCAGAATTTAAACTGCAGTGAGCTGGTGGTCGGTGTCCGAGATCATGGGAGATGAAATGCTGAGGAGGTCTCTGGGTAGGGGATCAAAGATGCTGTATATGGTGGTTATCTTCTTGTGGAAATGGTCAGCAAGGCTGTCGCAGAGTTCCTGTGAGGAAGTGATCGCCTTTTCCGTGGCTGATGGGCAAGTGAACTCCGATGATGGTGAAGAGTTCTTTTGTCTGGTTGGCGCTGGTCTTGATGCGGTGTATCAGGGCCTCCTTTTTTGTGGCTTTGAGCTGGCAATGGTAGTTCTTCGATGGCGGACTTGAAGACAGCTCAGTGAGTGTTATTTTTGCTGGTGCGTCATCTTCTTTTGAGTTGTTTGCATCTGTGTTTCAACACGCTCATTTCCGGGGTGTACCAGCTGGCTTGTTTGGTAGATCTTTGCGTTTTGGCTGGTTTGGGGGGAGCCACTTGGTAGGCAGCGCTGGTGATCCTGCCGTTGAAATTCTCTACTGCCCGGTTCAGGTTGGTGGTGACATTGGGCTGAGTGAGGTTGAGGGCGTCAGTCTGTTGGTGCCGGGTGTCCTTGGTCCAACTGCGGAAGGGGGTGCTGTGGCGGTTGGGGGTGGTGCGGGGGGTCTTGCAAAGGTGAAGTGTACGATGGAGTGGTCGGACCAGGTTAGTTATGTGGAGTGGCTGTATCTAACTCTGTTCCTGGACGTGAAGATGGGGTCCAGCGTGTGTCCTGCTTTGTGTGTGGGATCAGTGACCAGCTGTTTGAGGCGATGTTGTCCAGTCGCTTTGGGTGGTCAGTGGGGTTGGTGTCTGTTCTGTTGTCCAGGTTGAAGTTGAGGTCTCCAAGGAGTGCGTAGTGTTCGGAGTCGATGACAAGCCACGTGGATGAATTCTGTGAAAGCATCACTGAGGCCAGCTCGTTGTTCTAGGGTTCTGTAAGTGAAGGTGCCTTTGATGGTGGTTTTGTCGTCGGTACGGAGGTGGAAGTTCATGTGTTCCATCAGCGGCATGGTTATGTCATTGGTGGTGGTGCAGGTGATCGATTCTTTGTGTATGATGGCAACGCCATCTCTGTGTCTGACGCATTCGCGGTGCTTCATCTTGTATCCGATGGGTGTTGCGGTGGCGATGTCAGGGGCTGAACCAGGTCTCTGTAATGAAGGTTACATTGGGGTCTAGGGTGGGGGGGGAGCTAGGGTGGAGTTGGTGATGTGTGTTTTCAGAGTGATTTGGCGTTAATCAGGAGTAAGCTGAGTTGTTCCAGGGAGGTCTATGATGGCGGAGATTGAAAAGCGCTGGTACCTGTGATGGAGATGGCGATGATGGCGGTTGGCCCAGTGGTGGAGGTGACCCGGCAGCAGATGCAGGTGAAAGTTCCATTAGTGGAGATGAGCGATGCGAGGCAGCAGTTTTTGTTGCGTCCGGAGTCCAGGGCTCAGATCTGCGGTGGAAGTCCAGACGGCCAAGAGTCCTGGCGCTGGGCGCAGTCCAGGTGCGGACAGGCGCTGATGGGTTTGCCTTTGCTATGTCAGCTGTGTGCCCGCTGCGTGCAGTTATGCAGCAGCCTCCATAACTGTTCATGGGAGGGGCTGATATGGAGGCGGGAGTGCTGCGAGCGGTAGTGAAAACAGCAGGAAATCTGCAGGAGCGGGCGCTGGGCAACTGGGCTGGTAAGCTACAGAAAAGGCACCAGTGTCGAGTTACAGATAATTAAAATTCAAATGAACAGTACAGAATATCAGAAATTTAACAATAACAAATTAACAGTACAGAGAGACAGAATTACAGCACAGGAAAACCAGTGGGCCTAACCTGCGAGCACTTGGACAGACGCGTCAACCTTGAGGGCTGTGAGAAAAGCAGCTGTCTGGATGAGCTAGGCAGCAGCAGCAAGGGGGAATGGTGCAGAGACCAGGTTCAGAGTCTAGTTACTAGTAGCCTAGCAAGCAATATGTATGGATTCACCTTCAATGTGACACAATTTACACAACTGTTTCATGTTTAAGTAGGCCATTACAGGATCGTTCAACCCCTATATTTGTCTGAGGTGGTCAACGTATCATAAAACCACACCTTTGATCTAAATCTAATTATCTAATCTAAAATGTTTTTGTTCTTTATCCAATAATTGTAAGCTACGGATTTAAAAACCCATGCATTTCCCCCTCATCTTGTGCAACAGGATATATATTTACAACAATTAGCTGTTTTTCACTAGCTATATAAAATCAATTCTAGCTTACAGACCTCAGAGTGACTACTTCAACTGAGGCACACCCGCTTTGTTCAGTGTGCTGAATGTTCCTATGGCTGTAATACTAAAAATCTGGATGCTTTACGCCTGTAAATAGTTTGTCTCCCGGTATACCAAAGCAGCATTATGAATCTCACATCTATGTGAAGACTCTTAACAAATTAGTAGGAAAAGGCAGCCTGATATGGGCATCCCTCTTCATTTGCAGTGAGATGTATCGATGGTATGTAACCGCAATTTTAGTTGCAAACCATTGATTATATACCAACTACTTGAAAAGCAGTTGTGTCCATTTGCAAAGTGGAAGCTGCCTGTAAGCGACCGTTTTCACTGTTTCCTCTGTAATACCCTTAAATGCAATTCCTATTAGAGCAGAGTTAAAGGAACACACTTCCCTTAATCAATTTTATAAACAAAGAACTCAATTGTTCATTACAATATATTTATAATCTTTTGCAAAACGATATCAACAATCCACAATCAACAATCCAGCATTTAATGTACTCTTCTGTCCCTAGGTGATCAAAAAATGTAAGCCCATCAGCATCAGTGAGTCTTTTTAGATAACCAAAGCCAACATGTGTTTCACTGTGTCCTCTTCCCCTTCTTCAAGGTTATATATATTCTCTTTCAACTTAATTCAAAGATCTCATGAAAATATTTACAAATCACTCATTTATGAATTTTGTCTCAAGGACTGGACACCTTGATTTTGGCAACCAGTCCCCGCTTAAAATGTTGCCTGTATTAATTTATATTTCTGTAGCAATAGGGTCTCCAACCTTTTCTGTAATGAGAGCTACCTATGTTCAATGCAAATCAGCCCGAGCTAGTAATATTATTAGTGATGTAAAAGTGATCAAATCATACAAGATTACATTAGTGTTCACCATATGCAAGGTTACCTGCAGTGACCACCTCAACGCATTAGGCATGGTTGCCAGGAAAAAAACGAATCAATGTAGAAAGCCTCTATGTAGGTAAACATAACAATCCTAGCTGCAATGCCTCTGGCACCAAGGTAATCATATTAGTAACATGTCTATTCAAGGCCGCGTCATTAAGCGCTACAATATTAACTTTTAATATATTTTGGAAGTTCAACCACTTTCCTCCATCAGCCCACGTGTTCTGAAAATATGCACATTTTGTCACTAGTAATTACATTAATTTACCAAGCAAAAGCTTCTTATTTAGTAGGGGCTTCACACAGGAGCTACTTACAGATAGCTGGAGAGCTACCAGTAGCTCACGAGCTACTAGTTTGAGAAGCCTGCGCTAGATGTTTTCATTTTCATTCATTACAGATTCTTAATGGACGACACGTCACTTCATAAAGCCAAACGACAAACTGAGATCTTAATGTATTATCATTCCAACATAGCACATCTATATAGTGTTTCTATTCTCATTCATTTCTGATTCTCAGTGGATAACAGGAGGGGACTAGACAAAGCTACCCAGATCTCTATAATCAGTCTTCATATGCTGCATATCAACACATCTGGTCGACACACCACGGATACTCCACACATCGGAAAAACCCTAGCAAAGTCCAAATCTTAATTGCCAGTGTATGGTACATTCTCACGTTTGGCATCAGTTGGAGCCAACTCCACTTTGTGTATGCTGTGAACATTTGGGTAGGAGAGGAACACCCAGTGCCCAATGGAACTGATGCATGCTCCCTCCTATGCTGGTTTTTAAAGAGCTAGGTGGCAGCAGTTTTGGCATTTTGTGAATGGCAGTGCTGGAATGGCAGTCTGCCATTGCTCCTAGACCTCCTTCGGTGCATTTGTAGGCATTCAGAATGATTCACAAAGGGCATGCTGCTTCATTGGTGTGCTTGAGACAGAATTTTACATATCTTGTAAAATTGCTCTGGGATGGATCAGTACATCCATCACACTGAAAAATCATGTGTGAGTTGCAAACTAGTTCCACTGAATTATTTTCAACCTGAGAATAGTACATTAGGGGTCCTAGTTTAGTTCGTGTATAACATGAAAGGTATGATTGCAGCCAGTGATCAAAGGCAAGTGGTACTTATGCCAAGTTCCAGGCAGAATATCCTCAAAGGTATATCAGACCTAGAAGCTAAAATGGGCCTTCATAGTTGCCCAACCACACATTGAAAAGTTTGTTTGAGTAGAGGAAACTAAACTGGGGTGCTAAAATTAATTATAGTGTAATTCTTGAACTATGGCATTGCGGCTTTCAAGTGGTAGGCAAGACCATTTGCACTTTATAACCTCATCAATTTAACAATTCTCTGCGACAGTCACACGATTTTCCCTGCCCGCGTCCCGAGGATAAGTAGTAGACAAAAGTCCAAATATTAATTTTGTTTTAGAGAGCTTCACCTCAAGGCAGTGTCCATCATAATACAATTTCACCACATTCAGGCTGTACTTCAGTCAAATTGGGCTGGGTAGCATTTGTGGGAGGCGGGCGGGGGAAATGTCACATATAACAATGTTGTTTACATCGATCAGAGAAGGGATGTGCATATTTCCCAAATGAGAATATTTGCTGTCTTTTCAGTTTTTCGTAGAAATCACTGATGTATAAGTTGATGAGTAGAAGAGCAAGCAAATGGCATGTCGCCTCATTGACTTAGACCTTTCTAGTTTGCGTACTCTTGTTCAACTTCTTTAACAGCACAAGCTAAATGCACTGGAATCACAAGATAAAGAACAACGATGTGTTTCAGTCTGTCTTCAACTGTTGAGAAGCGACACTTGCTGTGTTGCTTCCATGTCCACAGATTGTTGTGCCAGAGTTACAACCACACGACGGAGATGTGGAAGATCGACATTCCATTTCTTTTATTTTTTCTTGCAAGTTCTCATACCAATAATCAGCTAACAGTCAGAGGCACATTCCAAAAGGCTGCAGCCCTACACCATTGACTCCCATGGTCTTCAGCCTAATCCCTTTCCTTATCATACAATCTGTATACTAGTCAGAATTCTTAACATACAAAACATACTTCTCCACTCTCCTTTTGACAGCCTGAAAGAGGTTTCTGCTAATCTGCCTGTTATCCCCTCCATCTTTTACACATACTCAAGTGAGAAAAAAGTAAACCTGTGAAGCAGAGACACTTACTGCTGGAACACTTGTCAGAATGGGAGTGCTGCAATGAATGTTGCGTCGCTGATATCATAGGTATTGTGAAAAATCCAAGTGTCACACAAAGTACAAGTGTAGCAAATGAGCCATGTCAATACAGCAGGAGAGTAGTAAGGGTGTATTATGTAGCTGGTGGTGCACTTTGGAGCACAGTGTCGCAAATATACTGCTAAAACATCTTGTGGTAGGGAACTGCAATTTGCAGTCGGCACAATTTTCAATTAATATGGCCACCAAATTTGCACAGACATACAGTTTTCCTGATAAAACTATAGGATGCACATACAATATGTGAAAATCGGGTTTCCCAAAATAGTTATCACCAAGAAAAGTGTCTTGATATGTTGTGATCCTATTAAAAGCTTTGTTTTCATCCAAATTTAAAATGACAAAACATTTGCTACACATATACCTTCTTAATGGCTGATACATTTTGAAATATTTGAACAGTTCATTTACAGGTATTTAAATGTTGTTGTGAGTTAGAATTTGTTTTTACAGTCTTTCCTTTCACACTCCTTTTTACCCCAGCAAGATCGTTGCATAGTTCATTTACAAACTCCTCTCATCTTGCAGTTCGAGAAAGAAAAGAAAACACCAATCTCCATTTTACCAGAAAAAGCAGCAATTTGTCAGACGTAGCCTTACATTTTTCCTTTGTCTCTGAACGCACAACATGTGACAAGATAAAAACAAAATTTGCAGGCCTCTTTAGTGCTCATTCAACTTCTAAGCTCCAACCTGATTATTTTGGGGGAGCTTTAGCACTCCCTGCGCCTCTACGGTCTTCACCTATGCTTTGTTTCCTTCATCTTGCTTCAGTGTGAGATTGTCCATTTAAGTTATAGGTCTAGCCATTTAGGGCTGTTATTTTTATTAAAATATTGTGTCACTCTGTGCCACAAATTGACTAGATCTCCACTTCTTAGCTTACTTTTGTGGACCCCCCACTGAATTATTGCTGGAATCCAGGGACTCTCAATGAGTCATTATTGGAAGCCCGGCACCCCCGACCTAAAGACTTTCTATAATGGGAATCTCAAAACAATACGGTATAATGCAAAAAAAAAGTATACAAAAAAACAAATGCTCAAATATTGAAATGTTTTGTTAAATTCTTTATTCCTTCAACTCCTTGTTTAAATATTAGAGGTGATGCATCTTTCTATCTTCTTGTAATCATTAGTAGTCAACGGTGTACCTACAGCTATAAAATGTTGGATTTTTAGAGGAAAGCTATACATTCTCTAAAAGTGACCTAACATTTTTAGCTTTGTATCCTGTGCTACTTAGTTCCTAGACTTTTCAGGAAGGTGTGTCATGATAGATATCGAGAAGGAATAAAAGACATTGCTGTTCACAACTATGTGAGTGTTATTTGGATTAGTGTTACTACAGGTGTGCACTTTATGTGCAACTCGTACTTTGTTCCTCAGGTGTATAATTGTGGTGCAGTGTAATCAAAAACTAATTTGTGGTAAAATTGTGTAATACTCGTTTTATGATATTCCTAAAGCTTAAGGACATATAAGGGGCGAGTAGTATGAAATGCGTTGTAAACCTTCAAATCTTCAAATATAGATTATGAAGAAAGGAAAACTCTCTGCATTTCAAACTGTGACCCCCCAGTAGACGTTTAAAGTTACCTTTACCTATAATCTTCATCTAATTTCCTAGCATGGAGGGTCAACCTATTGGATTTTTACTTTTGGAGCATCAGGGTTGTTCCATCTCACCAAAAACCTAGTAATTGGAAGAGAGTGTGGAAGTCTCTGAACGTCATACCAGACATTTACAGTATCATGGACAATATTCAGTTTAATCGTTTTAATTAATTTTGAGTTTTTAAACTTTGTGAGGTTTGTTCAGCAGTTAGGAGCAAGTGGCCCCCTTGAATGCCTTCATGCAGCTGTGTGGGACTAGTAAGAATTGGTTAACATGAAACAGGGCTACCAAATGTAAGCACTTGCATTCTGTATTTGACTTCAGCCATCCTAAGAATCCGCTTTCTCCTTTGAATTTGATTACTTTTGAGATACATATAAAGCAATCCGTTCTTGATTCAGATTTTCAGAATAATCTGTTGGGGATATTCATGGACACATTTTGAAACAAAAACAGCAGTTTTGGAAATATGACCATCTTATGTAGTTCAGTTTTCCTTTTAGGGAGATGGGTATATATTCACTTAAGTCCAGTAGCTTTCTTATTTCCGTCAATGGATGGCGTGTATTTTAAACTCTTGATGGTCAAGGGAGGGAATTCATTACGTGTTCTAGTTGGGGAAACTTCACTTTTTCTTTCTATACAAACTAAACTTAAAATACACAAAAATTACAAGTAATAAAGTTATAGTTAATAGCTTAAATTTATACATTGCCCTCCACCTGTAAATTAATAGAACTTTAATTATTCTTTAATTACAGACCAAACTCAAACTACACAAAAATGAAAAATTGTAAACTTTGACTTATACTTTTTTTTTTAAAGTTTTAAAGTTTGCTGCGGATACACTGCAAATTTATGACAACATATAAAAAATATATATGACTTTGGTCCCGGGGGGCAGGGTATACCTACCCTAACCCCTCATATCTTTTTTCTATACAGATCTAGGGGATCTGTCTGCTCCACGAATCCACCGCAGCGTGAAATATACAATTTATTTAGCCTTAATTACACAATAATTACTGAACAGAGTTGCACCAAATTTCAAAGAGCACACTTTCTGGAACAAGATCTAGTTTTCAGCCAAATTTCGTGTATTTCGAGTCCTCCGTATTTGCTGTGTCACTATTCACTTTTACTATGGAGAAAATTAATAGAGTAAACATGTTTTGGAAATTGACATGGGTTAAAATTAGTTTTGGGACCCCCCTTTTTCTCAGTCCCCTGCTTGACGGATCACCCCTAAACTTTCCAGTAAGGAGTAACGTGGATGAGACTTTTTGTCGGAAAGTTTTGTGAAGATTTGTCAAACTGCACGAAAGTCATAAGCAAATAAAGACATGCTAGTCCTATGGAAACACAATCCTAACTATAACTGCCCAGTGGCGACTACCACTAGGTTTTTATCATTCAATTTATATTTTCACTGAAAAAAACAAGGGTTACAGGGACGTTTTAGTTAGGCTCATAATTCACTAGTACAAAACCAGTGAAATTCAGCAGTTATAGTTTTTTGTTTTTTTAACGTTATTTTTCGTTTTACATGACATTTTAAATGCCCACATTACAGCACACAGTAATTTGTAAGCCCCTTAAAAATGTAGTTGCGGGGCTGGAAGCCACATGAAGTCTATTAGATTCTATAGTGATCCTGGCTTACATTGCAATTTCATGCAGCACATCAATTTAGGACATGTTTCCTTAGAGCATATACTTGTAACATTTATTCTCCCATTCCCTCACTCTTTTGGGGATCCTCTCCGCCCGTATCACCCCCTCCCCCCCCATTCTCAGAAGTACTTTGCATGGACCCTCCCTCTCCCGCTGATAGCCCTGCACTGCACAATTCTCTCCATTCTGTTAGCTCTGCCTGTAGCCCTTCATCCTTACGTGTAAGCTTCATGTGCGTTTCCTCAGCTAGTGCCCACTCCCTGACATCTCTGAGCCACACTGTTACCTCGGGACCTTTCTGCCCCATCCACGTTATGGCCACCCTGTTTCTGGCCAAGACGAGCATCAATTGAAGTAAGTCATTAGGCCTGCGTATATGGGCGAAATCCAGCAGTTCTAGTTACCTAAGCGAACTATGGATTCATTCACACACCCATAGAGCCACTCACACACGGATACAGACAGTCACACCCCACTCAGATCTCACTTGTCAGAGATAGTATTACCCATTAGTAGTACAACTAGCATAGTAATCTAACTTTTAGTAGCTTAGTATACATATTTAACACCCGTAACCTCTTAACCTCTTGAGTGCCCATGACGAGCTGGTCTCGTCAAGGGCCGCGGTTGCGCTGTGCCCATGAGGAGACCAGCTCGTCATAAACCCCGCCCGCTAATGCAACGGCCGGCACAGGTCGGGGAAAGGGGCGGGCACTCAAGGGGTTAAAAACACTCAGACTGGATTATGTCATGAGTGATGTTACTCACCATGTCATGAGTGATGTAATATGTGACGTCATAAGAAGCGCATTACGGGGCGTAAGTTATAGTTAGCACAGATAACTATAACTGCTGAACTTCACTGGTTTTGTATGAGTGAAATCTGAGCCTAAATATAACTTCCCTGTAACCTTTGTTATTTTCAGTGAATTTCTAAGGTTTTAAAAAAATTATATTTCCTAATTATAACGTCCCCGTAACCTTTGGTTTGTAAGTGAATTTCTGTGGTTTTTTTTTTCTAGTAGTTGCGTTTGCAGAGTGGTAGAGAAAGGGGGCGGGACCTTCGACTAGCTTTCAGAAATCCCGCTGTATGGGACCTCCTGGAGGACACAGGAGGGCTTATTGGCCCCCCAGGTCCCTCAGCATCAATGAGGACTTAATCCCCCAACCAGTAGTACGCCAGGAGGCACGTTTGCAGTGTGGTGGAGAAAAGGGGTGTGGCTTATGAAGGCCTCTCAGCAGTCCCACTTTGTGGGGACTTACTGGAGGTAACAGGAGAGGTAGTTGTCCCCCAAGGACTCTCAGCGGCCAAGGGGAGTTCATCCCCCAACCAGTTGTGCGCCAGGAGGTGTGTTTGGAGAGTGGTGGTGAAGGGAACGTGACCTCCGATAATCTCTCAGCAATCCAGCTCCATGCCCCTATATATACAATTTGAAATTTCTTTCAATTACTCCGCAACTACTAAATGGATTTTCACCAATTTACAGAAAGGTGGCTTTCTGGACCAACTGCTGCCTTTCTGCCACACTTTGTGTAATTCTGTTCAGAAGTTCGGGCTGTAGCCGTGTCTGAAGTTACTATGGAAATTAACATGTGGAAAACTTTTTTGGGACCCCCCTTTTTCTCTACCCTTGCATGACGGACTTTCAAGACAGCAACTGAAGTGAGCGGCTAGCTAGTTTCATAAATTTCACGAGGATTCTTCGAACAGTGCCATAGTTATTGCCAAATGAAAAAACAATCTTCTTATGGAAACTACAGCCTAACTAGAACTACCTGCAGGCTACCGCCAGTAGGTGATATATATAATCCTTTCAGGCTTAGAGTGCCGCATAAATTATGCAAAAAAGAAGCATAGAACTTAGGGTAGTTCCCTCCCAGGTTTAGGTGGCAAGTAGCTCCTATATAAAACACCCTACAACACCAGCAATACTCTAAATTTGCTCACCTCAAATATCTGTTTTACTAGCAAAGTTTTTAAGATTAGAATTTGCCCAGTGCCATCCACGCCGAGCTAGAAGGGGACAAAGTATTTTGCCATTTATACAGCAAAGTCTTTAAGCATAGTATTAATCCAATGCTTAAACACTGGTAAAAAAACAGACATTAGCACTCGTAGATGTACAATTTTCTTATTTTTTCGGTCGAGTCTGGGCCGCACAGGCATTGCTCTGCGAGGCATGCTGTAATCAAGAGGGTGGCTTGAAGCACCTCCCATCTTTTTAATTAGTTCCTGCCATTCATAAATGCATGCTTTTGGTTAGTCCTGCCTTTTTATGTTTGAAACTCACCCAGAAGTCTGCTCCTGTTACACATGATCTTACACTTTTTTTATATAGGTTATGTTGTGCACACATTCTTTCCTTGTTTGCCTCAGCTTGTGTATCAGCAAAGCGGCCACTTTACGGACGCTGTGCTTCATGTTTCGGTCGGCATTTCGTCCCAGGTCTAATTATTTTTTTACTTTGGAGGCCTTTTAACGACATGCCCACTTACATTTTCACCATCACGCCTTGATTCCTGCTCATGGCAGTCTACTTGCCCTGTACCATCTCTCCCTTCACCCTGCCCCCACTACCCCTCTGAGATTGCTGCTTGTATTTCAAGTGATTTGCCCAAAATCACAGGATGTTGAGCCAGCGCCGAGATTCGAACTCCTGAATCGCAGGTCTGACCGCACACCTTTCACAGCATGTTTGATGCCGTGTCATTGCTGTTTTTTAAATGTTGCCAGATGGAGTCATTTATAAGCTCAAATGCTGTTCCAGTCACGTTCGCTCCATCTCCCCTCACTCCCCACTGCTTTCATTTTCACCGTTGCGTCTTGTTTCCTGCTCGCCCTGTGCTGAATCTCCCTACCACTTCACCACACACCCACCCCCCCTTCGAGATCGCTGCTTGTATTTCAAGTGAATTGCCCAAAATCACAGGACACTGCTTGTTCATCAGCAACTCTGCAGCCCTGAAAACTCCAGGGCCGCACAATATGCTGCATTATTAAATCCTTGTAAGATCCCAAAGGCGAGACCTATTGCATTGCAAATGCTTGTTTTTAGAGAACTTACTCTTTAGGTAATCCTTTAAGATTGCAATCTTCATCTTATTTAATCTTGTCCAGAATATTTCATGAATGTCGTCTCTAATGACTCCAGGCATAGGTGCCTATTACAAGTAGGTTACAATTCAGCCTGTTATTCCTCCCCTGGAACCACCAACAATGCATGGATCGGTAATTTCAGGAGGTCGGGTATACAAATGATTATTCCGATTCATAGACATTTTTCTTCATTTCTCAGCCAAATGTTCACCTGGACATTTCGTAAAAATTTCTGACTTCTTGTGTACCTAGAGATCTCATTACCGATCTTATTATTATATTCTGACCCGACCACAGGGGCCAATCTCTACTGTTACTGACCATCGGGATTAAAGAAAAATTTTAAATTAGGTCAGTAGCTCATTCAAACCTTTGTTATTTAGTTTTGCAAAATATCATTTTCAAGTATTTTTATTTAATCTTGGATTCCAGAGCATAATGGGCAAACACTTGATAAAAATATAGCGTTTAAATCAAGAGTTAAGATATTTATTTTATTCTAAGCTCTTTAGTAGAAGTTATAGAAACTGTTGCAAGGCCTGGCATGAAGTACGTGTGGTGAACCGGATATTTAAAATAACTTTATTTAAAAAATGTGAAATACCTCTTTAAATAGTGTCTTTCTCTTTTTCTACTTTAGGGAGATTTCATCTTCTTTCCTCAAACACCCCGAGTTTCACACACCTATGCTATCACTGTGAGGAGATGTAGTTACAACACTGCTGTATAAAATATGCAATTTGTCAGATGCCATGATGTTATTGGATACATACCAATTGATGGTTATGGGAAAGTTAAGGTGCTGGAGAGGAATTATTCTAATCTTATTTGCTATGAATAGTGACAAGTGAACTCCACTTTGATAAACATTGTTTTCTTTGTAAAAGAAGGCATATGAGACTTAATGAATTATTGAACTAACCCTCATAATTTTACTCCTGTGTAGATCTCAGTGGAATCAAGTAGTGCGATTTTCATTCTTAATTTTTTTAAGTACTATGCAAAATTGGTTGTGTAAGCTACTTTCATTATTCAATTTCTTTATGCTTTAATGCTATATATATTCTAACAAGTCTTATTTTATTTTAAATATATTTAGTTGTTTCTGAAAATGTGTTATCCATGTAAAAGTAACTGTTGATGATGAACGTCTTTTGAAAAAACGTGTTGCATGACTGCACTGAACCAGTGAGCAGTACTTTAAAAAAAAATACTCCTTAGTTGCACCAAGATAGATGATGCATCTTAAGCATTTTACACATTGACATTTTTCATTTGCAATTTGTTTAGATCGTATCCAGTTTCAAAACAACAACTTCAAGAGCAATCTGCCAGTTAGTGAAGGAATACGTTGGCCACAGAGATGGCATTTGGGATGTTGGTGTCACTCGAACGCAGCCCGTGGTGTTGGGCACAGCATCTGCTGGTAAGTGAAATATTTTGTCTCATTTGACATGCATTCTCCACTTAACTGAGCAAGCAGTGTTATTTACTGTTAATTAGCTCTTTGATCCAGCCATTTTATTTGTGATGTACCTTCAACCTGCTCTTAAGGTTGCTAATGTTTTTTACTTAGCAGGTTTGTGATGCAAGGTAGGCGTTTAGTCTCGCTACCAATTTCAAAGAATCCGTTTTACAGGCAGCTGCGATAACACACATTCTTCTGATTTGTTAAGTATGAATCATTCATATTTAGAATACACCCCAGTTAATAAAAAGATAACGCAGAGTAAAAGCCTCCATCAAAACAGAATTGCTTATCATTGCGACCACATTTAATTAATATGTGTTGCAAATGATTATATATAGTATAATATCAATAGCCTATTTCCTAAAATCTGGCGCCAGGCACATCCTGTGAACGTCAATCGGACTTACACTTTGTGACCCACTTAATGCAAATTGAACATGCAAAAAAAAAAACTCATCTCATAAAGATTCCCATGCTTAAGTCCTTTTCACTGTCCAAAGTCTATTGAACCTAAACAGAAAGTTTCTAAACTGTGTGCCTTGCACTTGAGTGCGATAGGAAGAACAGATATGTTGACAGAGATAGAGGTGGTTTACAGCCATTCTTACTCGAAAAGAGTATCACATCTTGAAGTGGACAGATAACTTAGTTTTTATTCCCAGATCAGCCTATAGCTTTTAGCTATGCCTGAGTCCTTAAGCCTTGATAGTGATCCAGTTTACTAGCCACCTGCAGAATGGAGTCCATCTACTGCCAAAATCTGCTATATAGGTAGACTAAAAAGGGGGTATTCTTACTGTCGGCAGGAAAAGCAGTGCATGTCTGATGGATACTTCAAATAGCAGATTCCTCACCTTTAGAATATTCCTCAGTCACCAGACTGGAACCGTAAAATTTTCATAACAGTGGTCCTAAGTGCCTCTAGCTGGCATTGTGCAGCTATGTGTTGGCTTTGTTCTGCCCCGGAAGTGACAAAGCGGAGCTGAATTTAAGTGCCACCCGTGCACCTCTTTGAGCGTGGCTCAAGATCTCCACTTCCATGTTAGTTGGTCTTTCGGTGACTACCAAATACTGCATCTAGTGTGTGTGGGAAATGTCCCCACCAAATCCCACTGGTTTCAAGCCATACTGTGACTGCAAAAAGCAGATGTCCATCATGGACCCATACAAGGTGTGTCTTTGGTGCTCAAGCAAGTTGTGGGATGAGTGCGCCCTTATGCACTCAGAAGCGACCTGGGACTGTGATGTGAACCTGTATGTTGCCAAATACAGGAAGAAGTCTCCGACCTCTTGTAAGTCTCACTCTCTATTCAAGTCGAGAATGCGGACCCACTCCTGCTCCCGTAGCTGTTCTTGTGAGCAGTCCTCACCACAGTCCAAGTCATCCGGTAAATCAAGGTTAGAGTTTAGGAGGAAACATAAGGCAACATAAGGCAAAGTGGTACTCTACCTCATTCCGCTACTCTCTACCTAAAGAGAAGTTATGAGGGTGTCAATAAGTTACTCGTTCTCACTCCTGATTCAAATTGAGAGGCAAATTCTAACCTTGGTCCTGACGCGCTCCATGTTCCTCGAACCATCAGCGACGCCATAGCAGGTCACCTTTCAGGAGACCATGCTGTGCATATTTAGTACTCTTGCGGCTACCTGTGTTATGCTGTCAAGCCCAAGGATCCGCTGGGTCCTTCAGTCGGGTTACCACTGTCGGACCTGTCTTCGGTGTCACCTGAGCCCCTGGAACCCATCTCTGGTGCTGCACCCTCTCCGGTGCAGACTTCTACTCCAGCTCCAAGACCTGTAAGGTCCCTTCTCCGCCAGCTCTGATACTGATGCCACCAATGCTGATACTGATGCCACCAATGCTGATACTGATGCCACCAATGCTGAAGGTAGATCAGGTGCTGACTCTCCTGTCTGGCTGCGAGTTGGCTTCATCTTGACCACACCCAAGGTTGTCCTGTGAACCCGCTGCAATGCACCTGGCCTCCTTACTGTTTTGTCTGATCCTCTGCCTCCAGTAGCACAGAAACATACTCGGAGAACCCATTGTCTATTTGGCTCAGATTCTAACCAGAGCTTGCCACCATCTGGAGATTATGATGGGGCTGAGATTTTTTTTTTTTAATGGATTTACAGGAGGTGTGATACTTCGCAGACACAGTTTTGGTTTCACCTCTTGGTCTCCCAGCATAAGAGGCTCCTTCCTTTGCTCTTGTGATTTGATGTGCTGCTGAGGTCCTGCAGCTACCTTCTTTTAAGTTAAGACATATATCCTTAAAGACGTTTTGCCACCAGAACCTGTTTCATCTTAGCCCTTGCTCCCTTACATTGAAGCCCTCGCTGACACCTTGATGAGCACTTGGTCCAAGCCTTGTTCTTGCCCACAGGTAAATAGGAAGGTAGCCAGACTCCACAGACCAGCTCTTGGCGACTTCCTTATGCAGCATCCTACCCAAGAGAGCCTTCTACCAGCAAGATGAAGGATAATTCATTCCCTATGCACCCCCTGCTTCAGGGAGTCAAAGATTGAGGCATTCTTTTATTTTCAGCTAGCCTACCCATGAGGTCGATAAATGCTGTTTGCCTATGACGCTTCTACACTCTCACCCTCTAGGATATGGCCAGCCAGCGAGCTATTACCTGCAGTCCCGGAAGAATTTAAGGCCTCCTTGCCTCAAATCACTCAAGGTGGTCAAGATGTGGTCATATATGTGATTTATGTTGGCCTTGCTAGTACTGATTGAGTTGAGGGGTTGGCACTAGTGCAGTGCTCCATTGCTATGTGTTGATGTGTTGATGTGATCTTCACTTTTCTCAGGAAATGTAAGGCATATCTTATGGACATGTCTTTCGTTTGCTTACACCTATTCACCGACAAAGCTGCTCTGCATTAGAACACTATACTGAGAGTCTGGCTATGGTAAGCTTTCTGGACCTTTCGTCCCCTGCTGGCCAGTTACCTCACCATTTGAGGAGCTTCTGAGGCACTCCAGGGGGATAGCCTAAAGGCAGCACCAGTCTCCCCAATCCTCACTGCAGTTATCCCGGTCCTTTCAAGGTCAGGGATTTGGCTCTGTCATACAGCCGGTGGGTTCCCATGGGCATCAGTCCTCCTAGTCCCCCTCCCCTTTAGCAACAGCTTCCAAGCCACTTTAGTATGCCCTTAATGGTGCACAACCACCCTGTGGGAGATACAATCCAGTACTTTCTCTCAGGATGGCAGTTCATCACATCTGACACGGGTCCTCCAAATCATTCAGCATTGCTATGCTCTACCATTTCGGTTAACCTTGCCGTGCCCTCTGCCCACATCTAGGAGGCTCTCACAAAAGCACCTATCCATTCTCATTGAAAAGGTGTGAGGTTTACTCTCTAAAGGTGCCATTGAAAGGGTTCCGTTTGCGTACATAGGGAATGCTTGTTACTCTAGCTATTTCCTCATGCCGAAGAAGGATGAAGGGCTTTGGCCCATTTTAGATGTTCGCCCTCAGAATGCTTTCCTGTGGAAGGACACATTTCAGATTCTTATGCTGGCCATGGTTCTATCTGCCTTGTATCCAGGCGAGACTATGGTGACCTTGGACCTGCAGGAGATGTATTTTCGCGTACCCATCTTGCTGCCCCACAGATGTTACCTGCACTGACAATCTTCGGAGGTTTGGGGATACCAGTTTCCTCTAACTTGAGGACTGGCTTTTGAAAGCGGGCTCAACACATTCAGTTAGGGGCCACCTCCAGACTGTGGCGAACCTACTGACCTCGGTGTTCTTGATCAACTAGCCAAAGTTGCCCAGTGTTATGCCTCTGACTTAATCAGGGCTCAAGTGTTTAAGTGCACCTCAAATATTCAGCGAAAATCAAATCTAGAATATATTCACAATAGCCTGTGTACTGGGAAGTGTATCCCTTGAAACTGCACAGAGAGTACTCACGACATTCACATGTATCGATATGGCATTCGCGGAATTCTAGATTTGATTTTCACAGAATATTTTTTGTGCACTTAAACGCTTGACCCCTGATTACGTTGAAGGCACGCCAGTGCGATGAAACACATGTTGGCTAGAAGCTTGAAGATTTTAATTAAAGGACGAAAGATTGGACTATTCTTTGTGGACTGTCACTTTCTGGACTTTTTATATTATAGTGCTATCTTGTTCTTAAAAGATGTTTGGGAGCTAACTTTTCTTTCAGAGCACCATTGGTGTGATGTGATACAGAGATAATGTTTCCTAAAAATAGGTGTGCGCCAACATTATTACACAGCCACCTGGAGACAAAAACCCCATCCTATATGTATCTTCATTTTCAAAAATTCTCCAGTAGTTTTGGAAACGCTAACATGAGTGCTCAGTGTTGCCTTGAATCAGTGTCTGCTGTATTTCAGGTAGAAATACTAATAATGGCAAGGGCATATTTAAATACAGTTTTGAGCATGACATTTTGTGATCAGGAAGGAATATTATTTTGCTTTGGACCGTCAATTGCTCACGTTGAAGCTACTATAAGAAAGTATAAATCAGACCACCCCACTTCTCAGTCCACCTGGGTTAAACATTTAACCAAAAACAGGAGTTCAGAATCGACATTAGAGGTTTTTCAAAATAAGTTAATTCCAACACTTCTGTGTCCACAATACTCCACTGATTTTTGAAGACATGAAACTGACGTTTGTCTATATTAACAATTACAAAGCTACTCGGAAATGCTAAACTAACGGTACAAATTGATACTGTCCAAAATAATGTACAAAATGACAGTTGTTTATTGTGATGCATTGTGCACAGAATGCTATGTTTCATTCTTTATCATGTAACACTTGATTAAACTTGTGCATTTAATACTTTTTAGATCACACTGCCTTATTATGGAGCATTGAAACTGGAAAGTGCCTTATCAAGTACACTGGTCATGCCGGATCAGGTAAAGCATAGACAAAAAATGTATATGTTCTTCTTTAATTTCAAATACTTTTATTTACTAGTTTATAAAAAAAAGATTGCACCTTCATAATTGTCAGCAGTTGCATCACATTGAAGCGTAGAACATTAAACCTTTGTGAAGACAGGATAGTACTGTGACAATCTCGAGCTCAAATATTGGTGGATAACAACTATAAAAACAATGTATATGAGACATGTCATAACTCCAGCAGCATTACAGTTTAGGTGGGCTGTGATTAGAGAGCTGATAGCACAGCAGTTGGGCAGCAACTGTTAATCATAAGAAAACATTGTTGCAGTGCACAGTCCTAAATAAAAATGTTAAAGTATAGGCTAGTCATAACCCACCCATCTGATAACCCAACCCTCAGGCATAGGGGAACTCTGATTTAGGTCAAGCATTGGTAGATATATGTAATGTGCGAGTAAGACAGAAGAAAAGTACCACGCTGTGGGGTAACCATGTTGAAAATCTGTCAAAATAGTTTTTCAGTGTGTTGCCCAAGATGGAAAATCAGGGCAAGGGCTGTCTCTCACCCAACAATAGAAACCTTGGGTTTAGTAGATCCTATTCTTGCATTAGAATCTGCTAATTAAACTTTTTTTTTCTCCACTGAATAGGGACTAGCCGCATGGACCAAGAGATACCCTGTCCTTTAGAGTGTGGTTTCCCCAATTATGACACATTCCCCTGCTTTGGTATTTGGGGTTGGAACAGGCAAGGGTTTCACTCATGTCGGAGTGGGGATATTTCTGTTACCCGAACCCTATACTGCTGCAGGCATCAAGCTACTGGACTGATATTAAACTGCTCCCAGCAGGTTCATAGTCTCCGGACCCAGAATACGGAGTTCAGAGCTACGGACCTAATAATTCTTGATGTGGAGACACTTGCAATTGTGGGTGGCAGAATTCCATCCTGCCTTTACCTTTTTCAGCCCGTCTACTTACATTGCTCTAATTTACCATTCTTTTGTTTTAAAAAAAAGTTTTTTGAAAGATGTTTCTAGTCACATTTGGCCAGTTAAGCCTTTTATTGGGCTACAAAGATGTACATTTATATTTTAGATTACCTTTTTTTTAATTGAAAATCTTTGATATGTATAGCATAGTATCTATTTTTTAATGTTCTTCTAGATCCCTTGTGTAGGTGGTACTGTTCTGTGGATATAACTTTGAGGATTCTCCTGGTAGAGAAATAAGATTAGAAGCATTTAAATGGAAACTGTCCCTTACTCACCTTGTGAATCTCCCAAGGTGCAATATAGATGCGGAAGCTCTTGCAATAGCTTTTGTCCACGAACGGGTTGTATCATGACTCTGTTCTGTTGTGACATGACCACATTTAACTGAATAAAGGTGCCACCCCGCCATGTTGACATCAATTCTGTTTCTCTTTTTCTGTACCCAAAGACGCAGATCCAGCTCTCGTGACGATTTCAATTTTAACCAAATTTTCAAATTCTTCAAGCACATTAAGCCCGTGTGCAGGGATTTCATTCCTGGAGACATTTTAAGCTGTGCAGTGCATTTCAGGTTCAGATATTAATGACGGACCCACTCAGTGTCTGCTTGTGGTGCCTCTGGACCAAGCATGATTCCAAGTTGTGCCATAAGTGTCCCTTTATGTATCTGAAGGCAGTCCAGAGCCGAGAAGGTAATCTCCACATCGTGGATTACAGGAAACAATTCAGTCTTAATTGAAGTCATCAGTGGCAGAAAGAGCCAAGGCGTAGTCGAAAGACTAGTCCAAGAACAGGTTGAGAAACAAATATAAGCACAGTGAAGCTCCACAATTTCTAGGAGTTCTCTAACCAGGAAGAGATCACAGTTTGTGATCTTTGCCTTAAACTCTGACTTTGACGTCCTGCTCCAAAACAATTCTGACTCGATAGGTCATTCTGCAGCAGGTTACAATTTTCAAGAGGCATGCTGCCACTAGTGAAGATCCTTCTTGCTCCCTCCTGTGTGCCTTCTGTCCCCATGCACACTTCGGATCGTTCAGTTGTACTTTCGCTTGCTGACATCTCTTGGAACTGATTGGTCAGCGCGCCTCACCGCAGGCCTGGCCTTCTCCTTGTCACAGGCCCCGCGTTTTGTTCCCATCAGCACTAGATCCCTTACTGACTCAATTCTTGTTTTTGTTTTCTTTTTATTGATTTTTTTACATAAACACCGCAACAGTTGGAGCAAACAGCTAACTGGTATACAACAAAACACCTGTTTCAGGCCTGCTAGTTCAGTCATTGTGAAATCTCTTCCATTCCCCAAGACACACACCGATAAATATATGGGCAAACCCCCTGATAGAAAGGTCCAGTAGAAGGGCCCACGCTACTCTGACACTGATGTTCCCTTCACTCCAGTCCACATCCTGGAATGGGACTCGCCAATGGGTCTCATGAGCCTGTGTCCTCTGCCGTTCTCCATGCACTCCAGATCTTTTCCAAATTTTTGCAGCATTCCCTTGCCTGTTACACCAATTTCTCGTCCCTCATGCACCCTCATGCACCAGTCCACGCCGGCCACCCACTCTTATACCATATGCACCGCAGCACATCCCCATCTCTGGATCCTATCTCTCCACGCCACCATCGGGCCATAATACAAAAAAGGAGCATGTTTTGATCTAGTGTCTGGTCCCCACAAACTCCTAAGACCACTAACTGTGGGGGTGAGGTCTGTTGTTGTGTTCAGAGTTGTATATATACCACTCTGCACCCTCTCCCTGGAGCCCCGGATTTTTGGAATCCCCAGATTGCGTGCCTCTTTGTCCACAGCCCCGTATACAGAGATCCATCTCAATTCATCCCATATAGATTCACCTGATCCTGGTGAATTACAACAGATGCAATATCTTCAACTGCATCAGCTATAAACCTGCCCTTATTGCCATTTCCTGGGGTAACAGGATGCTGCACCCCAGCTGTCATCCTCCAAGCTACCCAGATCTCTCTCCCATTTACCCCTTAGGCAGTCAAGAGGGAGAAAACTGTTATATAGTAACGTGGAGTATATTTGTGGCAGTGAGTGACTCGTCCGGGAAGCCCCTAGGACTCTAGAATCTAAAGGGGTCTCCTCTGGTACTTTGCCCTGCAGCTCACTGTAGCATTATAGGATATTACAGTTGCAGGTAGCGGAGGTATTGGCTATGTGCCAGCTTATATTGTTCCTGTATTTCTGAAAATGGTGTAATTGTGCCATCACGCTAGACGTCCCCCACCTTTGAGATGCTCAGTAGATCCTGTTTTTTGTGCCCTTCTAGTTCTCTCAACCTTGTCAGGGTGTCAGTGTAGAAGCTGGGTTTCTGTAGCAGTACCCCCCACACTTTTTGCCAGATTTCTGATGCACTTTGTCTTGATGTGCCCTGGGTCCCTGCCAATCAGGTTCCCAGGGCCTGTGTTCTTTCCCAAAACTGTATTTTTGTACCCCCAATTGGCACCTCTCTGGCCACATGTAATTCCCTTGTAAAAGGAACGGTGACCAGGGAAGGCCTCTAAAGGCTGCAGCATATATTGTTTCACCCTTAGAGGTCCTGTACCTTAAAACACACACACACACTGCCATTGCAGGCTGCGTGTTTTGGTGCAGAGAAAAGTGAAGAGTTGACATGGCACACATTCCTGTGTGCCATGCCTGCAATCCACAGCCTATGGTATAGATAAGTCACCCCAATAGCTGGGTGCACTATGCCACTGGTGAGGGTACAGTTGCATGGGAACTGTACCCCTACAGTGTCTAAGTCCATTCTTTGACATTGTAAGTGCAGTAAAAACCACAAGAGTATGTGGTCTGGGAATTTGTCATTACGAACTCCACAGCACCATAATGGCTTTACTGAATTCTGGGAAGTTTGGTATCAAACTTCTCAGCATAATAAACCCACACTGATGTCAGTGTGGGATTTAATTTACAATGCTCTCAGAGGGCATCTTGCCCCCTGAAAAACGATTAGCCTCTGGTAGGTTTCCTGACTGGTAAACACCAGCCTGCCACCATGAGACATGTTTCTGGGCCCCTGGGGTGGGAGCCTTCGCTCCCTGATCCGAGAAACAAAGCCTTTACTGGGCAGAGGTGGTCACGCCTTCCCCAGGTCAGGAAGAGCCATCTGTGGTAGGGCAGCTTCAAAGGCCTTGCCACCTGTGTAACGCAACCGCCAGCCTCTCCTGCTATCAGTAGCAGGCCCCCTTCTTGTTTCCCCTCCTTTTCGGCAGGAAGACAGACAGGAAATATTAGCACAGCCCCGAAGGTGTGCCCACCCCACTGGTGGGGGAGGCGTGGTGAAGCCCACACTTCAGTGCCCGCCATCTTGCAGATGGCAGGCACTCTCCAATCAGGATTAGGGATTGTGCCCACTCCCCCACGTGGGATGAGAACGTCAAGGGTGTAGTCACCATAAGGTCAGTAGCCCATTGGCTACTGACCTTGAGAGCCCCTAAAAACACCCCCTAAATACAGTGTTCGAGGCATGTGGGCTGCTGAATTCATATCTGTGCATAGATCGCCGCCTAGTGTTGGGTCCGGATGTTTGCACATTGTTGTCCTGGAAGAGTCTTCGAAGTATCCTGAGATAGGTGACTCCTCCCCTGGACCACAGTGCGCATGGGCATCCTCTCCATCCTCAGATTGTTTTTTTCCGCCATTGGGTTCGGATGTGCTTATCTTGACTCAAGTTAGGAAAATTTAGTTTAAGGCCAAAAGGCCTTTAGTTTTCGTCGGTACTGTTCCCGCTCGGTATCGACAGCTTACTTGCTAGTTTAGCAAACTTATCAAGTTTTTTCGGATCCGTTTAATCCGACCATCGACGATGGAATCGAGGACCCCATTCAAACGGTGTCCTGTTTGCCACGCCAAATATCCACATATCGACGTCCACCCGGTGTGCAACAAATGCCTATCGCCGGATCACGACGAATCGAAATGTATGGCCTGTGCCCGATTCAGATCCAAGAAGACTCTCCGGAATCGACGGGCAGCGAGATTAGAAGCGCAGCAATCGGCACCGGCCCCGACCAACATCTTCAGCACCGAGGACGAAGATATTGAAAGCGTGGAAGACATAAACTCCAGCCCCGCTTCCGAACACGATTCCCGATCGGAAGACGGCGATGAAGCGCTTTTTCACAGGGAAGAAGCCGACGAGACTACGATGAGGCCTTTGGGGCCGAAGAAGATAGCTCTGGTGAAGAGCAGAGCCTACCCGTCCAAACGGAGGCTATCAAAGTGCGTCAGTCTACGGCTCCGGTCGAGGGATCGCCTTCGGGCCTTACCCGAGATCAATCCCACAGTTCTTCGGCCCCGCCTTCTGGCCCGGCCTCGAACATCCAGCGAGAGCCAATATTACCGAAAAAGACTGGTTTCCCTTCAACGAAACCGAAACCAATCGTCGCAACGGTTCAACAGAAACCGAAAGTGAAACTGGCAGTGGTCGGCTCGAAGACCTCCACTCCTTCGACGCCAGCCAAAACCATCGGCTCCGAACGCACAAAAAGGGATTTCGGCGCCGAACTCGCTGCAGCGGATGTCGGCACCGACCCGAAAAGGAAGGCCATCGGTACCACCAAAGCGCCTCGGCCCCCGGCACCGAAGCAATCGGCCCCGACCACCAAGGTTAAAATGGCCGCTCCATCGGAGTCCACTTCCAAGGCAGCGACTAGGGTCCAGTCATCGACGCCGTCGACCGCTACTACCTCTCCTCGACTCGATGACCCTGTGGCTCCGAAGAAGTCCACGCCTACCTCTACAGAACCACTCGGCACCAAAGAACCTTCGGCGTTCTCGGTGCGACAAGTTGCAGCGTCATTGCAACGCATCAGAGAACAGGCAGCCCTCCAGTCCACGTCGGGCTCCGACCCGAAAAAGACTCCAAAGGCACCTTCGGCACCAACCAACATCACTATTGGTTTGCCGCCGTCCAAAAATGTTCGAGATCCGAACACGTGTCACCCAGACAAGGTCCCCATCTACTGGACACTCTCCTACTGGGCCTTCACCGTCCCAATTCATCGACGCCGACACCGGCAGACCCATGCTCCGAAAACGGAAGGTCACGCCAGACCAGGCTTTGGACTCTCACAGAATCCCTCTAAAGCAGAAACTGCCAGCAGAATCTGAACCGGTTCTATATGAACGCCTGCACACCTCCTATCCAGATCCCCAGTCCTTTTCTCCGACTCCCTCCGACACGGACGCAATGGAGGATTACATGGGTGATGATACCACCTACCCCAGGGATATAGATCCTGAGGAGCAGCAGGACCCAGATCAAGCTTGGGATGACCCTGCAGACCCGGGTGCCACACCAGATACCCAGGACACGCAGCTTTACGGCGCAAAAGCATCTCCCACAGAGGACACTGCTGCCTTCAATGCCCTCATAGAACATGCTGCAGCCAATCATGGAGTGCAACTCCACTCTGACACAGTTGAGGACGACTTCTTGGTGGACACTTTCGCCTCCTCAGAGAGGACTGTCAAGACTCTGCCCATGTTAAAAGGTGTTCTCAAGCCAGCAAAGGACATTTTCAAGGAAACAACCAGGGCACGGGTGATATGCCCCAGGATTGAGAAAAAATACAAACCTGCGCCCGGGGACCCTATGTACATTAGAGGTCAGTTACCTCTGGACTCCATGGTGGTTGCTAACGCTCGCAAACGAGCGCACTCGCAAACAACTGGTGATGCTCCTCCCCCGGACAAAGAGTCCAAGGTGCTGGAGACCTCCGGCAAAAGGATTGCAGCCCAAGCAGCAAACATCTGGCGCATTGCCAATTCACAGGCACTCCTGGCTCGCTACGATCGTTCACACTATGACACGCTAGAGTCACTACTCCAACATCTACCAGACGAGTACAAAGAGGCAGCGGAGCTCCTCATCAGAGAGGGACAACTTCTTACAAACGCATCCATTAAGTGTGCACTAGATGCTGCCGACACAGCTGCGAGGGCGATAAACACCAGCGTCATGTTACGCCGACACGCTTGGTTAAGAATCTCCGGATTCAAACCTGAGATTCAAAATAACATCCTAAATCAGCCTGTCAACCCCGACTACTTATTCGGACCAGAAGTTGACAACACCTTAGAAAAGATCAAAAAGGACACTGACACTGCAAAGTCAATGGGGGCTCTGCAAACGCAGACATTTCGTAGTGGCTCCTTTCGTCGCCCCGGAAATAGGGGAGCGGCTAGAGGACAGGGGTCACAGCAAACATACAATAAAGGGGGCACACAAAGTACCTACGATAAAAACAACAGAGGTGGATATCGTGGCTCCAGCACCAAGGGCAGAGGACGCGGTTACGGCAACACCAGGTCCTCACCCAAGAACAAACAGTGACGCCCTCTCCCTTCCCCCTGACCACATAACACCTGTCGGGGGGGAGACTCCAGCGGTTCCTGTCCACATGGAATACCATCACCACGGACAGGTGGGTCAGGGATGTTATCCAGCACGGTTACTGTCTCGAATTAACCTCCACTCCACCCACAATACCGCCAAAGCACCGTCCTATGTCCTCAGAGCACTTAGCATTATTGCAGCAGGAAGTGCTAAGTATGCTGCAAAAAGGTGCAATAGAGGTCGTGCCCGTCCACCAGCAAGGGACAGGGGTGTACTCTCTGTACTTCTTAATACCAAAGAAGGAAGGGTCACTCAGACCTATACTAGACCTGAGACCCCTCAACCACTACATTCTCTCAGAGCATTTCTATATGCTCACCCTACAGCAGGTTCTCCCGCTGCTCAGACAGGGAGACTTCCTAGCCACACTAGACCTCAAAGATGCGTACTTCCACATCCCCATACACCCGTCACACAGGAAATATCTCAGGTTCACTATTCAGGGGCAGCACTAACAATTCAAAGTCCTCCCCTTCGGTGTGACAACAGCACCCAGAGTTTTCACCAAGTGCCTAGCTACAGTGGCTGCACATCTACGGAGACAACACATTCACGTCTACCCTTACCTGGACGACTGGCTTGTTCAGGCAAAGTCAGCCCAGCAATGTGCCAACCACATGTCCCTCACCATTCACCTTCTTCACAGTCTGGGATTCTCACTAAATTACCCAAAATCACATCTCCAACCCGCACACGTACAACACTACCTAGGTGCGACCATAGACACTCTGGCAGCCACAGCTCAGCCAAATTTAGTGAGGATCAACAGCATGCAGATGCTGATTTCAAAGTTCAAACCTCAACACTCCCTTCCTGCGCGAGTGTTCATGCAGTTGATAGGCATGATGGCCTCCTGCATTTTCATAGTCCCACACGCGAGACTACATATGCGCCCGCTTCAGGAGTGCTTGGCACGTCAATGGAATCAGGCTCACGGGCAATTAAAAGACCTAGTGTTGGTGAGCGGTCGGGCATACAACTCTCTGCATTGGTGGAATCCACAAAACCTTTGCAAGGGCCGACCGTTCCAAGAGCCTGTTCTGCAAATAATATTGACGGCGGACGCGTCTCTCCAGGGATGGGGAGCTCATGTACTCAATTACACAGTGCAGGGACTATGGACAATACAACAAAAGAAGATGCACATCAACCTTCTAGAACTGATGGCAATCTTCCTGACAATGAAGGAATTCAAAGTACACTTGTGCAACAAAGTCGTGTTGATCCGGACGGACAACATGACTGCCATGTACTACATACAGAAGCAGGGAGGAACACACTCTCCACAGTTGTCTCATCTGGCTCAGAGCATGTGGAAGTGGGCCATTCAGAGGAACATATTCCTCATGGCGGAACACCTCCCCGGCAAGGACAACCAGATGGCGGATCTGCTCAGCAGACACAGCCACCAGATGCACGAGTGGGAGCTACATCCGTCAGTACTCCAACCGTACTTCCAACAGTGGGGTCATCCAGAGAGAGACCTATTCGCCACACACGAAAACGCAAAATGCCAAAGCTTTGCCGCCAGGTTCCCACATCTACAGTCGCAGGGCAATACGATAGGATTGAACTGGTCCGGCAGATTTGCGTACGCTTTTCCCCCAGCGCCATTGATACCGCTGGTAGCACGCAAACTGCGACCGCACTCACTGTAACTCATCCTAGTTGCTCCCACATGGGCGCGCCAGCCATGGTACACCACCTTTCTAGAACTTTCCGTGGTGCCGCTTCAAAGGCTGCGGATCAAACCTGCACTCTTAACGCAGAACCATGGCGAAATTCAGCACCCAGATCCGCAACAGCTGAACCTGGCAATCTGGCTCCTGAAGTCTTAGAGTTTGGCTACCTAAACCTGCCACCTGACTGTATGGAGATCATCAAGGAGGCCAGGAGACCCACTACCAGAGCTTGCTTTGCGGCCAAATGGAAGAGGTTTGTCATTTACTGCAACAACAATTACATTAACCCGCTAGTCGCATCCATTCAAAATATAATCTGTTACCTCTTACACCTATACCGATGCAATATGGCATACACCTCAATACGTATCCATTTGACCGCAATAGCAGCCTATCTCCAGAACAGACAGCACCTCTCCTTGTTCAGAGTGCCTGCCATCAAAGCTTTCTTGGAGGGACTTAAACGAGTAATTCCCCCAAGACACCCACCAGCACTGGTGTGGAACCTCAACTTGGTCCTCACCCGACTAATGGGTCCACCCTTCGAACCTCTCCACTCATGTGAGATTCAATTCCTCACCTGGAAAGTAGCTTTCCTAGTGGCAATCACTTCGTTAAGAAGAGTTAGTGAACTCCAGGCACTAACCATTCAAGAGCCATTCATACAAGTTCACGCAAACAGGGTCGTACTTCGTACCAACCCCAAATTCATACCTAAAGTAATATCACAGTTCCACATGAATCAAACTATAGAACTGCCTGTTTTCTTTCAAAATCCACAAAATGTAGCAGAGAGAATGATCCATACACTAGATGTAAAAAGAGCCCTCATGTACTATATAGACAGAACTAAAGTCTTTAGGAAGACAAAACAACTTTTCGTTGCCTTTTCTCCACAACACAAGGGCAACGCCATTTCCAAAGCGGGTATAGCCAGATGGATCGTTAAATGTATTCAAATTTGCTATCAAAAGGCTAAACGCACATTAACGATTTCCCCACGAGCCCTTCAACACGTAAGTTAGGGGCGTCCATGGCTTTCCTGGGAAACATTCCTTTACAGGAAATATGTAGAGCAGCCACATGGTCCACTATACATACATTTACCAAACACTACTGTGTAGATGTACACTCAAAACAGCAGGCAGCTGTAGGACAGGCTGTTCTCAAAACTCTTTTTCAGACCGCTGCAGCTGGCACTGGTGGCCGCCGCTAATAGGAGGTACTGCTATATATTCTATGCACAGATATGAATTCAGCAGCCCACATGCCTCGAACTAAATATGCTACTTACCAGTATGCATCTGTTCTTGGCATGTAGGGCTGCTGACATTCATATCGCCCACCCTCCTCCCCGGCGCCTGTAGCAGCTGCAGCTCTCAGAATTACTGTATAGCATGGTCATCACTTTCTGTATCTACTCCATCACTGCCACAATGGCGAAAAACAATCTGAGGATGGAGAGGATGCCCATGCGCACTGTGGTCCAGGGGAGGAGTCACCTATCTCAGGATACTTCGAAGACTCTTCCAGGACAACAACGTGCAAACATCCGGATCCAACACTAGGCGGCGATATATGCACAGATATGAATGTCAGCAGCCCTACATGCCAAGAACAGATGCATACTGGTAAGTAGCATATTCAATTTAGGGGGCAGCCCTGAACCAAGAAGTTAGATTCCCGTAACTTATGAAGGACAGAAGAAGATGCCCAGCAGAGGAGACTGCAGAGTTGAACTGACTTGGTCCCAGCCCTACCAGCCCGTCTGCACTTTCCAGAGATCCTACGCCAAAAGTCACCTTGTCCTGCAGCCAACGACCTCCAGAGCCCCTGGGAGTACTGACTGCCTTCAACAAAGACCGGATCTCCTGTAAACAGCATTTCTGTTCAAAAGAAACTCCAAAGACAGACTCCGATCCTGCTTAAGACAAAGCAACCCGACACCTGGAACCATCACTGCACCCGACGCCTACGGCCCGAGTGAGTGGCCCATGAGTCACAGTGAGGTCCCCCAGCACTCTAGAGTTCGAGCCCACCATGGGTTGACCCCTCCAGGACGCCCCGACGTCGCTTGCAGCCTCTGCACGCAGACCCCACCTAACCGTGAGTGGCCCGGCTAGGTGAAATCCAACCTCAAAAGGCACCCCTGCATCCATCTATCCACCCACCCTGGCCCTCGAGAAGCGAGCCAGAGGTGCACCTCCATCCCCAAGCCCTCCAACTTACTGCCCAGCTGTTGAATCCTCCCGAAATTCTTGCTGGACTGAGCTTGTGTCCAAAATCCCATACTGGCAACTCCCATTGAAAACAGGTCACCCGACGCCAAATCAGCACTGTGTACCCGGCCGCCCCTATGCCGCTGTGGGTACATCTTGTGTGCTAACTCTGATCCCCCTTCACCCTGAGCTAAACCCTAGGAGCTTTGCTCCCACATCCTGGTGGCCTGCTCGTGAGTAGCCACCAACTGGAGGCCCCCTATTCCCCATTGGATAACATTGGGCCTCAGCACTCTGCACCCTTTGCCCTAGTGCCGCTGAGGGTGCTTTGAGAGTGCAGCCTTGACCCTGGGGAAATCTTGGTTCTAACCCCAGAAAACCAACTCTCAAACCTAAGTACTTACCATGAAACCGATAACCTGATTTTCTCCCATAGGACTGAATTGACTGCTTAGGAAATGCCCCAGTGTGATATCTAGGCATATGAACAAATGACTTAGATTTAACCAATCTAATTGCATTCAACTGCATTCAAACTGTAATTAACTGAATTATTCTTGCAAAGTATTAATATACTTACCTGTACCAGGCCTGACTTGGTTCTAGAACATAAAATATAAATAAATAAAATTTTATACAAATTGGTCTGAGTTCAGTCTTTGAGTGTGTAACATAATTTCTTGTCTTAGTGTGTACAATAAATGCCTAACACTCCAGCATCACTATACCCTTCCACTGCAGGGTGTTTGTTGCCCTGTGTTTATTTCCCTGTTCCTGATACAGACCACCACCACTGTCATTGGGGATGGGGGCCGCAGTAGCATCCCCCTACACCCATATAGGCAGCAGACCTAATCCTTTAGGGCCATCGCTCACCAATTTGGCCAGCAGCAATAGCTCCTGCTGTGATGAAAAAGCTCAGTCATTGATCACTTGGAGCTGGGTCACCCACTAATACAGACATAAGTTGGAGAAGACATTCCGCTCTTTAGAGGCTTCCTGGTCAAAGTAGGCGGAGCTCTTCTCAGCTTTCTCCCATCCCATAACAGGGTCCTAATAACTTGGGGTACCATTTTGAAGAGGCCATCCAGAACTTTAAATGGGGTGTTTTGCAGTACGTTGAGAAACTTTGACGGGTACAACATTTTGTACAGGGAGACCCTCCCTATTCGCCACAACGGCAGCTTCCGCCGTTGACTTACATCACCCCTGTAATTATCAAGAGTTCAGGTGAGGTTTTCCGGGATGAAGATCTCCTTGTCCATGGTCACAAGGATGCCCAAATATTGGAAACCAGTTGGTTTCCATCTTGGGGATGGTCCAATTCCCATTTCAGTCCCTTGTGTAATAGTGAGTAGGTCACTGATTTACACTGTTAATGCGGAGTCCAAAACAGGATCCAAAAACCTCCAGAGCCTGTTGGACTCTGGGAACTGAGTGCTTTGGGTTGTTGTCTGCATAGAGGGATATTGCATCCTCCTATCCGGGGTCCAATGTAGTCACCGGAGGAGGGAATCCCAGCGTATCCACGCAGCCACCAGTACAACAACCACTGCAAATAGCAATATGGATAGTGGGCACCCCTGCTTGGTGCTCTTGCCCAGTCCAAACTCCATATAGAATGCCCTGTTAACCTTCACCCTGGCAATCTGATCCATATAAAGTAATAGTACCCAGGATAAATAGTTTGGGCCTAATCCCCTCTTTTGCAAAATCGCCCACATATAGGACCACTCTAGGGAGTCAAAACACCCTTTTGGCATCTAGGGCAAGAAAGATGACCGGTTTGGCTTCTCAGTCTCTGCATGCCAGGCACCCAGCCAGTCTTCGTAAGCTGTTTAGCTGTCTTGTCACCCGGTAGGGCATAAATCCAGATTGGTCAGGCTACACTAAGGAGCCCACCACCCGCATCTGACGATTCACCAAAACCTTCGCTAAGGTTTTCAAGCTCAGCAAGAATATTGGTCTGTATGAGGCATATTCCTCAGCGGGCCTTCCTGGCTTATGGATTATAACCATTGTTGCCCTTCTCAGGTCATGTGGAAGGACCCCTTCCCACATTGCCCTGTAAAACATTTTTCACTTTGACTCCACCATGCAAAACTGGACGCATCTGAAAAACTCAGCGGTGGACGGCAAGCCGTTCAGGCAGGGGAATATCTGCCTGTTCTATTGACCCATTGTCTCAAACATCTCCAATTCTGTAATCACTGTTTCTAGCCTTCTACTTGCTTCCCTTTCCAGACTGAGGGCTCGGTGATCTGCCACAAAGTCTCTCAAATCGCCCTCCTCCCTGTTGGCCCAGTAGAACTCCTTCAAATAGGAGGCAAAGGCCTGTGCTGGAGTCTCAGCTATGTCCTCAGTGGTGTCCTGGCCGCCGATACCCTCCGCTGCACCTTCTCTGTACATAGCAGCCGTGATAGGAGTTTCCACACCTTGTTACCTGTTTCGTATAACTGACCCTGGTGTATCTGAAACTTTGCCATTGCTTCTTGTTGGGCATGTGCCCTCAGATCTACCGTCAACCCCATGATCTTGTGTACCAGACCCAGGAAGGGGGTGGCCACATATTTTTCCTTCAATTTTGTCACTGTGGATTCCATCGCCCTGGATTGCCCGTCTTTCTTTTTCTGCGACTTATGGGCAATCAGTTGACCCCTTATGACTGCCTTATATGCGCCCCAGAGGGTCACGCCCGAGTATACCATTCCTTTATTATCTAGGAAGTAATTGGGCATGGAATCGGTCACTAGTTTCCTGGTGTTAAGTCTGTCAGTTCCTATGGGTTGTATCTTCATTCCCCTTACATGGACTCCATTCTTAAATCCAGCGCCATCTTAAGCTAGAGTCCTCCCAATGTCTAGGTGCACAATTACCAAAGCATATGCTGAAACATGTAACTGGTATTAAAAACTTTGCTTCTGGAATATCCTGAGAGCGCATTATTACTTGGATAAAACAAAAATTCCGGTGGGCTTCACCAAAGTGTGCTCCATTTATCAGGGGCTGAGCGGGGCGGAAGAAGCAACACGAGAAATGTCGACGCCGAAACACTGGCCTTTGACGTCTAGGCATTCGGTGACGGCTGAAGAAACACTATCAAATTATTTAGCGGTCGTCCACGTCAAGACACTCTTTGATGGCGAAGAATGCTCCTAGAGAGGTGAGGTCGACGTTGATGCAACCATAGAGGCCCCGATCTACGTCGAAGAGAATATTGACTTTGAGAAGCCATTCCCAATCTTTGGAGGTGCACTTTTGCCATCGAAATCAGTAGAGCCAGGGTCTTCAATGCCAGTTAGACCTCCTGCTGATCCACCTGTTAATCTTTCCCCAGATTGGCTGAAAAATGTGTGCAAGTAGTGTGATCCTCATCAGAGTCCTGGCTCGAATTTTTCACAGACCTACTCCTCATCCAGGATCACTCTGCCCAAGTCATCACCAAAAAGCATTTCACCTCCGGCATTCCCACTGGATTCGCCATCCATTCTTTCACAGAGACGTGTGCTTTTCCTGCACAAAGGTCTAAGACTCCGCAGAGGTGTAAATCAATATCCAGGACCCCGCAGAGGTGCAAGTCAAGGTTCAGGAATCCACAGAGGCGAAGATCAAAATCTAAGTTGCCAAGAACCAGGTCTGCTTCCAGATCTCGACTATATCGTAGGTGCAGATCGCACCATAGCAGGCATAGATGACCTTCCTGGCCCAGCACCTCTCATTCCTCTGAGAAATTATTTGCCAACACTATCAGACACTCCACCTGTAAGGGTTTCTATGGTGGATGACTTTATGACATTCAACAATGTGTTAGTTTGAGGCGCATCAAAATTGAACTATGACATTCCAGCGTCAACTGTATCATCCTCAGTCATCGCTGAGACTGTGCATCACAGAGCAGCATGAAGATCTCTCCTACCTCTGGTCCCAGGTCTGCTAGAACCTGTGATGCAACTCTTCCTGACTCTGGCTTCTCTGCGAACTGCACTGTAGGAAGGTGGATATCTGACTATGGTTACCCCCAACTTTTTGCCTAGTGTCTAGCTGGTTTTTCGACTTAGTTGGCCTGAGATCCTGCCATTTAGGGTCTCAGGCTGTCTGCTCTCTCTTTAAAATGGACTCCATGTACCCTAGGTACATAACCAATTGGTAAGGATCACCTTATTGGACCCTGTACAGTGTACCCTAGGTACCCAGGGCATAGGTGTACCCTAGGCCTCCCAGGGGCTGCAGCATGTATTATGCCACCCCTGGTCTGGGCTTCCAATCAGACACAACTGGCTGATCACTCAGCTGGGGCAAGGTCGTGTAATCCCCCCTTGCTTAGATATAGTATGCCTATATCTACCCTTATATATAGACACGTGTACCTATCAGTCACTCCTATGGCAGGCCTTAACAATCCTGGAGGCAGAGTGCTTGGTAACATGTGAGATGGTGCTCTAGCATGAGCTGAGCCTGTCTGCAGCTTTCGGAACCATGTCCTTATAGCTGTTCTATGATATAGCCTACCATATACTCTTAAAGTGCCTTATAATCTTAAACGGTTATGGTAACTATGGTTTGGATTTATCGAAACATGTCGTGTAAGGTGTCTAACACTGTGGAATAATACCCCCATGCCATTTCTGGACATGAGGATATTATTCCCCCCTTCTAGAGGGAAAGACATGTTAAAATCATACTTCACTGTTAGCCTCTGACCAAAGCCTCGGCATCACAAAATGGATGCTGCTGCCACGACACAAGTCTGACCTCCTGCAGCTGGGAGTGATCCCAGCCAGGGATGCCTGGACAATAGGTTTCCTGCTTGGGGAGGTCCTCATCATCAGTGCCCTAGAAAAGGACTGCAAGCAGATGGACGGCATAGGCAAAAAGATGTGCGGCTCGTCCACTTCCTTCAAGAGGGTGGCCAGTGCCTCTGCCTTGCTAGGAAGGTACTATAGGGCACTCTGGGACTCGCTTTCCAGATTCACCGAAAAGCGACCAAAGGAAGGCAGGCATGACTTCTAAGAAATCCTTCATGAGGGCGGCCTAGTCTCCAGCCAGGTCATTAGTCAGCCTCTGATGCATCAGACCTGGCTTCACATGGATACCCCCTTTGCATATGTGTCAGAAGGTCCTCCTGGCTTCTCGCAGGCCTGAAACTGAAGTCCCAAAACAGGATTCTCAATCTTCAGTCTACTAGGAACTCGCTGTTTCGATCGCATGCTGATGATGAATTGGCTAAAATGGAAACTGGGCTGGATACGCTTAAAGCTGTGGGCCTCTAAAAAGAATTCCGATAAGGATACAGACCTTATGATAAACATCTCTATCCGCACAGGGTTCAAACCCCTCACTGGGTTCTGCAACAGCAACACCAGGCCAGATCATATTATCATTCCTGCAGACCAGCTCGGGGAAGAGGAGCTCATCGTCAACCTGCATCCTCTTCCAAAACGCCAGCCAAGCAATGAGCCCTCACTTCTCCTTCTCCGTTACCTGCTCTGGTGGGGGGCAGTATCATCAACCACCTGGATGAGTGGTGCTCCATCACAAGCGAAAAATGGGTCTTGAATACTGTTCACTTCTATTCAAGTCACCTCCTCCCGCTGTCCCACCAACAAAAACATCATGCTATCAGCCCTCCTGTAAAACAAAGTTGCCAGTCTACTCCGAAAGGAGGCCATAGAAGAGGTCCCACTCTCCCAAAGGGGACAGGGAATTTACTCTCACTACTTCATGTTGAGGAAAAAAGGACCAAACCGAGATTTCAAACCCATTCTGGACTTGAGACTAATAAACATGTTCATACGCAAAGAAAAATTCAAGATGTTTGACCTTCACCAGATCTACCCCAACTTCATCAGGGGGACTGGATGTACTCCATCTATCTACAAGATGCCTACTTCAACATTCTGATCGCCACAACACATCAAAGTTTCTACGCTTCAAAGTGGCATCCACACTACCAGTACAAACTACTACTGTTCGGCCTGAAATCAGTACCTCCCACATTCTCCAAATGCATGGCTGTAGTGCCAGCATCCTTAAGGATAAGGAGAATATTGTCTACCCCTACTTAAATGATTGGCTCATAAAAAGCTCCTCCCCGTCACAAACAGAAAGCCATTATCAGATCTGCCCCGAGACACTGCAAAATCTTGGTCTGCAGATAAATTTCCAGAAATCTATACAAACACTAACCCAAAATCTACACTACATGGGGGCAAATGTAGATGCCAGAGATGCAAAACTGTATCCTTCGGAGAAGAGATTATCCTCAATCATTCTGAAGTGTTACAACCTTCTGATGGATACATCTGCCAGTGGATTCCACACCTTGTGAATATCCCCTGCGCCAGCAGCATTCGGAAACCTTTGTAGCTCTCCACGCCGATGAGGTCGAAGACGACGTCACAGAGGCACGGCACCGCTCGCGACTTCGCTGGTTCCATAAGAAGACCTCGTCGGCGTGATGACGTCCGTTCCCTTTTTTCCACGCCGTCGACGCGAACGGTCTTCGGGGACTCTCTGTAGCTTTGGCTGGTTACTTTGTTTTCCTGCTTGTATCTCTTTCTTCTTATTTGCAGGTGGAAAATGTCGACTAAGAAGTCCGGGTTCAAGCCTTGCGGGGAGTGCGGTAAGCACATGTCGATCACGGATCCGCATGAGGACTGTGTCTGGTGCCTTTCATCGGATCATGATGTTGAGGGATGCTGTTTCTGCCGCAAGATGAGTACAAAGGTTCTGAAGGAAAGGGAGGCCATGTTATTCATTGCCAGAATGAAAAAGGAGAAGAGAGGTCGAAGAAGATCAAGATCGAGGTCGGCGTCGACGTCGGGGCATGCTTCAAAGTCCAAGGAGCACAAGAAAAAGAAGAGGCATGGTTCTTGACATCGTTCGGACAGGGATGCGGCTCCGAAATCGGCCTCACCTTCTCAACTTCGTAAGGACTTTGGGTCTCCTTTTCCAGTCTCTGTTCCTGCCTCTCCTGTTCTCCTGACCTCACCTGCGGCTTCACCGGAGCATTCTCCGGCTCTATCTCCGACGCCGGCTCGTTCTCCGGCTCCAGTTGAGGAAGTTCCGGCTCCGGACGAGTCTTCGACTCCGCTGGCTCCACCGTCGGCGCCGATCGGCCCGAGTCCGGTTATACCTCAGCCTGAGCCATATCTTCCCTTTCCAGGCCCGGTTCAAGATCCAACGCATTATTTAAATGCGATGTATGGGGTCTTTACTAGAGCTATATACCACTCTGGAGCGCCTTCGGGTCCCATGGGTCCAATGGCTTTCAACTTGGAAGTACCTCAAGCTTACCCTCAAGCTCCTTTTATGCCATTTTTCCCGGCGACGCCGTCTTGGCATTTCCCGGCGCCGAGGACATCGACGCTGCTTCCATCTTCCCCGGCTCCGGCTCCGGCTCCGGCTCGACCTCGTACGACTCCGGCTGCTCCTCTGGATCAGGGTCCGACGCTGGCGCCGTTGGATTAGATTACGGCACCGCAGTCTCCTGTTGTGAGAATCAGATCCAGGAGAGAAGCTCAAAGGGTGCTAGAAGAACAGAGGTACCAGGTTGAGATGGAAGAAGGTGAGCTCATGGAATCTGATGATCTGTTTGAGGACTTGAAAGAGGCTAGTGGCCTGGACTTGTCACCTGAGTGGGAGATTACTCCTCCAGCTGGTACTCCTTCAAAAGATGTGGCTCCCTACCACTCCGTTATTAAAAAAGCGGCTGAGCCTTTGGATCTGCAGTTACCATCTGCTGAGTTTAAGCCGAACATCCTCACAGAGGTTTTGCATTCTCCCTCCTCTGTATCTGAACCCTTGCTTCCATTCAATGATGCCATTATTGAACCGGTCATGGAAGTATGGCGTAAGCCCTTCTCTGCTGTTGCGGTCTCTAAAACTGTAGCAAGAAGATATAGGGCAGCTCCAGGGGACCCAGACTTTCTGACTTCCCATCCTTCTCCGGAGAGACTGGTGGTTCAGGCTGCTTGTTCTAAAAGATCTTCAGGTGCCTTTCCCTAAGTCCCTAGCGACAGGGATGCTAAACTCGACCAATCAGCCAAGAAAGTCTTCTCCTCTGCCAGTATGGCTTTAAAATCAACAAATGCCACCTGTCTTTTGGGCCGATATATCCATGCTCTAATGGATTCAGCGAAACAATTGGCCCCTAAATTGTCAGAGGAGGATAGACAGAACTTTAATGAGGTGCTATCACCCACTCAGGCGGCTGCGTGTCAAGTTATCCAAAGTGGCCTGGATACTACGGACTCTGTTGCTAGAATCATGGGCTCTTCTTTTGCCACAAGGAGGAGTGCGTGGCTGAAGTCTTCTGAGTTTTCCCCTGATGTGCAGGCGACTCTTCTGGACTTTCCTTTTGACGGCTCCGGGCTTTTTGGTAAAAAGGCTGATGCTGCACTGGAAAGATTTAAAGAAAGCAAAGCCACGGCCAAATCTCTGGATCTGCAGACACAACCTAGGGGTTCTTTTAGGAGGTACAGGGGCTTTGGAAGATCGTCCTTTCGTACTTACAGGCAGCCCCAGCAGCAGCAACAGAACACCCTGTATAAAAGCTACAGGGGCAGAATCAGAGGTCGTGCTCGAGGTCTGCAGCTCTCCTCCTCCTCCTTCCTCCGTCCCTCCCACCACTGCAAAGCAGCCCTAGATCCACCATTCTGGATCTTGCTGGTCCTGTGGTGGGTCGGCTTACCCATTTTCTACAAGTTTGGGAATCGGTTACTACAGACCTTTGGGTTCTAGATCTTGTAGAAATGGGCACGCCCTTCCCTTTCGGGAATTTCCTCCGAATTACCCTCCTTGCCAAGGTGCTTGCTCGGAGGGCCATCTTCTTCTCCTGCAGGAGGAGGTCCTAACGTTACTGAAAAAAGGTGCGATAGAGGTGGTTCCAGAGCAGGAAAGGGGTCAGGGATGCTTCTCCTGGTATTTCCTGATTCCAAAGAAGGATGGCAGGCTGCGTCCAATCCTGGACCTCAGGATCTTGAATCTTTTTCTGAAGCAAGAGAAGTTCAAGATGCTCACCCTTGCGCAGGTTCTTCAAGCGCTGCCACAGGAGGACTGGATGGTGTCCATCGACTTACAGAATGCGTATTTCCACATCCCCATCCTGAAGTCGCACAGGAAGTAGCTCCGTTTTACGGTAGGGTCGCAACATTATCAGTTTGTGGTCCTTCCTTTTGGTCTTACCATTGCACCTCGAGTCTTCACCAAGGTGATGGCAGTGGTGGCAGCCCATCTCAGAAGGTCGGGGATTCCAGTTTTCCCCTATCTGGACGACTGGCTGATCAAAGCGGAGTCGCCAGAGAAGGTACTTCATCATCTGCAATTTACAACTCAGCTGTTGTACAAATTGGGTTTCTCGATAAACGTGCCCAAGTCTCACCTGGTGCCCTCTCAGCGCAACCTGTTCATAGGGGCAGTACTGGACATTACTGTGTGTCGAGCATTCCCACCTCCACCAAGGATTCTCGACATACAGGAAATGATTCCCTTGTTTTACAATGGAGCGGTCGTTCCAGTCCTGAAGGTCCTTCGTCTGCTCGGTCTGTTTGCTTCCTGCATTCTGTTGCTCAACCATGCACGCTGGCATATGAGGGCCCTCCAGTGGTGACTCCGCAGGCAGTGGTATCAGCACAAGGGAGATCTCAGGGAGTTTGTGAGCATCTCCAGAGAAGCTGCAGCGGATCTGTCTTGGTGGAGCATGGAGGGCAATCTGTCTCAAGGAAAGTCCTTCCACCTACCTCCATCGGTGGCCACAGTAATAACGGATGCATCCACTTTAGGGTGGGGTGCGCATCTGGGGGATCTGTAGATCAAGGGTCTTTGGTCTCCAGAGGAAAGGTTGCTTCACATCAACCTTCTGGAATTGCGGGCAATACGTTTGGCACTCAAGGCCTTCCTCCCTTCCCTTCGTGGTTCGTCAGTTCAAGTCTTGACGGACAACACTACCGCGATGTGGTATGTCAACAAGCAGGGAGGAGTGGGATCGAATTGTCTCTGCAGAGAGGCTCTGCGTCTCTGGTCCTGGGCTCAGGATCACCAGATTTGTCTGATGGCAAATCATCTGGCCGGAGTTCTGAACGTGCGTGGAGACAGTCTCAGTCGGCAGTTCTCCGCCGACCACGAGTGGAGGCTCCATCCGGAGGTGGTTCGTCACGTCTTTGGGACGTGGGGAACTCCTCGGTTGGACCGGTTTGCCACTCACGAGAGCGCTCACTGCCCGTCATTCTGCAGTCTCCAGTATCCGATGCAGGGAGCTTTGGGGGACGCGTTTCAGTTGAGTTGGAGCTCACAACTCCTTTGCGCGTTTCCTCCCATACCCTTGATTCCTCGGGTTCTGAGCAAGATTCACCAAGACCGGGCCCAAGTCCTATTGATCGCCCCGGATTGGCCAAGAAGGGTGTGGTACACAGATCTTCTCCACCTCTCTTCGTGCCCTCTGCTCCGTCTCCCTCTCAGGGCAAACCTCCTCTCAGAGTCGGAGGGGCAGGTTCTACACCCCCACCTCCAGAGCTTACACCTTCATGCCTGGAGATTGAACGGGGCAACCTGAATTCTTTTTCTCTCCCGCCTGACGTGGTAGACGTAATTTTGTCTGCCAGACGTCATTCCACCAAATCGATCTATTCCTATAGGTGGTCTAAATTTGTCCTTTGGTGCGGAGAGAAGTCTATTGACCCTTTGAGGGCTCGTTTATCCAATATCCTTCTGTTTGCTCTTTCTCAGCAAGGCTTTGCTGTAGCTACTGTGAAGGGTTACTTATCGGCTTTGTCGGCATTCCTTTGCTTGCCAGATCAGCTGTCATTGTTTAAGTCACCTATTGTTTTACGATACCTTAAGGGCCTTACCAATAAGTTTCCACCTACTCCTTTTATTGTGCCTCAATGGGACTTAAATCTTGGCTTAACTTACCTGATGGGTTCTCCTTTCGAGCCCTTGCACAAGTGTCCCTTAAGGCTATTGTCTTTTAAAACGGTCTTTCTCGTTGTCATTACCTCGGCAAGGAGGGTAAGTGAGCTTCAAGCTCTGAGATCTTGACCATTCATGCTGAAAGAATGGTACTCAGGACCAGGGCTGCTTTTCTGCCTAAGGTGGTAACTCCTTTCCATCTGGGGCAATCCATTACCCTTCCTACCTTCTATCCTCCCCCTCACCCTTCCAAGGAGGAGGAGCGGCTTCACCGCTTGGACCCTAAGAGAGCGGTGAGCTTCTACCTCGATAGGACTAAGGACTTTCGAGTGGACGACCAGCTCTTCATGGGCTTTGATGGCTGCAGGAAAGGCAGAGCGGTGCACAAGCGCACCCTTTCCAGATGGATTATCTTGTGCATCAAGATTTGCTACTCTTTGGCTGGTAAGGAACCTTCAGGGGGTATAAGGGCTCATTCTGCTAGGGCTAAGTCTTCTACTTCTGCCTTGTCTAGAGGTGTTCCTGTGGAGGACATTTGTAGGGCGGCAACTTGGGCCTCCCTCCACACTTTAGCGAAGCATTACTGCTTGGATTCCGAGGTGAGGAGGGACGGACACTTTGCTCATTCCGTCCTTCAGGACTTTCTGGTATAGAAGGGTGGACACCTTCCTCCGGGAGTGGGACTGCTGTGGGAATCTTTTCACAAGGTGAGGAATCCACTGGAAAATGTATCCATCAGAAGAACAAGTTACTTACCTTCGGTAACGCTTTTTCTGGTGGATACAGTATCTGCCTGTGGATTCCTCACTGACCCACCCGCCTCCCCGTTGTCCACCCTTGTATACCTACAATTCTGATGATGGTGTTTCAAAATTTATTTGTTACTGTCAAAGGCAGTGTGTTATTCTTCCTATATTATCTGCACACTGTGTGTGTTGCTTTGTATATTATGTACTGTGTATACTGTGTAGATATTGCTGTCAGTCCGTCCGTGTGCCTCGAAGGCACGGAAAAAAGGACGGAACTGACGTCATCACGCCGACGAGGTCTTCTTATGGATCCAGTGACGTCAGCGAAGTCTCGAGCGGAGCCGTACCTCTGTGACGTCGTCTTCGACCTCATCGGCATGGAGCGCTACAAAAGTTTCCGAATGTTGTTTGCGCAGGGGATATTAACAAGGTAAGGAATCCACAGGCAGATACTGTGTCCACCAGAAAAAGCATTACCGAAGGTAAGTAACATGTTCTCCTGCACACTTGATATCCATCAGCTTGACAGGCAGCATCCCTTCTATGAGCTCTTGCATTATCATCCTCCCCAATGCCAGGTTGCATATGAAACCTCTACAACAATCTCTGGAAGATCAGTGGTCTCAGTTCTCAGACCAATGGGACAAGCTGACTCTCACAAGATGCGATTTAATTGCTACCAAGGTGGGCTCAATGTCAAAACCTACTGTTGTGGGTCCCCTTCCACCAGGACTGTCACACATAGATGCTCATCATGGATACTTCTCTTCAATGATGGGGTGCTCACATGGGTCTCCTGCAAATTCAAGGACTGTGGTCGAACAAGCAGCAGTATCATGTCAATATGCTGGAGCTGAGGGTAGTTCATCTAGCCTTTAAATCTTTATATCCATCCATAACTGCAAACTATCACTGGGCCCAGACAGACAACACAACCACAATGCATTACTTAAACAAAAAAGGGGTGGACTTGTTTTCGTCTCCTATCTCTGGGAGCGTAGACCATTTGGAACTGGCTAATAGCCAGGAACATAAGTTTCGTCCATCCACCTGCCAGAGGTCCAAAACACTCAAGTAGACTCTCTCAGTTGCAACTTCACCGAAAATCAGGACTGGATACTACACAACGACATTGCACAAGACATCTTTCGAGAATCGGGTGTAGGAAGCTGGCTTAGTATATGGTGCACACTTATTTAAGGGAAGCACCTTCTACTAATCTGGACATCTCTATGGTGATTATAGTGGTCTTAGACAACCATAGAAAGCTCTCTAAGGGATAGCAGTGGAGAGCAGCCTACAAGCTTATCTTGGAGGAGTGTTAAGCAGCTAGTTTTACCAGATCTAATTATGGAGTGTAGATTAACAAAAAAGAACCACACAGTGTGTGTATAAAAATAGCTCTATTCGTTACACAACACTCACTTACATATTGGTATATCTCCTATCCAGAGGTATAACCATAAATACACCAGAATGCTTCAATTGTAACAGTTTGGTAAGCACAAAATACAGTGGTATCCAGGGGGAGGCCAAACCATATATTAAGAAATTTGAATGCGAACTGCGACTGAAGTCGGGACTTGGACTAGGAGACTCCGCGGAGGTGGGGACACAAGAAACCACCTGAGGTAAGTACCCAGGAACACCACAGAGGCTGTGTGCAGAGTGGAAACACAGCCGTGTACTCCATGCAAGCCAGTTGCGGTTGCAATTTTTAAGAAGGACCCTTCCCAGTGGACCCTGAAGAAACCCTGTGGACGGCAGAAGGTTGGAGAGTCACCCCACCCATGGATACCACAGGAACCAGGACACCTACACCAGAGAAGCCAGGGGCATAGGTGCGAAGTGATGTTGGAACCAGCAGTAGACCACATTGGAGGACTTCATAAAAGATGCTGCTGGCGAAGAAGATGAGAGTACGGTGGAATCCAAGGATAGATTATTGAAGAGGTGTGGCACCAGGGCGACCAGGGCGACTGACTCCGGAGTCTTGGGATTACGGTTTGATCCCCGGCGCCGGCTGCAGATTAATCCAGCACCAGATTAGCCCAGCACCATGTGACTCTGGGGAATAGCTTGCTTAATCTTTCCGACGGCCTCCAGCGCCTAGAGACCCTTACGGGTGATTGTTCGCGCTTTACAAATGTGGATTATTTATTATTATTATTATTATTATTATTGAAGACAGGAACCTGCATGCATAGAGGACAGAGTCTATGCCACTCGGAAGTGACCAGGAGGCACAGAAGACCAATGGCCACCGATGACCACCGATGACAGAAGATGCAGGTGTGATGCCGGTGACCTTGTTGCTGCAGCAGTGAGGACCAGGCTACGCTGTGGAAGACCAGGAGCCATTCACAAGCTGTCCCATGTCGGAAGTCAACCAGGGGGATCAAGAACGTGATCAAGTTCTCAGTGGAGAACGAAACGCGTCGGTGTGGCTTTGAATACCTGACGAAATTATCTAAAATAAAAGGATTATAATCACTAAATCCGGGAGTGCAACCTTAATTCCTTCTGTCAGAAGCGGCAGTGCGGGTTTGAAGAAATAAACAAATCAGCACCTATACCTGGGTCCGTACCGTCCTTCATTCAGAACCTGTGAAATGGAGTACTGCGGCGGATTGCGTGTATGTGTATGTGTATATGTATATATATTATCTACTGGCGGTCGCCAGTAGATAGTTATAGTTAGGACCGTGTTTCCATAGGAAATCCGCAACATTGTATTTGGAATAACTTTGGTGCCGGTCGACGAATCCTCGCGAAATTTTCAAAACTAATAGGGCGCTCCGCTCCGCTCCTACCCTGAAAGTCTCGGGGGGATTCGTCAAGCGGGGGCTGAGAAAAAAGGGGGGTCCCAAAACGCGTTTTCCCCATGCATTTTTCCATAGGACCTTTAGACACAGCTACAGCCCGAACGGCTGAACAGAATTACTTGAAATTTGGCAGAGAGGTAGTCCTCAGGTCAAGGTGTTCAGTAGGTCCTGAGAAAATAGCATTTAAATCAATATATATATCTGTAAGCGCGCTCCGTGCGCTTACCGTAAGCTTACCGTACGCGTACGGTGCCGTGCGCGAGCTCAATTCTGATTGGTGGTTACATGACTGTAAACATTCGAATCGGTCGAAATCAGGAAGTGTTGGCCGCCATTTTCTGTCTCTCGCACTGAGAAACAAAAGGGGGAACGTGAAACGGGGGCAACGAAGAGAGTTGCAGACCCCCTAGTGTTTGTCAGGGGGTCCAAGAAGGACCCAAAAGTACGAAAAATAAATGTAATAATTTTTTTAAAAAATCGTGGGGTACGCGTACGGTAAGCTTAGCGTACGCGCACGGCAAAAAAAAAAAAATAAATAAATAAAGAAGTAACAATCACATTTATTAAATAAATTAAAGGGCCCACAAGGGAGAAAAAAACAAATGTTACTGCGTAAAAAAAGGCGAGGCGCGCACGGCATGGACTGCGCGAAGCGCACCGTGCGCGCAGGGTGTGCGCATAGTGAAAAACCAGAAAAAAAAACTAAAAAAAAAATACATAACTTAGCATTTAAAAAACCTTGCAAATTCACTGAAAAAACCATAGGTTTCACACACGTTATAGTTAGGAATTATCATTTACAAAACCTTGCAAATTCACTTAAAAAACCATAGGTTTCACACATGTTATAGTTAGCTGTACATTTCACTCGTAAAAAACCAATGAAATTCCACGTTATAGTTAGATCAGGTAACTATAACTTGCGCGACCGCAATCCACAATGTGTAATTTCAGATGTCATCATTGATGTCGTGAGTGATGTCACTGACCATGTCATGAGTGATGTACTATGTGACGTCATCAGCAGTTTATTGTGGGCGCGCAAGTTATAGTTACCTGATCTAACTATAACGTGGAATTTCATTGGTTTTTTACGAGTGAAATGTACAGCTAACTACAACATGTGTGAAACCTATGGTTTTTTCAGTGAAGATATATATATATATATATATATATATATATATATATATATATATATATATATATATATATATAATCTTCACTGAAAAAAAACCATAGGCTTCAGGGGTGTTCTAGTTAGCTGGACATTTCCCTTGTACAAAACCCTTGAAATTCCCCTGTTGTAGTTAGTTCAGCATATGCATATGATAGTCCTGTACTGAGTGACTGTAAGTATGGGTGACTGTACAGGTGAGTGAGTGGATGTGTGTATAGATCTAAGAGTCAATGAGTGGGTATGTAGTTATTGGTATTGGAGTATCTATGGTTTTGAGAATGGACGTCTGAAATTTTGATTGAGTATATCAAAGGGTGTGAGAAGATGCACTAATTTATCACATGGATGACGTCATCAGTGATGTCATTTCAGATGTCATCAGTGATGTCACTGACCATGTCATGAGTGATGTAATATGTGACGTCATCAGCAGTGCATTGCGGGGGAGCGAGTTAGTTAGCTGAACTAACTATAACAGGGGAATTTCTAGGGTTTTGTACGAGGGAAATGTCCAGCTAACTATAACGCCCCTGAAACCTTTGGTTTTTTTCAGTGAATTTCAAAGGTTTTGTAAATGACAATTTTTAATGTATTAATTGTTATACTGATTTTTTATTTTATTTATTTATTTTTTTTAAAACCTTTATTTACACATCAAATATTCAGTCATGGGCCTACAACCGCCTGGGCCGGCCGCTAACGTAGAAAAAGGGGAGGAAAACAATAATACAGCAATCATGAGGGCAGGAGCGAACCGCACGCGTAACGGCTGCAGCCGCCCACAACTGAACCCAGCACTACAGAAAGGTTTCTTATTAAATTCTTTATGAATAAAAACAACAAAAGGAAACTTAGACCAGGCAGAAGAACTCCATTAGCAGGGACTTGCTCTCTCATGAGCGGGGGAAAACCGCGACAATGCAGCCCATTATACAGTTACTCGCGTTAAGAAGGGCAGGGGGGGGGGGGGCAGGCAAAAGATCGGTCATCAATCCTGCAAAGCGAAAGGAGAAAAAGACCAGGAACATCAAAGTCAAGGGGACATCGTTACGTCTGGTGCGACCACCAAGGGGGGGGTGCATATATCCCCACGGTAGGAATTCCAGGGACCCCACATCTTACTCCATTTCTTAGGTTTGCCTCTGGCCACGTAAACCGTCTTCTCTCGGAACATGCACCAATCCATATTCTCTTTCCACTTCGTAACTGTGGGAGGCCTACCGGAACCCCAGAGCTGTGCAATGTCTCTTTTAGCGATCATGTTGCCCAAAGTCACCCAGCGTTCTTGTGCCACATCGCAGTCAGTCGGTTCCCACACATTCAAGACACATCGCCGAGCCTCAGGGAGCAGAGCCACACCCGTAACCTCCTCCATCACTGCATGCACACCAGTCCAGAAACATAGCACCTTCGGACACTCCCACAGAATATGAAGAAAAGTACCAAGCAGGCCACACCCACGGCGACATAAACCATCACTTGTGTAACCCATATGAAGCAAGCGGGGACCGGTGACATAGACCCTATGTAATATCTTTAACTGCACAAATCGAAGGCGAGCCGGTATAGCCACCTCCCTCGGCGAGGCTATGGCCGCGACCCAGTCCTCATCATCCAATTCTAGGCCATCGGCGACCCAGACCTCTCGCAGATGTGTGAGGAGGTCCGCTCGAGTATTGATCAGTTTTTTGGAGATCAGGGAAATAGTACTATCCGGCAGGTAACCATCAAGTAAACGATCTTCCAACGGGGAGGCTTCAGGGATATCTGCAGGATTCGGGAAAGCGGAAAGTAACGCATGGCGCATCTGCGCATAGCGAAAGAACTCCCTATCGCTCAGCTTATATTCCGTCTGAAGAGCTTCAAACGTTTCAAAAGCGCCCTTCGTCCAGAGGTCCCCCACACGACTAATTCCAATCAAATCCCACTTCTCAAAGCCCTTAGTACGCCATAAACCACCCAACGCATCAGACGCATACAGTGGAGTCGCACGAGACAGACGGCCCGTACATCCCGTAGCAGCGGTGGCGCAGTGCCAGGCGCGCACTGCATTTTTCGTAGGACCTGTCAATTTAGTGCCTCCCTTCGTAGAATAAAGCGCCCTATTGAAATCTCTGCCCGGCAACAGTAGCTTATCCATCTCGTACGCAGGGTTCACAGCCGGGCCATATGTCCCGTGATTCACCGCCACCAACTGGGACGCCCAATAATACCTTCTAATATCAGGAAGAGCTATGCCACCGTCATACCACGGAAGGGTCAATTTAGCGAGAGCAATTCGCGGTCTCCCAGACCAAACTAGTTGCCTCTGTAGGTTCTCTACCTCACTAAAATATCGGGCGGGCACCACGTCCAGCGTATTCTGCAATGCATACAAGAAGCGTGGAAGAGACATCATTTTGAATAAGGCTGCCCGGCCAAGCGGCGATAGCGGGAGCTTCCGCCAACGAGCAACATCGGCCCACAGCCGCTGGAGCGGGGGCAGCAGATTGAGCATAATGGACTTCCGGATCCAGGGACACGTGGATACCTAGGTATTTAAATCCAGAATATGAAATCTGAATCGGACAGCCACGAGGGAGAAGAGGGGGGTCGCCAACCAGCACATAAACACAGGATTTCACCCAATTAATGACAAGCCCTGAATTGCGACCGAAGGAGTTTAATACATCAAATAACACTATCAACGATTTCCGTGGGGAGGTGAGATAGAGCAAAATGTCATCTGCGTAGAGTGACACGCGATCCTCAAACGTCGGTGTCCACCGAATACCCGTTATGGAGGGTTCCCACCGGAGCCACGCCGCCAGGGGCTCCAACGCGAGAGCAAAAAGAAGCGGGGACAGGGGGCAACCCTGCCGCGTGCCCCTCCCAAGCAAAAAAGGGGTAGAAACTCTACCATTCACCACCACCTGCGCCAGCGGTTCCACGTATAGCAACTTCACCCATCCAATGAATCCAGGTCCAAAACCAAACTTGGCCAGCGCCGCCCAGAGATACGACCACTCCGTGTCGAACGCCATCGTGGCGTCTAAGGACGCCAAAATGGCGGGCTCCTGAATAGAATGAACTCTCGCGAGGACCCCATGGAGGCGCCGCAGGTTCAGCGCGGTGTTGCGGTGCGGAATAAAACCAGACTGGTCCGGATGTACCAGGTCACCCATGACTTTAATCAAACGATTAGCGAGCACTTTAGCGAGAATCTTAGGTTCAGCGTTCAGGAGTGAGATAGGCCTATAAGACGCACAGCAATCACGCGGCTTGCCCTCTTTATGGATCACCACAATAGTCGCTAGACGTTGATCACGCGAAAGGGAGCCGGCCTCTCGGGATGCAATAAACATCTTGCGGAGATAAGGTGCCAGCCTATCTGGACGAAGCTTGTAAAGCTCGATCGGCAGGCCGTTAGGGCCTAGAGCCTTTCCTGAACGGACCGAGCGAATCGCCGATGGTATCTCATCGGTCGTCAACGCCGCATCCAGCAATTCTTTATCCTCGACAGAGAGGCACGGCAATGCAATATCTCGTAGCAGTTGACGAGAGTCGTCTTCTGGCCTCTCCGAGACCGGAGAGTAGACGTCACGCAAATGGTCCGCAAAACAGCTCACAATCTCCCCCGGATCCGTAACACTCACACTATCAGCACGCACAATCACCGGGACCACACGACTCGCTCGCTCTCCTCTCCAGCCATGCAATCAACTTTCCAGCCTTGTCACCAACATCATACAAGCGCCCCTGTTGTTCCCGACTAGCGAGCTTGGCCGCATCCGTAACCAACGCCCTATAATCCGATTGTTTAAGGCAAAGGGCATGGAGTTTATCCCGTGTGACCCCCCGCCCGAGATCCTCTTCCAAGTCAGTTATGTCAGACTCCAGGCGTACCACCTCCTCAGTTTTAAGTCTCTTAGCAAGGGAGATCAAGGATAGGGCCTGCCCACGGATGACCACCTTGAAAGCCTCCCACAATGTTACGGCCGATGAGACTGAACCCTGATTTTCTACAAAATAACGGTCAAGAGACTTAACCAGAAGGGCACGAGTTGTGGGGTCATGCAAATACCAGGGATTAATCGGTGCCACCCTCCCCCCTGCCCCCAAGACCACATCTAAGTGTAGCAGGACCGGGGAATGATCAGAGATGCCACGAGCCAGATGTCTGACCTCCCCGATCATTTGAGCTTGGGCGGCCGGCATCAACACATAGTCCAATCTAGATAAGGAGCCGTGGTCGCCAGAGTGAAATGTAAATTGGGCGAGCCCCGGATGCATCGATCTCCAACAGTCCACAAGGCCCATAGTGTCGATAAAGCCACCCAGCCAAGAGTGCGCCCCGGGGAGGTCTCTGGGAGGGTGCCGATCCTCTCTACCCGATACCACAGAATTGAAGTCGCCACCTACCAGCAGGAGGCCCTCCGGGAGCCCAAGCAGCAACCCTCCCAAGTCCGCAAAGGTGGTGGTTTGCAACCCAGGGGGGACATAAACTGAAACCAAACACAAAGTCGGTCCTTCCCACCGGCCAACCAACACCACGTAACGCCCCCGGTCATCGTGCATCACCTCATCAATTTCCAGCGGGAGAGAGGATCGAACCAAAATGCCCACCCCTCTGGAGCCGGTAGTAAAACCAGAGTGGGCCACCAAACGGTAGCCCCTTCTATTCATAGCATGGCATGAGTGTCCCACCAAATGCGTCTCCTGCAACAGAACTACCTCAGGAGAGAGACGTTTCAGATATTGTAGCACCACCCCTCGCTTCAATCTGTCCCCCAAACCATTGACATTCCATGTTAAAATGCGCAATCCCCTACCCCCCAATTCCACCACAACGGTCACCCCACCCACGTGGAGAGCTATACTGATTTTTTTTTTTTATACTGACTTACTACATTTTTTAAACTATTTATTTTTAGATATTTGTTTTAATTACATTATAATTACATTATACATTACAATACAAAATATACTTTCTCAGAATGAATTACTTTAGTTTAAATACTTGACAAATAGGCAACAGACTTTTAAGTACAGTAGTTAAAGTTGTTGCAATGGGCAACACAATTTCAAACACAAAGCAACATTGAGCTCAATGTGAATTTCTAGTTAAAAGCAATTAGTTACTTTATGGATTACTTTTCTAACCACAGGACTGGATCCTAGATTCAGTCCTTGGACATCTTCTGTAAACCGTTGAGTAAAAGCGCTTTGGTTACAGTAGTAATTTTTAAGGAATATTCTTGTATTTTAAAACTTGACACTTGGAAACTTTTTCCCATAGAATCACCAATGTTATCCTACGGCAGAAAATTCACTTAGCAGGTAAGTAGTGTTATCGTTACTTTTTCTTACTCAGTGGTGGATCCTGGATCCAGCACTGGCCAACCTCCTGTAAACAGTTGAAAGAATGTGTTTAAGTCATACAGACGATTTTTTAGGAATATTTTTAGTTTGTGAAAATAGACACTTAGAAAATGTTCTGGTGAAAATCACACAATGGATTCCTATGGAAGGAAATACAAATTACTGGTAAGTACGCTTAGAATTACTTTTCAGGGTCTGTGCTGGGCTAAAAGATGCAGCACTGGGTTCTCTCCTGATTACAGGTGAGTAAATCTGAATTCGTATTTCGGCTGATTTTAGAAGAATATTTGTACAATGGTGAAGGAAGGGGGAGGGGCCTGAGGTGACGTGTGCAAACACGCCCTGTGGCGCATTTTAAGTTGGGGAATTAATTCCTCTTCGATCCTGAGGTCCCCTGGGAGCCAACTAGCCCACCAGGTACCTCCAGTATGCGCCAGGGAGCTGCATTGCAGAGAGGTATTCAGAGGCCACACCCCTTTTTACAACACTCTGCAACGCAGCTCCGTGGCGCTTAGTGGAGGTACCTGGTGAGCTAGTTGTCCCCTAGGGGACCTCTGGATTGAAGAGGAATGAATTCCCCAACTTAAAACGCGCCACAGGGCGTGTTTGCACAGTATCACCTCAGGCCCCGCCCCCTACCTTCACCACTGTGCAAACGCGCCCAGTGGCACGTTTTAAGTTGGGAGATTAAGTCCCCTTGAATCCTGAGGTCCCCTGGCGGCCAACTAGCCCACCAGGTACCTCCAGTAAGCGCCAGGGAGCTGCGTTGCAGAGAGGTGTAAAAAGGGGCGTGGCCTCATTACACCTCTCTGCAACGCAGCCCCCTGGCGCATACTGGAGGTTCCTGGTGGGCTAGTTGGCCCCCAGGGACCTCCAGTATTGAAGGGTAATACGTTTCCCAGAGTGATGAAAGGAGGGGGCGTGACCTCCTCCCCGATCCCGTTTAAAAAAAAAAAAAAAATCTTTTTAAGAAGGGGGGCTGTGTAGCCCCCCTTCTTTTTCTTATTTTTTAGCCCTGGTCACCCCATCCCCCAGGGCCTGCCCCCAATTTGTATTCTTTTTATAAAAAAATAAATAAAAATCGGGAAGGGGGCCGCGTGGCTTCCCTCCAGAGGCCATAATTTGCCCCAGGGACCCCATCCCCCGCGGCATGGCCATCTCGTTGGGGACCATGGGGGGGTCCCAATCCCCCCACGGTCCCAGCCGGCTCCCCGCTTCCTGCGGGAGCCGGCATTGCTTTTCCACATGGGGAGCAGCTAACATGCCGCTCCCCATGTGGAAAAGCAATCGTCTTTGCTTCATTGCAAACAGCAGTGTCCCGGGGGTGGGCACCCCGGAACACTGCAGGAGCCGGCCCTGGGGGATGGCGGTCCCCAGGGCCATCTTTGGCTCCAGGAGGGGGGCCGCGCGGCCCTCCTCCCACTTAATTTTAAGCCCCGGGGGTGGTGGTCCCCGGGGCTTGGGGGTCCGTAACGGACCCCCTATTTTAAATAATTAGTGCCCCGGGGAGGTGGCGGTCCCCGGGGCTGCGGGGGGCATTTGAGCCCCCCCACCCATTTATAATGAAGCCCCGGGGGGTGGTGGTCCCCGGGGCTGGGGGGGCATTTGAGCCCCCCCCCCACCCATTTATAATGAAGCCCCGGGGGGTGGTGGTCCCCGGGGCTGCGGGGTGGCAGTCAGCCCCCCCCGCGTATTCAATCTTGGAGCCCCAGGGGGTGGTGGTCCCCGGGACAGTTTGGGGGGGGATTGGGACCCCCCCACACTCTTTTTTTTAAAATTATGCCCCGGGGGCAAAATAGAATATTCAGCACAGGAGCCCGCGCTGAATTTTCTATTTTTTTTTCCGGCCAAAATTCGTGCAGGGTGCGCGAATCTCGCCTTTTTTTTCTTTTTTTTTTTTTAAATCCTTTTTTTGCCATGGGGGTCCTTGTGGGACCCCCTGAGTAGACCTAGGGGGTCAGGGTCTTTCTACCCTGCCCCCTTGTCGCGTTTTTCGCGTTTGTTTTTTAGGTTTCCTGTGCCTCGGTTCTACCGAGGCACAAGATGGCTGCCAACACTTCCTGATCTGGAGTGTTGACAGCCAATTAGCATTCAGCTCGTGCACGGCAGGGTGCGCGCTGTGTGCGGGGAGGGTCCGTGGATCCTCCTCGGCCATAGATATATATGTACTTTTAACTGTAATTTTCTCAGGAACTACTGAACGGATTTAAACCATTTAAGCAAAAGGCACAAGTCTGAACTGAGGACTACCTCTTTGCCAAATTTGGTGTAATTCAGTTCAGCAGTTCGGGCTGTAGCTGCGACAACAGGTCGTGTTTTGGGACCCCCCTTTTTTCTCAGCCCCCGCTTGACGAATCACCGCGAAACTTTCAGGGTAGAAGCGGAGCTGGCCAAAAGTTTGGAAAATTTTGCGAAGATTCGTCAATCGGCGCCAACCTTTATTCCAAATAGAATGTTGCGGATTTCCTATGGAAAATAGGTCCTAACTAGAACTATCTATTTTTTTTTTGTATGTGCTCCAAGGTCCCCACAATTGGACAGGAGTACTCGGTGCTTATGACTTTGAGGATTACCCTGGAGGGGAGTTAAGATTACAGGTAAGCAATTTATCCTTCTCCTCAGGTTCCTCTACTTCAGCAACAGTTTTTCCAGAAGATGGAGAACATTTTTGGGTGAGATTCAGATGCAGTTCAAGACCTACAAGATGGGAATGATAATGAGGAGGCAGATAATTTGTTTTCACCTCATTATACAGGTGCTGCCCTATGTCTCGATACGTGCCACAAGTCCTCCTTGGTTTTGCTTATGGGACCTTTAAGAAAGTAAATCGCTTCCTTTACGGTTGTGTTTCGGAGGGCTGGGGAATTCTTTGAATTGCCACTCCCCACTGAAGAGAATAAAGCCAACCACTTCGCTCAAATCTTGCAACCTGGACAACATATCTCTGCCCTTTTTTGCCTTTAAATGATGCCCTGGTTGGCTGGTCTCAGCAATTGTATTTTTGGCTCGGAGTTGGGCATTATGAGACCTCGCAGACCAGTGCTTGGTCATTCAAATTTTTAATGCAACATTCAGTCCTGGAGGGCCATTTAGTACAGGCCACCATGAGCAAAGTAAATCAGAAGTCATTTTCTTCTTTTTTACTAGACAGGGAATCAAACCTGTGCCCACAGCATTAATCAAATAGAATTGATGCTGTGGACAAGAAGGTCTTTTATTTTGCCAGTGCTGCATTGTGCTACTGTATGCAGTTTGTCTCCTGCATCACTACTCTCTCGGTTTTTCAGGACCGGACACTCAAAATGTTGCAAGCCTTGCAAAGTGACTTTGATCAGACAGTAAAGTATGTTTAAGGTGCGGTTTTGCATTCTAGACTAGACACTATTGATTCCAGGGCCCAAGAGTCCGTTCTAGACATGCTTGGATTCCTTCCATTGGATTCTCCGACTACGTCAAGGCCTCCCAAATTGACCTGTCATTTGATGGCTCTCAACTCATTGGTGAGAAGGCTGAAATAGACTTGGAGAAATATGTAGACCGCAGATCTATGTCCGGCTCAATGTGGTTACTATCCTCTGTTCGTCAGTTTCATTTACCAATTCAGAAAATTCAGAGGATACACTTCAAGTGGTCTCATTTATCACCAGCGTCGATACAACTACCCATGCAGACTTTTTGTGGTGGCAGAAGTAGGAGAGGTTTCAAGGAACAAAACAAACCAGTGCTATGCTCTTCATCTTCTTTAGTGCAGCATGGCCAAACCGCTTTAGTTTATCCTTCAATCTAATATTGTGACTACTGGGTGGCAGAGTTTCATTGCAGGCCTTACTGGTACTCCCTCACATCAGATCAGTGGTGTCTTAAAATTATCCATGTAGATTATGCTCTTTAATTTATGGAGCCGCTTCTCCACAATCTCCCGGTTTACTCTTGGACGTTGGCAGTAACCCCTCTTTTCTGTCAAAATAAGTGGTGATTTTGTTCACCAGAGAAGTGATGAAACTGGTATTCAAAGAGCATATATGGTTGGAGTGTTACTGCTAGTACTGTCTGGTACTCATGAAGGTCCAGGGACTGAAGCAGATTCCAGACCTGTGTCTCCTAAACTCCTTCCTCAGTAAGAAGTAGTAAACCAGCATTGGCATAGCCAATAGGTCTCACTTTTGGGACCTTTTAAGTGTTTAGCCATGCAACAGTTGATGTTGTTGCACCAAGGATATTGTGCTGCATAACTAAATACTTATATGGTCCCAAAAGCGAGACCTATTGGCTATGCCAATGCTTGTTAAAATTGTGATTACTGCCTGAAAAAGCCAAGTGTCTGAAAGCACATAAAATCAGAAACATTTAGACACTTCCTTCTGTGACCATTTTCGCACATGCCCACATTAGAAATTGTACCAGTCAACAGCCTCGCTTTCAGCCTCACTTTCTCTTTAAAATGTCAGACGCCACCACAGGAAGATGCAACATAAGCTGAAGCAGGCATCGGTGCTGCTCTAATGCCCACTACCACCTCCACGGCTCACTGTCATTAAACATTCGGACAGCAGCATTAATGACGGAGATAAAACGTAAGAGGCTGCAGAGCACTCATAAGGAAGTGGGATCTTCTGATAAATTTTGTTTGTGTGTAGGTTTCACTTAAATACCTGCGGTCTCTAGTGGAAGCCTGTTTGACAGCATTTACTACATTAGTCTCTTCCGGGTATTTGGAGCAGTGCAAAGTCATAGCTCGGAGGAAGAGCAAACGTTGGTTATGAATCTGATAAAATTGGTAAAAGCAGTGTCGGATTTGAACAATGAAAAGGCCACAGACACCATAATAAAAGTGGCCCCCATTAGTGATTTCAAGCTGTTCGTTCGACAGCTAAAAAAGTTGCCCATGTTTGTAAATTGGTGCCGTTTTTTACTTGTAAAAGACACATTGCATAATTGTTCTACCAGTTGTGGGAGACCTTGCAGGCATATATGTGTGCATACTGTCTGCAAGCAGGGGAATTCAACAATAAATAGGTCTCGCATTTGCGAAACTTTGACATTTTGGTGTTGTAAATGACAATGCCTTTTATTAGTGCATGTTTTTAAACACCTAAATAAAAGGCATTGTCATTTACAATGCCAATAGCGCAAAATCTTTCAAAAGCTAGACCTAAGGCATAACAAATGCTTGTTTTATTTTTGGTTGGAGGGGGGTAACACAAACAATGGCAGAGTGAGAGGTGGGGTGAAGAATTAACACAGACAATGGGAGGGTGAGGGGAAAGAAGGATAAACAAAAGAAGCAGCACAGGCAGGAAGAAGGAAAGAAGCTGCAGCAACACTGACACTGAGATAGGAGGACACTGGGTGAGGCAGCCTTTGAAGTGGACTTGACAAACACTGCGATTCTGTGGGGAAATATCATTTGAACAACACTAACTGGAATAGCTACCCCTCAATCTGTATGTTGAAACAAGATGTTAAACCCAAAAGGAAGCAAAAAATGCAGATTAAAAGTGACATTAAAATGGACACAGACCGGTTGATAATACCGCACCTGAAGCAGTTAAGTCAAAGCTGGCCCATGATGTGCATGACTACGCTGGCCCCTCGTTTCTGGTGCTTGTGCACAACTTCCTGTTTACTAAAGCATAGCCACCATTGTCTCATCAGGTACAAGTATAAGCTCTGTTTACTAAGTACACACACTTCAAAGCAGTTTTAACCCAGTACAGAGAGGAATAACAAAGTAAAGAAGAAAAGGCTACCTGAGTGTTAGAAACAACTGTATACAAACAGTGTTCTGGGAGGAGGTATCATTCTAGGTAGACGTGTGAGCTGAGCTCCATCTTTCACAAAGAAAGTAGAGGTTAGCTTGTTTCTAGGTCTTTCACTTAGTTTACCATATTGGGATAGGGTATTTATTAAACATGCAGCGCCGACAGAACGGTTAAAAAATTCTGTTTTAATCTAATAATTGAACACAACTGCGACGCCCACACACCTGCACAGTGGGGAAAACGGATATGCTTTGAAAAATCCTATATCGGAGCACAACACTGCATAACTTTGCACTTTCACCAGGAAGTGTGATTTGCCCCCAGTCGGTTTCTGTCACTGTGGAAGACTAAAAGCAATGTGTATTTATGATGGTCATTAAGGTAGGATTCACAGCTGTAATCGGGCAAGATGAAAACTAGGCCAGCTAAAAAGTGCCCTCTTGTGCAAGGCCCGTGGGTCAAGGCACTGGGGTCAGCAAAGGGGTAGGCTGATATGCGTGGAAGGGATTGTTATGTTGTCTGTCGTTGTACAAAGTGTTAAACGAGACACTTCGGAAGTAAATTGAGAACAACAAAAAATGGCAGACAGAATACGGAGGCACAAGTCATCTGCAGTTCACCGTTGTTAACAAGTTTTCACGACATATTAGCAAAGCAAAGGGCAGCGCTTGAGGTGCTGACAATGCATGACACATGGTTACCCAGTGTATGCTTTGGGCTTTAAACTCTTGGAGGTGTTGTGGCTCAATGGTTAGAGCGGCAGACCCTGAAGCAGAGTTCTGGCCAGGGACCAGGGTTCGATTCCCGCCTCGGCGGGGCTCGGGCTCAATTTCCTCGGACCTGTCTATTCTCGCCTCGGTGCCTCTTCTAATCACGGGCCCCACGCTGCAACTCTGGGCAATAGCTTGCTTCGCCTCCACACCGGCCCCAACAGCGCTAAGGATGCCTGGCTTCACCCTGGGGGTGCCCAGGAGTGGACACTTCACAGGGAAAGCCAGGAGGGGTTCCACAGCGGTATGAGTATCGGCGCCAGGAAACCGCAAAAGGCGACACCGCAAGGTGGCTGTCTGGTGACAGTGCGCTCTATAAGTACCTTGACATTTACATTTACATTTACATTTACATTTGACATGCTTCCATTAAACAAGGTGTCGAAATCACGCTGTACACAATTGCCGCGAGGCTGCGACGTGCATTTATTTCAGTTTGTTAGATGCCTTTACAATGAAGGTGTTTGAGCCGTGCGGACCAAAAGTTCAAAATAAAGTGGGCTCAAGTATTGTCTGTTTGTGAGGTCTGTTGCCGGGAGCCCCCTGCTCAGTGATGTTTTGAAATAAAACATGGCTCTGTTTTTCCAAATTGAAAGCTGGTTCCGCGCTAAAACACAGCGTGGCGCCCGTGTACTTAAAACGGATGTGCGGTTATAGTATTGCCTGTTTCTGAGGTCTGCGGCTGGGAGCCCCTGCTCTGTGAGGTTTTAAATGAAACATGGCTCGTGTTTTCCTAACTTAAAAGCTCTGTGGTGGGGGAGGGGCGGAGCGAGGCGCTTGGGAGAGCAAGGAAAGGGTACCGTGAGGAATGCACATCATAATAAAAAATAAAAAAAAGCAATGGCCGTGAAAGTGAAAGGAAAAAAAAGCTGACGAAAGCCAGATAGCAGCTGTGCACGTCACACGCGCTTGTGCGCGTAACAGCAAGCTGGTGGCTGGCTAAAACCTCTGGGTAGCACTTTCAAAACCCGGTTACTAAATGTCTCGCTTGAGACAGCGCATGCGCTGGCTCAGGCGAGACCTAAAAATGATAAAACTTTCTCTAGTGCTGCAGGCCTTTGATTCAGAGTGTAGTGGACTTTCAGGCATTAATAAGGTTCCATGTTCGCTGTCTCTCTACCAGGGAAAGATCAATTATGTTTGTTAAGCTCTGTGTTTTAGGGTGCGACATAGCTGATGATTAAACTGAGCACAAGGGGTTGAACCATAATGAGGGTCTGTGGTATCATGTTTGAGGTGTGAAGGAGGCACAGTGTAGGTTGATGGTTCCATTGGCTGGTGTGCAGGAACTATTGCATTTTTTTCTTAATTTAGTTTGGTGCCTGGGGAGATGCACAGGGTGAACACTATGCATTTAGAAAAAAGAGTACTTCCAATAATAAGTAACTTATTCTTTTTTTGCCTAATTTGAGTATGGTTCAGATCCAATTCAGTAGAAACCAATTTGAGTATGGTGCAGATCCAATTCAGTAGAAATCTTTGTGGTGCAAGACATTACTTTGAAGTATTTTGTGAAAATTGAGGTGGCGCCATTAGCGACTTGTACTACTTCTGATATGTCGACCCAGGGCCATGTATAAAAGCTGATGCTGGTTTCTTCTTTTTCCACAACCATTGACACGGATCTGGAACTCTGACCCAACTTTTTCGGTACTTTTCCGACTTTTTATAAAATATTATCATTGCAGTGTGCATAGATGCTCTGGTGGCAAGCAGATGCCGGTCAAGCTCTGTCCCAAGAAGTGCATCTCTCGTATGAAATCAAAAAGTACTTGTCTGCATTTTAAATGTATGAGCACTCTGTGTTGTACTCCTGCTTCAGTGCTGTGAATAAGTATTGGACAAACAGGTATGTTCAAAGGGTGGAAGAGTAAGGAAATAGAGTGTAAAGCGGAACACTGAACAGCAACCTAATTGCGCCTACTAATTCTTCAAGACGTCCCACCTATGTAGTGGCCTTGGATAGGGAGTAGACCTTGAATTACTCTTTCTGTGCTGAGAATAATTTGGATTACCCCTCAGAAGGCTTTACTAGCAAAAATCAGAAGGGTTTTATATTCACTCGAAGTCTAAACTCCCCCTGCATACGCTGACATCATCTTGATCACCTCATACCCCAGTGGTACTTCAAGGCATTCACTTCTCTTCTGATCTGGCCGGGCCCCTTGACTACTGTACACTCTGGCTATATGCCGTTCGTTCTTCTTAAACAGTGTTGCCACAAATCTTTTATATTTCACCTGCATGCTTCCCTCGTCCCATTTCCTAACCTGTTCCACAGATGTTAACAAGTTCTGTTTTAAAAATATTTCCTGGTAAGCATCTAAAAACTTTTATGAAGAAGCTTCTAAAAAACGAATGTTTCCAGACTTCACCTTAAACAACAAAGTCTAGTTTGTCGCTTGTCTGTCTCTGTTGATCAGGACTGCTTTGCAATGCAGAACATATAATTAATTAGCCTTGAAAAGACTCGAGGGCCCTATTGAGACAATGTAATTAAAACACTAGTTGGCTTTACATGGCTTCCAAGTATCCAAAGTCAAGAATGTATTTAAATGGACTGCTGAAAAACTCCACATTAAACTGAAGATGAGCAGTTGACTAAAGGATACTTCTGCAAAGCAACAGTAGATGGGTGACACCTTTACTATCAAGTAACCATGCTTACATTTGGACAAAGAAAACTGAGCTTGTGTGTCTCTCTCTCCCCCTTCTCCCTCTCTCGATCAATGGCACTATAGAAGAACATTAGATTGGCAAATAACCTTTTCTTGCCCTGATAGGTGCATGCTGGTCTTCCTTCATTTGCTTTTCTTGATTGCTCACTGACATCTGTGAACCTCTGTAAGGCTCCTCAAGAGACTCTTTGACTGCAGCAGCTGGAATTGTAGCAAAATAGATGCTGTTCAGAGCCCAGATCTACCACACTTTAGAATACCAGAGATGCCACCTTTCATTCTCGGTGGTTAAGCTCACTTTGCCGCTTAACCAACATCGAAATCTTCCTGGTTAAAATCCTAAATAATTGCCATGGTTTTAATCTTATGTGGTTGCCTCTCCTTGCCAGGCATTGGCCATCTGTAACCTGTTCTCCAGCTCAAGCAGATGTAGGTAAACATCCCTGAATTGGACACATGGTTTACAATCTCCCTCTCCCCTTTGAATATCTTCATAAGTTGTCTTCACCATTAGCCTTCTGCTCTTTCACTTTCCTCAGAAATACTCCGCTCTTAGTCACTCACATCAAGCCCTTGCCTATTACCTCCCTGAATGGACTAGTCCTCTGTTATTTTGAGAACTCTATCAAATTAGCTCAACATTTACTTTCTATTTGCCCTTACCTCCTGAATGTTGCAACCTTCAACACTCTCTTTCACTTTTTTAGGTCAAGCTTTCGTGACCTCTTGCATATACTTTAGTATATTCTTATATGTGTATGTACTTTGTGGGCTCTGGAGTTTAGCCCTAGGACTTGTCTGCTTCTGTTTAGGGACTTTTTCTGTGCAACTGCCTCTATTTCACTGGCTTAATGGAAACGACCAGTAGAGGTCAGTAAAATACCGGAATTGCTTTCTGCTGAGGGACTTCCTTTTTAAAAAAAAAAATTCTGGCAAGTGCCTCTATTTAACTTTCTTTATAGAAAACGACCAGCAGAGGTCAGTAAAATACCAGAATAACTTTAGCATTCTCTAGGTTCCAGTCCATAGAAATTGTCCTCCATGAGCACACGTAGACAATAATATTTTTTTCAAATCTTATATTTTCAGTGATATGACCACCGAAGGCCCTGATTTTATATTAAAAACAGAGCTTTGGACCATACCATTTCCCGCTGAAAGGCAATATTTCTCTCCATGTGTTCCCATACCTGGCGTGTCACGCAGTTTGGTGCTTACTTTCCCTCCATGTTAAAGAACTGTAGATGTTTCAGCAACCCGGCTAATGTGCTGCATAGCTAAATACATAGAAGGTCTCAAGGGTGAGACTGATTGCATTGCAAATGCTTGTTTATATTGTTTTTGGCTATTGTAACTGTTTCTACAGTAAAGAAGATCTTGAGGAAAATGTGTTGTAGGCTGCTGGTTATTTGTATCCTCCTTCCTTTAAAATGTTCCTTTTAGTATATGCGTGACCATTTGAAGTTCCTACTGAGTCCTGTCGGCACTATGAGGGTGACCTGACAAAGCCACATGGGTGATGGTAAATTTGGCCGTGTTAAAAAGGTTTATTAAGAGAGCCCCATGTGTTTGGGATAAGCTGCTAGGCATGTTGCACTTTATAATGTTGTACCTGAACAAAATGAGCTGAATGTTAATGGTTAATTTGGCACCTTTTGTTTTTTAATGCTATTTTATGGTATGTGGGACACTGGATTGTCGACCATGTACTTATATGGTGATTAGTCGAAGTCAGGTGTTGGTTAAACTGACCTACATGTGTGCTATGCACTATTAGTTTTATGACATTTGTGACTGCTTATTTATGAGTGTGCAATATTTCTGTAAGAATGTATTTGTTGGAAATAAAGTTTGAATATGATCTTGTTAATAAATTAAACAAATGAAAAAGGATACATACTCCCACAGTCCTCTATTTTAAATGTTTAGATTTACTTTTTCAAGATGGGGATTTCTTATTGAACTGCTTACTCAAGGTGCGATTGATTTGTTTTCTAGTTAGACCAACACATTTGCTGACTGCCACGTTGTAACTGACTACATTAAGGACATTAAATGTTTCCCTCATTTAACCAAACACCCATTTTTGTTATAGTTCATCATTAATTTATTACTTGCAATGTAAATTACAGCAGAATAAAGATGACTGTTGAATTATGTAATTATTGATATGCTATGCATTACTGATGCAACCGTGTACTTTTTTTGTTGTGCAGTAAATTCCATTAAGTTTCATCCGACGGAGCAGATTGCTCTCACAGGTACTGTAAAACAAAGTTTTTAATAAATGTGTTGTGATGTTTTTTCATTCGACATTTTTATTAGCGACAGTTTAAAAAATATTCTACATGTGCTGAGATCTGCCCACGCTTTACTTTAACGCTTGCATATTGACAAATTTACATCAGTTGTTGCTACATTTGAAATGCAATAGAGACCACTGGCGTTATGAAGCAATGAAGGACCAAATGATGTGGCACGGAAAGGCAAATTATGTTATAGAATGCAACACGTTTTCTGACCGCATATTTCACTATTTTGCCTCTATTACTAGTTGAACACCTGCAACTGAAAGGTGACCGTTATCTTTTGCAAAGGGTCTACTGCTGCATGGTTGCACGTGTGGCGCTTTGTTAAATAACTTTCAATTTTTTGAGCTGGAAATATTTTTTGTTGCAACAAACAAATTGCGATTCATTTCTACAGTATATGTATAATAGTTTTTCTGTTATTATTTAAAATATGGTTGTCTGCATCACCCTCTCTCTACACAGGCTTAATAAATGCACTTTGTTAGACCTGTCAGCCCTTTGGGTGGTCCCTCCTCATCATTATTTATTTTGTCCCACTTTTGCCTCAAACCCTATTTGAATTTTTCCTTTTTGGGAACCACCAGACTTTTTCGTGTTGCTGCAGATTCAGGGAGCCATTTTAGCTACCCCTGAAACTTCTGTCTGAGGGCCTGAAGCACAAAATGGTGGCCACCTGTGACATCACCAGCATCCACTGGAACCTGCTAGCACCTTCCAGAACATTCCAGAACCCTGTGACAGTTGGAGGCGGTTTAGAATGTTGGGAAGCTAAGACAGAGAGTTGGCAGTTGGAGCTGGCAGTTGGCACCTGACTGGTGAGGAGTGAGCAGCACAAACTTGAAGGAGGAAGGAGTGAAGCAGCAGGGGTGGAAACTTGTGCCTGGAGTGGGGTCCATAAACCCACCCTTGATACTAGTCCCTACTGACTGAGCCCAGCCTGGAGCCCTGTGTGGGAAGAAGTCAGAAAAACCATCCTAAGGACCTGGACAGCAGGAACAGGCCTTAAAAACAAGAGAACAGCAAGATCCTGACCTGGAAGCTGGTTTCCCTGAAGTCCGACGTCGAGTAGCCTAAGACCTGGAGCCCGAGGTGGAGAAGCGGCGCTGACTGGAAAAGCAGACGTCGTACCCGGAGCCGCCAGAGGTCGAGAGAGGGCGCCGTCAGAGGTCGTGAGGAGTACCAGAGGTCGAGGAGGAAGTCACCCGAGGTCGAGTGAGCGGCGTCATCGGAGGAGTGAAGTCCGCCCTCCGGAGTCGTCGGAGACCGAGGTGAAGTGTAACGGAGGTCGGGAGTGAGGATCGCACTCCGGAGTCGCCGGAACCTGTGGGAATCGTGCCGGAGGTCGGGAGTGAGGATCGCACTCCGGAGTCGCCGGAAACCTAAGGAGAGGAGCACCGGAGGTCGGGAGTGAGGATCGCACTCCGGAGCCGCCGGAAGTCGACATCGAGGCAAGGCCGACCGACGTCATCGAATCCGAGGTCGCCATCGGACCGGAGCCGCCCGAAGTCGACATCGAGTAAAGACTGCCCGACGCCATCGAATCGGAGGTCGAGATCGAGCCGAGGCCGCCGACACCGAACCGGAGCCGCCTACCGGCGTCGACAAGAACTGACATTGTGCCGAGGCCGCCGACGTCGAACCGGAACCGCCTCACGGCATCGACACGACTCCAGCGGCGTCGGAGCATCAGAAAAAGGGCAGTAAGTGGAGTAGAGGGCGCCTAAGGCCCTGTGGAGACCTGAGAGACTGCTCTAAGGTGCCAGGGGTGAACTGGGACTAATCTAGAGAGGTTGTGTGGAGAGAGAGAGCCAGGTCTCTGGTATTTCCCCCCTTTATCTACCTCAGTTTAGGCCTCAGCCTTGACCAAGCCAGGGAGTAGACACCCTCAAGCCTTCCACATCCCCACAAGCTGTGCCTGGGCCAAATCAGCCCTTAGGAATTCAAAAGTGATCTGATTCCATGAGTGTCACTGTCAGCTTTTAAGTATTTATTAGGGGCATTGTATTTATTGTATTTAACCTATTTATTGTTCCACTGTATTTATTGGTCCACAGTATTTATTGATGCACAATATTTATTGGTTACAGTATTTATTGCCTCAGAATATTTAATTGCCTGTCTGTATTGCACTTTTATTTATGCCTTCAGTATTTATGATCACCCCTATTTATTGAATCATTAAGCCAGTATTTATTTGTCCTGCACTTTCTAAAACGTTTGTATATTGTGATTGTTATTTATTTTCTCCAATCAGCAACTAAGAGAAAAAGCAGATAAAGAAAGATATTTTCATAATTTTTACGGTGTAGAGTCGTTTTTGGAACGGATGCACGCATGGTTATTGTTTGGGTATGTCGTATGCTTAGCACGGAGCCTGATTCCTGACCACTCGAGCCAAGCTACCACAGTGTGTCCGGAAGACCACCACCACCCTTCCAGTGTGGGAGTGGTTTTCTAACACACTTGACTTGTGTGTGGGCAATTGTATGACGAATATATACCTTTACTACGCAGATATTACACCGGTCGGTACAATGACCGCGTTGTTACCATGATGTGCCATTACAACGCAAGTCGTTACGACGACTTGCGCTAGATAGCACGCTTGACTTAGGAATAGTATGATTTACTATTCCAACTCCAGTGTGTGCAACAGAAGGGAAGGTGTTGGAATAGTAAATCATACTATTCCTTAGTCTAGAGCTCCATCTAGGGTAAGTCGTAGTAACGACTTGCGCTAGAGCTCCATCTTACGCAAGTCGTAACAACGGTGTAATGACACTGCGTGGTAACAACACAGACGTAGTAACGACCATGTTGTGATTGTATTGCGGTGTAAAATCTACGTAGTAAAGGTTGTTTCCCTTGTATGACTGTCCTTTCATTGAGAGGTAGATACTGAAGTCTGCACCATTCATATCATTTGTAGTAGAGCATGTGGTGAAAACCTTTCTTTGTAAAGTGTGTCAAGGGGCGCCTTAACCAAGCAGGCAAATTTGTTTGGGGATTGTAAAAGAGAAGTGTATGTATTGTCCAACTTCCAACATTGGTAGGTTAAAAGGTAAGTGTATTCTTAATATGAAGTTTCACAAGCTAAGAGGACGAGCAATAAAATAACTCCTCCACTTCCAGCCAACGTCTCAACTGTCAAATCTAACATCCCCTGATCCCTTTAATTACATCACACTTGTTCTATAACTTACATCATCGACATTCTGTTTCTGTTATTGAGACAGGAGATTTAACAACACTGTTGAAATGATCTGACACACCTTCCCTTCTTTACACAAAGAACACCAAACAAAACAGATATAACCACATCCAAATACTGAGGTGGAGAAAACGAGGACATAACCAACTTGAACACAACACATAAGCACTGGACAAGCGAACACCTAGTAGGATGGGAATAGAAAAACAAGATTACTATAAAACAGGTCCAAGTATATAGACCAATATACAACCAAATGAAATTACAATCAATTTACAAACCTACTGGGTTTTACAGTGGGTCGCAAACTTCTACGCAACCAGTGTTTTTTTTTGTGTGTGAAATAGCATCACCAACAGGTTGACTACCCCCTTGGTAGGATGTAACAGTATAATTGAAACACAAACTGTGACACTTCATTTTAATTGGAAATTCCCGCACTCGCCCTCTCCCTAGCAGTTTAAACGAAATTGCAATGGCAGCAGACTAATGACGTGTCAAATTCCAGTTGGCACTGAAGTATCAATTTATATTGTTAAAGACATAGGCAACTGGTGAACTTTTATGTTTCTGCTCCCGAGAACATTTTAAAAGAAAATATCAAAATGGTGCATTTTATAGGCCAGTTTTCACATTAATTTGCTAAAAATCAAATGTTATGATGAGCCTATTAGGAACTAAGCCAGTACTTTTATTGTGTGACAAGAAAGCCTTATTTATACCATCAAGAGGTCTTTAGGACTCACCCTACCCTAGGAATGGTGGCAAAATTGTAGATTTTACTGCATAGTGCCCCTACTAAAAAGCTTTATTTATTAGAGGCAATTTAAATAAATCTTGGTTAGGCAATGTCACATAGGTTATCATCTCATTTTTAACATGCCTTTAGCATATTTTCATCCCTCCACTTCTAAATAGCTTTTCAGTCCTAGGCAGCAGAAGTAGACACATCCTACATGCTCATCAACAGTGCTTCTGTTTACTTACCTAGATTTTACCCTTTGAGACTGCAGACAAGTTACTCCAAACTTATGCTCTCTGGCCTCGAACAGCAAGATCGATAATCGAGTAGAAAGCTTGAGCCATATAGATGATGAAGTAAGACGTGTCAGCGATAGCCATAATCCAGTTAGAAATGCCTAAAATATGTCCAGGACGGGTCATTATTATGCCTGGGCTAAAATGTTGTCAAGAATACCCGCAGAATATCAAAGGTCGGTCACTGCTATGTCAGCAATAGTCAGAATTTAGGGTGTACTGAAATTGCTTATTTTTTTCCAGTGAACCTTTGCAAAAGTCCATAAAAAGTTTGTGAAATTACAGCTTTGAGGAGTCATAGGGTTTGCTGGTATCTCGTGTGATTTGTTTTTTTTCTTTTCATGTAAATAGGCACTTAAAGTAAAAAAAAAAAAAAAAATCTTGTGAAATACTGGCAGGTGACTGGTGTGAGCAAAAAGAGTCCCAGCAAGATATTTTCTGCATAAACGAGTCTTTCGCGCTCAAATTGCACAAAATTGCATAATACGAAATTTCAAGTAATTTCCGAAATTTTGCATAACATGACGTTTTGGAATTCCATGATCCAAAATTAAATTTGTCCCAGGCAAAGTCAAATTTTCACCACCAATGTACATAATATGTACAGTATGGTGCTGTATTACACCAAATAGCCAAAATATTACCAAGAATATCAAGGATTGACTGCTATTATATCAAAGATGAGTAGAAAGTAATAATAACTGTCCACAATATGTCAATAAGTACATAGCTAGAAAGATCCACCATGACTGCCCACAGCATTTGAAGGATGGGCCACGATTCTGCCTGGGGATAGCCTGAATTTTGACATAAATACCCAACTTTACGTCAGTGATGGATTACCATTATGCTGCTAAAGGTAGCCAGACAGCCACCAAAAATGCTGAATATTTGTGAAGAATGGGCCACTACGTAAGACCATGGTCCATTGTGATAAAAAACTGGATCTGAAAGAGTAGGGCCAGGTGCCTAATAGGTTTTTGGGGATAGAGGACTCTCTGGATTCATCCCCCGAGAAGATGGTTTAGAACCCTGATCTGCTTACTAATTGCACAAATTATAGCATGCCCTCCTGTGGCTTAATAAACTGCACACACGATCTACAAGGAGGACTAATAGACATCACCAGTGTGCATTTACTGCGTCCAAACAATATCCATACTGCCACTCTTCTGGATCTCGGGTAATGTGTCAAAAGGGGTTGCTCTCCTCAAGATTGTGGGTTGGTGAGAACAGCTTAGTCTCATCTGTCCTAGAGAACACCACATGTGTCCGCATAGAGCACTAGACTGACAGTTTTTTGAAGAGGTCGTCAGGTGCTTGGAGACATTCAGACAAATTCAGCAGGAAAAAACAACAGAGGAAATTGTGATGGATACATCTAACTGAAGACTACTCACCTAAGAATATTCCAGGTGCCAGACGGGATCCAGAGAATTTTACTCTCTCGCCAATTGATGTTGCTATGTAGGTGAGCTGTTGCTGGTTAGCTCCCTGAAAGTGATGGAGCGAAGTTGGATGTATAAGAGGCACCCATGCATGCTGAAGTCCCTTTCTTTCTTCGCCCTTCTATGCAAATCCGGAGTTGCACTCCTGCATTTGTCAGTTTTTTCGAAGACTTTTGATTTAAGGACAACAGTATGCCAGAGGTGATGCCTCCTCTGAAAAAGACAGTATTCAAGCCATGCCATGACTCCAGGGAGCAGAAGTCTGTCATGGACTTTCACAACACATGCCTTTAGAGCTTGGGCTCTGGTGACGAACTTGTGAGAGAATTGCCCCCTCATGCCCCCGAAGGCGATCCAGGAGTGGAAGGCCAAACTGTACATCACTGAACATAAGAAGAGGTCTGTCAAAACAGTCTCGCTCCTGCTCCATGTTATGGTGTCATAAGCAATCCCATCCATAAGTCTTTCCCAAGTGAAGCCCTGTTCCCAGTCAGTCTTCTGGTAAAGTCAAAATAGCACCGCTGCAATAAATGCAGAAAGGCAAGCTGAGTGCCATACCCCCATGTGAAATCAGGCGAGATGACACAAGGGAATCAGTTGAAGGGTCAAACCCCATAAGTGTCTTAAGGGTGCACCAGGATCAGATCAGAATCAGATTTTCTCTAGCCCTTATTGACCTCCTTAGCAAAATATGACCTTCAAGTTGGGTATGCTGCAGCTATTTCAGATGCTTCCGGATCCCTCTGGTGCACTTTTGGTCCCCACTAAACTGCAAGGGCTCCGAATGGGGAACATGATTATTTCCTAGCGGACCTGCTAATGGCAGGATGTTGTTTCTTAACATCGTTGTTTTTCTTCATTGCAGATACCTACCGAACATTATTAAATGTCGTAAGTATATTTTTTAATTAATTCTTATTAACCGGCATTTGTAAATACCACCATTTTACTGCACCTTGGAGTGGTACACACAGGGCTGGACCCTGTAGTGTCCTGAAGAAGAGCTTGGGGGTAAGCTCAAAACATGTTTGCACTCTACTAGGACCCCATACTCATTGCAAACCAGGTTGACCTAGAGACCCACCCAGTTTTTAATATATCAAGTAGGGGCAAGAATAAAGTAATTCCGCCCACTAGCTAGATATTTGTAATCACTCCACTTCGCATACACCACTGCACTACACATAGTTCCTCACTAAAGTGCTCCTACGTATTCTCGCAAGTCGCAGAACGCCTCAACCCGCAGCAGGTTGAGATGACCCCTTTGATGAAGCATGTCACCGTGAGGAAACTCCGGTGAGTGAGGGGACTCAAGAAAGGACATCTTTCCTTTCAAGATTACATCCATCGTTTGATGATAATCTACCTCTGTGACAAAATAAAAACATGACTCAGCCTGCCACTGTAGACTGGTAGAGCAGTTTCAAACTTCTAACTGGACATTCAATCAATCAATCAATCAATCAGGTGTTTGTTAAGCGCGACTACTCACCCGTAAGGGTTTCAAGGCGCTGGGTGTGGGGGGGTCGCAAGTTCCAGTCCATCTGTCGAAGAGCTAGATTTTGAGGTTTCTTGCGAAGATGGGGAGCGATGTTGTCTGTCTGAGGTGGAGCGGTAGTTCGTTCCTGGCTCTGGCAACGCGGAAGGAGGAGCGGCCCCCTGATCTGGTCTTTCAGTTGCGGGGGACCACGGCGTAGGAGAGCTGGGCTGATCGTAGGGTCCTTTGGGGTGCGTGGAATTTGAGTCGGCTGTTCAAGTATGCTGGTCCGGTGTCATGGAGGGCCTTGTGAGTGTGGGTTAGCATCTTGAAGGTGACTCTAGCTTTGATGGGGAGCCGGTGGAGTGTGAGCAGGTGCTGGGAGATGTGGCAGTGTCTTGGCAGGTTGAGGACCAGTCTTGCGGCAGCATTGTGGATGTTCTGTAGCTTGCGGGGGAGGTTTTTGTTTATTCCGGCATGGAGTACATTGCCGTAGTCGAGCCTGCTGGTGACCAGACCGTGAGTGACGGTCTTTCTGTGTTCGAGGGGGATCCATTTGAAGGTCTTACGTAGGCGGCAGAGGGTGTGGAAGCAGGAGGACGAGACTGAGTGGATCTGGCTATCCATTTTGAGCTCTGAGTCCAGGATGATTCCCAGGTTGCGTGCGTGGTCCGTGGGGGGTGGGCGGGCTTCGGAGGGTGGGGGGGCCACCAGGTGTTGTTCCAGGCGACGGGGTTTGGGCTCATGATGAGTACTTCCGTTTTGTTGGTGTTAAGTTGTAGACAGCTGTTTTTCATCCATTTGGCGACTGATTCCATGCCTTCTCGAAAGTTGGGTCTGGCGGTGTTGGGTTCGTTGGATAGGGAGAGGATTAGTTGGGTGTGGTCTACGTATGACACAAGGTTGAGTCCGTAGGTTCTGACGATGGGGGCGAGCGGAGCCATGTAGACTTTGAAGAGCGTAGGGCTGAGGGAGGACCCCTGGGGGACTCCGCTAGTGGTAAGTGTAGAGTCCGAGAGGAAAGGGGGGAGTCTGACCCGCTGCATTCTGCTGGAGAGGAAGGAGCTGATCCAGTCGAGGGCCTTGTCTTGGATCCCTGCGTCGTGGAGTCTGCATATTCGGGTCTGGGGAGAGACTGTGTCGAACGCCTCTGAGAGGTCGAGGAGGATGACAGCTGCTATTTCTCCTTCGTCCAGTAAGGTGCGGATGTCGTCTGTTGCGGCGGGGAGGGCGGATTCCGTACTGTGGTTTTCTCTGAAGCCGGATTGGGAGGAGTCAAGGATGTTGTGCTCTTCGATGAATGTGGCGAGTTGGCTGTTGATGGCTTTCTCGATTACTTTAGCTGGGAACGGGAGCAGGGAGATGGGTCTGTAGTTTTTGAGGTCGGTGGGGTCCGCCGAGTGTTTCTTCAGGAGGGGGTTGATATCCGCGTGTTACTAGTCGTCTGGGAATGAGGCGGTTGCCAGGGAGCGGTTGATGGTGTGGCAGAGCATGGGTGCGATGGTGTCGGTGGCTCTGTTGAAAATGTGGTGGGGGCAGGGGTCCGTGGGGGCCCGGAGTGGATTGACTTCATCTTCTTCAGTGTGTCTGTGGTGGTGAGCGCTGTCCAGTTGTCGATCGCTGGCTTCAGGGTGTCGGGGGTGGTTGGTGAGGGTTCAGTGTGTTGGTTGTCGAAGTTGTCGTAGATGCTCTTGATTTTGTGGTGGAAATAGGTGCTGAGTTTGTCGCAGAGGTCTTGTGAGTGAGGGATGTCGGTGGACTCGCTGGTGGGTTGGGCGAACTCCTTGATGATGTTGAAGAGTTCTTTGCTGTTGTGTGCATGAGTGGAGATTCTGTCTTCAATCGCTTTTTTCCTCGTTTTTCTGATGAGTTGGTGGTGGGCGTTGGTGGCAGCTCTGAAGTTGTTGTGGGCTTCTGTGGATTTGGTGTTCCTCCAGGCCTTTTTGAGGCACTGGCAAGTGCGTCTGGACTCTCGAAGTTCGGTGGTGAACCATCTAGCTTTCTTGGCGTGGGTGTTGTTTTTCTTGAGGGTGGCTTTGGTGTGGGCGCTGTAGGAGATCCATCTGTGCAGCCTTGGGGCTGCGGTGTTGGGGTTGTCGTTTTCTGCGATGGTTGGGGTGGAGTTGCTGAGTGATGAGGTGAGCTGGTTGTCGGTGATTCTGGTCCAGTTTCTTCGTTGGAGCAGGTGCTGGTGTGTCTGGATGGTGGGTGTTCTGAAGGTGAAGTGGATGCATCGATGGTCAGTCCATGGGAGTTCGGTGGTGTGACTGAAGGTGATGGAGTTTCCTGTTGTGAAGAGGGGGTCCAGGGTGTGTCCTGCTGAGTGCGTGGTTTCGGTTACGATCTGGCGGAGTCCAATGTTGTGGAGGTTGTTCAGAGGGATGTGGTGCTGAGGTCCACTTGGCTGTTGAGATGGAAGTTAAGGTCTCCCAGTAAGGTGTAGTTGGTGGACGCGATGGCATGCGGGGAGATGATGTTCGTGATGGAGTTGGCAAAAAGTCCAGGGGGTCCAGGGGGTCGGTAGATGAGGGTTCCTAGGAGGGTGGAGGTGGGGCTGGCCAGTATCTTGAAGTGAATGTGTTCCATCAGGTCTGTGGGCTCGTCGGGGAATGTGCTCAGGCGGAGGGTGGATTTGTGGACGATAGAGATTCCTCCTCCCGGGCGGGTGGGGCGATCCTTCCTGGAGATCTTGTATCCTTGGGGAATGGCGATGTTCGGTCCCGAGGTGGTGTTGGTCCAGGTTTCGGTAAAGAATGCTACGTCTGGGGTGGTGCTGTCGAGGAGGTCCCAGATTTCGGTGACGTGTTTGTGGAGGGATCGGACGTTGAGGAGGATGCATTGCAGGGTCTTTGTTTCGGTTGTGTTCTTGCGGGCGGGTTGCGCTGGGTCCATGGTCTTGGCGGTGCTGTAGTTGTGCCGGAACCAGTGACAGCTGAAGGGTCCGTGGGTGTCGGCTGGTGATGCTAGCTTGCAGTTGTTGTTGCGGCCTGGTTTGAGAGCGTGGAGTGCTGCTGGGTCATAGCGTTGGCGGTGCGGAGATCCAGGGTTCCTGGCGCTGGTCACGGACAGGCACAGATGGGCTTGCCTTTGGCGTGCCGGAGGCGCTGCCGTGCAGTGGCCGCCATTAAGTAGGGGTCGAGGAGGGCTGGACAGGTGGGAGGCAGGAGCGGGGAGGGGAGCTGGATTGGGCCGGTCACACTGGTCGTGCTGGGGGGGGGAGGGGCCGCGGGGCAGCAGCGGCGGGCAAAAACGGGCTGAAAAAGACAAAAGGAAAAGGGCAACAAAAAAAAGTGCAAATAAGGCAGCCAAAGTGGAGGAAAGACACAGAGGACACAGAAGGAAATTGAAAGGGGCAGATTGAGATGAGGGGAAAAAAACGAGTGAGAAACGAGGAAAGACACAGGAGAGTGAAGGGGGGAGATAGAAGTGGGGGGGAAAAACAAGTGAAAAAGGAGAGAAAAAGCAGAGCGAGAGAATGGAGACAGAGGTCCACTGGACCACCAGGGATGAGGTGCAGGTGAAACCTGCGGTTGGAGGAGGGCCTCGAACACCAACACTCGAGAGTGCAGGGGCTCGGGGGAAGGCCTCACTTAATGGTGGAGCTGCGAGAGAGGGAGAGCAATTTAACTGACGAGTCAGTGGTCTTGCCTTTGCCATTTAAAGTAATGACAAACTCCAGATCTTCCTTTTTATCATTATGCATATAAATCACCCCTACTGTAGGCCTTTCAAAGCCTAAGGTGCTGTATATTGTAAGGTAGGACATGTATTTTATATGGCCTAACCTAAAAACCTCAAATTGACATTTTTACTGTAGAAAGGTTAGTTGCTCCATTGACAAGTGCAGGGTTACACACTGACAGCTCAGCTGTGCTAACTTCTGAATCAGACTACTAAAGGTCGTACTTCAAGGTATCAAAAGAATTGTTACCTTCAACCTGACTTGATGCCCAAGTCGAATTGGATGTAACTTGAGTAAAAGCCAACTTTAGAAAGTTACTACTCTATGTTGCACACATTTTCCAGTGGCCATTTCCAGTTGCTGGCACGAGAAGGCCTTCTGCCCTCCTGAGGAAAGGTATGAACAACTCCAAGGAAAGGACACAATAGAGGCCCGCCATTGAAAAGGTGTAACCTCTCCTTGGCAGGAATCAAAACCAGGTGTGTGCCTGTTAGAAAACCACTCCCACACTGGAAGGGTGGTGGTGGTCTTCCGGACACACTGTGGTAGCTTGGCTCGAGTGGTCAGGAATCAGGCTCCGTGCTAAGCATACGACATACCCAAACAATAACCATGCGTGCATCCGTTCCAAAAACGACTCTACACCGTAAAAATTATGAAAATATCTTTCTTTATCTGCTTTTTCTCTTAGTTGCTGATTGGAGAAAATAAATAACAATCACAATATACAAACGTTTTAGAAAGTGCAGGACAAATAAATACTGGCTTAATGATTCAATAAATAGGGGTGATCATAAATACTGAAGGCATAAATAAAAGTGCAATACAGACAGGCAATTAAATATTCTGAGGCAATAAATACTGTAACCAATAAATATTGTGCATCAATAAATACTGTGGACCAATAAATACAGTGGAACAATAAATAGGTTAAATACAATAAATACAATGCCCCTAATAAATACTTAAAAGCTGACAGTGACACTCATGGAATCAGATCACTTTTGAATTCCTAAGGGCTGATTTGGCCCAGGCACAGCTTGTGGGGATGTGGAAGGCTTGAGGGTGTCTACTCCCTGGCTTGGTCAAGGCTGAGGCCTAAACTGAGGTAGATAAAGGGGGGAAATACCAGAGACCTGGCTCTCTCTCTCCACACAACCTCTCTAGATTAGTCCCAGTTCACCCCTGGCACCTTAGAGCAGTCTCTCAGGTCTCCACAGGGCCTTAGGTGCCCTCTACTCCACTTACTGCCCTTTTTCTGATGCTCCGACGCCGCTGGAGTCGTGTCGATGCCGTGAGGCGGTTCCGGTTCGACGTCGGCGGCCTCGGCACAATGTCAGTTCTTGTCGACGCCGGTAGGCGGCTCCGGTTCGGTGTCGGCGGCCTCGGCTCGATCTCGACCTCCGATTCGATGGCGTCGGGCAGTCTTTACTCGATGTCGACTTCGGGCGGCTCCGGTCCGATGGCGACCTCGGATTCGATGACGTCGGCCGGCCTTGCCTCGATGTCGACTTCCGGCGGCTCCGGAGTGCGATCCTCACTCCCGACCTCCGGTGCTCCTCTCCTTAGGTTTCCGGCGACTCCGGAGTGCGATCCTCACTCCCGACCTCCGGCACGATTCCCACAGGTTCCGGCGACTCCGGAGTGCGATCCTCACTCCCGACCTCCGTTACACTTCACCTCGGTCTCCGACGACTCCGGAGGGCGGACTTCACTCCTCCGATGACGCCGCTCACTCGACCTCGGGTGACTTCCTCCTCGACCTCTGGTACTCCTCACGACCTCTGACGGCGCCCTCTCTCGACCTCTGGCGGCTCCGGGTACGACGTCTGCTTTTCCAGTCAGCGCCGCTTCTCCACCTCGGGCTCCAGGTCTTAGGCTACTCGACGTCAGACTTCAGGGAAACCAGCTTCCAGGTCAGGATCTTGCTGTTCTCTTGTTTCTAAGGCCTGTTCCTGCTGTCCAGGTCCTTAGGATGGTTTTTCTGACTTCTTCCCACACAGGGCTCCAGGCTGGGCTCAGTCAGTAGGGACTAGTATCAAGGGTGGGTTTATGGACCCCACTCCAGGCACAAGTTTCCACCCCTGCTGCTTCACTCCTTCCTCCTTCAAGTTTGTGCTGCTCACTCCTCACCAGTCAGGTGCCAACTGCCAGCTCCAACTGCCAACTCTCTGTCTTAGCTTCCCAACATTCTAAACCGCCTCCAACTGTCACAGGGTTCTGGAATGTTCTGGAAGGTGCTAGCAGGTTCCAGTGGATGCTGGTGATGTCACAGGTGGCCACCATTTTGTGCTTCAGGCCCTCAGACAGAAGTTTCAGGGGTAGCTAAAATGGCTCCCTGAATCTGCAGCAACACGAAAAAGTCTGGTGGTTCCCAAAAAGGAAAAATTCAAATAGGGTTTGAGGCAAAAGTGGGACAAAATAAATAATGATGAGGAGGGACCACCCAAAGGGCTGACAGGTCTAACAGTGCCCAAAAGTCTAACTTCAAAGGGGAAGTCTCCTCTGAAGAGCAAATGGTGGACAGACACTAGAGGAACTGCTCTTTTGTTCTGGTAGACCGGTTGGCGTCGGGGACAGAGAGGGGGAAACAGTGATTGAGACAGTTTTCCCGTGGGCATATACCCCTGAGTTAGCCACACCTCTAGGGTGAGTTATCAAGCTCCACACACCAAGAGAAGAGTTCTGTCATCCTTGGAGTGGGCAGAATATTGCATTTTGGTATAGCTAGATGCCACACTTAACAGGAAGTCCTCATTAGGTAGGAGGAGTCCTGGTAGCCCATTGACTAGTAGTCACCTCATTCCCTGAGGGCAGAGATTGGTAATAAAAGTGGCAGCCAGACCTCAGATCACGTCTGTACTGGCAAACTGGCCAACCAACGACTGCCTTACTGTTCCTTGGAGCTGGCAAAGAGAGGCTGCACCAAAGACCAGACTACACCTGCTGCTCCTGGGCAGGAAAGAAAGGACTGTGCCTATGATGCCCTGCTCATGAAAGAGTCCTCCCCAAATCCCAGAGACAAGAGTTGAACTCCAAGATTTAGTTGATTGACTTGCTGTTACAGCTCTTGAGCCACAAAAGCTGAAGAATTTGCCTTGGCAAGTTGGTAGCCGCAATTACTTGATTATCGCTGTCCACCATTGCGCAGCTCAGAAGAACAAACCCGGACGCTCAAATGTAGCATTCCAGTCTGCTGGACATGGGAGAGTCATCAAAGTGCTGTCTGGTTGCCCAAGAGGGACACTAGCCATAGTTAAAAGGGAATTGCTGGTTTCACTTTGACCGGAGACCAGTAGGCTACAGACAACTGGTTTTTGTATGGACTTCACCTAGAATTCGAGGAACAGCGACCTCTATGGCCAAAGCGAGACCGTGCGGTGTTCCTAAGAAGTCCCCCGTTGACCGGATCAGTATCCTCAGCATCTACAGGATCCTGTATCACTTGCATCAGTACTGCTCCATTGATGTCTATCGCAGTTTGCCCATAAAGCCTGGAACTGGACTGGAGACTGCTTTGACTGCAAGGTAGCTGTCCTGCTAAGCATTACTGGCTGACCCCTCTGTGTCTCCGCCAGAATAGGTTGCCCAAAGTGGGCCAACGAAGCTAAACACAATGTTATAAAAAGTTTTCAAGTGTTTCTAAAATAACCACTAACTTTGAAAGTTGCTAATACTTGTTTGCCTTTTGAGTAAAAGGCAGTGATTTATGACTTACTTTAAAATTATGGAATCATTGGGAGGATTTTGTTTGTTTTGGTGTCTAAAAATTCATAAGATCTATTTTTATAAATTGGGGTTGGAGTTTCTTCGTGTCACGTTTTTCTTATTCATTTGTGTTGGTACTTCTAAATGCTTTGCACTTGTTCCTTTGTTAAAGCCTGCCTGCTTGAAGCCGCAGCTACACTGGGTTGAGCTACAGTTTTACAAACGAGCCTGACTGAACACAAGACTAGGTTGTGAGTGTTTTACACAGTGAGCTCGTACCACCACACCTTATAATAAACCGCATTTCCACGCAACTATTTATTGACAAAGCTGACATTTAAGGAAAATCCGTCCACAGCTCGTACTTTGAGCCTCTTGTCCCCTGCCTGGCGCCCCCTCCTGATCAGCTTCAGCCTTTTCTAATGAATATTTTAACCTCAGATTCCTTACCTCTTGAATAGTCCCTCATGTGTCAGACTGGATCTAGAAACTCAGTAGCAGTATTTTGCATGCCAGTAGATGGCATTGTGCGGTTCTTCACATCAGTCATTCCACTTGGGATATGACGAGCGGGCCTTATATAAAAATCACCTGTACGCCCTAACATCAGTTCCTTACTTTCCATGCCTTCAGGCCTGGGTCTGGAACTCTGCTCGTCTCTGACGAGTCATTTTCAGAATTTTCATTTTTTACCAGTGTGCAAAGGAAACATGACATCTTGGAAAATGACACTGTTTAAACATATAGGAACTTTAACAAGCAAATTTCTGAATCGGAACCCCATTAGGTATGCCTGTGCTGCCTGGTGTCAGAATACATCTCCAGGGCCTGTGACTAATGCGCCTAGATGAATCCAAAGGCCATAAGTGACCATGCGGCAAAACTCTTTCTCCAGACATCAGAAGACTCCGCACTGCAACTGTTCAGAGGTAAAAGGAAGGTTTCATTCCTGCTCCTAAAGTCGTTCCTGGTGCAGTTCCTTTTCGATGTCGAAATTTCCAGGTACGTTGGAAGAAGCACAAAAAGTCAGAAAAGGAATCTGCCTCTTCCCACCATTGTCTAACTTTAGACAGGGTACTAGGGCATCAATGTGCCACTTGGTCTCCTATCTGAACTCCTGAAGAGCCAATACTGCATCTGGTCTAGAATCTTTCCGGGTTTGTCAGTAATGTCGCCGAAAATCGAAACCTTTATAGAGACCAAGCTCTACATATTTGGCAAGATTCTGGCTTCCTCCAGTGCACCGTAGGGCCCTTAGTATCCATAGAGGCCTCCAGTTGAGGTCCTGCTGGTGAGTTTGCCCTCAACACAGTCTGTGCCTCATGAACCCGCTTCGGGTTCTCCATTGGTTTTGGTGCACTGATCTTAAACTAATCTGAGACTAATCTTGCCATCGCTCCCTGCGTCAGTCCCTTTAACATCAATAACAGTGCTGACTGCGCTGGAAGAGGATATACCACCTACAGTAGTTTCCAACTCTGAGCTGGCCATGTCTTGACCAAGTTTGTATTCTGTTCTCACCAAAGTGCAGCAAATAGTCAACCCTTCTGACTGACACAATGCCCTTACCACACGTCAAAGCTCATTGTTTACACTAGCCATTTGTTTCTCATTCTAAGAATGACCATGATGAAGGAGATTAATTTGTTCCACAGAATGATGAGCACAATTGGTACACAAAATTACTGGATGCCACAGTGGTGTAGATGCTTCTACAGATATTGGCCTTTCTCCCCACCCCCAGACCCAGCTAGAGAGGAGAGTACTCCATGGGTTGCGACAGAAAGACGTTCTTGATCCGCAGCCCTGTACCATGGATGTGAGGAAGAATACCTTGACTGAGGTTCTCCAGCTTAACCTGGTACCTACTGAGGCCAAGACAGATACTCTTTAGGGTACTTTGACAAAACCATGCTCTTGGCCCCAGTCAATAGGCAGTTAGGTTATCGCCACAGACCAGTGCCGAGTGATCCTGACAAAACACCACACACTGAAAAGTCTGATAGCACAGGTGTCCTCCAGCAGAGTAAACCCCAAGACCTAACCTACAACCCCTACTGACTGGGAATCCAAATGCATAAAATTTCTCTGCAGGCCAACGTTCTCTTCTGCCAGCCTTGCTTTCGTTAGAGCCAGCTGCCACTATGTTGCTATAGTCATGCTCTGTGGAATTAAGTAGGTCAAATCCTGCCGGTAGTTGCAGAGGCATTACAGGTGTCTTTAGCCCAAGCTATACAAGACACCCTTAATGCGGCACAAATTGTTATTCAGCCTCGTCTGGACACAACTAACTGCTTGAGTTGGTCAGTGGGCATGAGTGTGGTGTTTCAGCGCCACCCCTGAATGAGGTCTATGAGATTCTCAGGGAAAGTCCAGGTGTCCTTAATGAACATGTTGTTCAAGGGCACTCAATTCTTCAGTGAGAAAGTGAACTCGGCACTGGATCGCTTCAAAGAAAGTTGTACCACAGTGAATTGCTTGGGTCGGTCTTCCTCTACCAGGCAATTTCCCCATCAGTTTCACCTGCTCCATAGATATGCCAGGGCTTTTCAATATCGCCAGCACCACACCCTGCTGCTATCACAACACCCTTCATAGCCATTTCTTGGTTGAGGGTATGGTTTCCGAGTACCACATTCCTGGCCTTAAGGAACAATGTGCAGCTCAGCCGCCCGCCTTTCTGGTGACCACAACCGTGAAATCACCTCAGTGTATCATTTTTTACACACACACACACACACACATACACACACACACACTCACTCTGTCTTTCGCTTTCTTGAAGGATCAGCTGTTTCTTTCAAGGGTGGCAATATATCACTTGCCACATGGGCTCTCGAAATTGTCCAACGGGGTTATACCCTTCCATTTCTTTTTACCCCGCAACACTTTCCACATCTATTAGCACTGCTGGCGGAGTAGCTCTTATCCGTTTTGCACCAGGAAGTGCTGGACATTTTGGTCAAAGGAGCCATATAGAGGGTTCAGACCTCGGGAGTAGGAACTCTGTGTTACTCCCGCCACTCCCCTATGTCGAAGAAGGATCGAGTTCTTTGCCACATTTTAGATCTCCACCCTCTCAATGTATTACTGAGGAAGGACAAATTATAAATGTTAATGCCGGCCCAGATTTTGTACATCCTGGAGAGTAGATGGTGGCATCGGACCTGCAGACCATGTTTTTCCGTATTCCTGTCCTGCAGGCCTGTAGGCATTATCTGTGGTTCACAGAGGTCAACAACCATTTTCAGTTTGTGAGTCTCCCTTTTGGCCTTCCAGTGCCATTTAGGTGCTCATAAAAGTTATGGCATTGGTCGCAGTGCACCTTGGTCTTGGGGTGTGCCAGTCCTCCCTACCTCAATGACTGGCTGTTGGAGGCAGGCTCGCCACAGGCTTTTGCAGGCCTCTTACAGACTATGACGAACCTTCTAACATCGTTCAAGGCTCACTTTCAATGTGGCAAGGTCATACCTGGCTGGCAGTTGCTCCTGTTCATCAGAGCTATTCTGTATATTGGGCAGTTTCATGACTTTCCCTCTGGAGCAGAGTCCAGTAAATTTGTTTACTGCTAGGGCTGTTAGTCTCATGCATTGTGCTAATCAACCATACCAAATGGCACATGCAGACTCTGCAGTGGGCACAGCAACAGGAGAACCTATCGTATTCCATCCAGGTTTCAGAGGAGACTGCAAAAGATCTGCAGTAGTGGTTGCTAGGCTGCAATTGGACCGGAGGCAAGCTTCTCTCCTTACCCCATCCAGAGCAGACAGTGGTCATGGATGCATTACTTCTTGACTACGGAGGCCATCTAGGAAAGGTGGAGATCATAGACTCTTATCTCCGTAGAAACCCCGACCCCACAGCAAGTTTGTTGGAGTTGCAGGTGATCTGCTTGGTGTTGAAGGTCTTCCTACCATCTATCGAAGCTAGGCTAGTGCAGGCGCTCACAGACAACACCATTCCCATGTGGTACTACTGCAACAAGTAGGGCCATGTAGGGTCTTTGATCCAGTGCCAGGAGCACCAAGGAAACCTGATGGATGTTTTCCTGGTTTTGGAGGAGACTGCGCAAGGTCTGCAGTAGCAGCTGCTCGTTTGCAACCTAACCAACCACAGACCCCTCTCCAGCTAGAGCTGACCGTGGTGGCGGAAGCATCGGTGCTGGGTTGTCACTGCTCCATGAGGAAGTCATGGCTCTCTTGGCCAAGGAAGCCATAGAGTGTTCCGGAGTCAGAAGTAGCCTGTGGTTGCTATTTCCACTACTATCTATTCCCCAAGAAGGACAAGGGTTTTCATCCTATCCTAGATCTCCAAACCTTCAACTACTTCCTCAAAAAGAAGTTCAAGATGTTCACATTGGCTCAGATCAGGAGACTGGATGGTAGCATTGGATTTGCAGGATGCCTATTTTCACATCCCCGTCCTGCCTGCCCTTTGGTGCTGCTTACTGTTTACGGTAGGCCACAAACATTTTATGTTCACTGTGCTCCCTTTTGGCCTTAACAGTCCACCTCGGGTGTTCACCAAGGTGATGGTGGCAGTCGCAGCTCATCTGCGCAGGTCAGACATGCCAGTCTTCCTCCTATCTCGGAAACTGGCTGCTGAAGGCGGTCTCGCCCCAGTCTTTCGTCTTCCACCTCCAGACTATGGCAAACCTCCTGCATTAGCTGGCATTCACTATCAACGTGCCTAAGTCACACCCGAATCCCTCTCAGACGCTCCCTTTCATCTGAGCTGTTTTGGACACAGTGCAGTTTCAGGCTTATCTTCCCAAGTGGTGAGTCCAGAATATTCAGGCTATGACACCGATGTTTCAGCCTCTATTTTTGGTTTCCGTGAGACTGACTCTGAGGCTGTTGTGCCTCATGGCCTCCTGCATCCTGCTGATGATGCATGCCTGATGACAAATGTGGGCTCTGCAGTGGAACCTGAAGTTCTAGTGGGCGCAGCATCAGGGGAATCTCGGACATGGTCAAGATCTCAGAGAGTAGTGCAAAGGACCTGCATTGGTGGCTAATGAACAGCGATCGGGTCAGAGGCAGGCCCTTCTCCCTTCCCCAATCATATTTCACAGTAGTGACAGATGCTTCACTCCTGGGATGGGATCTCCACCTCAGAGAGGTGGAGATCACATGGCTCTAGTCTCTGGCGGAATCCGGACTTCACATCAACCTGCTGTAACTTCATACGATCCAACTGGCATTGAAAGCCTTTTTACCATTCATCAAGGTAAGGCTAGTGCAGGTGTTAAGAGACAACACCACCGCCATGTGGTACTGCAACAAACAGGGCAGAAATGGGGTGGGGTTGTGGCCCCTCTGTCAAGAGGCCCTGCGTTTCTGGACATGGCTGGAACAGCAGGGTATATCCATGTTGGTTCAACACCTAGCAGGTTCCTACAACACCAGAGTGGACAAACTCGGCCATCGATGCCTGGCAGATTGCAAAGGACTTCTCCACCTGAAGTTGGCGCAAGGTCTCTTTCAGCAGTGGGAGACCCTTGGTTCGATCTGTTATCCAGTATTGGGGTATCTTTCATAGGTTCACATGCCTGAATCATTCCCCGTCGCCGACGTGGGAGTCCCACGGTAAATAAAAAAGTAGTGCCAAAAGTGATAGTAGTAGTAGTAGGCCCCAAAGAAAAGGCCTAGATCTTAGCAGCCTATCTACATCATTATGCAAAAAGAACCAAAGAATTTGTACCAACCAATCAGCCATCAGCACCCTTCTAGAACCCTCTCAGCAGAGCCAGTTCTCCTCAGATTTTCACCGCACGTCGTGTGGAAGGGAGTCTCCCTGAGTGCCACTCAGTTTTCTACTATCTTCATCATGTCTGACAAGAAGGCCTTGTTCAAGTCCTGCAGAACCTGCGCCAAGAAGAGGGTCCATGTTGATGACCAGCATGTGGACCGCATCTACTGCCTCTACCCTAAACATGAGGCAAAAGATTGCAAAATTTGCTGCACCTTCCCTACTAAGACTCTTAGGGGCAGGGAGGCTAGAGTGCTGTTATGGCTTAAGTCATCTTCGGCTGAAGAGGATGACAGAGCCTCAACTTCTAGCAAGAGAGCTAGGTCTCATGACCGCTCTTCAAGTGAGGGGAAAAAACGCCATAAATCTTCCCACTCTACTTCTGGCTCTTCTCAGAGGACTCCTCTCATTTCCTCTGAATCAGCGCACTCTCCTCAGGACTCTGATCTCAAGGACTCTAAAAAGCCATCTTCGAAAACAGTGAGTAAAAGCCTTTCAAAATCTCTGGCTTTCCCTCCATCGTCGACGATTTCTTTCACTTCTTCTGCTCCTTCGTTGACGGAAACTATCTCGACGACGTCTATCACCTCTCCTATTCTGTCGACGAGGATTACTATCCTGTCAAAGAAGCCCATCGTCGAGGGTTCATCGACGAAGTCCTCGTCGACGAAGTCAGCATCGAAATCCATATAGTCGACGCTGCCGTCGACGAGCGAAATGTCGACGAAGATATAGTCTACCCCGTCGACGAGCGTCCCGTCGACGAAGGTCCTGTCGAGCCCGTCGACGAAGGTCCCGTCGACGAAGGTCCCGTCGACGACGATCCCGCCGCCGACGATAACTAAGAGCCTGTTGACGACGAAGGCATCAACGGAGAGCCCGTCTACGACGATACCAGGGGATTTGCCTGTTCCGTCTGTGACACCTGCAATGGCGCCTACTCATTCTACTCACGTTTCTTCCAGGAGTTTTCAGCTTAAAACTTTTCAAAGGCTTGACTATAGCAATATTCACCGCTTACTCCCTCACATCTCCTGGAAACATATGTGCAGGATGAGGATGACGAGGACGAAGGGCCCTTTGGAATAGCTCGCCATCCTTCCGAGTTACACATCAAATGTCAGGATGACGATGATGAAGAGGAGGACAATTATCAAGAACAATACTATCAAGAGGACATTGTTGTCCCGCATCATAAGACTTACCATAGACAACCTCGTCAGAGCAAGATGTCCCATCTGCCTCCAACTCTGATACAAGATCTGCAAGCCATGCTCGCAGATTACAGACAGCGTTTTCTACCACAACCAGTCATTCTGCAGGTTCCACCACCTGGGCCGCTTCCGGATCCTTTGCCTTCACCTGATGCTCCTGTTCCAACGCCTCAGATCCTCAGCATGACCCGCGTCAGAGGACTCAACCTCTGAAGAGGAATTTGAAGAGGATGAACTTGCAGATCCTTGGGATTCCTATTTTATCCCTATGCCTTCGCCACCCACCCCTCTACTATCTGATTCGCCCCCAGAGGATATAGGGGGATTTCATAATCTCATGCAGCGAGCTGCTGCTAGATTTCACTTGCCGGTTACCTTTGAACAGTCTGAATGCCTTCTTCATGATTTTATGGAGGAATCAAGAAAAGTCACAAGAGCTGTCCCCATCATTAATTACATCTGGAAAGAAGGGGTCAAGATCATGAAAAATCCTGCATCTGTGCCAGCGGTGCTTCCGCGGATAGACAAGAAATACCATGCTCCGGCCAATAGTCCATCCTGTCTCATTGGCCATTCTAGGCCAGATTCGGTCATTTCACAGGCTGCCCAACAAAGATTAAAAAATCCAGCAACACCTATTACTACTCCGCCGGACAAGGAGGGGCGTCGTCTGGATTTGATCGGCAAAAAATGTTCTGCAATGGCGGCTGCCTCCATCAGAGCAGCTAACTACCTAGCAATAATAGGGCGTTATGACCGCCAAATGTGGTCAGAAATGGCTGGCCTTATTGAGCTCATTCCGGAGGACAAGAGACAAGACGCTCAAAAATTTTTATTAGAAGTAGAGCGCGCAGCGTCCGAGACCATAGACTGCGCATTGGACATTGTGAATACGAATTTTCGCCAACTGGCTGGTGCAGCTGTACTCAGACACCAGGGTTGGCTTAAGGCCACCACTTTCAAACCAGAAGTCCAGACAAAGATATTGGATATGGCCTATGATGGCGAATCGTTGTTTGGGAAACATATAGATGAAGCACTCCAAGCAATAAAGACTGATACTGATATCGCAAGATCCTTGGGTTCCTTGCAGTACAGACACGGAACCTTCAGAGGTGCAAGAGGGTGTGGTTTTTCCTCTAGAGGAGGGTATCAAACCCAGCAGAATAGACAGTACCAGCCCCAATATAGACAATCTAATCAGTCATCGTATAGACAATCCAACGGGTCTGGTTTCTCTCGTCAAGGCGGACGAAAAAGATTGCAAAATCAAGGACGAGACACCAACAGGAAGCCGTGATCTACGCAGGGCGCCTTCCACTTCTCTTCCCCTCCCTGTGGGTGCAAAAAGTTCAGCATTTGTGGATAAGTGGCAAGAAATTACATCGGACCAATGGGTTCTAGACCTTGTTAACAACGGTCATACATTGGAGTTTGTCACCAAGCCACCCACCACTCCACCCAAGGGGACCCCCTCCCCCTCGTCTTCACTTATTATTCAAAGAAGCTTTAACGATGCTCCTCAAGAATGCAATCAAGAAGGTTCCCTCACTTCAGAAGGGGACGGGGTTTCTATTCCCGCTTTTTTCTCATCAAAAAGAAATCAGGGGTTTCTATTCTCGCTTTTTTCTCATCAAAAAGAAATCCGGGGAATGGCGTCCGATCTTAGACCTTCGCAACCTGAACAGATTCCTCAAAAAGCAAGGATTTCGCATTGTCACACTGGCAGAAATTCTAGGTTGTCTCAACGAGGGAGATTTTCTGGCTTCTCTGGATATGGAAGACGCTTACTTTCACATCCCAAAACATCCGAAGCATCGCAAATATCTTCGCTTCACTGTGGCTGGCGCCCATTATCAGTTCAAAGTGCTCCCGTTTGGGCTAAAATCGGCTCCAAGGATATTTACAAAGTGCCTAGTTCCTGTGGCAGCAGCGTTATGATCCCGGGGAATCCAAGTATTCCCGTATTTGGACGATTGGTGACTCAAAGGTCCTTCGGAAAGCGCAGTCAAGATTGCCGTGACAACGTCTCTTCATCTGTTCCACTCTCTGGGGCTGACTGTGAACAGGAGCAAATCTCAGTTACGCCCGATGCAGGTCCTTCCATTTCTAGGAGCTCTGCTGCATACCGTCCAGTGCAGGGCATTCTTATCTCACGAACGGCAGGTTCATCTTCAAAAGCTGGCAATCCTGATTTCCAGAAGAAAGTCAGTTTCTGTCCGCGTGTTTGCGTCACTCCTGGGGATGTGCTCTTCCGCAATAAACCTTGTCCCTTTGGCAAGACTTTGGATGAGCCCTGCAAGAGGAGCTACACCTTCATTGGCAACAGGCTGTGGGTTCCTTCGACGACATCCTCAGAGTCACACCACGCATGAAAAGCGCTCTGCGTTGGTGGTCACAGATGCCCAACCTAGCAGAAGGACTCCCTTTCATACAGGATATTCCAGATTTTGTCCTCACTACGGATGCCTCTATGGAAGGATGGGGAGGTCATCTCCAAGATTTACAGATACAGGGGAAGTTGTCTCCAGGGTACAAGAAACAACACATCAACAGCGTGGAATTACGAGTGGTTTTCCTGTCCCTGCAAGCTTTCCTTCCAAGGATTGCAGGTTCATCGGTACTGGTTCGGACCGACAATACCACCAGCATGTTTTATGTGAACAAGCAAGGAGGGACAAGATCAGCAACTCTATCAAGAGAGGCTCAGGAGTTGTGGGAATGGATCACACTCCACAACATAACCCTCAGAGCAGAACATGTCAGAGGTCTCTACAATACCCTAGCGGACACGCTCAGCAAGTCCCTATCGGACTGCCACAAATGGGAGCTAGAGCAGGCTCAAGTGCTCAGGGTATTCAGAGCTTGGGGCAAGCCGGCACTGGATTTGTTCGCAACAAAATACAACAAGAAATGCCGTTATTACGCCAGCAGATACCCTCAACAGAGGTCAAGAGGGAATGCCATGTCCATGCGATGGTCAGGGATTTGTGCTTACGCTTTTCCCCCCGATACCTCTAACCCCGAGAGTCATACACAAGATGAAGTTGGAGGGCTGCCGTCTCATCCTGATTGCACCCAGATGGCCACGCCAGTACTGGTTTCAAGAGCTTCTGTTATTATCCCAGGACCAGCCGATCCATCGTCTTCCGACACCCACTATTCTGTCGAGGAACAGAGGTCAGGTGCTCCACCCGGACCCTCAGTCCCTACATTTACACGCATGGCTCCTGATATCTTAGAATTCAAGGACCTTGACATCCCTCAGGACTGTCATGACATATTGACAAAATCACAAGCTCACAGCACGATTAAAACTTACCGTCTAAAATGGAGACGTTTTTGCTGTAGGTGCGAAGCTAACCACGTTCACCCGGTGGAAGCACCTGCGGAACAGATCCTTCCTTATTTGTTACATCTGGCAAGATCTGGACTCTTTCTAATCAGTCAAAGTCAATTTAGCTGCACTTTCCAGATTCAGGAGTGCTCATCTTCCTTCTCTGTGTTCGTCCTCTTTGATCATGCAATTCATGAAAGGACTTTTCCAGGAGTTTCCTCCGATCAAGCTTCCTCCACCGGAGTGGGAACTCAACACTGTCTTAATGCAATTAATGAAACATCCATTTGAGCCTATCCACAAGGCTGAACTCAAATTCCTCACCTGGAAGGTTGCCGTACTTCTGGCTCTAACGTCAGCTAGAAGAGTGAGTGAAATTCAGGCCTTCACTATAAAGGAACCATTTCTACACTTCACTCAAGACTATGTGCACCTCCGAACTAATCCGACATTCATACCTAAAGTACCGTCACAGTTTCACCTCAATGAACCTGTAAAATTAAGGACTTTCTTTCCAAATCCATCTACACCAGCGGAACAAGCCTTACATTCTCTTGATATCAAGAGATGTTTAAAATTCTATCTTCAAAAAACAAAGAGCATTAGAAAGTCTGACCAGTTGTTTGTGGCTTATGACCAAACTACTCTGGGGAATGCAGTTACAAAAACCACTATTGCCAGATGGATAGCATCAACAATCCATTTCTGCAATGACAAAGCTCACAGGCCATTGTTAAGTAAAGCCAAGGCCCATTCCACAAGAACGATAGCAGCGTCTACAGCATTGTTTGCTGGGGTGACTCTTGAAAATATCTGTCATGCTGCGACATGGAAGAATGTCCACACGTTCACGAGACATTACTGCCTTCAATCTACGCATCAAGACGATGCAGCAGTCGGACAAGCTGTCCTACGCCATCTTTTTCTTTGAGGTCCATTTCAGGTACCTTTTCTGTTTTTCAAATGCTATGTGTCTATATTTTCTCATGACAATGACATTTCTATGATATGACATGTTTGACTTGGAATGTTGTTACAATGCATGTTGCATTTCCCTGTGTATGTTACATGTTTTGAATTTTAAGGTTGGTTTTTCTAATACCTCTTGTTAACAAGTTGTGGATGCAATTGGGAGTGTATCAGCACTAGTCTCCCACCATCCGCAAACGACTGTATACTTGGTATACTGCTTGCTACTCTGATTCAGGCATGTGAATCTATGAAAGATACCTCAATACTGAATAAAAAAACAAGTTACTTACCTGTAACTACAGTTATCCAGTATTGGTATCTTTCATAGATTCACATGCACCCACCCTCCTCCCCGTAGAGTCAGTTCTCTATGTTTTGGAACATTTACTTCCGACTTGTGCTAAGGAAAATCTGAGGAGAACTGGCTTTGCTGAGAGGGTTCTAGAAGGGTGCTGATTGGTTGGTACCAATTCTTTGGTTCTTTTTGCAAAATGATGTAGATAGGCTGCTAAGATCTAGGCCTTAGGCCTTTTCTTTGGGGCCTACTACTACTACTATCACTTTTGGCACTACTTTTTTATTCACCGTGGGACTCCCGCCTCGGCGACGGGGAATGATTCAGGCATGTGAATCTATGAAATATCATACCAAAAAATACTGTGGGTCTAAAAGTTCTGTGTGAAAACCTGATATATTCAATTGAGTGAAAACCATCTGGGGTATACCCAAAAAGGTTGAGTTCCCATCACCCACCAAGGTGGCTATTCATCATCTGGGAACTCTGAACTGAACCATAACAACCAACCACTTAGGTGATTATGGTGGTTATATGGTAGTCCCAGTCGTGGGTGCCAAAGATAGGGTGATGGTTTGCAGTGCCAAGAATATAAAAGGAAAAAGTGCTATTAAAAATGGCTATCAAAACACAAACAATTTTATTCTGGTGCTGTCTTGATGCCACTTTAAAAACAGTGCGTGGACAGCTTAACAAATAACTGTCAGAGTGTCGGTCTACATGTTTCGGCTATTGGACTAGGGAGTCCAAGCTCTCATCAGGACCAAATGCGCTACTGCAAAAACGTGTGAAAAAGGAAACTTATGTAAACTAATGATCGGGATGAGCTCCCAATACGACCTGATTGTTCTAGTACGTTTCCCTGGAGTTTTTGAGGGAAAGGAACCTGGTTACAATGGAGAAAAGAAAATCTACTCATTTCTGAACAATATCAGTGTTAAACACAGAACACGGCTAGATATGATGTACTAGCGGCCATTCACACAATACTAGTAGATGTATTGTTTAAACAAAATGATAGTCATATCAATAAACTGTTTATGCACTTACCCGTCAGTTTTCGGGTATGTACCTCGCCTCGCCTGGCATCCGCTCAGGACAGGAGGCACCGCTCTATGAAGAAGAGAGTGTCAAAAAGTAAAAGAGTAAAATAGCCCCTAGGTAGTTTATCCTGTTTAGTTAAAGTGGGGGGAGGGAGAAAAAACTTCCACGTAGTGTCGTTTGAAAATGCAATTATGAAAGCATGGCAGAATCAAGCAATCTAGAGAAGTCTAATAAGACGATAAAGAAATATACATGTGTGTGTGTGCTGACGTATTTAAAAGTACACTTAGCCTCTTGCAGAAGATTGAGAGCGGGTCTATAATGCAAAAATAGGTATTGCAAATCCGCGTTCAGCCCCAGATTAGTGCAGCCGTAGTGCTCGATCATTCAGAAGAGCTAAGGTGGAAGAGGCTCAAGCTATGTCTACATAGGAGTGAAGGAGCGTGCAGTGTAGCGTGTAGGGCTCGCGCCTAACCAGCAGCTCGTCTATATAGAATAAATGAAATTTGAACATCAAAAATAGAGTATCAAAAATAGAGTATAGGACTCACCTCTCAGTCGGTACCCCGCTCTAGCAACTGAGCTGGAAGGGGAGGTGGCGGACCGACCGGGGGAGTTTCCTTATAAGCACCAATGAGCGTCCAGCATCGTCAGTTTCTACGGAACGCTCAAAGGTACGAAATAGCTCATATGCTGTTTCCTCATTGGGAAACCTGGGTAATGTAGTTGTTTATGTGGTTACTGTATTCAACAGAGTACGGGAAGGATTTAGGCGACATATTGGAATGTCTGCCGATGAGGTCCGGCCAAGGTAACTGTTTCTAGCGAGCTAGTGCGCGACAAAGCGCCGGCCATGTGAAGGGCCCCTAAATATATTATTGTACGTTCTGTCATAATATCACACCCTGGATGTAAAACTAGTGTGATGTCACATAATCATCGATGGTAGAGATTAATAATGCCATGTGTGGTGTCAGTCTGAAACGTGTATCTTCGTGGTGTTATAATACCACATCATAGATGAAATACTCCTGTGTTATCACATATTCGTCAGAACTAGAGATTTAAAGAATTAAGATGCCATATGTAGTATTAGGAGATCCCTTTTGAAGAGGTTACCGACAGATTAGTCATAGTGGACACTGCAGTTTGAGTGAGTAGTGTCCTATTGGCTAAAATGGTAATGGTCTTAACATTTTAGGGTGCACAAAATGTTGATGTCTCACGGAATTACAGGGATGACCATGGGATATCATCGTTTAAACCTATTTGATCGCTCTTGAGTTTAAACACCCATTTCTGTTCTTTTATGAACAGAAATCTACTGATGTCTGTGACATGTGTGGGGATGAAAGGTTGTTCTAAGACCACCCATCTCAACTCCTCCGGTTTATGTCGCAGCGACAAAAAATGGTTGGTAAGTTTGGTAGCTTGTTTGTTCCGTCTAATGGTGCTCTTATGTTCGTTGATGCGCGTTTTGATCTTTCGTGTGGTCATGCCCACATATCGCAATGAACAAGGGCAGGTTATGAGGTAAATAACTCTTTCTGTATTGCAATTTGTGTGCTTTTTCAGGATCTATGGTAGCTTATGATAAAACTCGACTACCTTTCCTAGACATTGTGATATGCCCTGACCAGGGCAGACTGGGGAGTGAGCTATACAGAAAACCTTCCTCAAAAAACTCTCTTTTGAGTTTTCAAAGCCATCATCCAAGATCTCTCCGGGAAAATCTACCCATTGGACAGTTCCTGCGCATTCGCAGAAACTGTTCTGATTTAACTTCTTTCAATCGTCATGCAGTAGATCTATCCAATCAGCTACAAGAAAGACAATATCCAAAAAATCTGGTCAGACGTGCTTGGAAAAGAGCTACCAACAATCATCGGGGAGCACTTCTAGAACCTCCAGTACCAAAACCACCGTTGTCGAGAATGACCTTTGTCAATACATTCAGCACATGGTCCAACCATGTACAAAAAACGATCAGGAAACACTGGCGGATATTAAACATAGGGAATGAGGTATTACCACCTCCCCTTTTCTCCTTCAAAAGAGGTACCAACCTCAGAGATAGTCTAGTACATACAAGACCACGGGTGAAACCCCCTACTGCTACCAACACCTTGTGGAGTTTACCACCAGTACAGGGACATTTCCCATGCGGCCAGTGCTCTGCTTGTCCACAAACTCAGCCCACCAAAACCATTGCAATTGGTACTAATACACCATGGATCCTGAAAAAGCACACAAATTGCAATACAGAAAGAGTTATTTACCTCATAACCTGCCCTTGTTCATTGCGATATGTGGGCATGACCACACGAAAGATCAAAACGCGCATCAACGAACATAAGAGCACCATTAGACGGAACAAACAAGCTACCAAACTTACCAACCATTTTTTGTCGCTGCGACATAAACCGGAGGAGTTGAGATGGGTGGTCTTAGAACAACCTTTCATCCCCACACATGTCACAGACATCAGTAGATTTCTGTTCATAAAAGAACAGAAATGGGTGTTTAAACTCAAGAGCGATCAAATGGGTTTAAACGATGATATCCCATGGTCATCCCTGTAATTCCGTGAGACATCAACATTTTGTGCACCCTAAAATGTTAAGACCATTACCATTTTAGCCAATAGGACACTACTCACTCAAACTGCAGTGTCCACTATGACTAATCTGTCGGTAACCTCTTCAAAAGGGATCTCCTAATACTACACATGGCATCTTAATTCTTTAAATATCTTAATTCTTTAAATCTCTAGTTCTGACGAATATGTGATAACACACGAGTATTTCATCTATGATGTGGTATTATAACACCACGAAGATACACGTTTCAGACTGACACCACACATGGCATTATTAATCTCTACCATCGATGATTATGTGACATCACACTAGTTTTACATCCAGGGTGTGATATTATGACAGAACGTACAATAATATATTTAGGGGCCCTTCACATGGCCGGCGCTTTGTCGCGCACTAGCTCGCTAGAAACAGTTACCTTGGCCGGACCTCATCGGCAGACATTCCAATATGTCGCCTAAATCCTTCCCGTACTCTGTTGAATACAGTAACCACATAAACAACTACATTACCCAGGTTTCCCAATGAGGAAACAGCATATGAGCTATTTCGTACCTTTGAGCGTTCCGTAGAAACTGACGATGCTGGACGCTCATTGGTGCTTATAAGGAAACTCCCCCGGTCGGTCCGCCACCTCCCCTTCCAGCTCAGTTGCTAGAGCGGGGTACCGACGGAGAGGTGAGTCCTATACTCTATTTTTGATACTCTATTTTTGATGTTCAAATTTCATTTATTCTATATAGACGAGCTGCTGGTTAGGCGCGAGCCCTACACGCTACACTGCACGCTCCTTCACTCCTATGTAGACATAGCTTGAGCCTCTTCCACCTTAGCTCTTCTGAATGATCGAGCACTACGGCTGCACTAATCTGGGGCTGAACGCGGATTTGCAATACCTATTTTTGCATTATAGACCCGCTCTCAATCTTCTGCAAGAGGCTAAGTGTACTTTTAAATACGTCAGCACACACACACATGTATATTTCTTTATCGTCTTATTAGACTTCTCTAGATTGCTTGATTCTGCCATGCTTTCATAATTGCATTTTCAAACGACACTACGTGGAAGTTTTTTCTCCCTCCCCCCACTTTAACTAAACAGGATAAACTACCTAGGGGCTATTTTACTCTTTTACTTTTTGACACTCTCTTCTTCATAGAGCGGTGCCTCCTGTCCTGAGCGGATGCCAGGCGAGGCGAGGTACATACCCGAAAACTGACGGGTAAGTGCATAAACAGTTTATTGATATGACTATCATTTTGTTTAAACAATACATCTACTAGTATTGTGTGAATGGCCGCTAGTACATCATATCTAGCCGTGTTCTGTGTTTAACACTGATATTGTTCAGAAATGAGTAGATTTTCTTTTCTCCATTGTAACCAGGTTCCTTTCCCTCAAAAACTCCAGGGAAACGTACTAGAACAATCAGGTCGTATTGGGAGCTCATCCCGATCATTAGTTTACATAAGTTTCCTTTTTCACACGTTTTTGCAGTAGCGCATTTGGTCCTGATGAGAGCTTGGACTCCCTAGTCCAATAGCCGAAACACGTAGACCGACACTCTGACAGTTATTTGTTAAGCTGTCCACGCACTGTTTTTAAAGTGGCATCAAGACAGCACCAGAATAAAATTGTTTGTGTTTTGATAGCCATTTTTAATAGCACTTTTTCCTTTTATATTCTTGGCACTGCAAACCACCCTATCTTTGGCACCCACGACTGGGACTACCATATAACCACCATAATCACCTAAGTGGTTGGTTGTTATGGTTCAGTTCAGAGTTCCCAGATGATGAATAGCCACCTTGGTGGGTGATGGGAACTCAACCTTTTTGGGTATACCCCAGATGGTTTTCACTCAATTGAATATATCAGGTTTTCACACAGAACTTTTAGACCCACAGTATTTTTTGGTATGATGTTTGTTGACTGGGGATTTATACTGTAGTTGGTCTCTAAACCTATCCCTCGGACCCCCCCTACCCACACTCTCCCTTTTTGTGTAGGGTTTTTTGTACTGAATCTATGAAATATACCAATACTGGATAACTGTAGTTACAGGTAAGTAACTTTTTTTCTCACCTTCGCCAACAATGCGCAATGTCAGCGGTTTTGCGTGCTGCCGTTTCCAAGGCAGCTCTCGCTCGAAGACTGTTTTTGTCTCGAGTGGAGCTCCGGCCTCTTATATGCCTTTCCACCCATACCACTCCTACCCAGAGTTCTCAAGTAGATCTGTAACGACCAGGCCCAAATCATACTTGTGGCCTGGAGAATCTGAGCTTCTGAACATGAGTGTCGATCACCCGATTAAGCTACCCCTTCAGGAGGTTCTTCTGTTGCAACAGCAGAGGAGGGTTCTCCACCCAAACCTGTCAACTCTCCACTTCTTGCGTGGAGATTGAGCTGCGGCAGTTGATAGCTTTTGACCTTCCTGCTGAAGTTTGCAATGTTATTCTGTCAGCCAGCCATTCCCTGACCAAGTCTGTATATGCCTACCATTGACCCACTTTCCGCCTCCCTTTCTGATATTTTGCTATTTATTTTTACCCTAGCTCGGCAGGGCTCTGCTTTGGGTACTTTGAAGGGTTATCTTTTGGCTCGGTCTGCCTTCTTGCGGCTGCCCGACCAACCCTCTTTATTTAAGTGCCCTATTGTAAATAGATTTTTGAAGGGCCTCGAATATGTTTCCCCCTTCTCCCTTTTTTATGCCTCAGTGGGACCTTAATTTGTACCTCACATTCTTGATGTGTGCTCCTTTCTAGCCTCTTTACAATTGTCCCCTCCGGACTTCTCATAATTAATACAACCTTCCTTGACAGTTGCATTTGCCCGGAGGGTGAGCGAGCTGCAGGCTTTATCTACCAAGCCTCTGTTCTCATCAGTTTATCTGGAAAAACTGGTGCTTCCCACTCGGGCCTCTTTCCTACGGAAAGTCATAAAATATTTTTATGTGGCCCAATCTGTCACCTTGCCCACCTTATACACTCCTCCACATTCATTTAAGAAAGAGGACCGACTCCACCATCTGGACTCAAAAAGAGTGCTGTTGCTCTATCTTGACCACACACGAGTGTTCCAGGTTGACGACCAACTCTTTGTGGGGTATTTTGGGGCAACGAAAGGTCAGGCGGTGCAAAAAATGTCTCGATGGGTGGTTCTCTGCATCATGATCAGCTACACACTGGCAAAGAAGCAGCCTCCTGAAGGCTTACAGGCTCATTCCACCAGAGCTAAGGCTGAGACCACTGTGTTAGCACATGGAGTCCAGTCCTGGACATCTGCCAGACAGTAACGTGGGCTTCCCTGCACATTTTTACCAAGCATTACTACCTGGACAGTCCGGTCTACAGGGATGGGCATTTCGCTGGTTCGGTCCTGCAGGACTTCCTATTTTGTATTTGTCCGTAGACTCACCACTGGGGATTGTATTGCTTGGGTATCTACTCAAAGGTAAGGAATTTGCCGTTAGAAGTCTCTATCAGATGAACAAGTTACTTACCATGAGTAACACCTTATTTGGTAGAGACAATATCTTATCTGCAGATTCCTTACCGACCCACCCATCCTCCCAGCTCTGCAGACATATTTCTAGGGTCCAGGATGATCCCTTTTAGAGCCCTAGTTTGGACAGATTAGTGTCTTCATGGCTCCGCGCTTCTGGCGTGGAAAGTAACTGACGTCAATATGCCAAAGTGGCACCTATATAGGTGACGTGGACGTCACTTCCCGCACGGAAGACGCAGACGCCACTGCACAGAGCCGATCGACGCCACTGCACAGAGCCGATCGACGCCACATACCAGCGCGCAGGGGTACTGCTCACAAAAAATCTTCTGGATCCAGTCTGACGCCTGAGGAAATTCAAAAGTAAAGAGTCTGTGGCTTGATATTGTCTGTACCAGATAAGGCTTTATCAAAGGTAAAAACATTTTCTTTTATTTAAAAAAACTAAAAAAAAGACACAATAGTGAGGATTAATGAAGTAGCTAAACTACACATGAGGCTGATCTATTGTTTGATAATTTCAGCGGGTGTTCTACCTCTAACAGATTTTTCAGCATGCAGTTTGTCACATTCATAGGAATAATAACCAACGGGGATTAAATTACGCCTTCATAGATTAGGAGAGTGGTGACCTATGGATGGTATGCTTTTACTAATGGATGCAGAGAATGGCCAATTTACATGTAATTAAATCTTAGTTTCACACTACGCATGCAAATTCAACTCTGCCCTCAATTTAATTTATTGTTGAATATTATGCCTGGATATTTATAATTTTTTAATTGTCAGTCTATGTACACACAGTTATTTTGCCCATTATTATGCCAAATCCCACGTCTTAGCTCTTGTTAGAATTATTTACCCTGCTATATTTATTTCATCATTGAGCATCCTCCTCAAGCCTCTGAATGCATGGCCTTATAATGGTAAGTCATGCCATCAGCACAGTAAGGGGCTCTCACCTTCTGTGTTCCCACTATATGTGAAAACACTTTATCAGATGTTTGTGGAGCTTCTAGATAACTCATGCATATGTTAAAAAGGGTGGGAACCTGTAAGTGTCCTTGGTGTGCATGTTATCAAAGGAATATTAGTAGTTCCAACTAATGTAGTTAAAATGGCCATTTGAATCCAGGTTTTGATGATGATTATGGAAAACTCATTCCCAAGGTTTGTACCAGAGCAGCATTTGATCCGGTTGACCAAATGCCTTGGAGAAGTAAACAGATGGCCAATACAGTGAAAAAGCTCCTGAGGCAAGTGCATGGCTCAGTGTAAACACTAACAAGCTGAAACTGTGAATCCTTGACATTCCCTGATGAAAACCTGTCTGTATAGTTGGGAGAATTCTGGTGCTATATCCATAAGTTCAACAAAATGTAACATTTGTATCAAAGGGACATTTTTGAGAGTAAATAATTAGTTGGTTAATTATGGATTGGGACAAGAAGACACACCCCACCCCATTTCCAGTATTGGATGGCCTTTAAAATAATTGAGAATAACCATGGTCTCTTCTGCTCACATGAGGTTAGAATGTTTGTATATTATGTGCTGTACAATAGTACTGTTGTACCATCTGACCATGTGACAGAGCTTCAGTATCTCTTAATCAAAGCAATCAGTTGTTATCTCTGGCTCAATAGGAGCAAAAGGGAAAGTGAAAACACCTTTGTCTGCATACCAACACCTAATGGGGAAACTATGTAATCGGACCATGTACAATCAGTTGCCCATGCTTTGGCAGGGAGGTCCCGGAGGAAGCTGGCTCTGTATAACCTAAATTAAGGTATAGTGTGCACAGTCCAGTGGATCCCCAGATGCGTTTTCAGAGGCTAAAGTAGATTACATTAATTCTCTCTTTTGTGGTAGTGTGGGCAAGCAGGTAGGCTTTTCAGAGAGCAGAGCTAAGCATTTGTTGTACGCACACAGTCAATAAATGATTACACACACTCAATGACTAAATCTGAGACCAATTGTTTGTAAAAATATAACTTTTAGTATATTTATTTTATAGAGTCAAAGACACTTTTATGCATGTAAATACGTTTTGCAATATCAATGCTTTTCATTGTGATTAGTCACTTAGTGCATTTTTCAACAATACGTTATCCTATGGGAGAAAACACAATCAACAAAATGCAGGTAAGTAAACGATTTACGATATTGAGTTTCTGGATAAAGAATCAGTAACAGGTAAGTGAAAAACCTACACCAGCGGCACTGGGGTGGCCGGCTGCAGAGGTCAAACTCTGTATCTGGGGCCAAAGTTATCCAGTGGTGAAAGGGGGCAATCAATGTGGCACTGTTAGGTAACCCAGTCTCCGGGGACTAAGCTTAGCACGGGGTGGGGAGGCCACAAGGCAGCAGTATTTTAAGCCTCCAGCGGAACAGGGGCGGCCAGGTGCAGAGTCCAAACAATAGTGTTGGACGCCCAATGCAAACCAATGGGGTATCTCAAACTTGGAAAAAGGCTGCAGGTTCATGCCAGGAGGCCGATCAAAGGAAACCTACAGTGACAAAGGTAAGTTGGGATGTGCTGGTGCGTCGGGACACTGTCCATTGATCTCCCCAAGGCCCCACAGCTCTGGGTGCAGAGGTGTCCTTTGATGTTGGGAAACAGTTTACCAGTGCAGGTCGTGGTTAGGGGGGTGGAGTTGTCGTGTAGAGGCTGTAGGGGTCGACGTGGAATCCGGCAGGGATCAGCCCATGGTGGACTCTTGCTCTGAATCGCTGGGGAACCTTCACTGGACAGGTGGGCAACTTGGACTTGGGCTGGGGGCATCAGATGTAAAGGCATTCGGTTTTGTGAGTTCGCAGACAGAGCTCTTTGTCTATAAAATTGGTTTTCCTCTGGAAGGGTCCGCTGTCCACAGGAGATTAGGTGTGTCTTTAGAAGGCAGGCAGTCCTCCCAGGATTCTGGAGGTTGCTGGACTGCGGGTCAAGTTGATCTTCTATAGCAGGGTCTTTGAGGGCTGCAGACAGTCCCGTAGGGCTGGGGCCAAGTCAATGGATGTCTTTAATCTTCGCTGCTGCACGGTTCATCTTTGTCCTCTTCTTCGTAGGTCGCCAGTAATCTGAGGAGTAAGGCTCAGCAGTGCATCATAAGACTATTTTTAGGGGTGTTGCAGGAGTCAGAAGATAGTAGCAAATGTGCTGTTTACCTTTAGTGTGACTACACCCTTTGCATGTCCTCTCCCTCTTGGGAAGGTGCATATTCCTAACTCTATTGGCTAGAGTCCTCCAAAACAATATGGAGGACTCAGAAAAGGAAGGGGTCACTTCAGCTTAGAGGTGGCCCTGGCTGAGAAGGGGCACACCTCTGTTGCTTACAAATTATCCGGCCAATCTTGCTGCCAAAAATGGGGCTTGTCAGGGGGGCGAGCATTTCCGCTAGCTGGAGAGGCCCTGGTCAGCATAACAAAGGACAGGAAGCCTTTGAGGCTCACTGCCTTTCTATGCTGTTCCTGCTTGGGAGTAGGTGGGAAGCTTTGTTTCTAACCCACAAAAGCAAAAGGCTCCCACCTCATGGGGTCAGAAACATGTCTAGAGGAAGCAGGCTGGTGGGGACATGTGAGGCACACACTAGCGAGTTGGTAGGATTTCAGAAGGCTCCTCTGAGGTGCCCTCTGGGTGCATTTCTTAATAATTCCAACACTGGCATCAGTGGTTGGTTTATTAAGCTGCGATGTTTGGCACCAAACATCTTGAATTTCAGTGAAGCCATCATGGAGCTGTCGTAGTAACAAGCTCCCAGCTCATGTACTCAGCATGGCTTCACTGTGCACTTATAATGTCAAAGAGACTTACACTATAGGGGCATATCTGCTCAAGCAGTTATGCCATCTCATACAGTATAGTGCACCCTGCTTTATGGCATAGGTAAGGGGTGATTTACCTATGCCTCTTGCAGTGCTGGTAGGCATGGTGCTCCGGGATGTGTATCAGGTTGACTCTTCACTTTTTACTTTTTACTTTTCACTTTTATCTGCAACAAAGCATGCAGGCTGCTGTGGCAGTATACCTGTGCTTGGTGAGGGGCCTCTTAGGGTGGCAGAATGCATTCTGCAGCCCTTACAGACCCTCTCTGGTCACAAGGCCCTTGGTACCACTGGTACCTTTTACAAGGGACTTAAATGTGAGCCAGAGGTGTACTAATTGTCAAAACAGTGGTACAGCTTTGGGAAAGAATACTGGTACGGGGAACCTGCAAAGGTGGGGGTGGTGGTACTGCAACAGAAACCTACTTTCCTACTAGTCCTTAATACTACATTTTATTTTTTAGATGTAATCTTATATTTTAGCAAGAGTTTTTGAGTTTTAATGGTTTTACAAAATTCCTTGTTTTCATAGATGAAAAGTGTTTGCCTTCTCAATGATTTGCTAATGCATTTTATCCGGATAGAGGCTGGTTGTCGGACCATGTTTAATGAATGTGGAAATTAGTATTAGTGCAATTCCATGATGGGATTATATCAGCTCCCAGTAGCTTTATTTCAACAATAAGAGTTCTAACTTTTGTGCCAGCTACAGTATGTCACCAGTTTTTAGTTGACAAATTCAAAAGTTTACTTATCACAGCTAAAGAATCAGTGATTTGTCATCTAAAGGTATTGAGAAACATAAAAACGGAAACAGTTAAGGGTATTGTCTACGTGCATTCCAGATTTATATTTCAGAATCGATTCAGTTGTGAAAATTAGTTTTTGACTATTGCATAACTGGTGAGGGAAGCGGTCATGCCAGATATTCTAGTGAATGATGATCTATAACTATAAACCTTTTCCATCTCTGGGTAAAACCACAGAATGGAGTCTTTGAAGTCCCCACTCAGTGTACCAAATAAACTGATCTTAGCTGGTGAAAATATACATTCATAGTAATAGTATTTTGTACTGTGTTGTTCAATCAAATTATTCTAACAGCTAATATGTGGTGTGCAGCGGACAATTGTTTCTTTATTCACAGTTGCTAATAAACCAAGGCAAATTCCTAATTCTTTGTTCAGCAGTCCATGGTTATTAGGTATCACCGGTCCGATCAATATTTCAAAGCTGGGTAGACAAAGCTAACCAACAGTCCATGTCTTGTGAAAGACTAGTATGGCGTGGTAATTAAGTAGGTTAAAAATCTGAGTCTTAGGACACTTGAACTGTTATTCTAGTCGAGTAGCCTTTCCTCCATCACGGGATCTTTCTAAAACGAATTAGTTGTGGATAACATTTGTAGACAAGTTTCAGGCAGTGGACAAACTTTAGGAATCTTAAATCCATTCCAAATGAAACTGTAATGTGAGCCTCCAAAAAGTCATTATTGGCCAAAAACTGTTGCTTCATCTGGACCTCCCATCAGGACAGCACCTTTCATACACATCAGTTCCTGAAATGGATTTAAAGAAGAACTACTAGAAAATATTTTTACCGGTTTATGGGGAGATTTAACTAAGTGCATAAGTTGTTATATACTTTACAGACGTACTTCTTTTTAATATGAATAGAGAATAATTCTGCAACATAAGATAAAATTATTCTCACATTTCTTTTTAAGGTATATGGGCCTTCACCTCATTTAGAGATGTTAATTTTGACAGATATTGAACTAAACTTTCACACTTATAGTTCTGTGAAGTTTTTGCAGCATATTAGTATCAGTGTTATAAATCACAACGTGACCAACAAAAGATTAGCTAAATTAGCAGTCATTTATGGAAATGTGCCAACGGAATCTGTCCTTTTATTTGCAGCATCTGGAGACCAAACGGCGCACATCTGGAGGTTTATGGTGCAGCTGCCGACCCCTCAGCCGGCTGCAGAAACTACGGTAAGCTCTACAGGCATACCAATTAAAAGATTTTTTTTTTCAGATATATAAAGTAATGTATCCATATTGTAAAACAATCATCACATTAGATGCGTAAAAATTTTTTACAAATATTTAATGCACAAATCATTTTACTATGCATTAAAGTAGTATAGAACACATCTTTGGACCGTGAAAAGAAAACATGTCTGGTAATTATTCACAATTTTAATTGACTAAATGAAGTATAAACTCCAAACAGACTTTGTTAATTCTTTATTTCACCAACCCAGCTAAACTGTAGTCATCATGAATTTTTCTACAGCTGACATCACTTAGAATGTTGAAGCACAATCTTTACCATGCTTTGCACACTGTTCAAACACATGTTCTTCTGCCTCCTCCTATGCATGCCTTTCACGTGGACTCCTATCACTCCCCTCATACAGCTGTCCATTTTCAGTCTCCCATGAAAGAGGTACCATCCATCTTTTTACTTTGCCATATTTCTTTCATTATCCACGTTGACTTCATCATTACCTGTCTCCCAGTCTACAACAAACTATTCATTTAATTTCCATACTCTTAAAATATGCACATTTTACCTGTCTTTGGTAACTTTGCTTTGTTTATGTTGTCAGCTGTTAAGAGCCTCCTGCCTCTGTCCCTCAGGAGAACCATGATTGTGTTTTATATTTCACCAACCACATCAAACACTAATTTTGTGAGGGGTGATTCACTTGCTTTTAAACAAAATGTCCTTCCTTTGTATTCAGACCAAATCTTTTCACCCCAAATAAGTTTTTTTCAATGAGTAATTAAATGCAGTTTCTTTTCAAATTCATTTAATGTATTGTTAGAAATCTAAACCTCCATCAACTTTAAATTTCTGAATAAACCAAATGTATTTTGGTAAACAACAATCGTAAGGGGTATCAATATGTAGTACTTCATCCAAATCCAGTTTTTAAAGACAAAAATAGATCATACTAATAAAAGCAATCTATATCTCAAAATCACAGAGTAATTAAATTCAAACATAAATCGTCCTTTCCCTAAACCTCACAAAGGTCATGGATTTGCTTCTTTCCTTTAATGTATTGGTGTAATGTGTTCTCCACATTTAATTCTGATCCTTTTTGGAAATAATCAGTGTCTTGCCTCTTTCCTAATAAGGATTTACTTTGCCTGAGTCCATCTTTTATTTTTTCCTTCTCCTGTCTGCGTGTTTTCATTCCATGATTCTAGCCGAGAAATCTTTCTGCATAGTATGTTATACTGACGTCGTTTCTCCTTCTGTGGACACAGAAGCCTTTCTTCCTTATGTTAACAGAAGGCTGCCTCCTCTTTAATTTTTAGTTGTTTTTATATCATAACTGTGAGAAAGTGCCCTCTTTCTGCATGGTTGCCCCCACATTTTTCTGAATTGCTGATGTACTTTGACTGAGTGTGCCCTGGGCTCCTGCTAATCAGGTACCTAGGGCCTATGTTCTTTCCCTAAAACTTAATTGAAGCCTAAACCCAATTGGCGTCTCTGGCCACAGGTCAGCCCCTGGTAAATGGTACCACAGGTACCCAGGGCACTGTGACCAGAGAAGGCCTCTAAGGGCTGCAGCACTTACTGTGACACCCTTAGAGGTCCTGTACCAAACCATTACACTCACACACTGCCTTTGCAGGCTGTGTGTTTTGGTGCTGAACAAAGTTAAGAGTCTACATGGCACACATCTCTGTGTGCCATGCCTGCAACCCAATGCCCTGTCCAAGGTCAGTCCCACCTCTAGCTGGGTGCACTGTACCAGTAGTGAGGGTACAGATGCATGAGCCCTGTACCCCTACAGTGTCTTAGTCCATTATTGGACATTATAAGTGCAGTGCTGCCATTAAGAGCATAGGGTGGCGGGAGTTTGTCATCACGAACTCCACAGCACCATAATGGCTACACTAAAAACTGAGACGTTTGGTATCAAACTTCTCAGCACATTAAACCCACACTGCCAGTGTGGGATTTAAGGAAAAATGCACACAGAGGGCATCTTAGAGATGCCCTTGATACCTAACCTATCACTAGTGTCCAGGCTGAGTGCTGCTTTCAGCTGCCACCACCAGACATGTTTCTGGACCCCTGGGTCGAGAGCCTGCTACTCTCTGGGGCCTGAAACAATGCACATCCTGGGACGAGGTGCCAAGCCTACTCCCCCAGGATGGGCAGGGTTCACGAAGGGGAAGCTTCAAAGGCTTTCCGGCTTTGGGAGCTTCCCCAGGCCACTTGCTGTTCTCAGCAACTGGTCCCCACTGGTTCTGACCCCCACTTTAGGCGGGAGAACAGGCGTGAAAAACAAGTTAGGAAGAGAAGTGTGCCCACTTCTGCCAACTCCATCCCTCAGGTGGGGGAGGCGAGGTGAAGCCCAACTCTCAGTCCATGCCATCTTGAAGATGGGGGACTCAGCCAACCAGAGACAGGCTCATATCCCCCTCCCACTGGAGGGTGGCATAATAGGGTGTGTACCCACCCCAGGGAAGGGAACCATTAGTCTCTACCTTTTACCTACCTGTAACGCCCCTAAATCTAGTATTTAGGGGCACCCCTGAAATTTGCTTTCTCAGACAAGAAGAAGAAGAAGGACTGAACAGCCGTGCAGCAGCTAACAAGAGGAAGACGCCCGCTGACTTGGCCCCAGCCCCACCGGCCTGTCTCCCCCTCAAACCTGCTCCTGCGAAATCCCGGTGTGTCCTGCAGCCAGCAACCTCAAAAACCCCAGAGAATCTGCCTGCCTTCAACTACAAAGACTTTGACTTTGCTGAACACCAGATTTGTTCATCTGCAACCTCTGACTCCGGCTGGACACCGCAAATCCACCCCACTCTGTACTCGCCGTCCTCGGCCCGAGCTCTAGTGGCCCAACACAATGAGGAGGTCACCCTGGCGATCCTGACCCTCGATCCGGCGACCCCTGACTTGCCTCAAGTCGGCGACCCCTGACCTGCCTCAAGCCGGCGACCCCTGACCTGCCTCAAGCCGGCGACCCCTGACCTGCCTCAAGCCTCCAGCCGACGCCTGCAACCTAAATCCAGAAGGTCCCCCCAACTGCGACCAGGAGCTGGTAAGAAGAGCCGACCCTAAAAGGCACCCCTGCACCCGACGCCCCACGGCCTTGTGTGCCCAAACCGACGGTGCCTGACCAATCCCCAACTTACCTCTCGAAGTGGTGGTCGCACCCAGAAGACCTTCATCCCCAAGCCTGCAGTGCCTTTGCAAACCAGAGGTTCCTCATTGAAAACAACAGGGTGCCCAACGTCGAAACAGCACCCTGCACCCGGCCGCCCTAGTGCCGCTGAGGGTGCACCTTTGGTGATACTTTGTTTCCCCATTTGCCCTGAGCTAAAGACCAGGAGCTTTGCTCCCACAACTAAGTGGACTGCTTGCCAACAGCCACTAACCGGAGGCACCCTATCACCCTTTGGATTACATTGGGCCTCAACACTCTGCACCCGGCCGCCCTAGAGTCGCGGAGTATGTAACTAGAGTGCATCTTTGACCCTGGGGGACCCCTGAGTCTACCCCCAGAACCTCAACACCCACTACCAAATACTTACCTCAAAACGGATAACACTATGTTCGAGGCATATGAGCTGCAGATTGTACACTTAGCATAGGTCGCCATCTGGTGTTGGGCCCGGATGTTTGCAGTTTGTTTTTCTTCTTGGACAGTCTTTGGAAGTCACGAGTTTGGTGACTCCTCCTTCGGTCCGTACTGCGCATGGGCTTCGGCTCCATCCTCAGATTGTTTTTTTCCGCCATCGGGCTCGGATGTGATACTTCGTGCTCCGGCTTCGAACTTCTACGGTTCCAGCCTCGACGGAAAATCCTCGATTCTTCGAGTTCCTTCATCATCTTCATCTCTCGAAGCGGCACTTTTCTCCATCCCGTACATCGACACCGGCCTTCGGGCCCTCCGCGACTCCGGTCCCGGCCGATGGAAAGGACTCCGTTCAAAAAGTGCCCAAAATGTGGGTCTAAATTTCCCCACACCGACCTCCATCAGGTGTGTAACCTTTGCCTCTCTCCGGAACACGAGGCTAGAGACTGCCCCGCCTGCAAGTCTTTTCGATCGAAGAAGACCATCCGAGATCGAAGAGCTCGACGCACCATGGCGCACTCATCCTCGGCAGCTCCACCGGACATCTTCGGAGACGACGCCGAAGCTTCGGGGCAAACACACACCGAGCAGGAGGAAGACGTCGTCAGCGCTTCCGAGGCCGACGACTCCGACGTGGAGGACGTTACACCAGCGCAGCGGGCCGTGAGTACTATGCCCCCTCCCACCCCCGCGCCGAAAACCAAAGAGACTCAGGTTACTCCCTCGCCTGCCGGCCTGGGCAAAACCAAAACCAAAACTTCGATCACCCCACCTTCGGGCCCGGTGTCGAAGCACCCAAAGTCTCATGGCAGCTCGGGATCGAGCCAGCCGACACCCGGTGCCGAAAAACAGCATCCGGCACCGAAGACTGCAAAATCCAGCTCGACTCCGAAACCACCGGTGCCGAAGCCTGGACACTCGGTGCCGACCAAACACAAACACAAATCTGTCGGCACCGACGCTCCGGCGCCGAAACATCATTCGACGCCGAAACACCCGGAGACCTCAAAAAAGCATGGCGCACACAGACCATCGAAACCCCCGGTTCCGAAATCACCGGTGCCGACAGACGACTCGACACCGTTGGCTCTGTTTACACCAGACCCTTTACAAAAGACTTTGTCCAAAGATCCAAAGACTGGGCTTTTGACTTTAACTACCAAGAAAAGACGCCTTGATGCTCCGGCTCCTCCTCCTCCACCCAAAAGGAAGGACTCTGCTACTTCTCCCCTCAGAGTGCCCTCCCCACCACCGCCTCCCCTACCCACTCCACCTCCTCCACCGCCTCCACCTCACAGGTCTCCGCCACCTTTACCTCACTACGATCCGGCCCCATCCCCAGATCCGGATGATGGGGATCCGGACAATTACCCGGCGGACGCCCCAATGGATCCCACTCCACCAGGGACCCCAGATCCATGGGAGGATTACAATAACCCTGATATACCCAATGTACCTCAGGACGACCTATACCCATCAAGGCCGTCTCCTCCAGAGGACTCCTTAGGGTTTCATCATTTAGTGCAGAGAGCAGCACACTACCATGGGGTGGACATGCACAGTGAACCAGTAGAAGAAGACTTCCTACTGGATACATTTGATATACAAGACAAATCTACTTCCATTTTACCCATGCTTAAGGGTGTCACCAAGCACGCTACAGAGGTGTTCAAAGACCCTGTCAGAGCCAGAGTACTGAACCCTAGAATAGAGAAGAAGTACAAGGCGGCACCCACAGACCCTGCTTACATCAAGGGCCCTGCTCCCCTAGATTCCCTAGTTGTCTCCACAGCTAGAAAGCGGGCTAACTCCCAATCCTCAGGAGATGCCCCACCGCCAGACAAAGAATCTAAACTTCTGGACGCGTTTGGTAAACGCACCGCCTCCCAAGCTGCAAACATGTGGCGCATTGCAAACACACAAGCACTGCTTGCGCGATATGATAGAGCACACTATGACGAACTAGAGGCTCTTATGCAGCACCTTCCAGAAAAATACAAGCACAAGGCTCATGACCTCATACAGGAGGGTAAACTAATCACAAACACCTCCATTAAGTGTGCCCTCGATGCAGCCGACACTGCTTCTAGGGCCATAAATACCAGTGTCCTGCTTCGTCGCCACGCCTGGCTCAGGATCTCAGGGTTCAAACCTGAAGTCCAGGCATCCATACTCAATCACCCCTTTGACCAGGAAACACTCTTTGGGCCAAAGGTAGACGAAGCGCTCGAAAAGATGAAGAAAGACACAGACACAGCAAAGTCTATGGGGGCACTCCAAACACAAGCCTCCAAACGTTCCTTTCGACGCTCGTCCTTTCGTGGCACAGGTAGAGGCTCCTCCACCGATAACGCCTCTACCTCCTACAAGTCCCCTCCTCAAAATACCTTTTCAAAGGGCAATCAGAGAGGTGGTTACAGGGGTAACAACAATAAGGGCAGGGGCAAAACCAACAACACCCGTTCTGCCACCCCCCCCGCACAATGACTCCCCTCCGCTCCCCCCAGACCATTCCACTCCGGTCGGGGGCAGACTACAAAACTTTATCCACGTATGGGAGTCCATAACATCGGACAAATGGGTGACCCAAATTATTCGGTCAGGGTACTGTCTAGAGCTAACATCTACCCCACCCAATATCCCACCAAGGCACCGTCCAATGTCTCAAGAACATTCCACACTGCTCAAACAAGAGGTACTTTCACTCCTACAAAAACATGCTATAGAGCAGGTCCCCGTCAACCAACGAAATCTAGGGGTCTACTCTCTATATTTCTTAATACCAAAGAGAGACGAGACCCTCAGACCCATTCTGGACCTCCGGCCTCTAAATGCCTACATACACTCAGACCATTTTCACATGGTCACTCTACAACAAGTCCTCCCACTCCTCTGCCAGGGAGACTTTCTCACAACCTTGGATCTGAAAGACGCATACTTTCACATTCCAATACACCCCTCTCACAGGAAATACCTCAGGTTCGTGGTGGACGGGCAACATTACCAATTCACGGTTCTCCCCTTCGGGGTCACCACCGCACCACGGGTGTTTACCAAATGCCTAGCAGTAGTAGCAGCACACCTCAGACGTCAACATATTCACGTCTTCCCTTACCTAGACGACTGGCTGATAAAAGCCGCGTCCTACCACCAATGTGTGCAGCATACAAACAGCACCATCCAACTGCTCCACCAGCTAGGCTTCACGGTGAACTACCAAAAGTCCCACCTCATACCATCTCACACAAAGCAATACCTCGGGGCCACTATAGACACCTCCAAGGGTATTGCCTATCCAAACTCAGCCAGAATCACAAGCATTCAAGCCTTACGCAAAACATTCCTTCCTCAGCACTCTCTTCCAGCAAGAGTGTTTATGAAGCTCATAGGAATGATGGCGTCTTGCATTTTCATAGTGCCCCATGCAAGACTCCACATGCGTCCACTTCAAGAGTGCCTAGCACAACAGTGGAACCAGGCCCAGGGTCAGCTGACGGATCTGGTGTTGGTGGACGGCCGCACACATCACTCTCTGCAGTGGTGGAACACCACAAACCTTTCCAAAGGGCGGCCGTTCCTGGACCCGGTTCCTCAAGTGACTCTAACAGCGGACGCATCGCTCTCCGGCTGGGGAGCGCACCTTCTACACCTCACCATGCAAGGTCTATGGACGCCACAGCAAAAATCGCTCCACATCAACCATCTGGAGCTCTTGGCGATCTTTCTAGCCCTAAAATCTTTCCAAAAACAGATTTCGGGCACAGCAGTCCTCATTCGCACAGACAATATGACTGCAATGTATTATATCCAAAAACAGGGGGGGACACACTCTCCCCAGCTCTCCCGCTTAGCCCAGAGCATATGGAGATGGGCAATTCCTCAAAACATCTTTCTCCTGGCACAGCACGTTCCAGGCGTACAAAACACCATGGCAGATCTGCTCAGCAGACAAACGCAACAAATACACGAATGGGAACTGCATCCACAAGTTCTTCACCCATTCTTCCAACAGTGGGGGCATCCTCAGATAGACCTCTTCGCCACCCACGAAAACAAAAAATGCCCAAGCTTCGCCGCCAGATACCCACACCCATTGTCCAAGGGCAATGCGATATGGATGAACTGGTCAGGCAGATTTGCATACGCCTTTCCACCTCTCCCACTAATTCCATTAGTGGTCAGGAAGCTACAACAGCACTCCCTCACACTCATTCTGGTAGCTCCGACGTGGGCCAGGCAGCCGTGGTACACCACGCTACTACAACTGTCAGTGGTACCACATCAAAAACTGCATCTATCCCCATGCCTCCTAACCCAGAACCATGGAGAAATCAGGCACCCGGACCCAGCTCAGCTCAACCTGGCGATCTGGCTCCTGAAATCCTAGAATTCGGATACCTTAACCTTCCCCCTGATTGTATGAACATCATCATGGAAGCCAGACGTCCTACCACTAGAGCATGCTATGCCGCAAAGTGGAAAAGATTTGTAATTTACTGCCGTAACAATACAATCAACCCTCTAGATGCATCCATACAGCACATCATATGCTATCTGCTCCATCTTCACAGGTGTAACCTGGCATATTCATCCATACGCCTACACCTAGCAGCGATCGCTGCTTATCTACAAAACAGGCAGCATTTATCACTCTTCAGAGTGCCCGCTATTAAAGCCTTCATGGAAGGCCTTAAACGAGTAATTCCTCCCAGGGCACCACCTTCCCCTGTATGGAATCTAAATTTAGTTCTTACACGACTAATGGGTCCGCCCTTCGAACCAATGCACAAATGTGAGCTACAGTTTCTCACCTGGAAAACAGCTTTCCTTGTAGCTATCACTTCCCTTAGAAGGGTTGGTGAAATACAAGCGTTCACCATACAGGAACCCTACATACAAATGCATCACAGCAAGGTCATACTTCGCACAAATCCGAAGTTTCTGCCCAAAGTCATTTCCCCCTTCCACCTCAATCAATCAGTGGAATTACCTGTCTTCTTCTCGCAACCCCAATCTGTTGCAGAAAGGGCCTTACACACACTTGATGTAAAAAGGGCGTTACTATACTACATACAAAGAACGCAACCCTTCAGGAAGACTAAACAATTGTTCGTTTCCTTCTCTCCACCACATAAAGGCAACCCCATTTCAAAATCAGGGATAGCTAGGTGGATTGTAAAATGCATACAAATTTGCTATCAAAAGGCAAAGAGAACATTATCTGTTCCCCCTAAAGCCCACTCTACAAGAAAGTTAGGGGCTTCTATGGCTTTTCTAGGGAATATACCCTTAGATGACATCTGCAAGGCAGCCACATGGTCTACACCTCACACCTTCACAAAACACTACTGTGTAGATGTGCATTCCAAGCAGCAAGCTAGGGTGGGCCAGACTGTACTAAAGACACTTTTTCAAACAGCTGCAACGGATACCGGTGGTCGCCGCTAAGGTTGGGTACTGCTATATAATCTATGCTAAGTGTACAATCTGCAGCTCATATGCCTCGAACAGAATATGCTACTTACCAGTATGCATCTGTTCTTGGCATGTAGAGCTGCAGAGTTGTACACGCCCACCCGCCTCCCCGGCTACCTGTATCCGTTCCAGTACATCTTATTTAGATACAACACATGGGTTTCTCACTGTTATTACTACGCTCCATCATTTCCCTGTTGGCGAAAAACAATCTGAGGATGGAGCCGAAGCCCATGCGAAGTACGGACCGAAGGAGGAGTCACCAAACTCGTGACTTCCAAAGACTGTCCAAGAAGAAAAACAAACTGCAAACATCCGGGCCCAACACCAGATGGCGACCTATGCTAAGTGTACAACTCTGCAGCTCTACATGCCAAGAACAGATGCATACTGGTAAGTAGCATATTCCTTTCCTCCACAGGATAACATTGACTGTTTTTCAAGTTTCTAAGTGTGGAGTTAGAAAGCCTTAAGAAATTCTTTAAAATTGCACTAACAAAAACGATTTTACTCATCTGTTTGCAGGAAATGTCCCAGAGTAGTATCCAGGTATACTTCTCTGAGCAAGAAAAGTAATCTCAAAAGTAACTTACCTGTAATTTTACTGAAAAGCCCATTCATGTCTATGTACTGTATTTACAAAGTATTGCATTTCTCTGAAACCATACTGCAAGTCAAAACAAAGTGCATATCCCATTACAAATCCAAACTGTATTACAACTGTATATTTACTGCAAAGTACTTATCACTTACCTGTGCCAGGCTTGCTTGGTTCTAGAAAATAAAATAAAAATAAAGTTTTATACAAAAACAATTGATCTGAAGTTCAGTCTTTGAGTGTGTGAATTAATTTGCTGACTTGAGTGTGTACAACAAATGCTTAAGACTGTCCTCTGATACTGCTTTACTGCTCGAGCACACTACCACAAATAGAGAGTGAGGTGCTATTAAACTTTACCTCTGCCTACCTTTGGGGATCCACTGGACTCTGTGCACACTATACCTCACTTTGGTATAGTATATACAGAGCCAGCTTCCTACAATAACTTCTCACATCCTGATTGATACAAAGGTTTTCCCTGTTAGTCACTATAAATCCGGGCTTACAATAAATCTAACCATAATACAAGAAATCTAACCATGGTTCCATCTAAAAGAATTAATTATTCATCCTCCGTGTGCATCCACAACCAAAAGATATGAGATAGGTATACATTCTTGACTGATTTCACAATCCTGAATCACATGGCAAAACAACATTATCATAATGTGTCTGTCCTATTACCGTCATATTTCCAGTTTGATTCATGTTTCACCACATAATCAGAAAGCCAGGCATAAGTTTGAAATTGCCTGTTCTTCTCAAGTGCTTTAATTGTGTGAAAACCCAGTTAAACTATTCTTTGCTGTACAATACGTCTGCACTCTCTCTTCAAGTTCATTCTTCCAACTCTTCCTCTCTCTCCAAGCCAACTGAATCTTTCCTGTTAGAACTCTTAACTTTGCTAATGAGATCTTTACTGCTTGGGTGATTTAATGATATACATTCATGGTCCTCTCTTAAAACAGTATAATAAATATACATATTTTTCTGTTGTGAGTTGGACATTGTTGTTCCCAGAGTATGCAGTTTTGCCCCCGACTCATCTAACAATTCTCCAAAGATTTTCTGGCATTTAGTGTTATTGTAATCCTTTGCTTCTTTTTTAAATATACTTTATTGGCTTTGAAACAAACAATAGGAAAATATACTAACAAAATTCTTTCAGCAATCTATTTTCAGATTGTTGCAACTATTGATGATTTCCACAGCAAAAAGAAACAGTTTTGGATTCTTCCATATTTAGGGGAATTACTGTCCATTCTTGGGCCAGTGTCATGAGGGACCACAAAGAATATATAGGCTATTAAAATGTGTTAATAGAAACCTGGTGTTGCTGTTGCTCTTCCTAATACGAATGTCTCCACCGGCTCCTTCAATCTGAACTCCAATCTGTAGTCTTAGTCCCATTTCCTCACCGTCAGAGAAGCTTTAACTGTGTCTCTCCTAAGACCTACAAGAGCAGGGAAGCTAATTTCCTACATGCAGATAGGTTATGTACAGTAAAGAGATGGATACCGCTAGTACACCATGCCCCCGGGCGTCACTTTAAAAAAAAAAAAAAAAAAAGGGAGGCGAGACTGCATGGCCCCCCCTCCTTGCGCCTTTAATGGCCCAGGGGGCTGAATCTCTTGTGTCCTGGGAAGCCCTCCCCTGAGACACAGCATCAGTGTGGGAAACTTGTGTTTGTTCCCGTCTGGCGGGAGCATTTTTAAAAACTCCTGCCAAATCAGAGCAAACACAAAGTCTACTCGCAACACGCGGGAGCTTTAAAAATTCTCATGCCAACTGGGAGCAGACTTGTGTTCTGTTTTCCTGCCCGCACTGATGGGGGTAGGGAAACAGAACAAGATATAGCTGCTCCCTCTGGGCTGGAGCAATGCCGGCTCCTGCAGCATGCGGGTAGACGTCCGAGGTTCCCGTTTGCAGATACTACCTTTATTAAAACGATGGCCAGAGGGATGTGGTCCCCGGGTCCATAATAGGCCTGGGGAGTGGGGAAGACAGCGCTGTCTCTCCCTTTTAAAAGAAAAATGGCTCTGGAGGATGGGGTCCCCATGGCCGAAGGAGACTTGTGGAGGCAGGCCATGTGGCCCCCCATCCCCTTCAAGATAAAAACTGCCCTGGCAGATTGAGTCCCCAGGGCCTAATAAGGCTTTGGGAGAGGGGCCCCTTTTATTTGAATTTTGTCCACAGGGGGTTGGGTTTCCCGGGGTCTAATTAGGATTAGGGAGGGGGGGGGCAACGCGCTCTGTCCCTTTCTTAATTACTCTGATCTGGGGATGAGGCCCCTGGGGCCTAGTAAGGCTCAGGGAGGGGGAAGGCCGTGCGCAGCGATAAGTTGGCTTACTCCAGGGGGGGGGGTGAACTGCCTCTGGGTGGGCAGGCCAAAGTGATGTCATCAATTGCCATTTGAGATGTCATGAGTGATGTCATAGAACATGTCATGAGTGATGTCATAGAACATGTCATGAGTGATGTAATATGTGAGGACATAAGCATTGCATGGCCGGCTACAATCAATAGTTAGCTCTGCTAACTATAACTGGTGAATTTCTGTGTTTTTTTAAAGTTCAAAACGTTGTTTTCACCGACATATTCTCCTAACTATACCGCTATTTCAACGTTTGTGTTTTTCCAGTGAAAATATATGTATGTGTTTGTGTGTTTGTATTACCTACTGGCGGTCGACAGTAGGTAGTTATAGTTAGGACCTAGTTTCCATAGGAAAAGCGTTTTTGTTTTCTTAATAACTTTGGCGCCGGTTGATGGATCTTTGAGAAATTTTCAAAACTAGTGACTGGAAAGTTTCAGGGTGATTCGTCAAGCGGGGGGCCGAGAAAAAAGGGGGGTCTCGTAATGTGTTTTCCCCATGTAATTTTCCATAGGAAACTTTAGACAAAGCTACAGCCCGAACTGATGAACGGAATTACACCAAATTTGGCAAATAGGTAGCTCTTGGTTCAGAAAGATATCTTTTTTTTTGAATGGTGTAAATCCGTTCAGTAGTTGCTGAGAAATTAGAAAAAGAAAAAGTTTCGATATCCATGGCAGCGGTGGATTCGCGAACCCTCCTGACCACGAGCTTCACTGTGATTGGTTGCCAACACTCCAGGAAGTGTTGGCAGCCATCTTGTGAATCTGTAGAACCGAGTCACAAGAAAGCAGTAGAAAAAACGTTAAAAAACAAGAAAAGGGGGCAGGGTAGAAACACCCTCACCCCCTAGGCCTGCTCAGGGGGTCCCACAAGGACCCCAGGGCCAAAACAAAGCACTTTTTTTTTTTATTTCAGCGGAATTCGCATTGGGGTTGCGAATCCCGCCAATTATTTTTTTTTTTAAATGAGGCCCCCGGGTGAGCTAGGTCCCGGGGGCATTGTCCTCAAAAATTAGCGGGAGCCCTCGCAGCCCCGAGGACCGCCACCTCCCCGGGGCTTATTTACAAATGTATGTGGGGGCACTACAGTCACCCCGCAGCCCCGGGGACCGCCACCTCCACGGGGCTGTAAACAAAAAAAAAGTGGGGGGGTCCCAATCCCCCCCACGCTGCCCCGGGGACCACCACCTCCCCGGGGCTTTGATAATAAACCGCGGGGGGCACGCGGCCCCCCCCACGCCCTGTAATAGCAAACTTGCTTTGGATTTTGGAAACTAGAGCAGGAAAACCTGCTCTCTTTTCCAAAATCCAAAGCAGATTGCTTTTTCACATGGGGAGATGCATGTCAGCATCTCCCTGTGTGGAAAAGCAATGCCGGCTCCCGCAGGAGGCGGGGAGCTAGCAGGACCGTCGGGGAATTGGGGCTCCCCCCACGGTCCTCAATGAAGTGGCCTGGCCCCGGGGGATGGGGTCCCCGGGCCACAAGTGTCCCGCGAGGGGGGCCACGCGGCCCCCCTCCTTGAAATAAATAAAAATAATATTTAAAAAGACCGGCCCGGGGGATGGGGTCCCTTGGTCCATAAATGGCCTGAGGAGGGGGGCCACGCACCACCTCCAACTATAAAGAAATAAATACTGGTCATGACCCGGGGGATGGGGTCCCCCGGGCCAAAAATGGCCTCCGAAGGGGGACCACGCAGCCCCCTTGCCGTATTTTTCATATTTTTAAACAAATTGGGGTCAGGCCCTGGGGTATTGGATCCCCAGGGCCAAAAAAATAGGAAAAGAAGAGGGGGCCACACAGCCACCCTTCTAAAAAAATGTTTTAAAGCAAATACCGGCATCGCGCTGGATGCCCCGCCCCCACCCTGCACCACTCTGCAAACGCGTCCGTGGCTCGTTCTGAGTTGGGGACTTAATTCCCCTTGAACACTGGGGGCCCCTGGGGGCCAACTAGCCCACCAGGTACCTTCAGTATGCGCTAAAGAGCTGCCCCTTTTTACACCTCTCTGCAACGCAGCTCATCCAACTGGTGCATCCAATATGGGTGGAATCCAACCAGACATTCATTTTATGACCAAAAAAGATGTCAATGGGTGTCTTAGTGACTTCACAGTTGCTGATATACAAGATTAACAATTTGTTGCTGTTTTGGAAAACAATCCAGAATTTTACCAGCTCTCGCTGCCAAAAGCAATGCCAGCTCCCGCAAGAGGCTGGGAGCCGGCAAGGACCGCAGGGGCATTGGGGCTCCCCCTGCAGTCCCCAACGAGAGGCCAAGTCCCGGGGTATGAGTCCTTGGGGCCGAAAATGGCCCTTGAAGGGGGCGAAGCCACCCCCCCCCCCCCCCCAATAATTGGATTTAAAAAAAAAATGGCCATGCCCAGGGGAATGGGGTTTCCTGGGCCAAAAGCGGCCTGGGGAGGGGGGCTCTTTTAAAATAAAAATAAATGGCCAAGGCCCGGGAGATGGGGATTCCGGGGCCAAAAATGGCCTGTTGAAGGGGGACTGATTGGGCCCCCCTTTTAACAAAGAAACAATGGCCAATGCTCAGGGCATGGGGTCCCCGGGCCGAAATCAGCTTGGGGATGGGGGCCGCATGCCCCCTCTGATTTTTTTTTTTAATATATATATATATATATATATATATATATATATATATATATATATATATATATATCCCAGCCCATATCTGCCTCGGGAGTGGGGCCACGAGGCCCCCTCCCTTTCTAATTATTAAAATTTTTTAAAATAGGTAAGGCCCTGGGGGGTGGGGTCCCCAGGGCCCAAAAGCACCAAGGGAAGAGGGGCTACACAGCCCCCTTTCATAAATAAAAACAAAATAGACAAACCGACAACTCACCAGAGGTCCCACCCCCTTTCACCACTACACTTCAAACGTACCTCCTGGCGTGCTCTTGGTTGGGGGATGAAGATCCCATCGCTACTGAGAGTCCTTGGAGGCCAGCTAGCCCACCAGGTACCTCCAGTAAGCCCCACACAGTGGGATTGCTGAAATGTGGTAGGAGGCCACGCCCCTTTTTACACCACTCTGCAAACGAGCCTCTTGACGCACCACTGGTGGGGCGATGAGGTCCCCTTGTGACCTCAGGACTAAAGTGGACTTCATCCCCCCCCCCCTCAAGCAGCAGTGCGCCAGGAGGCGCCTTTGCAGAGTAGTGTTAAAAGGGGGCATGGCCTGCAGCCACCTCTCAGCAATCCCACTGTGTGTGGCTTACTGAAGGTAACGGTAGGCTAGTTGACCCCTAAGGACCCTCAGCAGCGAAGGGGACTTCATCCCCCAACCAGGAGGTGCGTTTGCAGACTGTTGGACAAAGGGGGCATGGCCTGGTATCACAGCTCAGCAATCCCGTAATAGTAGCGGTAGTCCTTGGGGGCCAGCCACACCTCCTGTTACCTCTAGTAAGTCCCACATAGAAAGAGGTTTTCGGAGGTCATAGACCTCTTTCTCTACTACTCTGCAAACGCGCCTCGTGGCACACTACTTGTTGGGGGATGAAGTCCACTTTACTCCTGGGGGACCTTGGGGGGGGGGGGGTGGGGGTCAACAAGCCCTGCTGGTACCGCATGTAAGTCCTACGCAGCGGAATTCCTGAGCACTGGTTCCAGTGACTGTAAAAGTTTGAGTGTTAGATATATATACCAAGGTGTATTGTTAAATCAGTGGGTTTATGAGTGGATGTCTAGATGATTCAGTGTGTGCGTGTCTGACTGTATACGTGAGTGATTAGGTGTTTCCAGGAATGTATGGGTGAGTGACTGGTTGTATGAATGTGTGTATCTGTATCAGTTAATGTCTAAGTGGGTGTATGAGTGTGTTAGTGGGTATGTGATTGGCTATATGGGTGATTGATTGGTTGTTTGACTACGTCTATGGTTGTCTGGTTATGTGTGTGGGTAAGGAGGTGTGTGACTGCCTGTATGGATCAGTGAGTGGGTGAGTCAGTGACTGTATGGGGTACTATTGTGTGTGTGAAAAGTTGTGTGAGTGAGTGTCTGTATGGTTGTGTCGGTGATTGAGTGCATGTGTCAGTATGGGTGAGTAACTGAGTATGTGAAAGGCAGTAGACATGAGTGACGGAGTATATGAGTAAGTGACTGCTGGAGTGAGTGAGTGAATGTGAGAGTGGCTATATAGATGAGTGCATGCTTCTGTCAGTGACTGTATAGCTGAGTGAGTATGTGTTCATATTTTTAGGAGTGGGTGGGTGTGTAACTGTTTGGGTGAGTAAGTGGCTATATGATTGACTGTATGTATGAGTGTCTAGGTGTGTGAGTAGTTTGATGGGTGATTGTCAGCGCCTTTGAGTGGATATGTCGATGGCTGTATTAGTGAGTGAGTGGGTCTATAAGTGGCAGTATGGGTGAGTGAGTGGATGTGTATATAGATCAATGAATCAGTGAGTGAGTGTCTAAGTACCGGTATGACTTTGTGAATGGGTTTGTGAATGGTTGTGTGGGAGCGACAGTGGGTGTATAAAAGATCCTACAGTGGTGTGACTAGGTGCGTTTTTGGAAACATGGTGAGACTTGCAACAGTGACATGGGAAGGGTTGCTGTTTTATATTTTGCTAGGCCCAACATTCTGAGCAGTCGGTGAATATGATGCATGTGAGCTGTAGATCACGTGCTGTGCATAGCTCGCCATCTAATGTTGGGTCCGGATGTTTGCGCTTTGTTTTTCTTTGAACAAGTCTTTTCCAGTCACGATGTATGTGGTGATAGTGCGCAGGGGCACCGACTCAATTGTTAGATTGTTTTTTTCCTCCATCTTGTTCGGATGTGAATTGCTGCGCTCCTGTTCGCCACCGTTTCTCTGGTTCACTTCGACGCGCAACCCACTACCCTCGACGGTATTGTTTTTTTATTGTGTTTCCCATCGGTTCGACTCAAAAGACCTTCGATCAGAAAACTCGTGGAGAGTCGATGGGCCTCCCCACACCGGGCTCGCTAGCAATCAATAGAACAGACTCTATTCAAACTCTGTCCCGTATGTCGCGACAAGTTTCTGCGTACCGACCTGTACGAAGTGTGCAACCTCGATATATCCCCGGAAGAAAACAAGAAACACTGTGATGCGTGCGGATCATTTAGATCAAAGAAGACGCTTCGTGACCGTCTGGCTCGACGTCACAAGATGCGCCATCAAGGCGGCTCCATACCGAAGATTCCGATCGAGAAGAACAAGCAGCTCAAGGAGCCGAGGAAGCAGAACACGTCTCCGTGTTTGAGGCCGACTCCGACATGGAAGAAGAGGAGTAAGTTACACCGGGTCACCGTACCGTGAGTACAGAAGCCCCCTTGCCCCAACAACACAAGACCAAAAAGACTCCGGTCCTTCCTTTGCCTGCAGACCAAGGTCAGCACCGAGACAAAGTTTTGAGCCCCCCGGGCCCAGCGCCGAAACACAAAGACAAGCCTTCCGGCTCGTGCTCGAGTCCGCCCCATGCCGGCGCCGAACAGAAATCCTCAATGTCGAAATCAAAGCATATTGTGGTCCACATCCCACCTTTATCAAAGACTGTATCTTCTGAACCGAAAGGTGCAGAGCCGCAACTTTTGAGGCCAAAAGCCACTAGCAAACACAAAAAGCCTCCACCAAAGGAGCCTCGTCTGACATTCCACCGTCGGATCCGAAACAGAAAGAGCTGGTTATAAACCCAGACACTGTACATATCCATGCCAAATTGCCAGAAAAAAAGGCAGATGGGCCAACAAGAGGAGTACCACGTTCTTTTGAAGAGAAAAAATGTGGGTACTAACCCTTCATCACCTTATATTCCACCTCCTTTGCCCACTGATCCTAACTTACTCATCACACCCACAAATTCATTACTACCACCATCACCTGACCCACAGGATGAAGGGAAAGGGGATCAGGATAGGCCACAGGATACTGACCCATGGGAGGACTATAACGCTGACCAAACACGGATAATGACCCTGATTTATATCAGTCCCGACCCTCACCACCCAACGTCAATATAGGTTACATTGAGCTACTTAACAGGGCTGTTCATTACCATGTGGGAGAAATACATAAGAGAGGCTTTAGAGGAGGATTTCTTATTTGAGACCCTAAGTTCCTCTTAAAGAACTACCCATACACTGTCAATTCTTAAGGGGATGCTTAAACATGCAGGTGAGGTTTTTAAAGACCCTGTAAGGGCAAGAATCATCACGCCTAGGGTTGAGAAAAAATATAAACCCTCACCTACTGACCCTGCCTACATCAAAGGTCAGCTGCCCTTAGACTCTCTTGTGGTTTCCAATGCTTGCAAGAGAGGTAACTCACAGACCACAGGAGAGATTCCTCCTCCTGATAAGGAGACAAAATTAATTGATGCCTCTGGCAAAAGGGTAGCGTCACAAGTGGCTAATCATTGTTGCATCGCTAATGCGCAGGCTTTGTTAGCCAGATATGATAGGTTAGAAAAGCTCATGCAATTTCTGCCTGATGAACATAAATCTAAGTTTAACAATCTAATTCAGGAAGGCAAACTAATCACCAATACCTCCATCAGGTGCGCCCTAAACGGAACAAATACAGCAGCGCGTGCAGTAAACACCAGTGTACTGCTACGCAGGAATGCTTGGTTGAGGATTTCAGGTTTCAAACCTGAGGAACAAGCCCCTAATCTCAACCAGCCATTTGACAAAGAATACCTCTTTGGTCCAGCAGTTGACACTTTACTGGAAAAAATTAAAAAGATACAGAGGTCGCAAAGTCTATGGGGGCCTTGCAGCTACCTGTGAGTAGGGATTCCTTTTGTCGCTCCTTTTACAGGGGTGGCTCCAAGAATATTTCCACAGAAAATCCCTCCTACTCTTACAAGGGCAACAACCAATCGCCCTCATCAAGAGGCTATTTCAGAGGAGGTTTTCGAGGAAAAAATGGCAAGGGAAGATTCAGAGGCAACTCCACACACGCTTCCCCTGCAAATAACAAGCAGTGACTTCCTTCCACTACCCCTCGATCATTGCACTCCTTTTGGGGGACGTCTCTCCCAATTTCTCCCTGTCTGGAACACAATCCCCTCCGACAAATAGGTTCTACAAATTATCCAATATAGTTACTGCCTGAAACTTACAAACACTTCCCCAAACATTCTTCCATGATCACACACAATGTCTCAAGAACATCTTACCCTTCTAAAGCAAGAAGTTCTCTCTCAGTTAGAGAAAGGAGCTATAGAACCAGTTCCGTTAAAATATCAAGGGGCCGAGGTATAATCCCTGTACTTTTTAATTCCCAAGAAGGACGTCTCTCTCAGGCCTATACTAGACCTCAGAGAACTAAATTTATACATTCAGTCGGGCCATTTTCACATGGTCACACTCCAGCAAGTGCCCCCGCTCCTTCAACCAGGTGATTTTCTGTCCACTCTGGACTTAAAGGACACGTATTTCACTAGCCCAATACACCCTGCTCACTGCAAGTACCTCAGGTTCATAGTAGCAGGCGAGCACTATCAGTTCAAAGTGCTCCCATTCGGAGTAACTACCGCACTCCGGGTTTTCACCAAGTGCCTGGCAGTAGTCGCAGCTCATCTACAAAGACCACGCATTCCGATATTTGGACGACTTGCTCATAAAAGCCAACTTGCAAAACTGCTGTTTACGTCACTCTCACAAAACGGTGCAGTTGCTCCACGACTTTGGATTGACAGTAAATCTGTCCAAATCCCATCTACAACCATCCATCACCCAAGCGTATCTGGGAGCCACAATGGATACACAAAAGGCTTTGGCCTACCCCAATCCGGCCAGAATCCGCAACATGCAAACTTTACTCTGTTAGTTTCAGCCTCAACACTCATTATCAGATCGAGTGTTCATGCAGTTACTAGGGATGATGGTATCTTGCATTCTAATAGACCCTTTCGCAAGACTCTAGATGCGTCCCCTTCAAGAGTGCTTAGCTCGTCAGTGGAACCAGGCTCAGTGTCTCTTATCAGATCTAGTGTTGGTGGATGCTGCATCCATCGCTCTCTGCAGTGGTGGAATACACAAAACCTTTCAAAAGGGCGGCCCTTCATCGACCCGGTTCCACAGATAGTGCTAACAGACGCATCGCTCAATTCAGGGCATGTGGAGCCTGCAGCAAAAGCAGCTTCACATAAATCATCTAGAGCTACTAGCGATTTTTCTAGCACTAAAAGCGTTTCAAGTACATCTAGTAGGCAATGCTGTCCTGATCCCTACAGACAACATGACAGCAATGTACTACATGCAAAAACGGGGGGACACACTCTCTCCAGCTGTCACAACTAGCACAGACCATCTGGAAATGGGCTATACGTCACAAAATGTATCTCCTTGCAGAACACCTTTCAGGAGTAAACAATCAGATTGCAGATCTGCTAAGTCGTCAAAGACAACGGCTTCACGAATGGGAACTCCACCCTCCGGTTCTCCTCCCATTATTCCAAATGTGGGGCTTTCCGGACATAGATCTGTTTGCCACAAACCTAAACACAAAATGCCCAAGCTTCGCATCCAGGCATCCACACCCATTGGCCAAAGGCAATGCACTATGAATGAATTGGTCCGGTATATTTGCCTACGCCTTTCCGCCTCTCTCACTCATTCCATTAGTGGTTCAGAAACTCAGCCAGGCGTCCCCGACACTAATCCTAGCTGCTTTCACATGGGCCCGGCAACCCTGGTTCACAACCACAACACTGTTGGAGCTCTCAGTAGTTCCTCACCAAAATTACATCTCACTCCCAATCTTCCTACTCAGAGCCATGGAGATATCAGACATCCAGATCCCAGTCATCTCAATCTTGCGATCTGGCAACTGAAATGTTAGAGTTTGGCTACCTTAATCTCCCGCCAGACTACATGAACATAATCAAAGAGACTAGACGTCCTACCACAAGAGCATGCTATGCAGCAAAGTGGAAAAGATTTGTAATATACTGCAATAACCATCAAATTGATCCGTTGGACGCCTCAGTTCAAAACATCATTTGCTATTTATTACATCTGCAGCGTTCCAATTTAGCGCACTCTTCCATACGCTTACATCTTGCTGCAATAGCTGCATACCTACAGAACAGACAACATCTGTCTCGCTACAGACTGCCTCTCATTAAAGCATTTATGGAGGGACTTAAAAGAATAATTCCTCCAAGACTTCCACCTGCTCCAGTGTGGAATCTCAACATTGTCCTTACCAGATTGATGGGTCCACCCTTTGAGCCATTGCGTAGTTGTGAACTGCAATTTCACACTTTGAAGGTAGCTTTCCTCATAGCTATCACATCACTGAGGAGAGTAGGTAAGCTTCAGGCACTAACCATAGAAGAACCATTTTTACAAGTGCACCAATACAAAGTGGTTCTTAGAACCAACCCTAAATTTCTACCAAAGGTCATTTCTGCCTTTCATATCAACCAATCTGTTGAGTTGCCTGTGTTCTTCCCTCAACTAGATTCTGTGGCAGAACGTGGTTTTCACACCTTAGATGTGAAAAGAGCGTTACTCTACTACATAGCAAGGACAAAACCTTTCTGTAATACGAAACAACTATTTGTGGCTTTTGCTCCACCACATAAAGGCAATCCCATATCAAAATCAAGTATTGCACGGTGGATAGTCAAGTGCATTCAAACATGCTATGCAAAAGCAAAACAAACATTGTCGATTCCCCCTAGAGCGCACTCCACACGTAAACTAGGCGCCTCTATGGCATTCTTAGGAAATATACCCGTTCGAGGCATGTGGGCTGCTGAATTCATATCTGTGCATAGATCGCCGCCTAGTGTTGGGTCCGTATGATTGCACATTGTTGTCCTGGAAGAGTCTTCGAAGTATCACGAGATAGGTGGCTCCTCCCCTGGACCTACAGTGCGCATGGGCATCCCCTCCATCCTTAGATTGTTTTTTTCTGCCATTGGGTTCGGATGTCCTAATCTTAGCTCTTAGAGTATTTAGGCCTATTACTCGTCGGTATCGTTATCGTTAGGCGCCGAGTATCTTCATCGAAGTTAGCCATTTGCCCTTCGACATCAGAGCCGATCAAGATCGACGATGGAACCAAAGACATCAAATAGCCCCTTCAAGCGTTGCCCTCTTTGCAACGCTAAATATGCTCGCTTCGACGTGCACCCGGTGTGCAACAAGTGCCTCTCTCCAAACCACGACGAAGCCACCTGTATGGCATGCTCCAGGTTTAGATCGAAGAACACACTTCGCATTCGTCGAGCAGCTCGGCTCGAGGCGCAGAAAGCCGCGCCAAACCCGGACAACATCTTCGGGACCGAAGATGAGGAGGTCGTGGACCTTGAAGTTCAAGGAGAGATATCGGATCCGGCGTCGGAGCGTGAATCCGACTATGATGCCGAGGACGAACATATTCTAGATGAAGAGGAAGATGAAGTCGTCGAACAGGTAGGAGACGGCGGAGAGGCCCTTGGGGCCGAGGAGGATAGCTCGGAAGAGGAGCTACGCCCACAGGTCCACTCGGGGCCCAAAGAGACACTCGATAAGGCTCAGGTCGCGGGATCGCCACAAGGCCTTACCCAAGATCATTCCTCTCGTTCTTCCGCCCGCATAAATGCCCGGCGTCGAACTATCCTCAAGAACAGTCGGTATCGAAAGCGTCATCACTCGATCAACAAGAATCGAAACTGAAGGCAACGGAAGCGAAACCGAAAGTGAAAGAGTCTCTACACGGCAACAAGGCCTCGAAGCCCTCTGAGCCGAAGACACAAAAGAAGGCTGTCGACGCCGAAAGGAGTCTTACAGACGTCGAGCCGAAGGCGGCACCTACAATCAAGGTCAAGGTTGCCGACCCGAAAATATCAACGCCAAGGAGCGTCGACACACATATGGAGAGCGGCCCTCGAGAGCCACCCCATTCCAGCCTTCGTGTCCAGAAAACGACATCTGGTACAGGGCTTGATGCCACAACGAAAAAGGCGTCTAAGGACCGTGTCCAATCCACGGCACCGTCTCCCTTTGTAAAGCAGAAGGTGTCGGAGTCGTTAGTACGCATCCAAACCAAGGCTTCCATGATTAGCGCAAAAACGGCCCTGCAGCCAAAAGCGGTCAGCGCGGTTCACATCGCGTCGACGCACATCAAGTTCGGACTCCCACCAGCGGTGCGACCAAAAATGTTCGACGCCAAGAAGGGTCTCGACCCACAAGAACCTATCAACCCGAAGAAAAATGTCGAGGCACCGACAGGAATTCAAACGGAAAAGAGAGCTGTTGCAATACCTCACGACGATGAGGATCCCAGGCAATTTATCGGCGCCAATACTGGTAGACTTTCCATTTACAAACGGAAAATGGTAACAGAGACACCAATGGAGCCCTACAAAATTCCATTAAAGAAAAAAAGAACCACATCACCAGTTCTAGTGGAACCACTTCAATATTGTGCCACAGAACCTCAGTCATTCTCACCCACACACTCTAATGTGGATGCTGGAGATGCTGATGATATAGAGGGCACTTATCCTATAGACACTGACCCTGAAGACCAAAACCAACCTTGGGTGGACAATACTGATGCAGGGGACCCACATACTGCTCCAGACACACAGGCATAAGTGGTGAAAACGTCTCCTACAGAGGATACGGCTGCTTTCAATGCCTTAATTGAAAGAGCCGCCAACAATCATGACGTACAGCTCCACACTGATCCTATTGAGGACGACTTTCTAATGGATACCTTCTCTACCTCAGAAAGATCTGTTAAAACTCTGCCCATGCTGAAGGGGGTCCTCAAACAAGCTAATGTGATTTTTAAGGAGACCACAAGGGCGAGAGTCCTTCACCCTAGAATTGAAAAAAAAAATATAGGCCAGCTCCTGTGGACCCTGCCTACATAAAAGGACAGTTGCCTTTAGACTCATTGGTGGTTTCCAATGCTCGGAAGAGAGCCAACTCACAGACAACGGGTGATGCTCCTCCCCCAGACAAAGAGTCTAAGGTCTTGGAAACATCAGGAAAGAGGGTTGCTGCACAGGCAGCTAACATCTGGAGAATTGCCAACACTCAGGCACTTCTGGCTAGATACGACAGGGCACATTATGATACCCTAGAGACACTGCTACAGCACCTCCCAGATCAGTATAAAGAAGGAGCAGAATCACTAATTACAGAAGGGAAGCTTATAAGCAACACTTCCATTAAGTGCGCTCTTGATGCAGCTGACACTGCAGCTAGGGCTATTAACACCAGCGTCATGTTAAGACGGCATGCTTGGATAAGAAACTCTGGATTCAAACCAGAAATACAAACAACTATACTTAATCAACCTGTCAACCCTAACTCCCTCTTTGGCCCCGAAGTTGACACCACCCTAGAAAAACTCAAAAAGGATACGGAGACTGCAAAGTCTATGGGGGCTCTGCAATCACAGCAGTTTCGGAGTGGGTCCTTTCATCGCTCCAGCAACAGAGGACCATCTAAAAGCCAAAACTCCCAACAGTCGCAGTACACTAAAGGAGGTACACAGACCACCTATAATAAAAATAATACAGGTGGATACCGTGGAAACAACGTCAAAGGCAGAGGCCGTGGAAACAACAGCTCCAGGTCCTCCGCCACCAACAAACAGTGACGCCTTGTCACTGCCCCCCGACCACGTAACACCTGTCGGGGGGAGACTCCAACAGTTCCTGCCAGTCTGGGAATCCATTACTACAGACAGGTGGGTGAGAGAAATTATCCAGTACGGTTATTGTCTAGAGTTCACGTCCACTCCACCCAACATACCACCAAGACACCATCATATGTCCGCAGAGCACTTGCACTTATTCCAACAGGAAGTTCTCAGTATGCTCCAAAAAGGAGCCATAGAACTCGTGCCTGCAAAGGAACGAGGATCAGGGGTGTACTCACTGTATTTTCTGATCCCCAAAAAGGATGGACCTCTCAGACCCATACTAGATCTAAGACCTCTAAACCGTTACATTCTGTCAGAGCATTTTCACATGCTCACTCTGCAACAAGTACTACCGTTGCTCAGTCAGGGAGACTTTCTCGCAACATTAGACCTCAAAGATGCGTATTTCCATATACCCATACACCCCTCACACAGAAAGTATCTCAGGTTCACTGTTCTCAATCAGCATTACCAGTTCAAAGTCCTCCCTTTCGGGGTAACTACGGCACCCAGAGTTTTCACCAAGTGCCTGGCTACAGTGGCGGCACACTTAAGGAGACAACACATACATGTCTATCCTTATCTGGACGACTGGCTTGTCCAGGGAAAGTCGGCCCAGCACTGTGCCAGCCACATGTCCCACACCATTCACCTTCTTCACAGCCTGGGCTTCTCACTGAATTATCCAAAGTCCCACCTTCAACCCAACCACGTACAACAGTACCTAGGCGCGACCATAGACACTCTGGCAGCAACAGCACAACCAAATTCAGTCAGGATCAACAGCATTCAGTTGCTCATAAAGAAGTTCAGACCTCAACACTCACTCCCAGCAAGAGTGTTTATGCAGTTGATAGGCATGATGGCCTCCTGCATCTTCATAGTCCCGCACGCAAGATTACATATGCGCCCGCTTCAGGAGTGCTTGGCACGTCCGTGGAATCAGGCCCACGGACAATTAAAAGACCTAGTGTTGGTGAGCGGTCGGGCATACAACTCTCTGCATTGGTGGAATCCACAAAACCTTTGCAAGGGCCGACCGTTCCAGGAGCCTGTTCCACAAATCATACTGACGGCGGACGCGTCTCTCCAGGGATGGGGAGCTCATGTACTCAATCACACAGTGCAGGGACTATGGACGACACAGCAAAAGAAGATGCACATCAACCTTCTGGAACTGATGGCAATCTTCCTAGCCATGAAAGCATTCAAAATGCACCTGTGCAACAAAGTCGTGTTGATCCGAACAGACAACATGACTGCCATGTACTACATACAGAAGCAGGGAGGAACACACTCGCCACAGTTGTCTTATCTGGCTCAGAGCATGTGGAAGTGGGCCATTCAGAGGAACATCTTCCTCATAGCGGAACACCTCCCGGGCAAAGACAACCAGATGGCAGACCTACTCAGCAGACACAGCCACCAGATGCACGAGTGGGAAATACATCCATCAGTACTCCAACCGTACTTCCAGCAGTGGGGTCATCCAGAGATAGACCTATTCGCCACAAGGGAAAACGCAAAATGCCAATACTTTGCCGCCAGGTTCCCACATCCACAGTCGCAGGGCAATGCAATATGGATGAACTGGTCCGGCAGATTTGCGTACGCTTTTCCCCCAGCACCGTTGATACCGCTGGTGGGACGCAAACTCAAGCAACACTCAATGACGCTCATCCTGGTTGCTCCAAGGTTGCCACGTCAGCCATGGTACACCACGTTTCTGGAACTCTCCGTGGTACCGCATCAAAGGCTACGGCTCACACCCACACTTTTAACGCAGAGCCATGGCGAGATTCAGCACCCAGATCCGCAACAGCTGAACCTGGCGATCTGGCTCCTGAGATCTTAGAATTTGGCTACCTAAACTTGCCTCCAGAATGTATGAATATCATCAAGGAGGCACGGAGACCCACTACCAGAGCCTGCTACGCGGCTAAGTGGAAAAGATTTGTCATTTACTGTAAAAATAATGACATCTATCCGCTGGATGCAGCAACGCAAAACATTATCTGTTATCTATTACACTTATACCGATGCAATCTAGCATACAATTCCAAACGTATACATTTAACCGCACTGGCAGCTTACCTTCAGAATAGGCAGCACCTCTCCCTGTTCAAAGTGCCTGCCATCAGAGCTTTCTTGGAGGGACTCAGACGTGTGATTCCTCCACGACACCCTCCTTCACCAGTCTGGAACCTAAATGTGGTCCTCACCAGACTGATGGGACCACCTTTTGAACCTCTACACTCTTGTGAGATTCAATTTCTAACATGGAAAGTAGCTTTCCTAGTTGCCATTACTTCCCTAAGACGAGTTAGTGAACTTCAGGCTCTAACCATTCAAGAGCCATTTATACAGGTTCATGCAAACCGGGTAGTACTACGCACCAACCCTACTTTCATGCCCAAGGTAATCTCGCAGTTCCATATGAACCAATCCATAGAACTGCCCGTGTTTTATCCTAATCCTGAGAATGTAGCAGAGAGAATGCTCCACACACTTGATATAAAAAGAGCTCTCATGTACTATATTGATAGAACACAAAGTTTCAGGAAGACAAAACAACTGTTTGTTGCCTTCTCTCCACAGCACAAAGGCAACCCCATTTCCAAAGCAGGAATAGCTAGCTGGATCGTTAAGTGTATACAGATTTGCTATCAAAAAGCTAAGCGCACACTAACGATTCCTCCAAGAGCCCACTCCACACGAAAATTGGGGGTCTCCATGGCTTTCCTGGGAAATATTCCTCTAGAGGAGATATGTAGAGCAGCCACATGGTCCACTATACATACCTTTACCAAACACTACTGTGTAGATGTACACTCAAGACAGCAAGCTGCTGTAGGACAGGCTGTTCTCAAAACTCTTTTTCAGATGCTGCAGCTGGCACGGGCAGCTGCCGCTAAAGGGAGGGACTGCTATATAATCTATGCACAGATATGAATTCAGCAGCCCACATGCCTCGAACCGAATATGCTACTTACCAGTATGCATCTGTTCTTGGCATGTAGGGCTGCTGACATTCATATCGCCCACCCTCCTCCCCGGCGCCTGTAGCAGCTGTAGCATTCAGTAATCACTGGTTAGCATGGTCATCATTCACTGTATTGTACTCCATCTATGCCACAATGGCGAAAAACAATCTAAGGATGGAGGGGATGTCCATGCGCACTGTAGTCCAGGGGAGGAGCCACCTATCTCGTGATACTTCGAAGACTCTTCCAGGACAACAATGTGCAATCATCCGGACCCAACACTAGGCGGCGATCTATGCACAGATATGAATGTCAGCAGCCCTACATGCCAAGAACAGATGCATACTGGTAAGTAGCATATTCGATAGATGACATCTGCAAAGCAGCAACATGGTCTACACCTCACACATTTACAAAACACTATTGTGTAGATGTGTTAGCAAGATAGCAAGCTAGTGTGGGCCTAGCAGTTTTACTAATCTTTTTCAAACAACTGCAACAGCTACAGGTTTGCCACCGCTTTGGGAGATAACTGCTATATAGTCTATGCACAGCATGTGATCTACAGCTTACATGCCTAAAACGGAAAATGCTACTTACCCAGTATGCATCTGTTCTTCGCATGTAAAGCTGTAGATTCACATGCGCCCACCCGCCTCCCTGTGTACCTATACCTGTAGCAGTGCATCTTACTTGGATACATATATAGATGCTAAATCACAATAAGTACTCCCGTAATGGGGCCAGTCAGCAATAGAAAACTCTGCTGCCAGCTCAGGTGTTGGTATGCCCTATTTGAAGTAAGTAACACCACCTAGGCGTGGGGAAGGAGGCAAGTCCTTTTGTTATTTTCCCTCACACACCCTAGTGGTGTCATGCTTCATCATTGGGACACCCCGACGCCTAAAGGTCAGGGTGGGCTTGACCAATATTTCAGGGAGCACTTGGTCAGAAGATTTTTGGCCAGGGGGTATAAAGATTAAAAATCGGCGTCAAACTCCAGTTTCCCTTTATTCTTGGGTTTGGCGCTGATGTTAAAAAGATAAAGAAAAGGGTTGCTAGGGGTATTATGGTCCTAGGACCCTATTGCCAACCTGTTTCTGTCCTTAATGCCCCATAAAGGGTGCACGGACATTCATCAGGGCTTGTGCCCCCTGTAAGTAAGGGAAGAAGAAATAGAAGTTCCCTATACTAACATCCAGTAAGGGCAGATAGCTTAGCTGCTCCTTATTAAAATGTCATTCCGTAATTGAAATTACTCCATCTGTGAAAAACAAAAAATGACAAACATATATAGCGCGTCAGTTCTTTTTGGCAAAGAGACATACCAACATTAAAAATGTGATCGTCTCTGCCCATTCCACATCATCATACGTGAAACCAAAAAGATAGAATGTGCGCGTGATTAAGGCATAACCACTCGTTAATGTGACACACAACAATTTGGCGTGTATCTAGTTTTTTTGTGTGGCGGAATTTTCCGCATTCTATTTGCACTCATAATTATGGTGTCTGATTATCACAGTGGCAGTACTATACCGCATCCTATTCTCACACATCCATTTGCGTGTGTTTATAAAACAGATTCCGGCTCTTCCTACCAAAGTGATTCAAGTCGTTCGGAACCGGAACAAGACAGTTGGTCTAGTGACGGGTCAGAAAAAAGCTGGAGAGTGAAATCGAGAAGACCAAGGAGAGGCAACTTCAATCGTGGCTACCAGCACCCACAAATGTACCCCTGGCCAGGACCCTATGGACCGATGCCCTTTCAGGGTCCACCACCTCCATTTCAAGGACGACAACTTTTTCAGCCGGGTCCTTTCTTCCAGCCAAACTTTAACCAGAATCGTTTTTAGGACAGGGCGGAAGGAGAGGGAGACTCGGCAGGAGAAACAATACAAACAAGCAAGTCCAATGGGAAGACAACAACACACCAGTGAGTACACGAAGCACGTCGAAGGGACCCAGTGCAGGGACAAGCAACCAACGGGACTAGTAGTTAACCTCACAGATATCCACCTGACGAAAGAGGAAACAGATATCCTCAACAAAGGCCTGGGTTTTGTACCAACAACCTACATGGAGAAATCCCAGATGAGATGTGAACTTAGCGAGTTCTTTCGGCAAGATACGTGTTAAGGCATTCTTTATGGACAAAGAAAAACCTGATGAAGATGACACACACACCACTGAGGTTAAAATCAGATTTCTTTCCTCCAGCCTCTCTAATGCCTCCCGAAATACTGGCCTTTGAAGAGAGCGTCACAAAAGAGATCGAAGAGCTCCCCATCAGGAAAGACACACATAACAATATGAGCAAAAAAGAAAGAGAAGCTTTGAAAAATGTAAGCTCAAGGAATGACATCATAATAAAACCAGCAGACAAGGGCGGGGCAACGGTTATTCAGAGCACCACAGCCTACCGCACAACATGCCTGAACCTCCTGGCCGACACTAGATTTTACCAACCTCTCGCTAGAGATCCTACCACACGGCTTAAGAAAACTATAAACTCTATAACGGCCGAAGCATTGGGAGAAGGATGGATCAACAACAAGGAACACGCATTTCTGAACTGTGAGGACCCAAGAACACCTATTTTCTATACCATACCCAAGATACACAAGAACAAGTCCCCTCCTCCGGGTAGACCTATTGTATCTGGTATCGGGTCTTTGCTGGAACCTCTCTCAAAATATACAGACTGGTTTCTACATCCTCTAGTCACACGCATCCAGTCTTACATACAGGATACCAAACATCTTCTGAACATCCTACAAGATGTGCCATACAACCCAGAGAAGAATGTACTAGTGTGTCTAGACGTGGAAGCTCTCTACACAAGCATCCCTCAAGAAGAATGTATTGAGGTGATTCAAACTGTCTTGAACAAAGAGAACTGGACCTGGGAAGCTCCGGTGAGCTGGGTCATCACCTTATTATGTTTGGCACTGAAGGAGAATTTCTTCAGGTTTGATGACCAGCTCTATTTACAAGCCCACGGAACATCTATGGGCAGTACGTGTGCGCCGAGCATAGCATGTCTGTATATGGGACATTTTGAAGATGAACATATATGGACCCCGAATCCATTTTCAAACATAAAGAAATGGTGGCGGTACATTGATGACGTCCTTGTTATATGGGAAGGAAATACAACTACACTAGGACACTTTCATACATGGCTAAACAACCTAAATCCACATCTGAAGTTCACAATGTCCCATCACCAAGACCATATATCTTTTCTTGACGTCACAATCAGTGCTAGGAACAATGGTATTGTCAGTTCCCTATACACAAAACCCACAGACAAAAATAGTCTGCTACATTTTAACAGCGCCCATCCACGTGCGTTAAGAGAAAATCTACCAGTGGGTCAGTTCCTACGAATACGTAGGAACTGTTCAGATTTGACAGAATACAAACATGAGGCCCAAATCCTGACTAAGAAATTGGCGGAAAGATCGTATCCAAAAAGAGTCATTGAAAAGGCACAAAAACGATCCCGGAATACTCCACTGGATGTTTTATTGGAGACTCATCAAAAAGAGGAACTTAATACCCTCATCTGCGTAACTACCTTTAATGCATCATCTAATGAGTTAAAGAAAATTATCAACAAGAAATGGCCAATACTAACTTCAAACAAGTTGAAATTTGAGAAACCCATGTTCTCCTTCAGAAGGAATAAAAGCCTGAGGGATACACTAATCCACACGGACTTACAAAAAGTAAAAACCACCTACCAAAGCACCTTATGGAATCAACCATCTGTTGTGGGCCATTATCCATGTGGGTCATGTGTGGCATGTGCATTCACGGAACACACCAAAGAAATTGATTTGGGCATGCATTACAAATGGGAACAGAGATCCCATACCAATTGCAACTCGAAAAGAGTAATCTATGTAATCAAATGCCCATGCCAACTATTGTACATAGGTATGACAGGGAGAAAAATAAAAGTTCGTATTAACGAACACAGAAGTACCATCAGAAGATCCATAACCGCAACTAGACTTACCGCGCAACTTAGAGAAAAAACATTCAGACAGCGATCTCTGGTGGTCTGTTATCGAGAAAGTTAAAGGGGATGGTAACCTGTCTAAGGTCCTCTTAGAACGAGAACAAAGATGGGTCCACAGATTGAAAACCCACATAACTGGTCTTAACGACCACATTCTTTGGAATCAACTCAACAAGAAACGTTAGTCTATACTTTCTCTGTGAAAGAAAAAATAGCTTCCCCACTACTATTTTCACACATGGGTCTCGTATTAAGGATAACGACCTCTCTCCCCTTGATGCATTTGATTCAGGCGTATTAATTTGCTATTAAAACATTCTAGAATCTTATATAGAATGAGCCTCCATCTGATCATACATTGCATTCCTGAGATATCTGTATATCAATATACCTATATATATATATATTCACTTAAAAAACCATAGGTTTCACACAAGTTATAGTTAGCTGTACATTTCACTCGTAAAAAACCAATGAAATTCCACGTTATAGTTAGATCAGGTAACTATAACTTGCGCGCCCACAATAAACTGCTGATGACGTCACATATTACATCACTTATGACATGGTCAGTGACATCACTCATGACATCAATGATGACATCTGAAATGACACATTGTGCATTGCGGTCGCGCAAGTTATAGTTACCTGATCTAACTATAACGTGGAATTTCATTGGTTTTTTACGAGTGAAATGTACAGCTAACTATAACTTGTGTGAAACCTATGGTTTTTTAAGTGAATTTGCAAGGTTTTTTAAATGCTAATTCCTAACTATAACGTGTGTGAAACCTATGGTTTTTTCAGTGAATTTGTACGGTTTTTTAAATGCTAAGTTATGTATTTATTTTTCATTTTTGCGTACCGTAAGCGCACGGAGCGCGCTTACAGATATATATATAGATTTAAATGCTATTATCTCAGGACCTACTGAACAGATTTACACCAGACCTGCAAAAGGCACATCCCTGACCTGAGGACTACCTCTCTGCCCAATTTCAAGTAATTCTGTTCAGCCGTTCGGGCTGTAGCTCGGACTAAAGGTCCTATGGGAAAATGCATGGGGAAAACGCGTTTTGGGACCCCCCTTTTTTCTCAGCCCCCGCTTGACGAATCCCCCCGAGACTTTTAGGGTAGGAGCGGAGCGTAGCGTAGCGCCCCATTAGTTTTGAAAAATTCGCGAGGATTCGTCAACCGACGCCAAAGTTATTCCAAATAGAATGTTGCGGATTTCCTATGGAAACCCGGTCCTAACTATAACTATCTACTGGCGACCGCCAGTAGATAATATATGTACCCCTGGTAGTAGGGTCACTCTGCCATCTTTGGAGAATGAGTCATTGCACTTCACTCTTGAAATCCATTCTTCAGATATAGAAATAAATTTAAAAAAACTCTCTGCGCAAATTCCTATAGATTAGAAAATATATATCCCCACTACACGTGCTCTATGGTAGTTGGCAGATGGAACCCCACGATTTTGTAAAGACCTTAACACCACATGGAAATAATATTAGCAATCAGATATACACGAGCACCAGACAATAAGGATGTAGTGTTTTTCTTCTTCCTCCACTTTTATTTGCAAACGGGAACTCGAAGAAGCCATAACAAGCCCTCCCCTAAATATAACATCAATTTTTAATAGTATCGAAAATCACATCCAATCGAGCCCCTAATTCTGAGGATGGAGCATGTTTCCCTCACTAAACCTCTAACACAGATGGAGAGATGAAGCAGTCTGAGTAACGAGTCTGCACCTTCAGAACTACCCCAGATCAATACTAAACTACAAGTCCCAGGTTCGTCTTGACGGCGCAGGCGCAAGATCCACTTCCGCGTGGGGCGGTGTTTCGATACTCCGAAAAGAAACGGAAGCATCAATCAAGGTCCGCATACAAGCTTTAAAATCGTGGCCACGATTTTGACAGTGATTCCAAGCTGTGGGAAACCATATCGAATAGGTGTTTACACGGGGCAGGACCCTTAGTGGTGTGAGTAACATGGAATCGTGTGTTGGATGAAATTGAGGGAGCACGTTGAGACACAGTATGATTACGAACGAATGCGCGATCAGTATACCTCATTTTTGTTTCCTTTTTCTGGTTTTCCTTACATATCTCGGCCACTATGTGTGCGATTGGATTTTCTCCTTCTGATCGGCTAATGTCCAATACCTCGGTCATTTGATCGGGAACCTACCGGTCTGAATGTAATTTTTTGGCATGAATACACAGAGTGTGACTACAGGGCTACCCCACGTGTGGCGGTCCCACATGACGTTTATCCTCTCCTAAATTGGGGTAAGCATAATCATAAGACTATAGTGAATTTGTATTCATGACATGGAAGTGAGCAAGGAGTGGTTTGTTTTAAACTCGTGTTTGTGTACTGGAAGATCGACTGATAAGGCTGTTGCCTTATAAACACACGCAAATGGATGTGTGAGAATAGGATGCGGTATAGTACCGCCACTGTGATAATCAGACACCATAATTATGAGTGCAAATAGAATGCGGAAAATTCCGCCACACAAAAAAACTAGATACACGCCAAATTGTTGTGAGTCACATTAACGAGTGGTTATGCCTTAATCACGCGCACATTCTATCTTTTTGGTTTCACGTATGATGATGTGGAATGGGCAGAGACGATCACATTTTTAATGCTGGTATGTCTCTTTGCCAAAAAGAACTGACGCGCTATATAGGTTTGTCATTTTTTGTTTTTCACAGATGGAGTGATTTCAATTACGGAATGACATTTTAATAAGGAGCAGCTATCTGCCCTTACTGGATGTTAGTACAAGGAACTTCTCTTTCTTCTTCCCTTACTTACAGGGGGCACAAGCCCTGATGAATGTCCGTGCACCCTTTATGGGGCATTAAGGACAGAAACATGTTGGCAATAGGGTCCTAGGACCCTAATACCCCTAGCAACCCTTTTCTTTATCTTTTTAACATCAGCGCCAAACCCAAGAATAAAGGGAAACTGGGGTTTGACGCCGATTTTTTTATCTTTATACCCCCTGGCCAAAAATCTTCTGACCAAGTGCTCCCTGAAAAATTGGTCAAGCCCACCCTGACCTTTAGGCGTCGGGGTGTCCCAATGATGAAGCATGACACCACTAGGGTGTGTGAGGGAAAATAACAAAAGGACTTGCCTCCTTCCCCACGCCTAGGTGGTGTTACTTACTTCAAATAGGGCATACCAACACCTGAGCTGGCAGCAGAGTTTTCTATTGCTGACTGGCCCCATTACGGGAGTACTTATTGTGATTTAGTCTTTACCCCGGGAGGGTGTACTCCCTTACTAAGTTCCTCTTGGCCCCCTAACCTTACTAGGGATCCGTCCTAATATAGGTTTGTGAATTGTACATATATAGATGGACATCTCTTTCTACTACTCTCACTAACTCCATTATCACCCTCTGCTTGAAAACAATCTAACAATGGAGTCGATGAGGAGGAGCCAAGATGGCGACCGGGACGGCAGCGTAGATTCCCGGCTCCGTGAACCTCCGCATCCCGCACGGATATCCTGCATGAGATCCTTATTCTGCGCTACGCGATCGTGTTTGTAAACGAAAGTGGCAACCGATCGTGTGATCCTGAGGTTTCTGACTGCAGTACCGCCGGAGAAATCAGCGATTGAACTTTGCGGCCCGTGCGGTCCCGAAGCCAGGACCTCGAGTGGACGCCTTGGCCGGGCGGCAGTTTAACAACAGCGGCCTGTGGTGACTGGGTGGAGTCGGTCCGCCGGAGTGTTGCTCCCCTCGGCCTGCATTTTGCTGTGGTCGCTCCCCCCTGCTGAGCGCTGCGGACCGAAGACATGCCCGGGTGTGCGATTCTCGGATTCTGTGGTGTTTGCCCCTGCCTTTGACTGTGAGCTGGCCGGACGCCGTCCCTGGTTCGCCCTGATCCTTGCGGGCTGCTCCCGGCTTTTTGCGGGAGCTGGTCCGTGGCGGAGACGACTATTGCCCGTGACCGCGCAACGGTTGCATCTGTTCCTCCCCCAGGATCCTTGTCTTCAGCGACGTGGACCTTGAGGCGTTGGTCCCGGGGTCCTGGCCCCAATACGAGTCGGGCCTTCCCAGCGGCCATTTTGTCACTATGCAGCCTACCATCCTGTCCGCTGGGATGCAGCGGGACTGGGGGTGTGTGACGGTCGGGAGTGTGGCAGAGCGATCGGAGAGAGCTGCCCTGGGGTACGGCGACCTCCTGGAGGCCCTTGGTGCCCTTCATTACTCCTTGGCTCATGGCGCCGGGGTCCTGGGGAGGAAGCTAGATGGTGTGGTATCAGCGTTGGGACAGTGGCGGCATGCTGGTCCACCAGTACACAGTGGCTTTCCACACTGCACACAGGAGGAAGATGTTGCGGCCCCCCCCGCGATTAGTGTACAGCCGGACACTCCGGACAGTATGCTACCGTGTGGTCGGCTAACTGTGGGCTTGATCTGCTCCGGAGGTATTGGACCTGAGCGGAAGATGGAGGCCTTGTCCCGTGCGCGGTCTCTGGCGGCCCAGGGACGATTCCGGCAGCGTGTGTCTCATTCGACTGCTTCAGCCTGTCTGGACCTTGTGTGCAGTGTAAATCCTGGGGCAGCACTGGAAAAGACGCCCCCCCATGAAGCGGTCCGTGCTGATGCTCAGAGACTTCCACCCCACCTGTGTGCGTCGCTTCCCGACTGTTTTTGGACACTCCTGTACCTTGGGACATCGGACATGGTGTTGGGTCGAGGGGCAGGCATGGGCAGAATTGCAAAGAGCGGTCAAGGCTGAGGCTGATCCTTCGGGAGTGGTCACCTAGTAGACAGGCGGACTCATGGTTGCGTGCTCTCATGGTTATTCGCATAGTTGGTGCATAATGCTCCCCACTCCCTCCCTCCTTTTTTTGATATGATCAACTTGGTGCTGCTAATTGTTTGCCGTGGGGAGACTTCACCGTGCGGGAGGGAGAAGCCGGGGGTATGTTTTGAAGGCCCTCCTCCAGTTTTATTACATTTCTTCCTCCCCCCCGTCTGGGGGGGGCTCTTTCTTACTCCTTTTTTCCCTGTCTCTTCTATATTTCGGGTCTAGTTCCAGGGCGACAGGCACACTGCTGGGGGGTGGGGCCATACTCATTCGCAGAGGTGCAGGGTGGGGGGATGGGGGAGGGGACTCTTTAGTCTTTATCTCTTTTTCCATGGCCTCCTTTTTCTTCTCTGTTCCTTTTTGCTTGTTTTTCTGGGATCAGCGCGGTACACCTCTCTTATCGTGAATCGCTTGCTCTTAATGTGTGCCACAGTTTCCGGGGGGTTCGCTGGGCTTTAGGTACGGGGACCTGTAGGCGCAACTATCTTTGATATTTCTCCCTATCCGTACTTTCCCGTGTCTGCGCCATTGATTCAATGTATTGCTGCTTGCTGCCTGCGTCTCTTATCCTAGCCCTTATCGCTGTTGGGAAACTGTTTGGCACCTGATCCTACTGTTTTGTTTTATCATAAAATGAAAAACCTTTTCTCTCCTGGTGTCCTACCTGAGCGGCTCATTGGCCGGACTATACTGTATTGTAGACTTTGCTCTCCGAGGTGCCGCCTGTGTTTACACGTGCTTTTATTGTTCTGATTGCTTAGCGGCCGGCCCCGGGGGGTTGTAGGCCCATACGTGTAAATGATTGAAACGTCAATAAAGGTTTTTCAAAAAAAAAAAAAAAAAAAAAAAAACGGAGTCGATGCCCATGCGCACTATAACCGAAAGGAAGAGAAAAACAAAGTGCAAACGTACGGACCCAACACTAGATGGCGGGCTATGCACAGCATGTGAATCTACAGCTCTACATGCCAAGAACAAATGCATACTGGGTAAGTAGCATTTTCTTTATTAAAGCCGATCTTGCCCAGGGATACATTCTTAGGGACTAATTACTGGAGATTAAAGACCACAGATGTATCAATAAACTATGATCACTCATATTAGTTGGATAAGCATTTAAGTTTCTTACAGGCCCCAAACATTTGATAGGATACTGTTGCGTAGTCGAGTATACTCTGAGTGGAAGTTGACTGAAAAGTGTAGGTAGCAACTTCAAACGCTGGAGATCTTCCTTAAGATGACCTAATCATATTTTCCCAGAGTTTTAAGTAATAGGAAAGCTTAGGTGCTCGATTTCTTCCTTTTCTTTTGTTTTTTTTTTCCTCTGAGATCTTCGAGATGGACCATCTTCTTCTTTTTCAGCATTGGCAAAGTTTAAAGAGGCGGAACTAGATACCTTTGCATTTGAGTGGCCCATAATTATTCCCAAGTGGAATATACATATTTGCTAATAGGAAAAAAAGCAGACTTTCACATCTGGGCAAGCCAGTTTCAAGGAAAAAGACCTAGGTCTGAAGGATGAATTAAAACTTCTTGGTTCCAGTTGACAGTGTTCAGTAAAATAGCCCCACTGCTGGCATGAACCCTTTGAGAACGCCCTGCATTGCAAGAGAATACAAATAAACAGCAAGAATAAACTCTGTGCAAGACATAGTTTCTTGTAAATATACAAATAAAGGATTGAAAGACTTCAAAGAGTTTTAGTTGATTTCATCCTGGCCCAGCCATGTTCCACGACACAAATAGCCTACCCGAGCTACCTTAATGGGTCATTATTCTTAAATGAGCGGCGGGTGTTATTCAGAACACCCGCTACCCAACTCCCCCTAAGGAGATCATCCTTGGATTCAATAACTTACAAATGAGCCTTGGGGCCATCCTCAATGTTAATTACTCATCCCCCCTGCACTAGTCAGACAACTATATCTTTGGGGTTCCTATGTATACATTCGTTATCAGGTCCCACTAAAGCAACCACCATTGACTGATTTACTTTGGAGATGTTAGATTGTTGAACCAGAGTCTCCAAATGCTCGACAACCGGGACAACATCAGTCTCACTTTTTAAAAAGTAATCATAATTTTGCAGCACCAAGTTTGCAACAACCAGTGAGCCAAAGGTGACTCTAGAGAGGGAGTCGGTGCAAATGAATGAATAGCCACATTTTTAATGTCACTACCAGAAACGAATTTAAGATAGAGCTTCTATTCTCCAATATCAGAATAAAATCTAGAGAACATGATATGGGGTACTGTTCTAAGCGCATTCCTCTGGGAATAACCTAACAGTCCTTAACCCTCAGGGCAAAGGTTTTTGCCCCATAACTAAGCGAAGGACCAGAGTTGATTGTGAAAGCTGATGTCGTGCCTTGTTCTTCTTGATTTCGCATACTCAATAGTTGGGACCCTTGATGCCCCATATTTACCCTTCCTAAGAGGGAACTTTCCTCTTTGAGCAACCCAACAGGGTTTGTAGCAGCCCCGGAGTACTTCATCCGGCAGGATTAAAGGAACCATACACTCCATTCCCTCTCCCACTTCAGAAGGAACTAAAGGAGCGCACGGCGCAAAATTCAAAGTACCCTGAGGGGTACGGGAAGGGAGAAGGGAATCAGCTGCAATTGCCCCCACTTTCTCTTCCACCCTGTGGCTGGGTCATTCGAAGGGATCTGCTTTGAAAAAGCATTCAAGACATTACCTCCCAGTGTCAATGTCCTTTTCACCCCCTCGTTTATGTCATAACTATTCGGAAAATTCATTTTTTTCATTTTTCGCTTCAGCATTCTTCTTCTTGTTTTATTTTTCCTTTTCTTTACAGTACCCTTCTGTCTTATCAAAGAAGGCTCAACATTGGACTCAAACGTTACACTTCTCGGCCCCAGGACAGATTTAAATAATAAGGGAGATAAACTAATAATTTTAAACCCCACTTCAGTCTCAACTCTAGGATGAGGCAGTAAAACATTCTCTTTTCCTGGTTTCTTACTGCCTTTTTTTAACCCTTTTTTAAACATTGGGAAAATCTCCATCTTAGCTATGTCCGAAGACTGATTCTGATTAAAATCCTGAAGCAACATGCTTAAGCTCAGCTCCTCATTTTCTGCTATACATCAGTTTTTTGAGGACACATGTCGCATTAGCTTACCAGCCTATTTCGGGACACCCTTTACCACTCCTGGGGCTATTACTGGCTTTTGTAAAAACTTCACATTATCATTGCTGGTACTCGCAAATTGTTGTGGAATAGCAAGACCTAACTTATTTACGCTCTGCACTACGAATTGACTAGCTCACATCATTTCTAATACATGATCTAAGCTTGACACCGTTTTTTTTCTGGCAGCAATTGGAGGAACAGCGGTTGGAGAAACCTGCCCTTCTCCTTGCTTCAAAGTCAATATCAGGCTAAGTAAAGTCCTTCTCAAACACCACCTACTTGGCAGCAACTTGAAGACTTTATCACCTATTACACTTTCAAAAGAGACTTCTAGTTTTACACATGGACCCCCACAATGGTCCCCAAACAGAGGGGAGGGGATTGGGAGATGATCACCACTGCCATTAACAGAGGATTACCCCAGGTTTGCCCCCAGAGCTCAGAACCAGGGGAGCAGCTGCTGACATTTCCTCTGGTGTCCAAACCTTGGGTATATAGTCCGAGCACCCCTGTACTCCGGCAGCTATCAGACAACCAGAGGCATCAATGACCTCCTTTGTGCTTAAAAGGGCAGTGGGCGAAGAGGACGTAGCCAAAATTGGGAATGCGGAAAGAGTGGTACTAATAACTTCTACCATGTCATGAGAAATAACTATGGGCATTTTCCTCCCAAAAAAACAAGAAATAGAAGAGTGGGATTTGTATAGCTGCTTTGTTTTGGAGTAGCAGGGATTATCTGACCAGAGTGTAGTTTCTTCAGTGTCATCGCTTTCCCAAGTACTCCTCGAAACCAGCTACCGGACTCAGGCAGGACCAAGTGGAGAGCCGTACATTTTTGTTGCACACACTTGCTGCTCAATCCACTCAACACCAGCACCAGGGTGCCAGAGCATCAAGTGCAGAAACAACAATGGCATCAGAAGTAACCCTAAGCGACGAGTGCAACACCTTTTTCTGCAGCACTTCACTCCACACCCGTGCACTCCACTCTGCACTGATGCATGTTCTTCACTTGTTACCCCAGCACTATGCTGTGTGGCACTGGAATTAAGTGAAGCGAAGCCAGAAAACTGACAAGCTAATAAAAGAAAAGTGTTAATAAGTAGACTGACTGGCCTACCAGGGAGGTTCAGGGGCCACAAGCCACACCGGGATCTAGTTTGGCCGCTTTTGCAGCACTTGCTTGCTCTCTTCCCTTTGCGCCAGCACCCTAAAGAGGTGTTGTGTGCTTTTTAGGGTCCTACTAATAACATAGTCAGTAGCTCAGTCAATATCTGCTTCAACTTTGATTTTGACTTAGACATGCTTAAAAATGCATTAGTAATGATTAGAAAATACTTTGATAATACTCATTACTTCGTGCTTGCTGCTAAGTTTCCCATCCTGTGTGGGAGTATGCTGGTCCGTGACAATGAGACGCAGCCCCTCTCAACGGCTCCAAACAAACCACGACATGTGTCTGCCTTGCTGACTTTCCGTATGCTGTGCACTCACTTTTGCTGCCATCCTTCTGGTGACTCCTCTAATCGTGGGCTGCAACAACTCGCTCACGTACAGGCAATGGGTATGGCGTCCGCATGTTCAGGCAATGGTGCTGGGCTCGCGCAGGGGCACTAATTGTGGTAATTGTGGCAACCAGCGGTTAGCCTGTCTCCTTGGCCAAAGCTGGGACTGGGCTGGCTGATCCACGCTTGCTCCCGCAACAACAGTGGCCACTAGGACACACGTCTCAACAGTGTGTCTGAAAATTCACGTAAAGTCCTGCAGAGATCCTTATAGTGGCTAGATCCTATTTCCACATCAACCCATTCTCTCAAAAGTACTCTTCATGAGCATGAGGAGCCCATTCACCACTTGGAGTTTCTTTTGTGAATGAGGTGTGGCTGATTGATTAAGCCTGACACCCTGTGGGTGGAGGGGTGGATAGGGTGTGAGTAAGACCACACCTGTCAATTTTTTTTACATTTTGTGCATTCTACACATGGTTGGAGATATAGTATTAAAGACCCTTGATTGAAGGGAAATTCCCAGTAATTGAGTTTTCTTGTTCTGTTCTTGTCACTTTCTTGCCTTTTGTTAGGTTTAATGTCTAAAAGTATGCCACTAATGTGTTTCCTTTACCATGTGCACCAGCTATCTCCCCTGCAAGCTCCATGGAGCTCCAAGTATCTATTGTGATAGGACAATGCTCTCACACAGTGGTTTCATTGACTGTATGCTGCCCTTAAATGCAGCACTCACTATGTCCAAAAAGAATCTTTGATTTTGCTTCAGTTTGACCAAAAATCATCAGGCACAGCCTTGAATCTTGCTCTGGGTGACTTATTATTTTAATCCTGTTACTAATTCCATGCCAGAGGCTTGAATTTCCTCAAAGCAAAGTGCAAAGGTAGTCAATCAATCATTCCTTTATTTTACATTATTTCAATGCATAAAAGTACAAAAACATCACAAAATTCCAAACCTATGTATCACAATAAAAAAATCTTAAAATACAGTTTTAAAACAGTTAATAATAAATAATCAAATATCATCTTAATTCCCATAAAGCACAAATCTACTAATAATAATGTGCAAGGAAAGCTATTTTCCCCTTTAAACCCATTAAAATAAAATACATCCTTCTCTATTCTGCCTCTTGAGTCCCTTACCACACACCAAAAACAGTGCCTCGATGACAGTTTGTGATGCAATCGTCTATGTCTTGGTACAGCCCACAAAAAGGATACAAGTACATAACATACATATGGATCATCCAGCTTTTAAATAAAAAACCTACTGATGGACGGCATTGGCTAAAACTGTATTTACGTGAAAAAGGCACTATAAACCTTTTTCTTTGAGGGCCATAAAGAGAACAGAAGAATAGAATATGTATATGTGATTGTACCGCCCTCCCATCACATGGGCCACAGTAGTCAAACAGATCAGGAACGCAATCTAGTGTGCATCCACATACTTGTGTGCAAATCGTAGATACAATATCTCATCTCTACTCCGAGAAGAAAATTAAATTAGAGAATAATGCCACCTGCAATATACCTTTTTACATGTAATCAATTTCATATAACCTCCTTTATGTAGTCCTAACTGAGAGTCCAGTGAAACTACTTTGACAGGAGTACTGACCAGTGTTTCCAATTATGAAACCCATTTCGCAAACATCAAGAACTTATTTCAAATCCATGATTTTTATAGTTATCAAAATATCTATGAATGGGGACAGATGCAAAATAATAGCTCAGCAGGAACCCAGACAAAGAGAACAGTTTGACTCTTTGACCCCCTAGAGGTCTTAATCAGGAACAATACATTGGGTTTTTTTGAGCCACAAAAAATGGAGTTGAGAGTTGTGTGCAATAAATAATAATATAAGCTTTTTACAGGGATTTGTTTAACATAAGTACTTTCAGGCATTAACATTGGCTGCTATTTAACATGGAGTATGTCTGGTCTACAGAAAACCCTACCATAGTCCAAGGGATCTACACCTTCCATTCTTCCTTTAGGGATCCAGCTGTTTGGGTTTGCCCACGGGTACCCTTTGTGACTGAGGAATCCTTAGTGGACTTCGAGGGACGATATGTTCTGCTGATGGGTGATAGGACGGATTGCCATTGGATTGCATCTATGTGCCATACTTCAACCAAACCCAGTTTTTAGAGTTCATTTCAGTGAAACTTACTAGCTGGGCCACTAATGCATGGTTATTGTGGGGGGACTTCATTAGCGTGTTAGTTACTTCATTGGATAGATCTCACCCCTGCTACCACATACACCAGGTATTCGTAATGCTAGAGCTCTTCATAGCTAGGAGTTAGGAAAATAGGGATCTGGTGTCCTGAACAAAGCCTAGGACTCTATTAGGATAGTTGATAGGCTGAAACATGACGACCGCAAAAGATACAGGGATACTAGCTAATCCCGTGCGTCAACAGAGATTTTAATCATCCCCTAGAATGATCTACCCACATTAAAGGATAACGGAGATATAAAGGCTATTGATTGAAGCGAAATTCCCTGTAATTGAGATTACATGCTTTCGTTTTTGTCACATTATACATGACTAGCTCCATAATTGTTACTTGATTGATGTGTGGTGTGTTAAGTCATTACATTGGAGAATAGCTCCAACAAATTTGGTCTTCATGTTTAGATTGACTGAATTGTGTGCACTACAGAGCTGCTTACCTCCATCCATCACACGTTCTATCTAGGTAAGACTGTCAGACCATAACTCCTTAAATCCTGGCATACACTGGGGTAAAATGCCTACCTCCCAACATGGAGGCTGCAGCATTTTTTGTTGGAAGATGCTGCCTTCAGCACCACCGTTTAGGACACAATCATTAATCACTTTGATGACAATGTGAATATAGCTTCTTCCCCTCTTGTGGGATGGGAGTTAAGGTGGTAACCAGGAGGGTCTGTATTAAAACTGTTACCCTGGGCCCCCACATCCTGTACTCGCAGCTCAAAGAAATTGAGAGATCCTTGATGGGGTTGGGATCAAATGCAATAAAGAATTACACGCTGCAGAAGGAAGTTTAGTCGGAAAGGGACTCCCATGCAATGCTGATGGAGCGCCTGTGATGCCTTGACTGGTCAACCCAAGTTGCCAAAACCCATGTGAAAGCAGATAAACCATGGCGATTGTTAACATGGCTTATATGACTACAACTATGGGGGATCCCACCCCTCTTCTATAGACCAAAGGGACCGAGAATGTACCACGCAAGGGGTGATAAACTCTTCTTTTTGCCCCTATTATGCCACTTTATATGGGGGATGTCTTCGGCGACTGAGGCACTGCACACTTTTCTAGAGGACATTATATTGCCCCAAATACCAGACAGAAGTGCACAGAGACATGCTAGAAACCCCAATTTTTTAACTATACATTCAAATTGTGATTCACTCTTCTTAAAGGCCTCTCCCCTGGGCCTGATGGCTTACCCATTGAATTTTACCTTGCAGTTCAATCTAAATTAAGTTCAAGGCTCCTTCAATTAATTCACAGGTCCAGGGATCTGGGGACCCTTCTGCCCTCCATGTGCGAGGTCTGGTTATCCCTATACTGAAACCTAGACAGGACCCTGCTTGCCTTTCATCACACCGATTTTGCTTGGTTTCAACTGATTATAAGATTGTCAGTAAGATTATAGCAAAGCTTATTTTACACCAGAATGAGATTTATAGGAAGCTAAATCTTTATATGATATACCAAAAAGAGTTATATCTTGCAAAGAGCCAGGTATTCCCTTACAAGTGCACAGGGGCTTGCTCTAGCAAGCCCAATGTGCTCTTCTAGGGTTTGCTAGTGTGATCGAGCAGCCTTAGGCTTCTCAGAGAGTAGTGTTAGCATCTGCAAATACACTCAATAGTCAAATGATGCACATGGCTCGAGGAGATGCACATCAATTTATAAAAATAACACTTCTCTTCATACTTGTTTAGGCATCAGAATCAATACGACCAGGTAGGTAAATTTTGCAAGAGAAATATGTTCACGTTTAAAAAGTGGACACATTTTTCAGAAGCTACAGTGTTATCCTGTGGGAGGAAAGACAAGTATGGCATGCAGGTAGAGCAAGGCGACTAACGAGACCAATCTCGTGGACTTAAGATGAGTATGGGGCAAGGTCCAAGACAGCACCAGCAGGTTACCTCCAGCGGCACTAGGGCGGCCGGGTTTAGTGGCCAATGTTAGTCAATAGGGATCGGTCTTTGCAAAAAGAGGCTGCAGATTTGGACTTGGAGGCCAGTCGGATTGAACCAACCAGAAGGTTCAAGTCTTGCGATGCTACGGAACGTGGGAACACTGGTGGTCTTCTTCTCCTCGGGCCGAGTGCTGAGGGTCGTTGTGGTGTCGGGTTTCTACGTCCAGAAGTACTTGCAGTTGAGGGTGACTGTACACAGAGACTACAGGCGGCGTCGGGGAGTTTACGAGTGGTGAAATCAAAGTGGACTCTGTCTCTTGAGTACTTGGGGACCACGCTGACACTCCTGGCCCACTTAGACTCTGGCTATGGGGCTCGGGGTGCAGTGGTGCTTGGCGGCGTCAGCTTTTGGAGGGTCTGAAGTCCTCGCAGGTCTTCTTGGAGTGCCTACTCCGCGTAAGTCCCTGATTCTTTATTGAAGGCAATCAGTCCTGCAGTCCTCCCAGGCTTAGGAAGCACGACAGCTTGCAGGACGAGATTACTTTGGCGCAATTCAATGGGTAACAGCAGATAGGCCGGCAAGGCTGGTGCCCAGTCAGTTGCTCTTCTTTAGTCTTTGCTTTCACGGATCTTCAGTGTCCTTTTTTTTTTTTTGTAGGTCAGCAGGATCTGCCTTTTTGGTGCCAGGGTCTCTCCTAAATACTGAATTTAGGGCTGTTAGGAGAGTGTAGTAGCCAACGAGCTACCTACCCCTGGGGTCACTACGTCCCCTATATGACCACTTGCCGTGGGAAATAGGCATAACCTTGTCTCAGAGTTACTAAGTTTCCCATCACCAAGATGGCTAACTTTGAAAAGTGACCTCCACTCAGGTAGCCCACCTTAGGGGTGGTACTAACCTGGGGGTGGACATGCCTATCTGACTAGCTAATTTTCCCTCCTGTCCAGGTGCCAAAGGGCTCTGTACAAAGGGGCCGGCTTCCATTCTTGTGAGTGAAGCCAGATTCTCTTACCAAAGGTGGTGGACTCTTTGAAGCTCCCCTGCCTTGGAATGCTAATCTGCAGGTCATCCTGTGGGAGGGGGTGTAAACCTCCTGTGACCAAAGGCCTTCACCCTTGTTGGTCAGAAACCCAGTCAGTCAGCACAACAGTAGATGGTAGGTTTTCAGGGGAGCACCTCTACGGTGCCCTCTGTGTGCATGTATTAATCAATCCAATACTGACATCAGTGTGGGTTTATTAATATGAGATGTTTGATACAAAACATCCCTATTTTCAGTGAAGCTGTCATGTAGCTGTGGAACTCATTTTCTCCAGTGTCCTGCACAAGTACTGAAAATGACTTTCCTGTTCACTTGTACTGGCAGCAATAGAGATGACCTGCAGCGGGGCATATCTGCTCATGCCAATATGTCCTCACATGTAGTATAGTGTACTCTACCTTAGAGCTATTAGGCCTGCTGCAAGGCTGACTAACATATACTGCATGCAGTGTCTATGGGCATGGCACACAGGGATGTGTGCCATGTTGTGTTTAAACTTTTGCCTGCACCAAGACAGGCAGCCTGCAGTGGTAGTCTGTATGTGTTTGGTGAGGGGTCCCTTAGGGTGGCACAATTCGCGTTGCAGCCATTGAGGACCCTCTTTAGCCTCCTAGTCCTAGGGACCAAAAGTACCACTTACTAGGGACTTACATGGAGTGCTAAAGGTATTGCCATTTGGGGTACAATTACACAGTTTTGGGAAAGAGATCCTGCACTGGGGACCTGATTAGCAGGAACCCAGTAAACCTCCAGTTGAAATCTCATCAAATACCAGGCAAAAAGTGGGGGGGTGACCCTGTCAAAAAGGTATACTTTCCTGCAGGTTTATCTAACGTTGGAACACCTCCCTTTTTAATATTAGATGCCTCTGTATGATCATGGAAGCAGTACTCTGGAAGTGTCCCCTGTCGGCATGGTTATTGCTTGACCTGGACCAGGCCTTTGATTCCTTTAACTGGGTCTACATGTTCTGTGCACTTCGATTTCAACTTGCAATTGTTGTATTGAATCTAGATGCTCTACCCTAACCTCATGGCAAGAGTCAAAATTGGGCACCATATCTCAGATATTTATGCAGTGGCCAGTGGCACCAGCCAGAGTTGCCCATTGTCCCTTGCTATTCACCCTAGCCCTTGAGCCGCTGATGGCCCAGTGATGAGTGCAAGGCCAAGACTGGGGCATTCTAATAGGTGGCCGGACACATATCATTTAGTTTCGTGCTGACTACATGATTCTTGATCTTCATGATGTCCAGGACAATCTACCCCCTTTGACATCTGTACTTGAGGAATTTGGCAGACTGTCTTGGCTTAAAGTTAATTATTACACATCCCTTGTTTTCCCCTTCAAAGATAGTCTCCCAAAATGCATCATTATGGAACGATGATACTATATCAATGCCCCCCCCACACTTTTAAATACCTAGGCATTAAAATATAAAACAGGAGGATCTTCTGTAGGGACATTTGGGTAAGGCTATATGCTTGCTGCATTCTCGGGTTTCTTTTAGATTACACTTCCACTCTCCATGACCGGACGTATTGCCCTGTCTAAAATGGTTATGTGGCCCGCCTTCTTTATTTCTTTCCCAACCACCCAGTTCTTGTACCCCCATAGTTACGTGAACTGGATTCCCTCTTGGTGTTTTTGGAATGGGGGAAAGGAAGGGCGACACGGGTTGTGTTTAAGCGGAGGCTCCCGACTGAGTCACCAAGGGGTTGGGCATTATTGGGAGTGCAGATTTTTACGAGTACCACCTAACGGTACAACATCAGTGGTTAGCATACTGTTTTCTGACCACCACACCATTGTTGGGAAACTGGCTTGTGTGTGTACACTTGCTAGAGGGATACCTCTGTGGTCTTCTATTCCCCAGCACAGTCATCCGCAGACCACATTCGATCCCCTTGCTCACAGCCCTGGCTAGCCAGAGGCGAGGATTCTTATGCACCACGGAATCCTAGCCTTTTTCCCCAGTGTTACCGCTAATAGGACTCTCACTCAGAGAAGGCATTCAATACATGTGACAAAGTGTGGACCCAGGAACCTGGAATACCATTAACATCCTCAGTAGTGAGACATTTTCAAGGTGTCACAAACTCTCCCCACTCTGTGGGCCCTCAAGTTACTAAAATGTGGTTTATACAATGCAGGTGTGACATCCTATATTCCAGCATCAGAAATTCTTGCAGGAGAGCCTGAAAACTACTTCCCTTGTTATGTCACAAATATATCTTGCAAATGGACTGCACAGTTAGGTCTCACTTATAGATATGAGGCAACTCCTACACCATTTCTTTTCTGCCTAAAAAAAGCCCTACACTGGATCTCTGTCCACAAAAGACAAACTTTCAAGATACTCTGCTTCACACACAAGGCTGTAACTGCCCTGCTTTTAAATCTCAAGAGATGCTGTCAGAATAGGACACAAATCTAGACTGCCACCATCTCATATCACTGCCGTACAAGAATACTTTAGCCTGCAAAACTCTGGAATTTGTTTCTGGCAAGGATAAGAGCCATCGTCAACCACCTGAAATTATCTGATCCTTAAGAAATACTGGACCTACTCAGTACTGTTCAGTAAATATAGTACTGACTGTGTTAAATCAGTACTGGTGAGAATAATGCAACTCACTTGCTTTGTCCTCCATCAAATAATCAAAGATTCTTCAAAAGGATTATGAAGCTCAGATTCTCATTGAGAGACATTTAAAGAGCAAGACGGGTATGGCTCAAATAGTCAGAAGTTGGCGTGGCTAGCAGTAGCTGGACAAAATGGCTGACCTTCAACAATGGTACCTATCTCCGAGAATACATTTTGATTGTACCCAAATTGCAGAAAACATTCTTCAGTAACACTCGTGGCGATTTGTGAATTATTATTAAACATGTTACACCTTCATACATGTCACATACAGGACTGTGTTGCATAACCATGTGCAAGACCACAAAACTACAGTATGAGCTTTTGCAGCAATAACCATCTGCTCTCGGGTAATTTCGGAATTAATATTTTATATTGCTGACCAACTACGAGACCAAACATCATGACCTAGCACTAGAATAATCGGGCAATACCATGCCTTGGTTTGAAGTGCATATAGCTGGGTCCAAACTGGGATGGCTTAGTGAGCAAAATAACAATGGATTTAACCCAGATCTCTTGACAGGGGTGAATGTTGAGCTATTGATTTTTTTTACAAAACCTTTGCCGTGGAAAACATGGCGGCAGCTAGCTAGGCTGCCGTGGCGCTCTGATGCGAGCTCCCGTCGGATTGTACCTCATTCTACCCCATGCTATCGTCCCGTAACGACGTCTGATCTCTCGATGGCTGGAGCAGTAAATTATGTTTGGGAGGTGCCGGAGGGTTTTAAACTTTCACTCCGAGCCGGGTAAAATGCCTTTTTCTTCAATCTTTATCGGCGGCTGCTGTCCCTTTAATGCATATTGAAAATGCATTTCCGCGTTTCTCCTCCGGCTGCCTGCTGCTTTTGCCCGTGTGTATTTCCGGAGGTTGGAGTACACCGTGAGGGCTTCTTCACAGCTGTTCCTGCTGAGAGTTTTGTCTCTTCTATGAGCATTGTGCCCCTGAGAGAGGCTGGAGCAGTTCAGAGCAGTTCAGTGTGTTATAAGGAAGCTGCCGATTCAAAAGTCGAAGTCTGGTCGGCTTGTTTCATCTCCTTCGCTAGAGCCATTGGGGAAACCGAGGCTCTGTTTCTGGACTGCCGCCCTGGAGCTAAGGCGGGGGAGGAAGGTGCGGAGCCTGGGGCAGTTATTCCGCGGTCCCGCCTACGTGGCTAACGCCTGCAGAGTGGATGGTAAAGCGTCTTCTGGAAGTACACATGAGTCAATAGCCGATGAGGGAAGGCTAGAGTTGGAAGCTCTCGACTACGGTAAGAGTAAGAGTCCTGAAGGGTTTGAAACGCAGGCTGGGTTACCGCAAGAGCCAATTATAGCGCTTTTACAAACTGTTGAGGAGGCAGCCACTGCTCAGAGCTCCGATATATCGGCTAGGAGGAAGCCTTCTTCCTACTTAAACACAGAAGTGAAGGCTCGGGGTAGCAAACATAAACCTAAGTCCAAAACCAAAACCAAAACGAAAGGTTCTAAGGCAGTATTATCCTTGGGCTCTAAGATTACTCCATCACTTCGATCTTATTTTAAAGCGGTCCCTCAGATCCTTAACCTTGTGGAAGATCATAATATGGCAGGGGTCTTGCATGGTCCGGACCCTCTTCCTTCTCCCTCTCCCTCTGCTAACGTGCCAGTACTATCCTCCTGTGCACTAGTCGGAGACGAAGTTACATCAGGGGGGATGAATGAACAGCAGATCGTACCACAGGTGAATGATTTAGAAGGAGCTGGAGCAGGAGCGGGTCAAGAAACGGTGTTGGGGAAGAAGGTTATAGCAGGCTTATCTACCTTATCTACCTTTGAACAGAGTCCCCCACTGAGCTTGTCAACGGCGGATGGGCCAACCTCCGGCGACCATGCGACTCTGGAGTTGGAGGGGGCAGTTGGTGGAATCAGTGTGGATCAAGAGACTACTAAGGTCCAGTTTCAGAAGGGTAACACCGCAGGACCTGGTCCTGCCATTTCTGAGGATGAGTGCTCTATTTCAGCCGCCTCTTTGTTGGGGATGTTCTCAGCTCTTACAATGGAGATAAGGAAAGGGTTTTCTGAGTCCTCTGCAAATCAGAAGGAGATAAGGAACTACTGTGAGGCATTAGATAATAAGATTGAGAGCTTAACTGTTAGAACAGGTGTCTTGGAAGAATCCTCAATGGTCTTCTCAGCTAACTTAGAGCAAGCTAAGGATGACATAAAGAAGCTTATCAGTGAGGAACAAAGCCTAAGCGAGAGGCTGGAGACGTTAGAAAACAATGACAGACGGGGGAATATACGAATTCTTAATATTCCAGAAGGAACCGAGGGCCCAGACATAAAGCAGTTCCTCTCGGGCCTGTTAAAGGTTTCCCTGGGCTTAGAGCACTCTGTGGAGGAATTAGCCATGGGCATACAGCGAGTCCACAGGGACCCCTTTCGGCGTAACCCCCAAAGATCAAAACCGCGTAAAATTCTCGTTAATTTCCACACGTATGTACTGAAGGAACATATTCTTAACCTGGCATTAAAACAAAAGTCTCTCGCCGGGGCAGGCTATACTTTTTTAGTTAGGTCTGATCTCTCTAGAATAACATTGGAAAAACAGTGGGAGTTCAGGAGGCGTCTGGATGCCTTTAGGAAGGTCGGAGCAACGGCTCAGCTCACGTTTCCGGCAGCCATCAAAGTTATGCATAATAATCGGATGTATAATATTAGAACTGTACAGGCAGCTGATGAGCTTTGGATAACATTAGGGAAAGAACACAATTAGATAGCGTATTTTCTGTGATAGTGTTGGGGGTTCCTCCAAATCTGCCTATCAGATGTTGTATCACTCTTATACATAGATCTACGCTCCTTACCTCACTTTAGGCCATTGCCACTTATCCATATTGATTAAAATCTCTTTCTTCTTCTTGGTCTAGGTTTAGGTTGGCTTAGTTAATTGTTTAAAAGAGGTCTAGGTGACCTCGTTCTTATTTGTATCTTGGGTGGGGACTTCACCTCTCTATGTTTTATACTTTTCTGGCATGTATTTTCTTCTGGGGGATGAGTGGGGGTTCTTCTGACGGGAGCTTGTTTCAAGGGGTGCTATCTTCCGGACTATGGGCCGGTTAGATAACACAAGGGTTTTCCATGGGGGGGGTGGGGGGTTTCAGGGGATGCACGGGGTTAGAAGGGGGGGTGTTGGCAAAACTTTAAAATGTTCCTCATTGTTCGAAGTAGTATTATGAAAGATGGAAGTTGGCAGATATTGTGCCAAGTATCAATGCAACAATGGAAATCCTTGCCTTCTTTAGCCTTTTTTTTTGAGTATGGGTAGTGTGGGGTATGTCTCTTGGAATGTAAATGGCCTCCGTACCAAGCCCAGAGCTAATAGAATTATGCAATATTTACGGGACTTGGATACGCAGGTCATTGTGCTCCAGGAGACACATTTAACACATGCCGAAATGCTTGCCTTTCTTAAGAAATTTAGGTGGATAGACTTTGCAGTTTCAACAACCCAAACAAATAACACAAGAGGGGTCTCAATTATATTTAAAAAGGGTGCCAAAGCTAGGCTGATATCACAGGCGGTTGACCCAGGTGGCAGATGGGCCATAGCGTCAGTGGTTATGTTTGGTATGCTAAGCACAATTGTAGGATATTATGGTCCGAATCAGGATAACCCCTCCACTCTTGAGTCAATTTTTTCACATCTGCTTTCCTTCCCTGATCCGATTATTCTGGCAGGCGATTTTAACATCGTATTGGACCCTTTACTGGATAAATCGGCTAATAATCGTTCTGCCGTCTTCTCCAAATCTAGGGCCTTGCTGCAAAGCGCTATGAAACAATATGGATATGTTGATATCTGGAGAATGAGGTCGGGACAACAACAAGGGGTTTCTTTTCGGAATTTTAAATACCACCACCAGTCCAGAATTGATTTCATCCTAATAAGTCTGAGACTGGTAGATTCCGTAAAGGCTATCAGCTACCTCCCATTACATTTGTCTGACCATGCGGCCGTAGTAATGGAACTGGCTAGATCGATTAAGAAGTGCTCCACGTCTTGGTCTTTCGACCGCTCTCTTCTCTCATCTCATGAGGATATCGCATCTCTTAAATCTGAAACCCAGAATTTTTTGAACTCCAATAGAGGTTCAGCCACGACTAGAATAATTTGGGATTCCTTTAAAGCCTTCTTGAGAGGGGTTATTATGGGGAAAGTCTCATACCGCAGGAAGCTACATAGAGAAGAAGTTACCTCCATTGAAGTTCAGATATGTCAAATACAACAAGACATAGATACCAACTATGTGGCTCCCGGATCAGATCCGTCCAATCTTCACAGTCAACTACTAGCTTTGAAGGGTAGTCTGAGTTCGATATTAAATCTTCGACTTCAACAAAGATGGGAAGCAAGTAAGTTGGCCCACTTTGAATATAGCGAGGGCGCCGGGAACTTACTGGCTTGGAAGATCAAAACGGATCTGGTTCGGAATAACATCGCCGCAATAATGGTAGATAAAAATACCTTACACTCTGATGAGGATATTAGGGGTGCCTTTAGAGAATACTTTCAGGTGATCTATAAGGAGGATAAGGAGATCTCGATAGATTCTATTGAGGGCTGGTTGAAAGACATTAATCTTCCTTCGCTATCGGCCGAGCAATCTCTTCTCTTAGATAAAGCCATCACTGAGGAAGAGGTAAGATCCACCATTAAAAGCAGTAAGAAGGGGAAGGCGGCTGGGCCGGATGGCTTGCCGGCAGAAATTTATAGAGCCCTTGAAATAGAATTAGTCCCATTCCTCACTATTCTTTTCAATCAAATATTATTGGAAGGGCAGCTCCCCCCAGCCTCATGGGATAATGCCTCTATTACACTTATTCTGAAACCAGGGAAGCCAAAGACCGCTTGTGGATCTTATAGGCCAATTTCAATACTCAACGTGGATTATAAGATCTTTACCACTATTTTAGCATCAAGGTTGGCTGTGATCGCGCCTTCGGTCCTCCACTCTGACCAAAAGGGCTTTGTTAAAGGGCGACAACTATATGAGCTAACCTACGATTTAATAGGTGCCATAGATATAGCATCGGCCCGTGCCCTCCCCTTGGCCGCCCTCACGTTGGACGCGACCAAGGCTTTTGACAGAGTCAATTGGTCATACCTGTCGGGAGCCTTGGCTAAGTTTGGCGTGGGGGCTGGGTTTCGCAGGGTTATAAGCTTGTTATATCATAGCCCAGTTGCACGTCTGTTGGTCAATGGAGAGTTATCCGACCCAGTCACTATTACTAGGGGGACTCGGCAGGGCTGCCCACTTTCCCCCTTACTGTTCGATTTTTACATCAAACCCTTTGCGCAACAACTGAGGGAGGAGGTCAACATCAAACCTTTCTCCTATAAAGGTTGGGAAAGGAAAGTAGCCCTTTATGCCGATGACGTGCTTATTCTTACTTCGGATGTTGCCACCGCACTCCCTTTGGTGTTAAAGTTAGCCCATCTATTTGGCCAGGTTTCCGGTTACGAAATAAATGATGCCAAAACCGAGATGCTTGTCTGGAATGATGACGGGCAAGCTAGGGATTTACAAGCAGGCTCTTCGATGAGGTATTTGGGCTTACATATTGGGAAGGACATAGGGAAAATTGCTCAAGTTAACCTAACAGCAGTAGCTAAAGAGTGTCGCAGGTTATTGCTTTCATGGTCTTGTATTCCACTATCTCTAATTGGGAGGGTTAACTTAATTAAAATGTCGATTCTTCCTAAAGTTTCTTTTTTGTTTTCTGCCATTCCCCTGCATTTTGATTTCTCTTGTTTAGTTAAGTTACAGTCAGATATAACATCTTTCATCTGGAATAATAAACAGGCAAGGATTTCTTGGATAAAGCTTAGGAGGCGAAGGGACAAAGGGGGCCTGGCTGCCCCTGACTTGAAACTATATGCTTGGGCTTCTCAGTTAACTCATTCCCGTATGTTGTTAAAATTACCTTATGACTACGGGGTGGGGCGGATGTTTTCAGCCATGCTAGAAGGGGAAGAAGTTAGCCAATCTGCCTTTTTATTTAAATTTGACAACCCCAAGTACTTTAAAAAAATTAAACTGAAAGTATTACAGGGTTTGGCAAAGTTGTGGGCCGAAGTCACTAGATCGATTAAACAAGGCTACTATTGTGATAAGACTCCGTTATGGGGGCTACCTGAAAACCCCGACTGGCTCGGAGATATCTTAGCGGCACCTATAAGAGACGCAGGCCTAGAGGTCTGGGGAGATCTCTTTTTTGAAGGGGAGTTGCTTGCATGGGAACAGCTTCAGGCTAAGATTGGCCCTAATCTCTCAAGGTTTAAATACCTTCAAATGCATAGCTGGACTCAGGCCTATAAAACTCAACCCCTCGGAAGAAATAGGTTCCTACTTGGAGGATGTAGCCCACTTATAAATAATCTGGTTAACAACCCCTTGGGTAAGAAAGAGACTTAACAGTGGTATCGACTATTATTGGAAGAAACGGATGGCGTCTTTAATCTGCCGGACCTGCTGTGAAGCCCTTTAATTTCTGGTCCCAAAGCACAAGAACTCTGGTCAGTATCATTCGACCTTTTGTACACCATAGTGAAGCCATCTTGGCTACGCAGGAACCATTTGTTTACTTTGCATCGGGCATATTATTCTCCCCTTAGATTATCTAAATTCTCCGAGGGCAACTCTATTGCCTGCTCAAGGTGTGGTCTTCTGGCTGCTTCGGACACCCATATGTTTTTTGACTGCCCCACTTTACAGCCATACTGGGCAGCTATCAGTAATACTCTAACCATTTCATTGGGGGTCCATGTTAATATTGACTTATCTCTAGCGATTTTCGGGGTATTGGAAGGAGTACAACTTGCAGCCAAAAAATTGGTGTTCTACGCGGTGCTGTTGGCAAGAAGGGAGATCTGCAAGAAGTGGAAAGACCCGACTCCACCCTCCTTCAGTGAATGGCAGACCTCCGTTTTGTCTACTTCACGTATGGACCTTGTTAGAGCTGGCAATCAGAATAAGAGAGCTTTCTGGCATTTGTTGTCATGGGTCCACTGATCGCCGGGGTTTTTTTTTTTTTTTTTTTCCCCCGGGTCCCATGATTATCCTATTATGGTGCTCCCATTGCCGTTTACACCATGTGATTTGTCTCTACCTGGTCCTAGCCCAGGCTCACCTTGGTGGTTTATAAAATGGGAATCGCTTGCCTCTTCGCCTTCTAAGATTGACACTGCAATGGCTGAGGGATATTGTGTACCTTCCATCTCGTTTTCCTTATCCCTGCCAGTTCTTATGAACTGAGACAGCTATGTGCAAGCTAATCTGGTTTGGCATTGGAACCATCGTAGCAATGAGGACAAAAAAAAAAAAAAAAAAAAAAGACAGGGGTGAATGTTTGATTCATTCAGCATTTCATCCTCCAAGTCAAGCAGATTTTTTGTCCATGTGTCCATGACATTTGCTAAAAAACAACAACATGGGAGACCCAACAGAATTTGATGATGAAGTGATAAAAATAAGATAAGAAAGTAAAATTTGTCGACAGTGTGCGCTGATGAATAGAGCTGGAAGATTTAAACATCATGCCGATAGATTGTGCTAAGCGGCTCTGCGTTGACTTTGTTTCGCCCTGGAAGTGATGGTGGAGCTGCATAGAAGTTGCACTTCGACGTCCGTTCCTTTCTTTCTGCACCTTTTTACAGTGATCTGGTTCTAGCTCACAATTTTTCCTCATCAGGTAATGATTTTTTTTCTCAAAATTCTTATTTTCTCCAGTGTGCAAGGGAACTATATCTGCTCCTAAACCTAAACAATTTACACATTACAGGGACTGTCACAAACTCTTGTCGATGGCAGACCTATACAAGCTATTTCACTAGCGTCTTGGTTCAGAGCATGGCTCCAAGTCCTGTGAGGATTGTGCCTTTATGAATACAAAAGCAATCCAAGAACGTGTAGTCCAGGTGTGTGTGTGTGTGTGTGTGTGTGTGTGTGTGTGTGTGTGTGTGGGTCGTGTGGGGTGTGTGTGTGTGTGTGTGTGTGTGTGTGTGTGTGTGTCGCGCGTGTGTGTGTGTGTGAGTGTGTGTGTGTGTGTGTGTGTGTGTGTGTGTGTGTGTGTGGGTCGTGTGGGGTGTGTGTGTCGCGTGTGTGTGTGTTGCGTGTGTGTGTGTGGATTGCAAATGCTGGTTCCTTTGTGAAAATAAACCTTTCGGTTTTCACTTGCTGTCGAGTGCATCCTTGCAAGCTCTTGGGCCTTTGAAAGACATATATATATATAATCTACTGGCGGTTAGGACCGAGTTTCCATAGGAAATCTGAAAATTCTATTTTGAATAACTTTTGCGCCGGTTGACGAATCCTCGCGAAATTTTCAAAACTAATGGGGCGCTCCGTTCAGCTCCAACCCTGAAAGTCTCGGGGTGATTCGTCAAGCGGGGGCCTAGAAAAAAGGGGGGGTCCCAAAACGCGTTTTCCCCATGCATTTTTCCATAGGACCTTTAGTCGAAGGTACAGCCCGAACGGCTGAACAGAATTACTTGAAATTTGGCAGAGAGGTAGTCCTCAGGTCAGGGAAGTGCCTTTTGCAGGTCTGGTGTCAATCTGTTCAGTAGTTCCTGAGAAAATAGCATTTAAAAGCATATAAATATCTATAAGCGCGCACCGTGCGCGCACCGTGCGAGCACAATTATGATTGGTGGTTACATGTTAGTCAACGTTCGAATCGGTCGAAATCAGGAAGTGTCGGCCGCCATTTTGTTTGTTTTCAGTGCGAGAGTGAAAAAGGAAGGTGGCGAACGTGAAAAGGGGGCAGGGTAGAGAGTTCCTGACCCCCTAGCCTTTGTCAGGGGGTCCCTGAAGGGCCCCGAAGGCAGACATTTAAAACAAAATAAAAAAAATGTTTTAAATCGCGGGTGTGCGCGCACCGTGTGCGCACGGTGAAAAACCAAAAAAAAATCATAGTCTGTCTCTTTGATGTTGATGCAAACCCAACACCGCTAGGGAAGGAGTCTGATTCCAACCCAAATTTGGCCTGACCCTGAAGAGGTGCCATCCCAAAGCAATATTGACAGTTCCACTTCAATCCAACTCAGACAGAACTATTCCTTTGCCTCAGAACAACATTCCAAATACTTTTCAGTTCAGACTCTTATCAGAGTAAATGAGCTTTAGTAGAGGACAGTGGAGCCGATAGGAATGATGTCACCCACAATGTGATAAAAAATAATCCGTAAATGGATTTGCAGGTGGCCAGTGGGTTGAACACTTCCTAGAACACTGGATTGTGTTCTTCCATGGACCATCAGCGGAAAAGAGTGCTTCCTTTACTGTGATCTTAAGATGTGCTGCTGAGGTACTAGGTTTACAGCTGCGATCTATGAAAGTTAAGGCTAATGTATTAAGATGTTTTGTAACCTAATCATGCTTCCTCTGAGTCTTTAGTGCCATTCAATGAAGTCCTGTCTGACACCTTAGTGGGCACCTGGACTAAACCTTGTTCCTGTCCACCAGGGAACAGGAAGGTAGCCATGTGCCACAGCCCAGCGCCAAAACTGACTTCTGGACACAGTACCCTATGCCAGAAAGTCGGGTGGTTCAGGCTTCCACATACCTAGTAAACTTCAATTCATTCCCTATATCCTCTTTTCCCAGATAGTTAAAGAGAATTAAAGTGTTCAGTAAACAGACGTTTTCATCAGCCACCTTTGCCCTCTTGTCAGTCAATGGCAATTGTTTGCTGGAGAGGTATAATTTAATATATGGTTAGTGAGCTGTTGCTGGCAGGCACTGAGTAATTTGGGGTCAACTTGGCGCATCCAGTGTGGTCAAGATGCAGCCAAATATGTCATCTGTTCTGAGCTGGATACTATAGAATGTTTGTGCAGAGCAGTTGGCACTAGCGTGGGGCTTTGGCATCACACATGGTTGAGATACACATGCTTACCTCGTGGCTTGCAGGCCTCACTGATGTATATGCCATTTAAATGATTTCACCTTTTTGATAAGAGGGTTGATTTTGCACTAAAATGTTTCATAGAAAGTCGGACTATGGTGCATTCCTTAGACATCTCTGCTCCTGCAAGACAGTACCTTCAACAGTTTTGCCCCTTTGGAGGCTACTCCAGAGGTTCGGCGTACTGGCAACACCAAGGCCCACTGTCGCCACAAAAGCTACCCAGCCCTTTCAGGGTCATAGGTGGGGATCAAGCACACAGCATCCAGGCCACCAGGGGCATAGAACTTTCCAGTACCCCACCCTTGCAGCATCAGCCTCTAAGCCACTTTAGACTGTAGTTTGCCCTCTAGTGGCACACTACTCTATGGAAGGCAGGATCAGGTATTTCATTGAGGGTAACAGCAGATAACATCCATGTGGTTAACATCTGGCATGTGGGTCCTTCACATCGTTCAACGGGGCTATGCTGTACCATTCCTTTTCAACCCTCTGCATCTCCTGCCCACATCAGAGCGTCTTTCAGAGGAATACCTGTCCATTTTTCTTCAAGAGGTGCAGGCTGTTTTAGCAAAAGAAGCCATGGAGAGGGTTCCAGCCCCAGAAATAGTGACTGACTGTTCGTCCTGCTATTTCCTTGTTCAGAAGAATGACTGAGTTCTTTGTCCTACTTTAGATTTGTGCCTTCTGAATGCCTTTTTGCAGAAGGACATATTCAATATTCACATTGACCCATGTTCTGTCTTCCCTGAATCCAGATGACTGGACAGTGGCTTCGAATCTGCAGGACCGTCTAATTTCATGTACCTGTCCTGCGGTTCCACAGACGCTACTTGTGGCTCAAGATAGGCTAGGAGCATTTTCTTTTTGCAGTGCTATGCTTCAGCCTCACCAGTTCGCCTGGGGTGTTCATGAAAGTGATGGCGGTGGTGGCCGCACACCTTTGGAGGTTGGAGATTCTAGTTTACCCCTACCTTGACGACTGGCTGTATAAGATGGGCTCGCCACAGTCCATCTTAGACCACCACTAGATGACGGCGAACCTCCTCACTTAGCCTTCACTATCAACGTGCTGAAGTCCCACCTGACTCCTTTAAAAAAGCTCCCTTTTATTGGCTCATTCTGGATACCGTACTGTTTCGGCCTTCCATCTGTCACAAGTACAAGATATACGGGCTATGATCGCTATGTTTCAGCCTCCGATCTGGGTCTCAGTGAGAGGGGTGTTCTTGGCCTTCTAATCCTCCTTCTTGACTGTGCCAGGTGACATATGTAGGCCGTGCAGTGGAGCCTGACGTTTTATTTTTGTTAAACTTTTTTTTTTTTACTTTATTTTTCCAATACGTAGCACATACAAATGTAGCAAATACGTCACCACGTCCAACATCTAAACAGTCACTGTGCAAGTTCTACATGTCTATCTCGATAGTACAGTTTCAGGTGTAAATTGGCACATCTAGTACAATGGCATATCCTGACAATAAATATCTTACCCAAACGGCCCCACCACTAGACAACCCCGAGTTCGTATCCCAGATGTGCGGGATTCCCATCTTCCATTTACCACCAGTATAGGCATACAGTAACACAACACCCCACACTGTTGCCCTCAACGCAGGCGTTGATAGTTCTGATTATAATCACCCCACTTCCTCAGGCACAATACCATTTTCTGATTGAGAATTTGAGGTCTGCTTAGTTGCTTCCACATATCTCCAAAATGGGCCCCATATATCCTTGGGGCGGGACGTAGAGGGTGTGATGCTAGCATAGTTCTCCGCATTAACATTGCAATAGGCTTTTCCTGCCCCAGTGTATAGCAATCTCCCTTTTTGCCAGCAGTAGCCCCAGCGATGCAAAACGTCTAACCCCCTTGGGGAAGTTCACTGTGTACCCCAGCAGTGCAATCTCTGGAATGGGCTCTAGTGGCAAGCCAATCATCTTCCCAAGTGTAGAGTGAATGTCCACCCAGTAACTCTGTAAACGGGGGAAAGTCCATGTCCTGTGTATGAAGTTGGTGTGGGGTGCCGCGCATTTCAAACATATATGTGGCCTGGAGGCGTCTATCCTGTGTGCTTTGGCAGGCGTAAAATAGGCACGGTGTAGAAATTTAAAATGAAGCAGCTTGTGCCTGCTAAATGAGATTTCTTTAGTTGCTGCACAGCATTTGGACCATTGTTCGTCTGTTATTGAGCTGCCCAAATCTGCCTCCCAGTCGTGCCGGAGCTTGTCGTCACACACCGGTCTCATATCAGAACTTGCTTTGTACATTTTAGAAATTAGACTCGCTCCATCGGGGTTCTCTATTACTAGTGTGAGTGGAGGAAACGAGAATTGGGAACGTGGGGAGTGTCGCCCACAATGCCGACCTCATTCGGGTCATAACAAATCGAGTCATAAAACTGCTGCCAGTGTACCGTGTATCGTCGTCCAGTGAAAATACATGTCCCTTCGGATATAAATCTCCTATTTTGGGTACGTCTAAGGTAGCCACTGTGCACTGCACCAGGCCTTCCTCAGTGATTGGGAACCATTTAGTGTTAGGTAGTGGAAGGGCGGACGAGTATAGGGTTGTAGCGCCGGTAAGCTTCCTCAATTTCCCCCATGCCCAGCTGGTGGTGGACACCGTTTGTATGTCGTGTGGGTCGCAGGGGAAGCCCCTAGGAAGGACCGTGGACAGCCTGTCAGGAAGAAAGAGATTCGCCTCCGGTCACAGAAACTGTATTCTTACGCCTGGGTGAAACCATGCGTGTGCATAGCGACATTGCGCCACTAAATAATCTAATTTTAAGTCTGGCATGCCAAACCCTCCCCACACGTATGATAGTGTGAGGATCGACCAGAGGATACGTGGCTGCTTTCCTCTCAAAACCAGTTGTGTGAGGTGTGATCGTAGTGTTAGAAAAAAGCCATCGGTAAGAGGTATGGGAATGTTATTGAAGAGATAGAAAAATTTGGAAAGTACGACCATCTTTAGAATTGCTACCCGTCCCGCTAGTGATTATGGTAACCTCAGCCAAAGTTACTCACATTCCCACGGAGTAGTGCTCGTGGTCAATGGAAAAATAATGGACTTGTGCCAGTTTACGCCCAGCCCGGAGAATCTGCCGAATCGGAGGATTTCCCTAATGAGAGGCGCTAAGTTGGTTTGTGGTTCCCGGACATATAAGATGGTGTCGTATGCATAGAGGGAGACAAGAAGGGGGCCAGTATTAAAATGTAATCCCCGGTGCAGGTGACGTTCTTGGAAGTGCCTAATCAACGGGTCCATTGCTAATAAGAACAGAAGTGGTGACAAGGGAAAATCCTGCCTAGTCCCACGGGAAAGTGCAAATGGTCTGGAAAGCGTGCCGTTCAAACGTAGCCTTGCAATGAATCCCAACGGCATGCCCATACGTTTCATTATTGCAAGAATAAATGGCCATTCCAGAGATTCGAAGGCTTTCTCCGCATCTAATAATATTGCGGCCACGGGGGTGTCCGGGTTAATTCTGTGAAGGACTGCGAACTGTGTCCGAAGGTTCAAGGAGGTGACCGGTGAGGAGCAAAGCCAGATTGCACCGGGGAGATAATATACTCCATTAATTGAGACAACCGATTCGCGAGGACTTTGGCTAATATTTTGTAATCTAAATTTAATAGGGAAAGTGGGCAATATGACCCGCAGAGCATGGGATGTTTGCTCGGTTTAGGGAGGAGTATGATTACGGTCTTACGTAATGTAGGAGGGAGTTCTTGTTTTTCCAATGCTTCTGCATATACCTCAATTAGCTGCGGGGCAAGAAGGTCCTTATATTCTTTGTAAAAATCCCTCGTGAAGCCATCTAACCCTGGGGCTGTGGAGCCTCAGATCGTGTCGAGGGCGAGTGATACGTCGGCCACCGCTAAGAAGTCCTGTATGTACTTTTCCAGGTAGACCAGTGCGATCTCGGACAGATAGTCGTGTTGGGCTGTGCTATCAGAACCCACCCTTGAAGTATACAGTGTGGTGTAATAATCCAGAAACTTGTCGCGAATATCAGAGATATTGTTGAGCGTGTGCCCTTTAGAGGTGTCAAGTTCAGTGATGTATAATTTGCTGTATGGCGGCCTCAACATTTGTGCTAACACACTTCCTGGTCTCTCCCCTTCACCATAGCGCCTGGATGTGTTGTATTTCCCCAGGTACAGTATCTCCCGGTCTGCGGTATCTCTGTATTCTGTCAGAAGGGCCAATCGCTTTGCCTGATCTACCGGGTCCAGGGTCCCCGCGGGATTGGTGTCAAATGTAGTGATATCGCGTTCAATGCGTGTCATCGTGTTGCGAAGGTCTCTGAGCACCCCCGCATGTTTAGAGATACAAACAGCCCTAATAACCACCTTGAAACACTCCCATAGTGTCGCCCAGGAGCTCACGGAACCTGTGTTGATCTCGAAATAGCCTTCGATGGCTTCTCGTACTTCAGCTTTAAAGAGTTCGTCATGTAGGGCTCAACCAGGGAAGCGCCATTGACGTTCACATCCCTCAGGTCGTGGGAATTTCAAGTGTAATACTATCGGAGAGTGGTCAGAGTACGTCCTAGGGAGCGTCGTTAGCGAGGCAAACCAGTCTGTGAATTCAGGGGAGAGCAACCAATAGTCTATCCTGGTCCAAGTATTATGTTGGCTAGAGTAGTGAGTGTATTCAGTCTGGGTAGGGTTTCGCTTCCGCCATATATCTGTAAGTGTGTGCAGCTCGCAGAGTTCCCTCAGTTCTCGTCGTGCCCGCGGCTTAGTGTCTGGTGCCTGTGAAGTGCTGTTGAGCCCGGGGTCAAGTAGTATATTAAGGTCCCCCCCCCCCCCCCCCCAATAATAACTTGTGAGGCTCTAGTTTTGACAGTTTGGGAACTCAGCATGTGGAAGAATTCAGGGTAGTCTGTGTTCTGGGCATAGATGTTTACCAGTGCTACCCTGTGGCCACTTAGGGAGCCAGTGACAATAATGTATCTGCCCTCTGGGTCGCGAACTACGTCCCTAGGACTAAAGGGAATTCTTTTGTGTATTAAAATGGCAGCGCCCCTAGCATAAATGCTGTAGTTGGCAAAAAACCTCTGCGCGCCTCAGCTGGCACCGAATTGCGCTGCATCTGTGGGGGGGAGATGTGTTTCCTGCAAGTAGGCTATGTCTGCCTTGTGTCGAAGCAGGTAGTGAATCATCTGTCGTCTTTTGCGGTTGTCATTAAGACCTCTGACATTCCACGAGATCAAGAAGAGGGCCGAGGGGCCGTCGACATTTCCCAGGCGTGCCATCAGAAATGAGTGTACAATCTAACTTGACGGAGCTGCGATGCATGTCTAACATGGCTAGTGAAAGTGGACAATGGTGCAAACTATAAAAATTGAATCGTGCAATCCAAACAACCCTCCTCCCCCCACCCAGCCACCTTTCATCCCAAAGGCGGCAAACCCTCTACAAATAAGCGAAAAAGAAGTACAAATCTACTTTAAATATGACTATGGCCCAAGCATAGTACCCCAGTGTGAAGAACAAACTCAACGGATACACCATGGGGGGTGGCAACGCCGGGGTGCGTACCAGCTTTAAATGACATAATAATGTAAAATGAATAACATTTTCCCAATTGAATACACTAGCATGAGGAAACCAAGCAAATGTGTCAACCAGTGCCTGGGTTGGGAAAGTGTTCTGCGCTAGCATCTGAGCCACTATGTGGTGGAGACGGAAGGCGAGGTTATTTCACTGTTTGTATGTCCGACAAAATTCTTGAGCTTCAGCTAGAGTGTCGAATATGCGGGCCCTGCCCTCTACATCTATTCTCACTCTTGCTGGGTATAGCATGCCATATTTGCCTAGGTTTCGCAGTGTGGCCTTCACTCCATTGAATTTACGACTGGCTTCCTGAACCATTAATGTAAAGTCTGGATAGAAGGACAATTTTGGCCCCTGCCAGTCTAAGTCTCCACGTTCTCTAGCCAACCTCAACGTCGTATCATGGTCTCTGAAGTTCATGAGGTGAGCTATTATGGGCCTGGAAGGAAGACCAGGATTAGGTCTGGGGCCCAGCGACCTATGGGTCCTCTCCACTATGAATCCAGCGGTGAATGACTCCTTGCCAAAGAGGTCAGTAATTAGATTTTCCACAAAAAGGTCCAAGCGTCCGGTGGCTGTCATCTCGGGAACTCCCAGAATGCGAACGTTGTTGCGGCGACTGCAGGCCTCCAAATCTTCGTTTTTAATGGTGACTTCCTTCAGTTAGCGTTCCACTCCTTCCAGTCTTTTGAGAGACTGCGCATTCCCATCCTCTATGTCGGAGATGCGAGCCTCCGCCACATCCAGCTGTTGATCGTGGACCTGGATGTTAGCCCCCAGCCCTGCAATGTTCTTGTCTAGTAGGTCAAAGCAAGAGTCTAGGGCAGTGAACCCTGCCCTAATTTCTTGCAGCTTAGTAATGGAGGCTGTCTCACTGGACGTGGAGTGTTCCGGGACTTGTGTGTTCTCGGCCATTTCAGTAAAGTCTAGTGCCATTTTGTCAGCTATTTTCTGAAAGGGGAGGGTTCTCTGTTTGGGGTCTTTGCGGCCCATGCCGCCCTGGGGGCTCCAGGAACGATGTAGCGCAAGGACTGTGTGCAAGGTGATGACTTCGAGATGGAAGCCAGTCGCAGTGGGTAATGTGTGTTGCTGAGCTCTAGAACTTCAGTCGCGTAGCTTATTCATGTCTAGATCGGCTTGCACGAGGCAAAATGGCGACGGGGTTGTCCACTGAGCAAATGGCGCCTCCGTGCCCTCGCCAGTACTGCTAGTGGTGTGACCCAAGATGTGGCGCAGGGATCAGGCCAGCGAATTCGTCAATACTCCACACCAATATTGCTGACTGGAGTCCCAAAGTCTTTATCTTGGCCTTTAATATGGACCGCAGCAATCAGGCTCCGGCGCAGTGCGCGCGTGTCTGGCTCCACAAATTGCAGCGCTCAGAGTGTAACCTCCGTATGGACTATTCTGGCGTGTGGCTGCGGGGCTCAGAAAAGGTCATGCCCGGTTGTAGAGCCGTGCAGGCAGCGCGCCGTCTCAGGCGCGAGCGGCATTAGGGCCAAGTGTCAGGTTGTCCTCATCTGTTGCACTGTCGGTCCCCCCATGCCCCCCCCCCCCAGGACACTGCTCCACTGGCTCTCGCACCTCCAACTACGGTGGCAAGCGGGCCCTACCCCCATGCACGATGCGTGCTCCTAGTGGAGGGGCGCGAGGCCGGGAGCGCGGTCAAGTGAGTTCTGGATGAAGCCGGGGGGGGGGGGGGGGGGCAGACTCTCCGCCGAGGAGCGCTCACCCGCGACTCACTGCACCAGAGCCCGGGCTGCCTCCTCTGCGTCTGCGAGGTATCCGGGACTCTCATGCCGCCGCCCAATGAAGCCGTCAGGCCGTTAAGCCACAGGCTCCTCCCCGGTCTCACTCTGCGGGCCGTATCGTCGCAATCCGGGCTGTTTTCATGCCAGACTTCAGCTCCGCTTGCTCGGTGCGCTTTCCGCAAGTCAGCACTGCGCTTTTGGTGAAAGTAGCATTTCGCTTCCGTGGGGAAAATGTCGATATGCCGGTACTCCCTCAGGAGCTTCGCTACCAAGCGGCCATTTTAGGTACCGGCTTGGCCACGCCCCCGTGGAGCCTGAAGTTTCAGTGGGCTCAACACCAGGGGAACCTGTGGGAAACTGAGAAATCTGCACTTAAAAGTATCCATCAGAAAAACAAGTTACTTACTTTAGTAACTCTTTCCGGTGGATACTCTATATAACTACACATTTCTCACCACCATCCTGCCTTCCTGTTCCGTGGAATTTTCTTTTTCCGATCTAAAAAGTTCTCCAACTAGAGGCCGGCACACTGGTATTATTGTTGGGCTCCACATCCAATGGTACGCTAAGAGTCCAGAAACAAACTAACGCCGCAGCTCAAGGGTGGTGCTTATATGCAACTCTATTGTCACTTCGGGCACAGAATGAAGGCAACACAAATCCACTCAGTGCCACATGCCAGCGCATGAGAAATACTGTTGCAATCTTGCAGATCCTGTCCGGGGCCTGGGGATATTCTAAAGGTGAGGAATAGGCAATTAGTTAGAGTATCCTTCAGAAAGAGAGTTACTGGCGGTAAATACCCTGTTCTTGTAGTCTGAGGCAACCAGCATATGCCAACTGAAAGCTTAAGTTTGGCTGCAGCTACACCCCGGGAGTAGAGGAGATTTAACCCTATCCTAAATCTAACAAGCATTGGCATAGCCAATCGGTCTCGCTTTTGGACCTTATAAATGTTTAGCCATGCAACAGTTGATGTTGTTGCACCAAGGATATTGTGCTGCATAACTAAATACTTATAAGGTCCCAAAAGCGAGACCTATTGGCTATGCCAATGCTTGTTAAACTAGTTAACGCTGTCTCCGCATTGTTTGCACCTCGTTTGTACCAGTTAAAGACCCAAATATATAACAATTGTCAATAGAAAGGTGACTAGGCCTGTTTTTGCAAAGGGCCTTCCACCGTTCGGCAACATGTGTCGATGCATTTTCTTAAGTCATGTTTTAACTGTTTGATCTAGAATTCTTTTTGTTAAAATCAGCAGATTATGCTGCAGAGGGTGTAATATGTGGCAAATGCGGCAAATCTATAATTATGCGAAATTATCCGCACAATCCCATAATTCCACTGGCCATGCCTAAAATACGCCGGAAGTGAGTGAGGCTGGTGTCAGAAATGTAATCCGAGTCAGTGCATGTGTAGGGAGATAGTTACGCATGGGACATATGTTGGCGACTGCCCATGCCATGTGATGTGGGCGAAAGAGCAGCTTTGTGGGTACCTTCGCCCGTTACAGCAGGAGGCTGGGCAGAGCAGGGTGTGATGCCCTCCCACTGTGGGGTGCCTTTCCTGACCGAGGCGGGGGCTGTGGCATCCCTTTCTTGTTCCCTGCCACTCCCTATCAGCAAAGGCTAGTGCTGCTCTGCACCAGGGTACGGGGGGCGGACGGAGGGGGGGGGGGGTGGCGGGAGGGTTGAAATCTTATTGTGAGACCAGCCTCGCTCCAACAGCATCGGTGTAAACACCCAACCAGAACACAGTATTCGCAAAGCACCATCGTAAGCTGAATCCGACCGTGGTTGGCGCTATGGAACCTTTCGGAAAGTCCATCGCAGACTGTTGAAAGCGCTGCGAGGCCGTACAAATAGAAGAAAGAGCACTATACAGGAAGTCATTGTAATATTTGGTAATATTTTATGGGTCACATTCTGCTGGCTCAGGTCCGGCGCTTCCCCAAGATGAGTTTAGGAAATAAGCAGAAGCCTTAGGACACCACCCCTGTGTGGCGGGTCGGTAGGGGGGCATTCACATTACAAGAAAAGGCCTGATGAAATGGCTTTTATTTGAGTGGGCTTTGCTATTTTCCATGAACAGCCCACAATTCTTACACCGTTTTCTTACGATGCTAATGTTGCACCTTCTAGTTTAGTTGGTGGTGCTGGTAAAAAAGAAAAAAAGGTGGTTATGTCTTCAAGGAGCCCATTTTGGGGCAGCCTGCTGCTGCAATAGCATGTGTATGTATGAATGCAGGGCCTGAAGGAAATATGTATCGAAATTTAAGTGTAAGGTGGCGGGGGGAGGGGGCGAGAGCAGGTGAAAGGTGAGTAGAGGGAAGTAACTTCCATTGGTAACGTTTACAGTTTTTAGTCCTGTGGTGCAAGCCACCAATTAGAAAGCACCAATGCTTTCAGTGAAAGGAGGAACATGTAAAAAGTGTTCTTGTCAACATCATACACGCCAGATGCTTGCTTGGCACGACTAATTAACCATCTCACAAGGAATGGAGTCTGGCTGCAGTGTAACGAGGGTGAAGATATCTGGCCATCTGGCACAGGACTTCCAATGTGTGAATAGGTGCATTATGAGACTCACAGTCTGTTTACAAACCTGATGTCAATGACTTGTGAAACGAGCATTGTTGTGCGGCCGTAAAAGTAATGCCGCGCGGCCGTGAAAGCGAAAGTGATCGCGGTGAGAGCGAAAGTGATCGCGATCGTGCGCTCTGTGCAAAGCACGCGAGGGATGCGTGCGCAGCAGTTATTGGAGAGGTGGAGCGTGTGACCACAAGCTGGTGGCCGCTTTGGTAGCACTTCGAAAAGCCGCTTACTAAATGTCTCGCCAGTGCAGCGCATGCGCTGGCTCAGCCGAGACCTAAAAATGGCTGCTCACATACTTATGTTGGGTAGTTGTGAAACATATTTTGAAACATATTGCAAATTCTAATCTCCATTCCCAACTGTTCAAAGCTAGGGCTACTGATCATTTTATCTCAAGGTATTTTTCCCTTATTTAAGAGGTGTTAAAAGTGCTGCATTTAACTTTTGGATACAATACAGGCCTGAGGGAATTTTAAAATAGTGGTGAAGATATCATTCTTCAGTGATATTTGCTTTCTCTTTCCTTGAGCCAATTGCATTCACTATAATTAAGTTGAGGTTAAGGATTAAAAGTTCTGCCCCATAGAGTTCCTGCTTTGGCACTTTTAAAAGCTTTTAAAAATGACTTTAAGAAAATACCACCAATATCTCTATTTAATTTCCTGAGGCCATTTATGTATACCATAGTCTGCATTGTAAATTGATCCTGATAGAGAGGCCAACGTAAACTTTAATGAAATGTAAGGCACAGGTATTTTTACAAGTCCACCTCAAGCATCCTAGAGGAACCCAAGCACCAGGCAAAGGGCTGGTGTTTGTTCTCAAAGTCTAAACCTTCACACTTATTTACTACATATAAAGAAAACTAAGGCACAATACTCATGTGAAGATGCAAATTTCCTCTGTAAGCCTATTGGGGTTTTGTCCAGAACTACAAGATCATCAGTATACCAAAGGCAGGGAACATGTACACCATCAATGTTTGTGGCGAAGGAGAGCATGCTGCCTAATAAGGATAGGAGATTGACTAGGTAAATGGCAAGCAAGGTGCAGACCAAGACACAAACTTATTTTAGTAATTTTTTATTAGCTAATCTTTGAGTCAGCGAAACATTTGTCAACCTAAGCCTGCGCCCGGGTTGAGGAATGTAAGGCTTTTAGAATTTTGTGAAGGCTGAGGGTCCATCTTCAAACCTTTTAGTGTGTGCTAAAAAGTTTCTGTCAACTAAATCATATTTAGCCAGGACATCAACAAAACAACAAAGATTACCCAACTTGCGGGCTAAAACCCAATGGGCCATGCAGGGATCAAGAGTCAAATCCTTCTCTAAAGCCTACCTGTCCAATGGGGGATCAGTTTCTTACTCCAGTATTGGAACTTTCATAGATTCACATAGCTTGTATCATTCCCCGTCGTCGGAATGGGAGTCTCGGTAAATAGAAAAATAACATAGCAGTATATACAAAAGAGAAGCAAAGGCCTAGTCCGCATCTCATTTTGTAGCATATCCACCTCTTTTTGTAAAAGAGACCAAACTAAAGCAACAACCAATCAGATTAGCCTCACCCCCATAGAACCTCACTGAGAGAGTCTCAGAGCCTCAGATTTTCTACCGCACGTTGTGCTAAGGGAGTCTCCACTGAGCTCTGCTCAGATTTCTCTGCAACTTCTGGATTTTTCATCTTTCACTGCTATTTCTCTTCAGAATGTCAGACGAGGAGAAAAAAGCTTAATTTAAAGCTTGTGCCACTTGTTCAAAGAAAAGGCTGTGTGTGAAAGACAAGCATAAAGATTGCATTTATTGCTTGTACCCTGACCACAAGGCCACGGACTGTAAGATCTGCCGGACCTTTTCATCAAAGACCCTTAGAGACCACGAGGGACGTTTCCTAACCTGGCTACAAATGCTAAAGTCACGAAAAGAGACTGTATCCAGTGACAGCGATGAGACCTCCTCTGCAACATCTTTGAGGAGATCCCAAAAGAGGGGTAGGTCTTCTCCTTCAACTGACTCCCCTGCTAAGGCCTTGCAGAAGACCTCTGATAGGTCTGACAGGCGCAGTCCCTTAAAATCTCCTCACCGAGGTGCAAAGGAGAGGGAAGAACTGGTTTCTGAGGTACTTTCTTCTCGAAAGACAAGCCAGGGGCCTTCTATTTCCCCTCCACCATCTGGGAAACAAAAGCTGTTAAAAAACCCAGCTTCAGTACCTTCAGAGGGGAAAACTGAGAAGAAAATCCGTCCGTCGACGACGACAGCTTCAGGTACGTCGACGACTACATCAAAGATTCACCTGACGTTGGTTCCAGCTCCGACGACGACTTCGTCGACAGCAACAAGTGATGCCAGTTTCAATGTCGAAGACGATGATGACTACATCAACGAGGATGACGTCGACGATGGTGTCGACGACGAAAATGACGACGACGATGTCGATGTTGTCCTCTACAGTAATATTGACGACGAGCTTGTCGGCGGTTCCGTCGACGATCATTCCATCGTCGTCGACTGTCCAAATTTCATCTGCGATCCCTCTGACGACTACCTCGTCGACGATTAAAAAAGTGGAAATTTCAATTAAAAGAAAGATTACGCCAGAGAATACATCTCCTCGGAGGGTGACACCATTACCTCCGGCACTCCTTTTAGAAGAAGAGGAATTCTCAGATGAGGAGTATGGTCCTTATGGGGATGCATATAGTCCGTCCCAGTTAAGGGTAAAATACCAGGACTCCGACTCGGAGGAATATGTTATGGACCTGCAACAATACATGCCGCAAACAAGACCACCGGAGTAGTTGCAGCAGGGCATGATAGCCATGCCGTCTTCGCTCATTACTGATCTGCAGCTCATGTTGTTGGATTATAAAAGGAGGTTTCCATCACATCCCTCTCACCAACAATCTGGGCAGGTTCCATCACTGCCACCTCCGACTATGGTAGTTCCTCAGCTTCCTCAACCTTCGGAACAGGAGCCATCGGAACGTCATCAGAATGTCGTCACGGGGCATGACGATTCATCAGACGATGACTAAAGTGTAGGATAAGCCCCAGATCCAAATAGGGAGTGGGACGACTACGTCATTCCGGATCCCGCTTCACCGTCGCCGGATCCTGTGGATTCTCCTCCAGCGGACATTGGACGTTTCCATAACCTCATGGAGAGGGCTTCCAAACGGTTTGACCTTCCCATACTTTCTGAACAATCGGAATGCTTTCTTTATGATTTTAAAGAACCCTTTAAGAAGTCCGTCCGTTCTATCCCGATTGTGTAACATGTATGGAGTGAGGGGATTAAGGTGATGCAGTTTCCAGCTACCGTCATCCCTGTTCTTCTGAGGCTGGAGAAGAAATATAAGGCTCCTGCTGATGGTCCCGCTTGTCTGGTTGGCCAACCAAAGCCGGATTCTGTCATATCTCAAGCGGCCCAAAGAAAGTCGAAGAATCCGTCGGCGCCCCTTACCACACCACCGGATAAGGAGGGTAGGCAACAGGACAATGTGGGAAAAAGATTCTCTTCAATGTCCAGCCTTCTTGTCAGGGCAGCAAACGCTTTAGCAATTCGGGGATGATATGATCGCCAAATGTGATGCGATTTATCTCCATACATTGGCCAGCTACCAGATGAATCTAAGGCTGACGCAAAGAAGATCCTGGAGGAAGGAGAGCGTTCTTCTTCAGAGATCATAGATTGCGCTATGGACATTGCTACCACTGCTTTTCGCGCTTTGGCTGGTGCTGCAATCCTTAGACGGCAAGGTTGGCTTCAGGCCACCTGGTTTCACCCGGAGGTTTAAAATAAAATCCTAGACCTACCGTTTGATGGAGAAATGCTTTTTGGCAAGCATGTGGACGATGCACTGCAGGAAATAAAAAAGGATACAGATACGGCAAGGTCCCTTGGGACCTTGCATTACCGCAAAGTACCTTTCCTTGGTGCTAGAGGGAGAGGTTTTTCTTCGCACAAAGTTGGTTATCAACAGCAGCGTTATTCCTCCTATTCACAACAAGCGCAATCTTACAGACCCCAGCATTCTCAGCGCCAGGGCCAATCGTCGTCTTTCTCTCGCCAACCTTCAAGAGGATGACGGGGACGTCAGGGAAGAGATTCTTCTAAACGTCAATAGCGGCGTTCAGGCTCTGTCCACTGTTCCTTCGCCCCCTGTAACACCAGTGGGGGGCAGGATATCACAATGCCTCCACAACTGGGAGATCATCGGATCGGTGGGTCCTCAATATCATCCAGTTTGGCCACACGCTGGAGTTTCAACACCTTTCACCATCCAGAGCCCCTCGCGACACCGAATCCAAACATCTACACCTTCTACGTCTACAAGCTCACCAACTGCTTCTCAAAGGAGCAATAGAACCGGTGCCTCTGTCCCAACAAGGCGAAGGATTCTATTCCCGGTTCTTCCTCATTCGAAAGACAGTAGAAAAGTGGCGTCCAATTTTAGACCTGAGGGAGCTCAACACCTATCTCATAAAGTTATCGTTTCGGATGGTATCCCTACAGGACATTTTGAAGCTTCTTAACCCAGGCGATTACATGGCCACTCTGGATCTCGAGGACACATACCTCCATGTTCCGATCCACCCAGCCCACAGGAGGTTTCTACGCTCTACAGTAGCCAAGAGCCACTTTCAATTCAAAGTCCTGCCGTTCGGACTCAGATCCGCGCAGCGGATATTCACGAAGGTATTGGCATCAGTTGCAGCGTTTCTCAGAAAAGAATCGCTACAAGTTTTCCCTTACCTGGACGACTGGTTGGTGAAAACACCATTGTCTCAGGTAACTATGAAGGCAGTCGAAAGTTGCATTCAACTTTTCCAACATCTGGGACTTCAGCTGAACAGAGACAAATCAGTCCTCTATTCTTCCAGGTCGGCCAAGTTTCTGGGGGCCATTCTGGACACGACTTCTTGCAAGGCTTTTCCATCAGAGGAAAGGCAGGACAGATTAATTTCCTCCGCCCGTCGTTTGCAAACAAGACGGTCTCTGTCGGTTCGCCTATACAAATCTCTTCTAGGATAGATCTCATCTTGCATTCCATTAATTCCGCATTGCAGACTTCGTATGCATCCACTCCAAGAGCAGCTAGACATGCAGTGGCGCCAAGCAGAGGGATCGGTCTACGGCAAGATAACCTTCACTACTCTTATGAAAGAGACGGTCAGATGGTGGATGATCATAGACAATATCTCGAGGGGTCTCACTTTCACAGTTGCTCCAGCTCCTTTAATACTTACAACAGACGCTTCTCTAGAAGGCTGGGGAGCCATCTTGCAAGACCTTCAAGTGAGTGGCCACTGAACACCCGAACAACGCATTCTCCACATCAACCTTCTGGAGCTCAAGGCAATTTGGTTAGCATTACTGGCTTTCCTTCCATGAATACGGAATTCAACTGCCCTAGTCCGTACAGACAACACAACGGCTATGCACTATGTGAACAAACAGGGTGGAACTCGATCTCAGCTGCTCTCCAAAGAGGCCCAAGTGATTTGGGAGTTGGCGATTCATCCCCATATAGCTTTTTCAGCAGAACATCTTCCGGGTACCTTCAACACGACAGCAGATTCGTTGAGCCGTCTGAAGTCGGTCTGTCACGAGTGGGAGTTGGATCAAAGCACTCTCGAGAAGGTTTTCAATCGTTGGGGTACTCCGTCCATAGACCTGTTCGCCACTCCAGAGAACAAAAAATGCCGTTTTTACGCAAGCAGGGAACGCCATCAAGGGTCGTTGGGGAATGCGCTTTCGATAGCCTGGTCAGGCGCATTTGTCTACGCCTTTCCGCCAATTCCCCTAATTCCAAGATTGCTCAGGAAGATCAAAGCGGAACCATGCACAATGATCCTGGTAGCACTAGCGAGGCCCCGCCAGTTTTGATTCACGGAGCTCCTCCTGCTCTCTCAGGATCATCCAATTAATCTGTGGCCAATTCCCTCTCTATTGACGATGTCCCAGGGCCAAGTGGTGCATCCAGATCCGATCTCACTTCAGTTGACTGCGTGGCTCCTGAACACCGAGAATTTCAGAACTTAGATATTCCTCGGGAATGTAAGGAAGTGCTAGCTCAGGCCCGTGCACCGAGTACGAATAAAACTTATCGTTCCAAATGGAAACGTTTCTGCGTGTAGTGCCGCCGAGAGAACATCCATCCTTTTTCTTCTGCTCCTCATCAAATCTTACCTTACATTTTGTCTCCGGCCAAGTCAGGTCTTGCTCATTCTTCTATCAAAGTGCACCTGGCTGCGATCTCTAGATTCAGACGGACGGCTTCTGGTCCTTCTCTCTGGTTGGCAAGAATTGTCAAACAATTTTTAAAAGGACTATTTAGAGTTTTCCCTCCGGTCAGACCTCCGCCTCCCATGTGGCAACTCAATTTGGTTCTTTCTCAACTCATGAGATCTCCTTTTGAGCCTATTCATAGAGCAGATCTTAAATTCCTTTCATGGAAAATGGCCCTCCTTCTCGCTTTAACATCTGCCAGGAGTGTTGAGGAACTTCAAGCTCTCACTATAAAGGATCCATTTTTACAGTTTAAAAAGGACACTCTTATTCTGAGAACAAATCCGAAATTCATTCCCAAAGTTCCTTCGGATTTTCATTTGAATGAGCCGGTCATTCTAAAATCTTTTTTTCCTCGACCTACGACTCCAGCGGAATGATCTCTTCATTCCTTGGATGTCCAAAGATGTTTAAAATTCTATCTCCAACGCACCAAGGATTTCAGAAAATCTACACAGCTTTTTGTCGCTTTTAGTGCACCTCGCAAAGGACTTCCCCTTTCAAAGCAAGGAGTTGCACGTTGGATTGCCAGTGCGATCCATTACTGCCATCAGGCGGCTGGTAAGCCCCTAGAAGGGCGGGTGCGGGCGCACTCCACAAGATCAGTTTCATCGTCTGCTGCTCTTTTCGCTGGGGTGCCGATCAAGGACATTTGCAGGGCGGCTACATGGAGCAGTGTCCATACATTCACGAAGCATTACTGCTTGGACTCTTCCACGCAGAGCGAGACAGCAGTGCGACAAGCAGTCCTCCGGAATCTCTTCCAGTGAGCGGTGAACTTTCCCTTCTAACCCTCCTTCCTGGTATTGCTATTGCACATTTTGTATCATATGATGTTTTCTGACTAATATTTTGCATATCTGTTTATTGTTTGTGACTATACATACAGGGTTATGCTAATATTTATTTCATAAAATGTGCATTGTTGCTAACTGCTAACTACTCTGATACAAGCTATGGGAATCTCTGAAAGTTCCAATACTGGAGTAAGAAATCAAGTTACTTACCTGTAACTTTGGTTCTCCAGTATTGGTAACTTTCATAGATTCCCATGCGCCCACCCACCTCCCCTGGGAGAGCTCAGCCTTCAGCAAAGTTGGTTACTCTGTTACACAACGGCTACGAAAATCTGAGGCTCTGAGACTCTCAGTGAGGTTCTATGGGGTGAGGCTAATCTGATTGGTTGTTGCTTTAGTTTGGTCTCTTTTACAAAAAGAGGTGGATATGCTACAAAATGAGATGAGGTCTAGACATTTCTTTCTCTTTTGTATATACTGCTATGTTATTTTTCTATTTACCGAGACTCCCATTCCGACTACGGAGAATGATACAAGCTATGGGAATCTATGAAAGTTACCAATACTGGAGAACCAAAGTTACAGGTAAGTAACTTGTTTTTGTTTTAGAGCTCCAGTTATTTATTGACTTTTGGACGATCTTAGCGTATACTTTGACCCAGATATTGATCGTGCTGATTAATCTATGATTTTTAGGCTGGAATGGTTCATCCTTTTTAAGGGAGAGTATGTAGCGTGACGGCCAGAGCTGCCGACTTTGGAGCTGGGGAACCAGGTTTGAGTCTGCCGGCTCAGCATCCTGTGTTTCTGGGCAAATCATGTAATCTCCACGTGCCTAACCACCAAAAACAAAGTGTCCTTGTGTAATGTTAATAGTGCTCATGTAAAACACTCCAGTACCTTCGGGTCGAGTTTGTGTTATATAAAGCTGTAAAAACAAAAAACGAAAAAAGGATATGTTTGACTACATACCCTTTTCATGATTCTGTGAAGATTGCTGATTTGGTCAACTCTTGAACTAGAACGAGATCTTTGGGTCTCCAATTCTAAATTTGATTTTAATTATTACGGCCGGAACATATCGGAGCCTGCAGCTCTTGGTAAACTTGAGCAATTAACAGTCGTTTTGGGAGTAAACAGAAAATAAGCTAACAAAGGAATCATCTAAAATATAAACTTGTGATTTTTGGGGGAATACCTATACATCCATGGATTCCACCTGATTATGTTGCCCACGTTCCTTTAGAAATTGCGTTTAACAGTGCAATTTGTTAGAGGAGCTTTTTCTCTGCAAAATAACAACATTTCTTGGGATCAAGTAAAAAGGTCTATCCATTAATCAGGTTCCACCTTTTTCTTATAATAAGCGCAGCTTTTCCTAATTACATTTTCTTTATAGTGATTAACGGTAGTGTGTTTTTGGAATATATCTTGAGGCAATAGATATAATATATGTAAGTGTTAATCTTTCATTACAGTTGGGAGCAAAAATTGCATTTATGTAAGAAAAACATATATCCTTAATCTGAATAACATTTAAAAAATGTTTAAATTGTTCAGCAACTAAAAGTGTTCACTTAGATTTTTTTCATACGGACAAAGCACCTTATATTTCTTGTTTTCAGCGCTTATTGGATCCTCTCCCAGTGTCCTACACCACGCCACTGAAAACCCAAATGTAAAATGACATTTTTAGAAGCATTAGTGACCATAGTTATTTCTAGGTATATGTATTTTTTTTATTTTGAAATCCTAGTGTTTACCTCTAATTTAGTCATTATGTACGTACCAGTGCCATTCAAAATGATACATATATCTGCAATCTAAATTGTCTCCTTATTCATTCTCGCTGAAATCTTACACATCTTTTGGCATCCTTCACCTCACGAACAGTGGCTTCTGGAATACTTTCATAAATCAGCCTATCCCCTAAGTTGTGAATTATCATGACGTACTTACAGATTAGTGTTCATTTTTCTCTTACAGTCACATGTTGATTAATTTACACCATTATTTTCATGCAGTTCTTAATTTGGAAACCAAGATTTATTTTTTATCATCAGATTTTGACCAACCGATAGAAAGAAAGGGAGAAATAAGGGGGGAAGACAAATAGGAAAACCGTTACTCAGAAAGAATGCAGGGACTCAAGAAAAGTATGCATCCATGAGATAAAGGTGGTGGAAGAAAAAGGGCACAAATCAATTGAATCCAGACAGACGTAATATTTGTTAAGCTTTTCATTCAGCAACTCTTGTGAGGGGCTTCTAAGAAAACCTTAGGGCCCCTACCCCAATTTCTTTAAAAATTACAAGCTTTTTCCATTGTATTAAAGCCTTTCCTACCTCTGAAAGAAACGCACCAGGTCAGACATGCTGGTAGTAGCCAATTTGACAGCAGAACAGATCAAGGAACCATCCCAATTAATAAAACAGGCTCACACCTCATGAACTGGTTGCACAAATGGAGAAGGGAATTAATGTATCAAATTTGACTCCAAAAGGAAATGTGTTGTATGTTAGGTCGATTTAATGGAAACCTGAAATTGTTTGCTTTCTTTCTAGCAGCAGATGTCTGGTGAAGAGGAAGTCGAAAATTCCGATAAGGAGGAACTTGAAGGAGATGGAGATTTTGCTAGTGATTGTCCTTCTGTCAGAGCTCCAATGACCTCCTTGAAAAGCCACCAAGGAGTCGTGATAGCTGCTGATTGGCTAGTAGGGGGCAAGCAGGCTGTCACTGCATCGTGGGATAGAACTGCAAATCTCTATGATGTGGAGACATCGGAGCTCGTTCATTCTCTAACTGGTATGTGCTCTCTCAAGACGGGGCAAATCTCCTACTCTTCCGAACCTGTATGAGTAAAGTTATATAGTTGGATACAACTGCTTTCTTCCTCCCATTTTCAGGCTTATGTCCACATTCATAAATGTTCACTTCTCACCACCTGTCTAGAAATCGGATTAGTTGTTCTGTTATGTTAAAGTGAGGGCCCAAAGAAAATGAAAGCCAGAAAATTATTGGTATTAGTACAGGACTCCTTTTGAAGCAAGAAATAATGCCACCTTATTAATATTGTTAGCGTTTTGACGCCAGGCAAAATCTTCTTGCTGTGTTTACGATATGGTACTTCTAATTTTGTGAGTACCAAATTAAAATAGTGATTGTTTTGCATGGATTAGGGTTTTGAATATGTAAACTATAAAATGTGTTGCATTAATTTAACTAACTAATTTTCTGGTTTTATACACAACATAAAGCAGCAGTGTATCACTGGCAGAGTAACGATGAATGCCAAATCCTTTCGGTAATAACCATCCCAGAGCCACGGCCTCCTGGTCACAAAGCAGAATATAACATTTCCTAGCTTTCGAAACGGAAAGCCTCAATTCTACTAAGGACATGGAGGGCGAGCGTTGTGCTTTTCTTTCTTCCTTCACTTTATTACACATAAACCATATACAGCAGCCATCTTAACATTAATCAAATTACCTTTCTCAGAAGCACCCGAGAAACAAATCAAGTCCTCTAATCATGTTTCAGGAGCCACCACATAATTCTATGCCACTTTCTATGCTCCCTATTTCTAATGCGACTCATGGACATTGTGAATTCTTTTTCATACCTTTATGCCATTGCATGCAGTTAAAGATCGCAGTGTCTGACAAAAGTTGACCAAAAGAACTCCTCAGGACAAGGAAGGCATCTGGCTTCAAGGACGCTTCAAAATATGAAGGCTGAAGAGGTGAAAAAGATGGGAAAATGACTGAAAGAGACAACATCTCAGGCATCTACGGCAGGGAAATCATGCTCTCATAAGGACTTCCCAAGAAGGAGATCCTCAGAGAAAAGGCATGGTGAACATGCTCACCACCTGCGCCATCACTTTTGACGTCTGTCGAAATCGCTGTCAAGTCTATCGCCATCGTGAGCCTTAACCCCTAAATATTTGCCATCTTACTTTGGTTCTACACCTTCCCACCACATGCATGTGTACAAGGATCATCAGCCTAGATAGATCACTTCACTGACGTCTAAGACAATGGCATTTGAGTCAAGAAGAATGGCTCCTGAATTCAAACAGAACAGTCATCTAGGTTTTAATAGAAAGAAAACTCCAGTCTAGACAGTGCTAAACCTTGAAGTGGAATGATTATGTGCATTTTACATTAAGCAATACGTCCAGTAAATATTGCAACACAAATATCAATCAATAAATATCACATACTTTAAGTAAAGTGACAAAATAATACAATAAAATAAAGTTGAAACATTAGGCACCCAAGGTACGGACAATAAGCAAGTGTTCACAGATATTATGTGATTGTGAATGCAGTTCCACTAGAAAACAACACAGAACACAAGAGCGATTGGAATGCGTCAGCCAAAACACGCTAGCCCGTAATTAAGAATTTTGCAGTAGGTTACCGAATGTAAGAAGCAGAAACCCCAGCATGCCAGGCAATGCAACAGGAGCAACATATATATACAATGAAATACAATTCTAATACTGAGAAAATGGTATCAGAGTGCTTTAGATACAATTAATTCCATACAATATAGAGTGCTTTATAACATTTAATAAGAGAAAAACATGATTGTAAATTAGGGATAGTATGGATTCTTCTTTAGAGACAGATGGGTGGAGAGTTGATTGTGTTTTGAGACATCAGAATTTTAAGAACTCATAAATATACAGGAAACGATATATCTATGAACTTGCACATTAGGAGATAGATCTAAACATTGTAATAACTCGGGAAAGTTTGCGTTGTAGGAATTTTAGATCTGGGTGGTAGAACTATTACTGAGTTAATGGAGTTGAGGTGGCAATAGTTGTGAGTAACTTTGGAACAGCATGTTTTTCAGTTTCTTTTTGATTGATTCATAGAAAAAGTAGCTCTGTTGTGAAGATAAGGCATATTCTGGTGTTTCCTGAAAAATATTTTTTCAGTGTTTATCTGAGATCCGTAGATTCTGATTGTGATAATTTTAGTTGCTCCCCTATAGTACCTTATAAGTGAAACCAGGCAAGTTGGACTGTGTAACTCGCTTCAGTGGGAAGCCACTTCTGGGAGATAAGAATGGGCGATATGTGGTTGAAACTCATGACACATTAATTGTGCTTTAAGTTGCATTGTGAATTTGGTATTTACTGCCAGTAGGATTTTTGCCATAGTCTTAACCTCGACAGAACGAAGGCCTAAACTACTTGTTTGATGCCAGATGCCAAGATTAATTGCTTGGCTTCTCTTAGAAATTTGAGTCGGAATTTGTCTCTCTTGGCAAGAAAATTGATGCCTTATTGTAGATTTAGGTGTTTATATGGGGTAAAGGCCAGAGAGTTCTCAGAGTCTGTGATGTTGTGCTTCCTGTCGAGTAATGTTCTCTATTTGAGACTGTTTTTGAAAGGTATCCGGCAGTTGAGCATGGTGATCAACAGGAATGGTATTTTAGTGGATACATCTTTAGATGTTGTTTCGTCATTCATGAATGTGCCTAATGTAGGATTTTAGATCAGTTCAACATCCTCTGAAGTAGAAATTAAAGAAAGTTACTTAATCTGCGTTGACGTGGTAGACAATGGGGGCTACTTGAGAAAGGAAGCAAGTGATTCAACCTATAAGTTGAATATTCTTGGGTTAGAATATAGAGCCTTGGACTACACCTTGTTATAGTTTTGCTGTGCTGCAAATTTGTAGCTACTTTGACACATTGACCAAGGTTCTCCAGAAATGATGCAAGCCTCCTAAGGACTGCGCCATTTAACTCCACTCTTTTCTTAACTATTTTCAGGACTGTGGAGTGATTCACTGTGTCAAATGCCGTTGAGAAGCCCTGGAGGATGAATAGGCGTGAATTGCTGATATTCAGGATTTTGGATGTGTCACTGCTTATCTTCATGGTTGCCATTTCAGTGCAGTGTCCTGCTCTAAAGTTGGATTGTTGTTCATCTAGTAGACCATCTTCATCTAGGTAGAGTTTAAGTTGAGTTTCTGTTTAGCTTTCTAGTACTCTAGCAAAGGATGCTAAATTAGAAATTTGGCAGAAGTTGTTTAACGTGGTGTAACCTGTCCAATTTTCAGGCAGTCAGGGACTGAACCATTCACCAAGGAGGTATTAATTAGGTTACGCTAGTGGGACAAACTGACAGACTTACTTTAGTTGAGAGGATGGGATCAATGAAGAGAAGTGAGATGAGTGTCATCTTGGTGAAGACCTTGTTCAGGTCATCTTCTGTAACAACTCTGTAAGTGGGTCAGGAGAGTTTTGATTTTGGTATTAAGTTTCACTAATTCAAATCCCATGATGAGAGGGCTAGAGATACCTCAATCTTTTCAACTGTGTTACAGAAAAAGGAGGGGAATTCCTCACATTATTCTTTGGAGGAGTCTGAAATAACTTTTAGAGTCCATATTGTGTATTTCTTTACAATTTCAAATTGAGCCACTAATTTTGTGAGAGAGTTCTGCTTTTATGAATGCTTATTTGGCTTTTGAAATGTGTTTCTGTACTTATTTTTTTCCAGCCAGGATAGTGTTGAGTTTAGTGTGGTGTTTTGGTGCCAGTTCTGTTCCATGGCTCTCATGGTTTTCCTTTCCTCATTGAGTTCCTTGAAAAACCATTGGGTAGATTTTCTTATTTACTTTTTGTCTCTTTAAGGGTTTTGGGCCTATTTTGTCCATAATCTGTGTAATGGTTCTTTGGCAGCCTTCCTCTGTTCTGTGAAGGATTGAGGGAGCCTTCTGTTGCTCTATGACTGCTTCTCTGGACTTTATGGACTAGTTGAAGGTTCCCACACATGATGGGTCAGTTTTGGCCAAAGCGCTTGAGTAGTACATCAGCCTTAGTCACAGCCTTGAAAAACAACAAACAGCATGCAAATAAATGCTAAGTAAGCGTCAATGCAGTCAGAGTTTGTTCCTGAGTTAGTGATTGTTATGTAATGATCGCAGTAATACGCGTTACCTACAAAAGAGCTCCATTTGCCTGGCTTCACTGAACTTAAAGTATGGGAGGGTCATTAGGCCACTGCTGCGGCCTATAAACTTTTCAGTGCCACCACCAGCTAACTGCTGTGCTGAGGTGTGGAGCAAAGCTATCCTTTTGGAACTCTTGAGTGGGGAGATGAAATGAGATTCTCCCAACTCTTTGGGTTCACCAAGGAATTCCAAAGGCAAACTAAATTGTATCTGATATAGACTTCTAGCTGCAGATTTGCCTATGAATTTCTCAGACGCAGACTGGATCCCGAAGATCTTGCATGAGCAAAACCCCTGCGCGCCAATAGGTGGTGTCGATCACCTCCATGTTCGGTATTGTTCGTGCCAGAAGTGACTTTGTCATACCTACATAGACGTCGCCCAGGTGCGCTGACGTTGGTTCTTTTCTTTCTGCATCAGCCAACGCTGATCCGGAAAAGAGCTCCCCTCAGTCACTGTTTGACTGGATTTTTTTGACGCTTTGGCAAGTGTTTTTGAGGATTTTCCCCCCTTGTGTGTTATGAAATGTCATCTAGGAAGAGCGTGATCACAACCCGAAGTTGTGCTCAGATTGCTGCGGCTTGAATCTGAAAGCTTTTGGGGAGCGGTCCCTAAAGCTCATGGCGACCTGGAGTGCAACTCCACGTTAATCGATTTCCCTGTTGAGAGGAAGGTCCAAGGTTGTTGTCCCATCCCAAGTCCTCGGGACAGTTGGATAGGTTGAGGCATAAGAAGAAGTCGAAGAGTTCTTCGACTTCTCCTCGTCTGTCGGCTAACGAGACGAGGGAGCATCGACATTCATGCGCCTCATATTTGGGCGGCCTGACTACTCCTGCGTGCCTTCGGGCCATGGGGTCAGACGGAATGCCATCTGGTTCCGTGCTGGCGGCTCCGGCTCCAGTGGACACACATGGGTTCATTGTTGGATCTGGACTGGCATGGGTCGTACCAACTTGACCTTCGTCATTACAGATCCCAATGCTAACGTCGCCGACAGGACCCTTGCTGCCTAGATTGGAGCCTGAGCCCTATTTCCTTGGACTAGGACTCCGGAAAGAATGGGAGGGGTCTCTGGACTTTCGATAATACCAGCCATATGAGGACGGCACTAGCATGGACTGGTGTGAGGAGCTGGGTGAAACCAGTGAACTTGATACCTTTCCAGGTACTGGTATGCTTTCTCCCCCCACTATGGCTACAGAGGAGGGAGCTTCATATGCAATGGTGGTGCAGAGGGCAGCTACGATACTTGATCTTAAGTTGCCCTCAGTAGCAGCCAAGACAAATATCTTGACAGATTTGCTGCAGCCGGGAGTCTCCACATAGTAATCGTTAATTTTGTTCAATGACGCCCTCACTAACGTCGTTTTGGGGACCTGGTCCAAACCCAAAACAGGATTTCCTGTGAATAGGACGTTTGCCCACCGCCCTGCTCCTAGAGACCCAAATTTCCATGCCCAATACCTCACCCAGAGAGCTTGGTGGGCCAGGCCTCAATGCCTCACAATACATTTCCTACCACTTCCCTTGATAGGGAATCCAAGAGGCAGGATTCTTAGGGGAAGAATTTTTTTTCTTCCACCAGCCTATCATTGCTGTCCGTGAACAGTGCATGCCTTTTGTGCTAATTCCATACTCTGTGAGACTCAGTTACGCAAGTGCTACCACATGTCCCGGAGGAGGCCCATCCATATACTCCCACACTGTTGCCTACAGAAGAGGTGCAGCAAAGTTCACAATACGATGCGGACTTGACATGATCGATTAAATGGGCACAGCGGTTTTGTCGGTGGGTGCCACGCCTGGTTGAGGACGACTGGCTTTTCGGGGGAATTTCCAGGCTTCCCTCATGGGCATGCCCTTTGATGGCACCTGTCTCTTCAGAGACGAGCTGGATTTGGCACATGAGCGCTTCAAGGACAGTCCGGCAATGGCCCCACATCACGCCAAATCTGACTTTCGTGGCTATGGAAGGTGCTTTCAGAAGTGCCAATTCGCTCCCATCCACAAAGCCACGCATGCTCCTCAGCCTGTGTGTGGACATGGGATGCAATACCCACAGATCTCGTGGGTCAGGTGGCCAGCGATCTTGTCACTCCGCCACCTCAACAGCTACAGCCTCAAAACCTTCCTAATCTGCCCCTTTATTACCATGGGCTTCCAGTTGGTGGCAGGATTCGCTATCACCTGCCCCACTGACAGTCCATAACATCGGACAGGTAGGTTTTGCAGATTGTCTGAAGGGGTTACACCCTCCCCTTCAAAACTACCCATCCTCAATGCTACCATCTCAAGCCCGACTGACGGAGGATTATCTGTTCATTCTCCTCGAGGAAGTCATGGCTCTCTTGGCCAAGGGAGCCTTAGAGAGGATTCCGGTGCCAAAAGTAGTCTGTGGTTGCTATTCCTGCTACTTTCTGGTTTCCAAACAGGACAAAAGCCGTCATCCTGTTTTATAACTGCGTGCCCTCAATTTGTTCCTCAAGGAGGAGAAATTCAAAATGCTCATGTTGGCTCAGGACTTGTCTGCCCTGGATCTAGGAGACTGGATGGTAGCATTAGACTTGCAGGACACCTATTTCCACCTTTCTGTCCTCCCTGCCTACTGGTGTTCCCTGCCATTTACGGTAGGCCACGAGCATTTTTAATTCACCGTGCTCCCCTTAGGCCTTATCAGCGCCCCTCGGGTGTGACCAATGTGAAGGCAGTAGTTGCAGTTCATCTGCGGAGATCAGGGGTGCCAGTCTTCCCCTATACAACGACTGGCTGTTGAAGGCAGGCTCCCCTCAGGCTGTCGTCTCCCACCTCCAGACTACAGCGAACCTCCTGCACTCTCTGAGGTTCACTATCAACATGCCAAAGTCACACCTGACTCCCTTTCAAATTCTCACTTTCGTCTGCGATGTTCTAGACACGGTGCACTTTCGGGCTTATCTTCCTAAGTCCAGGATATTCAGTCTATAATACTGATCTTTCAGCCTCTATCCTGGGTTTCAGTGAGACGGACTCTGAGGCTTCCGTGCCTCCTGCATCCTTCTTGTGACACATCCCGCTGGCATATGCAGGATCTGAAGTTTTAGTGTGCGCAGCATCAGGGTAATCTCTGCGGCATGGTCCAGATCTCGAAGGGACCTGCAAATTATCTGAAGTAGTGGCTGGTGGAAGCTGGATCTCTATATTATACCAAAAAGAGGTTTAGTGTGCCGAGTCCAGTGCATCCCCAGAGGCTTTACAGAGTCTAAAGTATATAATACTAATGCTCTCTTTTGAGATAGTGTGGGTGAGCAGTTAGGCTTATCAGAGGGAAGTGCTAAGTATTTGTTGAACACACAGTGGCAATAAATGAGACGCATTCAATGAATAAATCCAAGACCAATTTATAAAAATAATACTTGGTTATATTTATTTTGTAGAACCACAGACCTTCAACTTAGCTAGATAGGTTTTGCACTAGAAACAACTTTTCAATATCAAAAGTGGACACTTGTTGCAATTTTCAGACTTTGCATTTTTAACCTATGGGAGAAAGGAAGAAAACATTCAGCATTCAGATAGGTAACATTTACTTGCAATACTAGCCTTCAGGAGTTAAGATCAGTATTGGGCAAGGTTCAGTTCTGATGGATACATCTGCCGGTGGATTCCTCACCTTGTGAATATCCCCTGCGCCAGCATTCCACGGAACTTTTCTTTCCCAGCACCCCACGTCGACGTGGGCGACGTCATAATGCATCGGCTCCGCTCGCGACTCCATACAACGTCACCGGAGCCATAAGAAGCCCACGTCGGCGTGATGACGTCAGTTCCCTTTTTTCCGCGCCGTTGACGCGCAACAATTTTTTTCCAATGCTCTCTGGCTACTTTGTAGTTTGACCGTGTTACTGTTGAAAAATTGATAGGTCTTCGACGAGGAAGTCTGGCTTTAAGCCCTGTAGGGAGTGTGGAGGTCTGATGTCTATGACTGATCCGCATCAGGACTGCTTGTGGTGCCTTTCTTCGGACCACAATATGGAAGACTGTGCCTGCTGTAGGAGAATGAATCCTAAAGCACTGAAGGAGAGGAAGACTAAACTCTTTATGAAGAAGATCGGTGAGGAGAACAGAGGAAGAAAGGAGAAGTCGAGGCGGGAGTCGTCGGCTTCGAGGTCGTCGAAGTCGAAGAAGCATCATAAAAAGAGAAAGCATTCTTCTCGACGTCGGTCCTCGAAGAGCAGGAAATCGAGGTCGACTTCGTCCCGTTGGCGCCGAGGCAAGGACTTGTCTCCTTCGAGGTCTCCGAGAGGGTCTCCTTCGCCGAAGCGGGCTCCAGTGCATTCTTCGGCGCAGTCCCCGGCTCTGTTGAAGGCGTCTACTCCGGTTCGAGTGGAGTCGGAGGTCTCTATGGATGAGCAAGAACAGGAAGAGCCTGCTCCGGTGCCTGATGAATCTGCGGCTCCTGTGGAAGACACTGTGGAGCCGACGCCGGAGACTCCACAAAGGGATACAGGGTCTGTTCCTTATCCGCAATTCCCGGCTCCAGGTACCGATTCATCACATTTTCTGAATGCCATGTATGGTATATTTAATAGGGCGGCCTTCCCATCCGGAGCACCAACTGGTCCCGTGGGTCCAATGGCATATACGCTAGGGGTGCCGCAGCAGTATGCTCAGGCCCCCTTTTTGCCCTTTATGCCGATGGTGCCTTCGTGGCAGTTTCCGGCGCCGATTGGGGATCCGTCGAGGCTGCGGATGGATCATCCTGGTTCGGAGCCTTCTTCGACGCCATTGCCGACGCCGTCGGCGCCGCGTCCGGCGCCGCCGACTCCTGTGGCTCCGCCGACTCCGGTACCTCTGGCTCCACCGACGCTGCGTACGATGTGGACGACGCCGGCTCCCCGGATTCGATCAAGGAGGGAGGCCCAGAGGGTATTGGAGGAAGGAAGGTATAGAGCAGAGGTGGAAGAAGGTGAAGTCGACTCTTCTTCGGATGAGTTTGAGGGGATAGAAGAAGCAAGTGGTTTGGATACCACCCCAGAGTGGGAGCATACTTCTGCAAGATCTTCTCCTCCACAGGAATTGCCACCCTACCATGTGGTGATTAAGAAAGCCGCAGAATTGTTAGATCTGCAGCTGCCCTCTGTGGAGTACAAGTCTAACTTGCTTACGGAGGTGTTGCACTCTCCTACGTCAACTTCGGAGCCTTTGTTGCCTCTCAATGAGGCCATCTTGGAACCGGTGTTGGAGGTGTGGAGGAAACCTCTTTCTTCTCCGGCGGTTTCCAGACAGGTGGCAAGAAGGTACAGGGTTGCTCCTGGGGATCCTGTTTTTTTGTCTACACATCCATCTCCGGAGAGCCTGGTTGTGCAGGCTTCTTGTTCGAAACATGCTTCGGGTGCATTCCCTCAGTCTCCAGCAGATAGGGAGTCCAAGAAAGTTGATCAGGCGGCTAAAAAGTCCTTCTCTTCAGGAAGTATGGCACTGAAGTAATCTAATGCCACATGTCTGCTGGGGCGTTATGTACATGCTTTGATGGACTCTATTAAATCTTTAGCCCCTAAATTGCCTGAGGGTGATAAGGCGTCCTTCTTAGAGGTAGTTGCGGACACTCAGGCAGCTGCCAGGCAGGTGATCCAGTCAGGGCTGGATACGGCGGACTCGGTGGCAAGAATTATGGGGTCATCTATAGCCGCGAGGAGACAGGCGTGGCTCTGTTCCTCTGGATTCTCGGCGGATGTTCAGGCCACATTGGTGGATCTGCCATTTGATGGACAGAAACTGTTTGGGGAGAAGGCAGACTCTGCCCTTCAACGATTTAAGGACAGCAGATTGACGGCAAAGTCCTTGGGTCTGCAGGCACCTTCTAGGGGTTCAGCTTTTCGGAAGTTTAGGGGTTTCGGAAGATCATCCTTTCGCTCCTTCCGACAGCCTCAGCAGCAGCAGCAGCAACAACAGAATCCCCTCTATAGGTCCTATAGAGGGAAGCAGAGGGGTCGGAGAGGTTCTGGTCGCAACCCCTCTTCTTCGTCCCCCTCCTCTGCTCCCAATGAGGCTTCAGGGAAGTAGCCCTAGATCCCCCATCCCGGATCATGTAAGTCCTGTAGGGGGTCGGGTGTCCTACTTTCTACGGGGTTGGAAATCTATTACAACAGACCTTTGGGTTTTGAACCTCGTAGAGACTGGGTACGCCCTTACCTTTCGGGAGTTTCCTCCCCCTTACCCTCCTTGCCAAGGTTATTGCTCGGAAGATCTGCTTCTTCTGCAGAAAGAGGTTCTAGCCTTGCTTCAGAAGGGTGCAATAGAGGTGGTTCCGGAGCAGGAAAGGGGTCAGGGGTGCTACTCCCAGTATTTTCTGATTCCCAAAAAGGACGGCAGGTTGCGTCCGATTCTGGACCTCAGAATCTTTAACTTTTACCTGAAACAGGAGAAATTCAAGATGCTGACCCTTGCGCAGGTTCTTCAAGCGTTGCAGCAAAGAGACTGGATGGTGTCGCTCGACTTGCAGGATGCATACTTTCATGTCCCAATCCTGAAGTCGCACAGGAAGTATCTCCGTTTTACGGTTGGGTCGCAACATTACCAGTTTGCGGTCCTTCCGTTTGGTCTTACTACCGCACCTCGAGTCTTCACAAAAGTGATGGCAGTGGTGGCTGCTCATCTCAGGAGGTCGGGGATTCCGGTTTTCCCCTACTTGGACGACTGGCTTCTGAAGGCAGAGTCCCCAGAGATGGTGCAACATCATCTGCAGGTAACATCTCAGCTGTTATTCGACTTGGGTTTCTCGATCAATGTGCCCAAATCTCACCTGGTGCCCTCTCAATGCAGCTGTTCATAGGGGCGGTACTGGACACTGCTGTGTGTCGGGCATTCCCTCCTCCTCAAAGGATTCTCGACATTCAGGAAATGGTCCCTTTATTCCACAATGGAGCGGTTGTTCCGGTTCTGAAGGTCCTTCGCCTGCTCGGTCTGTTCGCCTCCTGCATTCTGTTGGTCAACCATGCACACTGGCACATGAGGGCGCTCCAGTGGTGCCTCCGCAGGCAGTGGTATCAGCACAATGGAGATCTCAGGGAGTCGATCAGGATCTCCGGAGAAGCTGCAGCGGATCTATCTTGGTGGAGCGTGGAGGGCAATCTGTCCCAAGGAAAGCCCTTTCATCTGACTCCGTTGGTGGCCACAGTGATTACGGATGCATCCACTCTAGGGTGGGGTGCTCATCTGGGGGATCTGGAGATCAAGGGTCTTTGGTCTCCAGAGGAGAGGTTGCTTCACATCAACCTTCTGGAATTACGGGCGATTCGTTTGGCACTCAAGGCCTTCCTCCCTTCCCTTCGCGGTCAGTTTGTTCAAGTCCTGACGGACAACACTACCGCGATGTGGTATGTCAACAAGCAGGGAGGAGTGGGGGTCGCGTTGTCTCTGCAGAGAGGCTCTGCGTCTCTGGTCCTGGGCTCAGGACCATCAGATTTGTCTGGTGGCAAATCATCTGGCCGGGGTGCTGAACGTGCGTGCGGACAGTCTCAGTCGGCAGTTCTCCGCCGACCACGAGTGGAGGCTCCATCCGGAGGTAGTTCGTCACGTCTTTCGGACGTGGGGGACCCCTCGGGTAGACCTGTTTGCCACCCGCGAGAACGCGCACTGCCTGTCGTTTTGCAGTCTCCAGTTTCCGATGCAGGGGGCGTTGGGGGACGCGTTTTAGTTGAGTTGGGGCTCACAACTCCTTTACGCGTTTCCTCCCATACCTTTGATTCCTCGGGTTCTGAGGAAGATTCGCCAAGACAGGGCCCAAGTCATTTTGGTCGCCCCGGACTGGCCAAGAAGGGTGTGGTATACAGATCTTCTCCACCTCTCCTCGTGCCCTCTGCTCCGTCTCCTTCTGAGGGCAGACCTCCTCTCGCAGTTGGAGGGGCAGGTTCTACACCCCCACCTCCAGAGCTTACACCTTCATGCCTGGAGATTGAACGGGGCAACCTGAGTTCTTTCTCTCTCCCACCTGATGTGGTGGACGTTATTTTGTCGGCCAGGCGACACTCCACCAAGTCCGTTTACTCCTACAGGTGGTCCAAGTTTGTTAAATGGTGTGGAGAGAGATCCATTGACCCTTTAAAAGCACATCTTTCTGAGGTGCTCCAGTTTGCCCTTTCCTTGGCTCAGCAGGGCTGTGCTGTGGCCACGGTCAAAGGCTATCTTTCGGCCTTATCGGCCTTTCTATGTCTACCTGATCAACCGTCATTATTTAAATCTCCGGTTGTACTGAGGTTTATCAAGGGCCTTACGAACATGTTTCCTCCCACTCCTTTTGTAACGCCTCAGTGGGACCTTAATCTTGTTTTAACCTTTCTAATGGGGTCCCCATTTGAGCCTCTACATAGCTGTCCTTTGAGGCTGTTGTCCTTTAAGGTGGTCTTTCTTGTAGCCATAACCTCGGCAAGGAGGGTGAGTGAGCTCCAAGCTCTTAGTTCTAAACCCCCTTTTCTTATGTTACATGCTGAAAGGATGGTACTCAGGACCAGGGCTGGTTTCCTGCCAAAAGTTGTTACTCCGTTCCATCTGGGGCAGTCTGTTACTCTCCCTGTTTATTATCCTTCTCCACATCCTTCCAAAGAGGAGGAAAGACTCCATCGCCTGGACCCGAAGAGGGCTGTGAGTTTCTATCTGGACAGAACTAAAGACTTTCATCTGGATGATCAACTCTTCATTGGCTACGTTGGTCATTCCAAGGGTAAAGCGGTGCACAAGCGCACGCTATCGAGATGGATCATCCTTACCATCAAGATTTGCTACGCCCTGGCTGGTAAGACTTCTCCTGAGGGCATTAGAGCTCATTCGACTAGGGCTAAGTTTTCTACATCTGCTTTGGCCCGGGGTGTTCCTGTGGCAGATATTTGTAAGGCTGCGACTTGGGCCTCCCTCCATACTTTCGCAAAGCATTATTGCTTGGACTCTGAGATGAGGAGGGAGGGCCACTTCGCGCGCTCTGTGTTGCAAGACTTTCTGGTATAGGAAGGTGGACACCCTCCTCCGGGAGTGGGGACTGCTGTGGGAATCTATTCACAAGGTGAGGAATCCACCGGCAGATGTATCCATCAGAAGAACAAGTTACTTACCTTCGGTAACGCTTTTTCTGGTGGATACAGTATCTGCCTGTGGATTCCTCACTGGCCCACCCGCCTCCCCGTTGTCCACCTTTGTATACCACGAGATAGGTCTTGTTTGAAATGTTTGTATACTTTCTTGTACATTTGTAGGAAATGCTTGTTTATTTAGCATTCCTTTTCTTTGTATGCTATGTATATGTGTTGGTACACTGTATACTGTGTATACTTGGAGTTGTCGTTGGTTCGCCTGTTCGCCTCGAAGGCTCGGAAAAAATGGGTGGAACTGACGTCATCACGCCGACGTGGGCTTCTTATGGCTCCGGTGACGTCGTACGGAGTCGCGAGCGGAGCCGATGCATTATGACGTCGCCCACGTCGACGTGGGGTGCTGGGAAAGAAAAGTTCCGTGGAATGCTGGCGCAGGGGATATTCACAAGGTGAGGAATCCACAGGCAGATACTGTATCCACCAGAAAAAGCGTTACCGAAGGTAAGTAACTTGTTCTTCAGCACCAACAGTACACGGGCAGCCAGGTGCAGGGTGCAAATACGTGTTGGCGCCCAGTACATCTCAATGAGGTATGGGGCAATTGGACAGATGCTGCTTACAGGTAAGTAACAGCGACTTGGGGGGGGGGGGTGGGGGGGGAGGGGCATTCTCCCAGTGTTGAAGCAAGCACTGGGCAGCACCAGCACCACCAGTGACACAGGGGCAGCCAAGGTGAAGGGTGCCAACACTGCGTCGGGTGCCCGATATAAGACAATGGAGAAAGACAAAAACGGAAAAGGGCTGCAAACCTTTGGTCTGCTTCACCAAGGTCCAGGGCCAGAGGGTGCAATGATGTCTTTTGTCTTCTGTGAGAGTGGTTGTACGAGTAGGTATGCAAGTGGCTCTATGGCTGAGTGAGTGGATGCATGAGTACTTGTACGGGTATGTGACTATGGGTGTGTTAGTGGGCATACAGGAGGTTCTATTGGGTGTGAGAGAGTTTATAAGTGGTTCTGTGGATGTCATATGTCATTTCACTGACTGTGTTATGAGTGATGTAATAAGTGCGGTCCTAAGCAGTGCATTGCGGGGCGTAAGTTGCAGTTAGCTCAGATGACTATAACTGCTTAATTTCTATGTTTTTGTACGAGTGAAATTTGAGTAGAAATAGAACGTCCCTGTAACCTTTGGGTTTTTTCAGTGAATTTTAAGGGTTTTTTAAATTTTATGTCCTAATTATAATGTTACTGTAACCTTTGGTTTTTAAAGTAAATTACTATGGTTTTTTAACTAGTAGTCTTGTTTATCGAGTGGTCGAAAGGGGGCTGGGCCTCCGACCAGCTCTTGCAGTCGCTCTGTGTGGCGCTTACTGGAGGTAACAGGAGGGGTAGTTGCCCTCCAAGGACCCTCAGGAGTCGAGGAGACTTCAACTCCTCAACCAGTAGTGTGTCAGGAGGTGCTTTGGCAGAGTGGTAGTGATAGGGGGAGGGGCCTCCGGAGACTTCTCCTGGACGGCTTTTTAAAACCGATTTTTTGTTTTATTAGGGAAGTTGGGGCCCTGTGGATTTCGGCCCCGGGGCCAGGCCTTTTTGAATGGGGGAGGAGGGCTGCGCAGCACCCCTGCCTAGGCTGATTTTGGCCCAGGGGACCCCATCCCTGGGGCGCGGCCTACTTGTCATTGGAGAGGGGAGCCACGTGGTACTCCTCTCCTGGACGATTTCGACCCTGGGGATCCCATCCCCTGGGGGCCTGCCCTTTCTAAAAAATGTTATGTAGTAGGGGAGGGGGGCAGCATGGCCCCCTACCCGGGCTGAATTTGGCCCAGGGCACCCCATCCCCCAGGTCCTTCCATCTCTCTGTGGGTGCCCCCAGGGCACCAACTCTCCACTGGAACCGCGGGCGAGCCTGAAGGCCCCCCCATGGTCCCTGGTGGTTCCCCACCTCCAGCGGGACCCAGCATTGCTTTCAGACTTGGGGAGTTGCTGGAAAGGTAGCTCCCTATATCTGAAAGCAATTCTGCTCCACTTCCAGCAAACAAGAGCATTTTCAACGCTCTCGCTTGCTGGAAGCGAAGCATTTGCTGTGGCTTGGAGGGAGCAGTAAGACCCGTGAGCAAGGAGCAGTCGGCTCCAAAACGCATTTGGAGTTTTGGCTGTAACTATTAAAATTAATCGCGCTTTAAGGAATTGGACTGCGGCTTACACAAGGAAGTGATTGAGAAAATACCGGGAGGTTCGCCACCTCGCCGTCACAAGTGGAAGGATAACCAGCGACATTTTTACCCAACGTCTCTTTAACCTTTGTATTTTTTTTCAGTGAATTTCTAGTTTTTTTGTAACGTAAAGAAAGATTTTATTGCCATACCGAACACCAACCCCAAGCACAGTGCCAGGCCCTACCACCAACTCCCCACAGTCAGCTAACCCTCTTGGCCATGTATGCTGTGGGCTAGGCTGCGGGTCAAGCCCTGTGTCCAGGGCTTCTGATTGCACATGGCTTTTTGTGCAGCAGGGTTTTGGGTGCACAGCATGGTTCCTAAACTCCCGCAAGCGCACAATACTGAATATGAAGGTTGTCATTTTAAGTAAGGCAGAGTTACTGACTTTGTCAAAGGATTAGAATACCAAAAATATATATATATATATATATATATATATATATATATATATATATATATATATATATTTTCAATTAGGTTGCGGAGAGGCTGCTGCATTGCATGCAGCCCCCGACAACATTGAAAAATTGCTTGGTGGTGCTTCTGCCCCTTCTAGGGACATCACCAAGCTGCAAAAGAAATAAAAGTGTAAACAGTCCCCGCAGGTCTCCCCAGCTGGCACCTACAGTGGGTACTGGCGGAAGGTAGTACAAGATTGTTTGCTCATACATACATATATGCAATGCACTTGTAAAGCAAACGGCAACCTCCAAAGAAGTGCCTCAGTGCTGGCAGGAAGATCACCTGTAAGAAACCTGACAGGAGAGAATCTAGGTGACGTTTAGGTAAGAGTGCTCTTTCTGAAGACCGCTTCATACGGTCTGCTTCTCAGGCCAAGAGGAAGAGCATTCCACAATTTTGAAGCGAGACAACCAAATGAACTATCTCCTCTTCTGGCCTTATGGATACAGGTAAGCTGGAGGAGTTTGTCTGTTAGAATATTGTGAGAAGTTGGCCTGGCATATGCTGTTCCTAGTTATAGGGACACCTTGCACCAGTCCAATTCGACTCCTATTGATGGTAGGTTTAAGACAACCTTTAAAGAAAGCTATCCTAGTGGTAGCTGTGGAGAGCAGCCTTCAGGCTAAGTCTTGAAGGAGTGTTAAGCTTATTGTTTTACCATAATAACCTCTTGAATAACCAAATGAAAGAGTAGCCCACACAGGTATATATATAAAATATATGTATTTATTCTAGACAGAATCCCACAGTCACTTTATGTGGCTAGTGGCAAAGTTAAAATTCAAACAAGCATTTCTAAACACAATAAATAGCACAGAAATCAATGGGCCCCAGGGGGGGACCAAACCATATACTAAAATAGTGGTATAAGAACCACGACAATTCTACAGGCAATGCCTAGGGCATTCAGGATCGCTGGCCCCTTAAGAATCCACCCACAGTTAAGAGGAAGGGGACCCACGGGAGGCGTGTGCAGTGCGAGAAGTTGCTGTCGGGATCGCAATGTTAGCCTATGGAGAATGTCGCGGTTGAATAATTAAGGTTTAAGGACACTTCTAACAACAGTACAAAGTTAAGGCTTGAGACCTAAGGCTTTGGAGAGCCCACCACCACGGAAGTACCGAAGTACCACTGTTACCTGCCCCAGGGAAGCCGGGTGCATAGGTCGATTCTGGTGTCGGGTCGCGGGCTGATTTTCTATGGAAAAGGAGTCCAAACTGCTGCTAGCTGGAAGTGTCGCTGAAGTCGTGAAGATTGAAGTTGAAGAAAAGACAAAGATGAACCTGAAAGCAGAGGGGACAGAGTCTGGGTCACAGCACAGTGACCAGGGAGCTCACAGGAAGGAGCTCGTGGATGTCGGGTGCTTCAGGTGTGGAAGGTACAGCTGGGCTCTGCAGTCACGGGCTCCGGGAGGCTTCAAGGAAGGCCAGCTTCTGGAGGGCGACTGTCCCACGTCGGCTGCGGGTCGCTGCGGTGTTAGTGTCCCGATTGGATCCACTAAGCATTGGCAACCGCAACCCACGCAAGATGAACAAAGCAGCTGCTGGTGCAGACCCACGTGGTCTGAGGGTGCTCTCCTTTGCAGGGAGCGTAGAGCAGGCCTGGAGCAACCAGGGGAACTCTTAGAAAAGAAGATTGTCCTCCGTCAGGGCCCACAAGTCGAGGGACAAGGGACCGCGGAAGGCAGCAAAATGGAGTGCGTAAAAGGGCTCCCACGGGCCACCGGAGCGGGCCAGGGAGCTGAGGGTCGGCACAAATGCTGCTGGATGGTTGGCTCAGAAATGGGCCAAAGCACAACTTCCCCACTGGTCGGGGTCGTGTGCTGGACAAGAAGTGGCCGGTGTCTCGGGGTATGCGGGGATCTCGACACCCACGTGGTCCAGGGTGCTCAGACTTGCTGGGCACGCTCACAGGACGCTGGGATGCACTGGAGACCCACCTCGAGGTTGCTGGAAGGCGTCGAAGGTCGTGAGAGCAACGAAGTTCCAACCGGGTATCTTGTAGTCTTTTAGGTGCCTGCCAAGCAGGGGGATAACTCCTTTATCCCAAGGGAGATTTCTTCGGTCAGCTGGGCAGCAGCTCGTTGAAGGTCAGTTCTGTGAAGTTCTGCACGAATCTAAGGCTCTAGGGCAAAGTTATTCCCATATATCCCCAAGATTAGGGGATGGTCCAAAATAGAGCCTACCAATCAGAGTAGAGGCGGGAAAGGGTGGCTACACCCACTCCCCTTTGTGTGTTTCCCGCCTGGGCGAGGGGCAGGATGCCCCTGAACCGGTTCCAGGCGGTGTATGCAGAATTGGGGCTCTGCAGCTGCCTACGTGCAACTCTGAATGGACTTTTGGTGCACCCACCCTGTTCCAATCCACATATCCTGTCTGGGGAGGTGCTGGCACCTCCCTGCCACAGGAGCCCTATTGTCCAGATGGCGAGGCTGGGGTTTTCCCCAGCAACAGCCAGCCAGAGTCGTGTAGGTGGCGAACAGTAGCCATTTTGTGGTACATGTGCACTTTTAAATTGGTGTCCAAATTCTACCGCTTTTCCCATATCACCCTCCTAGCAAGGGGGAATCGTGCCCCCATGCCCATGGCTGGACTGGGGGTATGATTCCTTCATGTTTGACACCAAACACGATATGGTTCTGTGTAGCCATTCCTAAGTTACAGCGATGACGCAATAACTTATAATGCGGTTAAGAGTATATGGTATGGCTACACTACAAACAACCCAGTAACGATTTTACGAAGGTTGCAGAGAGGTCCTACTCACGTAGGGGTCCCCCCTCACACATACCTCAGCACCCAGCCCTGTAGGATTACCAGGGCCTGCCATAGGGGTGACCTATGAGAGTATATGTGTTGTATGGTATGGGACATAGGGTACCTACGTCCCTGTAAGGGGTGCTAGCACCACCTTACCCAGGCTACAGTAGTGGCCTGGTGGTGTCAGTTTGGGTGGCTGTCCCAGGGTGGCACAATAAGTGCTGCAGCCCTGGTAGGCCTACTGGGGGACCCATGCCCTGGGTACCTAGGGTACCATCTACAAGGGACTGGTAGGGCATGCCCAGCATCCAATTATGTTTGTACCTAGAGTACTCACAACAGTTTTAGGGAGAAAGCAGATAGGCTGGGGTCCTGGATAGCAGGATCCCAGCCAGACTAGTCAAAAACCACTTAAATACCAGGCAAAAAGTTGGGGGCAACCATTAGTCAGATTCCACTCTCCTACATATATCAAAAATCTCTCCTGGGTGAAAGGATGGAAGCGGTGCCTGAAATAGAAAGGGCCTGTGTGGGTGTAGGCCCTAAAGGCAAATATGAGTGCCATAAACTAGATTCTTGTATTCACTGGAAGCCAATGAAGATGTCCTAAGTATCCTGACACCGCAGCCCAGGGGGGAATCTTAAGAATTAGCCGGGCATCAGCGTTCTGATTAATTTGAAGACTCTGAATCAGAAAAGCAGGCAGCCCCAGGTCAAACTTTTTGCATAATCCAACCGGAAGGTAATCAAGGCATGAACTATAGTCTTGCAGAAATCCACAGGGATGAGATGCAGCATCCTTCTTAAGGACTTGAGTGAAGAAACATGTGACAGATAATGCCCCTATTTGGGGCTCGAAAGTAAGCTTGGAGTCAAATTTCACCCCAATATTTTTTTACCACTGGTGTCCGAGAAATGGGCGGGGGGTATCATAGATGCCCACCAAATACTGGGATTGAAAGAGGTTTTGATACCAAAAAAACAAATCTCTCTTATCTGAGTTACATTTTAGACAGCTTGCATTCATCCACTGCTTTGAGACAAAGTTTGAAGGAATACAGAGTTGTGGGAGCATTTCCCTGGAAGGCCAGTAGGAGTTGGGTGTCATCTGCTTTGGATACAACACTCGCCCCCAAAAACTCGACTCACAAGGGACTCCAAGTATATTTTAAATAGGGGGAGGCTAAGAGCCGAGCCCTGAGAAACTCCACACTCTTGCGGTGTTGAGGCAAAGTTAAAAGGTGAGAGGAAGACTGTCTCGGAGCTGTGACTAATGAAGGATTTCAACCATAATGGGGCTTGGTCTCTAATACTGATCTTTTCTAGTCTCTCAAGCCGAATGGCATGAACGACTATATTGTATGCCAACGAGAGGTCCAGTAGCATTACCATAGATGGGGTATTTAAATCGAGATTTTCTTTTTTTCTTTTAACTTTATTGTAAATAAAGCATGTTACAATTATGCATTCAGTTATAAAGTTTGACATCTAGACCTTGGCACTATGTGGTCGTTACATCGGCACAATAAAGATACTTGGTAACTCAGTACTTTTCTTGGCATGCAAGCATCCTCTTACGCTGACATATTCAGAAGATGTGGTATTACCCCGTCATACATTTGTAGGTTTGTCACTGTCTAGGATTTTATTCGTGCCCAAGGTCACAGGGCTTAAGGTTTGGTCAGAGGGTTCCTCAGTATCAGCTGATTGACAGAGATAAGTCACCAGAGGAGCCCAAATGTCATGTGGCCTACTCACCATGGGCAATACATTCCAATATTCACTTAAGTGTATCTGGCAGTGTGCCGCGTCTCCTAGCCAGTGGCGCCGTTCTGCAGCCCCAATGTATCGCCACCCTGCGCTTGGCCAGCATTAACAGTATAGCAACCAGTCAGCGATTGGCATCTGAGACGTCTATGATGTGTCCCACTACTAGGTGAGGGGGTCAGGTGTGATGGTTTTCAGAGGTTATGTCGCTGATGATTTTGCACGTCTTTCCAGTAGTTCGCTACTTTTAGGCACAACCAGGCTTGGTGTGTAAATGTTGCATCAGGTGTCGCGCAGCGTGCACATCTTGCATCCTCAACCAGACCCATTTTGTGAAGTGCCAGGGGGGTACGGTAGAGCCGGTGTATCTGTCGCAGCCGGTAGTTGGGGGAGAGTATTTTAGTTTGATTACAGCAGTATTGCCACTGTGTTGGTGAAGGTCCCTCTGCTAAGTCTGCCTCCTATGCACAGAGTGAACGCAGTGTCTACAGCGGAAGCCGCTAGGGTGAGTGCATACAGCCTAGTGACAAGTTTGCGTGGGGACGAAGTTGTGTGGATGTATTCAAGTGCTGCATTCGGCGGTGGAGAGTCCTGAAATGTGTTAATGTTTCTGCAGGTTGCTCTGATTTGATAATATAGCAGGTTCTCAAGTGGAGTTGCGTTTTCGGGTAGGGGGAAAAACTTACCATTGGGATAAAGGTCATTGTTGGTTCGTATGCCCAAGGTCGCAGCCCGGCGCACAATACCACAGGCCTGCAATGGAGTGAAAGAGGGGTTGATCGTAAATGGCATCACCGGTGCATGCAGAGCTTTGTCCCCTGTGTGTTTATGGATCCCACACCCAGCACATACATTTCACCTCGAGGAGCCTTGCACGGCAGGAACAGTGTTGTTTGTAGTGGCCACAGGAAGGAAAGATCCATCTCAACCGCCACTTGTGGCTGAAAGTGCATTGGGTGCAACCAGAAGTGAAGGAAACTGGCCTGTGCACAGTGTGCATAAAGCCTAAAATTTGGAGCACCCATCCTGCCACACAAGAAGGGCAGCGTCAAGGTTTCGTAGGCAATGCAGGGTTGTCGGCAGCCCATTGTAGGGTAATCATGTTGGAGGGTAATCTTTTAAAGAAACGCGAAGTGAGTGGTAGCGGGATATTTAAAAACAGATCTAGAAATTTAGGCAAAACCACCATTTTGGCTATCTCAATTAAGCCCGCCAGGGAGAGTGGAAGGTTTTTCCACACAAGTGTTTTTGTTTCCAGCCACTCCATGGTTTTATCAAAATTTGCTTTCCATAGCTCTTCCATGACTCTGCTCAGCCATATACCAAGATACTTAGTCGGTCCCGTGGCCCATTTTATTGGGTTTTTAGTTTGATTACAGCAGTATTGCCACTGTGTTGGTTAAGGTACCTCTGCTAAGTCTGCCTCCAATGCACAGCATACACGCTCAGTGTCTACAGGGGAAGCCGCTAGGGTGAGTGCATACAGCCTAGTGACAAGTTTGCATTTGGATCACATTGTGTGGAGGTATTCAAGTGCTGCATTCGGAGGTGGAGTGTCCGGAAATGTCGTTAATGTTTCTGCTCTGATTTGATAATATAGCAGGTTGTCAAGTGGAGTTGCGTTTTTCGAGGAGGGGGAAAAACTTCCCGTTTCCAGCCACTCCATGGTTTTACCAAAATTTGCTTTCCATAGCTCTTCCATGTCTCTGCTCATCCCTATACCATACTTAGTCGTTCCCGTGGCACATTTTAACGGGTATTCTGTGGGGAATGGCAGTGGTGCGTCGGTGAGGAAAAAATAATGGATTTGCTCCAGGCTATTTGTACACCAGAATCGTATCACTTCTCTTCATCGGTGCCAGATTCTCTTGTGGCTCGCTTATAACAATGCAACGTCATCTGCATACATGGAGGTTACCAAACTGCGGGTTGAGAAACCTATGCCACGTTGCATATGGTACTGTCGCTGCCGCGCTGCAAGGGGCTCCATTGCAATAGCGAATAGCATCAGCGATCAAGGGCAGCCCTGCCTAGTACCCCTAGTGATGGTTATAGGATTTGTAATTTGTGCGTTAATTTTTATGCGTGCTGATGACATTGTATAGAGTAGGTTGATTTTTTTAATGAAGACCGGGCTAAATCCCAGACGTCTGAGCAGTGAGAAGATGAAGGGCCACTCTAATGAATCAAATGCATTGGTGGCGTCCAGCAGGGCTGCCACCGCCAGCAAGGCGGGGTTGATCTGGTTCATTAAAGAAAAGATGGTGCGCAGGTTGTGCAATGTGGCACGCTCCAGAATAAAGCCAGACTGGTCTGGGCGAGCTATCAGTCATAAGGGGGATGAGCTGAGTAGCCAGCAGTTTGGCATATTTCTTATTATCTGTGTTTATTAATGATAAGATGCAATACGAGTCACAGCACTCCGTCGCTTTATCGGGTTTGAGGATGAGAGAGATCAGTGCCTCTCGGAGTGTGGGGGGAAACTGGCCTAGCGTGACGTTTTCATTGTACATTTCGGCATGGTGAGGGATGAGAATAGGCGCATATTCTTTATAGAACGCGGGCGTCAGTACGTCCGATCCTGGTGCTTTATTGCCCCGGAAGCCAGTGATAACCTTTGCTATTTCTTCGGTGGTAAATGGCTCATCTGGGAATTCGCGGTGTTCAACACTGAGCAACAGAAGCTCGATAGTGTTGAAATATTGCCCTATAACATCACGGGGAGCCTCCGCTCCAGCGCTGTACGATTGGTAGTAAAATGTCTAAATTCTGGCAATTATTTCACATGGGGACATGGTTCTTCCCTTATTATCGTCAGATAGCTCTGTTATATATGAGGAAGCATGCAGCTTCCTAATAGGTTCACCAGGGTTTTCCCTCAGCGGTCGGCCTCCCCATATCGGCGGGCCTGTGCCTTGCTGCCGAGGTATGCCACCTCTCTCTCGGCCTCTGCTTTAGTCTGATGTCTGCCTGTGTAGCAGGGGAAAGGTCAGTGATATGTCGTTGATTCAGCAGCTTAATATCTGCCTCTAGCCATTCCAGGGTACCTCTAATAGATCTGAGAACCCCAGACTGCCTAGCGATGCATTCCCCCGGATCACCACTTTTAAGGTCTCCCAGAGGGTCGAGGGAGACTCCACCGAGACGGTGTTTAGTTAAAAAAAATCAATGATGCGCCCTGCAGTTCCTCTTTGAATGCAGCATCACGAAGCGTGTGGGGAGGTAGGTGCCATGCAAGCATGCGGTGGGGGTCGACAAGACCAACAGAATGCACTGGTTAATGATCTGATAGGGTGCTGCCAGGTGCTCAGCAGATGTGGTCTAACACACGACATACCGAGTGACCAGCCACAGGTCAATGCGAGACCAGGGACCATGTGTGGTGGAGACGCATGTGCCTTCGCTTTTGTCAGGATGGGTGTGTCGCCAGGCATCAGTCAGTATGATGTCCTGCATAAGTGTGCACAGTGTAGCAGTGGGATGAGGGTGTTGTATGTGCGTACCCGAGCGATCCAGTGTGCCATGGGGTGTACATTTAAAATCTCCACCCCATATCAGCGGGAGTGGGCCAATAGAGGAGATTAGGCTCCACATGTGGGTGTAAAATTCTGGGTCGTCTGTATTTGGACTGTAAACTGCTGCCAGGATTACCAGCTGGGTGTAAAGAATCCCGACCAGTATTACATATCTGCCCTCAGCGCCTGTGAGTTTGCATAGCGCGCCAAGGCAGGCCTCTTCTAAATAGCGTAGTTAGAGTAGAATGACCAGTAGGATTCACCCTAGTGTCTCAAATGCAATTTTAGCAGAGTTGGCAGCTGTGAGGGGTGTTTCTTGTAGAAAGCTGACGTCAGCCTTGGGTCTGCAGGGATGTGGAATTCCTATAGCCCGATGCCCAGAACATATTGTTTGGGATCAAGGACAACAAGTTTTCATGAGTATTTTGTCCTTCGGACAAGTAGGCCTAACACCCTGCAGCACAAACCCTTTGGCTGCCAGTTTGCAGTACCACATTATGGATCAGGGAAGGGCATTGTCTGTAGTTAAGGTAATATTTTTGACCATGTGTTAATGCTGTTCAAACATGTATTTATGGTTCATTAATTGAAAGCCTTTATTATATAGCAAATTGTGGAACAGCCTCCCCGAACAAATCCGCCATTGCTCGAATCTGTCCCAATTTAAAAAGCTGCTTAAAACTTGTCTCTTCTAAGCTTGCCACTCACTGACTGCTAGCCTTTTTTTTTCTCCAGCGCCGAGAGTTCTCCTTGGGGATAATTTGTGCGCAATACAAGTGACTTAAATAAATTAAATAAATAAATTATTAGGGTGAGCGCTCTAAGTAAATGTTGTAAGCTCCAACTGCACTACTGACAGTGGTTCCAGTATAAAAATGTGTACACATGTTTTCGAAGTTTAGCAATATGAGGCTATGTATAGTGCTCCCAGAATGCTCTCTGATTTGATGCAAATATTTGCAGAAGCTTGAAAGCAAGATTGATGATTCTTTGTTTTCAAAATAAAATGTTCATAAAAAATGAAAGCAGAAAAAAAACCATTTTGCTAAACCACTCTAAAATTTCAGGTACCATTTCTTTGCAGCATCATTTAGTAACGTGTTGAGGCATGCTAGTATTTCCCAAAAATATTCATAATGGAAAATCAGCGTAACCTGTTTCAATAGGATTATGGGAAACAAAAATAAACTAGCATTGGCAAAGCCAGTAGGTCTAAAATTGGTGGTCAGCTTTTTAGTTTTCTCAATCTGTGACTTGTTTTGGCATTGTTTTTGTAGAACCTTATTGGTGTGATTGCTGCCGGGCCCTCACCATTATAAAAAAACATTGGCAAAAGGAAAAATTGTTTTTTTATCTCAAAGTTCACACTGCCACAGTAGTTACTGGCACTGAACAAAACTACTTTGTGTGCTGATGTGCTCCTTGTGAAACAGTAGAATTCTGTCACTCACAGTGAAGCCAGCCAATACAAAGAGAGAGAGAGAGAGAGAGGGAGACAGAATTTAATTAAACACAAAAGGTCATGGTCAACGCCAGACCAAATTAGGGGCCCAATTATTAAAGAAAGTCTCAAAAGTGCACCCATAGTATATGTCCTTGCATTAACTGCAGCTATACGGCTTTCGTGAATTCCCAGGAATTTACAGAAGTAGGACAGGAAATAGTACTCATAGAAAATATTTGTGAACTGCATGTGTAGATTTGCTCATGCGAAAATCTGAGTGTTTGCAAGTTCACTTTCCCTCCAACCACTCAAGTCCCAACTCTGGAAGAAGGTTTACGTCTGCCATTGTAGGAAGTAAATTTCCAACATTTCTCAGTATGGGAAAAGATTAGAGAAGAGTTGTTGAAAACCCTCAAAACATGTAAGTTAGTAGGTTTGCACAGACTCAAAATGGTATTCTAACCCTGGAATTATTGCTTACCACTTCCTTCAGCCCCAGTATGTAGATCTGCAGAAACGTGGCAAAGTAAGGGGATTGCAAGTATTCAAAAACAGCTATGGTAGGAGCCGTGGCATAATCAGAGAGGCTATATCAGAGCTCTTATATGATGAGATTGCTGCCATAATTTGTCGCTACACTACATGGCACCAAAGGGGCAAGTGGATTTTGTTACAGGACAAGTAGATTTATAAAGCAATTTGCCCCATGGACAAGTAGATATTTTATTAAATTCCACACCCCAGTCTATTGAGATATGTATGTATGAGACATGCTTTATGGTGATCGTTTATGCCTCTGATGTTCCACGTTAAAAAAGTCACCTCAGTCATGCGTGAAGTCTAGTGGGGGTGCAATGTTGTGCCGCCCGATGTCCATAGTAGTGCCAGGAGTCAGTGTGTCATATAGCATAGTGTGACTATCAATGAATGCAATCAACATCATATTCAAAATCAAACAGGTGAAACAATTTAATAAAGCCCAGGAGCCTTAGTTTCCTGCGCTATACCCCCAGAGAGAAGCCCCCCCACTCCAACCCCCAACTAGGTTGAAAATCATGCTGCCCCCCCACCCAAGGAACCCCAACTTGGAGAGTGTCAAAAGGACACAGGAATTATACCTATGAGGTGTGTGGGCTCAGCCAGACTTTCCCCTTGCCAATAAGGCAGGGTGGCCGAACGTTGAAGTTCGCAGTGAGAAGGGATGCTTATGATTTTGAGCAACAATTAGACTGAAGTAAGATAATATTGTGTAGTTGAGACACTGTTACATATTAGTTTTGAGGGCTACCATAGACAGGGCAGCGCCTAGAGCGCCGCGTCCCGGCCATCCGAGTCTATCGTTATCACTGGTGCTGCCATCTTCAGACGATACAGGACGGTCCCGGGGAGGGATTTCTGCAGTTGCTTAGCTAATGTCAGAGCGGCCTTCGGGTCAGTAAAGTACTAGGGTTTATCACCAGAGTCAATGCATAGCTTGGCAGAGTATAATAGGGCATATATGATGCGCAATTGTTGAAGTACCTGCTTAGTGGGAAGAAAGTCTCTCCGGACAGCTTGCACAGTCAGAGTAAAGTCAGGATAGAACGAGATCGTGGTACCTTGGTGCCTGACTTCGCCCTTTTCTCTGGCTCTATTATAGGTCTTGCACGGGCCCCCGGTGGAGGCAGTGGGACAAGAGACCTGTTCGCCTGTTCCACAATAAAGAGATCGGACAGGACTGTCCCAAAGAGTTCACGCAGCAGTTTCTAAATAGGCCTCCAGTTTAGCAATTGCGGTGGACTCATGGACACCAATGATACGGATAATATTCCTTTGGGAGGGGGATTCGAGATCTTCGTTATTTGCGCAGATGATTTCTAGGACTTCATCTATCTTCAGGAATCTTTGTCGGTTCTCCTTACCAGTATCATCTGCATTAGAGACCCTGGCCTCAAGCTGCATTATACGGGTATCGTGTGTCGACCTGCTGTTTAACCCGGTCAAGACGAGACGTTAGATGTTCAATTTTAGAGTCAATGGTCTTTAGGCTGGATTTAACCTCGAGCAATAGAGCGTGTATGCTATTGTGTTGCATATCGGGTGAGTCTACGTGACCTGTTCCCTGGCCTCATGAGGAGGGTCGCCGCCTTTGCCAGCCCCGTGGCCCCGAAGGTGAGCTTACGCTGTTTAGCATCCGGTTTCCCCATTGTGGCCACATCCAGGATGTTCTGTCTCGGGGAAAGTTCCAGCAGTGTCAATGTATGGTGTTCACAAACCGAGGCCAGGATCAGTGAGCTTCACCCAGGAGGCTCCGCACACCCCTACGCTCACCGGGGTTCCAGGTCACACAGCACGTACGAGTTGCCCAGCAGTCTGTGTTCACACTACAGGCGCACCCGGCAGGGGGCAGCAGGGAGGGGGGAGTGCCAATCTGGCAGTCTCTATCAGGGGCCTATTTGGAGTTCTACCCCGTAGGTCACCACTCACTTGGCATGGGGCTCAACGTGGTTGATCTGACCGCTAGGTGCTAGCCAAGGCAGGGCTGGCACGGCCAGGCAGCTTACTGGTCTGCATTTCGGTGCGCCAGGTGCGTCCGGCACTCGAAGGTCCGAGAGTGCGGGAAGGAGAATTGGGGGGGGGGGGGGAGGTAAATCACAACGCAGGAGACTACAAAGTGCAAACAGGCGCACGGGAGAGCAGGCACACAGCTGCAAGTGCGTTCCCAGAATGATGCTTAACTTCATAGTGTTGCCATGGATGGCTGGCCAGCATCCGGTATGAGGGATCCCTGCGACGCGGTGTTACCAGCGCCACAGCGCTCAGATCTCGAGGGCCCAGTCAGCCAGAATGTCACACCCACCACGACCCGTGTCAGTCAGGGGTGCGAGGCCCCAACAGGGGGACCGTTGAGATGCAGTAGTCCGCCTCCACCCCACACCGCCACCTTACTTGTGTGGTAGTTGGGTGCTTGCCGCGCCACGCTGCTGTTTTTCTCCTGCTCAGCCGCCCAGCACACAGCTGATCTTCGAACCCGTATCTACACCTCGCACAGGGCCTCTGGGCCCTCACGCACAGCCAGGCCGCTCTGCCGCACCCCAATGTCATCCGCCTCACCTAGCGCGGGCGGCACCCTGTCACAAACAGCAGCGGCACCGGGTCCCAGGCAGCGGGGAGCTGGCCCAATCCCGGACGGGCAGCACACCTCAGCCTCTGTGTTACAGTTCGAGTTGTGGGCCGAGATGCAGAGCCACTCCGTTTAGCCTTCGTCGCAGCGTGGTTCCAGCACTGTCCCTCCGTAGCCTGGGGGCCTCCGTGTTCTCCGTGCCACCGAGTACCAGGGACTCCAGAATCGGCTGTGTCAGTGCAGGTCGCAGTTAGCAACGTGGGTCTGCCATCTGTGCAGCTGTACCTCCCCGCTGCTTATGGATATTTGCGTATGTTTCTTGTTTGACTGTCGGAGCTCGCTCAGCACGTAGCCATCTTGCCGCTGGCGAGACCACGCCCCGACATATCAAATCCAGATTTTCTTTCATGTATTCTGAGACTTCAAGCAGGGCTGACTCAGTGGTGTAGTCAGCACGAAATCACGATTGGGAGTCGTGCAGTAGGCGATTGGATTCAAGAAAATGTTATGTCTGCCTATTCATTTTTTTCTCAAGTAATTTAACAATCGTAGGAAGGGGTGAAGTAGGCCAGAAGTTACTCAGAACTTTGGGGTCAGCAGTTGGCTTCTTGAGCAGGGGGAGTAACAAAGCTTACTTGCAGCTGGAACGAACCAGTGCCGGATCTAGGGAGTCATCTAGCAGTCTTTTTTTAAGATCCGGTTGACCACAGGATTGCAAGTTTCAAAATGACCGGGGTAGCCAGACTTGCAACTTGTGAGTTCAGCTGCTGATTCCGCAATGGTTAGTTGGAGAAATCTAGAAAGTGACAGACCGGAATATGGGTTGTATGTTGCTCCTTGAATAATAGGATTCTGTGTTGGAAATTGATCATAAATGGTTTGGAATTTCTTGAAGAAGAGCGGTATTCGCATAAGGCCAGGGAAGGGGTGAGGGTTTTTTGTTTTTTTGCAGTGGGTGAGAGAAACTTATTGACAATTTTAAACAACTCTCAGGGTTTGCTTGCTGCCTGCAAGATGTATGAGACGATAAAGGGTTTAATAAATCATTATTATTAGAAGTCAAACAATGCCATAGAGAGCAATAAGACATAGCATGGCACTTAACAAAAAAGAAACACCCCCAACTCCCACCCTCTCCCCCTCCTCCAAAACAAAAACACACTCTCCTGGGTCATATCCTAGTATAGTCTGCATCTTCCCCCATCTCCCTTCAGCCTAGACCCTATTAACATGATGCCCTGATTGTCAAATTATGGCCTCTCGGTGTCTGTGCCCGGGGCAGCGGTTGAGGTGGACTCCTGTGGGGGCTCTGAGTGCCGCAGCAGGTGCAAATACCTGGGGAAAGTTAGCTTCCTCATTTCGGAGCAAAGTAGAGATAAGAATGGGCACCAAAGATCAGCAAATGAGGCCTCATCTCCCTGTAACGTAAGAGTTATGCGTTCCATACCCAAAACGTTCTGTAGCCTACATAGCCAGCCCTGGTGCGTAGGTATTCTATCCGTGCTCCAGTGAAATAATATATTCTGTAGTGCGGCTCCTAAGGCTGTTCCCATTTGTTTGCCTCTACATGATTTGAGGGGAAAAATAAGCTTGTTGGGTATGCCTAGGACAATATACGCTGGGAAGCATGGTATCTGCTTGTTGAAATGTTTATCTATGTCAGTTAAAACTTATTCCCAATATGAAGAGATAAACGGGCATTCCCATAGTGAATGTGTCAGTGTACCATCTGCTCCACATTTTCTCCAGTAGCTCGAGGAGTGGCTGGAGTCATACCTGTTCAATCTAGGGGGAATAAGATGCCAATAAGTGGCTATCTTGGTTGGGGTTTCAATGCTAGAGACATTCGACGCAGTATGGCGTGTGCGGTATAAGATGTTCCATCAGTCCTCCTGCAAGAGTGTTCAACCCAGCTCAGCTTCCTAACACTGCTGCCCCGGTGTAGCACTCGTCTGTTTCGGAGGGTGTAGCATGTTCATTTTTCATACGATGTTAATGGTCTTTGGGCCCCTGAACGCACCGAGGGGTGGATCACCCAATGTCCTATTTGGTGGAAGTGGGACCGTTCGGACTCAGGCTAGGCAAATGTGGAACGAAGGTTTTCAAAGATCAAAGGGCCCTCTATGTCAAACAAATCTCCGATGGGCCGGCTTCCCCGGGCGTCCCAATGGTGAAAAGCCCCCTGATCTAGACCTGGGAAAACTCCTTGTTCCGGACTATTGCCGTAAGGAGCGATGGAAACGAAGTTAGGCCATGTTTGATCGCTGTGGAGTCCCATGCTTTTAAGGTTGGGCAAATAATTGGTGTGTTATATAGGCCCGTTGGACGCTGTGCTTTATGTAAGAATGGGAATTCCCATAGTGCCTGTTCCGCAATCGCCCTTTCCATAAAAAGCCAGTTTCTGATGGATACTTCTGCCTTTGGATTCCTCACCTTATGAATACCCCCTGCGCCAGCATTCCGTGGAAATTCTTTCCCAGCTCTCCCACGTCTACCACGACGTCACAATAGCATGGCTCTGCTCGCAACATCGTATGACTTCATCGGAGCCATAAGAGGACCTCGTTGGCGTGCTGATGTCCGTTCCCTTTTTTCCACGCCGTCGACAATTAATGGTTTTCCTAGGGGCTCCATTTTATTTGAAGAAAACTTTGTATCACTTGTTTGTTTCTAATGGCTACTTCCAGGAAGACCGGGTTTAAACCCTGCAGGGAGTGTGGCGGGCACATGTTTATCACGGACCCACATGAAGATTGTCTCTGGTGTTTATCTTCGGATCATGACATCGAAGAGTGTCGAAGATGCAGGAAGATGAATCCCAATGCCATTAAGGAGCGTGAAGCTAAGTTGTTTATGGCCAAAGCCAAAAAGAAGAAGAGGGGTTGTAAGGGGGTGACGTCTTCTCATACATCAAGGTCGAAGAAACATAAGAAGTCCAAGAGGAGACATGGCTCTCGGCACCGTTCTTCGATGACCAGGGACTCGAGGTAGCCGACTTCGTTTCTCCATCTCCTTCTCCTCCAGTGACACCGGGTCCATCTCCGGAGCCGGTATCGCAGGCTTCAAAAGGTTCTTCGCTGCATGAAAACTCACCGACTCCAGCGATGTCTCCGGTGCCTAGGGAGTCGTCTCCAGGTAGAGTGGCTTCACCTGTGCGGGCACCGTCCCCGACTCCGCAGCTTCCAGCTCGACCTCAGGAAGGTACGGATCCATATCCTGCTTTTCCTGCTCCTGGATCAGACTCTTCGCATTTCCTTAATGCGATGTTTGGCATTTTTGCCAGGGCCTCTGCTCCATTCGGTGCACCTTCAGGCCCTGTGGGTCCTTTGGCCTTTAACTTGGGTGTGCCTCAGTTTTATCCTCAGGCACCCTTTATGCCTTTCTTGCAGTCGACTCCGGCTTGGCATTTCCCGGCGCCGAGGTCCTCCTCTCTGGCTCCTCGGACTTCTTTGGCTGTTGACTCGACGCCGCCTCGAGTTCGATCGGCGTCGAGGTTCGAAGCTGATGCTCCTCCCGTCGACGTAGTTGATGCCTTCACCGGCATTGCGTGTGGCACCGCCGACGCCGATTCCTAAACAACGCTCTAGGAGAGAGGCACAGAGGCTCCTTGAAGAGGAGGAATATGCACAAGATCAGGAGGAAGGAGAGATTGTTGATTCTATGGATGAGTTTGAGGGCCTTCGCGAGGCTAGTGGCTTGGATACTTCTCCTGAATATAATCTTCCATCTGCGAATGCTGGTGTTGTGCAAGACATTGCTCCTTATCATGTGGTCATAAGGAAAGCGGCTTGGTCTACAGCTTCCCTCAGCTGAGGTGAAATCTAATATTCTTACGGAGGCTCTTAATACATCCTCTTCAACTTCTGAACCTTTGCTTCCCTTTACGGATGCTTTGACGGAACCGATAATGGAGGTGTGGCAGAAGGCTTTGTCTGCTCCTGCGGTTTCTCGTTCTATCTCTAGAAGGTACAGGCCCGCTCCTGGTGATCCGGCCTTTTTATTCTCGCATCCTATGCCGGAAAATTTAGTTGTCCAGGCTTCTTGTTCGAAGCAATCTTCTGGTTCTTTCCCTACCATTCTTGGTGATGGGGATTCTAAAAAACATGGAGCTGGCGGCAAAGAAGGTGTTCTCTTCTGCAAGTATGGCTCTTAAATCCACTAATGCAACATGTCTGCTTGGAAGGTATCTCCATGCTTTGATGGCCTCAGTCATGCAGCTAGCTCCAAAGTTGCCTGAGGAGGATCGGGCTAATTTCTTGGAGGTCCTTTCTGACTCTCAGGCTGCGGCACGTCCGGTGATTCAATCAGGCCTGGACACTGCTGACTCTGTAGCTCGTGTGATGGGGTCTTCTGTGGCTGCAAGGAGACAGGCTTGGCTTCATTTGTCTGGTTTCTCACCTGATGTTCAGGCGACTTTGCTGGATTTGCCCTTTGATGGGTCAAAACTCTTTGGTTCTAAGGTGGACTCAGCCTTAGAACGTTTTAAGGGCAGCAGGGCTACTGCAAGGCCTCCAGGCGCATTCCAGAGGATACTGCTACAAGCGGTATCGAGGATTTGGGAGATCTGCTTCCTTTCGTGGCCGCTAGCAATCTCAACAGGGTTACAACAGCAGAATCCCTTGTACAAGTCATACAGAGGGAAGAATAAAAGAGGCCTCAGGGAAGTAGCTCGGCAACAATCCTTCTCCTCCTCCTCCTCCTCTACTTCCTCTCCCGCCACCGTTGGTACATGAGGAAAGCAGTTCTAGATTCCCCATCTTAGAACATGTTGGTCCGGTTGGAGGTTGGGTGTCCCACTTTCTACAAGAGTGGAGACTGATCACTTCAGATTGTTGGGTCTTGAATCTTGTAGAGAATGGGTACGCCCTTTCCTTTTTGGAGTTTCCTCCTCCTTACCCTCCTTGCCAGGGTTGGTGCTCAGAGGACCACTTACTGCTTTTACAGCAGGAGGTTCTTACCTTGCTACAGAAAGGTGCGATAGAGGTGGGTCCGGAGCAGGAAAGAGGTCAGGGTTGATGCTTCCGGTATTTCCTGATCCCCCAAGAAGAAGGGTCGCTTAAGGCCAATCTTGGACCTCAGGATTTTAAACCTTTACCTCAGACAGGAGAAGTTCAAAATGTTGACCGTGGCTCAGGTTCTTCTTGCGCTGCAACAGGAAGACTGGATGGTGTCAATTGATCTTCAGGATGCGTATTTTCATCTTCCCATCCTGAGGTCACATCGGAAGTATCTCCGGTTCACGGTAGGGTCGCAACATTACCAGTTTGCGGTTCTTCCGTTCTGTCTTACTTCCGCACCTCGACTCTTTACAAAGGTGATGGCGGTGGTAGCGGCTCATCTCAGGAGGTATGGGGTTCCCGTTTTCCCCTACCTGGATGACTGGCTGTTGAAGGCGGAGTCTCCAGAGTTGGTTTTGCGCCACTTGCAGATAACGACTCATCTGTTGTTCAATTTGGTTGTGCTGTAGCCACTGTTAAGGGCTATTTGTCTGCCTTGTCGGCTTTTCTATGTTTGCCGGACCAGCCGTCTTTATTGAAGTCCCCCATTGTCATGAGGTTCATTAAGGGCCTTACAAATAAGTTCCTTTCATTATGCCTCAGTGGGATTTGAATCTCATTCTTACCTTTTTAATGAGTTCTCCGTTTGAGCCTCTTCATACTTGCCCGTTGTGGCTTCTTTCTTTTAAAACGGTTTTCTTGATTGCCCATACCTCGGCAAGGAGGGTAAGTGGGCTTCAGGCTCTTAAGTTCGAAACCTCCTTTCTTGACCATTCATGCGGATACATTGGTTTTAAGAACCAGGGCTGCTTTCGTTCCCAAGGTAGTTACCCCTTTTCATTTGGGACAGTCCATTACTTTACCTACCTTCTATCCTCCCCCTCACCCTTCCAAGGAGGAGGAGAGACTATATCGTTTGGACCCCAAGAGAGCTGTCGGCTTTTACTTGGATCGGACAAGAGATCTGAGGCTGAACGATCATCTCTTTGTGGGCTATGTAGGGAAGATGAAAGGCAAGGCTGTGCACAAGCTGGCTCTCTCCAGGTCGATTATCTTGTGTATTTAGATTTGCTACGCCTTGGCCAAGAAGGTATCAGAGCTCATTCCACTAGAGCTAAGTCTACTTCCTCTGCTTTGGCTAGAGGTATTCCTGTTGTTGACAATTGTAAGGCAGCAACTTGGGCCTCCCTCCACACCTTTGCAAAGCATTACTGCTTGGATTCGGAGGTTAGGAGGGATGGCCATTTTGCTCGTTCTGTTTTGCAAGATGTTTTGGTCTAGTCAGGTGGACACCCTCCTCCAGGAGAGGTACGGCTTTGGGAGTCTATTCATAAGGTGAGGAATCCACAGGCAAAAGTATTCATCAGAAGAACAAGTTACTTACCTTCGGTAACGCTTTTTCTGGTGGATACAGTATCTGCCTGTGGATTCCTCACTGTCCCGTCCGCCTCCCTGTTGTCCACCTGTTTCTACCAAAAAAAAAATATTTTAATATGTCTTATTCATGTTTATATTTTAATAATGAGAAATGCTTATTCAGTTGCTATTTCTCTGTCGTTATTGATTATGCATTTGTGAATTTATATATGTGTATACATTTGGTATGCTATCTTTACATTTGAAAATGTTTCGGTCCGCCCGTTTGCCACGGTGGCACGGAAAAAAAGTGTGGAACTGACATCAGCACGCCGACGAGGTCCTCTTATGGCTCCGATGAGGTCATACGATGTCGCGAGCGGAGCCGTGCTATTGTGACGTCCACGTCGACATGGGAGAGCTGGGAAAGAATTTCCCCGGAATGCTGGCGCAGGGGATATTCATAAGGTGAGGAATCCACAGGCAGATACTGTAGCCACCAGAAAAAGCGTTACCGAAGGTAAGTAACTTGTCCGTTTCTCCGACTTGCTACACGACCATCCTAACAAAACTCTCATTTTGGTAGCTTCGAAATATTGGGTTAGGTTGGGGAACCCCCAGTTCCCCCACGCAAGGGGGCGTGTAACTTAGCTCTCTACTCATTCTAGGCTTTTTATTGGCACATACAAATGAACAGAGCTCTTCCTGAAGCAGTGTGAGGACCCCAGAAGGGGGTTCGACAGGGAGAGTTTGAAAAATGTATAAGATTTTGGGTAATAGTCTTTTTGATCGCTGCCACCTGCCCCAGCCAAGCGAGACTGAAAAGTCCCCAGCATCTCAAATCTGTCCGCACCTGGAATAGGAGCAGCTTGTAGTTCAGAGCTGCCGTGTTACGGGTGGGCTTCGTAAGTTTAATCCCCAGATATGGGAATGACTCTGCCTCCCATTGGAGTGGAACCAAGCGTGCAAGGTTGGTGGATGGCCCCAGAGAGATCCCCATGGCCCGCGATTTTGCTACATTAACTCTAAAGCCAGAGGCCTCCTTGAACTTTTCTAGTTCGTGAAAAAAAGTGGGAATGGAAATCTGTGGCTCGTCAAAGTGGCAACCACATCGTCAGCGTATAGGCTAGTGGCATGCGAGACCCCCCCCCGCCCCCCCCCCCTCCCCCCCCCCAAAACAAACCCTGGAGATCAGCGGGTCCTCCCACACTCTCTGGGCCGTAGGCTCCATATAGAGCGCAAAGATTAGTGGCGAGAGTGGGCACTCCTGCCTGGTGCCACTGGTGATCTGGAAGGGGTCCGAGGCGCGACCATTAACCCGCACCGTAGCCTGGCTGCAGCTGCTGAATACCCATTTACAGAAACGGTCGCCTACCCCAAACTGCACTAGGGTGGTTCCAGATACCTCCAGTGTACTCGGTTGAATGCCTTTTCAGCATCAATCGATATCCTCACATGCTCCACATTCTGATGATGTGCCTTCTCAAGGAGATGGAGTATCCTTCTTGTGTTGTCGCTACACTATATGGTGGCTACAAAGGCAGACTGATCTGGGTCTATCAGCCTTGACATCATTGGACCCAATCTTGCTGCTAGCAAACATATAAAAAGCTTTGTCCGTGTTCAAAAGGGATATTGGTCTATAGGAGGCACAAAATCGGACGTCCTTGTCGGCTTCGGAATCTCTACAATCGAGGCCATAAGCATTGTGGGGGGAATATCTCCAGTGTTTCCTATTGCATTAGAAAGGCTAGTGAGAATGGGTGCCAGGGTGGTGCAAAAGATCTTATAGAAGACGACAGAGAATCCATCTGGGCCGGGGGATTTGTGTAGCTTACGGCAGGCTATAGCCGTGATCACTTCCTCTATACAAATGGGGCAATTTAAACTGGCTGCTTGTTCTGGTGTGAGTTTCGGAAGGGTTGCCCCTTGTATATAAGTAAGAGAGTCTTGTTCCGAAAGATGTTGTGCTGTGTAAAGTATAGCATAAAAGTCCCAGAATGCACGTGATATGAATGCATCGTCCGAGCACTCGTTACCGGCCTCGTCACAAACCGCATGGACAGCGGCCGCCTGGCGTTGGTAAAAGTCCCAGAATGCATGTGATATGAATGCATCGTCCGAGCACTCGTTACCGGCCTCGTCACAAACCGCATGGACAGCGGCCGCCTGGCGTTGGGTGTGAAGCTTATTGGCTAAAAGGCGCCCACATCTGTCCCCCCACACATAAAGAGTGTTGCAACCGAAGGACGGCGTATTCCGCCCTATCCAAGTCTATCCAGCTAGTTGCTGGCGTGCTTCCTCCAATTGTCCCCACACCCGGGGGGGCCCCAGTCTATTTGTGAATACGTTCCAGCTCTTGTACCTGCCCAGAGAGATCCTTACTCTTCTTTCGCAAAATTTTATTGTCTGCTGCTGAGATGGCTGTAAGCTCCCCTATGGCGCATACTTGGAGTTTTCACCGTAGCATAGAAATGGGGGTGTCATTGAAAGTCAGGAATTCCTTTAGTGCAGTGTCTAGACGCTTTATCACCTCCGAGCGGTATAACAGGGTGTCGCGCAGCCACCAATTGAAAGATGGTCTCTGGTGCGGGGGTTATAAGCTTGAGAGTCCGCGCCGCATGGTTGGAGTGTGAGCGGGGTTCAATGTCTAATGCCGGTATATGTGGGAGTAGCGTGCGGGATCCAATAAAAATAATCTATTCTGACGTAAGTTTTATGTGCGTGCGAATAGAAGGTGTAATCTATGGTGTTTGGGTGTAGTGTACGCTGCATATCTACCTGTCCTAAGGCTCGCAGCCACTCCCGCCCAGCCAGTGTGAGAGCCCCCGCTGTCCCATACCGCTGCGTTTACTGATCTAGCTGATTATCGAACACTATGTTAATGTCGCCGCCTAATAAGAGTCGTCGGTCAGGTGAAGTGGCGAAGTCCATCACAGCCCATCTTAAGAATGCCTCCTGGCCCATCATTAGGCGCATATATGGAGCCCAGGGTGTAGTCGTGCGCATTGATGGTGATTGAGAGAGCCAGGAGTCTCTCCCTGATCTCTGCCTGTTTCGCCCCCACTTTGCCCCTGGAGGGGCACGAGAAAAGGATAGCCACGCCCGATGTTTCAGCGTTGTGTGAGGAAAAATATTGTTGCGGGAAAGCCCTTGATCTGAGTCTGTGCATGTCTCTGGCTAAGAGGTGGGTCTCCTGCAGCAGGCATATTTGTGCTTCTGAGGGCTTTAGGTAGTACAGGATAGCCCTTCTTTTTATCAGGTTATTCAACCCTCTCATGTTTAGTGCGAGTATTTTAACCTTTGCTAGCATATCGGAGAGGTATCAACAAGATTTACATGAAGAGCTAGTGTTTCCACATCTGCCCCTGTCTCAGTCCCCTTTGGCGACCCAAGGGACCCACCTGGCGAAGGGTGGTGGCAATAATTGAAGCTAGGAGTTCAAGAGACCCAGGAGAGGGGACAAACTTAGAAGGTAAATAAAGAAACCCAACAATTAAACCCATAAGACAAAGTTCCAAGGGAGAAAAGTCCAACATTTTGGAATTAATTCAGCCTGCGGCCTCTGCCCCAGACTGAAAAACAGAGAGCAGGTGCCCATGGCCAGAGCGTCTCTCCCAAACCAGCCCCGGACATCCACGGAAAAGGTTAAACGGAGGTAACTGCATAGCGTCCGCTATTTCCCCAGTTCACTTCAGCCATCATTCACCAGGGGGTTCCCCAGTAAGGGTCACCAGGACGGCCTGGCACTCTCTGGTCAAGGGGTCCAAATCTGGTTTCATGGTGCTGGCTGGAGATTTAATTCAGATCCACCAATGGCCGCTACTTCGGTTTCTTTGTCCTGTTTTTTTGCGGTTCTTCCGTTGGGTCCGCGATGCCCAGGAGCATACAGGCTTCAGCGACTGAGCGTATTTGCTGAAGTTCCCCTTTGTGAGGAAAGATCAATCGGAATGGGTGGCCCCAGGAGTAGGAAACGCCGGTTGATCGTAAGTGCGCAGTAATAGGCCGGAACGCTTTCCTTTTCAGCAGGGTTGAGGCAGCTAAGTCCTGATACAGAGTGGGTTTCTGAACTTTATACATAAATGCAGGAGCGTCTCTGGCGGTACGCAAGATTCGCTCTTAAGCTGGTAGTCATGTACTCAAGTCAAAATATGGGCCGGGGTGGCCAAGCCATTTTTGTGGGGACCTACCCTGTGCGTGCAATCAAGCTTGATATTGAAGTTATTTGATTCTCCCAGAAGCATGTGGAATAGATCTGTTACCATGGCCTCGATGTTCATGCCCTCTGTCCCTGGTGCAATGCCTCCAAATACGTATATTATACGGCGGGACCGGTTTTCAAGGTCATCCGTATGTGCCTGGAGGTCCAGGTTCTGCTCCCAGAGGCGGATGACTTCCTGTTGCAGACTCTCAAGCTCCTCAGCCCTGCCGGACTCCTGGTCTCACTCAGTGAGTCCAGGTCGCGATGCACCTCTCTCAGATCCGCCGACATTTCACGTTTCATGGAGGTGAGATCTTCCCGTAAGGAGGCGAAGAGGGATTCCAGAAAAGAGTGGCTGATCGCTCCCTCTGGGTCCCCTGTCCCCTCCATCTCTGTCGTGGACCTCTGGGCAGAGGGGTTCTCTAATTGGTGCATCTTGAGGACCATATCCTTGACAGACCTATCCTTTTTCGCTCTACCAGAGGCCATATCCAGGGTCGCACCTTTAACTATGCTTCACCTCGCATTGCCTCGCACAGAATCAGGAACTGAGACGCACCCAGTGGGACTGTGTGCTATGGGCTATTTAGCTTGAGTGCTTGGATGCTTGAGGGAATGAGGAGTGGCTTCAACGCTGCGCTGACCTCTATTCCTTGTCCACACTGTCACTGAGGGTCCGACACCCCAACCCCTTAACCGTGCTGGGGTGCCCCCTAGTGTGTCCAGTGAGGTTGCTACCCCCAGGGATCTGTAGAAAACCAGGCCATTGCCCCCCCCCCCCCCCCCAACGCTCCTCCTCACCTCTCACTCCTAGACCTTGGTACGAGGGCCCATTGTTTGCCGAGGCAATCTGGGTATCGACGCGCTGGGCCTTCACTGGCCCTTTTCGGTTGATAGCCCAGATAAGGCTCTTCTGTAGGTCAGGCCCGGTGATTCCCCCAGTAGGCCAGTGAGTGGGGCCTCTCCTCCGCAGTCCTGAAGACAATTCACTGGTGGGAGATCTGCCTCAGAGCGATGCCGTCTCTGTCTCTGGGGGTCGTCCAAGGCCCTGCCGAGGCCACATCCAGCGCTCTCCTGCCAGTCCCTAACTGCCAAGGTCTCGTCACAGCGCTGGCTCCCGCTCGCCGCACAGCCTCTGCCAGCCAGTCGCCCAGTGTCTCACCTCATGGGGGGCGTAAGCGCGGTACGAACCCTTCCTCGGGTGCCACTACCAGGGAAAGTCTTCCCTGGGGAGTGCAACGTCGAAGATCCCTCAGTATGCTATTTTTATCCAGGCCTAGCCGGGCGGGAGCAGAAAGATGGGAGAACACGTCTTACCGCTACTCCATCTTGGCCACGCCACATGGTGTTTTTTTTAGAGCAGCCTTGTACATTGCTTTAACGCAATTATCTTACATGGATCTCTAAAACCTTTCTAGCTTTTTGCAAACTGAATTCTCTGCCTTGAGGACGTCAAAGAACCAATGCGCAGAAAGTTTTAACCTCTTTGAGGAGCAGGATTTCTGAAGGGCAATGGTATCAATGACATTGGACAGCCAATTAAAGCACACTACATTGTGTTCTAAGACCCCTGTCCAGAGACCGAGCATAGACTGCAGTGGCTCCATGAGTTGGGAGTCCAATACTTTATGCCATGGTTTGGACGAGGGCTTAGACTTTGTGCACCGCGAGGGGCTGTGGCGAGAGACCACATTAAATGGAACCCAAATGTGGTCAGACGAGATAAGTTTGAGGACCCGTTTTACCAAGACTGTTGCAGGATTTGCTAAAATCTTGTCCAGTGTATGGACTGCATTGTGAGTGGGCACCTTAATGAGTTGTTCTAGATTGAAACCTTCCATTAGGACAAAAATTGCTGTGAAGGTTTGTTGCTGGGATCGTCCACATGAAGTTTAAAATCCCCCAGTACCAGGTAATTGGCATGGAGAAGCTGCACAGATGACACTGCTGACTTTTTAAAGCGCATCACAAGATGGACTGATCACCACTGACAACACCACCCGATTACTGCATATTTGAAGAGATTTCAGGACTGCATTGATTCCACACTTCAAATGGGATCTTTACTTGTGATGCATTTTGAATTTTCAGCAGTGTCGGCTGTGCAGCCTCTGAGCAAACAATTGTGTACTACCTGAGGAAGGTGGAAGTCAAAACACAGTCGAAATATATTTTTGTTCTTTGGTGAGTCCATCTGTTTCAAGTGTGTGTGTATATGTTCACTGAAAAAACAAAGGTTACCTGTATGTAATATTAAGTTCAGATTTTTATACACACAAAACCATATAAATTCAGCAGTTATAGTTACCTAAGCTAGCTATAACTTACACCCCTGCAATGCACTGCTTATGACCTCACATATTACATCACTATTGGCATTGACATTACTGATGACATCACTGATGACATCTCATATGAGTTTTATAGGCCTGTAAGTGAGTGTGTAACTGAGTGCTGGGTACATGAAAGGCTGTATAGACGTGTGTGAGTGGGTGTGACAGTGCCTCTATGGATGTATGATTGACTATGTAAGTGGATGTATAGGTAAGTAAATGGGTGTGTGAATGGTTTTAGGGGTATGTGACTTGAGTGTCAGTCACTGTCTGGCTATATGAGTGGTGTGTACATAAGTGGTTTTGTGGTAGTGTAACTGGGTGTGTAAGTACCTGCCTCAATGTGTGAGTGACTGCAAATTACGTACTATTAAATTACTTGCTGTAATCAAGCACCAACATGGAATTTCTAACACATTAATTCATATTGCCTTAATATAGCTATATTTTCAGTATAGCAATTCCTTTGCCACTATATTTTAGTTAATGTTCTCATCTAAGCTCCCTTCTATTTTGCCTTTTACTGTAGTGTCTTGATGCTAAACGTTTTCTTTAAGTTTATATACATTCACACTCTTAAAATATACTTTTTAATGTACAACCTAATTAACATATCTTGCTGTTGGTAATTTCTGTTAACATCCGTTTTCCACTCAAATACTCATGTAAGAACTATGGCATCCTTCTTCACTCTCAGTATGAAAGTACCTAAAATGGTTCCTCTTTTCCATGTGCTCTTACTCACTCATATACCCAGAAAATCAAAGACTTCCTTTCATCTTATATTTTTGTTATATCACTCCTAAATGGTTCACTAATTTTAACTCTTTCCATGTTTCCTGTAAAGAAGCCCAATCTGGTAGGCTTTTCGCAGATCCACGATGTTGCTCAGTGCGGCCCCCGGTTTAATTCGGGGTGGATCCACAGATCCACACAGAAGCCCTTAAAAGCATTCAACAATCAGCTACTAATGTTTTACATCTATTTTATTTTGTGAAATATTGTCAATTACAAGACATACACACCCTACTGAACAATGGTTGTACACTAGTCTGTTTTCAGTTTAACACTGCAGTCTCTTTTGTTCCCTCCCCCCACACTCTTGTAGCTCTGTTTCTTTAGTAACCATGTTACCAATAGTCTCTGCCTACCACTAGGTGAAAAGTTCACCAGACTTTCTCTATACTGCATACTAGCTTCACATTAAATATAACGGTGTGGTTGAGCGTTAGCAATTCCAAGCGTATCCCAAACAACAAGTTTATTTTATTTTTCCAAAGCAAAGCACATATTTAATTACTGTTTTTGTTAGTCACTACCCAATTGTAGTTCCCTGCACATCTCCATTATCCAATCAAATATATTCTTTTATATTTTACTTGCTGTCCTCCATTTTAGCAGCCCTTCACCTAAAAAATTGCGTTCTACTGCTGCAGCCTTTGCCTGTGTGCTAACCCTGCTCATCTCCAAACTAGCCAGAGTCTGGTTTGTGGACCATAGTTTTGTGTTTTGAGCCAGAGAGAGTGCTAGAAAGAGTGGCATTGATAGAGCCCTATGTTTACCGGATGTACATATTACTTAGGTTGGCCAGAGAGGGTTAAAGTGGAATCAATTGATGCCTTTGGTTGAAAGCATTGTACATTGCCAACATCCGGACTTCATGATTGTGCACTGTGGTGGCATTGACTTAACAACAATTACTGGGGTATGACTTGGAATCCTAATGAAGGATATGTTTGGTACATTAATGTCACTTTTCCCACATACTGCATTGGTGTCCGCCCCAATTTGCCAAAGAAAGACGTTGCGGTGGTAAACCGAATTTTGCCTGCACTTAGAGAAATCCTGGAAACATGTCAATAAACTGTTTCTGCATTTATCCGAGACCACAACATGGGCTCTATATACTATAACAAAATACAGTTCGACATGGAGGGAATATATTGAAAATACCTATTCCATTTCACAAACTTAGGCAACGGGGTGTTCCTCAACAACTTAAGACTGCATCCTGTTCTATGTATAGTTATAATCTAACACAACATAACCATAAAGGCTCTTTTCAAAGCTAATCCTTTTTTCAAACACTATTTTGTTTTGTTTTCAAATTCTTTTTTCTTATTTCCCACTCGAATCTGTAAATCCGTCCATTAGTTTCAGAGATATTTAAATTTTAAAAATATAGATATCTGGGGACGCGAGTCCTTGCAGTGGACTTGTGGATCCTACTGAAATTTGATTGTCTGCCAACACTTCAACGAGGAAGTATTGGCAGCCATTCTGGGACTCGGCTTGAAGCCAAGTCCTATGAAAAAGTAAAAAAATTGTGAAAAGGGGACCGGGTAATAATACCCTGACCACTCCACACCCCTCCCCCAAATATGGAGTAGTCCCACATAAAGTAGTTTTTTTGTTTTATTTTGCTGTGAATTCGCAGGTTGACCCGCAGCGAGATAAAAAGGCGCAGGAGCCCCTGCACGTTTCAAAAGAAGCCCCTGGGTAGGCCAAATCTCAGTGGCATATAACAAAAAAAGGAGGGAGCGCAGGGGGCCCCCTACAAGGGTTTGTTTAAACCCCGGGGACCACCACTTCCCCGGGGTTCTTGTTTTTAATTATGTGCAAGGTGCTGTTTGGGCCCCCTGACACCCTGGGGACCACCACCTCCCCAGGGCTCCTTTACTTATTAAATGGGGGGCCTCTCAGACCCCCTCCCAGCCCAAAGTCCGCCACTTCCCCAGGGCTTCACTATAAAAAATGTGGGGGGGGGCGGCGCTTATCCTTCCTGCCGACCGCCACTTTTCCGGGACTTTACTTACACTGAATGAGGGGGACTCCACATCCCTGGGGCAAATTCTAAAAATAAAGCGGGGGCTGCATGGCCCTCCCTCCTGGAGCCAAAGATGGCCCTGGAGACTGCCACCCCCCAGGGCTGGCTCCTGCTGTAACCTGGGATGCCCAACCCTGGTATATAGCCGTTTGCTATGGCTTTACAAGAGCTTCTACGCTCGCACCAAACTGTGCTTGCTTTCAGCAAGTGAGATTAGTGAAATGCTCTTGCTTGCTGAAAGCGAGCACAATTGCTTTGACAGAGTGAGCTGCATGTTCGCAACTCCCTCTGCGTCAAACAAATGTCGGCTCACCCAGCAGGCGGGGAGCCGGCAGGGACCGCAGGGGCCACGAGGCTCCCCCGCAATTCCAGTGGTGAGTAAGTGAGTACCCTGGAGGCACTCACTTTAAATAGCAAAGCCCCGGGGATGGGGTCCACCAGGTCCAATTTGCCAGGGAAGGGGGCCCGCACAGCACCCTCCCCCATCTGTAAATGGCTGGGGGATGGAGTCCCCAGGACCAAAATCGACCTGGTGAGGGGGGCATACCGTAGTATTAATTTAAAATGTAAAGGCTGGCTCTGAGGGGTAGGGGTCCCCGGGGCCAAAATCAGCCAAGGGAGAAGGACTGTGTGCCCCCCATTGCCTGATTTATTAGTTAAAAAAATAAAGATATGGCCAAGCCTCGGGGGATGGGGTCCCCTTAGCCGATATCGGCCCAGGAGGGGGGCTGCTCGGCCCCCCTCCCTTAAATTAAAAAAAATCCAAAACAAATTAAAGACCATGCCCTGAGGAGTTGGGGTCCCCGGGGCCGAAATCAGCCCAGGGAGAGAGGGCCACACAGCCCTCCTCTTGTTATAAGGAGAAAAAAAAACGGTCAGCATGTTGCGAAAGGCCCTGCCTCCTTTCTTCACCACTCTGAAAATACACCTCCTGGCGCACAACTGGTTGGGCTATGAAGTTCCCTTGGCTGCAGAGGGTCCTTGGGGGCCAAGGACCCCTCCTGTTACCTGCAGTAAGTCCCACAGAGCGTGAATGATGAGAGGATTTCAGAGGCCATGCCCCCTTTCTTCACCACTCTGCAAATGTGCATCCTGGTGCATTGCTGGTTGGGGGATGTAGTCCTCTTGGATGCTGAGGGTTCTTGGGGTCCCAGAAAACTTCCTGTTACCGCCAGTAAGTCGGACATAGCAGGATTACTGAGAGGTGGTCAGAGGCCCGGCACTCTTTCTCCACCACTCTGGAAACGCAATTACTTGTTAAAAACATAGAAATTCACATAAAAAGCCAAAGGTTACAGTGCCATTATAGTTAGGAAATAGAATAAGAAAACCTTAGAAATTCACTGAAAATACGAAAGGTTACAGGGAAGTTATAGTTAGGCTCCGGTTTCACTCGTACAAAACCAGTGAAATTCAGCTGTTCTAGTTAGCTGAGCTAACTATAACTCGTGCCCCCGCAATGCACTGCTTATTACCTCACATATTACATCACTCATGGCATCTCAAATGACATCACTCATGATATTATCCAATGACTGTGAGTCTTTTAAAAAAGTTTGAGTGTAAAATATATATACAAAGGTGTATTTGTGAATCAGTGTGTGTATGAGTGCCTGTATGTATGATTCAGTGGGTGCATACCTGACTGTAAAAGTGATTGATTAGGTGAATCAGTGAATGTATGAGTGAGTGATTGTCTGTATCAGTCTGTATATTTATAATTAAAAAAATGGATGGTAGTAAGGTTGCCGATGGTTTAAAGGGTTGTAATCCACATTCAACATGAGGTTTAGTGATTATCATTGACAGGTAGGTAAGTAACATGTTTACATACAAAAGCATATTGTAGCAAACTTACATTTCCTCAAGTTGCTTTCTAGTGATATGTGCAGTTTTTTGGGCAAAGTTATTTGGAATTATTTGCAACTTAGCGAAGGTTTCAAAGCTTTTCGTTTTGTAACATTTGCATGCAAGTCATGAATTTTGTGACAATTTATGGGAACTATGTCCTTATTTAGCACTAAGAAAAAGTTTACACACATGAATATTATTTGGAAATCTTGTATAGTATGAAAATCATAAACTTTGCAATACTGTGTCATTGCTTTGGGTATAGCTGTGGTTATGTATATTGTAAAATATCTGAAAATCACATTTTATAAAATAGATTTTGATGTCCTAATGTGAGCACACTGGAAAGAAAGAAAAGTTTCCTCTCACCTGTCTGTCTGACCACGACCTCTCAGAGGTCCAGCGAGGTCTCCTTCACTTCAACATTTGAGGCCTCCATCCGTAATTCTAGCTTTAGGCTTTATAACATACCGAAAATGGTCAACTGTGGAATTAGGAATGCCATCTTTGAGTTTCAGGCCCACCTCTTATGTTATTTTATCTTATCTTGTGTTATCCTATGTTACCTTATGTTAATTTGTAGAGTGCACTATCACCCTGGAGGGTATGCTGGTGCTGAGCAGGTGTGAGTATAGCCAATTCTAGGGCCTAGTGGGACTACTCGAAAATCCAGGTCTTCAGCTTCTTGCATAATTGAAGAAGTGAGGAGCTCGCACTCATGTGTAGGAGCAGGTTGCCCATAGGCTGACAATACCCCCTAAAAAATTCTATATGGTTTGAAATACTGAAACGTTTGTTAGTTTTACTGTGTGAAGCCAGTTGGTGTGCTCATTGGTTCTTACTATTGTTTAAAATAACTCTTTTTATTAAAAAAACATTTGAGTGACTTACAAACACTGTTTTCTCGTTAGTACTTTTCAAATAACTTTCACGTGATTCTCCGCTTTGAATGTGATGAATTCAAATGTTAAAAACAATAAATGGAATACTAATACACTTCTTACATATATTTGTCTATAATGATAGGACATGATCAAGAACTAACCCATTGTTGTACACATCCTACCCAGCGCCTTGTGGTGACGTCATCGCGTGACACAACCTTCCGCCTCTGGGATTTTAGAGATCCTTCAATCCATTCCGTGAATGTCTTTCAGGGTCATACAGAGTAAGTGCCAAATAATGCTTGTGCATGTTTTAATAAAGCTATCGGTCGTGAAGATTTACTTACTATAACAGTGGAATAGTGCAATATGATGCTACCTATTCCCGGCCCCCTGATATACATCTGTAAAAGAAATGTTGTCCAGAGATTCCCATTTTTGATTTGTGTTTTTGGATAATTAGAGAAGTAATTTAGCCTGGTTCATTGCTGATCCGGGCCGAATTTTTCTGGACAACATTTTACAAAAAAGGGCGGATGTGTTGCAGTGGTGATGTAATATTTCAGGATCCATGAGACCCATAGACTTCATTTTGGTGTCAAAACATAGGTTTTGGGGTCAAGTAGTTTTACAGAGACAGAAAAGAACTCCTCAGAGCAAGCCTTCCACCATTTTCCAAAATGGCAGCTATAATAGAGGAAGAAGAGACATATATAGAAATGTAACAAATAATGTTTTTAAATCCTTTTATGTATACACCAAACAATGTTTATGATCTGAATATGAAAAAAAGAATGTTTATCACTCCTGATTTAGACACAGTTTTATAGTTCACTATTTGTTTCGGCAATCGCTAGTGGTACATTTGCAGAATGTTGAACATTTGATTAGAGCATATCGACTGGGACATCTTTTTGTAGCACAGATTTTGTAAGCACATGTACGTGTAAGCTCTGCGGTGAGAGGCTTTAGAAATTTTGGTGATTTTAGCACCCCATCAATATCTTCACATTCAAATTCACACAGATCTTACTCCACATATGCATTATCCAAAACATTTACACATCTTTTGATCAAGTAGAAACCTCTTTTAATGTGTCCACTGGCAGAATATGACATTGGTGCACACAGTCAGAACTCGTTTTCCACATACGCACAAGGTATATTCCTACGTCTTTAAGTTGCATTCTTTTTCTGTCTCAGCAAATCCTTTTAGATACTTCACAGGTTCAGCAGTTGAAGCGCCAAGCGTTGTTCCAGTTTTTCTCACAGTGTCATCACCCTCGTGCCTTGATAAGAACACTGGGCATCTCTGGGTCAGGTTTCTTGTGCAGAATATGATGCTAAATTAAGTGTTTCTTTGCCTATTCCATTTTGTTTTAATCTGTTAAAGTTTTATGATTTTCATCTGTACATGAGAAAGGCAGAGCAAATGACATGTTTTGCAGCAGTCAGTAGAGAGTGTAATAACATACTTTACTGGCAAGATATTGTGATTTGCATTCAATGTCCATATCAGAATACAATCACAGTAGCAGGTAAACCCCAAGGTACCCATATGACATGGCAAACATTCGAGATTGGTGCCAACATAGGTCTACCATCGGTAGTTACATGTCCATCGAATGAACCTGATGTCTGTATGATGACACCTCCAATAAAATAGCAGAAGGGTGATACACCAGGCAAAGCCCGGCTGACGGTTGAATCAGATTGATGCATTATGATAAACGGTCAACAAGAAACTCTTACATCAAAGAGTTGTTTGCATTCCCATACAGTTACATTAATGCAGCCATGAGTTAAAATAAACCAAAACAGCAAAAGGTAAGAGACCCTGTCGCCACCCACCATTCTCCACGATAAGGTATAGGCCATCAAGTAGTTCTCCCCACGCACCCGCCCAGCAGGTAATACCTTAGGAAAAAGTAATGTTAAGGTGTGGGACAGCTCAGGAGAGTGTGATTGAAAGATGTGTCATTGATTTACTGGGAGAAGCTATCTGACAAGGGTGAATCGCCTGGAGTAACTCGTGCGTGAGGGTGACACAACCTCTCTCCCATCAACTCTAAAAGAATCGGGAGGCAGAAGGGAAAGGGTGTGGGACAAATACTAATTAACAGGTCGAATTTAGCCAACTATAACTACACAGGGCAACCTCTACATTAGTTGACTGGACATTATGTACCGACGATGCCCACGGACCATGTCCATCAGGTGAGGTGCACGAGGTTTATGCCCCGTCCTGGATGTCGCCCAGAGCAATGGGGAATTTCCGGAGACTTACGGTCTCTTCTTTGTGCAGGGCAATGCTCTCTGCCCTGGCCCTGACCCATACCAGTAGTGAACGACGCCAGGCTACTTCTCGCCTGTTCCATTACGTATCCATAATTCTGACAGTTCTTGACTTATGAACATTGCAACACATCTAAGTAGCACAATAATATCTGTCATTTGACAGTACAATGACTCAATTGGAACCATTCCGAACAGTCTACTCAAAAATGTGGTGCAAAATGAAGGTCAGCTTCCTCCAATTTGCTGTTAAGTTCTTGAACAATATGGCCTGTACCTTTTGAATACATCTCTGTAGGCGCCAAATCCTCATTGAAAATCATTCCACTTGCAGTATTTGAAAATTCAGTGTTCACTGAAGCATCAATAATGTTTTGGGAAGTTAACACCTTCAAGTACATCTTGTTCGATGTTGATGACCAGAATTTATCAGGTCGCACAGGTATAGGTGTCTACTTTTTGATGTAGGTAAGGTCAATTGTTCCACTTGTAGACATTTGTCTGATTCTCTCACATTCTTTGACAGATGGTTCAGGATAACCATCAAAGACAATGTGCAGTTCTTGCAAGGTACACACTGACTTTGATATCTGTAGAACAGTCTGAACGAACTCTCTGAATTTTTGCATGGATGAAATTTTGACTATATGCTATTGACATATAGTCCACAACAAAAGCAGTTTTCAATGAGGATACCTTTTCTAATTGAAATTCTTCTGGTGAAAGTTTTTTTACGAGCTTTTGTACTAAATTGTGCTTCACTGGTTTGGTTGCAGCATCTCCATCAAATAATGCATTTGTTGGAAGAAGATCATGCAACAGAATGACGAGTCAGGATTGCTACTTGTAGAAATGCCAAGTTTTAAAGCTTTTCTAAAAGATGGCAAACTGGGCATGGATTTGATGTGAAGAAGTAAGGTATTTCATGCTTTGGCTATGCTGGTAGCGAAGCTTCTTTCTCCCCGAGTGGCGTGTTTTTTAGCCCCGATGATCGCAGCATCCTGTTTGGCTCATACCATTTGAAGCTGTGTCTTAATCTTGGCCAAGATCGTGTAATGCTTTAAAGGCGATACACAATGCCTTAAGCTTGATCTGATGCCTGATTGGAAGTCAATGTAGTTATTGGATGGCCCAAGAGGCAGATTGAAATTTATGGATCCCTAACATCGAACATGCAGCAGCATTTTGCAAAGTTTGAAGTTCATTTAAATACTGCTGTTACATGTTGAGATAATGCATGTCAGGCAAATACTGAAAAGATAGAGGATTACAGCTGGCAAGCTTAAATATCACAATCGGTTCAGTCTCAATAGGAAAAGGTACAAATTAGCCACAGCAATACGGAAACTGAATTGAAAGTAGGTGTTCCGTTAAAAAAAACTCAAATTCTCGCTCTCAAAAATAAATAAATAAATTCAAGAGTTTTCTAATCAAGGCTTAATGTCTAGAATAAGGATGGTTCATAGAATAGAGTCTCAAGGGAAAAACAGAAATGCGGGAAAGTGTCAGCATAGTGAACTCTCCAGCAGAAGTCTCCCAGAATTGGAATAAGTGTTTAGCATGAAGCGTCACATTTGAATGAGTAAAAGAAGCTGAGAGGTCTGTACACCTCAAAGTCTAAGGGAATCTGCTCTAACTTCTAAGAGTATGAATAATAATTTAAAACAAACTTTAGCAACAATCGTATCTCTTCCAACTCCTTCAGGAGCCAATTGTCTCCATCCTTATGTTGTGCATTTGCATAGTTACCAGACTTTCCCATCCCACTTAACTTGGGAAGTTGCTGCAAGCTTGACCATCCCTCCATTCTGGATACGTGATGAATAGGAGGCTTCATCTGCTTATTGGGTCTTCACGTTTCTTGCCAACATTTCTCTTCTCAGACCTTACGATCAAGAAACTAATACAGACAACAATACTGCTTTTCGCGAGCTAATGAAACCTTGAGGACACACCTGCAAAGAAAAAACACGCTGACCAAGCAAAGTATATTTCAAAATCGCGAGGCCAAGCAAAACCTATTTCAAAATCACAAGGCCTTTCTTTAATCAGGCTAACATTAAACATTTAAACATGCACTTCAAATACATGGTTATACTTGTGCACATATAACTCAAGAACAGATGTATATGTGAATATGCAAATGTGACAAAGTATAAATGCAAGCTAGAATAAATCTTCATGTTAAACTGAACATTAGTGCACGCGCTTATAAAACTTCAGTTTCACAGTAGTTGTGTTTCATTGATGCATTTATATGTTCACACACGTTAATCTTATTAAGGCATACAGTAGATGTAATGTCAAATATAAATGCAAATTGCGCACTGATGACGTGTAAGGTATGGAGTCTAAATTACGCTTCTCCACACTTAATCTACAAAGAGAGCAGGTCTTTAGTGAGCTGACTGGGGAAGACACAATATATGTATGGTAGCCCATTTTCATTTATATATTATTTTGCTTACAAATGCACTCCTGTTTTTTTATTTATTAAACTAACCACTGAATTGGCATTGAGGCTGAATTATCCCATCACCCAGTAGAATTGATTTATTGACGAAGAGCAAAACATTGGATACATTTTGAGGGGATTAAAAATGGTGGTCCTAATACACTAATACAGTTTGTACACTAGTTTGCAAACCGGTATGAAACTTGCGATGCAACCCCTGCGCAAAGAGGTCACATCGCAAATTGCCTATTAATGGATATCACAAAGCAACCTGCCAGGTGAACACTAATTAGTGTGGTGGCTACTTCCTGTGCCCGATATTAGCTGTGAATGCAGAGGTGGCTGTGAAACTGTTTTGGACAATCTGAAAGAGACACGTTTGTGATAGATTCCTTACCTTGGAATATCGCCAGGCATCAGACTGGATCCGGAAAGTTTTTGTCAGCAGTACTACTGCGCATCGGTAGGCGTCGTCGTACGGCCCTGCGTACGTCGCTGGAGTCGTAGCCGCCGAAATGACGTCGTCAGAGCTACTTAGACGCGTGGTGACGTCAGTTCTTTTTCCGCGCAGCAGCGCAGATCCGAGAGAGAGCGGTACCCTTAGTTAAAAGTTTTAATTTGGTTTCTGACAACTTGTTTTGTCGTGTACTTGACTCCTGGTGCAATAGGAATGCCCGAGTTTAAGTCCTGTAGGGCCTGCAGTCGAAACATGTCAGTATCGGATCCTCACGACGTGTCTCTTCTGCTTGGGGCATGCCCATGACCCCGAGGCGTGCCCCGACTGTCGGGCCATGGCGCCGAAAGCTTTGCTGGAGCATTCCTGAAAGTTATTGGAGGTCCGGCAGTCAGTTCCGCGCCGATCGAGGTCACGTTCCCGTGGGAGGTCAAGGGACCGGTCGCGGAGCCAACCGCATCGCTCGTCTGAATCGGGGCAGATAAGTCTAGGCGCCATAAAAAGTCAAAGAAGCGCCACGGCTCTTCCCCTACCCCTCACCGGTCGCGAGACGTGGTGGAGGGGGCGTGTGGTAACTCCCCCGCGGCTCCGTTGGAGCCTCCGTCGTTGCCTGGGGCCTACCCACCCTTTCCGGGCCTGCACGCGACTTCGGACGAGGTGCAGGCTTTATGTCGGCCTTGCGCTATTTGTTTGCCCCGCCGGGTCCCTCTGGAGCACCTTCGGGCCCCGCGGATCTGTCGGAAGGGTTTGCCTCTGCGCCGCCGCCTCTAGCCTCGGCTACGCCGGCACCATACCCTGCGGCGCCGGCCCGGGATCCGGCTTCGGTGCCGGGCGCGGCGCCGCCGCTGACGCCGGGTGGCACCGAACCGGGACTGGTATCGTACCCTCCCATTCCATTTCTTGGAGGGGAGTTTATCCCATTTCCCAGAGCACCTCGTCCTTATCTGCCTCTTTAGCAACCGGTGGACGAAGGGGAATACTGGGAAGGGTCTAAGGACCCTCTTGCACTTCAATGCGAGGATGAGCCTGAGTGTGAAGGCGATGTGGAGGGTCCAGAGGATCTGGATTTCTCTCCACACCCTGGTACTCTGTCCCCTTCTTCCGTGGCCACGGAGGAGGTTGGGACCTTTTCGGTGGTTTTGCGCAGGGCAGCTGAGGCTCTTAACCTCGAGCTCCCTTCTGTACCTATCAGGACCAATCTCCTGACCAAGGTGCTGCAGCCACAGTCCTCATCTGTGGAGCCGTTGCTGCCCTTCAATGAGGCGCTTACTGATATCTTGTTGGGCACCTGGATAAAACCTAACACAGGAGTCCCTGTAGACAAGGGTGTGGCGCGCCGCCATCGCCCAGCGCCGGGCGACCCCAGCTTTCTCACACAACACCAGACGCCTGAAAGTCTAGTTGTCCAGGCTTCTGCCTCACCGAGCAATTTGGGAAAAAGATTTTCACATCTGCCAATTCTGGGTTGCAGGCGGTGAATACTGCGTGCCTGCTAGGCCGCTATTCCCATTCTGTGTGGGACACTGTGGAGGCACGGGCGGTTCTCTCCCAAGCCATTACCGAAGGGAGAGATGCTGCAAAATGTACTATTCGTTGTGGGCTTGACATGGCCGATTCTCTCGGTAGGGCACTTTCCACAACTGTGGCGCTCTGTGGCTATGCTTGGCTCTGAACTACTGGCTTCTCTGGGGATGTCCAGAACACCCTGTTGGACATGCCCTTTGATGGTACACGCCTCTTTGGTGATAAGGCTGATAGCACACTGGAACGCTTTAAGGACTCTTGGGCTACGGCCCAGTCCTTGGGTCTCGCCACCACGTGTACTCCCTCGGGCTCCGCTTTTCGGTCCTTTCGAGGTCAAGGTCGAGGTGCCCAGGCGCGTTCTTTTCAGACCCACAAGGCTGCGCAGCCACAGTCTCAGCGCAGCCGCGGACATGGGACCTGCCGTGGTGGGACCCGAGGACATCGGCCGGGTCAGTCCACCACCTCCCCTGCTGCCGCCTCTAAACCTTCCTAGTCCGATGTTTCAGGCCCACCTGACACCAGTGGGTGGCGAATCCTGCCATCACCTTCCCCACTGGTGCTCCATAACCTCGGACAGGTGGGTTCTGCAAATAGTCCGAAGGGACTACTCCCTCCCCTTCGAATCTACCCCTCCAGCCATGCCACCTCAGTATCACCGCATGTCGGGGGAACACTCGGCACTTCTCCAGCAGGATGTTACGGCCCTCTTGGCCAAGGGGGCCATCTAGCGCGCTCTGACCCCAGAAGTAGATTGTGGTTGTTATTCCCACTACTTTTTGGTTCCAAAGAAGGACAAGGGTCTGCACCCTATCTTAGACCTCCGGAACGTCATTCACTTCCTCCAGAAGGAGAAGTTCAAGATGCTCACGCTTGCTCAGGTCTTGTCTGCCCTAGACCCGCAAGACTGGCAGGTAGCATTGGACTTGCAGGATGTTTATTTTTATATCCCCATCCTGCCAGCCCACCGGCGTTATCTGCGGTTCACGGTGGGCCACGAGCACTTTCAGTTCACCGTGCTCCCTTTCGACCTTACCAGCGCCCCTCAGGTCTTCACGAAAGTGATAGTGGTGGCCGCAGCTCATCTGCGCATATCAGGGGTTTCAGTTTTCCCCTATCTCGACGACTGGCTGTTGAAGGTGGGCTCGCCCCAGGCAGTCGTCTCCCACCTTCAGACTACGGACGACATCCTGCATTTGCTGGGGTTTTCCATCAACGTGCCGAAGTCGTGCCCGATTCCCTCTCAGAAGTTCCTCTTCATCGGAGCAGTTCTGGATACAGCGCAGTTTTGGGTTTATCCTCCCAAACAGCGAGTCCGGGACATTTTGGCTATGATTACGATCTTTTGCACTAGTACTGGGTTTCGGTCAGGAAGACACTGAGGCTGCTGGGCCTCATGGCCTCCTGCATCCTGCTGATCGATCATGCCAGATGGCATATGCGGGCTCTGCAGTGGGACCTGAAGTTCCAGTGGACGCAGCATTGGGTGAACCTGTCCGACTACGTCCAGATCTCGGAGGGCACTTCATAGGACTTGCAGTGGTGGCTCACGAACCTGCATTGGGTCAGTGGCAGATCCCTCTCCCTTCCCCAACCGGAGCACACAGCAGTGACGGACTCGTCACTCCTGGGATGGGACGGCCACATGGGAGAGGTGGAGATCAGAGGCTTCTGGTCTCCGGTGGAGTCCAAGCTCCATATCAACCTTTTGGAGCTCAGGGCGATCCTACTTGCACTCAAAGCATTCCTTCCCTCTGTCAAGGGGAGAGTAGTGCAGGTGTTCACAGACAACACCACCGCCATGTGGTACTGCAACAAGCAGGACGGGGTGGGATCGTGGACCCTATGTCAGGAGGCTCTACGTCTCTGGACGTGGCTGGAATGTTAAGGCATTTCCTTGGTGGTTCAACACCTGGCAGGTACCTGTGACGGTCATCGGCTGTAGCGGGCATGGGCCTGGCCGCACACCCCCCCGCAAGCCCTCAGGCAGCTGTGGGAGACGAGGTAGGCAGTCCGAGAACCGAAGGGACTACAACTCCCTGGAGGCAACGGGGCAGGACTTACGTAAACTCAGCTCACGAGGGGGAACGGCCTACCCTATATAAGCACCGCCTCAGTGATGAGACGGTGCTTGACAATCATTCATGGAAGCCGACGGCGAGGGAACACTTCCAGTCCCCCTCGCGTATTCTAAATCCAGAAATCCCGTCAAGCTGGAAACTCGCGGACGCTTGCCTTCCCGCTTGGAGTTTCCGTCCCTGTAATTTAAACCTGCCGGACGCCATCGCGCGCCATCCCAGACCCAGAGGAACCCGAGACCACAGATTGGAGCTCCGAGGGCGGACGCTTTCCTTCCAGCCTCGGAGTAAGTATTAGCGGACGCTTTCCTACCCGCCGGGCGCCGTGGTGCGCCATTCCTGACTCCGCGGATCCCGTGACTATAATGAGGAGCTCCGAGAGCGGACGCTTTCCTTCCCGCCTTGGAGTGAGTATGGTGCCTTGAGGGCGGACGCTTTCCTACCCGCCTCAAGGTCGAAGATACGAGACCACGCCGTGACAGGTAACAAGTATCTCGTCACCCTGAATTAATACACTTATTCTCGCAGGGAATCCTTTCCGAACCGCTGTCTGTGATGTTAACAGGCAGGCGAATTACGTACAGAAATACTATTGTTTATGACTTGTATCCTAAGCAAGGGGGTGAACACAGTACCAAGGAAGGTACATCTACTCCTATCTAAGCCTGTGAGTACCTGAAGGGTTAAGCGTGGGGGGGGGTTGTATAGTGCAATACCGCTAACACTGATAGTTGAACCGACCTCTGTCATTTGTCATTTGTGCAGGACGTTGTTAGGAGGCGCCTATACTGCTGTATTCCCCTGCTCGAGAGCAAGACCCTCAGCACTACCACCTTAGTGCTTTCACTTCCCTGTTCTCGTGGGTGCTCTTTCCCAGAGTTGTGTCCATTACGCTGTGGGGAAGTGTGTCCTGGAGAACAGGGGGTCTTTCTGCTTGAAGTCGTCCCCGCTGGCTGCTGTGCAAGGTTAGTGGCTTGTTCTCTCTCTCTTGCGCCACTGACATCCCGACAGTACCCTAAACGCCAGGGAGGACAAACTCAGTCAAAGGTGCATGTTGGATCACGAATGGCATCTTCACTCGGAGGTGGTGCAAGGTCTCTTTCAGCAGTGGGGAGAACCTTGGTTAGATCTATTTGCCACCGAAGAGAACGTGCAATGTCAGCAGTTCTGCGCGTTGGAGTTTCCAAGGCGGCACTCGCTAGGCGACGCTTTTCATCACAAGTGAAGTTGCGGTCTGTTGTATGCCTTTCCGCCTATACCACTTCTGCCCAGAGTACTGAAGAAGATCAGGCGCGACCGGGCCCAGGTCATTCTTGTGGCACCGGGCTGGGCTCGAAGAGTTTGGTATCCCGAGCTACTCAGTGTGAGCGTGGATCCCCCGATCCGACTGCCTCTTCGGGAGGATCTCCTGTCGCAGCAACAGGGGACGGTCCTCCACCCGAACCTCTCCAGCCACCACCTCCTTGCGTGGAGCTTGAGCGGCGACAGCTGATTCCATTTGACTTGCCTCCCGAAGTCTGTAATGTGATTCTGGCAGCCAGGTGTCCCTCCACTAAAACAGTATACGCCTGTCAGTGGAAAAAAATGGTGGCATGGTGTACAGCAAAATCTGTTAATCCTCTTGCTGCCCCTCTTTCTGAGGTCCTATTGTTCTTTCTTTCTTTGGCCCAGCAGGGCTCTGCTTTGGGCACTATCAAGGGCTGCCTCTCTGCTCTTTCAGCCTTTCTCAGGCTGCCTGATCAGTCCTCTCTTTTCAAGTCCCCAGTTGTCAATAGATTTCTCAAAGGCATTACTCACCTTTTCCCTCCTATTACTTTTGTGATGCCTCAATGGGACTTGAATCTGGTTCTCACATATCTGATGTGCGCTCCATTTGAGCCTCTTCATAACTGTCCTTTGCGGTTATTGACTTTGAAAACTGTCTTCCTGGTGGCCATCACCTCCGCTCGGCGGGTGAGTGAACTCCAGGCTCTTTCCTGCAAACCTCCATTCCTGGCGATTCATCTGGACAAGGTTGTGCTTCTACCACGTCACTCCTTTCTACCAAAAGTAGTGCCTTTTATCTCAGGAAAACTGTCACTCTGCCCACTTTCTTTCCGCCTCTGCACCCTTCAAGAGAAGAGGAGAGGCTCCACCGTCTGGACCCAAAACGTGCGCTCTCGTTCTATCTCAACCGCACACAACAGTTCCGGGTGGATGACCATCTCTTTGTTGGCTACGTGGGCGCCAAGAAAGGCCGAGCTGTGCACAAGCGAACTATCTCCCTATGGGTTGTCTTGTGCATCAAAGCCGGTTACTCTCTGGCTAAAAAGGAACCTCCGGTTGGGCTGCGCGCGCATTCTACCAGGGCGACAACAGCTACCACAGCATTGGGGCGCAGTGTCCCCCTGAAAGACATCTGTCAGGCGGCCACTTGGGCCTCGTTGCATACTTTCAATAAGCACTATTGCCTTGACAGCCGGGCTGGAGAGACAGCTTCTTTGGCCGTTCAGTTCTCCGTGACTTTCTGGTGTAATCTCACTTAGCAGACCCTCCACCGGGCTTGGTATTGCTTGGGTATGTATTCTAAGGTAAGGAATCTATCACTAACGTGTCTCGTTCAGATGCACAAGTTACTTGTGTAACGATATATCTGTAAGAGACATTAGTTAGTGATAGATTCCTTACCGCTCACCCATCCTCCCCGTTCTGCGAACTGTTCTCTAGGGTTCAGGTCATCCCTTTCAGGGCCCTAGTCCTATTGCACCAGTAGTAGGTCTCTGGCATGGCTCTGCACTTCTGGCGTGGAAAAGTTGTGTACAGAACTGACGTCAGCGCGCGTGGGCGCGTCTAAGTAGCTCTAACGAAGTAATCTCAGCGGCTACGATGCCAGCGATGTACACGGAGCTGTACGACGACGCCTGCAGGGGTACTGCTGACGAAAACTTTCCGGATCCAGTCTGACGCCTGGGGATATTCTAAGGTAAGGAATCTATCACTAACTAATGTCTCTAACAGATATATTGTTACACAAGTAAGTAACTTGTGTGTTCGTCCATCCATTTTCCCCTCCTTTGCTCTTTCCAACACCTTTTGGTGTTTGCGCTGTGTGGGAGTGTACTTCCGTGTGTATGTCTGTTTGTGTGGGATTGCCTTTGAGAGCATTATGTACTTCATGTCTGGTGGCCTAAGATTATGACTCTGGTTGTATATTTGTTGGATATGAGTGTGTATGTGTGTTTTTTTAAGTGTTGACCTGTTGGTGCAAGGTTGCCTGTAGGGGAGGGAAATGTGTGATATCTGTGTCAATGCGTGCACGGATGGTGTGTATGTGCGCTTGCACTATTAAAAAGCTAAACCTATTCTCTTTGTCAGCGTATGTTTTGTTTCGGCCTGATCTCATGAATGTAATTATCTTAATTTAAGGATACGTTGTGATTTGTTTTGGGTCAGTTTTCTAGTAGGTGGCACCAAATAATAAAATCAATTTAAGTTCTTCTGTCTGAGCAGAAATAGGCAGATTACAGTGTTTCAGCTTCAATTATGGAATTACAGCGGGTTTTTAAGTAAACTGGTAGCATTAATTGAGGTATGAGTTAACACAAGCTTTAAACTGTTGTAGCCGAGTACCTGGTTAAAAAATATTTGAAAATCTGCAGAAATGTTTTTAAGTTTTTGAGGGGGGGGGGGAAGGAAAATCTAAAGAGAACACTATAAATCGGCAGCATCTATGTTTGTCTACATTTCACACCAAATCCAAACCAACAACCGCGTCAGTTAGTTATATTATTTTCAATATCCTGATTGTTTCCAAAGCAAGCTAATTGATATTTCTAGCTGTTCGGCCCACTCGCTACTTTTCAGCCCTCCATTGGGAACCACGATGTCGCACACTTCTGTGTCCCCTCGCATATACTTATGAAACTCAACACCTGGTTTGATTGCAGCTGCTCTTTATTTTCCTCCTCCTTCCTTCCCCTCCTTGTTTTTGTACCCCAGGATCACAAACGTGCTTGTCGGATTCAGTCTTGGATAGAAGTGGACCTTGAGTGGGTGAGTGAGTGACTCGGGTTGGGCAGATGCGTAGACCAGTTTCCAGCCCAGCACTGCTGAGCCTTGTTTGCAATTTTCCGAGTTTTTTTACCACCTATGTTAATTGTAATATTTGACCCAGCCCCTTGGCTTCAGTCAAACAATATTCCTCTTATAAATTTCCCATGATTTCGCTATGGTAAATTTACAAAATGCCCACAGTCTGCAGATGTTAAAACAAAAATCGATATTTCTACCATCATTATGCCAGAATGAGTCATTATTATGTTTATTAGTCAGCATTTCTTCAACAGTTTACTAACGGGTGATTATTGTGTAGCGGTTGGCAAACATATTACCCAAGAATGCCCAGTGTGTCACTAATGGCCCATTGTTATGTCATGGTAAGAAGCTCACAATAGGTCACTTATGGGCCATTATTTTGACAGGCTCTCCAGCACATCTCAAACAATCGCCATAATAAGCCTTAATTGGGCCATCATTAGGTTAGATGCCACATACGCAAGAATACACACAAAATGTCATGCAAGGTGAGCCCATATATCAGTGATCAAACACATGCATAAAAGTGCACATTTAAGCCAGTGCTCTCCAACAGTTCTCTGCAGCAGCCACACTAATACCTTTCTAATACCTGGTCCAAACGAAAATGTGACTGCTTCCTGCTTTTTTACTTTAGCTGCATACTACGGAACTGTTAATTGATGAAATATCACCCACAAGTTGTTTATCATACAGCTGTCTGTGAGATAGATAACCTCGGATGCAGAAACAATCAGCATTCCGCCAGAGCTCTTTATTACAGAGATACAAATCTAAGGTCTGGAATGAATATTTTAAGAAAAGTCATTGTAACTTAAAAAGAAAATATCCTGCCAAGAGCTTGCGCTCCTACAATTCACACTCCAGCTCTTTTTCCATACCCTTTGGGACAGTAACACGATTCTGAAAAGCCCCAAGTTAAGTCTACCAGCATCTTTCCAGTCCACCACGCGCTCAGTCTTCTCAAACTCTGTGGCTCTTAGACGTGGACAACAGTTTACGGAGTCAAACACTGTATTCTGCTGTCAGCGTGTGTAATATTTCATCACTTTATTGCTTGAAGAGAATGAAGAGATTGTCTGTGTCTCACAAAGGATGACCGTGAAGGCCCCAGCAGTTCCCTTTATCCAGTGCTTAATTTGAGGCGGTGCTTTCTGGTGCTAAGCACCGGCGCTTAATTGGTTTCCGGTGCTCGGCACCTAATTGTCAACTCCATACACAGAACAGTCTACCACATGGTGGGGCTGCTCATCTAATTTAGAGATGAGCAGATCAACGGTTATTTAAGAATACAATATACATTATATTTGCTAATTACCTGCCATTCCTTTAACTGTGGGGACCTGGAAGAATCTGAACTGTCACATTTACATGCGAGAGAGATGGTTAGTATTTGTTTTGGTAGCGATGGGTGGTGCAAGCTGCAGTGGCCTCCTTGTCAGAACCCTGGCACCTAATATTTTACAAATTAAGTACTGCCTTTATCGATGTGCTCGGACAAGATTTTCTGAGCCGATGATGGAAAAAACGGTACATGTGAGTGAGCGGGGGCTCCTCGCCACTTTAAGACATCTTTGGTTATTTTCGGTTAGTTCAGCATCTAGCCTTCTGCCGCTTTTATTTAGAGTGCCATTTTGGGACTAAAAGGCGACATAGCAACAAGTACCAACAACTGTTTGATAAGCAGATCGAACTTTGCTGCCTATCTTGCAACTGTCACTTACTGCTGCTGAAAGCCTTACCTTGGACAATTCTTTTGGGGTGGGCATTGCGCAGCGTGGCAAAGACCAGCTCATTAGCGGTAAGTGTGTTTTTGAGAAAATAGTGGAGACACACACCGATATAGGTAAACAAGTGACAGAGGTTAGTTACGGTAAACTCCCACTAGGAAAAATCCCTTTATAGGACTGGAACCCTCACTCACCCTAGGTGACATGCTTCATCATGGAGTTCTTTCTCCCGATGGAAAAACCTAGTTCCACCGAGGGCTACAACCCCCTCACTGTGAGGGAGGAGTCCAAGGATGTTATATGTAAAGATGAGGCTGTATACAAAGGAGATGCTTTTTAGTCCCTTATGCGGTTAGTCCCTTATGCTCTCTCTGTAGGTACCCCGGACGGTCGTTGAGCTGGTTCCAGCGGGGCCCCCCTTCCCTGAGTTGTTACCAGGTTGAGGTGAGGGTGGATATCCAACTATTTGGATATACCCAGTAATACCGAAGACATATGAACTGATTACTGGCGTAGTACCAAAATTTATTGTTCGTTTGTCTAAGCACCAAATAGCAGCAGCTTATTGTTTACACACGGTCCTGAAGAAAGCCCGGATACTTCTCTACAGATCAATAGGGCTGAAACATGTTGACCTTTTACATCGAGTAGTTTAAAGCTCTATACTGCTCTATTTGCACTGCTTTTTAACCCTGATGGTGAAACCTACAAAATAAAAATATTTTGGTTCTCACCACTTAGTTTTAACTTCACCACACACTTTTTCCTAAATTAGCTTATTGTTTGCGCTGCTGTTTTCTCACTCCACTCACCGCATAAGGGACTAAAAAGGATCTCCTTTGTATACAGCCTCATCATTACATATAACATCCCTGTACTCCTCCCTCACAGTGAGGGGGTTGTAGCCCTCGGTGGAACTAGGTTTTTCCATCGGGAGAAAGAACTCAATGATGAAGCATGTCACCTAGGGTGAGTGAGGGTTCCAGTCCTATAAAGGGATTTTTCCTAGTGGGAGTTTACCGTAACTAACCTCTGTCACTTGTGATCATTGTTCACTCTTAGACCCAAGATAGTTCTTTGTGTTTTGTAGTATTCTTTGGCAGCCACATAGCAGTGTGTACCCTTGTTAAAACTATTTCAGTGAAATCTGAACCATTTCTTGTGAAATAAAAGCAGGACCACGAAAGAGAGATTAGTACTGCCCACAACTGTGAATGTGTATCTCTGTTGCACGTTGGCTCCTTCAACCACTCTAAAACGGACGACTCGCACAATTCTGTTATCTGCCTTGATCTGCAGACATCACATTGTGGGTCAAAAACAATGTAGTCAAATGGCTAAGGACAAAATATAACATCGTAAATGGAGTTAACAAATTGTCCAGCTACTGCTCAAGGGTACCTGATGCAGTGATTGTACAGTAAGCAGGTTGTGCATGATACTGTGATCTGCAGATCTCTCTGCTAGAAGAAAGCAGAGCAGGGAATTAATACAGACTCTGCTCACAGTGTTGGTACATGGAGCAGATTTAGGAGATTGCACTTCAATTCACTCCTTTTGCCAGTGTGACCTAAGAGCCTGCTGGCCTAGTTATGGAAACAGAACGTCACAGACTTCCATTCACTTCCGGTGAGAATGAGGAGCAGGGAAACGAGGGGCACGTCATTGTTCCTTTGGTAACACCAACTGACTTCTCACTCCGCTTCTCATGCTAGTGACTTAGATTCTCTGACTGTCTTCCATGGACTCACATTTCACTTTTTGCAGCGAGGGCCTGGAATAGCAGCACAGCCATTAAGCACTCACAGTCACTGAAATGATGGTGTCTGATACATTTTCATCACTATCCTCCTTGTAGGAAATCCAGGATCATCAGTAGAGCAAGAATACCTCCCCATGAGATTTGAGTTGGTTACGATATTGCCATAAAATTCACACTATGTAAACTGACCACTACAGCTTGAACTTGTTAGATCTGCTGTAAAGTATTTCCATGTATCTTTCATCCTTTAGGCTTCTCTCTTACCTTCCTTTCTTATCTCTATAGTGTTTTCTGCTCTCATCAGTTCTCTCACTTCATAAATTGACACACGATTCTCATCAATTTCTCACTCGCCTCCTAAGTTAAAGCTTTCTCTTCCAAACCTCTGTCCTAATTAGTTCTTGTTCTCTTTCTAATTGTACAGGTTTTTTTTCCCTAAATTGACAACTTTTTACACTTCTGTCTTGGTAGCACCTCCTAACTAGTGCTCCATGGCACCTTTCATCAGACATAGATTGTTATTCACCTAAATTCTAGATTTCGTCTCTGCCTCTGCAGACAGCAGTTTTCTAATGGACACCATCACCACTAGTGCCCATGTACAGACACAGATATCCAGTCAGAGTACCTCTGCCTCATGTATTAGCTATTCTCCATTTTACCACAAGAAAAGCAAGGCTTGCAAACTTGGCAAATATTTTACTTTTTTAACTTCCTTTGTGGTGTTACCCAGTTGACAAATCTGAACCCTTGCATCATTCAGAAGGCCAGTAAGCTCGATGCACCACAGCGAATAATCTCAGTGTGTGAGCACTTCCATGAGTGAGAGAGAGACCACTCCCACCTCTTGTCACCTAGAACATTCATTTAGTATGTCTTACAGATTTTCTGTCGCATTTCTTGTGAGATATGTTATTCGTAAATAGTTTAGCAGACTTGCCTTACCCTTAGCATTCCATAGCACTTTTGCTCACTGTGCCGCAAATCAGGTGTTTATGCTTCTTTCTCACACCGTCAATCGCGGTGCTTATTGAAATTCACCTACTGGTATCTCAAAATTTAAGTGTAATGATGGTTTATGTCAAAACTCAAAAGCATGATGCAAAACAGTTGCCAAATGGAAGACGAAATGCACCACAAAAGGCTTTGTTAATTGTAAATAGTATCTTAGAACCATTAAAAATCTGTAACAACGTATTCAGGCAAGGTAGAATCAAAAACTATAATCCACCTAGAGAACCTCCTATTTATACTCGGAAATTACTGAATCCCACATCTTTCTTTTCATGACTCGTTGCCATAACTTCTTTTGGACTGCAGTTCAATACTTTTGCCACCTAAGTCGACCTTTTGGCTCCGGTGCTCATGGAAATAGACCATAGGGCCTATTCACAAAGGTAAATTTACACATGAGTAAATCTACATGTGTAAGTTTGTGCTTACAGACTTGAGTTACTTTAGGCTGTTCACCATTTCCGAAGTGTAGAAGTACTAAATAATGTAGGCTTGCATGCCTTTATCCCATGAAACGGTGTGAAGCCAGTTTTCCGAATGTAAAGGTACTACAGCCAAAAAGGAGCAGTAGAAAGTCCAGCAACCACCGATACTGCAAAATCCTTCTATAGAAAATTATGGAGACAGTGACTACATTAGAACGCCATAGGAATTAATGTTAAATTTAAGATAATTTATTTTGTCTTTTAAAAACTATATACATTATATAAAAAAATTATGTATTTTAAAAAATAAATATTATTTAATGATACTACTTTAAAAAAAATAATCATTACTTAAAAAATTATTTCAGTTAATTCTATGCATAACTTTGTAGCTTAGTACATAAGTAACTACAGACATTTGCCTTTAGGTGGGATTTCTAAAATAAATCTTTTAAAATGAATACTCATTTAACTTATTTAAATGAATTAAATATGCATTTAGAAATTATGGTAGTAGTGTTATAGCAGATGTTCTATTTTTAACAACATTAAAGTAAATATATTACATTCATTTATATTATTTAACCGAAAATATATATTTGTTTTCAAGTTTAATAAAAAAAATTCAAAATGTCCCTATACTTTACAATAGAGAGATCTCTCTTAAAAATATTAGATAATTTAGGTCATGCCAGTTTGATATTCCTTGTGGTGTCAGTACAGAGACCCTGCTTTACTAACAGATCTTTTCTCTTGAAATTGAGGTATACCAAATAAGGTAAACCAGTCCTTTTAATTCACCCTAAACCTATGTAGCCTTTCAAGATGATGATAAAAAGTCCATTGCGGTTTGTTTTAAATGTCAACATGAGATGAGGCAATGTCGGGATCTTTCAACATGTCATCTGTGACCTGAAGCGCCCTACCTGGTAAAATCCCTCATGGGAGCTTGAAAGAGGTCTCAGCACACATATTTTAGTCACCTTTCAAAGCAGGGGTTTGTGGAAACTGGATCCAGTGATTTGCTGTTACTTTATTATTAGAGTCTGTTATCTCAATCAATATGATACAATCTGGAAAAAGGCCACATTTTGAAGGGCAGTAACTATTCCAGAGAGGTGATACTATGACAGTCTCTCTATGTTGAGGAGTGACATTCATCATTTAACCTCCATTGCCTGAGTAGCTCTGTGTGCGCGTGCATACTTTGTAGTGTAAGATTTTTGTCCTGTCATTTGACTCCATAAAGGAGTCATATCTTATGAATTTTAAATCTTCATAAAGATTACAGGCCTTCATGGTATGGGGGCCCATATATACCTAAATCAACCCCAATAAAGGCGAAGGACTAAGCCTCTCAGCAGCTGCTGCTTTACTGCTGAACCGAAATACCCTCTTTTCCGATGTCTTTGTTCCATATTGAGCTTAAGTCAACTTCTAGAATTGATCCTAAAAGTTGCATCAGAACATTTACTCTTCTCCAGGCACCTGACTCTCCTCGCTTGTGTAGAGATTACTCTGTGCAGTATTTGTGGGATGTGCCTCATAACTGCTTCATATCCCTACCAAAGCAATGAGAGGAGTATTATTTATTTTTGTCATAATACACATTTTAAATCCGAAAAGATGGCTTGTTGAGGCAAACTGTGAAGATGAAAAACTGTTGTGCCATTCCTGATTCCACCTGCCTCTGTTCAAGAGTCCAGACAATGACTTTTCATATTATTCCATTTTCTTTCCAATTTTCAGCCTCTCACAGAAGTTGTTCTTCTGTTGCATACCTCCCCTCCTTTTGCGGGACACCCTATTACATTTTCCAGGAACCAGAGTTGTTGGGTATAGGCAGCTCTGTATAGAGATCTGGTAAAAAGAACAGCTATCATATCCCCTGTCCCATGGATTATGGAAGAATCTCTGCCCCCGCTCCTCACCGGCCCCGCTGCCCAGGTCACCTCCGTGCTTCCCGACGCCGCTGACCCGTAGCTCCGCCTCCCCTCCTCTCCCACTGGGCCTCCCGGCTGACCCTCCCTCCCGGCTCCTACTTATGACGCCCCCTCAGCGACCGCGCGCAGCGGGAGCGCCGATTGAGCGCCGAAGGTGCGCCAAAGGTAAGCCCGTCTGCGCCCGTCCGCGCCTGGACCGCGCCCAGCGCCAGACCCCCTGGTCCCCGCGCCCGCCAGCCCCCCCCGCAGGACCTACGACTTCGCCACGCTCATCGCACTCAACACCGCCCGAGCACCTGGATGCTACCGAGCGTCCCCGCGACGCACCCATGGACCCTTCGTCTGCCGATCCTGCAACTTCTCCTGCCTCCGAACAGGCACTACGCCCACCAAGACGGACAACAGCAACCACCTCAAGTGCATCCTGGTCAACACCCGCTCCGTCCACAGACACGCCGTGGAACTCTGGAACCTCCTCGACACCGCATCTCCAGACGTCGCCTTCCTCACGGAAACCTGGATGAACGCCTCCTCAGCCCCCGACATCGCCATAGCCATCCCGGACGGCTACAATATCATCAGGAAGGATCGCATCAACCAGACCGGAGGGGGCATCGCCATCGTTCACAAAAGCACCATTCGCATCTCGACTGACTGCATCGACGCATTCAACGCCGCCGAATACCTGCACTTCCAGATCCACACCGACCCCAAGACTACCCTCAGAGGCCCCCTCATCTACAGACCCCCGGGACCACGCGCACAGTTCAGCGAAGACATCACAGACTTCATCAGCCCTCACGCCCTCCCCTCCGCCGACTACATCCTCCTCGGGGACCTCAACTTCCACCTGGAGAACAACAACGATCGCAACACCACCGCCCTGCTGGACAACCTCGCCAACCCCTCGGACTCAAGCAACTGGTCTACTCCCCCACCCACTACGCCGGCCACACGCTCGACCCTCTCTTCTCATCCAGCAAGCACGTCACCTTCAGCCACTGCACCGGACTCCACTGGACTGACCACAGCTGCGTCCACTTCAGCTTCAAAAAGAACACGGTCCACCACCACCCGAAGCAGGTTCCCCACAGAAACTGGAGCAAGATCAGTCGACCAGCTCACCACCTCCCTCAGCCAGAACCCACCTATCAGGACAACGGACCCTAACACAGCAGCCCTCGACCTCACGCAATGGCTGACCTCCTGTGCCAACGACCTCGCCCCACTGAAGAACCCACTCACCAGGCCCAGAAGCAAGAAGGGCCCCTGGTTCACCAACGAACTCAAGGACTCCAAGAAGGCTTGCCGCACCCTTGAGAAGGCCTGGCTCCTCAACAAGACCACCGACAACATGACCGCCCTCAAACTCGCCACCCGCAGACATCACCAGCTCATCCGCACCACCAAGAAGAAATCTCTGAAGGAACGACTGGACAAGAACGCCCATGACACCAAGGAGCTCTTCAACATCGTCCAGGAGTTCTCCAACCCCAGCACCGGCAACAACGACATCACTCCCTCGCAGGACCTCTGCGACTCCCTCGCCTCGTACTTCCACCGCAAGATCGCCGACATCCACAACAGCTTCGGCGTTCCACCCCCGCACCCATCGACCGAACCTACACACCCCGCCGCCATCCTCCAGACATGGACCGAAGTGACCCCCGAAGACACGACACGCATGATGAACACCATCCACTCCGGATCTCCGACCGACCCATGCCCCCACCATGTCTTCAACAAGGCCGCCTCTACCATCGCCCCCCACCTCCGAGACATCATCAACACCTCCTTCGACACAGCCACCTTCCCGGAGAGCTGGAAGCACGCCGAGCTCAGCGCACTACTGAGGAAACCAACAGCGGACCCGACCGACCTCAAGAACTTCCGCCCCATCTCGCTCCTTCCCTTCCCTGCCAAAGTCATCGAGAAGATCGTCAACAAGCAACTGGCTGCCTTCCTCGAGACTAACGGATCCCTCGACCCATCGCAGTCCGGATTCAGAGCCAACCACAGCACCGAGACTGCCCTCATCGCAGCCACCGACGACATCCGAGCCCTGCTCGACAACGGTGAAACAGCGGCACTCATCCTCCTTGACCTCTCCGCAGCATTTGACACTGTCTGCCACCGCACCCTAGTCCAACGCCTCAACGACACCGGCATCCAGGGAAAGGCTCTGGAATGGATCATCTCATACCTTTCCGGCAGAACACAGAGAGTACGCCTCCCCCCGTTCCGATCTGAGGCCACCAAAGTCATCTGCGGCGTCCCGCAAGGATCGTCGCTCAGCCCTACTCTCTTCAACATCTACATGAAACCCCTCGCTGCCATCGCACGCCAACACAACCTCAACATTATTTCCTACGCCGATGACACCCAGCTGATTCTCTCCCTCACCAGAGACCCCGACACCGCCAAAGCCAGCCTACACGAAGGGATGAAAGACGTCGCCGAGTGGATGAACATCAGCCGCCTGAAGTTGAACACGGACAAGACAGAAGTCCTCATCCTGGGACCGTCGCCCTCCGCATGGGACGACTCCTGGTGGCCCCCGGCCCTAGGCACCGCACCCAAGCCAACGTACCACGCACGCAACTTGGGCGTCATCCTGGACTCCTCCCTTTCGATGACTAGACAAGTCAACGCCATCTCCTCATCCTGCTTCCACAACCTCCGCATGCTCCGCAAGATCTTCCGATGGATCCCGACCGAGACCAGGAAGACTGTCACCCAGGCCCTCGTCACCAGCAGACTAGACTACGGAAACACCCTCTACGCCGGTACAACAGCCAAGCTACAGAAAAGACTTCAGCGTATCCAGAACGCCTCCGCCCGACTCATCCTGGACGTCCCCCGTCGCAGCCACATCTCGAGCCACCTGAGAGACCTGCACTGGCTCCCTGTCAACAAGAGGATCACGTTCAGACTCCTCACCCACGCACACAAATCCCTCCACGGCCTAGGCCCAAAGTACCTCAACGACCGCCTGACCTTCTACACGCCCACCCGCCTGCTACGATCCGCGAACCTCGCCCTCGCCGTCGTCCCTCGCATCCAGAGAGCCACCGCCGGAGGAAGATCCTTCTCCTACCTGGCGGCTAAGACATGGAACTCCCTGCCCGTCCGCCTGCGGCTAACCCAGGACCACCTCGCCTTCAGGAAACAGCTCAAGACCTGGCTGTTCGAGCAGTAGCAGACCCCCTCCCCCTAGCGCCTTGAGACCCTTCCGGGTGAGTAGTGCGCAATATAAATTCCATGATTGATTGATTGATTGAAGAAAGGCATTGGAAGAACAGCTGGCCCGAGGACTCGCATGGAATAAGGGCAGCCATCACAAATCAGTACTCGCACAATAGGCAGTTATATTAGTGAGGGTTTATTATATCCCCAGATATTCGAGAAGATATTGATTAGAGCTGTTGTGGTGCTATACAAACGCTGGCAAAATGCAAACACACTGAGTAAAGGGAAAACTTATAACCAAACATAGTTCATTAGTGAAAATTCTAGCCTGTATTTGTTCTCATATCTGCGAAGTTGTGTAAAGCATTGTCCACATACCTTGGGACGACCAAGGTCACTGGGCTACTGGCTAAGCAGCTGGAAATTCCTTGGGATTGGCATGGCGCCCAAACTTCTAGATGGTCGCACCTGCTTTAATGGAAGAGTCAGCGCTCTATATGGTCTCTTTACCTGGATCGGGTGGTTGCCTGATAATGATAGCATAGCTGTGCCTGACTTGGTGAAAGTGCTTAGTAATCAGTTACTGGGACTGGTCACATCATTACCTGTACCTGGGCATGGTGGCATGATAGCCACATGTTGTAGAGCGTTCTCGCAAGAATTCAGCATAAATTCTTCTGGTGAATTACCTGAATTATTCGAGCTGATTGTAATGTTGTTATATAGATCTCTGTAAGAAAACATTGTGCCATGATATTGTTATGATATTGTGCACATATGGGTAATTAGTAAATCACTATTCTGTATTGTCATTATGGATATCGTAATGAATGTCTTACTGAAGAAAGATATCCGTTTCCTTGGGGCATTAAAAATCCCTCCACATTCCCTAACCTACAGGTTCTGAATACATTATTTTCTTGCGAGTTCCACCGTATACTTTGCTTCAGCACTGTGCTAAATGTTTCAAAAAATAAAATATTTGCCATAGCTTGTCTGTCTGTGTCCTTGTGTAAATGCTGAAAATGAGCGCTCACAAAATGTGCCTGGTTAGACCTTTATAGTGTCCTTCCTTCCTTTGTCTGTTTATCCACGCAGTCTTTCTGAGAGTGGCTTATCATTTCAGTTTTTCCCTGCAGTGCAGATTTAATCCATTTGTAAACACATCAGCCTGTTAGCATAAATTCTGGAAATATTGATAAGGTGGTCTGCCCTCTCTCATCTGTTTTTGTCATTTAGTCGAATTAGTTCTGGATGATTAGATCAGCCCTGAATGAGGAAAACTGCTTTTATTCATGTTTGTTAATGGCATTTTCAGATAAATTGTGTACTTTTACTTGAAACATCCTTGACTTTCTCATTATTTGCAATATGGTCTCTTAATTGCCCTAATGGAATGATTGTAAAAATGTTATATATATATTGTGAATCATAAATGTATATATATTTGTTTTCAAACAATTGTTATTGCGCATTTTCAGTCACTAAACTTACTATGTCAATAATTCTTCACTTTTCATAAGCTTTGAACACCTCCACCCCCTCCACCCCACCCCCAAATGTGGACTTGGTGAGCTTCGGACAAGAGGGTGATTCCTCCTGGAACGCCACAAGTTCCTTCATGGGATCTCATCATTGTTCTTAGATGGATCATGGGGTGAACATTTCAGCTTTTACACTGTTGCCCTTGCAATTACTTTAATGGAAAGTGGACTTCCTCATTCCAGTCACTTCCCTATTTAGAGTTAGTGAATTGCAAGCCTTAACAGTAGAGAAGCAGTTTACCCAAATGCAGAGATTGGGTCATCCTTTCAACACATCCTCAATTTCTGCCTAAGGTTGTCGCTGTGTTCCAGTCAGTCTATTGAACTGGCAAGGATTTCCCCCAACCCACTAGTAGAAGAGAAAAAAATCTTCCATTCATAACTAGTGCGAGACCATCGCTCCTCTAATACCACCTTGATTAGAACTCCATGATTTCTTCGTAGCTGTCTTGGCAGGTGTAATTTCAATTGCATGGCTGCAAAATCTTGAAACTGTCACACGGGGCGCAGAACTGCTTCTCTGTGTACCAGAATGATAAACTATATGTTTTGTGACCAAAAGTTTAAGGTTGGGGTGGTGTGTATGTGACCATGACATATTCATAGATTTACATTGCCTTTTAGTTGGAGGCTGATGTCCACAGTCCATGTTTTACCGGAGAAAGTAGGTTTTTGTTAAGTCAACTTTGGATTTCAGGGGCAGCTATAACAATCTTTTGGTTTTCGGGAAAGATGGAGAACTACTGTTTGCCATACTAAAATGTGTCATGCAGCTTGATTTCTTAATTATGGAGTGGAGTGCTGCTGGTTTTCCCATTTTTACCCCAATTCTAGCGCTATGGAGGCCTTCATAACTATTGGCTGTTAGTTGGAGATTGGCAAGTGGTAATAAAATAATAAATAAGAAAAGATATACAAAAAACACAAATCTCAGCTTTGCAAAGATACCCATAGGCACCCGGGATTCTATTTCATGCAGGTAGTTCTCAAACACAGAGCCTGTGCTTTTCCCAACCAAGGCTTTTTCTTCTGCGGTCAAGGAAGGACATCCAGCAAATGTCCTTATGTGTAGCTACCATATCCTTTGTCAACTTGGCTGACAAATACAATTGTGGGTGAATTAAGGAATAATGTAAGAAGATGAATTACTTAATGAAACACATTGTAAAGTAGTTTAAATTAACTCAATTACTGTTAACATTACACATAAGAGTTAATGTTACTATGTCTTTAAATGAATTAAAATGGAAATAAATTGGGCAAACGATGACATTAGCATTAGGGGTAGGGTAAAGATAATTAATTTAAAATGCAAGGATACAATTGGTTTAACGGTTATGTTAAGATAAACAATTACATTTAGGTCAATTTAATATATGGGTAGAGTTACAATTCAAAGAAGTATTACAGTATTTTAACTGTAATGAAACCTAAATGAATAAATAACTCTCATTTAAAAAAAATTGAGTAGGATGTTGGGCTTTGTTAATTTCATTGAAGTATTTTTAAATCAAATTTAAAATTTAACGGTGTGGGTACTGTTGATGTAGTGGCATTGATTTTTGCAGTACCGCAAGTCTGTGAACGTTGAAGTAGTAACATGGGAAAGAGCTCTACACACAAGCTAGCCATAGATTATTAGAAAGACACTGGTGACCTGTAGCTTTCACCTTGAGACATTGTAATTAAATTGGGTCAAACAATCATTCTTGCCAGTTTTAGGTCGAGTCTATTAGACAGCTCCTGTGCTGTCTGTTGAGACAAAGTGTGGCTTACTTAGAACATAGTGACCAGGAGCCCGCCTATTGCTTACCATTGGTTGGTTTTCCTGTCACTTTTATTTGCCTGCCTTTTATTCATGCCCCAGCTTGTTAGTCTTGCGTTTGCCCATCTTTTGGAGCATTTTCTCTTTGCCATCTCTTTTGATGGGCTAGCATCTCTGCTTCCACTGCTTGCTTTTCAAGCACTACTTTTTTATTTTGTGTTATGCAATTATTGAGAGTGTATATGTTTTAAGCTAGCTCTCTCATGTACTTTCCTGCACTCTGTGTTTCTCTCTGTTGCTCGTGTGCCCCTCTGCCCCCTCCCTGCTGCACTCACCAGTGTCTCTCCCCATTGCTTCCCCGCACTGTGCTGCTGCTTCCCACCTCCTCCTCTTTCCCCTCTGTTGCTTTCTCCTGTAACCTCTGTATTCCTTTCTTCCAACCTCTGTGACCCTCACCTTTCCCTGTACTGCTTTTGCATCCCCTCGACATTTCCTTGTTACTTCAGCTTACCCCCGCACTCCCCAATGTTGCTTCCACCTCAGTTGCTTCTGCTACCCCCACCTGCTTGTAAAAATATTTTAAAAAGTGTTTGCAAGTTGTATTTTATTTTTAGTTACTGATCCAACTCGTGTCAGTAGCTAACAAGCATTTATAATGCAATGGTCTCGGCAATATTATAGGTAGAGCTATTGGTATTGCTCATTATTTTTTTTATCATTTTTGTATCCCTAAATAAATGGCATTGTCATTTCTATTGGCATTAGCTTTTTTTTTGCATATGTTTGAATTTTTTGAATCCAGATATATAATACAACAAGTAACATTACACCTACAACAAGCCAGGGCTATCAGCTTTGTCAATGGTTGTTAGTTGCATAAAATAAATAAGCAACGACTATGGCTGTGTTGTATATAATATTGAAAATGTTTCAGTTTTTAAAATGATGAGACTGAAAGAACTAAAACGAGTCTCTTTGAAGTTACATCAAAGTCTTTGAGCAGGGGTACTGATGCAGAGTTAAGATTTTCTTTCCCACCCTGAAGGTAAGGGCAGAAATGCAGAGCCCGATAGGGACCCTTCTCTGCAACTGCTTGAAGAAGCGCCGGTGCTTAGCACCGGCAAGACCCGGCACACTTAAAGCCCTGAAGCGGGTGCCACATTCAGCACTGTGTACTGGAAGATAATCGCAAACGGCTTGGAATTAACAACTGTCTATGACAGACCAAAGCTCTGATGGTGGAGAGAGTGGGCTTGCAATATTCCGAGTGCAATGAGCTACTCTGGCCTGTGTCCCGGTGTCACTGCTCCTGCTGCACCAGTGGAAATTATGCCCCTGTTCGGGGTAGCTGCTCTTCAGCACGCCACGTGCTGTACAAATATTCACCATACCGTGTGTCGGGGCCCTGCGCACGATGTGCGTGGCCTGCCTGGCATGTGGTGCCGCTTCCTACTGTACCGCCTGGAATGCGGGTTGCCATAGGAATGTAAGGTCCGTATCCAAACCGAGACTCGGCCAGTTTTTCAGGGATGTGCACCACCCTGTGCCTCAACCCCTCCACCTCTGTGTGCACGTGCTTGCAGGGGCAGGCATGCAGCGCCCCCCCCCCCCCCCTCCCTACACACACACACGGCCGGGGAGCCGGGCCCGCAGCAGCCGCTCATCTGGTACGCATTTGCAGACTCTGAAGTAAACCTTCATTAAGTGGCAGGAGCACACTGCTTCCGATTCATTCACCAGCGCAGTAAAGCGCTCGGTTTTCTTTCACAGAATCCCCAGGGGGCCTAAAAAGCACCACGTCCAGGGTGAAAAGTGATTCTGACGGCGCGTCGCTCTCCGGACTCCCAAATATAAACTCCCCTGCACGTCTCTCACCCTCAGACACTCGGGCCCCTTACTCGGGTTCCGCTGAATTCTCCGACGTCTTTCATGAACTTGCCATATTTATTCAAGAGGTCATGAAAGGAACATTTTGTTTCCCCTGCCCCCAGTTATTTTATAGACCTAAATTAAGCCTGCGCCCTCACCTCTGCTCTCAATTGACTGCATGGGAACACTGTAAAGAAAATGAAGGGGAAAAAAAAGTCACACCCAGCTGCTGATGAATGCGCGTGTTTGTTGGCGCTAGTCCAGCACCTCCACACCGCGAGTGCAAAGGAACCTTCACTGCTCTGCAGAAGCCGTCTCCCCCGGTCCCTCCCGCCTTAACCACCCCACGACCCCCCACCCCCTTTATTTTCAGAGAGGCATCGGGTGGCGAAAAATAAAACCGGCAGCAGCGAACCTGATTCCAGAATAATTATATCTGGCTTCTGTCCACCTGCGAGTAACGGCTTCCTCTCTCATCACAACGAGTGAGCCTCTGTAGTGCCGAATCGGCCTTTCCACCAAAGAGTCACGGGCCCCCAAAAATCGGGAGGGGCTTCTCCCAGCCTGCAATGGAACCATGATCCCGGAGCGCGAGCTGGATGCGAGCTTGGGGCTCTAAAAAGGGAAGACGGCGGAAAATCCAAGCCTCTGCTGCCTGCTCTCCACCTTCCTTGAGACTGCCGCGGCGAGCGAGCCCAGCAGCCAGTCTTAGAGCCGAGACTTAAAAATGGCGGATGGAAGCTTCGAAACTTTTTCGGATTCGGGGGCGTGTTCCTGCTGTTCTAAAAGGGCGTGGCTAAAAAGTGGAAAGAACAGCACGGAACACGCCCCCGAATCTGAAAAAGACGGAGCCTATTTGGAGGGACGGCTCTCTCCTCCAATGGCTGGCCTCCGTTTAGGAAGCCAGCCAATGGAGGAGAGGCAAAAAGAGAGGCGGGCTAAAGAGCCACTCTCAGAAACATTAAATCTCCGACTTCCGGTTCTGCCTTCGGCAGACCGGACGGTCCTCGACCTAATAAACGGCACATGTTGCACACTTGGAAACTCTCGGGAGCTCTCAAGAGGCGGGCGCGCCCTCAGAAGACGCTGTGGAGCTTTTCCGCACTTCGCTGTCTATGCCAGACGGAGCTCTGTCATGAGGGTCACCAGTGCTTAAAATTGAAAAATTAAAGTGCAGGTACTCTGTGTCAGAGTACCTGATTGTTTCTGAGAAGTGCCGGTACTCTCCAATTAAAAGTATTACTTCTCTCTTGAGAAGTGCCGGTGCTTCCCCTCTCAAAATAAAAAAGTGCCGGTACTCAGTACCGGTCCATTTAAAGCACTGTAATGAGTGAGGAGTCTGGGGTCACAGCTTGCAGAAATAAAACCAAACAGGTCCTAATGCATGAGTGCCTGCTCTACAGGGCACTCAAGCGGCAGGTGCGTCCCTGCGGGGGGTCGAATACACACCTCTCACTCCCAACCCCAAGCAGCCTCGGTGTCACGTGAGTCAATGACTGAGGAGAAAGTGCTCATCACAACACACAATAAACAAAAATACACACAGGGGCTGTTACATGCACGCCAACATAACAGACCAACCAAGAGACTGGTGAGCCTCGGAAGGGTGAGGGTGGAGGGTGGCGATGGGTCAGTTACACACCTCCTGACTGCCCAACTCCCAGCAGCCTCTGTGTCATGGGAGTCCAGCGAGTGCTCCCAGCAAACATACATCAAGGCAGACTGGGCCTGCTATGCACAGGTGAACCCCGCAGAAACAAACAAGGCTGGCGCAGGAGGAGCCCCCCCTCATTGAGCTCTTTCGCTGCTCCTACACACGGTGCACTCCGCCCTTCTCCCCAGTGCCCTTCGGCCCACCCCGCAACCCCTCATTGCCCCACTGCTCCGAATCGACCTTGGGCTGCGTCAAGTGATGCACATGTTACTGACCCTGTGACACAACTCCGACTGACAATGGAATGGAGACAGAGACGGCTGCTTAAGAGAAAATATATTACACAGTTTAGAAAAAATATGATAAACTGTTTAGCACAGAATAGGGATATGTTTCCTCTAAGCATCATGGCCTAACAGTCTGAAGCAAGGAAACGTCGTGGAGCTGCAGTGCTGCCACCAAAATCCACTTGGGCTGGTCTGCATTATATGCCTCTCCCAACACGGAGGGGGGGGGGGGGGGCTGCGCCTATAAAACATTAGCTCAGATAGGGTTCTGCTGCTATCCGATTAAGAGATCGACCCTCGCCATTACCCACAGCTCTAAGGGCGAATTCACGACCCCGCCAGACCAGCTGCTGAGTGGGTGATATGTGGCCACTAATTCGCTAGATTTGCTTCCACTGCGCCTTAATTCATCCCGGCCGCACCTAGGCGCTGGTGGCAAACTTTACAGGGGCCGTAAAACAGTCATTTGGATAAGCAGAGACATACAATCTGAAATTAACCCTAGATTTTTTTCTCAAACATTTAGAAAAAATCAAGAGTAAAATAAGCATCATAATTGCAGATAAATAATATAGACAAATGGAATGTCAAACATTTGCTCTCATCAGAATCCTGTCCAGAAGGCCAAGTTTAACAAACAGCGACAACAAGGCCACTGCAGTCAGCAGGAGCAGCAAATAAAAGTGTTGCTGCCACTATAATAATGTTAATAATAGATATTGAAAATAATGGCCAAATTATTTGTATTATGATTTTGTGTATTATTTGTATTATGGTTATTAATATTATTACTACTATTACAATTATTGCCACCGACGGAATAATTAATCAGAAACGTAAAAATACTACTATTATAACTACTATTAATAAATGCTGGTTGTAATTCTAACACTACTACTAATCTACTATAACGCACACTACTACTAAGAATAAATAGTGACCGAAATGATAAGGATTTGCTATATTAATTCACATTCCTTTAAAGCAATGCTATTAACTCTGATTAAAAAAGAAATATAGTGATTTACGTTATATTATATTATCAGCATTCTTTCTTCTTCTGCTTGTTACTCCTGTTGTTATTCGCTGCGAAGGGCCACCCGGGCCTCTAACACCGTGCCCGGGGCACCTGGAAGGATGGAGTGTGTCTGCGCCCCGTGAGCGCTGGGCTCGGTACAGAATAGAGTGAGACGAACCAGTGGGCTCCACTCGTGAAACATTTGCTCTGCGTCTTTGTAAATAAGTTACCCAGACACTGGCGGGAGTTTGACCCATTCTCCGCCCCGTAGGACCACCTCGCGCAGCCCACGCGCTGCCTCTCACCTCTCTGCAGCCGGGGCCGCGCGCCACTGCACGACTCAGCTGATGGTTCATCTCCCACTAACGCGTGCGCGAGATAAACAATGCAAGGTGGGTCAGGGTTCACGAGCACACTCCAGGGCCCTTGACCTACTGCCCCTTCGCTGCTGCACGGTGGAGGTGCGACTGGATGCGGGTACAGCAGGGGGGTACCGGCAGAAGGTGGCCGTGAAGTGGGCACAGCCGCCCAGAACTGGCAGCGAAGACGTCTCAGCCTTTTCACGAGACGGAAATGGGACAAGAGGGACACGGATCTGAAAATGAGGCAGTCACTGTGTACAATGTAGCATTAACTGTGTATATCCTGTTTGGTGTACAATTCACTGTTTGTACTCTGCACCAGTAATGCTTTGTGCATTCATTGTGTACTCTACAGCACAAGTATCTGCTGTATATTCACTGAGTGTACTCTGCACCATCGATGCGTTCTGCATTCATTGCGTACTCTGCAGCACATGTATGCTCTATATTCACTATGGGAGCTCTGCAGCATGATTTTGCTTTCCCTATGTGCTCTCTCGGGCTGTGTGAGGTAGTTAACGTGTATGGCGGATGGAAGCTTCGAAACTTTTTCGGATTCGGGGGCGTGTTCCTGCTGTTCTAAAAGGGCGTGGCTAAAAAGTGGGAAGAACAGCACGGAACACGCCGCCGAAACTGAAAAAGACGGAGCCTATTTGGAGGGACGGCTCTCTCCTCAAATGGCTGGCCTCCGTTTAGGAAGCCAGCCAATGGAGGAGAGGCAAAAAGAGGCGGGCTAAAGAGCCACTCTCAGAAACATTAAATCTCCGACTTCCGGTTCTGCCTTTGGCAGACCGGACGGTCATCGACCTAAAAAGGAAAGAAAAAGTGCCCATGTCATTTAGTAGCTTACAAAATCATGCGGGTGGCTGTGTAAAAGCTTTTTTTGGTTTGCTTTTGTTAAACTTTAGCCATGCTGCACAGCATTGAGGATGCTCTGCAGCGTGGCTAAAAACCATTGGCAAAGCCAATAAGTTACAAAGGCAAGACCTATTGGCTTTGTCAATGCTTAGTAAACAAAGTGTGCATTGAAAAACAGCCCTGTGTAGTTACTGCTGCTAACTTGATAAACTCAGTATATTCCTTTCAGTGACCAAAATATTCTTGGTCTTTGTGAGCGGGCAGATATCACGGTAGACGGTTTTGGGGTTTCACAGGGTTTTATTGGAGTCCGTACATGTCTTTTCACCACTGCTGGTCGATAATACGACAGGGGAGTCTCGGTCTCGGCGCCTCGTGGTTCAACTCGACCTCCGGTCTTCCTCCTCCGCCAGACGGGCCGCTGTCCCTCCAGGGTGGGGTGCCTCGGACCTTGTGAGGATGCGTGGCGTCGCGGCTCCCCCGAGAAGAGAAACAAAGGGTTCTTGGGTCAGTGACCAGTCTACGTTATAACGAGTTTTCGGGAAGGGGAGTGAGGGATCCGTTAGTGCAGTATTTACAAGAACTCTTGGTGAGGGTAGGTGCTCAGGTTGGGGATTACCGGGACGTCCCAAGGATGTCAGGCCCCTGAGGAGTTCCCCCAAGCTTGCTACAATCTGCGCCCCTTAGCTCCCACCCAGCCCGTGAAGCGTTCGCGTACCTGGGAGAGCCACGCTCCTCCAGGAACGTGGCTGGGCGGCTCACGGGGTCGTTGGCCTCCTGGCTTCGTTGTCCCGTCCTCGTCTTCTCCTCCTCGATCTCTCGTGCGATCTTCTCCCTTCCGACCTCTGTTCCGCTCTGCTTCTCCTCCTTCCGATCTCCTCTCGCCGTCTCGTCCTCCGGTGTCTACGCACACCTGTGAGAGGGCAGTCCCAGGTATTTCAGCCCATCCCTCGTCTTCGTCACAGCTAGGGGCCGGGTCAAGAGAAACGCCTTCCCAATTAAAGGAGCGGTGTCCCTTTTCTTCGCTCGGTACTGGGTATAGCGGCCCCTCGGAAGTCCACTCTGGGTGCTGGTGAGAGAAAAGAGGGGAGAAAGTGTCGATCATTGTCTCAGGCCGGGGGAGGGTCCCCGTTCTTCCTCCTGCGCCGTTACAGTCTTTATTGTGAATTTGAACAAGGCTGTGTCTAAACTGTCTCTTTCTTGGGCCTGACCCAACGATAAGGGAATTATGGAATCAAAGGTCATTAACAAGCAAAAATACAGTTTGCTGGTAACAGTGTATCTGTCATTCACTTTTAGCTAGTAATGTGTGCGGTCCAGCCACAACTTTCCAAAAAGCCTAGGGATATAATCTAGTATCAATATTGAATGATAATTCATGTTTATTTTTTGTGCTCTCGTATGAACAGGATCTATAATTTCTGAATTTCATATTGTTGGGCTGGACTATGTATTCAAAGTTGTCTTTCAAACTCCTAATATTTCAGGGGCCCATGAAGTGAAGTAAGGATCGGTGTGTATTTGGAGATGGAGTTGTGATCAGGAGCCTTCTTATGTTTTTTGGTAGTTTTATGAAATATGTACTTTAAATACTTTAGCATAAAAGGCTGAAAGGATCCATATTTGTAGGAGAGGAATGTCTGGGCACCTTTCTCAAAAACTTTGTTTAACTCTTGGGTACTCCTTATAAACAGGCAGTGCTACCTCGGCAGTCTGCCTTATTGATACTAACATCTGCTTGTGGGCTTGACCCTAATTATGAAACTTCCAGAAGGTTCCTGCATTATTGGTTTCTGTTCACCAGTCTTTTTTCGTCACCGCCGCCCTCCAGCAAAAGAACCACTTTACTACCATCCAAGTTGCACAATTGGTTGTGCCCTGAAAAGTTAACGTCCATTTAGATAAAAGTCCTGTTCCGAATTATATTCGAGATGAACGCTAAAGATTATGCGGTTTCGGATGACCGGGCAGAAGACTGCCTCCGTTCCCAATATGTGTTGAACGGGACTCAATATGCTTATTGCCATAGGTTCCTAATGGAACCCTTTGGCCCCATATCTCTTTAAGTCTATGGTTATCAAGCCAACCCTACTTTCTTGGGCATAACTCTGCGTAGATAGATGGTGATTGGACGTCTGCCTGCTCTACTCCTTTTGGATGTGAAAAAGATCTTGAAAAATGCATTTGGAAACCTTTGGTAATAATAGATCGACGTAGAAAAATATGGAAAATAACATACCGTGATTCAACCATGGCTAGTGTGCCACAACTTTGCCCTGAAGAAGTCCTGGGTCTGCTTAAAAGAAATAATAAAAGAGAAGAACGAAACAAGAAGACTGTGTATTAGCAGTGATTTGTTTTTACTGCCACTGGTCCTGTATAATTACGGATCTATTTACTCTTTGCATTGACGGATTGTGGTGCTGAACCATACTTGTGGTGCTTTGTGTTATATCCCCTTCAGTGGGGAGGTGCTACTGGGCAGGGGGCTCTTTTGGTTTATTAGCACACTTTCTTGTCTATTGTTGACACTGTTTAGGGGATTTACGGCACAAGTGCTGCAATTTGTATATGGTCCACTGTCCATTGTCTTAGATTTGCCTTTATGTTTCAGTGGTTCTTGCCTTCACTGATCGGCATCTTTTTGCGAGTCATTTATATTGGCTCATCATAATCACAGAAATGTTTTTCTATTATCTGCTTGTCTAAAGATGTGTAAATAATGTACTCCCCATAAGATTTTGCGTATGTATTGTTGGTAGATGGGTGATTAGAGGCATTACCAGTGATGGCAAGTGAAGAGCAAAACAGGCCCCAACTTCTGTACTTAAGCGTACTCTTTTGACTTGCTCGCTTTGGATTCCCAATGAACCCCTCTCACTTCGGTCCTTTTTATTCCACTGTCCTCAGCTATTTCCCATTTTCCCTCTTTCCATCTTTTGTTGCCATCCATTTTCGGGACTTTGACTTCTATTTTTTCTAATCTGGCTTTTACAGTGGCTGGTCTTTTTACTTCGTGTCAGTGTAGGCATTACTTTCTAAATATTTGTTGCTTTGTGCATCCTTATATTCTAAAAGGTTCTTATGCTCTACTCATTCTGCTGCACACCTCAATTTTTTCCATCATTTGCTTTTCTTTTTTTCCTCTTCCACTTCGATTTTCTCTTGCCTCTTTGCAATCCCTCACTCTGTTTTGTTCCTAGGTTTTTTGGAGGTGTGGACCTTGCTTGTAATCTGAAACTTTTTATCAATTTTACTATTTGTATATTTATCACTTTTATTTTCCTATTTACTAGTGTTAGCCTTTTAATCTGAAAGAGACAATTAGTTATTAATTCCTCACCTTAGAATTATCCCCAGGCGTTAGACTGAATGCGGAGAATTTTATTTTTTTTCCTCAGCATTACCTCTGTGCGTCGATAGGTGGCGTCAGTCGACTCTGCATTCATCGTTGGCGTCGTGGTCATCGGGATGACGTTGCGGTATCTACTTAGACGCCGTCCTCGCGGGCTGTCGTCAGTTCTTTCTTTTTCAACGCCAGCCAGCGCAGATCCGGAGAGATTATTACCTAGAGTCACTTTTTGACTCAGTTTTTGTGACTTTTGTTGATGCCTTTTTTGAGTCGATCGACACCTGGTGCACGGAGAGCTATCACGTCGGACCGGCTTCAAGGCTTGCGACTCTTGTCGCTACTTGATGTTGGTTATGGACCCGCACCTTGTGTGCCTTTAGTGCCTGGAGCGCGACCATGACCCGAAGTCTTAGTCCAATTACCGGGCCATGAACCCGAAGTCTTTGTGGGAGCAGTCCGCTCCATGCCGTTCAAGGTCCTGGTCGAGAGGGAGGTCACAGGAGCGGTCGCGGAGCCACCACTACTGCTCGTCATTGAAGTCTTCATCTTCAGGTAAGTCGAAGAACAAGAAGAAGGCGAAGAAGCATCCTCGCTCTTCGCGTTCTCCCCGTCCGCCGACGCGACACCGCAAGCGGAAGGTAGTTGTCCGGCTCCACGTGCGGAGCCTGTTGGGTCAACTCCAGCCTTCCCTCCCTTTCTGGGAGCCATAGCGACCACTGCTCAGCTTCGAAGCTTTAACGAAGCCTTGCATTCCGTCTTTGGGCAGCCAGACGCTGCCGGCGTGCCCTCAGGCCCCGCGGACTCGGTTGGGGGCTCGAGGCCTTCGATGCCGGCAGCTTCGGCTCCAGCGCCGCAGGGCCCCCAAGGATCCAGGCCTCCGACGCCAGTTGTGTCCCCAGCCGGTGTCGACCCCGGCCTCCCCCTCCATGAGGACGCAGAGCCGACTAGTACTTTTGTACCCCTGTTCTCTCCTGATGTTTCCTACCGCCCTGAGTGGCTACCAGGAGAGGGTGAGGAGGCTTGGGAGGGGTCCGTGGACCCTCTTGCAGACCAGTTGGAGGAACCGGACTGGAGAGAGGAGTTTGATGAGGCCAATGGTCCGGATACCTCCCCAGACCTTGGCATGCTATCTCCCCCTACTGTGGCTACTGAGGAGTGTGCATCTTACGCAGTGGTGTTTTGCATAGGGCAGCTGAGGCCTTAAACCTCGAGCTTCCTACGGTGGCGGTCAGGACTAACCTCCTGACAAGAGGCGCTTCAACCGGCGGTGGCCTCTTCTGAACCCTTGTTGCCGTTCAATGAAGCCCTTACGGACATCCTTTTGGGCACTTAGTCCAAGCCCAACACAGGGGCTCCTGTGGACAGGATGATTGCCCGACGCCACCGTCTGGCCCTGGGCGACCCCATTTTCCTCTCTTCCCATCCAACACCTGATGGCTTGGTAGTCTAAGCCTCAACTTCCAAAGGCGCATTCCCTAACGCACCACCTGATAGGGAATCCAAGAAGCTGGACCACCTCTGGAAGAGGATGTTTTCTTCCTCCAGCTTGGGACTGCAGTCGGTGAACACCGCATGTCTATTGGGCCGTTACTCTCACTCGGTGTGGGACGCGGTTGCGCAGGTGCTGCCACAGTGCCCAGAAGAGGCCTGGACCGTGCTCTCCTGTGCTGTTGCCAGAGGGGGAAACGCAGCGAAGTTCACCATCCGGTGATGGCTGTACACCGCCAACTCACTGGGCAGGACAATTTCCACGTCAGTAGCACTGTGACACTACACCTGGTGAGGTCCACTGGCTTTTCAGGGGATGTCCAAGCAATGCTTTTGGACATGCCCTTTGATGGCCGTCGCCTGTTTGGCGACAAGGCAGACAATGCACTTGAGCGCTTTAAGGATTCTAGGGCTACGGCAAGATCCTTAGGCCTCACTTCCACCTCCCGCCCAGAGCTGTCTGCTTTCCGCCCCTTTTGTGGCTACGGAAGGCATGCCCCGCCACATTCCGCCCAGAGCCACAGGCCTGCGCAAGCTGTCCATGGACATGGATCCCACTGCCGTCCAGCGGGCTGGCCAGCCCACCAGTGCTCCCTCTGCAGCAGCCTCCAAACCCTCCTAGTCCGACCTTACATACCCATCAATCTCCAGTGGGCGGCAGGATTTGCCATCACCTCCCCTCTGGCTCAACATCACGTTGGACAGGTGGGTTTTGCAGATCGTCCGAAGGGGCTACTCCCTCCCCTTCGAGACTACCCCTCCATCCATGCCCCCTCAATTTTATCGCATGTCGGAGGATCACCTGGCCCTTCTCCAACAGGAAGTTACGGCTCTCTTGGCCAAGGGAGCCATTGAGCGCGTTCCTGCCCTATAAGTTGGTTGTGGTTGGTATTACCACTACTTTCTGGTGCCCAAAAAGGACAAGGGCCTACATCCTATTGTGGATCTCAGGGACGTCAACCGCTTCCTCTGGAAGGAGAAGTTCAAGATGTTGACACTGGCTCAGGTCCTGTCTGCTCTCGACCATGGAGACTGGATGGTAGCGTTGGACTTGCAGGACGCTTATTATCACAATTCCCGTCCTGCCGGCCCACCGGCTTTACCTGTGGTTCACGGTAGGCCACGACCATTTTCAGTTTACCATACTCCCCTTTGTCCTTACCAGTGCCCCTCGGGTGTTCACGAAAGTGATGGCGGTGGTTGCAGCTCATCTGCGCAGATCAGGGGTTCCAGATTTCCCCTATCTCGACGACTGGGTGTCGAAGGCGGGCTCGCCCCAGGCTGTCGTCTCCCACCTCCAGACTACAGCCCACCTCCTGCATTCGCTGGGGTTCCCCATCAATGTGCCGAAGTCGCACCTGATTCTCTCTCAGAAGCTCCTTTTTGTCAGAGCGGTTCTGGACACAGTGCAGTTTCGGGCTTATCCTCCCGTGCAGCGAGTCTGGGATATTCAGGCTATGATTCCGATCTTTCAGCCTCTATCCCGGGTTTCGGTCAGATTGACCCTGAGGCTCCTGGGCCCATGGCCTCCTGCATCCTGCTGGTGGACTATGCCAGGTGGCATATGCAGGCTCCGCAGTGGGACTCTAAGTTCCATTGGGCACAGCATCAGGGGAATATTTCCGATTGTATCCAAATCTCGGAGGTCACTGCACGCCAATTGCAGTGGTGGCTAATGAACCGGGATTGGGTCTTCGGCAGATCCCTTCCCTTCTCCAACCTTAGTTCACAATGGTGACAGATGCATCACTGCTGGGGTGGGGCGGCCACTTAGGAGAGGCAGAGATCAGAGGTCTCTGGTGTCCAGCTGAGTACGGGCTCCATATTAACCTTCTGGAGCTCCGGGCGATTTGTCTTGCACTGAAAGCATTCCTTCCCTCTGTCAAGGGAAGAGTGGTGCAAGTGTTCACGGACACCACCACCGCCATGTGGTACTGCAACAAACAGGGCGGGGTGGGGTTGTGGACCCTATGTCAAGAGGCTCTCCGCCTTTTGACATGGATGGAACATTAAGGCATATCCCTGGTGGTTCAACACCTAGCAGGTTCTCTGAACGCCAGGGCGACTACTCCGCTGCAGGTGCATGATTGATCACGAATGGCATCTTCACTCGGAGGTGGTGCAAGGTCTCTTTCAGTAGTGGGGAGAGCCGTGGTTAGATCTATTCACCACCAAAGAGAATGTGCAATGTCAGCAGTTTGGCGCATTGGAATTTCCAAGGCGGCACTCGCTAGGCGATGCTTTTCGTCGTGAGTGGATTTGCAGTCTTCTATACGTCTTTCAGCCTATATCACTTCTACCTAGAGTGCTGAAGAAGATCAAGCGCGACCGGGCCCACGTCATTCTTGTGGCCCAGATTAGGCACAAAGATTCCGGTATCCCGAGCTCCTACACATGGCCATCCATCCTCTGATCAGGCTGCCTCTTCGGGAGGATCTTCTGTCGCAGAAGCAGGGGACGGTCCTCCACCCGAGCCTGTCCAGCCTCCACCTCCTTGCGTGGAGATTGAGCAGGGACAGTTGACCGCTTTCGACCTTCCTTCTGAAGTCTGTAACGTTACCTTGGCAGCCAGGCGTCACTCCACCAAAACGGTATAGGCCTGTAGATGGAACAAGTTTGTGGCATGGTGTGCAGCAAAGGCTGTGGATCCCCTTTCTGCCCCCTTTCAAAGGTTCTCCTCTTCATTCTTTTTTTGGCCGAGCAGGACAGTGGTCTGGGCACTCTCAGAGGCTATCTTTTGGCCATTTCGGCCTTCCTTGGGGTGCGTGACCAGCTTTCTCTCTTAAAGTCCCCTATTGTAAATCACTTCCTTAAGAGCATTACTCACTTGTTTCCTCCAACTCCTTTGGTGATGCCCTAGTGGGACTTGAACCTGGTTCTTACTTATCTTATGTGTGCTCCTTTCGAGCCGCTCCATAACTGTCCTCTCAGACTTTTGACCCTTAAAACTGCCTTTCTGGTTGCCATCATCTCTGCTCACAGGGTGAGTGAGCTCCAAACCCTTTCTTCTAAACCTCCTTTCCTGGCTGTTCGTTCAGGCAAAGTTGTCTTCCACACTAGCCCTTCTTTCCTTCCCAGAGTGGTCATCTCTTTCCATATAGGACAGACCATCACTTTGCCCACCTTCTTTCCGCATCCTTCTAAAGAGGAAGAGAGGCTCCACTGGCTGGATCCAAAACGTGTGCTTTCTTCTATCTGGATCACACAAGACTTTTCTGGGTGGAAGACCAACTCTTTGTTGGCTATGTGGATGCCAAGAAAGGTCGGGCCGTGCAGAAACGAACCATCTCCTGATGGGTTGTTCTTTGCATCAAAATCTGATATTCCTTAGCGAAAAAGGAACCTCCTGTAAGGTTGCGTGCCAATTCTACCAGGGCGACCGCAGCCACTTCTGCTTTGGGATGTGAAGTCCCCCTTCTTGACATCTGAAAGGCAGCTACGTGGGCTTCACTGCACGCGTATACCAAGCACTACTGCCTGGACACCCAAGTCCGGAGAGACGGCTTCTTCAGCTGTTCAGTTCTCCAGGACTTTCTGGTGTGAACTTGGTTCGCAGATCCACAACCGGGGTTGGTATTGCTGTGGTATCTATTCTAAGGTGAGGAATCCAAAACGAATTGTCTCTTTCAGATGAACAAGTTACTTACCTTCGGTAACGATATATCTGTAAGAGACATAGATTTATTATGGATTCATCACCGTCCCACCCATCCTCCCTGTTCTGCGAACTGACTTTTAGGGTAAGGGACTCCCTTTCAGGGCCCTAGTTTTCGTGCACCAGTGGTCAGTGTCTTGCCTGATTCTGTGCTTCTGGCAAGGAATGTCGTCTAAAGAAGTGACGTCAGCGTGCGAGGGCAGCGTCTAAGTAGATACCGCAATGTCATTTCGGCGACCAAACCACAAACGCGAAGTCTACCTACGCCGCCTATTAATGCGCAGAGGTACTGCTGGGACAAAAAAATAATTCTCCGGATCCAGTCTGACGCCTGGGGGTAATTCTGGAGGTGAGGAATCCATAACTAATCTATGTCTCTTACAGATATATAGTTACCGAAGGTATGTAACTTGTTCTTTGTGGTTGTGTTTTCCACCGTTTTGTGTTTTTGTTTTTTTGTGTGATCTTGTCTAAAGACACCTTGTAGCTGTCGGTTGTCAAAACCTATTGTATACAGTATCACTTCTTATAGTGGGCTTTAGTCCGCCCATTGATTATCATTTGACGGCTTCCTTATCAATTATGTTTACTTGCATCTTATTTTAAGGCTGTCCTTCCTCCTATGTTTACCCATTCCCTGAAACCTAGCTCCTTCATCATCTTTTTGATTGTCTGACTTGTATCTTTACACAGCTCACATCAGGGTTCTATTTTTTTCTTTTTCTTTGAGCATTTCATTGGAGTGCGTGTGTTTTCATATTCTCACCATCATGTGCTGCTTCCCAAATCGCATCCCGCCCCACTCTTTCTGTATTGCTCCAGATTCCTTCCACCTGGTCACAATAACAGAAAACCGAAAGAATCTCAGTGAATAGAGGAGTACGCCAGGGCTGTGTTATGGCCCCCACCCTGTTCTCCTTATATGTGAATGGGGTGGTTAGTTTTCTTCAGGAAATTCCATCTGATGCTCCGGCCCTGGCAGGAGATAGGATACCTACACTCCTCTTTGCTGATGATACCTTGTTGATCTCTAAGACACCGGTAGGGTTGCAGAAGCTTTTAGATAGGTACCATCTTTTTTGTTCACTAAGGGTTGACTATTAACACCACAAAGACCAAACTAATGACATTCAACCTCTATAAGCCCTTTAGGCACATCTTCTCCTCGGGTGGAACACCCTTAGAAAGAGTTAGTACCTTTGACTATTTGGGTATTCGGCTCTCCGATACAATGCAATGGAAACCCCATATTAACAAGATGCTTTTGAATCATAGGCGTGTTACTGGGGCATTAGGCAGGGAACATCGTCGCTCATGTAGCAGACCTGTTGCCCCAGCACTCACGATCTATGCAGCAAGGGCAGTAAATTCTGCCCTTTATGGTGCTGAACTTTGGGGGTTTAACAACATGCAAGAGATCTGCAGTTCGGAACATAAGTTCTTAAGAGAGCTTGTGAGCCTCCCCTGTAACGTCCCGCTCAAGCCTCTGATGAGTGATATGGGAAGACGTTCTTTTAAAGACATTGATAGACTAAGGCCATTGCTCTTTTGGGCTCGATTGTTACGAACTCCTGAACTCGCTAGTTATACCACCGCACTCAAGGAGGTAATTGGCCTGGACTGTAACCATAGGGTTAGCTGGCTCCATAATGTCAAGAAACTCGTGCTTACATTGGGACTTAGAAGCTGTTGGAAGGCCAGAACCCGTCCAGTAAGGATGAGCTTAAAAAAGCATACTGGCTTTGGGTTGATGTGCAGGAACTCGCAATCCAAATTTGGGGAGGATGGCAGATGAATTCTACCAGTTTAAACAACATATTTTTCTAGAGCCGTACCTTGATTTTATTCAAATCCCAAGAGATAGGGCACTCTACATACAGTTCAAAGTGGGCTCTCTTCTGGTACGTGAGCTTACTGCAAAATGGAGCCCCCCGCGCCAGACAATCGCGGAAAGCCCTTGTTGCGAGGCACCAAAAGAGTGTGGCTCACCTCAAGTTTGTATGTCCAGCATACTCAAGGCCTAGATTAAAGTGGCTTAAACCAATTTGCAGACAACGGGGCACTACAGCTCACATTAGTGCCCTGTGGATCTTGAAATCAGACCCTAGAGCTCTTTTTGTATGCGGCGTGGCGAAGTATCTTGGCTGTATTTGGCTTATCAGATCTAAATTTTTGCGTAGGGAGGTGTAAAATGAAATTGGAAATGTGATTGTGCCCCCTATGTTGGTTTTTCCCATATTTTTATTCTTTTAAATGACATCAAATAGCTGTATATGAAGTATGTTTTTTTCTTATTCTCTTTTTAATTACATTTATTTATTATAGTCTGTTAAAAAGTATTAAGTATATAACGACATTTCTCCGGGTATTAGTATAAAATTGATAGTTTACTAACAAGATAACCACATTTTTGTAAACTGCTCTCGGATTTATTGTATATAATGGTCTTTTCTTATTACTGTTTTTATGATAATTCTGCTTTTATGATATTTGTCTATCGAAATAAAGCTATTTGAACCTTTGAACCTTCCACCTGGTCCATAAAAGCATAGCAACAGCTACATTTTTTGTAGGTGTTGAAGGTGTCGTTGGCATGACTGAGGGGAAAATTATTTTCTCCTGAAGGCCCATGAATCTCCTACCTGGGCATCTGCAAAGCACTAAAAAGCCATAGCATTTGTTTTAGTCCTAAATGCTGTTGAAACTAAATTGGGGATTAGCTAGCGTTTTCCTTTAAATCGCGACACTTCTTATTCAAGGCTTCAGACAGCTTTTTGAGTACCTACTGCTAATTTTCTGTGTCTGAGCTGGGTCGTGTACAGCAGGCTTTATACATTCTGTTCAGAGTTTGAAAGATAAACATGCCAATTATAAATACTAAAACTATTGAATTCAATGTTTAGTTTTGAAATGCCTTAAGATGTAAGCTCTTGCCTAACTGGGTGCATGTTACTTCTTAAAGCTTAATTACCTCGTTCTGCCCCCGCATCAATGTAACTACCTCAACAGCAAAAACGTTAAGTTATAAATGTAACATCTTAAGATTGAATTGCTTTTTCTTCAGTATTTTCAAATGTATTTTTTCTTTTTTTTTTTTTAACAACGCTTTCACAACCATCATTTTTAAAGCCAATACCATGGCACTTAAACATTATAAAGAGAAAACCTATTGGCTTTGCCAACACTTTTCTAGTCTCTCCTCCCCTAGGTAGCTATCCGTTTTTGGAAATATTTTACAATTGTTGCAGTGTTATTTAAAGTCACTTGCATTATCTTGCTTTGCTTAAGCCAAATATGAATTTATATTTGAGTTCACACAGTATAAAAGAGTTGCACAAGATATTTTGCATTAAAGTTGGAAATATAATACCTCTCCCGATCTGCTTTCAGGTGAACTATTTTGGCCGTCCCTTCTCATAGCATAGCTGTGTACTCTAATCAGAGTATCTGCCTTGCTCTAGCCAGAAACATTTGTCTATGGATTAGGTTAGTAATAACATTGTTCAAAATGTGACTAATTTTCATTACTATCTCGTGCATCCATGTGTAGTTTTCTGAATCAATTTTTACCCAGTTTCCCAGTTCATGAGATGTAAAGTTAATTTCTACAAGTCAATTATTGAACGGTAAAAAAGATTTGTGACCTGTAAATTAAACAAAATACGACCTGGAAATCATATTGCCGACATTCCAATCCAGTCTAAAGGTCTCAGTTGTACAGTGACATTAAAAAATTCACTGAGCAATCCAGTGATGCAACGTTACACATCCCCATAGCCTATAATGACTGAAGGCCATAGCCTTTCGATGATTTACACCAAACCTAAAGAACTCTTCAGCAGTCATTGATATGAGCCTGACAAATTGTATGCTGCAACGCGAGCTGAGAGAAATATGAAGGTGCCTGTCCCATGATAGCCTGTATAAGTCAAATCATTCAAACTGTAAAACTACCTTTATGGCGAGTTGTCTCACTGAAAGTTTGAGGCCGCTTTCATTTGTGTGTTTTTTGATTGATGAATTTACTGATTCGCGCTGCAGCATTAGATGATATATTTTAGTTCATCCCATTTCCTCCCTTTCCTTTCGAAGTCTCACACCTATGCATAATATTGCCAAGCAAGCAGAAGAAAGCACAGTGCCAGTTAGCAATCTTACCGGTCCTCATGAGAATACTGATGTGGAAAATGTCTTGGACTGTACCCTGAAATAGGTATTTTATATCTTTATTCGAGTTGGAAGGTGCTGGAATGTAGCGGTTGAAGAAGTTGATGGGTTTTTGTGAGTGTTCAGTAGAAATGTTTTCTGTAAAGATAACGTGTATGTGCTTTACTTTCACTATCCTTTTTTAGATCTGTCCGAAAACTGCTTTAGGTGTCTTGCCAGCCTCATGTAATTAAGGAAAAAAAAATAAGAAAAATAGTTGCATTCAATGGCCTTGGGTCCGCCCTCCTCATCCACTTGTCGGTTCTGCTATAATTGACAGTCTGCTTCCACCCACCATAGGACACAGCATGTGGCAATCGAGTCAGTTCACGTCAGCCATTGGTTCTCGTGCACTGTGATGGCGGATTTTTACCTGATTACTTTTGCCTAAAAAGTAAATTTTAGTCCCAGAGCTGGCAGGCCAATTCTAAACTTTGTTGGTGTTTTTTTCTTTCTAGTCATTATCTTTGTTGTTATTTTTTAGTTATCCTTGTTTTTAGGTCTCGCGCCTCTTGTAGGGGGTTTCAAAACGGACCTTTTCCTTTTGGCCCACGCTATTGGCCTTTGCGTGCGTCTTTTTATAAAAGACAGCACGCAATTGGCCAAAGGCGGGCGCATTGCTCCGCCCATGGCCTATTGGTGTCTATGATGCGCACCGCTGCCATGTGGTTTCAATTATCGTGCCCAGACACGGGCGCGATAATTGAAACCACATGGCTCGCTGTGGCGCTAGCGAACCACTCGTTTTTATTACACGAGGCAGGCCAGAACTAAAAATCCCTAAACAATGCAGAGGAATGTTACTAGACTGAAAAAAAACAAGCTAATGGTATTTCAAGAATAAGCCGATTAAGAGTGCCTTCTGTTATGATAATATGTGCGTCTTTCGTAGACGCTTCATTTCCCCTGGGTTGCGTTATGTTTTGGGGTGGAGCTTGCTTCTTGGATGCATGTTGCTTTGGGGGGGCATGTTCAATCTGGGGTGCCTGGCAGTCAGGGCGCTTTGAGATCGGGGCGCACATCTACTGCTGGGGTTGGTACAAGAGAGAATCGGGGTGCAGGGAAGGGTCTACAGGCTGTGCAGGGTTCACGGGGCACCGCTCCTGTGGGGATAACACACATTGGACACGGGGGTGAATGCGGACTCATACAGCCTGTACAGCGCTTCGGGGTTCACAGCTCCTGTGGGATCACTCTGTGTTCGGGTGCCGGGTAGCTCATGCAGCCTATATAGGGGTTGAGGTGCAAGGCTCCTGTAGGGACGGTACATTTAGAGATCTGGTGCCTGGAGGTTCAGCAGCCTGCACTGGGGTTCGGGCGAACAGCTCCTGTAGGGAAGGAACCCGCGGGGACCGGGGTGCGCAGCTCTAGCGGATGATAAGGGTGCCCGGTGGCGCACGCAGCCTCTACAGGGCTTCGTAGCGCACACCTTGTATTGGGATAGCACACAAGGAGATCAGGGTCCCTGCAGCACACACAACCTCACAGGGCTTCGTAGCGCACACACCACCTATAGCATTGGCACCCTCTGAGATCGGGGTCCCTGCAGTGCACACAGCCTCTACACTGCTTTGTAGCGCACACACCACCTATAGGAATGGCACCCTCGGAGATCGGGCCCCTGCAGTGCATACAGCCTCTACACGACTTTGTAGCGCACACACCTCCTATAGGGCTGGCACACTAGGAGATCGGGGTCCTTGCAGCGAACACAGCCTCACAGGGCTTCGTAGCGCATACACTACCTATGGGAATGGCACCCTCGGAGATCGGGGTCCTTGCAGCGCATACAGCCTCTACACGACTTTGTAGCGCACACACCTCCTATAGGGCTGGCACACTAGGAGATCGGGGTCCTTGCAGCGAACACAGCCTCACAGGGCTTCGTAGCGCACACACCACCTATAGGAATGGCACCCTCGGAGATTAGGGTCTCTGCAGCGCACACAGCCTCTATAGGGCTGGCAGACTCTGAGATCGGGGTACGCGCGCAGCCTGCGCAGCGTTTTATTTGGAGTTTGTGTAGCCACATCGCAGCATTTTATTTTAAGTTTGTAGCTTGGAAAATGTCAGTTTCACTTTTGCATTTTGCTGCATCTTACGCTCTATATGTACAGGCTGAAAATATAGTTATGGAAACGGAACCCGCAACATGCAACCCATGGCACTTATGTGCTATATATGTTTTTACTTTTTTCAGAGCGCTTCCATTAACACATTTACGTTCTTTTTCATATGTGCCTTTTCACAACTGCTTATCGCATTCACTTTACCAACAAGCAATGCTTTATTTAGGGTGTGTGCTTTTTTATATTGTTATAGAGCTTTTGCTTTACTATGTTTATGTGCCTTTCTGTTCTTAGTTGGTGTCTAATAGTGTTAATTTTGCCCTTAATGATTTGATGTTAGTACCCTGCTACAGTCGTGCAGCAGTATCCGTATGGATTTTGCTAATAGAAAAATGCAATATCATTGCGTCTTCTTGCATGTACAACTACCACTTTGTCTGCCATTTTCACCTTTAGGTGCTGGAACAATGCAATGTGCTGTTCCTGCAACCCCAGGGCTGTATATAGATTTAAGGGTCGTATTCTAAGTCGGGGTGTGTGTATACTAACCACTTGCCAGTGCTCCCTGTGTAGTGGGAACATTTTTCCCCACGGACAGTACTGGGGTGTACAGAGCCCCCATAGCTGTTCATGTTAGCTTCCCGCTTCACAGCTCTATCCATTACGCCACATATTTGTGCTTTGGGAACATTGCCTACTACTATGTTACATGCCTATGCACCCTGTTTTTGCACTTCTATTGCACACAGGGCTACTGTGTTTCTTATGTTCTGTGCAGTATGCATATGATGCAGCGCTTTAGGGGTAGGTGTGGCAGGAGGGGGTCTGAGGACAAAATGAAGAGCATCAAATAAAAAAGCCTTCAAAAGTGTATCTTGCGTAGTGCTGTCTCTCTTGTTCCTTTGTAAGCAACAGGCTAAATACTCTACGCAGTGTACTGCAGACAAATAATAAAACATCCCATTAACTTTACCAACACGCAACGTCAAAGCAACTATTAATTGCAATACTCAAACACTGCGCACTGCTGCTAACTACTCCTCTTGCCACCACACTAGCTACACCATAAATTACACATCACATACTTCGTAACACATACATACCACTACTTACCAGTTAAATACATTTAAACTCTCCACACAAAACCAGTAACAAAAAATGTAATTACAATACCAATAACTCTAACTCTAACTGATGCGAGACCTGTTGCATTGCAAATGCTTGTTGTTAAAACTTTGTCTCTTGGTTACAGTAATTCAAAGTGAATAGTGTTTTTCTTTGTGCAAATAAGAATCATGTTTCCTGTTCTAAGATTCCCAGCCTAAGTATGCCAGTCTGTCAGAAGGCAACAATATGGTTTTATGCTTTTTCTAAATTATATGTTCAGTTTAATTTTTAATTTAAAATGTATGTGTAAGCGTGTAACGGCCACGTTATGTATCAACATGTTTTTTAGCTTTTTTTGTGGCATGTTCTTGCTATATAAAATAAAACAATTTAAACATTGCACATGTTTGCCAAGGCCTGAACTATTGGTGTTTCCATTGCTTGTTTTAAATTGGAAGTATGGGTAGAATAGAATGTTTTCCCATTTCTTTTCTGGGAGTGGGAATTTGTATAATATTTTTTATAAGCACCTGATTTATATTGAAGACCATAAAAGCCAACACACAGTCTACATATATGCATTTAAAATCTGCTTATAGTCTGGTTCTTTTTAAGTATACAAACTGATGCTTTCTTGCTAACACTCTTGTCAGAATTCTTTATAAATTAACTATTGTTAGAAGCATGAGGTGGCTCTTGGTTTGGAACTCGGCTATGACACAACAGTCACACGCAGGAAAAAGTCCAGTCAGACATACTTTTTACAAAAATGTTTTGTCTTTGTTGACAGTGTCTTAATAGTGTAATTCTGCTGGTCAGTTAAAGTAAAGCACTAAAAAGAAAACTAGCAGGGCCTGCACAACACCAAATATTATTTTAGCACCTGCGCTGTAATCTTATGTAAAACCTAATTAATGAATGTTGGTCCCTTGCACATACACTCAGCAGAGTTTCCCTTTTTGAACTTGGTCTGCAAGTTCGCTGACTAATTTTCATGTATCCCACAAGCAATACCAGATAATAGCCAATCCAGAAGGGCAAACCGCTAAACATTGTACTTTTTTGCCCTTGTAGCTATTGTTGGTTGCTATATGAGAGTTAAGTTGGGAGGGCCGGTGTACAATACTGTGCTATGGCCAGTCGCTAATGAAGCCTAGAATATCTCTCTATATCTTTGGGGGGAGGGGGATCTCTTATTTTACCCCAAATCTAAATCAGCAAACATAGGCTTCCGACATGGCAGCAATAATGGAACACGCTACCTCAAAGACTATGATATGATAGACTGTCCTTCCTTGTTGTGTCAGGAAGGCTCAGGGGAGGAGGGCTGGGCTTGAGGAAAATAGCGGAGTTGGTCTAAGCAAGTACTGCAGTGTTTGTGTCCAACCCAAAAACCCACCGCTCTAAACTATACTGGAGATTGCAAAATCAGTACAGAGTAGGGGCATTTGGGAATCACAGGAATCCCTGATAAAGGGGGGCCCTAGTGTTCCTCTGAAGCTCAAATTTAGGAATCCGGATGGACTGTGAAGTTCAAGCCCTTGTAGTGGACGTCTAGTGCACATTCCATGTCCATGACAAGATCATAGGCCCATGCTCTCCATACTGAATATAGGGCTGATGTATAGAGAGGCAGATTAAGAGGGAAGTGCAGCCTCGTCTGCAGGAGTATTACATATGTGTCACTGTATCAGATATGTTCTCTATCTTCTAAATGATGCAGGTTTTACTTTTTTCAGGTTTGGCCCGAGTTGGCTGAACTGTGCAGATCACTATAGCTGTGGGCATGCTTATTCTCATTCCTACAGGGGTGTTTGAATCAACTGGGCATTGGCTCACTTTCCTCTCAGCCTGGTTGTGGTATAAGGAGAGACAGCACCGCATACATGGGCACAGGAGTAGCACAAGTGGAAAAAAGGGGTCCTCCAAAGAAAACAAGATGATAGGCAACATCGGGACAGATTCTCTAATAATCAAATATGGAAATAGGGGACAGGGCACAAGAAGAAGAAGAAACCAGCAGGCAATGGAAATGGAAGGTGTTTGGGAACCATCTGAAAAATAAGAGTGGGGGAGAGGGAGAAGTGGTTTCTAACCAAGTCAAAAAATCTATTTATGTAGAATTCATCATGGAAAAACAAACCTGCAGGACAGCGATGTTCACAAAGAAGAGTTTTTATCAAGTTGCATTTGTCATCCAGTTGGATGCTATTCAAAGTGAAAATCAGAATAAACCTGGCTTAACAGAAGGGTAATCAGTTTGTTTCACCAGTTTTGCTTTTAATTCACATAAGTCTCTTAATACTGGGTAGTCCACCTTCCTGTCTTCCATGCAGGTACATGAACTTCAGTCTTGTCACATGGATCCACTCTTGTTGTGAGCCAAGGTGAAAGCATAAATAGCGTTTCCTACTACTGGCAAATGTTTCTCTCAAATATTGCCAAGCTAGTAAAAGGTATGGCTACGAGGATGTTAGAAATTGAGTCTCTAGTTGGCAAAGGTATGCACCGTGATCAAGTAGGGAACCACAATCCTAGTCAGGGTGAGGTACAACACACCCTAAATTATCTTGTTCTCACCCTCCGGTAGCTTGGCACAGAGCAGTCAGGCTAAGCTTAAGACGCAATGTGTAAAGTATTTGTGCAACCCTTAAACCAGGAACTCGGTGAAAACACCACAAAAAGACTCCACAACTAGTTCGAAAAATAGATTGATTTTATAAATAAAACAAGATCAAAATGCCAAATGTATCCAGTAGTCAAGTCAAGTCAAGTCATGGGTATTTGTATCGCGCACATATCACTCTCGCGAGTCTCATGGCGCTTGCAGTCTGCAGAGAGCAGGATGGAAAGGAACCCACGGCTCTTGTACAAACAGCCAGGTCTTCAATCTTTTACGGAAACAGTTGTGGTCTGGAATGCTGCGAAGTTCAAATGGCATTTTGTTCCAGGATGCAGGAGCCAAAAATGAGAAGGCACGCCCACCCTGTCTAGCAGTGTGGATCTTAAGAGGGGTGAGCAGAGCAGAGTCACTTGAGCGCAGAGCCCTAGATGGTTTATACCATCGAAGTTTTTGCATCCAATATTTAGGACCCTTGTCATACATTTGCTTGTGTGTGAGACACAAGGTCTTAAAAAGGGTGCGTTTTCTCACTGGAAGCCAGTGGAGAGTTTTAAGACAAGGTGCCGACGGTGATCTATAAGGGCGGATGAGGACCAACCTCGCAGCGGTGTTCTGTAGAACTTGAAGTCTATCAAGAAGATTAGATTTGATAGATAACAGTAAAGCGTTGCCGTAGTCCATTCTATTAATTATAAGACCTTGTATTAAGGGTCTACGGGCTTCAACAGGGAGCCATTTAAAGACTTTACGGAGGCTCCGCATAACACCGAAACAGGTGCCAATAGTGTGGTTCACATGTCCCTTCATGGACAGACCGCAGTCCAGGTGGACGCCTAGGTTACGAACCAAATTTTTGTGGGGAGGACATGGGCCAAGTCTGGATGGCCACCAGTCCTGCGACCAGTGGTTGGACGCTTTACCAAAAAGCATAATCTCCGACTTGGTCCCATTTAACTGAAGATGGTTCGATGTCAGTTTGGGAAAAAGGGGGTGGTGATGGACAGAGTTTCTGAATGATGCAGAATACTCTTACCAAGTCAAGAGATCATGGTTTTAATCCATCACCGTTTTTTAGCTCACTGCACCATCCCAGCTCAGAACCTGGCTACATGCAAATTAGTCTGTACCTGTCCCAGTGCATGATGGGAACAGGGCAAACCAAACTACCAAGCCAATTCTTATACTGGGAAGGAAACAAGCTTCCGGGGACCGGTTTCTGGCATCACAGCCTTCGTCGGCCCGGCTTGCCTGAATCCTGATGGTGCAATGAGCAAGGGACTCACGTCTGAGCATACCCTCCCACACAGAGTGTGGATAAACTCGGTTTGGGAAAAAGGGGGTGGTGATGGACAGAGTTTCTGAATGATGCAGAATACTCTTACCAAGTCAAGAGATCATGGTTTTAATCCATCACCGTTTTTTAGCTCACTGCACCATCCCAGCTCAGAACCTGGCTACATGCAAATTAGTCTGTACCTGTCCCAGTGCATGATGGGAACAGGGCAAACCAAACTACCAAGCCAATTCTTATACTGGGAAGGAAACAAGCTTCCGGGGACCGGTTTCTGGCATCACAGCCTTCGTCGGCCCGGCTTGCCTGAATCCTGATGGTGCAATGAGCAAGGGACTCACGTCTGAGCATACCCTCCCACACAGAGTGTGGATAAAATCGGTTTGGGAAAAAGGGGGTGGTGATGGACAGAGTTTCTGAATGATGCAGAATACTCTTACCAAGTCAAGAGATCATGGTTTTAATCCATCACCGTTTTTTAGCTCACTGCACCATCCCAGCTCAGAACCTGGCTACATGCAAATTAGTCTGTACCTGTCCCAGTGCATGATGGGAACAGGGCAAACCAAACTACCAAGCCAATTCTTATACTGGGAAGGAAACAAGCTTCCGGGGACCGGTTTCTGGCATCACAGCCTTCGTCGGCCCGGCTTGCCTGAATCCTGATGGTGCAATGAGCAAGGGACTCACGTCTGAGCATACCCTCCCACACAGAGTGTGGATAAAATCGGTTTGGGAAAAAGGGGGTGGTGATGGACAGAGTTTCTGAATGATGCAGAATACTCTTACCAAGTCAAGAGATCATGGTTTTAATCCATCACCGTTTTTTAGCTCACTGCACCATCCCAGCTCAGAACCTGGCTACATGCAAATTAGTCTGTACCTGTCCCAGTGCATGATGGGAACAGGGCAAACCAAACTACCAAGCCAATTCTTATACTGGGAAGGAAACAAGCTTCCGGGGACCGGTTTCTGGCATCACAGCCTTCGTCGGCCCGGCTTGCCTGAATCCTGATGGTGCAATGAGCAAGGGACTCACGTCTGAGCATACCCTCCCACACTGAGTGTGGATAAAATCGATTTGGGAAAAAGGGGGTGGTGATGGACAGAGTTTCTGAATGATGCAGAATACTCTTACCAAGTCAAGAGATCATGGTTTTAATCCATCACCGTTTTTTAGCTCACTGCACCATCCCAGCTCAGAACCTGGCTACATGCAAATTAGTCTGTACCTGTCCCAGTGCATGATGGGAACAGGGCAAACCAAACTACCAAGCCAATTCTTATACTGGGAAGGAAACAAGCTTCCGGGGACCGGTTTCTGGCATCACAGCCTTCGTCGGCCCGGCTTGCCTGAATCCTGATGGTGCAATGAGCAAGGGACTCACGTCTGAGCATACCCTCCCACACAGAGTGTGGATAAAATCGGTTTGGGAAAAAGGGGGTGGTGATGGACAGAGTTTCTGAATGATGCAGAATACTCTTACCAAGTCAAGAGATCATGGTTTTAATCCATCACCGTTTTTTAGCTCACTGCACCATCCCAGCTCAGAACCTGGCTACATGCAAATTAGTCTGTACCTGTCCCAGTGCATGATGGGAACAGGGCAAACCAAACTACCAAGCCAATTCTTATACTGGGAAGGAAACAAGCTTCCGGGGACCGGTTTCTGGCATCACAGCCTTCGTCGGCCCGGCTTGCCTGAATCCTGATGGTGCAATGAGCAAGGGACTCACGTCTGAGCATACCCTCCCACACTGAGTGTGGATAAAATCGATTTGGGAAAAAGGGGGTGGTGATGGACAGAGTTTCTGAATGATGCAGAATACTCTTACCAAGTCAAGAGATCATGGTTTTAATCCATCACCGTTTTTTAGCTCACTGCACCATCCCAGCTCAGAACCTGGCTACATGCAAATTAGTCTGTACCTGTCCCAGTGCATGATGGGAACAGGGCAAACCAAACTACCAAGCCAATTCTTATACTGGGAAGGAAACAAGCTTCCGGGGACCGGTTTCTGGCATCACAGCCTTCGTCGGCCCGGCTTGCCTGAATCCTGATGGTGCAATGAGCAAGGGACTCACGTCTGAGCATACCCTCCCACACAGAGTGTGGATAAAATCGGTTTGGGAAAAAGGGGGTGGTGATGGACAGAGTTTCTGAATGATGCAGAATACTCTTACCAAGTCAAGAGATCATGGTTTTAATCCATCACCGTTTTTTAGCTCAAAACCATGATCTCTTGACTTGGTAAGAGTATTCTGCATCATTCAGAAACTCTGTCCATCACCACCCCCTTTTTCCCAAATCGATTTTATCCACACTCAGTGTGGGAGGGTATGCTCAGACGTGAGTCCCTTGCTCATTGCACCATCAGGATTCAGGCAAGCCGGGCCGACGAAGGCTGTGATGCCAGAAACCGGTCCCCGGAAGCTTGTTTCCTTCCCAGTATAAGAATTGGCTTGGTAGTTTGGTTTGCCCTGTTCCCATCATGCACTGGGACAGGTACAGACTATGTTGCATGTAGCCAGGTTCTGAGCTGGGATGGTGCAGTGAGCTAAAAAACGGTGATGGATTAAAACCATGATCTCTTGACTTGGTAAGAGTATTCTGCATCATTCAGAAACTCTGTCCATCACCACCCCCTTTTTCCCAAATCGATTTTATCCACACTCAGTGTGGGAGGGTATGCTCAGACGTGAGTCCCTTAATCATTGCACCATCAGGATTCAGGCAAGCCGGGCCGACGAAGGCTGTGATGCCAGAAACCGGTCCCCGGAAGCTTGTTTCCTTCCCAGTATAAGAATTGGCTTGGTAGTTTGGTTTGCCCTGTTCCCATCATGCACTGGGACAGGTACAGACTAATTTGCATGTAGCCAGGTTCTGAGCTGGGATGGTGCAGTGAGCTAAAAAACGGTGATGGATTAAAACCATGATCTCTTGACTTGGTAAGAGTATTCTGCACCATTCAGAAACTCTGTCCATCACCACCCCCTTTTTCCCAAATCGATGGTTCGATGTCATCCATTTGTCCACATGCGTCAAACAGTCCTTAAAACGCTTCTTGGTTTCACTGGGGTCGGGGCCCAGTGTGACCAGAATTTGGGTATCATCTGCGTAGGACAGGACATCGAAACCATAGTTTCGGATCACTGCAGCTAGGGGGGCCATATAGATATTAAAAAGAGTAGGGCTCAAAATAGAGCCCTGAGGCACACCCATAGTTGCAGATCGTTCCCTGGAAGTGATGTTACCCATCTGGACAATAGTTTTGCGGTCCTTCAGGTAGCTAATAAACCATTTCAAGGCCTGCCCTCTGACACCAATCTCCCAAAGACGTGGTTCAAGGATACGATGGGAGATGGTGTCAAAGGCCGCCGACAAGTCAAGCAGCACGAGGATCGCAGACTGGTGTTTGTCCAGAGCTAGTCTGATGTTGTCGGTAACCTCTACCAGGGCGGTCTCAGTGCTGTGAGCTGCTCGGAAACCCGATTGCGAGGGATCCAAGAGTCCATGGCTTTCGAGGTGGCACACCAACTGTTTATTAACCAATGACTCCAATATTTTCCCGAAATAGGGTAAAAGAGAGATTGGCCGATAGTTCAGGAGAGTCTTTGGGTCTGCCGAAGGCTTCTTCAGGATTGGTCTAATTCTGGCAGTCTTCCAGCATAGCGGAAACTCAGATTTAGCCAAGGATTTATTAAATAGATTGACTAGCCCAGGTAGGACTGTAGAGGCCATCATAGGAAAATGTTTTGAAGGGAAAGGGTCCGCGGGAGAGCCAGATTTTATTTTGTTCATGACCATAGAGACGGATTTAAGGTCACACTCCATAAAGTCGGTCAGGAGGTTGCTATGGTCATGTACAGGGCACGGAGATTCAGTATGCCCGTGAGTAGGAGCGGAGGGAAAGGTTTTATGAATCTTCATCACTTTTTCCTCAAAGAATTCTGACAGCAAATCTATCCAATTTTGAGAGACAGACACCGTATGTTCATCAGCAACAGCGGTAAATTCTTTAAAAATGTGATATAGTTCCCTGGAGGAGTTTTCGGCTTTAGTTATCCGGCTTACCAGGTGAGTTTTTTTTGCTTGCTTAATTTCACGCATGTAACTGTGGTGAAGTCTTTGATAACTTTCACGGTCTGTTGGGCGTTTAGTTTTCCGCCACAGTTTTTCTGCGGCGCGACACAGTTTTTTTGAAATGTTTAAATGGTCAGTGTACCAGAAAGAGGTTCGGTTCTTAGACCTAATGATCTGTGTCGGGGCAATGAGGTCTAGTGTATTCAGTATTGCCTTATTTAGCTGCACAGCGTCGTCATTAACACTCGCCTCGGGATTTGGGGAGTAAGAACAGAACTTGTCTTGGAACTGTAGTGCCGTTACTTTACGCCAAGGCCTGCAACATATTTGATTGCTGTCAGGGTGTAATTTCTTTCTTAGGGCAGTGGGAATGGTGAATTCCAACAAGAAGTGGTCGGTCCATAGTAAAGGCTCCGGGGATTTAATAATTAATTCTGGTGCATTAGAAAAGAGGAGGTCAAGCGTATGGCCTGCATGGTGGGTAGGCCCTGCCACCATTTGGACCAGACCCATAGAGTTAGTATTTGAAAATAGTTTGTCCGTCTCCTGATTATGTAACAGTTCCGCATGGTAATTAAAGTCACCAAGGAGAAGGAAGTTGTCGGAGTCTATGACATGTGGGGCAATGGTTTCAACTAGTATGTCCGAGAAGTCCCGTTTCATACCGGGGGGGCGGTAAACCAGGGCTCCTCTCCAAGACCCACTTAAAAGACCTGTAATTTTAAAGATACATATTTCCATGTGATTGCCCGATACATTTTCCAAAGCACTGATTGTTAAAGTGCTTTTGTGGGCAATTAGGAGACCCCCCCCCCCCTTTTCTCTTTCCTATCAACACGAATATTTTTGTAACCAGAGGGGAAGGCTACATGCAGGTCGGGATCGGTGTGTTTATGAAGCCAAGTTTCGGTGATAAAACACACATCCGGGTCGGTTTAGTCCAGTAAATCCCATATCTCCAACGAATGTTTGGAGACCGAGCGGGCGTTAAAATAGATAGCTTTAAGTGCAGGGAGGGGGGCTTCATTTTTCCTCTGCAGCCTAGGACTAGCGAGTGATGATGCGTTGATTAGACTGGATGAGAGCATAATTTCAGGGCATTGGGGTAGGCCATTTTGAAATAAACAAGTGTCGTTTATAGAAAAGATATTTAAGTCTTTAAGTTGAGTACTCGAGTATTGGAGAGACCCCATTGTCATCTCGTTCTACAGCCAGAAGGTCGGGGACGCCTTGGGACAAAGGGGAACGGGCGAATGTCCTAGACTGCAACCAGTAGCGATTATGGTCGCTGGACGCTGACAGGCGCGGACGGGCGCAGACGGGCTTGCCTTCGGCGCGCCGCCGGCGCGCCGCTGCGCGCGTCCGCGCCCTCAGCCCGCTAAAGTAGCAGTGGTGAGGGGAAAACACTAGAATGCACACCTACGTTTCCGGCGAACAACCGGAAGTTGTGGAACCCCTAAGCGACCCTCCGTGCAATCGGCACACGCCGTGACGGACCGGGGTCAGGGGTGAAGATTCTTAAGGCACTGGCGGCAGAAGGTGAGCAATATATTTACATTAGTCACAAAAACAGAATCTAAAATCAATTTTTAAGAACACTAAACCTTTAAAATCGGTGTGGTTTCCGTTGTGCAAAAGAGCGCTAAGTGCAAGGAGGCGTCAGTGTCATTCATACAACAGCAGAAAGATCAGCAGCTGTTACCGTGTAGCACACGCAGAGCTGCGCGCGTCCGCGCCCTCAGCCCGCTAAAGTAGCAGTGGTGAGGGGAAAACACTAGAATGCACACCTACGTTTCCGGCGAACAACCGGAAGTTGTGGAACCCCTAAGCGACCCTCCGTGCAATCGGCACACGCCGTGACGGACCGGGGTCAGGGGTGAAGATTCTTAAGGCACTGGCGGCAGAAGGTGAGCAATTTATTTACATTAGTCACAAAAACAGAATCTAAAATCAATTTTTAAGAACACTATAAAACTTTAAAATCGGTAGAAGTCGAGATATTAATTTTTAGAGACAAAATGCAAGTATAGCGCTTAGAAGCAAATAGCGCTCAAAGAGTTAATTGGTCGCGCTGGACCGGGACAAAGTCAGGAGTTCAGGCCACCCGTATGTAGCGCTGGCCGGCTACAGGACCCACTCAGGGCCTGATGAGCAAAAGTACCTTAATCTTTGTAGCAGCATGAGATGCATCAATGATCCCCAAGCGGTTGAGGTGTTGCACCAAATTTCTCCAAGCAACTGCAGCGAAGCATTTCTTCTGGAGTGTGGCACTTCGGAGTGCATTGCACCAGGTTTCTCCTTGCTGTATAGGGGATGCGTCGATCTTCCCCAAGCAGTGGCTGATGCATCGGTTCCGGCACGGTGGTTTTGAGTGCAATGTGGTGGTTCCAAGTGCGATGCACTCAAATCAACAAAAAACTCCTCCGCAAACTCCTCCGCAAACTCCAGAACGCCGCAGCCAGACTTATCATCGACATCCCAGGACATGACCACATCACCCAACACCTCCGCGACATCCACTGGCTCCCTGTCGAAAGAAGAATAACCTTCAAACTGCTCACACACACCTACCTACAAAGCCCTCCATAACACCGGACCCCAATACCTCGACAAACTAATCTCCTGCCACGCCCCTAAGAGATACCTCCGCTCAGCAGACCTCGCCCTAGCTACGGTCCCCCGCATCCACAGGGCCAGAGCAGGTGGCAGATCCTTCTCCTACCTTGCAGCTAAGACCTGGAACGAACTCCCCCTCCGACGAAGCCCAACACTGACTGCACCAATTCAGAAAGGACCTAAAGACCTGGCTCTTCGAATTACTTATGGAGCTGATCGCACCCCCCACCCCCCCTCCCAGTGCCTTGAGACCCTCACAGGTGAGTAGTGTGCTTTAAAACCCCTGATTGATTGATGCAACAATCCAGTTCCCGCAACAGCAGCGATGCTGCTCTCGCAGCTGAGGATGCTTTGGTTCCACTGGAGCAAACCCCTAGGTCCACTTCCAAGGGTCCAGGACTGGGGTGGCACCACTTGGCAGGACAGACTCACAAGCAGATGAGCCCAATGGTTGGAACAAGAGGATCTAAGTCTTTTGTGTCCCTGAGACTTGGACAGCAGGAGGCAAGTCAGCAAGCCCTTGGAGTCACTCTGGGTTTAAGTGATGCAGGTCTAGTCCTTCTCACCCAGGCCTGGGAACAGCAGGCAGAGTGGCAGCCCATTCAGCAGCAACAGCAATTCTTCCTCCTGGCAGGGTATTCACAGGGCCAGAAGTGTACTGAGTTGGTGGTGTCAGGGGTCCAGTACTTATCCCCAGTTGCCCCTTTGAAGTGGGGGAGACTTCAAAGAAAAGCTTTGACGTGCATAATGTCCCGGCCCTTCCAGTCCTGGCACCAGACTCACTACATGGTGGTATGCAGCTCTTTGTGTGGGGACATGCACAGCCTTTCAGGTGCAATTGTTGGCTTCTCCCTCCCAGCCCAATGAGACCCATCAGCTAGGTAATGAGCCATCAGGAAGTGAATGGCCCGTCAGGCACACTTAAGCTCCCTTTGTGTGTGGCTGTCTAGAGGGAATGCACAAAGCCCAGCTGTTACCTACCTGAGACGTGTTTTAGAGACCGGGCAGAAGGTGCAGATTGATATAAGTAAGGAAAATTACCACTTTCTAAAAGTGGCATTTTTAGGTCGAGCCTAGGTAGCGCATGCGCTGCGCTACTAAGCGTGCTGTATCCAGAAGATGTTCTTAAAGCGCCTCCCATCTTCTCTATTGGCTCCTGTTAGTGCCCTTCTTAAAAGCCTGCTTTTGTTTGGTGGATATGCTTGATTAGTCCCGCCCTTTTGTTTTTCAGAAACTCCCAACAGACTGCCACTGTTAGGTGTCGTCTTACTCTTTTATTTATGTACGTGCCTTTCTGCGCATTCTTTTTTTTTTTTTTAAATTTGCTTTCTCTCGGCTTATGTATCAACATGGCGCCTGCTTCACGGACGCCACGCTTCATGTTTTGGACGGTAACATGAGTCCGTGCTTAGCTGACGGCATTAGGTTTGTTCCTCGGCTCGTATTTGGTGCACTCAAAAAAGGTTAAAAATACAAAAAATAAAAAGACCAAAAGCAAGACAGAGTGATTGCAAAGTTGCCAGATTGGTTTTATTCACAACCACACACATTAGCACCACTTTACAGAGTATGCCAGTGAAGCGCTACTTTTCTCATCTTTCTTTGAACAACATTGTTTTCTCTGGGTGGGGAAGTGCGACATTCCTGGAGGTACTGCAATACCTGGTTGAAGCGTACAGTGGAAAACGTTTAAGTTTGCTCCTCTGATTGTCTTTGGTCCACTCGTAATAAATCCAACCGATCGCATGGGTGCCTCACCACGATGCGGGGTCCCCCTTCTGAATATTGTGAATCCCTCCCTGTCACCAAACTCATCTCACACCGCCCACCTCCCTACTGTGTTCACTTCTCCTGCTTTATTTAATCGTGCATTCCCTATAAGTGTTTGCTTTTTCCAGGATTTTGTTATTACTTTTTTTTTCAGTCCTCATATTACTCTCCTCTCCTCTCCCTCATAACCTATTTCTCATTTTCTGGTTCTCCAACGCTGCAAGGTCATACAAATGGCAATAGCGCAAATGGCCTACCACGCTTGCGTTGCGTTGCTGTCAGCGCTCTAATATTTTAATTCCTGTTTTGTATTTTCTTTATTTTGCCCTGGTTTTAATTGGGATCCGGTTAGGCATTCTCCCTCCCCCTCACTGCATATAATTGGAATTTCACCGCCGTTTGGTGGGTCCGGGTCTCGAGGGTTCTTTAGTTTGGGCGCCATCTTGGCTTGGGCACTGTTTCCTCCGGCGGGCGCCATTTTGAGCGTCAGTACGCTCGCTTTGCCTCGCGGGACGCCTACTTAAGGCGGTTTCTCCATCGCGCATTGCCAGACAAAGGTATTTACACAGCCTACCACGCTTGCGTTGCGTTGCTGTCAGCGCTCTAATATTTTAATTCCTGTTTTGTATTTTCTTTATTTTTACTTTATTTTGCCCTGGTTTTAATTGGGATCCGGTTAGGCATTCTCCCTCCCCCTCACTGCATATAATTGGAATTTCTCCGCCGTTTGGTGGGTCCGGGTCTCGAGGGTTCTTTAGTTTGGGCGCCATCTTGGCTTGGGCACTGTTTCCTCCGGCGGGCGCCATTTTGAGCGTCATTACGCTCGCTTTGCCTTGCGGGACGCCTACTTAAAGTCGCTCTCTCCCACGCAGCGGGATCGCGCAGTGGGACGCCGTCGCTTAGCCGGAGTCGTGCCAGAGTTCTGCCCGTCTGCGCCCGTCCGCGCTTAGGTCGCTCGGGGCGCAGCGGGTTGCTCTGTTTGCACTTTCCGTCTTTTGTGACGCGATGATTGTATACACCAACGAGACGCTGCGGACCATTGGCCTGTCCATTCCTACTTGTGATCAGGTAAATATCTATCCCTTAAGCGGCCCATATCGGTGTGCCTGCAAACGTTGGGCTCTTGCCTCTCCGGCCCATACCCGGCAGAAGCCTTCATCTTTCGGTGCCAGAAGTAAAGGCTCGGAGCGTACTCTTCGAATATTTAGCCTGAATGTTAGGTCCTTGGTGCAACACCATCAAGACATCTTGGACCTTCTGCAGGCTGAGTCCCCTGATGTATTCGCCATCACGGAAACCTGGCTGCAGGCGGACGATGCAGCCATTATCAATCTGGCATTTCCCTCTGAATATTCCATCTTCACGCTTAATCGATCTACTAGAGGAGGGGGCATTGCCCTTGCTGTCAAATCTACTTTTCCCTGCAGCTGGAATGTTCTAAGTATCGTTGGGTGCGAAAGTGCCTCTTTTTTAAGATCAGGATCAGCCCTCAATTCTCGATTTCAGGGATGGTGGTATATCGACCTCCAGGCAACGATGCTGCGTTTAGAGACGCCTTTCCTGATGCCGTAAGTTCCCTGGTTTGTGGCTGTGCCAATTTCTCAATCCTGGGAGATCTTAATCTTCACTTTGATACTCATAGTTCCCCGGCGGTCTCGACTTTCCTAGCGGATCTCGAGGCCTTTCAGTTGGTTCAAAAAGTAGCACAAGCTACCCATATAGGAGGCCATACACTGGACCCCTTTTTTACGAATCTAGCTGAAACCACAGTCTTCTCCATTTCACCTGTAGGATGGACTGATCACTTCCTTGTGGATATTCGGGCCTCCTTGCCTGTTAGTCCCTTAACTCCTCTGGTTAGATCAGTCCCTAGAAGGCATTGGAGTAAACTCAGGTTAGAGGACCTGCACCATCTTTTGGCTATCGATCCGCTAGGATCCCTGGATGACGCTGAAGTGGTTTATGACCGGTTTTGTCAATGGCTGACCAGGGCGCTTGACTCTTTGATTCCGATCACTACAAGTAAATTGAGCCCTAGAAGGTCGAATCCCTGGTATGACAGCGCCTTACGTGCTTTGAAGGGGAATTGTAGGCGGGCTGAGAGGGAATGGCGGAAGTCTTACGACACGGCTAAGAAAGCGGTGTATTTGGCCTCCGTGAAGATCTATCATCGTGCCATCTGCAGAGCTCGTGCGGCGTTCTACTCTTTGGAATTCCGCAACAGCAAGAATCCATCTAAAACCATATTCAAGGCTCTTAAAGATCTTCTGTCAAAACGAATTTCTTCTCCGGTTATAGCTTCTATTTCTCACTGCGTGGCTTTGGCATCCTTTTTCTTGGAAAAAGTGCAGGGCATTTATCAGGCCTTTCGCTGCACGGAGTCTCCCCCGGAGTCGTTGGTCACTACTCCCGCCTCTCATTTGTTGGATTCTTTTCCTCTGCTCCTCCTTGAGGTTTTTGATAAATTGGCCCAGAAGGTTAAATCTGGATCTCCTTTGGACCCGGCAAGCTCTGCCCTTTTTAGGGATCAGTCTTTTGTGGGTCGGTCCTCGATTTGCGCTTTGATTAACATCTCGCTGGCTACGGGCATCGTTCCTGCTAAATGGAAGCGTGCAGTAGTCTCTCCTATCCTGAAGAAACCATCTTTGGATCCGTTAAGGTTGGAGAGCTACCGGCCCATTTCTTTGCTTCCTTGGCCGGCAAAACTGGTGGAGGCCCATGTCAACCAGGTTCTGGCAGACCATCTCACCCGTGCTAATATTCTGGATGCTACCCAGAATGGGTTCCGAGCTGGGCACAGCACGGAGACAGCCCTCCTTGCCATGGTTGAACATCTGCGCTCGGTATTGGATGGGGGACAGACGGCGGCGCTAGTATTATTAGATCTGAGCGCCGCCTTCGATACTGTCTCTCACCGTATCCTTTTACATCGCCTGAAGGAGATTGGCATTGGTGGGTTAGCCCTTCAGTGGTTCCGTTCCTTTCTTGCCGACCGGTCTTTCTGCGTTGCTATACCTCTGTATCAGTCCAAATTCCATCCTCTGGACCTAGGGGTGCCGCAGGGTTCCTCGCTGAGTCCCACGTTATTCAATCTTTACGTGAGACCGCTGGCTGATGTCGCCAAGCAGTGGGGCATGTATATGGTTTCATATGCGGACGACACTCAGCTGGCGGTTACTATCAGCGGGGATGCGGATGTGGATGCCCCTCGGTTCCAGAATGGTCTGAGAGCGGTGGCAAGCTGGTTGAATGCCAACTCTCTCCAGCTCAACGCGAAGAAGACTGAAGTTATGGTGGTAGGGAGGGATAAGGAACTCTGGGGGGAGAGATGGTGGCCTCCGGAACTTGGGCCGTCTCCAACTCCGGTTACGGAGTTGCGAAATTTGGGAGTGTGGTTGGACTCCTCTTTAAGCTTCGCTGGGCATACCAAGAAAACTGCAGCCTGTTGCTTCGGGGTCTTTCGGGGTTTAAGACCTATCCTGAAGTTTTTCGACCCCCTACCAGGCAGCTGGTGGTTCAGGCAACAGTCATATCTCGTCTGGACTATGCCACCGCGCTCCTGATAGGGACAAACCAGGCAGAAATCACCCGCCTTCAGCGAGTTCAAAATGCCGCAGCAAGAGCTGTAGTTGGTTTGCCTAGATCCTGCTCGGTCTCAAGCACTCTTCGATCGCTACACTGGTTGCCGGTCAAATCTAGAATCCAATTCAAAGTCTTATGCCTTGCTTTTAAGATTATGAGGGGATTAGCCCCCCAGATCCTTTCGAGTCTTTTAACCTGTTACACTCCGACCCGTTCTTTAAGATCAATGGGCCAAGCGCTGGCTGTAGTTCCAAGATTTAAGCTCAGTCGAGTTGGTGGTCGAGCCTTTAGGGTAAAAGCAGCGGTGCTCTGGAACTCGCTTCCGCTTGAGATTCGTGTGATGGATGATCTCTTTCTGTTTCGGAAAGCCATAAAAATGCTCTTGTTTTAAATACCGCTCCCCTTTTTCGGCTCTATTTCTATTTCTGTTCAGTGTTAGTTGTGTTTTGCCGGTCATGCGCCAGGACGCCCCTTAGCTGGAGCAGCTGTGCGCAATATAAAAGCTCCTAACATAACATAACAACATTATCATCACTCCACTGCAGACAAAAAAACAAAAGTAAAAACATTGTCATTTTCAACACCAAGAGCTCAAACTTTCACAATTGCGAGACTGATTGGATTGCAAATGCTTGTTAGACTTGCAATTTAAAATCCTACTACACCATAAGTTGTGATTTTAAAGTGCGAATCCATGGCGACCAAACTTGAAATATCTATCTTTTTCCAATTGGAAATTGCACTTATAAAATGTGATAAGGTAATCTTCATGTTAACCTATGGGAGAGAGAGGCCTTGCAGTAGTGAAGGAATGAAATTGGGAGTTTTTCACTATCAAGACATGTAAAGTTTATAACTTCATGTCCTGCCGTTTCACTGCACCCTGCCTTGTTTGTTATACAGGGCCTACCTTAGGGGTGACTTGTATGTAAAAAGGGAAGGTTTGTGCCTGGCAAGAGGGTGTACCTGCCAGGTCGACATGGCAGTGCGTAATTGCACATACAGGCTCTGCAGTGGCAGACCTGGTTAAGGGGTTACTTATGTGGGTGGTACAATCGGTCCTCTGGGCTGACTAGTAGCAATTAATTTACAGGCCCTGGGCACCTGTGGTGCGCTTTACCAGGGACTTATAATTAAATCAAGTATGACAATTGGGGATAAACCATGTTGTAGAGAGAGAGCACATGCACTTTAGCACTAGTTAGCAGTGGTAAAGTGCTCAGAGTCCTAAAATCAACCAAAAACAAGATCAGAAAAATGGAGGTGGTAGGTAAAACTTTGGGGGGGAAGACTGTCGGGTCTAACAGAGGAGAATTAATTTTCTGAAACGGTCTCCACCAGTGAGAAGCCAGGCCCAATCAGAAAGTAGATTACATTCAAAATGTTACATTCGCTTGTCTGCAGCCGGATCCTCAGTCACTTCTTTACTGTGCTCAGTGAAAATGTTATTCTTTCTTTTTTTTAAATTTTTTTTTTTTTTTACTCCTTTTCTTTTACCACTTAAATGAACATGGTCTGTGTTAACTGCTACTCCAACCTATGGGTTATTCTACAATTAATTTTCTTTGAACCATTCACTGCCATCGTTATTCCGAGATTTTTTCTTCCCGAGCTTGATTATGCGAATTCATTGTGCTTACCCAATACCTGGTTTCCAGACTCCAACTTGTGCAGAATTCTAGAGCTAGATTACTCTTCAATCTCCCTCAGTTTACTCCTTATTCTGTGGACCTCATTCTCTTTAATGCTTAATGGCTTACATTCGATACAGCTCTCTTTTCAAGTTTTTTTTGTATGTAACATAAACGTCTTTAGGACAGCCTGAACAACGAGACCGGGTATCAGCCTTTCAGACCTTTCGCTGCGTTGCTGAGCATCTCCCCTCTGTCCCCAAAATGTGATTTTTTTTTTTTTTTTTTTTTTTTTTAGGCGAATGGTCGTTTTCAGTTCGCAACTGGATTATCTATACCATTCTATGTTAAAGTTTTCGCACCAGCGCAAGGGCACCCTTATAGGGGACCCTGCATCATGGTTGCTAGTATATGAAACCTTTTTTATTTTCGTGCGGTATGGTTCTGTGGATAATGTACCTCAGACGTCAGTGATAGATGATTGTGTGTGCCTCCCTCAAAACTTAAGGTGGAACAAACTACCATTCAGCAATGTTTTCTTCGAAGTTATTGGGGACATTGCCTTTCACGTAATGCTCATAGAGCTCCATACCTTCTGATAGAACTGCATTATTTGAGTTTAAGCATCTCCAGAAAGTTGAATAGTTTATTTCTTAGTGTGTGTGTGTGTTTTTTTAACTTGTTGCAATACTGTTGTGTGCAGCTTAGTTATCGCCTCAATTTGGCATGCATGTACTTTTGTCATATGATGCGTAATGGCAGCTGTGGTGTTGCAGAGAAGCTATTTATGTATTGGGAAAGCATCATGCAGTGTTTATTGATGGTGCTTGCCTGAGATTTCTGACATGGGATTGGTCATTTCTATGTCTTCCGTATGGACTATTCTTTCCTTATTGTGTTCTGCTAGGAAGGACAGAGGTTCCTTGTTGTTGGTTCCTACCCACGAGCCACAGAGTTACTACTTTGTCAATTATGTTCTGCCCATAAAAGTAGACGTATTACTTTATTATTTCTCTGCCAGAGAGGCAAGTGAGTTTACATTTCTATAACTGTACTGTACATAATCTTGCGTTTCTTATTCTGTTCTTCTAGTTGAACCCTTGCCTGTGTAGCTGTTTGTTTGGAATATGTTATGTGGTTCTGTCTCGTTGATTTCTGTTTTTGTTAGCCCTAGTATTGTGGTAGTTTGTGTTTCTGTTTCAATCGGAGATCCAGATGGAGATGTGTTGTCTCTTATCTTTGTTGGCTTTATCTACTCAACTGTGCAGTCTTTAAAGTAGAATTACAGCTGACTGGGAGGCCCAGTTGACCCTAGAGGGAGGGCCGCTAACCCCCTCTGTGGGCGACAGACAAAGGGCACAGCACCAGGGCACGAGAGTGTGCCAAAAGAAAAGGGTCTGCTAATGGCCAAGGGTGTTTGGGTTCAAAGGATCCAATCAAGAAGGAAGGGCGTTGTCACAAGCACGGCCATAAAGGCAATCTGGACAAGCAGTCCCAAGCTTTGTTGCCAGAGGATATTGATGTCGCAACCGCCGGGCCGGCGAGAATCAGGAAAATGCGTATCTGGACTTTCCGGCACCTGCAGCCAGAATGGCGGTGACGGGACGAAGACGGTGGCAGGCGTCACAGGACACGGTGAGACAGCACGACGGTGCTTATGGGGCAGCCCAGTCAGGGCGCAAGACAATCTGACTGGGAGATCCTGCCTGAAGTGAAGATGGCCAGCAGGTCCGGTCTTGCAGCGGTGGTCGGTGCAGTCGGCGGTGCCCCCGAAATAGTTGAGGAGCATGGAGTGAAGTGAGCAGGATCTGAATCAATAAGGCTCCGGTTAGCAAAGACATACAGGGAGGTGCTGTGTAACCTCGGGCTAATGCCACTTCATATGAAGCATAGTCAGTCTGGCGAGGGCAAGATCTGGTGGGGAACAAGATTTTCAGCACGAGACACCATGGTTCCCCTCTATTCCGGAGAAACTACACAGTAGTGAATAGTACCTGCCCGTGTTTGGCGCCTGAAGTTAGCAGCGCAGCTCAGCCGTTCATCAACCAGGGTTGCTACACTTTACCATATAAATCAAGTTATTATCATGGGGGTGTTGACGGGGGTCTGTGGCACACCCCCACGTTGGTGAACTGTTCCTGCCGATGTTTCCCCGCTGATGTTAGCAGCGCAGCCTTTCACCCTTCAGGGGTCGCTACACTTTGCCCTACAAAGCAAGTTATGATCCTGGATCAGTGGGCAGGTGTCTGGCATGCTCCCACATTGGGGTACTGTACCTACTTGCGTTGGCAAATAGAGCTGACAACTGTGGAAACCGGTTACGAATCGCAGCGTCCGCCCAACATTAGATATTTAAGAAAAGGGTTGCAATTTAACAGAGGTTTCTCTTATGGAATACACTGAGCAATAATTCTGAGCGAATCGCGTAATTTCCCTATGCCTAGTAAAAACATGAATATGTCCTAGTTTTCCTTCAGGGTGTATACGCTGTGCCGTATATAGCAAGTTATGCTTCCAGGTATTTGCGAGCCTGCCTCCATGTTGGTGCACAAGCCCTGCTTGTGTTGTCCGATGACTGTACAGTGCAGGTCAGCCTTTTTTATACATCAGGGGTCTATACGAGACAAGGTAATTATGGGTTTGTGGTCATGCGTCTGTACATGCATTCACATGCCTGCAGCAAAGGGAGTAAGAAAGAGGTCACACAACAATAAACTGACATGTTAACAAAGGCCTCTGGAAAAGGCACATGAATCTTAATATGTAAACTATTTCCGAAAAGTACCTTGATTAAAAAAAAAAAAAAAAAAAAAAAAAAAAAAAAATGCCTTTTATCTGTCTTCAACAATCTACATAGTTGGAACACATAACATGGGAAATGAGGTTGTACCACTCCATACCCTTGGTAAGGGCAGGACATAGACGCCTGTATCCTGTGCACTGCGCTAAGAATCTGCAAGTTATAAAGAGTCTAATGAGCAAGGGAGCAAAAGTAAGGAGGAACAAACCACCCCGACTCACAGGGACCTGCACCTGAATTTAGGGCTTCATATCCTTCTCTTGCGAGAGGATGTGGAGCTGCAGCTAGAGCTGCCGATCTTGATACAAGAAAGCTGGTTCCAATGTTAGCGAGGGCTCAACAGACTTTATTTTGGGCAATCACTTATGCCACCCATCAACGCAAATTTCGTGGTGTAGTCCGTGGTAAGGAACACCTATGCGATCTTATCCATGCAGCAGAGTAGGGCGACTGGTGTTCATGAGCTGCATTAACAGACTGCTGCTTTCTTGGTAGCCAACAGGGCTGTGCTCGGCGGTGGAGCTCTAATTTCTCGGAGTCACATGTATCGGGAATTTGTAGAGGATACCCTGGATAGGCAGATCACAAGAGCAATCTGTTGGGGTGTAAGGGTATCCTGGTAAACAAGTGCTGGGTATATTCGTGATTTGTGGCTTGAGTGGGGAGGGCAGCTGCCATTAGCGGTAATTGGTCCTGTTCTGGCAATTATGCCTGTCTATTTCCAGTGCTGTCTGAGGGTGTGTGTGCGGCTGTGCCCAGTTCACACCTTATTCAGTCTATAGTAATCATATACTGCTTTTAAGTCAGGAGCACCGCACAATGACCATGGCGTAATCTGGTAGGGATTCAGTGTCACGCGCATGTCCCCCAGTTCGCGCATACTCCGAAGTGCCAGAAGGGGTAGCTCAGAGGCAGGATATTGTGTCTTTGGCGTCACAAGTTTAGCCAATGCAAGGGTTTGAGTTCCACCACCGGCGGCAAGTGTCAGAAGGGCATTGTTGCCTGTAAAAGGCTCCAGTACTTGCAGGCGAGCGCGGGTTGTGTAAACGGGCCAAGAAATGCCCATTAGCCTGCAATGTTCATCGCGCCAATGCAATAGTATCTCACCACTGCTCAGAAGAGTATGGGTGCGGGCACCCCTGCAAAGGCTTGTTCTAATTCATCAGCGTAAACTGGTATGATAATATAACGGTTTGTACTAGCCACCTATCAAGCATGTGATACTTAACCAGATAATGACTGACTGGGGACTGATGCTGGGTAGGACTGGCCCAGGTGGAATCAGGTGAGTGATGGGGTCACGAATATGCCCAGCACTTGGGCCAGGAGCATTCTCTTAGCCTCCGAGGGGCTACGCAAGGGAGCTTTCATTTTCCCCATTAGTACAAACGTTGCCTTCTACTAGCACTGATGCAGGCAGTGGCATAGTTGGTAAGCACCGATGCAACCTGTTGTGGCATAGGTCAAACTTACCTACCGAGAACTGAGATCCATTTGTGCTGTGGATCCGCTAGGAAGGTAGCTCCATATTGCAGGACCATGGCGTAGCTGGTCCCAACACTGCAATGGCAGAGTACTTTCATGAGTCTTAAGCAGCGGGGATGGTTGGTGTGGTGCGAGCTATGTGTTGTTGTTCCAGAGGCGGATCTCAGGTAGCGCTGGGGAGGGTTTTATCATAGAGGATGGAAACACAAAAGAAGTCGGCGATTGGCATTCCCGGGGACCCAATAAATGGACATGTAACGCTGGTTAGTGAAGGTCCTACTGGGGAGAGACCAGAGTATTGACTGGTGCCAGCGCTGCCAAATTTAATTCTGCAAGGTGTTTAAGGTCTTGATCAATAATATAAAATCTCAAGTCTGTAGGAGACCACCCAGATTTTAATTTAGGTCCAGTCAACTTCTGCCTCGAAAGGCATGTATTTTTCCCGCCCCAAAAAATACTGTTACTGAGTAAATTAATTTTCTTACAGAATGAAAAAGGTGTCTTAGAAATAATTGATAGGAAAGCAACTTTAAAGCAGTAACTTTAACTAATCAGACGTGAGGCTATTGGAAAACAAGCATTTGCAATGCAATAGGTCTCGCATTTACACGAGTTTGAGCTCTTCACATTGCAAATAACAATGCCTTTTATTTTTGTTTTTAAAACCTAAATAAAAGGCATTGTCGTTTACAATGCCAATAGCTTAAACTCATGTAAATGCGAGACCTATTGCATTGCAAATGCTTGTTTTTAATAGTAATCCTCCGTAGGCGTGGAAGGCTATGCGATTTAGTGGTCATGTTTTGCACCTTTCCTTGAGAGAGAGGCAGTTTCTGTGACTCTGGTGTCTCAGGTGAGGGGGCAGATGGGCGATGGTGGGGCAGTGGCATAGATAGGTAATGCTAAAAGTGTCTCAGGTGAGGGGGCAGGTGGGAGACAGAGGGGCAGTGGCATAGGTAGGAGGGTAGATGGGACTGCAGAGAGGGGCAGATGGGAGGTGGTGGGGAAGAAGCATAGGTAAGTGATGCAGAGAAGTGTCTCGGTGAGGGGGCAGGTGGGAGACGGTGAGCAGCAGCCTAGGTAGTAGGGTAGGTGGAATTGCATGCAGAGGCGCAACTAGAGCAGAATTTCAGGGGGGGGGGCACTAATTCTTTCAGCAATAGTCAGAGTGGAGATGCAGGGGCTCTAAGAAGGGGAGAAAAAACAACAAAGCCTCGTTAATAAGTAAATGGTCTTTTAAAGTCCTGTGAAGTACTCGGGTGCGGCTGCAATAAGATGAACGCCAGACCAGCCATCCCACAGCAGCTTAAAAACTGCCTGTGTGTGTGCGCCCGGGAAGCTGTCTAAGCCCGGGCTGACACATGACGGGTAAAGGAGATTCCAAAGCCCTTTGAGCCCTATGGGCGTAGCATGCCTGATTGCATGTAAGGGCAGGTGGGAGACAGTGGAGTAGAGGAATATGTAAGAGGGTAGATGGGGATCGCAGAAGAGTGGCTCAGGTGTGGGGGGACAGAGGGCAACTGATTCAGACAAAGGGGCAGGTGGGTAATGACCAGATGGGTGCGCTGTTCTTATAAAACATCCTTCGGTAAATTAGGTAACACAGTGAAGTCCAATGTAGGTCCAGGACACAACAGATTTCTAGGAACTCCACTCAAAATACCTAGAGTTAAGCTAAACAAAAATCCTTCACAAAGCCTCTGGTTAAAGTCAGAATATGGCATGGATCCTGCCTCTTGGACCTAGATGGGACATCCCTGAGGTAAATGCTGTGCTCACTAAGATAGCAAGGCTTTTGGGACTTCACGAGATAGCATTAGCCAATGGAACAATGACGGGTGGAGCAACAGCAACAAAAAGCATTGCACGCCACTCTCAAGATCCATGGCAACAGAGCTGTTTTTCATTAATTAAAAAAATCTCTACAGAGTTGAGCAAAGCATTGACAATAACATAGGGAGGAGGGGCGATGAGAAATATAGCCCTACAAGAAGATAAAAGGTAAATGGAATTAAAACAATTTCCCAGCACAGCAAAACGTACTTGCAAGATTCCTTTTCTGGTTCAAACTTTAAAATTTTCGCAAGTATCTGCTCAGTATAGTCCAAGATCACATTGTGGGAGGTCCAAGTTTGGTATATGAGGGCCAGGTCCAGGCCACATATTCAAGCTAACCATATGGACTGTGTGAAGATTCTGAATTCGTTTCAGTGTCTATTATACTATTTCATGTGGATATCCTAAACGCATGGTCTGGACCAAGGCTGTACACCCTTGGCTTACACATATTAATTTCATGATCCACCGTATAGAAAGGTTGTAGCCTTTTCTGGTACTTATAACTACGAGGGGTGAGCCAACAAATGAAAAGGGAGAGCCGAGCCAAGGGCCTGGCTTGGCTCTGAGTTTTTGCAGGAGCCAAGCACTGAAACGTTTGGTTTGTAAACCATGCATCAAACATCATATGAAAATCAGATAAAATCTCTTCCAAATTGCAGTATAGAAGCTTTACATCTTAATATAGCAGATTATAGCACTGTATTGAGAGGCATGTATTAAAAGCGATGGTTTTAAAACATGAACTTGCGCACTTTCGTGCCCTGCTCTGCACACCGTGCTATTAATGAATCCGTGTACAAGTCAGTTGTGATGTGCATTCTCTTTGTGTCCTAGAGTCTTTGTATACATGGAGGAACATTACAGTCTATTAATTGAAATTCACAAGATGTTTTGTGTAGCACACATCCTGAGCTCACGTATTTCAAGATGAGCCGCTCTCATATGCAACAATGAAGAAAAAAGGCAGAGTGTATAATATATTTGCAGAGGGTCACACAGTTTGGTCTAGCAAAAAAGCAGGGATTGATCCCAGGTTCTCTTGCTTCACATTGTGGAATGCAGTCAAAAGAGGGGTAGGTATTTATTTCTCTCTCCTATTTTTCATCTACGGCTAAATGTGTCTATAATTCTTAGCGCAGGAGGTTAGAGTGTGGGTAGCAACCAGAAGCAACATACAAGCTTGGCTCGTTTTGTGCTTGAACGTCCAAGAGGACCTCGAGCTGAGTCAGAGCCAGGCAGCTGGCTGGAGCCTTTAGTGCTTTCGCCATGTCTTTCTATGTAACTGGTTGTGTGCCCTTAATAAAACGAGAATCGTCTTTATGTTCTTCTCCACAGAGTTACATTTAGGGAAAATCTTCACCACACTGTTACCAGGAATGTATAGTTTTTGCTTTTGTAAACTGCACACACAAATATCAATTCTGCACAAGGGTCATCGGCTGAAGATGGCGCGACCTCCTCTCAGCCGCGTCGCACTAGGAAGGCGCCAAAAATTGGCATGTGGCGCTATATAAAATGTCCGAGTGAAGTAAATATTGAGACAAGCACATTCTTTTTGTATGCAGTATACCTTCACGCAGGAAACTGTTATTGTAATCTAATCTGTTTATGTAGCAGTATTTGAATCTTGAAAGCAAGTGACAAGTTGTAATGAACCATCAAGAAAGTCCACAGCTCCATGACGTCATAGCAGTGACAAACGTGCGCTATATATAGAAATACGACTGCATAGAACAGCGTGATTTTATCATAAGAAACCTCAAATACAATATGTTTTATATCTGATGGCAATGGTTAGCAAGATCATTTTCTCGTTAAACTGCTCATAATTGTCCTTGAGGCCTCGTTCTGTTGAATGGACAAAGTGAACAAGCATCGCTGCACCGACGCTTTACTTTTAATGTTAAAAGTAAAGCGCAGGTGCCGCGAGTATAACAAAAGTAAAGATTTGTGTTTCTATTTCTTTATTTTTGGTATAATCGCGGGTTCCGCGATTATACCAAAAGTAAAGAAATGGATGTTTTTTTCTATTTCTTTACTTTTGGTATAATCGCGGAACCCACGCTTTACTTTTAACATTAAAAGTAAAGCATGGGTGCCGCGATTATACCAAAAGTAAACAAAACGAGCGGCGTTGCGATCGCTATTGTCAAGAAACAACTAGTGGTGCGTGCGCACCAGGGGGAGGGGGGAGGGAGGGAGTGCGGCCGCGAAAGTGAAAGTAATCACGGTAAAGTGCGGCGCGCGCCCCCGTACACATGCACTGTAGCTCTAGGCTGGCCTGGTAGCACTTTTTGGAGCCTTCTCAATAAGTCTTGCCAGACCAGCGCATGTGCTGGGTCAGGCGAGACCTAAACAGCTAAATATCTGGCCTTAAAATTTTTTAATTGATATTTTACTAAGATGACAGATACAGGTAGGGCGCCTACAGGTTATAGCTCAGCCTAACAAAAAATATTCCTTTGCTAGCTAGCGGTTATCCCCGCCTAGGTTTGTCACATTCCATGGTTGGTTGTACCACTCAAAACATCTTTGTCACACACTCCACATATGCCCTCCCCACCATGTTTTCTACTCACCAACTGGGTATCTAGTGGTCTTTTATATATTACACCTAATAATAATGCAGATCTGTAATCAGCTAGTGTGCTCTATTGTTCGACCTTCATTTCCTTAGAAGATTTCAGTAATTGAAAGCAAAGCAGAGGATCCCAAATTTCCTTGGAATGGGATGAACTGTGGAGCACCTCAGCATACAGTTCCACTTTTTCATTCCGCTATATTACGTTTTAGGCTTTCTAATTTCGCAGAGTAGTTATATGCATATACCACTACAGAGGACTCCCAGATCAATGCCATCTCCTCCATTAATCCTATATTATGTGCAAAGTATTCTAAAATGTTGTTCTTTATTTCCTCCCTAAACACTCTCTCCAGCAATGCATTCAGTGACAATCGACACAGTGCAGTATTTTTAGTTGAACTAGACACCATTATTTTTAAAACAGGGGCATGGTCTGAGAAGGTCAGAGTAAGATACTCCTCTGGGCCTGTCCAGGAGTACACATCTTGCGTAACCACCCTGAAGTCTCTGTGAGATCACATGTTTTGAAATGAAGAGGTGAATATGCCCTTGCTGTGGGTGGGGTGCCTCGCTCACCAGAGATCTACCAGATGGGGATCCGATGGGATCACTTGAAGTGTCATTGTGGATTGTGTGTGGGACTCCAGTGCTACATTAAAGTAACCCCCTACACCCAATACTCAGATAATTGCTTTAGGGTACAGTGAGAAGGTGTGATTCCATAATTCATTAAATAACCTTGGGTCATCTGCGTTCGGCCTGTAATTGTTAACAATCATGGCATGCTTAGTTCTGATCATGCCCTGTACAGTGATGTAACAGCTGTGTGTGTCTGAAGCTGGGTGGATGGAAAGGAAGGAGATCTCTTTTCTAATGAGGATTGCTACTCTAGAAAATGAGGATTAGTAAGATGTAAAGCAGTGGCTTGCCCAATTCGTTAATAGCCCCTTATCCGTGCTTTTAGCGAGGTGCGTCTCCTGTAGGAGGGCTACATCCACTTAGTGCCTATTAAGGTATTCCATTACCTATAGAGATTTGCAGGTGTTATTCAACCATCATACATTCTAAGTAGTGAGAGTACAAGTCACATCATTAGTATCGTCATCCTTTTTCATCAACATGTGCAGTTAGAATTGAATAAGCAAAGGATACTCCAGTGCACATTTGAATGGCATGTGAAGCTAAGAAGCTGTGCTTATCACGAGCATTTACAACTGCATCTTACTAAACGTACTTGATCCCATCTTCCCACCCCCTTCCCTCTGAGGCGTCTCCAACTTACAAGCCAGTTCAAAATTCCTCCCACTTATGCCATTAACTCTGACAATTAATGGAGCTATGAGAACTAACTTAATATTAATAGATTTGAGCCAACAGAATAGGAGTTTACAATGGAGAAAATCATCCCACCATCCCAAGTGGAGCGGCCCAGAAGTACCACTGGGAGAGCAGCATCTCACGAGAGTGCTGATTTGTTATATATTTCCATTGATATTTCTTCCCGGGCTATTTAACACTGTGAACATGTGGACAACATACCTTCAGCAGAAACACTCACCATAAATGTGCAAAACAATGAGTGGCCAAGTTCTAATTGATTGATAGTCTTCATAAAAGCAGGAAACTTCAGCTGCCTTTCAATGTTCCCTATGTTGGCAGTCATCTTGGGGCAGAGTAGGCCAATAAAGGCCAACTGCCTCCTTATTCTTGAGTTGTTGCTGCGTGAGGTGTGGGAGTCTGCACTCTTGTGTTGCTGTGCATCATCTCGGTGTCTTCAGTTTTTGATAAATACGGAAGTTTGTTGGGGGCGGCCAAAAATTATCTGCTTGTCACGATGAGTGACCCTCAGCCATGCCATGTCCAGCATCGCATAGAAAATATTCAGTTGCTGCAGTTTTTTCTTCCCTTTTGGTAGACAATTTGTGCTTTGCTGAAATGCCACTGTAAAGACTGGGTTTAGCGAATTGCTGATACCTTCGTAATGCAGATCTTTCATTGTCTTTGTATGTTTGAGTGCCTGATGCTGATCCTTAAAATTCAGCGATTGGACGATAATGGACCCCGTAGGCGCAATTAGGGGCACCCTACGGGACAGGTAGTGCTGTGCCATCTCAGCCACTAACAGTTTGGATAAAATATCTGTGTCAAAAACCAACCGAAGATAGCAACGTTTCTCAAAGTCTTCTATGTGTCAGTCCATTCCTGTGTCAGTCAATTCGGGGATGCCCTGGATATAAAGGTAATTTCTTCTCAAATGGACATCAAATTCCAAATTTTTGATCTTAATGGCTCACAGTACCTTGTGCATATTTAGCAGTCTTTCTTATTGCAGCTTCAGGTTATCCTTTACATTCTGTATATGCTGCTTAGCAGATGGCAGCCTTCCGTTTTGTTCATGTATCTTTCAGGTATCAATTGAAAAAAAGCTTTTCTGCATGCTTATTAGCAGCGACTTCTCTTCAAGGTCATCCATAGCTGCCTGTTGATTTGCGACCTTGAATGAGATCTGATTGTCATCAGTATCTGTTATTCTACCTGTACTTGGACTTGATTTGCAGCTTAACCTGCTTGGTTTCCGACTACACCATGTTTTCACATAATATTCAAGAGCAGGAAAAGATTCCATCCCACAGTGGTGATCCACAGCGCACTGGTTAGTGGTACACTATAGACTGCTTATGTCATGGTTTCATACTGTGGAGTTGTATTTGTGACAACACTCGTCAACGCAGGATCCTCCCCACTCAGCCACTGGACTGTGTCAAGCTGTCCAGGATGCATGAGTATAACTGCTACACCAAGGACCAGAGCAGGGCTTACTGGGCCCCATTGGTTTTTGCATAGAAATTTCCTCATAAGCTGCCGTGTATAATCAAGGTCAGTATGCTTAAATATTTAGCCCCCTACCTTTGGTCATCTGGCATACCACTGTCTATTCTTTGTGGGGGTTCCTGCCTTACGCTAAACTCAATGACCGCATGAGCAGGCCACCACTTTCTATGGTTCTCAGGCCTGATTCCCCGACTGTGTCTCTAGATCCTTCGATTTAAGTGATGTAATGCTGACAGATCCTAAATGCACTGCACCATGCGGTGCCAGTGTCTCTGGGCTAAATACAGCAGACTTCCTGTTACACTTGCAGCAGCCCAAGAGTTAGTGTGGAGGGACCTTGCACAATAACGCTTGCTAACTAGGCTCTGGTCTCAAGTCCTCTATCAGAGGGTGAGGTCACCACCACAGAATTCACGTAGAACCTAGTCGGCTGCACTCGCACGCCCTGGCCGCGTGCCAATAGTCGCTCTTTACAATTCCAGGCCTGCAGTCTTCTCTAGGCACCTATTGTCCACCATCTTTTAGGTGCTGTGGCTCGGCTATACAGCTGATTTTTTTCTGTACTCGGGTGCCGGGCTTCAGGATTAGCACCCTCCTAGGATGTTGTTGCATTTCGATGCCGGAGTATTGTTTTTTCCAGCACCCCTGTTTCACAGTTTAAGCATTTGGTGACCGATTCCTGGTTCTAGCTGGTGTAGCCTCAGCCTCAGATGACTGTCTTTGAGGTCGGCACTCTAGCGCCTCCCTGGCCTTGGAAATTGCACTAATTTTTGTTGTTTTTTTTGCAAACCTACATTGTGCTAAAAAATAAAATTGACAAACTTATAAAAATTAATTTCAAAGAAGCAGTTGCCCAGCCCTGTGACTGAAGTGAACTTTCACATAACTGTGAACATGTGATCAGGAAAAATGCCATCAGTCACAGTGTAAGACAGCCATTGAAAGAAGTGATGTGGCACATGGCCTCAGCCTGTGTGCTGTTGTGGGCGGAAGCAAAATGCAGAAGAGGCTTGAACGGGCCAGTGGATAATGAGGGCTGACCGAAAGGGGTGTATGCTTGTATGTGTTGTTAGAATTCATTTTTCTTTTTGTAACATGAGACTGGCGAGACAGTTAAAGCGTTCTCTAGCCCAGACTTAAAAATAGATTGATAGTGCATTATTGTTGGACCTGGCCCTTTTGACAGGTTCACCCCTAAACATTTTGCATTTATCCTGGCCTTTTTCCCTATGTAGTGTTAGTGGTTTTAGGCCTCTAGGCACTTTTAGCACTGTGTCCCAGTGTAAAGTGCGTGCGCTCTGTTACATTTAGTGAGACTGGCCTGCCCTCTCATAGGAATGCATGGGGGATATGTGTGCCCATGATAGTTCCTGATGTGAGAGGAGTGCAGGGGCGAGTTTGGTATGTGCAAACTCTTGAGAATAAATGCTGCGCAGTGGTGTGCGCAGATTTATTGTCACTGGTGGAGAAGTGCCACTTCTAGAAGTTGGCATTTCTGTGTGCTGTGTGATGTGAATTGCATGTCTGGCTTGTGAGTGACAGGAGCTTAGAGGGCTGGGGAATTCCAGGAGCCAGGGTGAGTCTGCCCGGTGGTGAATGGAGAGATATACATGTAGATGGGAGGGAGGAGTTGCAACTGGGACCTGAATGGGGCTGGGCCTTCCCTTCACAATGCTGGCTCCACCTCCTGTGGTGCGTCAGATGGCCCTGGCCTGGCCTGTCCTGTGAATAGAGAGGGGAGCTGGGCAAAGCAAAGTGCTCCAGAACCAGTTGTATCTGGTTCTCCCCTCGCCCTACAGTTTTAGACAAAGGATTTAGCTGTATAAATGAGGGGCTGTGACCCCAAGTAAATGTTCTTGTTTGTGGACTTGAATCTACCAGGGGCGTGCTGCTGCTGGGGTTCAGGGGAAGGCTTGCCTCCCTGGGCCCTGCCCTGTCCCTGGATGCCTGGAGGACTGCCTCTTGGGACCCTTCTTCCTTGCTGGGACTCCAGGACTTCTTGGACCTTGTGCTGTTACCGCAGCGTCCTGTGAGCGCTTTGCTTTAATTCTTGAAAGGACCTGGACTTTCCCTGAATGAGAGGGAGAGCTTGGGGGCTGCGCAGCACCGCGCTGCAGCCCTTGCTGGAGGAATCCCCAGCCCAGGGATTCCCCCGTTGTGCTTTTACTGCGGGTGCCCACCCCGTGTTTTTTCTAATACTATGGGTGCCCACCCCGCTTATTTGAGCCCTAGCGGGTGCCCACCCCGCCTTATGAAATTAATTTTAACTCTTGAGGGAGCCTACCCCTTTTGTGAAGAAAGTTCACCGCCGCGGCCCCGTTAGCCCGAATCCGGAAGTCAGGCAGCATTATGCCTGGCGGCGGGCAGGACTTCCGGTTTCCTGGAGGAAGTTCTGCGCACGCCGCCTGGATAAGCCGCCCGGGTGGAGAAGCTGGGCGCCAGCCAGTCAGGAAGATGGCAGCCGGAGTCCAGGAAAGCCCCGGGTCCCAGGAGGGGGCCCGTGTGAAAAGAGTGCAGGCAGTGCGGGGCTCCCAGGGAAGCCCCGTGAGAGAGGTGCTGCCATCGCCTAGGACGAGGAGTCCCCTGAGAGCAGCCCGGTGAGTGAGAAAGGGCTGGGGGGGGGGGGCTCCGTGTGGCCACTTGTTGGTGCCTGATCGAGGCACAGTGCGGTGGTTAAATTTTGAGCGGCCCCGTCTTGCAGCGGGCTGCTCCAACGAGGCCAGCGTGCTTTGATCTACGCACCAGTCCGCCCTCATGTTATTGGCATATTTGGTTTGAAGTGCCCCAGTGGGAGCCCAGAGGGGCCCACGATTTCCCCCCACATTTGCCCCCCGCTCGTGGGCATATTTATTCAAAGCGCCAGTGCGCTCCACAGTGCGAGGGGGCCAGTTCTTTTTCTTTATTACGGCCTGAGTACTTCGGGAGCTAGTGTGCTCCATGGGACATGATTATTTCTAGAGCCGTGTGTGGCTCCAGCGTTTTGCATATTGCTTCTACGGGCCATTGAGAGCCCCTGTCTCAGGGTTAACTCTCACAGCTGCCCAGCAAGTAGTGGGCAGCTGCACCGTTTAGGCGCACAGTTCTTTAGGGGACATGCTGAATTCAGGAGTGAGACGCACTCCTTCTCCCCCATCTTTTCCTACACCGCTGCGCAGCACTTCGTGCCAGCTGCTATGTTTAGGCCTGCGCAAAGTGCGCGCCCTTGACTGTCGCTGCTTTGGCAGCAGCCCTGACTTTTGGACAGAGGGCAGGTGAGCCCCTTTCGGATTGCCAGTTGGCCAGGGGGATTGTTAGGTTTATAGGGCGCCAGGTCCTACTGTGATTTTGGGTGCTAGGAAATGTGATTCCTGTAGAATGATTTACGCACCTGTGTTGATACCTCTCAATTTGTGTTATGGTTAGGAGGTTGGTTCACATATTATGGTTTATGCTAGTGAGATTGATTCCCTAATGTAGTTATACTTAGGAGGTCAGGGTCTAATGCGTTTAGACCTGTGAGATGAGTGCTTCATGTGGTTATGGTGGTGAGGTTGACGCAGAATGTAATTCACGCCTGATGTCATACTGTGCATAATGTAGTTTATGTTACAGGCTGATGCTAAGTACAGTGGTTACCAGTAGTTACTGGTTGTGTTCTATGTTTATGCCAAGTTCTACATGTACCAAGTTCACTTTGTGATGGTACTGACAGTGGTCCAGTTGGCCCTGTCAGGTGTAAATAATCCCTTGTAAATATGACCTAGTGCCAGGTGGCACCATGTAAAATATGTGCTTACTATTCTAATGTGTTATGATAATACAAAGGCTATTTTTGATATAACCTTGTGTGGAGTTCCTTTTGTGGTGTGCCTGGGATGTTGTTTCTGTGTGCGTGCGCAAATGCTTTACACATTGCCTCCGGGATAAGCCTGACTGCTCGTGCTAAGCTACCAAGGGGGTGAGCAGGGGTTATCTTTGGCCTGTAACCTCCTTGCCCTGACTAGAGTGGTGGTTTCTGCCTGGCTTTGACGCACGTCTTAGCCAACCAGACATCCCATTTCTAACAATTATCCTTAAATATTGTGTAGCATTTATTTGAAGGGCTATTTGGGACTGACATTACTTTAGAGTAATTTAGAGAATTTGGAAGCCACACCATACATTTACAGTTTCATCTTTCAGTACAAAGAGCTTAGTACGCATTGTTAGTCGATACCCCTGTATCTGTTTCTTAAAATGTTTGTATCCTTTGGATATATATGATTATAGTATCTACCTCTATAACCTTTTTTTATTTTGATAAGATTTTAAATCTCCTGAGCGGTAGCCATGTTATTCATGCTTGTTTAGACCCTAACTAATATACATGTCTGCAACCCATTTTATTCTGATTTTCATATTGGGATTAGTAAGTGTTTATTAGTTTGTGACTTAAGCTGTGTAGGTACTTGTTGTATGAGTATTTTTCCTATTTCATTAATATGTTGCCCTTCGCTCTCTTTTATCACATATATGGACTCTGAATGCAGTCTAGAAACCAGAAAATTATTTTTTCAAGATAATAGAATATAGTTTCTTATTTTTCTTTGTAATATAAGAGATTGCCACCCATCTTACAAAACCCTAAAAATACTCCAAAACTATTATCGCATTATCCAGGAGGCTGATTACCTGTATTCCAAGCTCATGCTGAAGCTTAAACATCCTCGTAGAAAGTTCTGAGCAGGACAAACCAGGAAATCTTGCCCACCAGTGCCACATTTAGGGCAGATGGCCAAGACACCTCATCCATCGGAGGCTGAGACTTTTCCAAGTCCTCTCTTTCTCTTTTGCTGATGCCCTTCTTCATGGTCACCACCAGATAGCTGCAAAAACAACAGTTGATGGACAGAATGCAGAACAATGTCATACATTCACCCCAGTACAGAGATCTGGGCCTATATCCATCGTTTTTTTTGCTCACCATGCCGTTCCAGTTGGAACCCAGCCATATGCAAATCAGTCTTGACCCTGTGCCTCATGGGAATAGTCCAGCCCGAACTGCCAAGCCAGGTCCTCCCTGGACTGGAAACAAGCATCCTAGGACCGGTTTCGGGGTTTCACCCCTCTTCAGGCAGGATAGATTGATTCCAGTGGCATGGAGAGCATGGGACCCACGTCTGGGCCTACCCTTCCCACTCGGGGTGACAAATGCAAAAACAACAGTTGATGGACAGAATGCAGAACAATGTCATACATTCACCCCAGTACAGAGATGTGGGCCTAAATCCATCGTTTTTTGCTCACCATGCCGTTCCAGTTTGAACCCAGCCATATGCATATCAGTCTTTTTTTTTTTAATAACTTTATTTTTATGTTTATACAATTTAATAACAATACTACTGACAGATGGGATAAGAAGTCATCAATACAAGGTGTATGATCAACCTTAGGCCTGGAGGTACTGCATTGATTGGCGAATCTCGCAGCAGGGTTACTCAAGAGAAATCCTTCATGAATATCAGCAGTGACAAACCGACTAATACATAGGACCATTCTGCCAAAAGGTCTGTTTGCAAACACAGGGCGGGAAAGCAATTCTTATGAGCCAGAACCAGCCTTCACATGAGATAGTGTAAGGGCTCCCTATTCCACATCTAAATCGATCTTGTAGTACTTTAGCCACGGGGACCACATTTTCCTGAATTTACGTGGGCAGCCCCTCGCCTTATAAACCACTTTCTCCGCAGCCATGTATAAATCCATATTGGATTTCCATTCTGGAAGCGTAGGGAGGTGTTGTGCACCCCAGTACCTGGCTATGTCCCGTTTCGCCACCACCAACCCCAGATTAACGAGTAAGAACCCATATCGTGGAAGATCGACATCAGTGGGAATACCCAATAGTAGGAATTTCACATCCATCTCAATTGTTGCCCCAAGTATTTTATTTAGTTCGCCCACTATTTTTTACCAGTAGTGCTGGATGTGGGCGCATTCCCAAAGGGTGTGAATGTATGTACCATGTTCCTTGTGGCATCTGAGGCATGTAGGGTCCTCCACCCCCCCATCCTGTGCAATCGTTCCCTATCATAATAGACCCTATGAAGGATCTTATATTGGATGAGCCGCAATCTTAATCTGATCGCCACCTCACGTGGATGCATGAGGGCCGCTTCCCAGTCTATATCCTCAAGGGGTCCTGTGGTGAGTTCCCACTTCGCACGAAGTGGGCCGAGATTATCTGGCATATTGTTGAGCTGTGTTTTGTATGTCAGCGAAATCGCCTGCATCTGGATCTCCTCCTGAAGGAGTCTGCCCTCAAGGGGAGCGTATTCCAGCAGCGCCCCGTTGTCCAACCCCTCCGCTCTCCACGCATGACGAAGCCTAAGGTACGCAGAGGCTTGGGAATTATGCATTTGGTATTTGGATTGAAGGAATGAGGAGGCCAGGGAGCCTCGCTCCAGGAGGTCTCCTATTTTGGAAATGCCAATGAGGTCCCATTGTTTGAAACCCTTCAGCTTTCTGATCTCACGCAGATGAGCTCCCTCCTATAATGGGGTCTCCCATATAGGTTTCCCTTCCCATCTCATCAACTTCCCAGCAAGTTTCCAAGCCTCTATCACCCGTTGGGTAGCGGGAAGGAGTCGCGCCGTGCCCGCACCGCCGTATAGATAGTGTAGGTGGGAGCGTTCATGGAATTGAACCCGTTCCAGTCGATATGCCGGATGATCTCCTGGTGCATGAATCCACTCATTAATAACGATAAGGTGGGCCGCCCTGTCATAGGCTCTGATATCTGGCACGGCCAAGCCCCCGTTGTAAGGATTCCGTTGCAGGGTCCGCAGAGCTATTCGTGGGTGAGCTCCATCCCAGAGGAGGAGGCGCAACTCACTATCAATAGCAGCAAAAATCGTATCAGGTAGTTTGTGATAAGTGTTCTGAAGAACATAAAGAAGCTGAGGGAGAGTCACAATTTTATACATGGCTGCTCTGCCCATGACAGTGAGAGGTAATTTCCTCCATCGTTTCTTATCTGCTTGAAAAGTCAGCAACACCCGTCGTATATTGCGTTCCACACGAAGGACGGTATCTGTGGTAATATATAGGCCCAAATAAAGAAAACCCTCCTCGGGCAGCTGGGATAAGTGTAAGATGTGGGACCACCGCTTACTGGATAGAGGGTGGACTTAGTCCAGTTAATCTTGTAGCCAGCGTAGCAGCCAAATTCTTCAAAGATGTGGAGAAGACGGGACAGGGTGTCAGCAGGCTGCGTGACATAGATTAGAATATCGTCTGCATATAATGATATGCGTTCTTCCTCCAGCGAATCGGGAGCACCAAGGAAGCCCCCTAGGTCAGGTCGGGAACGAACCACACGTGCTAGGGGTTCCAGTATGAGGGCAAATAATAAAGGACAGAGGGGGCAGCCATGTCTGGTGTCGCGTTGTATCGGCCAACTGGCGGAGAGAGTGCCATTGACCCCTACTCGCGCCTCAGGTGCATTATATAATAACGCCAGCCACCCTAGAAAACCCGGGCTGAAGCCCATTGCTTCCAGAGTACGCCACATGAAGGGCCAGTGGATCGTGTCAAACGCTTTCTCCGCATCAAGCGAGAGAAGCAAATGGGGAGTGTCACGACCTCGTACTGTATCCATCCAATTAGCTAGACGGCGCAAATTGAAACGGGTGGTACGTTTGGGCATAAAGCCAGATTGGTCTTGGTGCACCAGTGAAAGAATCGCGCTTAGCAGGCGACGTGCGAGAATCGTGGCCAAGATTTTTGTTTCAATATTAAGGAGTGATACGGGGTGATGGGACCCGCAGTCCTTTGGTGGTTTCCCAGCTTTATGTATGACCGCCACTGTGGCTAGACGAAGGTCTTGGGGGAGACTTCCTTGTTCTTTTGATTCCACGAACAGCTTTAGGAGATGGGGTGCCAGCTGCGTGGTGTTCAATTTAAAGAATTCACTCGGCAGGCCGTTAGGACCCTGAGTCTTGCCTGCTTTCTGATGACCTATGGCCTCAGTAACCTCCGCGAGTTTCAGGTCTCCTTCTAGGTTATCTCGTTCGTCAGGTGTAAGGGCAGGCATGTCAATATTCTGAAGGTAATGGCGTATCTGGGAGTCCTCCGCATGAATGTGTGCTCCATAAAGAGCCCTATAGTAGCGCTCAATATCTTCCGGAGCAGTATAAATAGTCTCCTGGTCCCTTAGCGACCCTACCCACCGTGACTCAACTTCCTTCCGCCCCAGCCACGCCAGCAGTTTCCGCGCCCGATCTCCCGTTTCATACAGGCGATGTTGGGTTGCTAGTTGGCATGTTTTAACCTCGTTAGTCGCAAGAGCTAAGTATTCACGCCTGGTTATTTCAAGCCGGCGCAAATCCTCCTCAGTCATTGTGGTCTGACTTTTCTCTTCCAAGTCCAGGATGGCATTTTCTAGCTCTTCAAGCTCTTGAATCGCACGTTTTTTCTTGTGTGTCAGTATATTTTGAGCCTTGTCACGCAATACAGCCTTATAGGCCTCCCACAGAGTAATGGCAGACGGGACAGAACCTTCGTTTTCAGTGAAATATAGCTGGGAGTCAACACGGAGCTCTTCAGCTACAGTCTCGTCCCGTAGGTCCCATGCATTAAGCCTCCAATGAGGAAACCTTCGTCCACCTCCACCACCCATTTTCATGAGCAAGGGGGAGTGGTCCGAAACCCAGGTAGTCAATGCTGGCCACTCGTTGCATCTCTCCCGCCGGAACAAGAAGGTAGTCCAAGCGGGAGAACACCCTATGGGCTCCGGAAAAATAAGAGTATGTCCGCCGGAGCGGGTGGTGGCGTCGCCACAGGTCAGAGAGGCCCAGTGACTCTAGAAAAACTGCCAAAGGTGTGATATCTGGGGTGCCCTTTCGGGCTAAGGAGCGATCCAGTAGGGGATTCACTACATCGTTGAAGTCTCCTCCAAGGATGTGTATGGCGGGTCCGGAGTGCAAGAGGAGGCTAGTCAATTTGTCGAACGTGCGTTGTTGGAGGCGAGGCGGTGCATAGATACTAGCTAGAAAATAAGTCCTATGGTTCCAAACCCTCCTGACTGCAGCATATTTTCCCTCAGTGTCCACCCACGTCTGCGTAACATGAAAAGGCGGGAACTTCCTAACAAGGCTCGCCACCCCAAGGGAGCCCTTGGTAAATCACGCGTGTGCCAGAGTAGTGTAACACCCCCGTCCCAGAAAGGAGCATGTAGTACCCAAAAGGTGCCTCTCCTGTAGGAATACTATATCAGGCCTATGTCTTTTGAGATATTTGGTTACCAATCCCCGTTTCACCTGGTTACCCAAACCATTGACATTCCATGTCATTACTGTATATTCATCTTCCGGCATGGTAGTACGATAGCAAAATCTGTCCTAGTGTCTTCGTTCGATAGGAATACTCCCCCCTCCTACCTCCCCCACTCTGCGCATCAGTGTGAGCACTTGGTTGAAAACACACAAAAACACGTCAATCACTTTCCCAGTGCAATGGTAAACCAGTGGAAAACCACTGGAGCTCAGGAAAGTCTTACTGTCCGGCAGCGGCCAGCAGGCCCCGCCTCTCAAGTCTTTTCGCCTTCCACAGAAGGGTGTCTGGGCTGGTCATCTGGAACCCGGGGGGGTTTGATCCGCCGCCTCCAGTCTCAGGATACTGTTCAGGAGCGGATGGGCACTGGGTGTCCCATCAGAGTCATTTCCCTCAGACAAATCGGTGTGGCCCATATCCTCCAGACCCTGCAGAGGATCAGCTGACTCCAGAATCCGATACGAGCGTGTCCGTGCCTCCGGGACGCAGGGTCTTGCCCGGTGTTGCCCCTGCTGATGACTTGGGCCGCAGATGCCGTCACCAACGCCTGTCCCCGAGCCTGTCTTGGGACCGTATCCGTCGTTTGAGTGGGGACGTGGCGGAGCCTGACAGCGGCGGCTTTCGTAGTTGCGGTCGTTCCTCCACCCAGGACCATGCCTCCTCCGGAGTTTGGCCTGGTTTTCTGCATCGTCTACTCTCCATGCCACCTCAGCCACAGACGAGAGAAGCCCCGCAACATCTTTTGGCGTGACTTGGGAAGTATCTTCCAATTCCGAGATGCGGTGTTTTGCATCGGTTACCCTGTCCGAGACCTTGCGGAGATCGTGCCGCAGCAGTGTCACTTAAGAGCGAACTTCCCCTATTCTCCCCTCCAAGCTCTCCCTGGATTCCCGGATATCCTGGAGAATGGACGCTGTATCCGGGAGGGGGGCATGTCCACTCTCCGCACCCTGCGCAGCTGGTAGCGCTTTGGCAAAACGATCCAGTTTACCCTGCCGGGACGGACGGGGTTCTTTATCTTTTTCCTTGTCCTTTGTCATGGTGGGCAGACACAAGGAAGGACAGTTCCGCTGGCACCACCAAGGATCACTGGGCTTCCCTCTATGGCGCTGGTGGTGCGTCAACTGACTTAGGGAATTGCAGCTGAGACCACAGCCCGGTGGCCGCCGAGGTTCTCCCGACAGTGTAGGGATGCAGCCAGACCGCAATGGGAGCAAACCAGCCGTGCACTCTCACCTACGATGCCATCCTATGCTCCCAGGGAGGGCTCCGCAGTCAGGGGATCCGAACCTCCGCATATGCTGTCAACCAGTCCACAAGAGGAGGGGAGAAGGGACGAAGGCGGGGGTCAACAGAGAGGTCTACGGGGGAAAGGCGACCTGCAGCACGCCACAGAAAGCAGGGCTTATATGAGCCGGCGGCGTCCCTCAAGGCCTCCTCATTGAACACGCTGAACCTGAGATAGTGGTGTACCTCCCAGATAGTTCCGTCCCTGGTTTCCAAAGCGCCGCCGCCCTCCAGGACCCACAAGGGTCTGATCGGTGTGACTCACCTCCGGGGGATGGCGCGCCAGCCCTCGTGGCCAAGTAGTCAATCCACACTTTGTCTGCACAGTGTCCCCTAGTCTGTCCTCAAGGACAGGACGGTTCGCCCATGGTATTTTGGAAGGCGCAGCTTAGTGCTTACATTGTTGATATGGCAGTCCAAACAGGTGGGTTGAGGCACACAGATAGCGCTATAGGTCAAGGTGTCGCAGACGGAGATTCAGCACCTCCACGCGGGTGCAGACCTCACCTGCTGTCAGAGCGAGGGGGGGAGAGCTGGCGAACCTAACCGCTAACTCCAGAGTCACCCCCCAAGCGGGATATACGCCGGGCAGTCGCCGCGTGGGTCAGGGGTGGCATGAGAGGTCGTTTTTTATACAGGGCAGGCCACCCCAGGGGAAGTGATGAGTGACCGGCCGCCTCCACACCAGTCAGGGCCGTATGAAGGAGTCTGATGCCATCCGTCACTTTGGCGCCGGCACCACCCCCGCTATGTATGGCGTTTCCTCACATGCCAGCCTCACTGTTGAAGCGACATCCTGGGGGTCGTTACATCGCGTCGGCCGCCTCGGGGAAGGCCTCACTCCTGGTGGGAATCAACGCCGCAGTCTCGCGGATCAGCCTCCAGCGGCACCACGACCACTCAGCGCCGCCTCGGGCCGGGTTCACCTCAAGACATCGGCACCGCCATCTTGGAAGCGGTCGCTTCCCAGTCCCGGGCGCCAGAAACCACCCAGATCTCAGGCAGGGTAAGGTCGGAAGTCGCGGCGGCGGCACCGCTACACTGCGCCGGTACTCAGCCGCTTAAATAGCCGTTTCAACTGTGAAGAGACCCAGGATACAGACAGGATCACGAGCGGGGCCAGCGGAGCTCTCATGAAGCACGTCTACTCCGCCATGCTGCTGGTCACGCCCCCCTATGCAAATCAGTCTTGACCCAGGGGCATGGAGAGCACGGGACACCCTTCCCACTCGGGGTGACAAATGCAAAAACAACAGTTGATGGACAGAATGCAGAACAATGTCATACATTCACCCCAGTACAGAGATCTGGGCCTAAATCCATTGTTTTTTTGCTCACCATGCATTTCCAGTTGGAACCCAGCCATATGCAAATCAGTCTTGACCCTGTGCCTCATGGGAACAGTCCAGCCCGAACTGCCAAGCCACATCCTCCCTGGACTGGAAACAAGCATCCTAGGACTGGTTTCAGGGTTCCACCCCTCTTCAGCCAGGATAGCTTCATTCCAGTGGCATGGAGAGCACGGGACCCACATCCATCATCCCCTTTGGTTTTGCTTTGTTCGCCCTACGTTGGCAGGCTATGCCCAGACGTGGGTCCCTTGCTCACTTTGCCACTGCATTCAAGCTATCCCGGCTGATGACGTCTGATTAGCCAGAAACCGGTCCCAGGATGCTTGTTTGCGGTCCAGGGAAGACATGGCTTGGCAGTTTGGGCTGTACTGTTCCCATGAGGGTCATACTGATTTGCATATGGCCATGTCTGAACTGGGGTGCGGATTGAGCTAAAGAATGGTGATGGATTAAACCCAGATCAGTTGACTGGGGGTGAGTGCCTGCAATGTTCACTACCAGATAGCCCCGTTCGGGGGTTTATGCTTTTAAACATTATTTCAAGATATTCTTTAAAGATTCATAACTCCAGTTATGCTTATTGGATTTTTGTCATTTTGGTCTTGTTTTGTTGATTACGTTAAGCTCTATTCTTCTAATCAGGTGTATCTTTTTGTGTGATGTTTTCACTGTTTTACTGTTTGAAGTGTTGCACAAATACTTTACACATTACTTCTTAAGTTAAGCATGACTGCTCTGTGCCAAGCTACCGGGGGCTAGGCACAGGTTACTTTAGGGTGTGTATCTGACTTAGCCCGACTAGGATAGTGGTTCCTGCTTGGACAGTGTGCTTACCTTTGCCAACCGGAAACTCAATTTATAACAGTATCACAACACACTAAACAGAGAGTGAACTTTCCAGCAGGAGCCGAAAAAGCATTTGATTAGGTGGAATGGAAGTTCATGATGCTGACTTTGGAGCGCATGGCGATGGGAAGTGTCTATCTAAGCCTAATTAACGCACTCTTGGCGAATCCCACTGCTAGAGTGAGGGTGGGTGATGTGGTTACTGCTCCCCTGGGAATATCCAGAGGCACCAGACAGGGCTGCCCCCTGTCCCCACTGCTGTATGATCTGGTAGCTGAACCATTGACATGCGCACTGCGGGACTACCATGGCAATAGGGGTATAAGATTTCCGGGCTATAACCTAATCGTCTCCTCCTATGCTGACGATACTCTCCTGTATATCAGGGATCCGGCCATTAATGTGTCTCCTGTGTTGCGTGAAATAGTACGATTTGGCGTGCTCTCTGGCCTCAGGATAAATTGGACGAAGTCTGTGATATTCCTCCTCACTCAAGCGACTTCCCCTGAGGAATTAGACTTTCCATTAGAGTGGTCTACTGACCCGGTGCGCTATCTGGGGATCCAAATACACACAGATCCGGACCTTGTGTTCCAAGAAAATTATGCTCGCGCTATTACTAAATTGGAGGACGACATTGCGCGCTGGATTCGCCTCCCCCTCTCCCTATTGGGTAGAATATCATTAATGAAAATGGGTGTCCTACCCCGCTTTCTTTTCCTTTTTACTAATATACCTATGGTCCTGCCAGCCCAATTCTTCAAACATCGTAGTTCGTTGCTAATTAAATTGGCCTGGGCCAACAAACAACCCTGAGCGAGCTGGAGTCTCTTGGTTCTGCCTTATTCGATGGGAGGGCTGGGCGCACCGGACTTTGATCTTTACTACTGGGCTGCTCAAGCCTCACATGCCTATTTCTGGCTGCACCAGCAGACCCCCCCACTGCATCTGCATATAGAACACATCACACACGCCCCAGCCCATTTGGCGACTGCTCTGTTCCACCCGCAAAAAAGAAATACTATTATTTTAGATTCGGTTAATGCTACAATTCATGCCTGGCATAACCTTCTAAATAGACCAGCGGTAACTATACTATACTCACCTAATACCCCTATAGGCTGGTGCGAATGGTTGCCGACTCTAACTTCCCCAGAAATGCTAGCAGCATTACACACTTTAGGACTAGACATGATAGGAGACTTTTTCAGTGACGGAAAGGGCAGGGACTGGACGGACCTTCTAGAGAAGGATCTGCAGCCCTCACCTCTGGCTACATTTCATTATTTCAGAGCCCGGAGTGCGCTAAGAAAGATGCTGGGGGATAATGGAGCCTCCGAAGGTGCACTCATTCTTCGCATTGATTCGGGCTACATCCCACAAACGCTTAGTTGCAAGACTATACTCCCAGACACAGGAGTTGTATAGGGACCGACACAATAAGGCCAGGTTAGAATGGCAGACGGACTTGGAATTGATCATAGATGACAACATGTGGCGGTACTGCTGCGAGGCAACTAAACGTGTTTCACTCAATGGCCGTCATAGGCTTATACAGTTTACAAATTTGAACCGCATCTACCATACGCCAGTGCACCTTTACAAATATGGGCTCCGTGATGCGCCTAACTGGGAGCACTGCGGAGCCCCGAGGCTTATTTCTTGCACCGTGTATGGCTCTGCCTACCTATAGCGAACTACTGGATACAGATATTTGCAGAACTCAAAACAATAACACAGACAGACCTTAGCCCAATCCCGCTACTGGCTCTCCCAGGCTATTCCCAAAAAATACAGAAACCCATTCGGGGGTTGGTAGACATGGCACTATTGGTCGAGAAAGCGAGTATTCGCGATGCACTGATCCAGAGGCCCCCCTCCCACACTGAAACAATGGTCCAGAGATATGTTGTACTGCAGCACACAAACAGAACTATACAGTGAGCTCCTCCCACCTAGGAACCACCCGAAGAACTTTTGGAGCCTATATGCCACTTATATTGCGACTCGAACTATAACACAATCAGTAACACTTCCTCTCGCGGAGAGGAATCCACTGCCACAATTAACATAACTGTCTTTCCTGGTACTTGAATGCATAAGCTGAAAAGAGTGATGCATCCACTAAAGCAGCGGTGATATTGGATGGAAGACCTTCTTGTTCTTCGGAGAATTACTCGTATTGTAAAGTCATGTTTTGTATGATTTGATTGTTTGTTGTGAATTGTCGTTTTGGTTAAGAATTATTTTAATTTTGGTTGGAAGAAATATTTAAGATGATTATGTCTTTATCTGTTCATTGTAATTTTATTGTATTGAGATTTGTTTATTTTTTTTTTTACATTCTTATGATTTTGCCTGTATTGTATTATTGAAATGGATAAAATAAAATAATTTTTTTTAAAAACTTTCCAGCAGGAGCCTTCTTGTCATTTCATATTGGAAGGTACCACATGTTTGAGGATTGGCGCAGGCTTTGGGTTAAGTTATGCATTGGGTTAAGTTATGCATTGGAATGCCAAGTGCCTTATGATACCATTAGTGTCATCAACTGGATGGATTTGGAATTAAGATCTTGAATTGAGTGGTGAATACAAGAGACATGAATATGAGTCAAATATATGCCAACTTTTTATACAAGAAGAGCCCTGAAGTAGAGGCAGAACGCCATGAAACAGGTGTCGGCTCAGGCTCAAATTCATATAGATTTGATCATGATTAAGATCAAAAGGTGTTTCACTGTTTAATCCAATTGATGCATCAACAATGATTGTATAATATATTTGACTAGCATTCACTGAGTGGCGATACCTAAGTCTGTTAACATAAATTGAAATGACCAATCTAATCCCAGTAGCCCACTTACAGTTGCCCCAACTATGAACCCAACCAGTTAATATTTGGAGAGAAGAGTTAAGTTTGTCACATGGAACGTGAATGGGCTCACAAACAAAATGGGGAGTATCGACTGGATTAATACTATATCTGGTTTTGATATGATATGCATGCAAGAAACCTGGTGTACGAGCCCTGTATATGTAGAAGAGTTTTCCTAATATTTTTTAGAAGCAATAGCATCACAAGCTAGGTAGGCAAAAGGGGGGCTCCTGACTCTTATCTCTTATAAAATCTCGGTGACTGTTAAGACCTCATCAGTGGGTCCATGCTCTTAGTTATTGTGGCTGAAGAATAATGGAGTGAAAGATCTAGTTATAGTAAACTTTTATGATAACTTTTTCGATACTACAAGCAGTAGGGTAGCAACAGCACTTGACCATAATCTGGAAGTCTTTTTAAGCTCCATCCGTATGAATTTTGTATTACTATGGGCAGGTGATTTTAATATACAGGCCTGTGTACTATCTGCTACCAAGGCATGCGGCCGCACCAATCAGGAGGGGGTGGGAAATTACCACTTTGCCAAAACGAGTCTGGAGAAGCCTTGAATTGTATCATCTCCAAATATGATTTACAGCTATTGAGGGGTGAACGCAACACTAAAGGGGAGCAAGTTCCATCATTTAGTTGGAGAAATTCGGCCACAATTACCGACCATGTATTGGTATCTGCACCAGCTAATGCTATGTGTGGTACACCTATTATGGTACCGGAGACCTAAGTGACCATAACCTAATTTTATTACGATTCTATTTCAGGGGTAAGAGGTATGACTTACTTCCTATAGTGAATAGCATTACTCCAAGTAGGACTAATGGTATAAGAATTAAGTGGCAGGGTATTGATCCTGGCAATATGTTACGGAAAACATTAGTGACTAATTTCAGGGAAATGGACTACTGTCGTAAAAAATATTAGTCAAAAATTGTAGTCACATTATTAGTTCCCTAAAATTATTTCTGACTCACTATCCAGCTACATCAAGGAATAAGAAAAGGGGATGGTTTGACCATGCCTGCACTAAAGCTCTTTGGTACCGTAAATATGCCATGAGTAGTTCCCCACAGGATACTTAGGTTATTAAGTCCCTGCTCACTCAATACAAACAGGCCCTGACAACAAGGAAACAAGCATTTGCTATGCAATAGGTCTCGCATTTGCAAAAGTTAGAGCTATTGGTGGTGTAAATGGTATTGTCTTTTATCTATGTAGTTTTGTTTGGAGTGTTGTGAATGTGTGTTGTGTGGATTGGAAATATGTGGGTTGGATTGAAATTGTTATTTGTGCATCTAGAATAAGAGGAAAATTAACAAAGGACTGACAAGTGCTTTCATTCAAGGACGGTAATTCAAGAGCAGAGTTCAGGGCGAGGAGGGCCAGTTTACCTCCGATCAAGGTAAAAGGCCTCCCTCCCTCTATAGACTGACACCAGGCGCATATCCAGCGCGCACATTTCCACACTGAAATGTGTTCGAGCATAATCTCATAGTAGCAAAGCCAGTAAATTAGTCACTGTGTTATTAATAGAAAAAGAGAAGTTATTGCTGCTTATTATTATATTCAGCAGAGCTTTTACCTCACTACTTGCGAAATGTTCATCAACGATTTGGCAAGTCACGCCGTTGGAAAATGAGACCAGTTGGCAAACCGCTTCCACCAACAGGCTTGCACCTGTTACACTGCAAGTGTTTTTTTTAACCACTTCTTCCCCAATGTCGTGCGGGATGTACATCTCTGATCTCTTTCGGGACAGATGGGTTCTTGAGGCGGCAGACACGCGAGGCAGGAAGCGCTGGGATGTTTGCGCCATCTGTTGCGGTGGAGGGCAAGCCGGAGTACACAGCAGTAAATGTTGTTGACTAGGCAGTACTGCCCGCATTGCCTTTAACCAAGGCTTACCCAAAGAGCAGCCAGGGATGGGTTCAGGGCGCCTCAAAGTGCCAAGAAGTACTGTGCATAGAACAGGCGGAGGTGCAGGGTACGGGAGTAGGTCTGGTAGCAGGGAACGGAAAAGGTAGCAGTGACAGCAGGGTATAAAAGAGGGTGCAGGGGCTGCAGGGTACGGGAGTAGGGTGTGACAGCAGGGACTATGGGGCAGAAAAAGTAAGCTGGGTATAGAGCATGTTACAGGGGGGGCTGCAGGGCACATGAATACGGTCTGACCGCAGGGGAGGGGAGCAGGGTATGATGCAAGCGTGGCTGCTGGGCAGGAGTACGGTCAGGCAGCAGGGGATACAGAAAGAAGACGGGCAGAGGAGTAGGGCATAAAGCAGGGTGTGCGGTCTTCTTGCCTGTGCTCCCTCATGGTCCCCGTGATTTCTGTGCGCTGGACACTGCTGGGATTTCACCTTCGTGCTTTGGCAAAACGCTGACATCACCGGGCGCATCCATCTCCAGCAGCCTTCAGCGCTGAGAGTAAGGCGAGTGAAAGTGCGCTGCACCGTTGTGCCCACGTGGAGGTACGAGAAAGAGGAGTCCAGGCGGCAGGTGCGTGCACATGCCCTGTCCGGGGAGGCATGCCGGAGGAAGACCAGGAGGGAACCAAATAGGCTTCCCTCCCAATTGAAAACAGGGATTTGGCAAGCGCGCCTATCCGACACCTATAAAGACCAACACGGGCTGCAGTCATTAGGCCAGAGCAGCTGCGGGATGGCTTTCATGTTAAACAAAAACAAATGTCGCCTACCTCCGTTAAACCACAGACTTCTCCTTTCGCCAGCGGCCTGCTAATGGATGGGGTTAGACTTTGGTATCCGACCCCGGCAGCCCTTTTAAACAAGCGCGATGAAAGTGGTTAGGCTGGAACAGCTGTGGGACGGCTTTCACGTTAAAGCACAACAAATGCAGCGTCCCGCGAGTGGTGCGAGCGTGTCCATTTCTGAATGCGTACGCGTGCACATGTTTTGTCCGTGTCTGAAGACCTAACAAGCCCGCGAGCAAAGGAGAGGCCGTGCGGTCCGCATGCAAATCTGCTGTCTGGCCGCAAGTTAACCTTGCCAGAGAAGACACGTGTGAGCGTGCACGTCGCCTGTCCCCCTTCCAAACTCAAGTCGACCACAATAGATCTTGCTAGCGACAGCGCTTCGCGCTGCGTCGCGAGGCGAGACCTAAAAAATGCTCCAGAACGAAGCATGGGAAAATGTTGCCTTTGCCTCACAGAAGACGAACATTGAGTTGTTCTGGGATACAGTGAATGCATCCTTTTTTTTAAATGATGATATCCCTGAATTTAGTTCTTTTGTTCCCTGTGACAGAGGGGTGACACATTTCTCTGAAATTTTAAACAGAATAATGAGATTTCCACAGGGTGTTCTCCGGGGTTGGTGTGCGACTGGGCACCCATTACGTTGGAAATTACTAACAAAGAAGTCATGCTTGCTATACAGTCCAGTGCTGGAGGACGGGCCCTTGTACCAGACTGGGTACCAGTAGACGTATTTAAATCTGTCCCAGATTTCTGGGGGCCTATTATGACCAGGGTATTTAATGCAATCGCGGTAGACATGATTCCAACCTCCTGGGGAATATCTACTGTTGTACCCATATGTAAAAAGGAGGATAAAGCCAAACCTAAAAACTATCGCCTTATTTCCCATTTGGACTCCTAAAATGAAAGTAATGAGTACAGCCCTTTTGACAAGGTTGGAGAAATGTGCGTATAAGCAATGTAACTTTACCCTGGTACAGTTTGACTTCAGGAAGCAGTTGATGACTGTTGAACACTGTGTTAATTTTGAGCTTTTAATCAGTAAATATACCAGGGCTAAGGCGGGCGCCCTATACCTATGTTTTACTGACCTAAGTAGCGTTTTTGATTTGGTCGACCACAATCTACTCTGGGCAACACTGATTTCCTTAGGTGCACCTATGCCAATCGCTGTTTTTTTTTTCACGCCTCTATGAGAACCTATCTAGCCAAGTGTGTTTTGGCCACCAAGGGGAATGTACAACCAGGTTTAAAGTGGGGCTGGAATTCGTCAGGGTTGTGTGCTAGCCCCCTTATTTTTCCACTTTTTAATAACGCGGTGGATAATCACCTACAGTCTCTGCAGGCTGACGCCCCTCTGGCTGTGGGACGCCCTATGCCAGTGCTGCTATATGCTGATGATTCAGTACTTTTAGCGAGAATACTGGTGGGCCTGCAGATTGATTAGGGCCTTTGGCGAATTCGTGGCCTCCAAGAAAATGGTCATAATAAATCTAAAACATTCACCATGGTCTGTTGCCCAATGCGAAAGCCATGTAGAACTTTTTTTATTGCTAACACCCCAATAGTTTTGGTAAATTCTTTCTGTTATCTGGGGATCTTATTTGCGTGTAATGGCTCATGGACACAGCATGTATTGAAAACCACAGCCAAAATGAGTAGGGTCTCTCAGGGGATTTGCAAGTTTTTCTCTAAATTGTGCAGTCGACCGATTAAGGAAATGATTGCTATATATAAAGCAAAGGAAGTGACCACTGCCTCTCATGGAGCAGCCCTCTCGGGTCATGCTAATGGTCCTGCTCTGCAAATAGAAGAAAACATATTTTTAAAACCGCTTTTATGCCTTCCATCTTCTGCTTCAAATACAATTTTACACAATAAGGTAGACCTGCAGTTCCAAGAAGACCATCTTTTGGTTAGACCTCTGTTATTATGCGTTTCGCTATGGACAACGGAAGAAACCAGCTTCACCAGAACTAATACCCTGGACTGTTTAGCCTTGGATAATGTTCTAAGTATTCCTTGGCTTTTCTATATTAGTTCTCTTCTTGGTAGGTTGTTTAATCTTTCAATTTGGTCAGACCCTACCCAGGTTATGTCACTAACTAAGAGTAGGATTAAAGACCCCTTCCTACAGTATAGATTGGACAAGCTTGGGGTAGATGAAAGTAAAAAATCGTCATTAGCCTTCTACAATCCCTGGGGCAGAAGGATGGGGGCTATAAATACTTACTACATAGGTCAAATATACAGCACTTTTTTGTGCTGGTAAGATTGAGATGTGGCATTGTGCATCATCTAGTTGCCTTTCATAACATGAAGACTTGCCCCCCTGATACGGTGTTCTGCCCCTGCGATGGCCAAAGTAAGCAAAGCACACTGCACTTTTTCATTCTGTAAATTTTATCAGAATTTTAAATCTTTTTATTTGAAACCTATGTTTTTTGCCCAGAATATTTGATGACCTAAAACGCAGCTATGAAATTCCTGGTGACATTGAGCGACCCTTCTGTGTGTTAAAATGTTTCTCTTTTTATATTGAATGCTATTAATATAAGGAAAGCATATTGTAACAGCTAGGCAAATGGAGCACTAAGCACTTTTCATTGTTTCGTAGATTTTATCTGGACTTCAGTTGTTTTACCTGAGTTGATGGTTGTTGCATTGAATATTAGATCATATAATGCAAGTATGACATTTTAGGTGACTCTGTACCTTTTTGTATGTTATGTCGCAATAGGGTAGCGACTGAATTACACTACTGTGTTTTTATGTATAGTAAAATTTTGAGTTTTTATGATACGATAGTGGAACATTATTTTATTGTATCTATATGCATGTGTTACTACTTGTACTCTTTTATGGCTGTTTTATTCTCAGCCAAATAAAGTTTCATGAATTGAATGGACTGCAAATGTGTTTGTTAGCATTGTAAATTCGCAAGCCTTTTTAATTTAGTAATTGGTACAAGATACTTATGTATATGAATGGGCTAAGGTGATTTTATATATTTGTGTAATAACATCTTAAAAAATAAATTAATGTATTGATTTGTATTAAGAATTTGTTATTGTTTTTCTCATGTGGGGTTGACCTAAAGGTATGACTTTTGTGAAATTGAATGTGCCCCTTATATGAACAAGTCATTATTGAGAATGTCAGAAAGGTTTCTGACCTTAAAGGGTTTGAGCAGTGTAGGACCAAGTCGTTGCAGTAACTTTTTTTTGTAATTACTCTGATGCACTTGGCAAGAGGGTGTTCTTCTCTTCCAGTTGGCTTTATGCTTTTTGAATGCGGTCTGGAGGGATGGACAGAAACTGAAATACTGTCAGCATTTTAAAACACTTTTTGCAACTCGTACTTTCTTAACAGGCCACAAATCGGTAAGAAGTCTGGGTGGCATTCTTGTGGTTCTGGGAATTGTGTCCGCTAATGTAGTCTGGAGTAACTTAGTCATCGAATTCAATATTGGGGAGTTCCATGTGTTTTCAAAAAATATATATTGTGTATTAGGGATGGTGTATGGGTAAATATGCTGTAGGACTTTGCTGTATAATACGTACCACGAGGTTGGCTGATTGGCCATTGACTGGACAAATTTGTTGGTAAAAGGCCTTATTTGCCGGGTATGTAGGTATAGATTTGAGCTTTGCATTTGAATGTGGTATTGTTTAGCTGGCGCGTTCTGATGGGTCGAAAGTTAGGTGCTTTTTGTTGTACTTACATTTCCTGCTGCTCAGCCAGTATGCATGAATAGGTGTGTATGGAATGTTGGAATGCTTGATGACTGTGTGGAATGTTGATGTGCCTGGTGGGCTGGAGGAATGACAGTTAGAGGGAGTAGGCTGAGCAGCAAAGATGCAGCTTCTGGTGGGATCTTGAACTAACTTGTAACTTACCAATAAACTTCTACTTGAACTTACCTCGTGACTACAATCCATCATTTCTACATTGGCGACGATCTGGAAGAAACCCTGCGTGACAAGACTACCGAAGGTGAAGATATTTACATTTTTATCGAACTGTATTCAAGAAACTACTCAAAGAAAATAAACTTAAAGATCAAGGAAAAGAACGCCCTCGTAAATCCCACCAGTGTCCTTCACCATCTGGACAGCCTACCCAGGGCGCTTCACATTCCTTGTGGTAGCATATTCAGGAGAAACAAACACAGCACTGACCAGCAGACATCAAGGTCTGGCATATTTTTATTGTTGGCTACATTATTGGACTTTCAGAATTATTCGGAGACAGTGGTTAAGAGCACAAAATGTATGGCAATGTTTTGATCAACTGTTATCAACAGAAGACACGGTTGTGAGGAGTGTTTAAAGTGACGCTTTGGGTGAGGCGAGATCTGCACAGCGAGCACTTTGTTTAAGGTGTGATTAACGCGACGCTTTGGATGAGGCGAGATCTGCACTGTGAGCACTTTGTTTAAGGAGTGTTTAATGCTACGCTTTGGGTGAGACGAGATCTGCATTGCGAACACTGTCGAAATGGTCGACTTTCCATGTGTACCGAAGTCGTGAAGTTACGGACATATGGAGGTAAGCCCAATTCTTGGTTTATAATTTGGGCCTCAGCCGTTTCCCTACATGTGACGGTTCAATCGCCTTGTTCAAATCGCCACATCGCGCGCTCACCTTGTGTGTGGACACTGCGCATGCAGCCTTACCGCGTTCCTGTGTCCAGCGGAGCTGTTGAGCTTCCTCTATGACGTGTGATGGTTTCCAGAGCCTCAATGCATTACGCACTGTAACACAGAAGTGCCGGGAGCCATCCTGCACGGCGTCACCTGTGCGTGCCGCCATTTTTAGTTTGGCGTGCTTCATCTTGTCCAGAAAACTCCAGCACAAAACGTGATGCATGCCAACCACGTTTGCTCTGCTGAGCGAGTCAATAAAGTTAAATTGACTGTTGACTTCATCCAGAGTCATCTCTGTTGCTGTCAGCTTCCCGATCACATTCACGCTATGTAACCCTTCGTGCTCAGTTGAAGTGAATGCTCCTGGGTTGTACTCTGTTTTTGGTATCCTCGATCAACCCTGCACCTGGCTTGTGACAGTTGTTGAGAATCTGTGAGAATACTGTGCTTCCTAGTCACCGGAAAATCTACCAGCTGACTTGGTGTTACGAATCGTTAAGCAATCTTTACATCATTTAAAATAAGTCACATCGTTGTCAACCGCCAGAGGGTGCAGTTATTCTGTATTTGTTTTCTCTTCCAACTCCTAACAATTAAAGGACTTAAAATCGGCGTGGGACAGTTCAACACTTTTCGGGTGAGAGAGTTCGCTCACCGGCGTTTGTCTTTCCTTTCTCATATATGGTCATCTGCCTTTGATTTATAACTATGATTTAATGTGCTTATAATGGCTTATGTATTAATTCAAATGACTCTAAAGTGTTTGACAAGTGGTGTGTAAGGGGAGGTGTACCACAGTTCTTATCTTATTTAGTGCACTAAGTTATCTGTTATTTACACTGTATTTTATTCTGTATTTTACTCATTTTTAATTGAGTTGTTGCTTACGCGGTATGCATTTAGTGTGAGCTTTAATTGTTAAGGATTTGGCCGATCTAGATATCTTTAGGGCACTAAGCGTAGATGCTTCCTTTAGGGTAATTGTGTATTAGAGCCGGTCTCTATACACTGGTTTTTATCTTTCAGCGTGGGTGGTGCGCACACCCTTTACACTGATTTCTCCGTAAACAGCATTTGTGCCTAACTTTAGTATAGATTGTTTGCCCAGCAGTGTAGGTTGGTAACCTTTTTACACTTGTATAAACTTTTATATTTGCTCTACCTAGCAGTGTGGGTTGTTTACCCTTTTTACATTTGCATTACCCGTATATTTCCTGTATATTTGTTATACCTAGCAGTGTGGGTTACTTTTCCTTTACACTTATTATTACTTATTTATTTATTTTTTCTCTGCATACTTGCGCAATTGGTAGTGTACCCAATTCTTAAAATATTTAGTGCGCAATGGGCAGTGTACCCTTTACTTATATTTAGAATGCGCAATGGGCTGTGTTCCCTATATATCATATATATTTTAGTGCGCAATGGGCAGTGTACCCTTTTCTTAAATTTATAGTGCGCAATGGGCTGTGTTCCCTATACATTATATATATTTTGGTGCGCAAGGGGCAGTGTACCCTATAATTGATTATGTTGTATGCATTTATTTTAAATGCATTATGGGTTCCTTAGTGCCCCTTATATGGTTGTGGCGTGTAGAACAGTGTGAATGGTTTGGAATTTACACTCCGCGGGTGTCCTCCATTCTCCAAGTCCTACACCTTGCCCTCTTTAGTGCGTGGTGTGTTGAAATGGGTGACTAGTTTGGATCATATACCTTATTGGTATCAACTTTTCTCCCAACCTTGCACAGTATTTTCATGCTATAATTGGATTTAATATAGTTGTTTCCATGTGAATTGCTAATATGTTTTCCCTCTTTATCTCATATTTGCAGTTTCTCGTTTATTCCAATTTCTGGATTTTCTTCTTTGTTTCCAAGGGAAGGGGATGTGCTATGTTATGTTTGATTTTCTCATTTGCACTCTTTTCCTTGCTGTATACTTTCACTCATTCTTCCATTCTCTGTTCTTCTGCAATATGTACCTATTTTTCCTCATTCTTCCATTCTCTGTTCTTCTGCAATATGTACCTATTTTTCTGCAGCTTCAATGTCCTTCCTCATCTTGCATCTTTTCATCACCTAAAATATTCTTTTGGATGCAATGTTTTAACAAGCCCTCTGCTTATTGGTGCTACCCTCTTATAGGCTTGTTCTATTTATAGTTCGTTGATTTGTCAAGGGAAGAGGATGTGTTGTACTTACATTTCCTGCTGCTCAGCCAGTATGCATGAATAGGTGTGTATGGAATGCTTGATGACTGTGTGGAATGTTGGTGTGCCTGGTGGGCTGGAGGAATGACAGTTAGAGGGAGTAGGCTGAGCAGCAAAGATGCAGCTTCTGGTGGGATCTTGAACTAACTTGTAACTTACCAATAAACTTCTACTTGAACTTACCTCGTGACTACAATCCATCATTTCTACACTTTTCAGAATGCATCTGAATAATGTGAACAAGGTTTGCTCCAGTTTTTATATTCTTGATTTGTATGGCAATTGCGTTATTAGTTTTCCCGTAAACCCCTTGAGTGGAATATTTTTCCCCTCAATCTGTTTGATGACAGAAAAACTTTAAAAGCAGTGTAAAAGAGAAACCACAAACCCTACTGCTTTTCTTTTTGTTGTGAAATACACTCGGAGGATATTTAATTACTTGCTTGGTTAATAATGCATCCGTTACATTTCATGACTGTTTTGAGATTTTATTTAAAACTAACGGATAACTTTCTACGATTGATTTGGCTGTTTTGTAGTGTGTCGCTACGCACGGGAAATTATGGCACCATAATGACTGCTGGCGCAGTAATGTATTTCGAGAAAAGCTAGTGCTAATACCACAGAACCGAAAGTTATTATGAGATTCTAATTCCCTCCACAGCGAGATGTATTACTGTTATTAAATGATTTAAAATGCAGCAGCATGTAAATAAACGCCCTTCTTCGGAAAACAATGCTACCTGTATCGTCAGACTCAGACTGAAGGACGTGACACCAATCTAAAGTTGAAAGAAGTGTGTAGATATAAAAAAAAATCCTTCTCAAGTTAGTGGCAAACAGACGCAAAGGTTTATTTTTTCACCAACATTTTAATCTTGATCACAAAGTTTTCATTGTACTCTCTACTTACAAACGTTAAATTATTGGCATGTACATTTGATGATATTAAATTATATAAAGCTAATGATAGAGAGGCAAAGCTGGCTGAGATTGAAGATGTCTGCCACTTCTGCGATCTCCATGCAGTGAATCCCATCTGCCGAAGTTGCTGTTTACCTTTTGGCTAGGGGCAGTGGTGTAGAATTGGCACCCCACTGGACGTAAACTGCAATACCATAAAGGGGAAACAATGATGGTTGTGCCTCAGTATGTTCTTTCACCCATTGGTTGGCGACCCATCAGAGGTTAGTGCCAGGCCCACCAGAAGCAATGCAGTGTCCCATGATGAAATGGAACCTGTGTCTATGGTGTTAAGGGGTCCATTAAGTGGTCGAGATGAAACATGAGGTCCTCTGAGCCAGGGTAACCTACACAAAAATGAGACACAGGGAGGCTGCTGGTCTTTTCAGAAGCTGTGCCAAAATTGTAGTCTAAATCAGATTTGCAGGAGGGGATAATTATGAGTACAAGAAACAGCAGCGCTGGTGCTACATTCACCAGAACATTTGGGAAATATCTTGATGGACTTGGCTCAGAGAGAAATTCTGTGAAAGAGAAATACAACCTTGTTCCCTGATGTAGTCTTTGAAGCGCTGGCGAGGTGGAAGTCCCTGTAGGCAGAAAAACTTGGTAGATCTGAAACTGCAATTGACACTTTATCATGTGGCCCAGCTGAAGATAGAGTACCAGGAATAGACCTCCGATTTCACCAAGAAAGGGCTGCAAGAGCTTTTCTAGAAAGGACCAGACATTAAGCTTCTGCGGAGCATGAACTGCATAAATATGATGAACGGCTTGGTGGTTCTGATGAGGCTGGATTTTATGGCATGACACGGAGGCCAAGATTATGCAAATCTCCTTTATTGCGCAGCTCACAGTAGCAACAATGAAGAGATCTAGAACTTCATAAACATTCCAACATAGTATATAGTCCATGTGCACGTAGTCATCTCCCTTCTTTGTTGCTGCTGCTCACAAGATAAGTGTCATTTTTTATGCTCTGTATATCTGTGTCCATGTTGTAGTTTGATTGGTTTGTTTTTTTCCTACCTGGGGTGATTGTCCCCCCCCCCTTTATTGATATGCTTTTCTATTGCCAACTTATATGTCTGTCTCCCACTCGTTCATAACGTAAATACGTCTCAATCTTGTTCATTCCTTATACTCATAATTAAAATTTCTTATTTCTGCTTATTCAGACCTCTTGTGGCATCGTAACTCTTTTCTTTAACATTTTGTCACTTTTACCCGGCGTACCCTTAATTCAGAACCTCCCTTCCCCTTCCCATAACGGGGACTCGAACAGAGTCACTCCCGTCTCCGTACGATACTCTTTTGAGCCTTCTCCGGTCCATTCAGGCCGGGGAGAGCTCTTCGTAAAGCAGGATCGGCATTTTTCAAATGCCGGTCCCTTAGCGTGCCTCGCTCTCGTCACAGTCTCCATGACAACCCTCCGGACTCAGCCGCAGCACGGCCGTGACCGGAGGGTTGCCTTTACAACACGATTCAATCTCACCTAAGTAAGAGCTTTCCCTTACGCTCACGGAGGAGCGTTTTAAATCGATCTTTCCCCATTCTCTTCCGCGAAACGGAGCACACCAGCAATTTCTCACGAGTGATCAAAAAATTAATATAAAAAACAAAAACAAAAAAAAAGGGAGAGAAAGAGAAAGAGGGACAACAGGTCACAGACTCCACAAGGGCATAATAACTAAAAAGGGACTAACTCCCAAGCCCTCCATTAAAGGAAAGACCCTTCACAATTTTATATACAAACTTTAATAAGCACAATTTTTTAAAGAAAAGACCCCTAGCAGGTACAAGCATCCATTTTGAGACCCATATTCATTCCAATAAATGACAGCCATTTTATACCTCTTATATTTCAAACTGTTTTGTCAGTTTAACTCACACAACTCGCTTCTTACTCCGGAGTACTTCTTCTCATCTTAGGAATGTCGTTAGATCCCTCATCCAGTACAATGGAAGACAAAATTGAGGGGCTAATCAACCAAGCAATAAACAAGGTAATGGGGTCTTTGGACGACACCATTAACAAAAACAATTGAGAGCTTATCCAATAAGACCTGGACATCCACCTCACAGGGTGAACCCAAAAGGATGGAACAAAGAAAAAGGCCATTTATTGACAACCCTCCCAAGGGTACCAAGAAAGTTAAACGCCTAAACCCTGCAATTTTGAACTCACGCACTGGTGGTGACAATGATAGTGCCTCGGGCACAATAGATGGGCAGAGTAAAGGCCCAAATTTATCCATCCACATTGACAGCGATGAAGAAGAGGTTGATGAGATCGACCTTTCCTACTCCTCAGACTTCGATTCTGAGGAGGAAGGCGAAATTGTCGATACACCAGGAAAGGCATCTAAGGCCTCAGGGTCTACTATGGGAATCCTCGACCCCTTTGGAGAATACATGTTTGACCCACTTCTTACTAAACACCCGCTTTCCCCTGAGTGGATCCCTTCTCAACACATAGGGGAATACCTTTCATTTTGGCTCCACAAGGAGATACCTAAAGAAGTCAGATCACAACTTAGGTCTGAGTGCCCTCGCCCCTCCCTTCCCGACAAGGTAGCTATGACCCCTGATTTGGATAGCAAGGTGGTGGCATTCATTGCCAAGACAGGGAGAGACCCGAGAAAAGGCCTTGACAAAGGACTGAAGTCCTGTCAGGATAGACTACTAGATATTACGGGTCCCCTGACCAAGATATTCGAACTGGCCGAAACAGCCTATCTTAATAGCACTGCCGTAGACCCTAAAGAACTGCGCCAATGGGTGCAAAGAGCAATCTGCCTTCTGGGCAACGCAAACACCGCACTCTCAAATGAGAGACGGAAAAGTTTGCTACTAAAGATTGACCCAAAGCTCGTCGAGCTGGCTAACAAAGAAGGGGGACCGACCTCCCAAGGACTTCTCTTTGGAGAAGAATTTATCAAAGAAATGGCCAAATATGTTGGAGTATTTAATTCTACCCAGAAGTCTCAAAAAGACATTAATAAAGTTTTCAACACTAGAGTTTTTACCAGGGCCGGGAGAATGCGGGGTCGATTCCCCGGCCGAGGAAACTTCTCATCAAGACCCTTCGTGGGACGCGGAGGAAGATTTCCCCATTCCGGCTTGGCAACCCAATCCTCCTTTTTTCCCCAGAGTCAAAGGTTCCGTTCAAGAGGCTTCAGGGGTGACCGAAAACAAAGAGGTTTTTCTACAGGTAAGTCTAATCAAAGACCATTTAGATACCCCTATAAAGGTGGGAGGGAGACTAGCCCAATTTTGTGGGAATTGGAAAATGGTGACCCAGGATCCATGGGTGTTAGATACAGTCAAGGGTTACAAAATAGAGTTCATAGATTTACCTATTCCGGAGAGACTTCCCCGAGAAATTGCATTTTCAAAAAAAGACTCCGTTCTAGTATCTCAAGAGGTAAAAGACCTTTTCGCCAATGGTGCGATCCGAGAAGGGAAAGAGATTGGCTTCATCAGCAATGTCTTTCTAGTAGAGAAGAAGGACAAAAAAATGAGACCCGTGATAAACCTAAAATACCTAAATCAATGGGTGGTTTACCGCCACTTCAAAATGGAAGGGATCTACCTCCTCAGGGATATCCTAAGGAAAGGAGACTGGCTCACTCGTCTAGACCTAAAGGGCGCTTACCTAACCAACCCCATATGACCCCCACACCAAAAATTCCTCCAATTTTTTGGGGAAGGCAAACTTTGGCAGTTTTCAAGCCTCCCCTTCGGTCTATCTTCAGCCCCTTGGTGCTTTACCAAGACCCTACGCCCAGTAGCGGCCTGGCTCAGAAGCAAGGGAATAAGACTAATTTTATATCTGGACGACATTTTAATAATGGCTCAGTCCAAAGAAGTAGCCTATCAACTCACAGATCTGACTATAAAAGTTTTAGAACACTTGGGTTTCGTGATAAACACCAAAAAATCAGCAACAACTCCAACCCAAAATACCCAGTTCCTGGGTTTTACGGTAGATACAGTTCAAGCAAACTTAAAACTCCCCGGGGAAAAACTCAGAAAACCCAGGAAAGAGCTAAGGAAAATTCTAAGAAACAAATTCTTCCTTCTAAGGTCTTTAGCCAGAGTACTGGGCCTCGTGTCCGCAACTATTCAAGCCATATATCCAGGGCCTCTATATTACCGCGCCCTTCAGAGACTCAAAGCAAAAGCCCTGAGAAACAATCCCTCCTACTCTCAGATCGTGTACTTGGACTCAGATTCCAGGAAGGAGATTCTCTGGTGGTTGAGGAATGCAGAAGCCTGGAACAGCAGAGCCATCTTTGGGGAAGAACCGGACCTCATAATAGATTCGGATGCGAGCCTAGAGGGATGGGGTGCCACGTGCGGCGACTCGTCAACAGGGCATCTTTGGACTTTTCAAGAGAAAGAGTTACATATCAATTGCCTAGAACTACTGGCAGGATCTTTTGCAATCCGGAGCTTTACCAAGGATATGATCAAATGTTCAGTCATGCTCCGCATGGACAACGTTTCCGCTGTGAGATACGTGAACAAGATGGGGGGTCCTCACTCCAAAGTTCTTTTGGACCTGGCCAAACATGTCTGGGCCTATTGTCTCACCAAAGGCATCTCTGTGATTGCGGAACACATCCCGGGCCTGAACAACGGGGTAGCAGACTGGTTCTCCAGTAATTTCAAAGATTCGAGCAATTGGAAACTGGACAGACAGGTTTTCCTGTCCATTCAATCCTTATGGGGACCATTTGGAATAGATCTGTTTGCAGACAGACTCAACACTCATCTACCAAATTTCTTCACCTGGAAGCCGGACCCTCAGGCCTTGGCAGTAGATGCCTTCCTTCAGAACTGGCTTGGCATGAACCCTTATGCCTTCCCTCGTTTTGCCTTGCTCCCACGTCTTCTTCTTCAAGTTCGGAGAAACATGGATTCAGTGGTAGTAATGACTCCCCTTTGGAGATCCCAGGCTCGGTTTCCAAATATCCTCATCCCTACCTTCGGGACCATAATCACAGGCCCTCACGGGGAACGACACCCCCTTGTGACTCGGGGCCTCCTATCTTTGATGGCTTGGAGGATTTCAGGAGACAATGGCGCCTCCCAGGACTTTCGGAAAATGCTTTCAGACTGATATCAGAGTCTTGGGCTCCTGGGACAAGGGAAGCTTATAGACTGGCTTGGCGTAAATGGGTTTCTTGGTGCGTTCGACGGAATCACAATCCCATTTCAGTCGGTGTAATTCAAGTTATTATTTTCTTGTCTGAAATCTTCGCTTCAGGCCTGGCTTATCGAACTGTTAATGTCTATAGATCGGCCATTGCAGCGGGTCACTGCCTAGTAGACGGTACCTCTGTAGGCCAGAACTTGCTAACAAAAAAGGTTATGCGTGGTATGCGTGTTTTAAACCCACCTTTACCAAAATATTCCGCCTTATGGGACGTCAGGGATGTTCTTAGACTAATTACCAGTTGGGGTGAGAATTCTTCTATCTCTTTAAAAAGACTCTCCTATAAACTCACTGTTTTATTGTGCCTTGTCTCCTTCAGGCGAACTTCAGATGTTAAAGCCTTAGACATCTCTAGTAGGGCTTTCCAACCTGAGGGAGTTTGTTTGTTCCTTAAAAAAAGGACTATAATTATGTCTACTTCTATCTTCTATCCCTCTTTTCCTCAGAATGAAAGGTTGTGTGTAGTTAAGTGTTTGTTGGAATATGAAAAAAGAACTTTTGGTTTGAGAAATTCCGTTGATCAGTTACTGATATCTCACAGATTCCCTCATAGAGGAGTTTCCTCTCCCACCTTAGCTAGATGAGTTAAGGATGTCATGAAAGAAGCTGGAATTGATACCTCTATTTTTGGCGCTCATTCTATTAGAGGTGCTTCAGCTCCAAAAGCATTTGTATTGGGTGGTGGCCTTCAAGATATCCTTAGGGCCGCAGACTGGTCAAATGAATGTATTTTCAAAAGTTGTTATTTTAAACCTCTCTCAAATGTTATCGATAATGTGTTGAACACACTTTGAACTTGCATAATGATGGCCTCCGTGTCATGCCATAAAATTTAGATTTTTCACAGCCTGGTGGGCAGAAAATCTGGATTTTATTAAGGACACGGAGGCCAAGATTATACCACCACATTTCAACCCACCCTGGTATTATAATTTTGTTCTCTTTTCTTACAGATTAAATGGTTTCTGAGTCCTTTCTGATGCCTTCTCTAAGAAAGTTGTTTGAAAAAGGATTTTAAAGTTATCTTGTTCACTGCACAAAGAAGGGAGATGACTACGTGCACATGGACTATATACTATGTTGGAATGTTTATGAAGTTCTAGATCTCTTCATTGTTGCTGCTGTGAGCTGCGCAATAAAGGAGATTTGCATAATCTTGGCCTCCGTGTCCTTAATAAAATCCAGATTTTCTGCCCACCAGGCTGTGAAAAATCTAAATTATTGGCATTAAAGGGGGTGGTTCATATAGTTGAGGTCATCCTGAGTATAAAGGTACCACCTACAAGATATCATTTTTTTAATGTCTCTCTTCTGCCCTCTTTCCTTTATCAACCTACTCCTAAAGTCAGGAGCATACACTAAATTTCCAGATGAGTTGGATTGACACATTTTAATAAGAATATACGTGTGGTCTAAGCAGTGCAGCGTTACACAATCCCAAACTAGAGCAATGATGTGCCTGTACCTGCAGCTTGATTTGAGGGCACAGTTAAAGAAGCAGTACAGTTGACACAGTAAAGAAACAATAAACCATGTTTAGGCAATCAAATCCATGTGAAAACAAGAACTGCATTAAGTCAAAACCCCTCAATATAACTGGGCAACCGACAGGCACTCTTCTCCCTTTCCCCGTAATAAACATCTGTGTGGTCTTTATAGCCTAGTTTACGGCGATTCAGTGATGATGATGGACATACAAATAAAACAATGCATGTACCCGGATGAGAAGTTCAAGAAAGTGAAACACCCAATGTTCTATAATCCGATATTCTCCAGACATCAATTCGGCCAAAAGTTGGTCTTTGTAGTGGTGTAACATTGGCCCCCGCAGCACCTGTGGTGCGGGGGGCACCGAGCTCCAGGGGGCCCCCTTCGGCACTTGGTACGGGTGAATGTTATGCCACTGGAACTTTGGCAGATTGATGTCGTGTATGAACTGATAGAAATTCAGGACCTATCTTGTATTGAATTCTGCTAGGTTGCAGGTGGAGTCAGGTCTTCGGGAAAAGTTTGCTTAAATGTTTTGCCACTAGGTCGCACTTGGAACAAGTTTGGATGTGGGTAGCATGTCATGTTTGTCAGTTGGATATGGTGCAAGTTGGTCATGGAGGCCTGCTTGCTTCTTGTGTTTTTAGCTACCTTAGCATAGTTAGTTTATGTTGTTTATTTTAATGCGCAACAATGCCCAAAATCCAACTTTAACGCCCAGTCTTCATGTTATTGAGTTATATTATAAATATTTATAAAGGGCTACTTCTGCCAGAGTTTCTTAGCGCTGAACAATTTAACATGGAAAATGCCAGCAAACTCGGATAGGTATAAATTAAAAAGCCAGGTCCTTAAAGGGTATCTGAAAGAAGAAAAGTTTTTGGAGCATAATGTTAGAGGAAGCTTCTTTTATTGTCTGGCAGCTGCATGACCACCCAAATAACATTCCATACTATTGGGGGTTCAAGGAAAATGAGATCCCTGAAGGGCAAATATCATATATGTTTTTCTTTAAAAAGGCCAGTGTGTTGGAGAAGATCGCTTTTTGAAGAATGGTTATTGATTTGAAAATATGCTGGCTTTAACGGGCAACCTCTGCAAGGATCTGAGCACCCAGAAAATGTGAGAGTGTCTGGGTGTATTAGTTACCAGCTGCGCTGTGGTATGTTAAATGAAAACGGATATGGCGACTAGGAGGAACGGAAGTCAAAAATGTGTTTCAAAATTTGCAAATTGAAAAGTACAGGTTTGGGCTACTTTGGTCATCTATGGTTATAAGCACAAGGCGTTGTGATGTTGAGATAGTACTGTCCTGGTGCTGAGGTGGTGTTGCACTAGTGGTGGTGCACTGATGAGGAGGCGGTACTCTGCTGGTGCTATGCTGGTACTGCATTAGTGCTGCGCTGGTGCTGAAGTGGTGCTGCACTGGTGCTGAGGTAGTGCACTGATGAGGAGGTGGTGCTGTGCTGATGCTGAGATGATGTGGTGGGGCTGTGCTGATGCTGAAGGCGGAGCTGAGCTATGCTGAGGGAGTGCTGAGATATTCTGCGGAGATGGTGCTTTGCTGGTGCTGAGGTGGTGCTGCACAAAAGCTGAATTGGTGCTTAGTTGGTGCTACGCTGTTGGTGAATTGATGAGGAGGTGGTACTGTGCTGATGTCAAGGTAGTGCTGCGCTGGTGTTTAGGTGGTGCTGAGGTGATCCAGTGGTGATGCGCTAATGTTGAAGTGGTGCTTTTCAGTCTTTCTCTTCCTCCCCCTTTCCTTCTGTTGCTCTCAGGAAAAGTCTGATGAGGAGAATTAAGTGCTGGCTCAAATTAACCACTGGAAGCATGTAGTAGTGGTCAGTGCTCGAAGCTGCACTGGTGGACAGTGTAGGAAGCATCTACTAGTGACCAGTACGAAGAGCTACACTAGTGGAGAGTGCAAGAAAATGGCATTAGTGAGCAGTGTGAAATGTAAACAGTGTGATGAAATGCCACTAGCTGACAAATTACTCGGTACTGGGGGGGGCAGGCTTGAAGTCCAGGGTTCTAAATAAGGCACTTGTAGGCATATTAGGTATACCCCTAATCCTTCATAGCGCCTAGCGGTGAGTCTGTTACTGTGGGTGCTACAGAAGGACACCAGATTACTCACAGGCTTCCGGCAGGGCATCAGCTTGCCCCTCGAGAAGCCACAGCTCACTGCTGAGCACTAGGGGCTTAGCTGTTAGAGTGTAGAGAGCTTGGAAACGAATGAGGAGCTACTCAGCTTCTGTTTATAGAGCACAGAGGAGAGCGGGTGAGCCATAGGCAGGCCTCTGAGATTAATTACAGCTGCGAACCCTGCCTACCCCGGACCCCCAACCTCTCTACGCAGGCAGACACAAGAGCTGCCAACACCTTGCAGGGACAGCTTCTCCAGATGAGGAATCCTGGGGTTTGGGGTAAGAGGGCGCCCCTCCTTTCTATGCCCCCTCCTTTCTGGGCCCCCTCGGAGAACTCACAATGGGAAAATAGACTCGTACATCATTAGGTTTGTGCTTTCTTGGGCAGTGCACAGGGCAAAGAAGGTTATCTTAAAATATAGAGTTCCACGCTGCATTAACATGACAAGTCACTACAGAATGTGATGAATGGTACTTGACTCGTATATAGTGCTGATACCTGAAGAAACCTTCACGTTGCCCATAGAGCGTCCGAGGAGCAGGACGCACAAGTAAGGAAAGGGTGCAGTACCTTATGCTGTTACTGGGGGTCCCTGTGGTTTTTTAAAGGGATCCTCATTAGCCACATTAGGCCCTCGCTCCGTCATGAGATACCCAAGGCAGGGTTTCACGGCAATTATATTTCTGATATTTTTGTCGTAATTTTTAATTTGCATACCCATAGTGCACCTGTGCTGCAATTTCTATAATGCAGGTTTTTTGTTTCCAAGTCTAAATGTTTTTTTAAGAAGGCATAACTAGTCACTACAGAATGTGTCTAATGGTAGTCTTTTATGCGGGCGTGCGAGGAGCAAAGAAAATAAATAATGAAAACAAGCACTGACTGAGAGGTCCGATGACAAGTTAGTGCACTTCGTGGGAAGTTTAAGAACGGACAGCGAATGCAAAGTAAAGTGTGGAATGGGGCGCTTGAAATAACAAGTGCGCGCGTGTCCCTAAATTATAAACAGAAGCACTCGTGCTTGTGCTGGCCTCCACCTTGCGGCAGCGAGCACCGGCAGCGCGAGAGCCATATTTTCTTAATTAGCACACGCGCCACTGCTCGCTCCCACAAGGTGGATGCCAGCACAAGCACGAGTGTGGGGAAAAGGAGCAGACCGATTTCTAAAGGTCATCTCCTAGCACAGCGCATGCGCGCTGCCTAGGCGAGACCTAAACAGGGCGAACAGCACAAGTGTGCGGTTTGGCAACTGAGAACTAAGGCATGATTACTTGTTGAGATTTGTCTGTGAGAAGGGATTTAAGCCACAGGAGAACAGTACCTCTGAAACCAGCTTTGGGAAGCGTAGGCAATAAGATAGTATGAGATACGTGTCAAACAGTGCAGCAATAAGATATTGTATTTATATTGTCAAAGATGTAAGAGCATCAACAGGACCAGGACGGTGTTGCCTGAATCAGCAAATCTCTGCAAATTGTCTAGGGAAGATAAAACAACCAATTCGGTATTGTGCCGAACCCTACCTGAAAATCGTTGAAGAAGGTATTCTATTCATCAGACAGCTGTACCTGAAGAAATGCTTCCTTCTTTAGAAGCTTGCCACGATAAGGAAGACGGGGTTTGTTTGGTCAGTTATTCAGTGGATCTGAAGAAGGTTTCTTAAGAAGCCGTTTAACATTTGCCGATTTCCATGCTTGCAGCCTAATGGGTCCCGGACCTCCTGGATCAATAGTAAAAGACCGTTATAATTTGAATGGAATGGGACCTATACAGCCCTGGGCTCCGGGGCCACTGCACCTTCTGTACAATTGGTAGCTACACCCCTGATCAAATGTATTGGTCTTTGAAAAGCAGTGCAAGTTAAACGTATCTATTTACTGTGCCTAAGCCTTCCTCGCAAGTTACATGCGTATTAAAATGGTCATCCATTGTAAATATGAAAATTAAGTTCTCTATGTCCTGTCCTGCATCGGTAAAGATCAGTAAAAGTTGTCATTGCTTATGTCATCTTGAGTTTTAGACATAGCGGTAGGCATTTTGACACATTTTACCGGTTTTTCCCTTAAAACGGCGACCCCTGGTGTTTTTTATAACACATGTTCTGTTTTGCCTTTTGTTTGTGGCAGCAAAAGTGAAACTGCCAATTATTACTATATTTTCTACTATTTGTCTACAGCATTTCTTTGCCTGGCGTGGCCCGAAGTACTGCCCGGTAGCTGTTGGGTTTTTGACAAAACTGTCTATTACTCATGGTTGAAGAGTGTATGTTATAGTGTGACATGTAGGAAGCAGTTCATGTATGTCAGAGCCCTCGTGGTGCCCTAGCCATTTCTCTTGGGCATGTAGGCTATGCAGAAGAGCGTAAGGTTTGTAGGGGCTTCACGTGTGATAATCGGTCTACTGTGCATGGTTGGTAGTATGCATGTTTACAGTGTGACCTATGTGGGAAGAATTGGGTGTCGCTTTGGAAGGGTGTTCCAATCATGCCGCTGTAGACCTGGCAATGTGCCTAAGCATGTCAGTAATGTAGTAGTGTATACAGTAGATAGTATACAAACCTGGAGCCCAGTTGAATAACCAACTAGCACTGCATTTTGCGGAGTCTTGGCTTCTAGGTGAAGCCTATGTTATTAAAGTGATCTTGGCTGAAGCGGAGTCAGCTGACTTCTATGTTTTCAATGCTCTCTTCAACTCCAGATGGTTGGTAGGTGCAGAGTTTGTGTTGTAGGAAAATGGATGTGGTACCAGTGTTTTGCAGACATGCCAACTCGCATGTGTTACACAGTATAAGCTCCTTTCACACGGTCACCAGGTGTTGAGCAGATATCACACACTGTGCACACAATGAGCGGGAAACCCCTGCAGAGAGGGGGGTTTCAAGCTGGCTGTGTGGAGCTGACAAACGTCAGGGGTTTGAAACCCCCCTGAACATCAGCAGTAGCCCCAGAAGCCTTGTTGATTTGTGTTTTTTGGAGAGGACAGAAGGGGTGCGCTCTTCACCTTTGCACCCGACCCCATCCATAGTTAACCAGAAGCTGATGGGCCCAAAACCCTGCCCCACCCCCTCCTTCAATGCCCAGTCCACACCTCACACAAATGAATTTCTAAGTTGGGAGGTTTTCTTTTAGCATATGTAGCAGATTAACACATTAATTTTGGTTTTCGGCTCTTAAGGGATTTGGCTTGTATGGAGGCAAGCCATTCAGAGCTATGCCATAAAGAAAGGAACATCATTTTTATTATTAATGCCTTACTCAACGTTAACAGCTCAGAGGCTGAGTTTTTTGTGCTGTTTGCGTGGATTGATAATATCCCATGATTTGAGCATGAGTGAGAGGTTTGTTGGGATGCAGTAGATGATATTCCGATTGCCGTTATCGTTGCCCCTTAGCCCTTGTCAGGATAGTCGTACAATAGACTCCCACATGGAACTACAGTGACTATATGTAATCACTTTGCATGTCGCAGTGCAGCGTTTGGCATGGGTCCCGAGAGCACGACTTGCAAGCTCACAGCCATTCGTCAGAATTTTGACCAGATTTCATCTTCACACACCATTATCAAATGTCGTTGGTGCTGTGTAAAAAAAACCAGCAAGACGTTATAGCTTTCATGTTCTTTGATGCAGCGCCAAAGCAACACACTGCATCATCATTCAATGGTCCAGAATTTCCCCCGTCATCATTATTTTCCCTGTGTGTGAAATTTGGGCAGATTGTTATACAAAACAGTTCTGTGTCTCAGTGTGACTGGGCAGACAGCTGTTATTCCTAATGAGAGTGCCTAGCATTACAGTATTTCTGTTGATTGAGACCCACGGAGGGAGCCGAATGTTCCAAATCAGGCAGTGGTGTGTGGTGAGAAAGTGCCACGCTGTCAGCTGGAAGTACATGCTCGACTGCTCACCACGACAAGATAAATGAGCTTTGCTCGGCTTTGGCAGCGTCTGAAGCTTTTCCAGAGAATGGCAGTAGCACACCAGCCTCCCCGTGGACCAGCAGTTTGAGGTGTCTCAAGACCACGTCCTCCTTGCCAGGTTATTTCTTCCCTCAACAATGCCTGTCACACTTTTGAGTTATTAAAAATCTAATTTCATTTAGCTACCCATTAAACTCGCTTGCCAATAATGTTTTATCGAAACTTTACTTGTTAACGATTTAGTAGTTTCAACTGAAAATAGTTGCAGAATTGGTGCAACCTGAATAATGTAGACATCGAGTTCCCTTGTTTTTTTATATTCAATCAGCCTTTCGATTGAAGCTTAATCCAGATTTTTAATTTTTTAATTTCAAGAACAATTAAATACTGTAAAACGCTAAAAATGAGGATTGTGACTACTTTAGGGAAACAGCACTCCTGTCATCTAGCGTTCATCTGTGCCAAATTTGAGAAAGGCGGGCATGTTTCAGATGAAAGTGGCTGTAAAGTGAACAAGCATTTGCAATGCAATCGGTCTCACCTTTGCAAGACTTCGAGCTATTGGCTTTGTAAACATAAAAGCAGGCGCCGTGCTGAAACAAAGTGTGGTGCCCGTGTACATAAAAGTTCATTCGAATGGCGGCCCGTGAAGCGGGCGCCAGGGTGATAAGAAAATAAATATGAAAGTGGGTGCCTGGCTAAAACATGAAGAGCTGCATCCTGGCATAGAAAAGTTCTGCACGTGGTGGCCCGTGAAGTGGGTGCCGTGGTGATAAAATATCACTAGCAGAAAATAAAACAAGTAGTCCTTAAACACCTACAGCCAGTGTAGTGAAGTATCATTTTTATTGGTAGACCAAGAGGAACGCTGGGTGGTAGGAAATTTGTGCTGCCACGGTAATCCCAGACAGAAATTTAAGGAAAATGAGAACAGCTAAATTTGAGGTTTGCAGAGGACTCTGGGTAAGAAAACATGGGGGAAGCCACACTAGTCTCACCTCCCTGGATTCCCCCGGGTGTCTAGTTTTGAGAAATATGTGGGTTTGGTAGACTTCACTAGATGGCCGCCTAGCCCCGACCAAAAATGCAGGTGCCCCCTTTCAAAACCAGGTTGTTTCATGATACAAAATGTTGATGTCTCCACGATACGGTTTGGGCCCTTCCCTGTTGCGGGTACTTGGCCCACCCACACAAGTGAGGCACCATTTTTATCAGGAGACCTGGTGGAATGCTGGGTGGTAGGAAATTCATGTCGGCCTGGTGATCTCACAACTTTCCACCACAGAAATGTGAGGAAAGTGGGATTTATTTTTAAAGGTAAATTTGAGGTTTACTGGGGATTCTAGGTAAGAAAATATTGGTCAATCCTCGCAATCTACACCTCCCTGGACACCCCTGAGTGTCAAGTTTTCGGAAATGCCTGGATTTGGTATTTTTCCCTAGATGACTGTAGGACTTGGCCTTTTTGGCTAAAGTTGCCTAAACGTTTTGCTTTCCCCCTAGACCGTTTTCCTGACATAGAGTTGCCAATTTAGATGCTTTGGGTACTTTGCCACTGCTGATCATTGTCAAAGTGCAAGGGTTCCCTGTGTAAAGTACAATGGTAATTGGTTGGCCATGATTGGTATGTTTGCCTTACTAGGAAAGTCCCTAGTGATGTGCACTGTCTGTGCAAGGGCTAGTAATGCAAAGGGGCGCAGAGAAGGGAACTCAGGCCTTCAGGGTAGGGCCTGCGCGCAGAGTGCTAAGTTAGCATGTTGTCCTTACAAGTGCAAACACATGTCTGGCCTTACTTTCCCTTCTGCGTACACAGTGGGCACCCCTGTGGAAGGTCCCGGGTAAACCCTGGACAGGGTGCAGTATAGGTAAAAGGCAGGACATATACTGAGGTGTGTGTTCTGTCCTGACAGTGAAAAACACTCCATTTCGTTTTTCACTGGTGAAAGGCCATTCTTCCCGCGGGACAGAATGGGGGAGGCTGGGTATTGTGTTTGATAGCCTAGTTTCCTATAAGTTTAAAATGGAGAGGTGAAGTTTAGTATGTATGAACTCACAGGGTCATAACACATCTTTCTATGAAAGTGGTTTTGTCACTGTGTGTTCAGAAGCCACTCTTTTAGAAAGTGGCTGAGTTTTGTGCTTTTTACGCATCTCTGCTGAATGTGGATTGACTGTCTGGATCTGAGAGGTGCGAGGAGCTGGGAGAGGTCTTGACCCAGGGAGGGGTTGAGATGGCACCAGGCTGCCCTGCATCTGGAGAGTAGGGGGAGAAGAAGCCCGGGAGGTGAAAAGGCCTGGTCTGGTGCTATAAACCAATTGACCCATCTCCTGCAGAGTGATTAAGGATCCAGTCCCCCAGTATCAAAGGGAGAAAGATGACACTGGGAGGGAGACACCCAGAACTGATTTAGGCAGGGGTCAGGGACCTCTGAGCACAACGAACTTCAAAGACATTTAGAGGTATAACTATGAGAGGTGAGGCCCCTGAACGTTGGAATAGAAATGGATTGAGACTAAAAAGACTTAGACCCATTTCGTGGTCAAGAGGAACCTCTGCTTAGGAAGGAACAACTGAAGAGACTGCTGGGAAGGACCAACCCTTGCTTCGTGATCTGGGGCTGGTGTGCAGTTTGCTGTTTTAACCAAGGAAAAGGCTGTTGGGACTATGCGGTGTGCGCTGGGTCCCCCTGCTTGAATAAGACTGTGCTTTGTTCTGTGTCTTGTAACCCCAAGGGCCCGAGGTGAGCAGGCTCCCTGTTTGGAAACACAGGAACATAAAAGTTTCCGGAGAAGTTTCAAACAACGCAGTGGGCGCGTGTTGGGGCAGCTTGAGACCCTCGGAAGGTGTGCCCTGTGATCTTGGACACACGGAAGAAAAGTGAGACTCGGACGCGCTGGGTGCGTGTCATGGTGCATAGGAGGCATTGATGAAGAGCGCCTGGTCAGCGTGTGCATCGGTGGAGGAGTGAGACTCTGACGCGCAGGGTGCGTGTCGTGGTGCACTGCAGGTGTTGGTGAAGAGCGCCTGGTCGGCACGTGCATCGAAGGAGAAGTGAGTCTCTGACGCGCAGGGTGCGTGTCGGGGTGCACCGGAGGCGCTGGTGAGGAGCACCTGGTCATCGAGTGCACCGGAGGAAGAGTGAGGCTCGGACACAGTGAGCGTGTTGAAGTGCGGCCGTAGGTGTTGGCGAAGAGCGCCTGGATATTGGAGCACCAGAGTTGGAGTGAGTCTCAGTGAAGCAGTGTGCATCCTTTGGTGCAACCTGGGACTGTGGAGGTGATCGGCTGATCATCGTGTGCACCGGAAGAAAGTGAGTCTCTGCAGCGTGGTGTGTGTCTTAGTGCCAACTGAGACCGCAGAAGGAGTGCCTGGTGAGCGTGCACTCGGAGTCGACGGAAAGACTCATCAGCGTTGTGTGTGTGGCTTCGTGCTAGAGGAGACCCAAAGGGTGCTGTGATGAACGTGCACCCGGAGTAACGCAATCTTAGGGTGCGGGGTACGTGTGCCCTATGGCTGCCTGAGACCTTCCTAACAGTCGCGGCTCGGATCTGCAGCCCCGGAGAAGCTGAGCTGCCAGGCCGAGCCGCTGAGGCCCATTGAGGAAGTTCTACACGGAAGGCCCAGTCTGTTGAAGGAAGAGAGGAGAGTGGGGTCACGCCCCCAGGTATCGTGGAACACTGCCTGGGCGGAGTGCGGGCTCGGAGGAACACTCTCTCGGCCTCTCAGTCCTTCTGGCAACGCGAGCCTTTGCTTCGGCTTAGAGTGGGGCCCGTACTGACCAAAGGAGTGGCAGTACTGGGGACAGAGTGAAAAGCTGTGATTTATGTCATTGTTGATCCGTGTGGGGGTAACTGTTATTGAAGAGGCTGACTGTCGTAACACACATTGCCAATATTGTTGCTAACAAACTGCCGGACTGGCTTATGACGCCTGACAGTATTTCTGCATAACAAATTGTAGCGCTACACATTGCATTATTTCTCGCTTGCAAAGTACAGGATTGCAGCGGCCCACATTGCATTATTTCTTCATTGCAAAGTACATGATTGTAGCTACGCATTCCATTATTCCTTAATTGAAAAGTACATGATTGTAGCGGTGCGCATTGCATTATTTCTTTATTGCAAAGTACGTGATTGGGGGTGTGACGCCTTGCATTATTCCTTCATTGCGCAGTACATGTTTGTAGCGGTACGCATTGCATTATTTCTCCCACTGCAGGGTACCGGAGTGTATTGTTACGCATTGCATTATTTCTCCTTTGCTTATCACAGGATTGTATCGTCACACAGTGCACTATTGTCTGTCTATTGAAGCATGTGTGATTCTAGCATTACGACCAGCATAGCGTTTGGAAAGCGGTGGTTGGGATTTGAACCTACCAGCCAGCCGGAACAAATATTACGCTTGATTATATGTTGATTCTTGTAACGTGTGGTCTGATCATATATCTTTTTATATAAAGTTTATACTCGTTTTATCAAACTCGTGTGGACTCCATTTGTGGTGTCACCAGGGGGTTGCTCTGGGTGTGGTTGCATATACTACACAAGTGGGGTACCATTTTTATCGGGAGACAAAAGTGTTACTGCCAGTTTTCTTTCTATGCATATCTACATTCCAAATATAAGACAGTGGGTACAAAAAAGGCATTTTGAAAAATGCCCTCTAAATCACATGCTAGTATGGCTACCCACAAATTCAGTGATGTGCGAAGAACCGCTGCTTCTAAACTCCATATCTAGTTCTCTTTTCGGAAATAGATAGGTTTCCTTGGTGCCTATTTTTCACTATGTATATTTTACCAAATTTATTGCTGTATACCCGGTCCACAATGAAAAACTATTGCAAGGTGCAGCTCAGTTATTGGCTCTGGGTACTTTGGCTTCTTGGAGACCCTACAAGCCCTATATATCCCCGCAAGCAGAAGGGTCTCCTGTCCAAAAATTCTCTTTTTTTAAATTTATTTTTAAACAACAAACGTCTCAATACTATGGCTCATTCCAATCCATTCTTAAAAACAATTTCCATTTCCAAATTTAAATAAGGTAAAAGTAGTTTTTTGTCTTAAAAACTCATAAAAAAATCACAATAAATATCAAAATAAATATTATGTTTTTTTGTTTTTTTTAAAGAGAAGGGTTCATTGATAAAAAAACATTTCCGTCATAAACGATTCAACACCGTTGAACCTAATAAAAAGGAGATAAATAGGAGTTGTCATCTCCCAATTAATATATAGTTGAATATTAGATCAGATATGTATATAAATCTTCTGTGGCATTTAGTCCTGTAGGTTGTTTGGAATCCAATTGTAGGATGTACCGAGTTTCTAACTTTCTTAATTTGCTCTCTCGGTCACCCCCTCTCCTACTGGGTGGGACTATGTCTATTACAAAATATTTCAGGTTGTGATTGTCAGATTTATGATGTTCCCTGAAATGTCTGGCCACAGGATAGGTGTTATCCTGATGGGTAATAGCTCTTAAATGTTGGAGGATGCGTTTATAGACAGGCAGTTTCGTACTGCCTATGTAGCGTAAGCCACAAGGGCATGACAGCACATATACTGCATATTCTGTCTTACATGTCAAAAGCTTAGATATTTTATAGCTTCGATTTACTGATGGTGTTTTGTATGTATTGGTATTTATACCGTGAATGCATGCCTTACATGTTTTGCATCTGTAAAATCCTTTACTAGTTTGGATCCAGCTACTGTTGTCTATGACCTCTGGGCTTGTTTTCACCAGTATGTCCCTCATAGAGGGAGCTTTACTGTAGGTGATGGACACCCCCTACGGTAGCAGGGGTCCAATCGCCAGGTCACTGCGTGCTAGAGGCCAATTTTGCTGGATGATTTTGTTTACTGCCTTGTGTTGTTTACTGTACTTGATTATTAGACGGACTTCATTGTGGTTTGGGTCTGATTTTTCATTGTTAGCAATGGTGGTGTTCCGGTTAATGTATTTGGGATTTTTATCCTTTATAGCTTCCTCCCTACTCCAGGCCATAGATTTCTGAATGGCGCTATCCATCACCTCTGATTGGTAGCCGCGCTGTTTGAATCGCGTTTTGCTTTCGCTTTGTGCTACCTTCAGATCTTCATTATTGCTACAGATGCGTCTAAGCTGCAGCATTTCCCCATAGGGTATGCTGTTAATGAGGTGTTTTGGGTGCGAACTCGTCGTGTGGAGTTGCCCGCTGTCTTTTTTCTAAATAAGCGGGTTTCAATTTTGTTGTTAATGATATAAACCTGGGTATCCAGAAATTCAACACTTGATTGACTAATTGTTGCCGTGAAATGTAAATTGATGTTGTTTATGTTGATGTTATCAATGAATTCATTTTCTTTTTCTAATGTCCCCTGCCACACCACAAACAAATCATTATACTGGGTAGGGTTCTTGGAGCATTGATATATATATATGCATTGATGTGAGTATGCAGCGTGTTAAAGAATGATCAGATACACAAACAAAACGAGCTACTAAATTAAAGGCCAAAAACATGCTTTCTATTAAAATATCAGTAGATTGGCTATATAAAATGGATGAGTGGAAGACCTCAAGATGGATTACCGGTAGTTAACCCCTAAATTACATCCACGTGGTTAAGGTAATCAAATGTGTATATACAATTGATTTAGAACTTATTTTGTCCTATGTCTCTTGCAGTTTTTTGTGCCTTTTGCAGATTAATATTTTAAAAAGAGATGCACCCTCTCGTTCCCCAGCAGCAGCATTGTGTTTTTTTATTCTACTTAAGAAAATGGAAGGAGTCCGCGGTACTGGCGCGCTCACAGAGATATCACCGAAAATCTGAACCATCAGCTCTGGGTTCCTTGAGACTGCTGTAGTTTTGGAAGGGATAATGTACTCTAAAACTTCTATCAAGCTGGAAAGCAGGTGTGTGAGCCAACTGTTAATGTCACTGGCATCACAACGTAATTTTATCACACTATTCGAATCACTTTAGTTTTTGACAAGCACTACAAGGACTAAATACAAACAAACCATGTAGTTTGTAAAATAATAAATTCAGTTGTTACTCTGTTTTGTCAGTGTGTGAAGCCCTCAGATCCCAAAATAAATAATTTGTATTTTCCTGTTAAAAAAAAAAAATATCAGCCATGTGCAGAAATAAGTTGTGCAATCCTTGATTCCAAAGCTCACACAAAAGAAAATAATAAATGTTACTATTGACATACGATCGAAAATGTCAACAGCCCATTCACCTCTGATTCACATACAGAACAAGTCAACTGAACCCTCCGTGAAGCAGCCAACGTCCATACACATACATCTCTCCAACCACAAGGCAAGGGCATGCCCACCAACCTATTAATGTGTAATTAATCGATAAAGCTGTCTTGCCTCCGACTCCGAATTCTCATACCAACAGCTGTGTGATTAAGGACTTATGAACGTGCTTCAAGGCCATGCACGATTAAAATATAAGCAACTTAACACAACATTCTAAAGTCCTTTCACAACACATTTGTCTCGTATTCAGCTCACTGTCTAGTATATAAAAAGGTAAATTAAAAAATATACATACTTATTATATAGGAACGCACCATCATGCTGCTCCTCTGACATTTTACGAGTGAAAGGGTGGCATTGACAGATGTGCATTAAAGTAGAGAAGGCAAGCTACAGGGCCAGAGACTGCCCAATTAAATACCAGAGGATTTAGTCTACAAGGATAAAGCAGGAAGAGGCCAGCTGTCTCTGTAGCAGAGACAGGGGGGTGGGCAAGATGTTGGAGGATTGACTTTCAGGGATCCATTTGGGCTCTGCAATCAAGGGTGGGGTAGTTAGTGTAAAAGTCTACAATGAACACCTAGTGTAAGTGTTGTTATGGAAGCGTACATGTACCATCTTTGTAAATATAGTATAGCTATATACTATCTAATAAGAATTGAAATGCTAATAAAATGTTTCTATAAAAAACATGAAAAATACATACTCAATGATTAAATAACCTAATAAATTGCTGTGTGTACAATCCGGAAGGCTGTATAACTTGACTTTTCAAATGAGATCTCCATGCTAAAAAAGTTTGAAACAAACTGGTATTTCTACCTCCACAACTTAATTTTAAAATGTTCGGACGCTTAGGTAAGATAATACAGTAACATTTCACAAATGTACGTTGGCAGCAGCCGCTGCAAAAAGTCTGCTTTGTTACTGGCATCTCATAACATGTCCTAAGCGATAAAGTTTAATTAACAAAAAACAAATTATTGCAGGAGATGGTTTTATGCAAAGAAAAGTAAAAGACTGCATAAATTAAAAGCACCGAGTGGCGCCTCACTTGTGGCACCATTTTTGTAAACGGAGATGCATACTTAACACTAGGCTAATATACGTAAGTGAAGAAAAGTCAACACATTATTATCCATTATTCAGTCCATGGTAATGAAGTTGATTTCATAACAAACTTAGCTACAGTGGAAAGCGTATTCGCAATAAAGCTTGACACTGCGGGAAGATGGACAACATCGGTGAGAATTCAAAGGCTTTGAGAGGAGGCTGAGGCCCAGGGAGTAAGATGTGCAACAATAATCGTCACTTGTAAACAGGCAACACTCTCCGCGTTCACTTGATGAGATTATTATTGTGCTTCATCACTGGCAAGAGAGCAAACACTACAAAGGCGAACTTTTAAGGTCCAAAGCATCTCGCTATGAGGCGTGTTATTATTTAGCTCATAGCAGAAGAATACATGGACAATGATCGGTTACGATTGCAAAGAGGAGTGATCTGTCTGTGGAGCATACGTGGTGGCATTAAGAAAAATGCACACCAGGCAAGAAAATCGCATCGATGGCTGAGAGTCGTTGATGCTTTGCTATAGACCGCCAAACTCAGTGCCCAAAACAGCTCGGCCGAAAGGTAAACTTTTGTCTTCAAGCTCCAGATCTTGTTCAGTAAGCCGCACCATGACAGCTTCTAGTTACCAGTGTCAAGAAAACGGCGCAACACTTGCTGGTTACCAGTGTCGGGAATACGACGCACAGACCTCTGCTAAGGCTGCCCAGAAAGACGTGTCACTAGCAAAGTTCAGCTTGTAAGCATAAAAGAGAGCGCCATGCTGAAACGAAGTTATGTGCTTGGCGCCCCATGAACTGCGCCATAGTGATAAAAAAATAAACATGAAAGCGGGTGCCGTGCTAAAATATGGAGCGTGGCGTCCATGTACAGAAAAGGTATGCACGCGGCACCAAGATGGTGATAAAATATTAGTGATGTGTCGGAGCAGCAACCAATAAGGAGCCAGGAAAGAAGAGCAATGCTGGAGTGAACCAACGGCAGGGAGCAGGCGGGATTACACTCTGTATTGTGATTACAGCAGGTCTTCCTAACAGTGCATGCGCAATGCCTAGGCTTGACCTAAAAATGTTGTAGGCATAACATTTCATTGAGCATCTTTAAAATTGGAAACATAGATTAGGTGAAATCGGATTTCACGGAAATTATCGAACAAAGACCCAATCACTACCCAATTTAATTGCTTCTCAAAACTACTATGGGAAATAAACATGTTATGTAATCTCATACTTCATTAAAAAAGATATATATTTGCTGGTTCAGATGTAAGGTATTGTGATACTCGTTCTGATGGGTTTTTCTTTCAGGTATCGTAGATCTACTTGTGTTTCAATCCACTGAATCAAGCAGCATTGAAATGCAGTGTGTAAAGTTAGGCTAGATGTGACTCAGTGTAGAACGTGTGGATACATTACACACCATAAAAGTAGAGCATAAGCCCTTCACAATGGATTAGACATGACTCATGTTTACTTTAAGAGTACTAATCTGTTTAATATAATCAACATACAAAACATAGATGAATACGGTTTGCGGAAATCTGTGGAGTTTTTGCTAAAAAAAAAAAGCAAATCGTTGCTGCCCTTGGTAAGGAAAAGGTATGCTGTAAGATCTTCCAACAACTTTTTGCATTTGCCTCTTTCAAATTAGTTTCTGTTGATTGTTGAAGCAAGAAATTCTTTTTTTCAGGTCTGCAGGCAGTTCCCTGTAATTTTAATTTGGTGCTTAATTATTCACAATGCACCTCCACAATGACTTTGATAGTGACCCTAACTTTAGACTGTTAGGATATCATGGTCTGGTCGGAAGGGGGGGGGGGGTACCTTCTGTAGTCTCACTTTCCTCAGCAGGTGTGTCCTTCGTTTGTACCTACTCAGCCTCTGAAACGCCGCCAAAATGGATCGGCTGGCGTTTTGGAGGCTGAGTGGGTAGGGAATTCCTTCTCCCACGTATATGTGTTATAAGATTTGTATAGGAGCAGGAATCCCTTGAGCCCTGACAGATGCTGTTAGCCTTTTTTGGCACTAGTATGGGCAGAAACCTGTTGGCTCATTCTAGATGAATGAATCATTCTACCCATAATCATCCATCATTTATTTTAACAATATCTGAGGTATCTTTGAATAAAGGATGTTCCTTAAGGTTTACAAAATCCCAATGACCTCAGTAATCCCAAATACAAACAAAACTCACACACTTTAATCATGGGTGATTGTTCTGCTAAACAGAATTGTTTACTGGTAAAAAATTGAATTGGATGCTGCAATGGGGCTAAAAATATAGCTCAATAACTAGGTATACCATTGAAAGGGTTCAAAGTATGAGGCTTATTCAGAGGCTCTCTAGAGGAAAAGAGGAACACACCCACACCCAAAAAACTTACTGAGCTCTAACCCATCTGCCCAATATCAATGTGAACATATAGTTGCTATGCCTTCTGTTGTGGAGTGGAAAAACGTAACTAGGGCAAGCAGGCCCATCCAGAGCACATTCTCACAGCTTTCTGAATGTCACCCTAGGTGTGTAATGGTGCTTGAGGAGTGTCAAGCACTAGTGTTATAAGGCCTAGGCATGAGGTCAAGTGTCAAAAGACTTCTTCAAAACTGTCTGTTCCATAATTGTCTAGCCTCTGTCATGTAAAATGAACTCCTATGCCTCTCAGTATGATTTTATTTCCTACATTCAGATCATTTCCAGTCTCGACATACACAATGGATCAGGTTTGTGCTAATTGCTAGTGTTGGATTTGGCCCTTTCTGCAAGATCGTCTCCAGACGGTTTCCTTCCTCCTCCTACTTTTTGCTGAATTCATGTTTGTTGGCTTTAGGACTCTGTGCACTTTACCCGTACTAACCAGCGCTAAAGTGCTTGTGCTCTCCCCTTAAAACATTTTGAATTGGCTTATACCCAATTGGCATATTTAATTTACTTAGTCATCCCTAGTAAATAAACACTACATGTGCCCTGGGTCTGTAAATTACATTTTACTAGTGGGTATACTGCACTGATTGTGCCACCAGCGGTGGCTCCTCCACTGACGCGGAGGAGCGTCGCAACACTGCTCTCAGAGCAGTGGAAAAAGGACAAAATAAAATGATAATAACGTTATCATTTTAATTTTTGTACCGGCTACGGCCGGTAATTTTTGTAACAGCTTTGTTAGGGTGGGGCAGGGCTGGGGTCCCAGGGAGGAGGAGTGGTTTGTACACCATAAGTGCACATGACAGTTTGGTCGGCCGTCTTGGTTCGGCCAGAGTCATGCGCACTTAGAATCTTTCCACCTTTCTGTGTTTCGCAGCCGAGTGGAGAACAGTCCCAAGGCTCCCAGGCAATGTTTGGCCGCTCAGTCAAAAACAACAATTATGTCATGCTGATGACAGCAGCGTCTTGATTGGCATAGGGTAGCTTGTGTGCTTCCAGGAGCCAAGAAGAGAAGAAGACGGAGGAGAAGCTGTGGCCGTTATCAGGTAAGTGTTTTTTTTTTAAATTTATCCTCCACCCCCACCGCGCCTCATCACCCCGGCTCAGTAGCAGCCACCACTGTGTGCCACCCACTTAAGTAGCCCTTTAAACATGTCTAAGGCCTGCCATTGCAGAGCCTGTGTGTGCAGTTTAAACTGAAATTTGAACTTGGCAAAATAAACCTTTTGCCAGGCCCAAACCTCCCTTTTTAATAAATTCAGGTCCTCCTTGGGGTAGGCCCTGGACAACCCAGAGGGCAAGGTGCAATGCATTTAAAAGGTGGGACTTGTACTTTAAAGTTTTACATGTCCTGGAAGTGAAAAACTCTTAAACTAGTTGTTCTCTACTGCGAACCCTTCTGCCCCATAGGATAAAATTGGAGTTGCCTTATTACATTGTATACGTGTAATTTCCAAATGTGGAAAGATAACCAGTTCATGTTTGATGTCTCTAGAATCACAATTTAAAATCCTAACCTATGGTGTCTGATTTTAAATTGCAGTTGTGAAAATGCCATTTTTAGAAAGCTGACATTTTCCTGCCTTAACCATTTGGTGCCTGCAGCCTGTGTCTGGGTCACATGACTGGGTGTGGATGACAGTCGGGCTTTGTGTATTCCTCCTAGAAAGCCACACACCATCGGAGCTTTGGTGTGACTGGATGGGCCGCCACTGGCAGGTTGGGAAGGAGAAGCTGGGCACAGCCCCACTTACACTTCAATATGCTGTGTCCTGTCTCCACACAAAGGGCTCCATATCCCCTGTAGTTAGTCTGCAGACAGGGCCAGGAAGGCAGGGCATCTATGCGATTCAAAGATATGCCTATAGAAGCTTATCCCCACTTGAAAGGCACAACTGTGTATAAAAGGACCTCAGGCACCAATGCTTCAGTATACTTCTGGACCTGTGGATACGGTGCCAGGAAGGACTGCTGTTCTGCTACTAGCACTGCCACTCTGCTGGACTGCTGATCTGCCCTGCTGGCCTGCTACCCTCTTGCCTGGAGAAGAACTGGACCTGCAACTTCATTCATCTTGAACCTAGGAACCCAGAGTGGCTCAAAGGGCGAGTTTGCTGGCCTCCTGATCTGAGCCTCAGAGACACAAAAGGCTCCCCAACCATCTCCTGGACCCAGCTGCAGCTAATTCCTGACCCCCATGTGGTGCTTCTCTGGTCCTGAACCCTTAGTGTGCCTCTCAGGCTCATACATGAAACGTTTGGGCACTTTGCGAATGCAAATAGGCCAGTTCGCACCGGAACCGCGCCGCTCATACCGAAATTTAGTCCAAACTGCCGCCAGTCTGTTACTTCACACAGCAAGCATCAGTTCCCCGCGGAGGACTGCCACCGTGATGCGCCAGCCCACCAGTTCACAACACCTAGCCTGCTCTCCGATCCATGCAGACCACTGCCAACGACATTCTCCTTGCTCTCTGTGACCCTTTCCAATGCTTACATGACTCTTGTTAGCAAAACTTGAGAAGATAAAACTTTGAGACTAATCTGAGACTATATCCCACCCATTCTCCATTACGGTCAGTCTGAACTTTCCAGGCCCAGTGCGACCAGATAGCCGAGTTTGGCTCTTTATGCTTTTAGGCTCTATTTTACAGTTTGTTCTTTAAAAATGCAAAACTCCGGATCTACTGATTGGATTTCTGTCATTTTGGTCTTATTTTAAAATTTAAATTTTGCTCTATTTGTCTTTCGTGGTGTGGGATCTTTTTGTGTTCTACGGTTTGAAGTGTTACACAGATACTTTTACATATTGCCTCTAGGTTAACCCTGACTGCTCTGTGCCCAGCTGCTAGGAGGTGAGCACAGGTTAATTTGGGGTTTGCTTGTGCCTTAAACTGATTCGGATAGTGGTTGCTGCTTGACTAAAGCTTACACCTCAGTCAAACCAGTAACCCAATTTCTAACTCCTGGAATTTGAGTTTCTCCAAATCATACGAAGTAGAGATGCATATCAGTTTTCTAGTTCCTACTTAGCATAGAGTTGATTGAGAGGGAAGGGGCATAATGTCACAATAAGAAAACCTATGGTAGAGTCAAATAGACACACCTGACCCACCCACCCACCCACCTTCCTTCCATAAGCATAATTTGCGGACACTAGGTAAGGCACGACGCGTCGGAAGCAGCTGCCTCAAACATTGTTCCCTTTATGCTTTTATACAACTTAACAGTTTATATAAATTCACAGCACTATCTTTTTTTTTTGTGGGGGGCTCATTCTTGGCATCGCTGTCAAAAGGGTACCTACCTTTTTTCTAGGAGTTCTGCACTAGTAGGCCCTTTTCATAACCAACCAACTAATTTGGAATTAGAGGTTTGTATGATCTTCCAGGAGGCGACTCTAAGGAACTGCAGATGTTTGTGAGCCTGTTGTTCATGGAAGTACAAGGGTGGTTGTGCCTGTTCTAAAGCCGTTGTCACCATTTTCGCACCCTAATCACAGTGGCGGCTTCTACCCAACAAGGGGGGGGGGGGGGTGAGGCAGGGTGGAGAGGAAGAGGGAGAATGAAAAAAGCAATAAAAAAAATCACTTACCTGGCTACGTTGCCTCTTATTATTCTTCCTGTCTCGACTCCTGGAAGCACAGAGGCTCCCAGACGCCCCTAGTCAATGACGATGCTGACTTACAGCAGCGTTGTGATTGAGCTGACCGCTGTGATTCGGTGCTCAAAGAGGGACTGGGAGGCTTTGCATGTTATCATCCCAGGCTGTACAATACAGTCGGTGGACATGGTAAGTGCGCATGACTGTTTGGCCGGCCACCCCGTCATGCCCACTTAGAGAGTGCCACCACTCCTCCCCCTGCAGTGCTCTGGCCAGCCCAGCCCAGCCCGCCCTGCATGAAATTAACTGAGCCACTGCAGTAGGAAAAAAAAAATGATAACTATTAGACTTGGCATCTTTTGGCGTGTTTCCCCTGAGTTTTTGCTTTCTGCCCTCCCGGTGTTGACTGTTTTTGCTGGCGTAGTGTTTCTGCACACTTTTCTCACTGCTGATCAGTGGTAAAGTGCAAGTGCTCCTGTGGTGAATTGTGTTATGGATTGGTGTTTCCATGATTGAATATTTGATTTACTTGTTAGTCCATAGTAAAGTGCACTGATAGTGCCAGGGCCTGTAAATCAAATGCAACTAGTGGGCCTGCAGCACTGATTGTGCCACCCACGCGAGTAGCCCTGAAAAGGTAACTCAGACCTGCCATTGCAGAGTCTGCGTGCAGTTTGTAACTGGCATGTCGACTTGGCCAGTCCCTAACCTTCCCTTTTCTACATGTTAGTCACCCCTAAGGTAGGCCCAAGGTACCCCTGTGGGCAGGGTGCAGTGTATGTGAAAGGTAAGACATGCCCTGGTGTATGTGGCATGTCCTGATAGTGAATTACAGCCCATTTAGTGTTTCACTATTGCAAGGCTACCTGTTCCCCATGGGACAGAATGGGAAGTTTGTTTATAACATCTTATAAACATAACTGGCCCTGGGAACTAGGTGGGAGAATAAAGTTTAGTATACCTGAACTCAGACTCTAAAGATGCATCTTTTAGGGAAGGTGATGTTTACATTCTGTGTTTAAAAATACCTCTTTTAGAAAGTAGGTATTTTCTTGCTCAGTCATCCTGTGTGCCTCTGATGGAATGTGGATTGCCTGTCTGGGTTTTGGATGACAGAGGCTGGGGAGCAGGAGTGGCTCCAGATAGTCTAGGTGGGTCAGGAAAGGGCTGAATAGACCTGGACTGCGATGGGGGAAGGGGGAGGAGATTTCCTTGCACCTCAAAGGGCCTGGTCTGCCTCTGACAATGCCGTCTCCACCTCCTGCCAGAAAACCACACCAGAGAAGGCAGAACTGGTTCTTGCTGGGCACAGACACTCTCTGCCTAAGAGATCAAAGGATTTTGGAATATAAACATAGGGGCCCGACCCCTGAACTTTATAACTCTTTTGGATCAAGAAGACTGCCAAGAAGAAGAGCTGGAGAAGCTGTGTGGAGGAACTACCACTTTGCTGTGTGCATTGCTATGTTGGCCTGCAGTGGCTGCTTCTGTCTTGGGCAGTGAAAGGACTGGACTGAACTTTCTGCAATCTACTTTTGGAAGTTTCTTCAAGGACTTGAGGTAGAGCTTGCCCCCTGTTTAAAAAGTCTCAGGAACAGCAAAGACTTCAAGCTCTTCTGCCCTCAGCACTGGGGACTGTGTGTTTTGTGCTGCAACAGAACAAAAGAAACCCGACGACGTTTATGACGCTGCTACCGACTTATTGTCCTGAAGGCACCGCAGAGGGCACCGCCGCACCGCGACCCTGGTCTCACCTACTACGTCTGCTAACAACGGCACCGCGACCTGTGGGCACCGCACTCCGCACCGCCTCGCTGCACGACGACACCTTGACACCACAGAGGGCACCGCTGCAACACCGCACCACGACCCTGGTTTCACTGACACCTGCTGACGCTTCCACCGAGCCGCTGCACGCATCGCGACTTGTGTGCACCGCCTCGCTTCACAACGACACCTTAGTATCCTCGATGCCGCGGCTCCACGCCGAAATCGATGCCGCTGCTTGCACCATGGTTCGAGGGTACCGCTCGTAAAGTTACACGACGCATTGCCCTCATCCCGCACTGCAGCCTTGGCCTACCAAAGCCGGTGCCATTGACTCCAGTTCGTCAGCCAACGACAGCGTTTCAGCAACAACGCCGCTGCTGCTTGCACCGTGACCTGCCAGCACCGTGACGAGCACTGCCTTCATCTTGCACCGTGACCCTGGTCTCACGGACGACGCCATCTGACACCGCCACCGAGCCGCTGCTCGCACCGCTACCCGAGGGCACCGCACCACTGCACTTCGCACCACAGCACACGACGCCTGCCGACGCCAGTGCTCCTGACTCCAACAGAGCGGAGATCGACCTGCAGCGCGTGTGACTTCGAGGGCCCGATGACTCCTGCACAAACCTCCGGAACCAACGCCTGCGGATGCTGTGTTTTCGGAAGCTCAACGAGAGGTCGCCGACACCCTGCATTTCTAAAAAGTACTGTTTGCCGGTCTTCGCGACACCGTAGCTGGCCCGCCACGCCGCGGTCAGTCAGAACTGTTTGGATTTGTTTGCTCACGACGCCGTGATTGCCCCGGACGGAGCTATCGACATCAAGGAACTGTTTTTTAAGCGTATTTTGATAACCGTGGATTTTTAAGCACTGTATTGTGGATTTTTATCGTTTTTGGTCTTGTCTTAAGTTCTTAAAAATATCAGATATTTTTCTAAGCTGGTGTGGTGTCCTTTTGTAGTGCTTACACTGTATTACTGTTGGTTATGTGCAAATGCTTTACACACTGCCTCTAAGATAAACCTGACTGCTCGTGCCAAGCTACCAAGGGGATGAGCAGGGGTTATTTTAGGAGTGTAACTCCCTTATCCTGACTAGGAAGAAGGGTCCCTATTTGGACAAAGGTGCAAGCGCTTGCCAACTAGAGACCCCCATTTCTAACAATAACGATGCGATATTCTTATTTTTTTTTACCTTTTTAAATTGCTCTGAGAGCAGTGGGGCGACGCCCTTCCGCCTTAGCGGAGGACCTGCCTCAGCCTAACCACAACCCAGGGACATTTGGGTCAAATGTTTCCTCATGCTTCGTCAGGTTGGATGTTAATCAGAGGCCGGCTGAATTGATGCATGTATTCAAATGCATGAAATATGTTTTGATTGTTTTTGGACCGTTAGCTGTTTCATAATATTAAATACTAATAGTAAACAAGCGATACAGTAAAGAAGTGTCGCTTGGCCTTATTTGCCGTACCAGCATGTCATGTGTTATTCATGCTTCCAAACCTTTGATAGAAAAGGTGACTTCTAACATGATGATTAGATTAAGCTGTATAGCCAGGGCCTCTCGTCTAGCGTGTATTGATCGGTTTCTGGATGCTCCCACTCCTGTGTATTGAGAGAGCAGTCCTCTGTGGTTTCTTGGGCATTTTGCAGAGTTCGCGTTTGTTTTTTCTTGCCAGTTTTATATACAGGTTTGGAAAACTTTGATTATTTATTTGGTTGATGTACTTAATTTGCTCTTTGATGACTGTGGAGGAAGTAGTTAATTCTTTCATAGATCCACCCATGCTCTGATTATATCAATTTATCATGAAAACTAAGCAAAGTAAAAATAAATTGTAAAACATTTCATTTAATTTTCTACAAGTCGTGGCCAGCACCTCTCTGTACCTGATCTTGACTTAGTCCTTGAAAGCAAACAATATAAAAATACCACCTTGAAAAACAAAATTCGCAATCAAATGAAAATACAAAATTAGAACAAGTGGGTACTAATGAGGAGCTATCACCTAAAATATATGAGCTCACTAAAGGGTTGAGAAATAGAGTTCATTATGTAGAGTAAAAAAAGAAAACCTAAAAAAGGGTCAATGGGACAGAGATGGAGAGGTGGTCTGCCCACTTACAGAAAAAATATACTGTATTAATGATATGATCAAAACAATATTTCCGTAACTGCGATTGAATTTGAGGGAGAAAAAACATTAGGCATCATTTCATGGGAGATTTTTACCTAGGTCCCTTGTCTCCACCAGGGATTGCTAGTACTCCGGTGGTCTAGTAGTTTCAAGTTTCCCCATCTATCATCGCCCAAAATATGCTCACTTTCTTGAAAGCTGGTTGAGTGAGTCCTCCTCTTATGCACATGGAATCGAGTTTCCGCGCGTTTATTCCACATCCCCACTAGTCATGCGATTCTCCGATAATCGCTAAGCAAGTGCCCTTCAGCAGCAGGAAAGGAACCTTACCGTCTGCGGGGGTCTCTGTCAAACGTGGGGGACGAGGTTGACTGGGTAAATGTGCAGGCTCCTGCTTTTGCGTGCCACATCACCCTCTCTAGAGCTTCTGTATTCAGAAATTACATTAAGCAACTTTGCATCAATAATGCGGCATAGTTTAGTTCTAATTGGAGCTTAATTTGATGTCAATTTAAATTAAGAGGGCTTGCGCAAAGTGGGCCACTGTGACCTGGATGGTGCTAATCTCAATCACGCACCTGAATAGAACATGAAATCAAATTCTGTCTGAACCGCGTAAATGACAGGAGCGGCTGACACTTTGAATTAAAATTACTAAATTCCAAGAAAGCGATGTGCATGACCTCAGCAATAGTATGTGTCAGAGGATCAGATCTGTAGAAGATCAGGTGAGATGCTTGCTTGAATGATTCAGGGAAGAGAGGAATATGTTTTCCACGTTTTGTCTGTCAGTGCGGAGGTGGAATAAACTGGCTAGTTCCCAACTATAAATGTCTACACGAAGCTCTGGGAGAAAAAATGAAGAAATAGTGTATATTGGTGATGGAGCTTTAGCTGCATCCAAAACTTGCTCTTAGTCTTATTCAATTTCAATTTTACATTCATTCGGTTCATTGTATAGAAACCATAAAAGCAGAAAACAGCAAAAAGAACCAAGATTAAAATCTATAACATATAGATAAAAATAAATAAGTATAAATACAATTAGTTAAAACAAATTATATCTGAAAATATGCACAGCACACAAAAACCGACCAGTCGCAAAAACGTTAAAATGAGTACAGGTTTTACCGTTTTTCTCAATCTCATAGCAGCTTTCAAAAAACATATATTAAAAATAACTTCTTCATGTAACAGTTGCTAGTATAATAGGGCTGGACGCACTTGGAAAAAAATCATTCTTTTTAGCAATAGTATAATATACAATCTCATGAAATCTACAAAACATTGTAAAATGTATGGTGTCCTGCGGAGACAAATTATCTCCGCAAGACTCCAATGGCTGCATGCCCCCAATTCCTCTCCCGGGTATATGCCAACAGAAGATGGAAAAGACCAAACCTAAATCTAGTCCTCAAAAATCGCTCATACATGCATTTTGCAATTAAGAGATAGGGCTAAATAGAAAGAGTGGACTTTAGCTGAAGATGGGCATGCACTCGGGGTTTCAAAAGAACACTCTCATCTAGAGGGAGACCTCAGCCAGTAAAGATTTTCTTGGGCCCAATTTTTCAGACTTCACAATTCCCTCCAGTGAGCCATCTCACTCCTGCCTAAATTCAACAACAGATCCTTGATCTACTTAAGCCAGGGAATCTGCAGAAGCCTGTCCAATGAAATAGTCTTTTTAAATTTCCCTATTTAATTGGGCTGTCGGTCTGGTCTTAATATCTAACCATAAAGAAAAAGGCCAGAATGCCATTATATCTTTTATGTACCCTTTACCCTAAGGGCACCGAAAAAGTAGGTGCACTACATGGGTCACATAAAAGACGTCTTAAGAACACATTTTCCACGATCTGCAGTACAGCCTGTTCAACAAACCCCCAGACTTCATTCCCATAAGCTACCTTTGAAATGCTTATTGCATGATAGACCTTTTATAAGGCCTTAATCGGTCTTCTACCTATTCTTGAGGCAAAACTGAACACCGCTGCATTTGTCCTTATGAATTCCTCCTTCTTCCTACTCACTAAAGGATGCCAAAACAACGCGGAGTCAAATAGCAGACCCAAATAAGAACATACTCTTGTCATTAGGAGATCACTGACCCCCAGGGTAAACTTACACATCTTAGTCTAACGCGGTCCAATCAACATTGCATTGTTTTTTTAATCATTTACAGATAAATCCAAATCCTCCATGAAGTTAGCAATATAATTCAACAAGGACAGTAGCTCCCTTGCAGTTTTGGCCATGATAACCATCATACGCGTATAAGAGCACCGGCAGAGACCGGGCTCCCACACGCATATAATCAATCTGCTGTAGTATCAACGAGGGCCTGCTCCAAACTATTTATATACAAATTAAAAAGAAGCGGGCCAGAATTCAGCTCTGGCGGACCATCCTTTTAATATAACAGCGCTGAGAACATTGTAGATCACTAGAATAGCGAATTGAGGCTGTGTTGTTCATATGCAAGTCCCTTAAAAAACGATGTCACAATCAACCCCCATGGATAACTTAGCCTGCCATAAATTCCCTCTGTTGACTCAATCAAAAGTAGAGGGGAGGTCCATGAACCCTAGATAAATAGAACCGGGCAAGCAATGGTATCTTTACTTAGGACCATGTATAGATTTAAACATTGGTCCACTGTTGTCCTCTCAGATTGAAATCCGTACTGCACTTCTGAGAGGGTACCATTTTCCTTCATCCACTTCCCTAGTCTATCCTGGAACATTCGCCCAAGTAGCTTCACCACAGAGTCGAGAAGGGAGATAGGCCTATAGGATGCCAGGTTGTCCTTGACCCCTTTTTTGAAGACAGGGACAATAATAGAAGATGTCCACGACTGCGGAGTTCTCTTTCTAACTGCCACGTTAACCAGTGTAGTCAGAACTGGAGCCCATGCCTCAGCATCACATATATACATATCGGGTAGGATGCCTTCGGGCCCAGGGGCATTACTCCTGGTTAAACCTGCTATACACTTCTTAACTTCCTCAAGAGAAAATATCAAATTAGAGGTTCCTGCTACCAACCCCTCATCCTTGCCTTTCATGTGATGCATAGTCTGAAAGGACTCCTCAAAAAAAAACTCAACAGTCAGCTGTGATATGACACCTCAATAATGCTGCAGATTCCGAGGCTGTTCCCTAGTCTTCAGAATTTTGAACAATTTTTTAAGGTGCTCCCTTCCAGAAGATCTTCCTAGGCCACATCCCTTCGATCATTCTTTCTCCTCTTAAGCTCAATTTTATATTGGGTGCTTCGGCACTTCACTAAGATACAATCTCTGAGTTTGGCCTTTAGAGCACACAATAGTAGCTTCCGCGCAAGGGAGCAGCCTCTATCAAACCAACATTTGTCCCTCCCTTTCCCTCGTGATACTTGCATCTTTAAAAGATTCGAATCCATGTTAAAAAATATCATCGAATGACTCCAAACCCTCTCAAAGCAAACTGCTAACCTGTAGACATACCCTAAACTCATTTTCACACAGAGGGAAGTCTTAATCAAAATTCTTACTTTGTAGCATAAGACTTCACCATTCCACTTCACATAACCTTTTATGTAGATTCTCTAGCTTTGATTTCGTGAAAATACCCTCCGTGTTTTCCCCCAAAGGGGTACTTGGTGTTTAGCAATAATTGATCTATTTTGCTCTGCTGCATGACATGTTAATGCATACATTTCAAATAACTGTAGATAGAACAAATGCAGACACACAAAGATATTGTATGAAATAGGTGCTGCTGTTTGTTTATGCACCAACTGTTTTCTGCATATTGATGTGGATACGTTCTCCTCTTTGTAAAGCACACAGTCACCCCATGAAGGGTTATGGTCCCACGGTGTAAAATAATTAATTAAAAATTAATAATAAAATAGAGATGCAAAAGTAGGTTATGTGCCTCAGAATGTGCACAGCTATTTTATAGTTTCTACTTTATAACAAGGTCCATGAACTAAGGTTCAGTTCAATAAATCTTTATTTCGATTATAAAACCATAAAAGACATTATAATCAATTAAAATTAAGCAAGTTAAAAATACTTAGTTAAAAAAGGTATATTGTGGAGTTCAGTTGGTGGAGTCGGATGTTGGGCAAGAGAGTGGAATTTACTGTCCTTACTCGTACGCATTTATGCATATAGTGTTCTGGGTTACTGCGAGAAAGTGTTTCTCTGTACGCATTTATTAGCCACTTCCAGTTTGCACAGGTCCTCTTCTCTGGTGGACTTTGGCTGTTTTGTAAGAGGATATTATGGAACCGCTTCCAGGAAATAAGCTATTAATTGTACCCCCAACCACGACTATCTATTCAATAACATTGGTACCCAAAGAGAGTGAAAGGTAGTTTGGTGAACTCGCAAAGCACCCTACGGAAGAGGTGAATTGTCGTACGGCAAAACATTGTTCGCTAGTCTCAAAAGTTGTAGAAAATAATGTCCAGACAAGGTAGGACGAGAGATGGAAAGAATGAATAACTGAAAATGCCTAGAGTCAAAATGTGAAGCATAATAAATTGTTATAGGTTTGTGGATACGGTTATAAGATGAATTGTTATATGGGTCCTAATAAAGGCTATAGTGGTAGAAGAAATGTTAAAGGAAAAGCAAGTGAGTTAGAGCTGATTCAGCATATCACGCTTTAGAGCTGCTCCACAACTTGAAGTGACCTCGCTGCCCTGTAGATTCGGTAAGAAGAACTAAGTTACCACCTTACACTGAGCTGAGTTTTCCGTGCTGGAGGCGGTTGGATGTTTTGAAACAATGCCTTTAGCTCACCAAACATTAAATAAGCTTGGAAAACGTTGATTTGCAGATATTTCACCTCGTTGCAAACACAGAATCTCGATGCCTTAGACCCATTGTGATTGTCACTTTTTTTTTTTTTTAACAGGGGATGTCTCCCACCCCCCTCCCTCCCTTCCTGTAGGCCTGCTCCCCTTCCCAACCTGTTGACATGCAATTTGTCATCTACAACTACATTACTGTTTATTTAGGCTCTGCAGTGCAGGCAGTGAAATATCTGTCGGCACTAAGAATGCGTCCCAAAGTCTATCTACAGAAAATGCCCACATATGTTATCTGACTTCTGATCTTATGTCCTTCTGATGCTTCATTACCCCCTCAAGACAAGGTTGGACTTGAGAGCACTGGAAAGTGAGGCACAAAGTCTGGAAAACACATGCAAATGGTGAGTCACGACGCCTGGCAAGTTTCAAGGCCTTTCCGCCTTGCTTTCCATTGCTCTCAAGTTGCAACCTAAATGTTTCCTGACCTGCACCTATAGTTATTCAACCAAGTGCTTCATAGAGCTTTGTAATTGGTCTCATGATGAAGAAGCGAAACGTACGCTGGTAAAGTCTTCCCAACTGTTCAATAAGGGGGCTTGACTTTTCCACCAATGGCAAACATTTATTATATTGGCACCTCCAACTTAAGTTTTAATACAAGACTGCATTGTTGCTTAAATCTAGACCTAAATTAATGTATGTAGGGTATTGATAACGCTCACACCTAGCTACTAAGCACCAAATTGCATTACATGGTGGGAGTGGGGGATGGTTCTACGCCAGCAGTGAAAGTAACCTTGGGAGGGTGAAAATGGCCCAATCATGTGGTAGTTTTTCCCCTGGCACCTTAAAACCAGTTTTACTTTGATCCTGCTGTCAGGCTCCAGAAAATTGTTGGCAGACATCACAGAAAGTAATCGCTGTCTTACACCAATGCCTACACCCTGTCCGTAAAATTAGATACACTGTTTGGTGGCATAACAGGTGCCCTAAGTTGTAGTTGGAATTTAGGATGAAGCTAGTCACTGCTACTGGGCATGGTACTGTTGGTTTATTGCACTCAGTTGTTGATCTCACATACCTTCTGTGTGCTGGCTAGAGGACCCTCTGTTAATCTACGGTGGAAGATTTCACTGGGAAGTGGATCATTGCTCCTCCAGCGGTTTCCTCAACTGCAGGTCTTTGATCTTCCGTATTTACATTGTTCTGATTGGTAATCACTGTTAAATAATTAAACTTACATTTTTCTACCATTTGATTTCATTAAAATTACTTATGTGAAACAAAATTAATCTCTGATCTTTTTGGTTTTGGTGTAGCGGTGCCTATTTTGGGAAACTATTGCATTGGTATTACATGCATGACGCAAGGAGGTTGCAGGCTTCTTAACATTTTCTTCCCTCTTTATGACGATGGTATCTGCCAGCCTAATGACTGGTGGCATGAATTGTCACTTAGCGCATTTCAAACACTTGTATGTCTATGCTGTGAGCTGTACTTGTCAGCTAAAGTGTTACGCTGCAGTGTATAATTTGATGATAGTATGCTGCTGAAGCATGCACATTCCTTTGGCTTCATTGCTTAGGGCAACCCATTAATACCATTCTTTTTTATACACTAGTCATAACTGGGATGATAGTAATTGATACTGTGACTTACACAGTGTGTCCTCCCACTATTAAAGACAGATCATTATCATCAAACTAACCGCTAAAGAGAGGATACATTACGTGGTCCTTCACACAGCCTCATTGAATCTCCAGCAACCTAAATACATAATTCTCTAGCACTGCAAAATGTCATGAAAGAGAGGGGCTGGTAATGGGAGAAGGGAGTATCCGAATTTCATATTTGATTCCTTAACAAAGTAAGAAACACACTTGCAATAAATAGTCCAATAATTTACTGGTGTCCGCAGATTTGTCAAGAACAATGATTCCCTTGTGTTTATTGTGTTGCTATTGATGAAGCTAGAAGTAATGTCATTGCCTTTTTTCTGTTGAGAGGTGAAATGTCCTAAAAAGTGGTTTATTTTCTTTTACGCCAGCCTGCCTTTGCCTCTTGGGGTCCGTGTTTTGTGGTCTGGACTAAGTCACTCTTTGTATGTGCCTCTGAGTACTCGTTGGTCAGAGGTGAACTAAGAATTCATTCCCTCACATGGTAGGCAGTACCTTTGAGAGTGCATCAGGTCTGAGGCAGTCAGACTGAGCCTGATTTGTGACTACCCAGATGCTTCAAGCACTTCTGAGTCAATCAGAAGAAGACTAAATGAGGCCCAGAACATAAAAAGTGTATTCCTTTTATTAATTATTGAGTAATTGTAAATCCTAACAAAAAGGTGACTTTATTTAGAGTTGCCTTATAAATTCGTCATCACGACTTTCTCTACTTCGCCTGCCTACACATGTTTCGCATAAACAATAACATCTTGGTGCTTTCTCAGGGCAACACACAATTTATGCAGAGTATTTCTTGTACACCACAATAAAAGCAGTAACTAAAAATCTTCAGTAAAACACAAGTGCATTGATGTGTAAAGAAATACAGAAAAATATACGTATTTCTATTTTTCAGTAGATTCCACATTTAAGTTCAGATTCCTTTTTCACAGTTTTTTTTTTGGGAGGAGAAATTCGAAGGATTTTATTAAAGGGGGTTTACTTTTTTTTTTATAAGCATATTTTTATTAGTATTTAATAATAAGGTCAGTTGTGCAGATACTTATACAGCTGTTGACTAAGGCCTTTTTCCAGAGTTACATTGGAAAAGGCACAATCATTTATCCTAATTTAAATAACGTCTAGTAAATTTGTCTCTTGAGATCTACAATTCATTTATTATATAGCAGACTCCTATTTATCATATATATATTTTTTATATAATAGTGAGTAGTGGTAGGCATGTGTTAATCTGAAACAAGATTCTTGAATCATGATTTAATTTTGGTATTTACACGTACTTGAAAAATAAGTATTATCTATACGAATAATTATTTGGACGTGCTTAGTAACATGGAAGATTAAAAAAAAATGTTTTCTAAAATTATAATACAATGTTGTATATATTACTCTTTTTTTATCATGCAAATATTTTAAAAGAGGGTCCTTTATACATATATAAGTTTTAAGATGTGGATACTCATTTTTTGTGTGCCTAGTGCTCGTCAAGGTCCCTTAAGGCAAGTCTTTTTTAGTGTCCATTATCATTAGAGCATTTCTTGTTTAGTTCCTGGTATACATGTTAGAACACTGTTGTCCCTGTTAGTGAGCAGTTGCTTGTAATACTAGCTCTTAGCTCTTCTTTTCATGTGTCGTTGCTAAGGGCACCACTTATTTGCTGAAACAGCTTTGTTCCTTAAATGTCCAATTTATAATAAGAAAGGAAAACCTTAATTAGATGTTTGTTTTTTCAGTGCTATAAGTGGATCAATAAATAACCTAGGGTTAATCAGAATGTACACACACCTATGCATGTCCTGTGAAAAACAATTTGTTGAATGTAAATCTTCATGACAAATATATATGGCAATCCATTCAAACGATCAACAGTACACATGGTCAAGGATACCATTCCCCGCGACACAGACGCTAAGCTGACTTTTGGGGATTCAGACCCCTGCTTTGTTCATGGGTTAGCAGTTTTACTTAAAGGCTTGGTTTTGTGGTCAGTATTTTCTGACTAAGTTGGATGGTACGCACTCTAATGGCATGTTCACCTTTTTGCTGTTCCTTATGGTCTGACTGAGCGAGTTTGATGAACTTTTGGATGTTATGACCCGTAGCATATCACACTTTGTGCTGTGTTTTCTTTAACATATGTACCATTTGATGTATGGTTGGCCATGTTTGCAAAAAGCTACACCATGCTGAATATGGTCTTATATAAAATTGACAACACAAGACTAAAATGTTCATGTGTTTTATGCATTTGATTGTATCAACTTTTAGTGCAAAACAAGGACATTTGGACAGATGAATAGTTGATCATTTGAATGGACTTCCACATTTATATGTCATAAAGACTTACATACAGCTATGTGTGTTTTCTGATAATTCCCTTGTAATTTATTGATCTACTTTTGACATTGAAAAATGTAAATCTAATGAATGTTTTTCTTTCTTTCACTGAAGAGACAGCGTAGGTCGCTATTAGTTTTATCTCTTTTCTGTTTGTTAATTATTCTGGACTGTTCATGTACATAATCTTAACAAAATAGGGTGTATCCTTTAACTCGCACCGGCTGGGGTAACAAATACAACGAGGAAACAGCATAAGGGCCCCCAGGACAATACATATACAAAGTACAGTTGTACAATGAGATTATAATTAATTAATTGTATTTATTTTTTAAAACGATAAAAAATATATATGCCTTAATACAACCTTATAAGTAGACCCCACCCTACAACCCTTTCACATAAATTATCCATAGAAGACAAACAATAAGTACATAACTGCAATAGAAAACACAAAAAGGGGATTAAACATCAAGGGCAAAAGGCTATTTTGTCAGAGACCATCAAAGAAGACAAAGTCACAAGAAGAAATTCTCTGAAAAAAAGCAACCGGTTGGTCAAGCGATGTCTTTCCTTGGAGAGAAACTCCCAATTTTGCATAAGTTCAAGAAAGAAACCTTCCCTTTATACAAATTCGCACTTTGCTTTTATTAAAAAACTACTGCTATTCCTAGTGTCTGCTAAAGAGAGGAAAAGCATATGCACTAATCAGTGGACTGTTTTGTAGCAACACGCTATCTGTTCCATGAAAAACATATACACAGCAATTAAGAAGCTACAAGTTGCTTTTATATAACGTATAGTCAATTTAGCATGTTAGTGCACATGCTTTTCCTCTCTCCAACATACAAAAGGAACAACAGTTCTTTTCCAGTTCCAGAAAAGTTCTCTAATAATAAATAACCAATATGAACTATAAGAAGAAAGTACCAGTATTTTTTTAGATGTTCCTTTTTTCTCTATCAGTTTCCTATATCAAAAGTGCCATCGGATAGTCTCTAGATTGGAGGTGGTGAACCAAAGCCTCATCGATTAACATCCTTCATGAATCCAGACTGTATTTGGATTTTTGCATTCTCTTTTTCTCAATAGAAACTGTTCATGCTTATTTACTGTCCATAATGTGATTCGAACAGCAGAGCTACGTAAATTTGCAGGATGAGTACCATTTGGTATCGTTCATGGGCCCTCTTGAGCTTCTGGCTTCTAAAGAACATATATTGAACACCTAACTTCTACTGAGGTGCTCCCGTGACTTAAATATTCTTGATTTCACCTTCCCTTCCTCACATTTGTCATGATGCAGAGATATTGCAGGTTGTTCTCCTTCTCATGGGCCATCAAAAGGGCCAGTGATCAATGTGCATTGTTCACACCACTTCCTTTTCGCGAAACTGGTTCCAGCTTATTGAAAGGATTAAAAATGTTGTTGATTACCAAGTAGCCTTTGCCTGCACTAGCAGCAGGTTTATCGTTTGGCTTTATGGTTTTATGTTCACTTACAGTAAGCTACAAATCATCATTGTGGACATATCTGTAGGTGAGGTTGAAGCGTAAATAAATATCAAATATATCAGGGGCAATGTGGTGATGACTCTGGCCATTGACTGAGTGGCCATGTTCCTTGAAAACTATGCATGTTCTACTGGTGCTCCGCCTCTGAAAATAAAATTGAATCAGTTACATACGCAATTCAGAAGATGTAACCTAAGAAAGCAGTGAAAGGGCTCCAAGGCAGAATACCTCTGAATGTCTAAAAGTTGGTTCTCTATGCACTGAACATATTCACTGACGAGCAGCTCAGTGTCTCCACACCTTCTTCATTGCACACATCTGGCTTCAGTCTTTATTTTTTGTATGTAGACCTAGCCTTCTAAATTCAGACTGAGAGCTGAATTTCCCTTTGCACCAAAAAGAGGAAAAAGGATTAGATTATAAGTGACCTGTGAAAGTCCACCTGCAGAATGGCATATGAAAATCCAGTTTTAATGTTAAGTATTTCCTCTTTTATCTCGTTCCCTTCAAAACAATGTGGTATGTGAAAATGCCTATGAAACATTGTGAAGCAAAGTACAGGAAAAACGTTGCGAATTAAAATGCAGTGCAAGAGATGATTAATAACTCAGATCAATGTTTTTATTAGATCTTTATCTTCTGCCTCTAATTTCTTTTTGTTTTACCTTTTAGCACTGTAACTTCAGCAGTTTTTACAGTGGGTGACAACGTTGTATCTGGAAGTGATGACCGCACTGTGAAAGTTTGGGATTTGAAAAATATGAGGTCACCTATTGCAACCATTCGTACAGACTCTGCAGTGAACAGGTAGCGATCAAAAGTATGCATGCATTAATGCTTGGAGGGAGATTCTTCTCTTTTTTAAATTTAGACTAGTTGCTCTCATAGAAGAAGCCATGAGATGTTCCTGACTGTTCTTGAACCCTAGATTTTGAATGAGCAAGTTACACCTCCTACCTGAATATAATATGCTTATTATTCTGTTGTAGTTATAACATTGGTTGTTGTGATTAACCATGAGACTTTTTGTGCATTACTTTTTGTTTAGGATATTAGATTTTATGTTTGTATCTCCTCTTAAAGCACTTGTTTCTAAGCGTTTTTTTTAAAAAAAAAGAGCTTTGTGGTATACCCAGCGTACATGAGAAACATTCCTCTGAGAATCACTGCAGAGCCTGCATTGTCTTCTATGGCTGGAGTAATTTTTTTCTGGCTTTTACGATCTTCAAGCTCAGGAGCAATTTTGGTAGTAGTCCAACGTTTGTAAGTTTAAACTCATGACCAGCAGACCTGTACTGAATGACTTGCAATTTTACTGTAATATCAACTGGTTTTCTTAAATGGTTACAAATTCAAATACCGTATCTGCTGAAATCCAAATAGTGACCACGTCCAGAGGCTCTGAAGTCCCTTAAGGCTGAGAGTCTGGAAACTGACCTATAATCGAAAGCTAGAAGTTCCTGGCAAATTTGTTGTGCTGGCCAAACACAGCTATCACTTTATGTAGCCTACACATGGCAACATAGAGACTACTGGAGATCCATCTTTATTGTTGAGTGCTTAGTCCAACCTAGGAGTAAAAGACTTTTGACTTCTGTACTTAGTCACATATGTGATGTTACTACTAATGCAGCTTAATTTTTGCTACATTTGCTATCATTGACTTAAAGGTGCTCTTAAGTAAACTACTGAAACAGTCTAGATTTCCATTTTTGATACTGTCCTGAATTATTTTCCTCATGTTCAAGGAACTATAGAAACTGCTTATTCCAGGTACTTAAAACAAAGTGCTTGTCATTCAGCGCCTAACTGTTGAGAATCTCATACACAGACCACAGTAGAGAATGCACGTTAATAGACATCAATTAGCAAGACTGTCCGCAGAGAATCAACACCATGGGATCCATGTGTTGACACTATATCTTCCAGGAAACAATTGGAACTGTTTCAGAGGCAATATGAAACTTCAGCCTAAGGAAAACTCTCACTGAGTACCTATAAGACCCTGCTAGGTTCATGACATGTCTATCCTAGTTTGCAACTCACCTAGTATGCAAAAATATCTGGATACTTGCATGGTTTCAGACCATGGAACACTGAAGGGATCTGGGCATGGTCTCCATTGGTTGGGCTACCTCTCTTAGGTGGTGGATCGCAACCAGCAACAAAAATACAGACACCAACTATGAAGAATACCGACTGTTGTTTTTTAAACTGGAAAATAGTTGTGCAAGTACTTATCAAGGCTCTCAACAATCATAGTGTTCTACATTAGAGATCAAACACTTATATTACCTTACACAGCTCCTTAATTGTCTTTGACGCTGCAGTATTGAGATAATCTAGGGGTAGCAGTATGCACATGGAGACTTTGGATTGACGTGAAATAGTGTGGATTGACATTAAATAGGTAACTTGGTCCACCAATAAGAGCTCTAACAGGAAATATGTTGGTTAATCATTACATAGTATTATACTGTGTCGATCTGTTCACAACGGCAGAACTCAAAATAGTGAATTGTGACTCAGAACGTGCATGTTTATGTAATACTCTAACCACAGAACACACTTCTGTGTGCCTGTTCCTCTCATGACTAAGGTGGGCTAGATGTTTTTGAGGTCTAGTCTAGGCATTATTCACATTGATCTCTCAGGAGTGATTTCCATTTTGTATTTTCAGAGTGCCGAAAGACAGGCTTGAAAGTAAGTAAAGAGTCCTTACTCAGGATCGTTTGGTCTCTTTGGAATATAGGCTCTCTCCTTTAGCTTTCCCCAACCTATATGCCCAATTCAGCTTCCGGGTCAGTTTTATTAAGTGGACAGCTAACATTGTGAATTTAAGAAGATGCATGCTAGAAAAGACTAGGGAAGGATTAGGCAGGTGAGATTTCCAGGATCATTATTGAAATAGGTTTTGAGAACACTACCTTTCTTCTCCGTCCTGTTTTATTCCCAGTTAAAGGAAATATGAGGAAGCCATAAGGATTTAAATACCAACCTTACTTTATAATTGTTTTGTCTTTATTCTCCTCTATGTATATAGTAGCTAATTGTCATTTGACTTTCACTTAAAAGAATGGTACAGTTTACACAAGAAAGTCTAATTATTTGCTCTGTTTTGTCTTCTGTTTTGCAGGATTAGTGTGTCTGTTGGCCAAAGAATCATTGCTCTGCCACATGATAACCGGCAGGTTCGACTATTCGACATGTCAGGTGTTCGATTAGCACGACTTCCTCGCAGTAATCGACAGGTAGCCGCTTCTAGCCATTTATAACTATTGGTTGAGCGATGTTAGAGACACACCTAATATATACAACTGAAATACTCGGAGGTGGTTTCGATTTTAAAAGATGCATATTACGGAATATGAAAAGGGAATTCTGTTTTCCAAAACAAGTAACAAAATGCAAGTTACATAATTCTCTTTGTGTTTTTTTTTTAAAAGTTTGGAAATAGTGGCTTCTATAATTTTTTATTTTGTGGCTAGCAACATAGCAATGTATATAGATAGAAACTCAAAAATGTAATTCAACAGCATATAGTTAGCAAGGTTTTTCTATCAGAAACATGTCATCAGAGGCACACAGCAAACAAATTCATGATCGATTATATAAGGCTTAAAAGGATGAGTATATCCTGCCTTTGAAAACTCTCTACCAGAAGCAATAAGCCATCATTCTTAGCATTGAAGGATCTGAATCCTTTTAAAAATCATTGTTTTCAATTCCAGCTTAAACATCTATGGCCAGTAAATACTCAACAACTTCCTTTTAGGTTTTGCCCTGGTTGTGCTGCACAACTCTGCCTTCAGTTGAAGAATTTTGTTATCTTTTCATGAGGAGACGACCCATAGCACAGTGTCATGGACATCACAGTACCTTGTTTATATGCACATTTAGGAAACATTCCACCTGCATAGCAAAAAGTGAAACAAGAACTGTTCTCTTAACGTTTTTTTAACAACGAGAAAAACAAAGAAAAGGTTCTGCTTCTGTAAGAGGAATCCTTGACAGTCTTGATGTGATGTCTGTGTGCGTCTGTCTGTGTCTGTCTCAATTGTCTGTCTGTCTCCATTGTCTTGTCTGTCTGTCTCCATTGTCTTGTCTGTCTGTCTCCATTGTCTTGTCTGTCTGTCTCCATTGTCTGTCTCCAGTGTCTGTCTTTCTGCATTGTCTGTCTCCAGTGTCTGTCTTTCTGCATTGTCTGTCTCCAGTGTCTGTCTTTCTGCATTGTCTGTCTGTCTCTATTTTCTGTCTGTCTCTAGTGTCTATCTGTCTCTAGTGTCTATCTGTCTCTAGTGTCTATCTATCTCCATTGTCTGTATGTCTGTCTCCATTGTCTGTCTGCGTGTCTCCATTGTCTGTCTCCAGTGTCTGTCTGTCTGTCTCTAGTGTCTGTCTGTCTGTCTCTAGTGTCTGTCTGTCTGTCTCTAGTGTCTGTCTCTAGTGTCTGTCTGTCTGTCTCTAGTGTCTGTCTCTAGTGTCTGTCTGTCTCTAGTGTCTGTCTGTCTCTAGTGTCTGTCTGTCTCTAGTGTCTGTCTGTCTCTAGTGTCTGTCTGTCTCTAGTGTCTGTCTGTCTCTAGTGTCTGTCTGTCTCTAGTGTCTGTCTGTCTCTAGTGTCTATCTGTCTGTCTCTAGTGTCTGTCTCTAGTGTCTGTCTCTAGTGTCTATCTGTCTGTCTCTAGTGTCTGTCTGTCTCTAGTGTCTATCTGTCTGTCTCTAGTGTCTATCTGTCTGTCTCTAGTGTCTATCTGTCTGTCTCTAGTGTCTATCTGTCTGTCTCTATTGTCTATCTGTCTGTCTCTATTGTCTATCTGTCTGTCTCTATTGTCTATCTGTCTGTCTCTATTGTCTATCTGTCTGTCTCTATTGTCTGTCTGTCTGTCTCCATTGTCTGTCTGTCTGTCTCCATTGTCTGTCTGTCCATCCGTCTGCCTGTCTGTCTGTCTCCATGGTCTGTCTGTCTCTATTGTCTCTGTCTGTCTGTCTCTATTGTCTCTGTCTGTCTGTCTCTATTGTCTCTGTCTGTATGTCTCCATTGTCTGTCTGTCTGTATGTCTCCATTGTCTGTCTGTCTGTATGTCTCCATTGTCTGTCTGTCTGTATGTCTCCATTGTCTGTCTGTCCGTCTGTCTCCATTGTCTGTCTGTCCGTCTGTCTGTCTGTCTCCATTGTCCACCTGGGTAAATTGCTGGCTGTGGCACAGTGGTGGTATTGCATGGCAATATTTGACTATTCATGGGTTAATGTTCATTGGCCTCCTTTGGGGTAATGGTGGTATTTATTGGCAACTTGTCAGCATCCATAGTAAAATGCCTGTGATCCAGCCCTAGTGAAATGCCGGCTCTGGCACAATGATTGTAATTCTAGGCACCTTTTGTCCATAGATAACATGATAGCCACTTCTGGTGGAGTGCTTGCCTTATATAACCATGATAATTCCTTCCATAATGAGGACATCTGTTATATTATAGTATGACATAATGCTGCTCCTGACTGAATGTAAGACTTTGTTGACTCATTTTGCAGGTTAATGGTTAAGTGTAGCCTGCCCATGATGATGTTTTCCTGGCTGTTTGATGGTAATTTGTGGCTGTTGTGAATATCCATTTCACACTGATGCCCAGCCCTGACATAATGTTCACCCTGGCACAATGGCTGTGATTAATTGCCTAATTTGGCCACCTGTGGCACATCTTGTCGTATTGTGGGCATCTATTACACAATGGGGAGAGGATGTGTAGCCTAACAGCTAGGACAGTCGACCTCAAACCAGGGGAACCGGGTCCGAGTCTGGGCAAAGACGCTCAACATCCTGTGATTCTGGGAAAATCACTTAATCTCCCCGTGCCTAACAAAAATGAATGGGTCCTTGTGTAACAAAACTGGTGCTCATGTAAAACGCTCTGATACCTTCGGGTCAAGTTCGCGCTATATAAAACTCAGATAAAAAAAAACAATGTTCATGCTGCCACTTTTTTTCGCGCAAATCATGCTACCAGCCATTGCTCACGAATCCTGTTTGGAGCCCTCATGTCCTAGGAAGGTAAGGAAACAAGAAATATTTTGAACTACTTCCCGAGAAAAAACAATCAACCTCATAGAAGATATAACATCATAACCAAGACCACAGTCAGTCAAGACAGTTAAAAATAACCGATTACTTCGCGATAACGGGGAGGAATACCTCGAGTTCCTCGCCGAGTGGGATAATCTTCGCCTCCGAGTCCTTAATAGAATTTAAACTTTCCATTACGATAGCTAGGAAATGTTTCTTTCTATGACAGAACCTGAGGCGAGGATTATGCTAGGACAAAGCTTGCTTACCACCAGCTATGCTATGTGAGAAGTTGGCCTGATGTATGATGTCACTAGTTCTAGTGTACACCTTATATCAGTCCAAATACCCTTATGGTGATTGGTTGTAAAGTCAACCTTATAGACCAGCTATCCTAGTGGTAGCATGGACAAGAGCAGTCTTAGGCTAAACTCTGAATGGCATGTGAAGCCAGCTGTGATACCATATATAATCCCTTGAATACCAAATGAAAGGACACCACAACAGATATATATATAAAATAAAGTGTATTTATTCTAAGCAAACCCTCAGCACTCTTTATGAGATTAGAGGTAAGTACAACACAGTCTTATTAATGCATACAGTAAGTCACACAGGTAAGTAATACAGTTAGGCCCTAGGGGCCACGCAAACCATATACTAAGTAAGTGGTATAAGAACCACTGTCACGGAAATAGAATAGGCCTAGGCCTAGGGAATCGCTGGGGCTACACTACACTAGCGTTAGTTAGGAAGTGGGAGGCCCACGGGATTCGTGTGCAGAGTGGAAACACTCACGCGTAATGCGTAAAAGTCAATAGCAATAGTACAGTTTAGAAAACGGTAGATTTAGGACACTTCCGGAGTAGCTAGGAAGTTGAGACTTGAAAACTAGACACTAGGATAGTCACTATCCTGATGAGCACCGGAGTACCCAAGTTACCTAGCCCACAGGCTGCGGGTGCATAGGGGTGAAGATGCGTCGTTTTCGTCGTCGACTCCTATGGATGCCTGAAGAAAGATGCTGACAGGCAGTCAGGGGAGAGTGTCCGGTGGATCCCAAGGCTGGGATCAAGAAGAGAGGAAACCTGCAAGCAGAAGGGACAGAGTCAAGGTCACTAGCCAGTGACCACGTGGAACCAGGAAGGAACCAGGCGATGTCGTGAAGAGTTGCAGGTGAAGGTGAAGCTTGTCGCTGCAGCCAGGAGGACCAGGAAGCGTCGAGGACGACCAGGACCAGGAGGCGAGCTGTCCCACGAAGGCTCTTGCTGTCGGCGGCGTCGAAGTTGGACTAGGACTCACCAAGCCTTGGCAAGCGGAACCCACGAAGAACGAAGGACTTGCTTCTGGTGCAGACCAGGAAGGTCTGGGGTGCTTCTTCTTTGCAGAGAAGCGGGAGCCAGTCTGGAGGAGCCAAACCAGCGCAGAAGATTTCAGGGTGCGTCGTCACAGAGGCCACTGGCCAGCGGGCAAGCAACCGGACAGACGCGGCAAGCAGGAAAATGCTGAAGGGCCCCACGCAGGACTCGTGGAGTGTGGGGGGCTGGTCTTCGGTGCAGATGGTGCTTGGGGTTGGGGCTTCTCAATCCCCGGTGCACAACTTCGAGGGTACCTCAGAAGCTGCGCTGTAAGTTACTAGCCACTTTTCCCAGGTAGCCGGTCCCACGTCGCTCGTCGCCTCCACGGATCTCAGCTCTGCTGCAGATGTGGATGAGGGTCGGAGAAGTCTGGAAGTCAAGGCTCTGGTCGGGCTCTGCAGTCGGTTCCTCGTAGAACGGTCGCAAAGCAAGGGGTAGTCTTTTGATGGTGCCTGTTTGCACAGGGTAGCCACTCCTTGGCCACAAGGGAGATTCTTCAGTCTTCTTCTTTCGTCGAATGTCGAAGGTCCAGAGTTTCTGTTCAGTTTTGCAGGTTCAGGATAATCTAAAGTCTTGAGGCCCAACTCCCACTCTTATACTAATCTGGGGGGCTGGGATACCTGCTAGGTCACGCCTTATGGGTGGGACCTGGGAGGGGGTGGTTACACCCACTTCCCTTTGTCCAGTTTCGCGCCAGAGCTGGGGCTGGAGTGCCCCAGCGCCGGTTTGAACTGGACTATGCAAGGAACACCTTGTGTGCCCCAGGCATGTCTCATTCCTTTCAGCCCACCCTGCCCCAATACACTAAAGGCTGTCTGGGGAGGTGCTAGCACCTCCCCAAGCAGGAAACCTATTGTCCAGGCCTCCCTGGCTGGGATCACTCCCAGCAGCAGGAGGTCAGACTTGTGTCTGTGGCAGCAGCATCCATTTTGTGATGCTGAGGCTTTGGTTAGAGTTAAACAGCAAAGTAGGATTTTAACATGTCTCTCCCTCTAGAAGGGAGGAATAATATCCTCATCACCAGAAATGGTATGGGGGTATTATTTCAAAGTGTTAGACACCTTACACGACATGTTTTGATAAAGCCAAACCATAGTTACCATAACCGTTTAAGATTATAAGGCACTTTAAGAGTATATGGTAGGCTATATCATAGAACAGCTATAAGGACATAGTTCCGAAAGCTGCAGACAGGCTCAGCTCATGCTAGAGCACCATCTCACATGTTACCAAGCACTCTGCCTCCAGGATTGTTAAGGCCTGCCATAGGAGTGACTGATAGGTACACATGTGTCTATATATAAGGGTAGATATAGGCATACTATATCTAAGCAAGGGGTGATTACACGACCTTGCCCCAGCTGAGTGATCAGCCAGTTGTGTCTGATTGGAAGGCCAGACCAGGGGTGGCATAATACATGCTGCAGCCCCTGGGAGGCCTAGGGTACACCTATGCCCTGGGTACCTAGGGTACACTGTACAGGGTCCAATAAGGTGATCCTTACCAATTGTGTATGTACCTAGGGTACATGGAGTCCATTTTACAGAGATAGCAGACAGCCTGAGACCCTGAATGGCAGGATCTCAGGCCAACTAAGTCGAAAAACCAGCTAGACACTAGGCAAAAAGTTGGGGGTAACCATAGTCAGATATCCACCTTCCTACATGCTACATCCAACACCAGCTTGAAATAGAACCTCTTAAAAGTGGAGTCGAAAGGACCAGTCTGCAGCATTCATAATATCCTCCAATCAGATACCCAGCTGAAAGGCTTTAGAATATATCTGAGTGTGCCCTGAAGACCCCCACATTTATATCAGTCTCCCTCATTACCCAATGTACTCAGCTGGCAATCGTATGAGTAGAGACCACTCTATGCAGCTTTCTCAGGGCAATCAGGAGTTCTTGCTTGACTGATGGGCAGATTTCCTCTGTCATCTCCTTTCATGCTTTTAAGCATCTCATTACACACTGCTTAATTTGTCTGCTAACTGTAAAGGAGACCCCTTGTGTGGAAAATACTCTACTTGTAATATCCATGGCCCGAACATCTAAGACCCTTCTGCGCGACACCAGGCACAACAGCATAGCCAACTTGGCGGAAAGTTCTTTCCTTAACCAGAACTGGTTAAGTTGCCGAAAAAGATTGGGGACCTGATTAACACCCCAAAGAGAAGTTTATTGAAGCTCCAGCGGCAAGAAGAGCCGGATGCCCCTCAATAATCTCTGCACAAAAGGATGGTCTCCCACTGGGAGCAATCCAGTGGAGCATGCCTCACAGATATGGTGGAATGGAAGGCATTAATAGATCTATAGGCCCAACCGTCAGACGACCAGTCTGGCAAGAAGTTGAGTATATGGACTACATCTTCAACCACAGGATCCAAGTACTGTTGAATATCCAAACGCATCCATCTTGTCCAGGCCGATTTATTCCACTTGACTGTGCTGTCGGCCCAGATCTTGGACAAGAGGATCTCAGCCTGTTTTGAAGTCCAGGTATTTTCCAGCATTGTCTGTAATCCGCCATGCCATCAGGCAGAGTGAACCCTCCGTTACCACCCAGTGTGGCACTTGGTTCGGATCGAGGAGGAGAACCGGAAACCGGGTTAGAAGGAATGGAGAATCCAGGAAAGTTTCGTTAGAACTGGAAACCAAACTTTCGACCTCCGAAAGGGTGTCAGAAAGACCACTTCTGCCCGTTCCCTCCGCACTTGCGCTGAAACCTTTTTTTACAATGGAGGATAGGGGTAATGCATATCATCTCTCCTGAGTCCAGTCCTGGAGAAATGTCTGTCGGTGTCGCCAAAGGGTACGGTCTCCAGCTGAAGAGCCGGTTCAGTTGATGTTCGAGGCGGGAGGTAAACTGGTCCACTGAGAAAAACGCCCACTTGTGGGTGATCGATGTGAAGACCCCCTGGTCCAGCTTCCAGAGGCTCGAATCAAGGAAATGGTGAGAGTGCCAGTCTGTCACCTGGTTCGCCTGACCCAGAAGATACTCGGCAGCGACCGATATTGATGTTCCAGGCAATGTTGCCAGAAGACCTTTGCCAGGTCTGACAGGGCTTTCGACCTGGTCCTCCCTAGGTGATTGATGTAATGCACCACTGAGACTTTGCACATTTTAAGGAGGACACAAAACTGAATGCTGTCCAACAACAAACTGCAAAGAGCCCTGCGAGAAGTTCCAAGCAGTTGATGTGTAACTTCTGATCTTCATGTGACCAGCTTCCTCCTCTGCAAAATCCCCCACAGCATGCAGCCCAGCCTGATCTGCTGGCATCGGACTCGATGATCAGGTCTGGCTTGGATCCAAAGATTGCTCTCCAATTCCATGCCTCCATGTGGGAGGGCCACTATTGAATCTCCTCTCTTGTCTCTTCTAACTGGGGCACCAACTGAGAGTATGTGAGGCCCTTTCACAGTGGACCTTGAGGCATTACAATACACGATAATGCAATTGCCCAGGAAAAATTGCATGAATGGATGACGAGAGAAGCTCCACCAGATGTGCTAGTTGATGTAGGAAGGTGTATTGTCTGCAGAGAGCTTGTTGCAACTCGTGCCTAATCTTTGCCATTTTTCATGATGAAAGATGCAAGGTGGTCATCAAGGAGTCCACCACAAACCCCAGAAACTATGTTGTTTGTGAGGGGGTCAGGAGGGATTTGCTTTCGTTGATCACAAACCCGAGACCCTCCAGGATGTTTACCGTCGTCTGCAGCTGCATAGGTAACTTCTTGGGACACTCACTCATAATGAGCATTTAATTGAAGTAAATTATGACCCTCATCCCCTGAGCACTCATGTGCTCTACCAGCGGTTTGAGGACCTTTGTGAAGCACCAGTGTGCTGAACACAGACTGAAGGAGAGCAGGGTAAATTCAAATGTCTGGTCGAGCCAGGGCAACTGAAGGAAGCGCCGGTGGGGCAGAAAAATCGGGACACTTAGTTAAGAGTCCATCATATTCAGAACACCATCCGATCGGATGGCTGGAGTACATCCCATAGGAGATGGATCCCTTCCATCTTGAAATGGCGTTACACCAGCCATTTGTTGAAATCTTTGAGGTTTATTACTGGTGATTGGCCCCGTCTCACATGTCGACCAAGAAGAGGTTGCTGATGAACCCGTTGGCGTGAGGCATGGTCCGGCAGACAGCCTCTTTATAGAGGGGGGAACTCAAACTCCTGGTCTATGAGACTGCTGTCTGCCAGGGAGAAGGTTATCAGCCTTTGATGCGCCACCTGTCATTGCGACCTTTAGATTTCTATCTGAGAACCTCTGATGGTCTGAAGGACCCATGCATCCTTCGTGAGGGCTACCCACCTGTGGAAAAACTTTTCCAGCCGACCCCCTACTTTTAGCTGGGAAAAAGAGCGAACTCTCACCATTATTGGAAACGCTGGAGCCCTGCCTTCTTGAGCTGCGTCTGCCACGGAATTGCAGGTCTCTATTTGGGTAGAAATTGTTGAAGCAGGACTGAACCCGGTGCTGCCCACGCCTGGAGCCTTGCCCCCTTGAGGGGTTTTGTGAGAGGAAACGGCCACCCGAGTGGCCCCTCTCATGGCCGGCCCTTTGCAAAACTTGAGGATCAAAAGTCCTCTTGATGGAAGTTTGAGCCTTTTCGAGGGATGAGAAGATTGCCACAAACTTCCCCAGCTCCTCGATGAAGGGGTCACTGAAGAGGCCCTTCTGGGCCACGATCCCCACCTTTGAGGATGCCTAGTCACCCAATTTATGGTCCACCTTTATGAGCAAATTGACGACGCTCAGTGGGAAGGGTGCAGTTTGCGTTCCCTAAAAATATGATGGTCCTTTGCACCCAATCATAGAGGACTTCTGGAGAGATCAACAAACCAGAGGTCTTGGCTTCATCAGCAATTTCCAAAATCTTCATGACCGGACCCACTACGTCCAGGAGTTTGTCCTGGCATTAGCGCCAAGATCGGTCAATCCCCCTTCTTAGGGTCTCTAATGAATTTAGCCAGGAAGGTGGCCATCCTGTTATCTATCTCCGGGAGGCACAAATACTAACCTCCAACAAGGCTCTGGGGCATTCTGCTCGCAGCGGCTGCGGGCCTCTTTCTCAAGGGGTTTGTGCAGGCAAACTGCAACTTAATTTGCCACTTTCGCAGCTGGGGCCCTTTCCGCTGGGCGAGGGTTGACAATATCATCAGGTTCAACATGTCCATCGCTGCCTCAGAAGGGGTGGAATACGAGGTGTCCGTGCCGGAGGAAGGGCCCCACGGCGGGAAGGACCTTCCTCCTCATTGGAGTCTCCTTAGGAGTCATCTCCCTCACCAATGTCTGGGGCAATAGGAAGGGGATGTAGAAGCCCATTGGCTGCCCGGAAGGATCCAGTGGAAGGCTGGGTGTGGGTGAGGAAGGCCCGTTTGTTTGGGGGGTCTAAAGGCGTCCTGATCCACCCTTTAAGAGCTCTCTTTAAACATGTGGTCCCCTGCTCTGGGGTTGCCTGCGGGCGAGAGGTTCTCGTGTGTTCAGCAGGCTGCCATAATAGGTGCTGTTCAGTGAGGTCTTTACCCTTCAGAATTTTGTCTACTTTTCAAAAATGTATAGCTTTCCAGGTCACCTCTTGGTTTCAGACCCCTTTCCACCAAAAACTGCAAGTAGTTAGAAACCACAAAAATTGCAAATATTGACTACCATGTGGAAAACTGGAAGAACTTTGGCGGAAAAAAAAAAGATTTTTATTTTAAATTTTGTTGATGCCATTCTTAAAAACACACACTTTTTTGTGCAGAACATTGCTCTTTTGAACCCTCCCCCCCAAAAAATACCTCTGGTGGTACTGCTCCAGCAACCTACACCCCCTCGAGTGTCGTAGACAAGCAAATTCGCTGAATAAAACCCTTCTAAGAGAAAACCTTAGTATATTTTTAAATCCCTATTCACTATACACTCACATCTACATATCCTCCAATCTGCACTCAGGGCCCGACCCCTGCACTTCACAGACTGCATTGGGTCAAAAGATCTTTGATAAAGAGCCCCGCTTGAGGATGCCCTTCGGGCATTGCACCGCCGGCCCGATAATGAAGCTTGACACCCATTTGGGTGTGTGAGGGCCCTAGTTCTAAAAGGGTCCACCCCCCAACCTTTGGTTCGTATATATCTCACCTGATAACCTTCCCTCTTAGGAACTGCATACTTTTAATTGTTACGATTTGTCTTGGAGCACTTATGCTGGACCTTAATGCACTCCTGGTCCCCCTTTTTTGTGATTGGTTGCTCTTCGGGAAGTCATGAACTCTGAGCAACTTTAGAGTTCCCAAAATGTAGAGCAAAAAGGATGTCAATTTGGTATGGATATCTTTGGGAAACCGCCTTTACAATGCATAAATACCAACGTAGTGCCATTACCAGGCATTTTTTACTACCCAAACGTTTACCATGCATATGCCTTTTCCGGACGTATAAGGTAAGTGTAAATGTTGGGGTGTGTATATATTTATATATGTATGTGTGTGTGTGTGTGTGTGTGTATTTATTTTTATATATATATACGAATAGATGAATCTCCGTGAAATTTTCAAAACTTGTGGGGCACTCCGGTCAGCTCCTATCCTGAAAGTTTCGGGGTGATTCGCCAAGCGGGGGCCGAGAAAAAAGGGGGGTCCCAAAACGCGTTTTCTCCATGTTATTTTCCATAGGAAACTTTAGACAGCCCGAACTGCTGAACGGAATTACACCAAATTTGGCAAAAAGGTAGCCCTTGGTTCAGTAAGACACCTTTTTTTTTTAAAAATGGTGTGAATCCGTTCAGTAGTTCCTGAGAAATTCAAAAAATAAGAGTAAAAAAATCAATTTCCCTAGGAAACTTTATGCAAGGCTACAGCCGAAACTACTGAACGATTTACCCCAAATTTGGCAAAAAGGTACTGCTGGTCTCAAAGTGACCTTTTTAAAAATGGTGTAAATCCATTCAGTAGTTGCTGAGAAAAGCAAAAATAAAAGTTTCGATATTTAGAGGCACGGAGGATCCGCGCACCCTCCCGACCACGAGCTGTATTTTAATTGGCTGTCAACACTCCAAACCAGGAAGTGTTGGCAGCCATCTTGTGCCTCGGTAGAACCAAGGCACAAGAAACCAGGGAAGCAAATGCGTAAAACAAGAAAAGGGGGGCAGGGTAGAAACCCCCTGACCCCCTAGGCCTGCTTAGGGGGTCCCACAAGGATCCCCAGGTCCAAAAAAAGCATTTAAAAAAAAAGAAAAACTGCATCCGGCCGCGAAAACAAATAAACGAAGCGTGGGCTCCCGTGCTTCGTTATTATTTAGCCCCTGGGTGGGCCACGGCCCGTGGGCATTCAATAATGTTATTGCGGGGGCCCAGGTAGGCCCCCGCAGCCCCGGGGACTGCCACCCCCGGGGCTTTCCATAAATATTTGCGGGAGGGCACACTCCCCCCTCCCCGCAGCCCCGGGGACTGCCACCCCCCCGGGGCTTCTTATTTTTATTGTGTGGGGGCCTCCAAGGCCCCCCCCCAAGCCCCGGGGTCCGCCACCCCTGGGCTTTTATTAATTATAAACACGGGGGTCACACGGCCCCCCCGCTGCCCAGGGGACCACCACTCTCGGGGCAATCATTTTTTAAAATAAACACCTGTGTGGGGGGGTCTCGAGCCCCCCACACACCCTGGGGACCACCACCTCCCCGGGGCACTAATTATGTTAATTCGGGGGTCTGTAACGGACCCCCGAGCCCTGGGGACCACCACCTCCCCGGGGCTGTGTACACATTGGGAGGGGGGGCCGCGCGGCCCCCCTCCTGGAGCCCTCGATGGCCCTGGGGACCGCCACCCCCCAGGGCCGGCTCCTGCAGTGTCCCGGGGTGCCCGCCCCCGGGACACTGCTGTTTGCAATGACAGGGCGGGAGCTGCGTGGCTCCCTCCCTGTCATTGCAAACTGCTTTGCTTCATTGAAGCGAGAGCAGGGAAACCTGCTCTCGCTTCAATGAAGCAAATCAGATTGCTTTTCCACATGGGGAGCTGCATGTTAGCCCCAGAATTGGCCCGGGAGGGGGGCCCCCTCCCCAAAATAAAATATATATATATATATATATATATATATATATATATATATATATATATATATATATATTAATTATCTACTGGCGGTCGCCAGTAGATAGTTATAGTTAGGACCCTGTTTCCATAGGAAATCCGCAACATTCTATTTGGAATAACTTTGGCGCCGGTCGATGAATCCTCGCGAAATTTTCAAAATAGGTGGGGCGCTACACTCCGCTCCTACCCTGAAAGTCTCGGGGGGATTCGTCAAGCGGGGGCTGAGAAAAAAGGGGGGTCCCAAAACGCGTTTTTCCCATGCATTTTTCCGTAGGACCTTTAGACACAGCTACAGCCCGAACGGCTGAACAGAGTTACTTGAAATTTGGCAGAGAGGTAGTCCTCAGGTCAAGGAAGTGCCTTTTGTAGGTCTGGTGTAAATCTGTTCAGTAGTTCCTGAGAAAATAGCATTTAAATCAATATATATATGTGGGCGGAGCCTAACCACACATCTCATCCTGAGATCTGATTGGCTGTCAGCACTTCATCCAAGAAGTGTTGGCAGCCATCTTGGGACCAATATACATGATAGCACCTCATTAAAAAGCATTGCAGTTAATAGAAGATTTTAAGACTTTAGTTACATTATAAATCATTTGTTGAAGGTACCATACTCATTTTAGGAATTGTGGTATGTTCTAAGGTGATTTCACCATGTGAAAAAGCCTTCTGCTGGGATATCATGATTGAGAGAAAAATATTTTCTCATGCTTTTACCACAGAGGTTTGGAAGGTGATCTATAAGCTAAACTGAGAGCTTATTTTCTGTAAATTCACATTATCTTTCTCAGTCATGTGAGAATGAAGTCTGACATTCTCAGTAAAACATGTACATCCAACAAGGGCAGAGACTGTCAGTTGATTCCTTTGTGTTCTACTGCAGCTTTCCAGAGTGTTCCAAAGAACTACTAGAGCGCTAACCGTCCTACTTATGATAAATGTATGGCACACCTGAAGCCATCTTGCTTGGATTAAAGTGGTAACTCTTAAAACATTTAATTTAAAAAGGAACAAAATGAGGGGGTTCATTTTTCCATAAAAAGTATGATTAGTGCTGCAGAAAGAAAAATTAGGGCACATTTTGAGTGACTTCTCAAATCCTGGCATGCAGACTGAAACATGCACTTTCAATACCAGCAGCAGTTTTCCCTGGTGAGCAGTAGCTTTACTACAGTGATCTAATGACCAAAAAGAGTGCTAACATTCTGATTTTATGGCAAATGTGTGACACATTTGAATGCCTTCTTGATGGAATCAAAGTAAAAAACTGAAAGTATTTCCTACTGAGGAGACTGCAGTAAATGAGGAAATTAGGAAACTTCATAACAAATAAGTCTCCCAAGATGGCCACCAGAGACAAAAGAGCCCAAATGTAGCCCAAATATCACCCAGATGTAGCCCAAGTATAGCCCAATGACAGAATGTCCAAGAATGTTCTTAAAAACAACTAGAGCACTTACTGTCTTCATTATGACAAAAGTATGGCACACCTGAAGCCATCTTGATTGGAATAAACTGGTAACACTTAAAACATTTAATTTAAAAAGGAACACAATGAGGGGGTTCATTTTGCCATAGAAATTATGATTAATGCTGAAGAAAGAAAATGAGGGCACATTTTGAGTGACTTCTCAAATCCTCTTCTATTTCATTAAAAAATTCTGACATGCAGACTGAAACATGCACTTTTAATACCAGGAGCAGACTTCCATGGTGAACAGTAGTTTTACTACAGTGATCTAATGAGCAACTAGAGTGCTAACATTCAGAATTCATGGCAAATGTGTGACATATCTGAATACCTTCATGATGGAATCAAAGTAAAAAACTGAAAGCATTTCCGACTGAGGAGACTGCAGTACATGAGGAAATTAGGAAACTTCATAACAAATAAATCTCCCAAGATGGCCACCGGAGACAAAAGAGCCCAAATGTAGCCCAAAATCACCCAGATATAGCCCAAATATAGCCCAATGACAGAAGTGTGCAAAACACTTATTATTTTGTGTTTTTGCAGTGTTATATAGTGCAGACTTGTCAGGTATTGGAGTGCTTTACATGAGCATTGGTTACATCACACAAGAACAAATTCATTTTGGTTGTAGACATGGGGAGACTAAGTGATTTGACCAGAATCACAGAATGTCGAGCTGAAGCAGAAACTTCAACCTGGTTCCCCAGTTGCAAAGTCTGCAGTTCTGGAAGTAACACCACATCCTTTCCCCTAAGTGCAACATTTAATCAAGTTGTCAACTAGATAAAAAAACATAAAGATAACAAATAATTTAAAAGTGCTTTGTCGCTATTTGAAAACTCAGAAAATATGTCCTTATTTTAGTCTTTTAGAGCACTAACCATAATTTTGATGCCAATAAGACCCTCTCATATATGTAATTTCTAAAGGAATGCTCTAGGTATTACAGTTTTGATTACATCAAGATGATGTCAGGCGTTCCACACTTTTGTAATAAATATAGAATGTTAGCAATCTAGTTGTTCATTAGGATACTGTTGAGAGTCAGAGGCCAGGGGCACGGACTCTGAAAATTGAAGGCAGGTAGGAGGGTGCAAAGGCAACAATTTAACCACACTGAGCAGGCAGGAAGGGCCGTGGAAGCACAACAGACTATGGAGGGCAGTGGAAAGGGGGGCAGGGGCAACAAACCAACAATACAGGACTTGCAAGAGAGGCTGTTGGAGGGAAGATCTATTACGGGTCAAGGAAGCTAGGGGCGGTCCCCAGAGCCCCGGGAGCCACCACAGAACTGAGCAGGAGAGTGAGTCAGGGACAAAAGGGGCACCTTAATTTGAGCCGGGGTGCCTAGGAACGCTTGCTCCAAAAATGAAGAAAACAGACATATGAGACATGGAATTGGAGGCAGAATACAATGGCAGTTTAATGAGAAGATGCAACTTCAAAGAAACCGCAGAATAGAGACATAAAGTACAAAATACAGAATCCAGATAATCATACAGCTGTCATGATATTCTCTGTATCTCAATTAATGGACTGACAGAGAGAGAGAGAAAACACATCTATAAATGCATCATGAGAAACAAGTTACACCAAGGAAAATGTTACCTAGGGACACTCACATTTACTCTTAGAGCAAGCATTCCTGCAATTACAATACAACATCTTTTAAATGCAAAAGTAAAGAGAACAATGGTTAAACATAACATGACATTTCATATAGGTAAAATAGAATAAGATACTTCAAGCAAAGCAGAGCAAGACATTTTAAGCAAAGGAAGACAAGAGCTCCCAGTTCTTGGGGAAAACCTGCACAGCCTGTTAACCTACATACAGACGGCGAGGTTGTCCGTCGATATCTGTGGGTGCTCCCTTTTTATATCATTTTGTGGGCTCCTTTGCACGCTACATCTACCTACGTATGCTACCCAAAAGCTTCGTCTGCAGATTTTACCAGACATTTCGTCATTTACCCACTTAATGCTGACAATGGACTGGGTGAAAAGGTCAGTCTCTCAGGCCAATCGCTTATCGTAAGTTCCATAGAGCAAGCAGAAAATAATGGGTATTGTACAGGAATTCAATATATTCATGTATAAAATCTCCTCAGTTCTCCTAACTTGACGCTCTGCGGTTGCCACTTCCTTAAAAGCGGGAAACCTGCCCAGGAAGCAAGTACAAGTCCAGGATGCAGCCTACTGTATGTCGACAGCTTCAGGGGGATGTTGAACTTTGATACCGAGCACGGAGCACTCGGGTAGGGTGGGGGCTACTAGTTTGGAGCAGAAGGCCTCGTAGACCTGCCTTCAGACTGCTATACACTAAAATTGCAGAGCTATGGTCAATTTAACAAAGAGGCCTACATATTGAACAGAAGGGCCTACACAGGGGTTTTATGCTGGCTGAGTGGTAAGGATGTCTCAGGATAATTATATAGCAACACAGGACCCGCTGGTCAATTTAATACGGCCTACAAATGCGGCTGGCAGGGCAAGGACAAGGGTCTCATACTTCAGGTGTGGACAGAACGGGCCAGGGGCCCCCTGTGATACAAAATCTACCCTCCTTCAAGGCTGTGGCAATGTAATAGTCCATTGTGGGCAGAAGGAAGAGGCAATGGTAGTACAACCATACATGCCAACAGACCCGATTCAGCCAGGAAACGTCCAATGTTTTTAAGCTCAAATGGGCTTTATTTGATCTGTCTCCTGTCTACAATATCCTCTTTTTCAATGTAACTCAAAGGGGAAAATCAATACCCCAGTTTTTTTTCAAAATCTCCCTCTTACCAAGTTCAAAATGTTCGCAAGTATGGTACATTGGATCATGGAAGGAAATGGGATAGGGACATGGATTTGGATAACAGAGGACAGGAGAGACATGGAGAGGTGCACCAAACTGACCCTGCAGGGCAGGCATCAGGGTTTGCAGCAGCACAATACATCACACAGGGCATGCAGGACGGGAGTGCAGCACAACAATCCATAGAAAGCAAGAGGGAGGGGACAGGACCATGCACATGGACAACAGAGAACAGAGGGGCAAGAGGCAATGGTAGCTAGCTGACCATAATGGACAGACAGGAGAGAAGGCTGCAGCATAACAGACCATAAAGGAATCCAGTGAATGTGTGTTTTTCTGAAAATTAAATATGTTTTATATATGTATATCTCAAGGTCGATGGAAGAATAAATGGGTATATAAGTGTCTAAATGGATGATTTGTTTTTGAAAAATTGATTGTGTAACTGACTGATTAAGTGTATCATAGTGAATACATGGCTTAGTGAGTAATGTTTAAATATGTAAATATCTGTATCAGTCTCTCACTTTGTGTATAAGTGGCTGCATGGGTTGGTGAGTAGCTACATGGGTGTCTATATAGGTTATTAGTTGGTTTTTTGAGTATCAGTCTGAGTGTCTGCATGGTTCGGTGGGGGGTATTACGTAGTGCATAGGTGCATGAATGAGTGACTCACTGTTTGTATGGGTTGAACACAGCATGTGTGCAGGACTGTATGGGTGGATGAGTGTGTGTATGGGTGTGTTAGTGAGTGAATGACTGTCTCAATAGTGTCTTTATGAGTAACTACATATGTTTTAAACTAGTATATGTGACCATTGGAGTATATAAGTGAGTATATGTGAGAGTGAGAGATTGAAAGAGTTCCTGTATGAATAAGTATGTGTTTCTATAAGTGATTGTTTAAAAGACTAAGTATGTGTAAGTTTCCGTAGAAGTAAGTATGGTGGTGTGTGTATAACTGTATATGCAAGTAAACGTATGTTTGATTCTTTATTAGCATGAGTGACTATGTGTGTGAGTAACTCTATGGATGAGTGGCATTGTGTAACAGGATGTATAGGTGTATGAGTACATATGATGAGTGAGTACATGTATGAGTGACTGTATAGGACTGTTGGTGAATGAGTGGATGTGTATGTGGATCTTAGAATTACTGAAGAGGTTGTTGTAACTGGTATTGGTATGTCCATTGTTTTGAAAATTTTAGTCTCTATTTTTGAATGTGTGTATCAAAGGTTATATTAGGGTGAGAGGAGGTCTGCCACTCTATCACAAGGATGATGTCATCAGTGATGTCATTTGAGATGTCATCAGTGATGTCATGAGTGATGTCACTGACCATGTCATGAGTGATGTAATATGTGACGTCATCAGCAGTGCATTGCGGGCGCGCGAGTTATAGTTAGCTGAACTAACTATAACGGGGGAATTTCAATGGTTTTGTACAAGTGAAAAGTCCAGCTAACTATAACACCCCTGAAACCTATGGTTTTTTCAGTGAATTTCTGAGGTTTTTTAAATGCTAATTCCTAACTATAACGTGCCTGAAACCTATGGTTTTTTCTGTGATATATATATATATATATATATATCAAGGCCAGCCCCGGGGGATGGGGTCCCCGGGGCCAATAGAGGCCTCAGGAGGGGAGCCATGCAGCCCCCTTCTATAGAAAAAAGAAAAATAATGTGGCCATGGCCCGGGGATGGGGTCCCCTGGGCCGGAAATGGCCACGGGAGGAGGCCCACGCGGACCCTTCCCGTTCATTTTTTTTTTTTTTTTTTTTTTTTTTTTTAAAGGGGTCATGCCCTGGGGGATGGGGTCCCCAGGGTCTAAGAAAAGAAAAAAGAAGGGGGGGGGGGGGCCACACAGCCCCCCTTCGAAGAAAAAAAAAAAGACGCGATAGTGCCAGAGGCCCCGCCCCCTCCCAGCAACACTGCAAACGCGCCCTGTGGCGCGTTTTAAGTTGGGGGATTAAGTTCCCTTGAATCCTGAGGGTCCCTGGGGGCCAACTAGACCACCAGGTACCTCCAGTAAGCGCCACAGGGCTGCGTTGCAGAGTGGTGGTCCAGGCCACGCCCCTTTTTACACCTCTCTGCAACGCAGCTCTGTGGCGCTTACTGGAGGTACCTGGTGGGCTAGTTGGATCCCAGGGCCCCTCAGAATTCAAGGGGACTTTATCATCCAACTTAAAATGCGCCACGGGCGCGTTTGCACAGTGGTGAAGGCAGGGGGTGGGGCCTGAGGTGACGTGTGCAAACACGCCCTGTGGCACGTTTTAAGTTGGGGGACTAAGTACCCTTGAATCCTGAGGGTCTCTGGGGTCCAACGAGCCCACCAGGTACATCCAGTAAGCGCCACAGAGCTGCATTGCAGTGAGGTGTAAAAAGGGGCATGGCCTCTGAATACCTCTCTGCAAGGCAGCTACCTGGCGCATATTGGAGGTACCTGGTGGTCTAGTTGGACCCCAGGGACCCTCAGGATTCAAGGGGACTTTATCCCCCATTTAAAAAGCGTCACGGGGCGCGTTTGCACAGTGGTGAAGGAAGGGGGAGGGGCCTAAGGTGACGTGTGCAAACCCACACTGTGGCGCTTTTTAAGTTGGGGAATTAATTCCTCTTCAATCCTGAGGGTCCCTGGGGGCCAACTAGCCCACCAGGTACCTCCAGTAAGGGCCACAGGGCTGCGTTGCAGAGAGGTGGACCAGGCCACGCCCCTTTTTACACCTCTCTGCAACGCAGCTCTGTGGCGCTTACTGGAGGTACCTGGAGGGCTAGTTGGACCCCAGGGACCCTCAGGATTCAAGGGGACTTAATCCCCCAACTTACAACGCGCCAGGGGGCGTGTTTGCAGAGTGGCGGAGAAAGGGGGCATGGCCTTTGTCTACCTCTCACCAATCCCACTGCGAGGGGCTTACTGGAGGTAAAAGGTAGGCTTGTTGGCCCCTAAATACCCCCAGCAGTAAAGGGGACTTGAATCCCCATCCAAGAACGTGCCATGGAGTGTTTGTAGAGTGGTGGAAAAGTGGGCATGTCCTGGTACAAGTACTTAACAATGCTGCTGTGTGGGACGGACTGGAGGTAATAGTTTGCGAAGTTGGCCCCCAAGGATGTCCTTGGGGGCCTACTACCCCTCTTGTTACCTACAGTAAGTCCCACACAGTGGGTTTGCTAAGACGTCTTCGGAGGCCATGGCCCCCTTTCTCTACCACTCTGCAAACGTGCCTCGTGGCAGACTACGGGATGGGGGATAAAGTCCAATTTAGTCCTGAGTGAGTTTGGGGGCCAAGAATCCCTTCTGGTACCTCCTGTAAGTCCTACGCAGTGGAATTCCTGAGCGTTGGTTGGACACCCAGCACCCTTTCTCCACCACGCTGCAAACGTGACTACTAGTTAAAGTAGCATATTTCTGCTCCTCTGACTTAGAGGTAATTTTAATCCCCCTGCCTTATTATGTACTAGGGGCTTACAGAGGAGGTCATGCTAATCACAGAGGTACCCCAATGCATAGTGTTCCCTAGTGTATGTAGGTGTTTTCACTGTATTCTAAGTGTCTTTTAGCATAGCACTGGCTCTAGGCCTGGTTAGTCAGAGTCAGTTACCACCAGTACCCGTCAGAAAAAGTGACGGTGATAGGAGGTCTTTCACAGGGTATTTTCACAAATTCGTTTTTTTGAACACAGCGACTGCTTCATTTGGACAAGGTTCTTGTAGTTTTTACGTATGTACGGAGTCTTGTGAATTAGGGACCTCTCTTACATACCTATGTGGTGGAGAGTGGATCAGAAGAAGGAAAGTTTATACTTCTCAGTCCTTTTCACAAAGCGTCTAATGAGTTTCCGTATTAATAGATTGGGGTCACTTTGTTGTAGTATTGATTTGAGTGGGGGGCGACCCAATCTTATTTCCCCCTTGAGCTCCTTGTTGATTTGACTTGGGAGAAGTCCCACCAGCATCCACATGGACTGCTCCGGCACGGTGGGGTTTCATGGATCCGATTGTGGATCCGGGTCGGCGCCGGTCATGTCAATCCGACCTTCCCTGGATCTGGCCCCAAAGTCTGTGCCTCTGATGACGACGATGCCGGCGGCACCCGCCCCATTCTGATACCCGACGACTTGGAGCTGGATCGACATTGGTCAACGTTGACTCCGGCTCCGACGGAGTAAAGAAGTTCTACGTCATTGCCTGTTCATTCTGAAGAGGTTTCACACTTGGCAGAAGAATGGGAGGGGTCCCTGGACCCTTTGGAACACCATTTGGGTGCCCCATGTGAGTAAATGGACTGGTATGAGGACCGTGGAGAAGTCAGTGGACTGGACACATCTCCAGATAATGGAATGCTCTCTCTGCCTAGTGTGGCTACAGACAAGGGGGCATTTTACACAATGGTGGTGTGGAGGGCAGCAGAGGTGCTTGATCTGGAGTGCAGGTGAAGACTAATATCTTGACCGAAAGGCTTTAACTGGGGCTTCCTAGTCCGAACCCCTTTTGCCCTTTAATGAAGCACTGACAGATGTCCTTCTAGGCATATGGTCCAAGCTTAGCACAGGGGCTCCTGTAAACAGGACAGTAGCACACCACCATCTCCTGGCACCGGGTAATCCATGCCAGCACCCCATCCCTGAGAGCTTGGTGGTTCAGGCTTCATCGTCCCATGGCACATTCCCTTCTGCTCCCCTGGATAGGGAATCCAAGAGGCTGGATGCACGGGAGATGTATTCTTCCACCAGCCTTGCATTGCGGTCGGTGAACACTGCATGCTTATTGGGCTGTTTTACGCACACCTTATGGAAAACGGTTATGCAAGGACTGCCGCACATTCTGGAGGAGTCCCAGGCCATGCTCTCCCAGGCAGTGAAAGATGCAGCAAAGTTCACTATTCGGTGTGGCTTAGATACGACTGACTCGCTGGGTAGAGCGGATTTGTCAACGGTGGCTTTACGACGCATGCCGAACTGAGAACTTCTGACTTCTCGGGTGATGTCCAGGCTAATCTCATGGACATGCACTTTGACGGGACTCGTCTCTTTGATGAAAAGGGGGACTCAGCTTTAGAACGCTTCAAGGATTCTCGTGCTACGGCGAGATCCTTAGGCATCTCGGTTACACCTTGTGGCCAGTCTACCTTTCACCCCTTTTGTGGCAATGGTAGAGGATTTCAACCGTGCCACCCATACCACAGCCACTGTCCTGCACAGACTCCCCAAGTTGTGCGAGGACGCTGTACATTCCGATCTTGTGGGAATGGTAGCTAGAAGTCATCTGCCACCCAGCCCACGACAGCTGAAGCCTCTAAGCGTTCCTAGTTTGGTTCTGCCAGACCCTGCTACTGTAGAGAGAATTCAACATCATCTCCTTCGCTAGAGGTCCATAACATCAGGCAAGCAGGCCTTGCAAATCATTCAGGATGGCTATTCTCTTCCCTTTCTTTATTTTACTCCTCCTTTACCACCAACTCAAGAACGGCTGGCAGAGGATTATCTATTATTACTCCGAGAGGAAGTTTCAACTCTCCTGGCTAAGGGAGCTATAGAGAACAAAGGTCTACATCCTATTCTGGACCTCCGGACAGTCATTCTGTTCCTCAAAATGTGAAGTTCATGAGGCTCACGTTGGCTAAGGTCTTGTCTGCAGTAAACCAAGGAGACTGGCTGGCAGGATGTGTATTTTCACATTCTTATCCTGCCAGGCCATAGGCGTTACCTGCAGTTCAAGGGAAGCCACAAGCACTTTTGGTTCACCTTGCTCCCCTTTAGCCTTACCAGCACCCCTCGAGTGTTTACCAAGGTGATGGTGGTGGTCGCAACTCATCTGCGCAGGTTAGGGGTATTAGTCTTCCCCTACCTCGACAACTAGCTGTTGAAGGCACCTTCGCCCCAGGTTGTCTATTCTCCCCTCCAGACCACGGCAGACTTCCTGCATTCGCTGCGTTTCTCTATAAACGTGCCGAGGTCTCACCTGACTCCTTCTCAGACGCTCCCTTTCATCTGAGCTGTTCCGTACACAGTGCTGTTTACAGTTTATCCTCCCAAACAGCGAGTCCAGGATATTCGGGTTATGATACTGATGTTTCAGCCTCTATCCTGGATTTCAGTGAGAATGACTCTGAGGCTGCTGGAACTCATCCTGTTGGTAAATCATGCCTGATGGCGTATGCGGGCTCTGCAGTGGGACCTGAAGTTCCAGTGGGTAAACCATCAGGGGAATCTCTCCAACATGGTTCAGATCTTGGAGGGAATTGCACCTATAGTGGTGGGTGACCAACCACAATTGGGTCAGAGGCAGAAACCCTCTCCCTTCCCCAACCAGATCTCACAATAGTGAGAGATGCGTCACTCCTGGGATTGGTTGGCCCTCTGGGAGAGGTGGAAATCAGGGGACACTGGTCTCCGGCAGAGTCGAGGCTCCACATCAACTTGTTGAAACTTCGGACAATCCAACTAGCATTGAAAGCATTTTTTCCTTCTGTCAAGGAAATGTTGGTGCAGGTTTCACCAACAGCACGACTGCCATGTGGTTCTGGAACAAGCAGGGCCTTTGTCAAGAGGCCTTATGCCTCTGGACATGGCTAGAACAGCAGAGCATGACCCTGGTGGTTCAACACCTGGCAGGTTCTCTGAAAGTGAGGGTGGACAAACTCAGCCGTCGATGCCTAGCAGATCACAAATGGTGTCTATAGTCCGAGGTGGTGCAAGGCTCAGCAGTGGGGAGATTCATGGCTAGATCTGTTCCCCTCCGAAAAGAACGTGCAATGTCAGAGATTTTTGCATGCTGGAATTTCTAAGGTGGCTATCGCTCAGCGGCGCATTTCGTCACGAGTGGAGCTCAGGCCTCTTGTATGCCTTTCCACCCATACTACTACTGCCCAAAGTTCTCAAGAAGATCAAGAACAACTTGGCCCAAGTCATTCTTGTGGCTCTGGACTGGGCATGGAGAGTCTGGTATCCAGAGCTTCTTTGCATGAGCATCGATCCTTCGATCAGGTTGCCTCTTCGGGAGGATCTTCTGTCACAGCAGCAGGGGAGGAGGTCCTCCACCTGAACATGTTAACTCTTCGACTCCATGCGTGGATTTTGAGCTGCGACAGTTGATAGCTTTCAACCTTTTTACCGAAGTATGTAACCTAATCTTGGAGGTCAGGCTCCTGCCATTGGCAAAAGTCAAGGTCTATTGACCCTCCTTCTGCTAATTTGTTTAACATTCAAATTGTTATTCTTACCCTTGCCCAGCAGGGCTCTGCTTTGGGGAATCTTAAGGGTTATCTTTCTACTCTGTCCTCTTTCTTGCAGCTGCCAGACCAACCTTCCTTGCTCAAATCCCCTATTGTGTAAATAGATTTCCTCCTATGCCCTATCATGCAACAGCGAGATGTCAATCTGGTTCTCACATATCTTATGTGTGCTCTCTTTGAGCCTTTGCACAATTGTCCCCTACGGCTACTCGCCATCAAGACAACCTTTCTAGTGGCGATAACATCTGGCAGGAGGGTGAATGAATTGCAGGCTTTGTCATCCAAGCCTTACGACAATTTTGGATAATGTGGTGCTTCTCACTCGAGCCTCATTTCTTCCAAAAGTGGTGACTCCATTCCATCTGGGCCAGTCGGTCTAGCTGCTCACCCTTTTTGCTCCCCTGCATCCCTCTAAGAAAGAGGAGCATCTCTATCATCTGGACCCAAGAAAAAGCTTTGTTGTTCTACGTTGACCGCACAAAAGAGTTCCGGGAGGGCGACTCATTCTTTGTGGGTTACATGGAAGCTAAAAAAGGTTGGGCAGTGCAGAAGCAAACCATTTTGCGCTGGGTCGTTATCTGCATTAAAATCGACTACACCCTGGCTAGAAAGAAGCCTCTGGAAGGCTTAAGAGCCCATTCTACCAGGGGTAGGCTGCGACCACTGCAATAGCTCAGGGAGTGCCAGTCCTGGACATCTGCCAGGCTGCAATGTGGGCACAAAGCACACGTTTGCAAAACACTACTGCCTGGACAGTCTGGTCCATAGGGACGGGCATTTTGTCTGTTCGGTCCCGCAGGACTTTTTAGTCTAGAAAGTCTGTCCGCAGCCCACCACCTGGAAGTATGACTTTGGTATTTATTCAAAGGTAAGGAATCTGCAGCTAGAAGACTCTATCAGATGAACAAGTTACTTACCTTCGGTAAAGCATTATCTGGTAGTGACCATATCTAGCTGCAGATTCCTTACAGACCCACTTATGCCTCCCCGCTGTGCGGACTGATTTTTAGGGCTAGGGTTGTTCCCATTTTCAGGGCCCTAGTTGTGATGCACACTAGTCAGTTCACTTCATGGGTCTGTGCTTCTGGCGTGGAAAAGTGAAAAGAAACTGACGTCCACGTACCTGAGTGGTGCCTATATAAGTGACCGTGACATCACAACTGACGCTGGCGACGTCACGCAGACCGAACTTAGCCACCCAACGGTGTACAGAGGTAGTGCTCACTCAAAAGTTTCCGGATCCAGTCTGACGCCTAGGAAATTCAAAGGTAAGGAATCTGCAGCTAGATAGTGTCTCTACCAGATTATGCATTACTGAAGGTAAGTAGCTTGTTCTTTAAGGCGTTAGGGGTGGGTAAGGGTATTGGGTGGTACGGGCAAATAAAAAAGGGGAGGTTTGGAGGTCACCCCCAAAATGTATGTGTGTATATATGTATATATTCATTCAGGCTCCGGTATCACCCTGTCTGCCGAACTCTGGACGGGGGCCTCTGTTTCCGTGTAAACGTGAAGGGTGAAGTCACGGTAAAAAAGTTGAAACAAAATAAGAAAAACGATTTTTGAAATGCACGCAAAGATTGCAGCCGTTTATTTCGTGTATTGGACATTTAATGGAGACAGTCCCTTGTTGCTGTTGATGGCGGTGTTCTCCAGTGAAAATGCCCAAAAAGCGCAATTTAAATCAAGGGGAATTGTGGTGCAACTGCAGCTGAGCACTGAAGAAGGCATTACGCCGAAACGCCTTTGCTCATTAAAATTAATAGTGTCCCGTGAGTGCTCTGTGTCTGAGCCTTATATGTATATATGTGTAACACTTACCGTAAATAGACTTCCCATGCGTGTTGAAGGTTTGTGTGTCAGTTTTATAGTGTCATTCAACCATATTTTTTGTGGAAGAAATTAGGAAAGTCTAGGCGTGAATTGCCCCAAATAACAAAAAAAGGGTTTAGCAATGAGCAGGGCGAAGGGTCAGCAGCAATGTTCTTGTGTGTGCTAATTGATTCTGCTATAACAATAATAAAGATAATTGAATACAATGCACACAAGTGAAGTAAGTTACGCTGTTTATTGCGTGCTGGTGGGCCATAATCATCCTCTGAGGTATGGGGTCAAGGTGATCACCATTTATATGTACTGACATTTAAAAGATTATATTATTAAGTTCTTATTCTGCTACTCTTAATTGTCTAATGTTGAGTTTATTATTTTGTTAGGGTCATAGAAGAATGGTATGTTGTTCTGCTTGGAGCGAAGACCACCCAACATGCAACCTCTTCTCTTGCGGCTTTGATCGTCAAGCCATTGGATGGAATATCAACATCCCTGCACTGTTACAAGAAAAGTAAAGATGCCATAGAAGTCATTATACAACTGATTTGCCTTGAACTTGTAGCCTTTGTAGGACTCGAAGTTTATTGGCCTGTCACCACTGTTGATTTCATAAACAGAGCACTTCCTAAATGTTGTTCCTGTTGACATCGCATGCATGAGCTATTAAGAAAAAAAACCAGTGTGACGTTTTCAGCTAGTAGTAGGCTTGTGTGTGAACTTCTCGAGCTCGACTACCACGTCAGTAGAAAAGGACATTCACAGCCAGAGCATATCCCAATGCTCCTAAGTTATTATTCACCATCTTACAGAAGAGTAGTAGGTAATTACATTTGTGTGGTTAAATGTGAAATCTATGTACTTGATGGAAAATATATTAGTCTGTTACATTTTCTGCAATAATTATACATTTCTGCCTTCTGAAAAAAGCCTTCCCGGAACTGAACTGCAGTAGAGAATGGAGTAGGAATTTTGCTCACAGGGTGTAGTCTGTGTTTGCTCCATGTATGAGGTATTGGTATTGCTGTGTATGATGTAACATTGGGACCCATTTTGGACTGCAAATTGTAAAACTGTACTGAATATAAAAATAAATAAAAGATAATTGTATTAGTTTATGTGTAGAATACCAGCTTCTTAGATGTATTGTCTCTTGTACCTCTTACGTGTAAATCTTGTGTTAATGTAATCAGTTCATAGTGGCCCATTGAGTTGTGCCGATGACAGGAGCGCCCATCGCGAAACACGTTCGGTCATAAAGCACTCTAGGTAAAAGTTAAGATCTTCACAGTTTTCAAAACTTTTAAGTTAATCTGGATGTAGTGACCATTGTGAGTAAAATTGTGACAACATTCGGCCCTCTGCATTGCTTATACCTGCAAAAAGAACAACAGATCTACTAGAACATTTGTTATAGTCACTTGAATTAATTTCCTAGCAGCATATACTTGCTGAGCAAACTTTCTTACTTTCGTGAAGGCATATATGACTCATATTATATTATATTATATGAACCTGTGGCCTTGATCATGTTCTTTATAATGAAATAGTAGTGAACAACACGTAATGAAACCAGACAATCGTACCACTTAATTATTTTTGAGTGAATGCAACCTTACACATCAGGACACTACCAAATTTCTCTAACAATTACAACATTTGAAATCAGAATTTGTATTTGCCTTCTAGTACGTCGTCCAGCAGAGTTGCCTGAGTTCGTGCTTCTCATGGGCATCCCAAAAAAGAAGTCCAGCTTGTTGCTTTTACTCTGTGCCCCTTTTTGTTAAGTGCCATTTTTATGTTCTCTCTGTTTACGATTACTTTTGTAAAACTGTGCCCAAATGTATACAGTATGCAATTTGAAAGAAATGTAGGACTCTTGTTAACACACACACCCATGCCCTGTTAGCCATATTCTTGCTTTCGGTCAGTTCTTGAATTTTGTGCTGGGAAATATATAAACTAGTTTTAAAAGGTCAATTTATAAACTATGATTTATTTATTTGCACTCACTGTTCCCTTGATCAGGAATAGTTCACAGTCTTAGAAGTAGAATTTAGGGAAGACACTATAGAATAAATGCACAACTACTTATCCTCTTCCCATTTAATCATATGTGGCATAATACCGAACTATTTTATCATGCCCATAGCAATCTTTCTTTTTAATACAAAATGGTTTATATTTTACCAAATACTATTTTAATGATTCATGGACAAACCCAAATGTGTACCTGCTTTGCATATTTGAATGTTACTTGTATTTGGAAAGCTACTAGGGTATACATTAATCCCAATCTCCAGTTCCAAATAAAGATTGCTCCCATATCTCAATCTCTGCATGAGCGAACATTCTACCATATTTACTTCATGTGTATCATGAGAAGCATATAGCCACCACCTACCACGTCTGCATCCTTGAGCCATGCATTACTCTGTTTTTGAGGGCATACAAAGAAGAATATTCTTTGGACTGTCTTGGGTGCAGAGAATCCAGATGTTTGTGAAATTTGTCATAGACCGAGAGTGAACATATTCTAAGGATTGCTATCTAACAGAAGCTTTAGCTGGAGGTTAATTCGTTTGAACCACAGTGCCAGTGACAAAGCATCCAAGTGCTAATTAATGATCTGGTCTAGAAAGGGGGATTAGGGTTCTTAATTTGTAACCAGGAGCAAAGTCTCTGATTTGCAAAAGTAGATAAGTAAGATTATAAATCAATTCCAACACCGATTTTTAGACTTGGATAAAAAATACTTTTCACCACTCCTCCACACTAGGTGCCTCCCAGCATGGAGAAGTGCTAACATGAGGATTCATGCAAAACCCTACATTTACAAAACAGCTTGTAAATATGGCTGTGTAGCATTAAAAAATGTTTGATCTGTGTATCTGGCCCTTCCCTCATCCCACTAAGATCTGCCCTTTCTGAAAGACTCATCTCTAAAGTCATTTTAGGCCTTCAGTCCACGTTTGATGGTGACCAGAAGTCATACTCGTTTGCAGAGCTTTCCTGTATTGTGTTCACAAAGTCTCTCCTCGGAGGTATAAAAAAAAAGAAAGGTAGACAAAGTGTTGAGAAGACATCTTTATGGATCGGCATTTTGGTGCAAAATTGGCAGGAATTGCACTGATTCTTCTGGTAAAAAGAACATTGTTGTTTCTAAAGTTTTTGAACAAATATGTTTATAGAGAGGATTTGTTATTGTAACATGACTCTCTTGTTTTTTAATCTGCTTATACTGTGACAATGTAATTGTTTCAAATGGACTATGCCAATTTGCATTATTACCGTTTTAAGTTTCATTAAAACAGTTTTGTGAAAGCTGCATTGTTTGTTGGGTTGTGGAATCTTTTAAAGGGCAAATACATATACACAAACACTCTCGCACAAATCTGTGGTGTTCTTCATTGTTTGAATTCACAGTTACCAGTCTAGAATTCACTATATTGTTCTCTGTGGAGGGGTGGGCATAGATTGTCAATTTATTCTTTCAGTTGAGTGAAGTTGGCAAAATGTACTCTTTGTGCTAAAGCAGATTTACATTTTTCAGGGCAATAACTGTGTAGCTCTTACAGTCAAGGGTTTCTCTTTACGTTTTGGGTCTTGTAGTCCTGGAAATTCTTCACTGGATGATGTACTCTCTCGTGAACTCCGGAAACTTGAGCACTGCGCCTAAAAAGATCTTTTTGCAAATGTTTTTCCCCCTTAAACCTCCTTTTAGTAGAAAGTTTGACCTGATCTCTTTAAACATTGCACACTTTGTGAAGTCTGGTTATTCTTTATAGTGAAAGTATCCATGGGAGGGGAGAGGAAAGTACGTTCTCAGCATGACTGACCCCTGTGCACATCTTGAAACTGCCGAAGATGCCATCACTGTGTCTATGCTGCTTATTCTATATCATGCTCCGGCCTCCTGATCGACATGTGCTGCTAGAAGTCTGCCTGATGTATGTTCCTTTTGGAGAGGAATTTTTACACACCTTCCCCCATGGGGTAAAAGTAAGGGCAGAGCTATGCCACTCCACATAAAAGTACTTTACACTTTTTAGAAATTCACAAAGGTGTAGTAGTGTTCCTGGAAAGTTGGACAAGATCCTGGTGTGATGGCTTATTATTTACACCTATCATGTTACTTTCTTAAATCTGTCCATTCCTCCTGTGCAAATAGGATAGTGGTAACGGCAGCCAAAGGTGCAAACACCCCCAGCAAATCTGTGATCTGTTGCCCCTGCCATCCTGAGAGGGAATTTACTCCTGCTTTAGACTGGAGTAACTCTGACCATTTCCAGGGTTCAGGGACCATTTGTCGGTGCTCACAAACTTACAAGGAAAGAAACACTCCTTGTCACAACCTCTTCCCCTTCCTCCTTGCATAGAATTTACTACTGCAGATTTCCACACACTCGTGGCAGAGAAATGCACTTACTCTTGCCAAAAAATCTTTTCTGAATTCCCGATAGGTGTAAAAGAAGTATTTTGTGCCATACATTTAAGTTTTGAATCAGGCCTGCTGTGTTTGAGAATTGTAAAAATAGCTCCTACATTTGGGGGTCCCACCTGTTAACCAAGGTCAGAAGTATGAATCAAAAGGGGTGTGTGAAGGATATCACATGATATTCGTTCAATTATGGTCGCTACTGTTGTGTTTAATAAGGGCTTTTGACAATAGTTCGTGGAGAAACATTCTCCTTGTATCTTTTCCTGCCGCCTGTTTTTGTGAAACTACTGAAAAAAAAGATACAATGAAAGAAACCTAAAACAAAGCAGACAGATACTTTTTCTCAGTTTTTGTTTCAAAATGCACGTGTTCCCTAAATGGTGGAGAAGAAGAGTGGCTAAACGAATGCTGCAATAGTCATTCAGTTTGACGTATGCTGCAAGGTCTTCTTTGAGTATGAACCTTGATAGATGAAAAATCACCAACAAGTATTCTACAGGGAACTGTAACAGAGAGCTTTTTAAAGTGGCAGTCACACACTCCCTCATTACTTATTCATGACTACTAATGCTATACTGTTAGACTAAACTAGATTTAAAATTTGTATTATGACGGTGATCTTTAAGGAATACCGATTTGTTTGGTGCAACATAGTTAAGGAATTGAATTATCCAATGGCAAAATAATGTTACAACTTACAGTTTGAAAATTATTGGACGTCTTTTACTTTTGCAAATGGGTACATGAAGACAGGTTAATGCTCAGGTGGAAGCCAAAATCCGAGTTTTGTTATCTTCTAGCAACATTTTGAAAGATCAGGATTAGAAGCCAAAAAAGTGGGGTTTTAAGGCAGTAGATGCAATCCTTTCTCTCAGCCTTACTTGTTTCTCCCACAAATTGACAAAGCTTCATATTCTTAGGGTGTAGGCGTCCTATAAACTATAAAATTACCAAACATGCTTATTACCCAAGAACTATAATTTGTAATAAACACCTGTGTGAATTATAAAAGTGGAAAAAATTCCGCTTTGCACGGCATGACATGGTTTGCTTAGAATAAATAAAGGCTAGAACAGTAAAGTAGTCCTAGTAGTCATTACAATCCTGTTGTCTTGTTCTTAGAAATGGGATTTTTGGTCGGCTAGGGCATGTGCCAAAGTCGGGCAGAAGCCACCACTCTAGTCAGGATAAAGGAGTTACACTCCTAAAATAACCCCTGCTCTCCCCCTTGGTACCTTGGCACGAGCAGTCAGGCTTATCTTAGAGGCAGTGTGTAAAGCATTTGCACATAACCAACAGTAATACAGTATAAGCACTACAAAAGAACACCACACCAGTTTAGAAAAATATCCAATATTTTTATATACTTAAGACAAAACCAAAAACGATAAAAATCCACAATACAGTACTTATAAATCTTCAATTATCAAAATATGCTTGAAAAACAGTTCCTTGATGTCGATAGCTCCGTTCCGGGCTATCGCGGCGTCGTGAACAAACAAAGCCAAACAGTTCTGGCTGACCGCAGTGTTGCGGGCCAGCTATGGTGTCGGGAAGACCCGCAAGCAGTACCTTTTAGAAATGCAGGGCGTCGGCCACCTCTTGTTGAGCTTCCGAAAGCACGACGTCCGCAGGCGTCTGTTCCGGAGGTCGGTGCAGGAGTCGTCGGGCCCTTGAAGACACACGCATTGCAGATCAAACTCCTCTCTAATGAAGTCAGGAGCGCTGGCATCGTCAGGTGTTGAGTGCTTCGGTGCAGCGGTGCGGCGTGCGATGTCCTCAGGCCACGGTGCGAGCAGCGGCTCGGTGTCTGCGTCCGATGGCTTAGTTGGTGAGACCAGGGTCGCGGTGCGGCAATACAGCGGTGCCCTCTGCGGTGCCGGCGTCATAGACGTTGGGTTGCTTTTCTTCTGTTGCAGCACAAAACACACAGTCCCCAGTGTTGAGAGCAGAAGAGCTTGAAGTCTTTGCTGTTCCTGACACTTCTTGAACAGGGGGCAAGCTCTACCTCTAGCCCTTGGAGAAACTCACACAGTAGATTGCAGAAAGTTCAGTTCAGTCCTTTCACTGCCCAAGACAGAAGCGGCCACTGTAGGCCAACACAGCAAAGCACACAGCAAAGTGGTAGTTCCTCCTCACAGCTTCTTGGTCCAAAAGAGTTCTAAAGTTTCAGGGGTCTGGGCCCCAATATTTATATCCCAAAATCCTTTGATCTCTTAGGCAAAGCGTGTCTGTGCCCGGCCAGAACCAGTCCTGCCTTGTCTGGTGTGTCTTCCTGGCAGGTGGTGGAGACAGCTTTGTCAGAGGCAGACCAGGCCTTTTGAGGTGCAAGGAAATCACATCCCTCTTCCCCCATCGCATCCCAGGTCTATTCAGCCCTTTCCTGACCCACCTATACTATCTGGAGCCACTCCTGCTCCCCAGCCTCTGTCATCCAAAACCCAGACAGGAAATCCACATTCCAGCAGAGGCACACAGGATGACTGAGCAAGAAAATACTCTCTAAAAGTGGTATTTTCAAACACAGAACTTAAAAATCACCTTCTCTAAAAGATGCATCTTTAGATTCTGAGTTCAGGCATACTAAACTTTATTTTCTTAACTGCATGTGCCTGGGGCCTACCTTAGTGGTGGCAGACTTGTAAGAAAAGGGAAGGTGGGGGGACTGGCACATGTGGGCACTTGCCAGTTGACAAGCAATGGCAGGCCTGAGTTACCTTTTACGGGCCGTTCTTGTGGGTGGCACAATCCAGTGCTGCAGTCCACCAACTGCATTTGATTTACAGGCCCTGGCACATGCAGTGCACTTTACTAGGGACTGACACATAAATAAAACAGGCCAATCATGGAAACACCAATCCATAACACATTTTAACACAGGAGCACTTGCACTTTTACCACTGATCAGCAGTGAGAAAAGTGCGCAGAAACACTATGAAAGCAAAAACTCAGGGGAAACACGCCAAGAGATGCCCAGTCTAACACTTGTGCAATAGGCAAAGTAGTGTCTTTGCTGATAAGATAGGCAGTTGCAGCCCTCGTATTTATTTTCCTGACGTCAATATGCAAACGTAATCCTAATTAAAAATCATTGCACATGTGGTTCCCAGACCTGCGTCGGCTCATTTACCTTCCTTCCCCTCTACCAGATACTCATTACTGTGGCAGTAAAGAAATAAACTGTATAGTAAATTTCGGTTCAGTGGAGCAGTACCTTTTTAGGTCCCAACTGAGCCAGCGCGCATGCGCTGCTCTGCGAGACTTTTTGTAAGGGCTTCAAGCTTTACTCAGTACTTTTCACACGCTTGTGCGTGTTTTATTTGCATTTTTCCTATTAGGCTTTGCGTGCAAAGACTGCACGCAATTGTGCAAAGGTGGGTGCATGTCCCGCCTTTCCCAAGAAATGTATCCGCCCAGGCCTACGGCTTGCGGTTACGAGCCAGGGTGCGCAGTGTCCCATCTGTTATCTGTCAGATGTCACACGAGCGCGCACGCACCATGCAGCTCTAATGTTGCTGACATGTTGCTTTTTGTCAATAGTTATCTGTTATATCTGAAAGAAACACGTTAGTTAGATTCCTCACCTTAGAATATCCCCAGGCGTCAGACTGGATCCGGAAGATTTTTTCGTCAGCAATACCCCTTGCGCGTCGCTAGGCGTCGTCTGCGGCTCCGCGTCCGTCGTCGGCGTCGTGCGCCGGAATGACGTCGTCGGAGTACTTAGACGCTGCCCTCGCGCGCTGACGTCAGTTCTTCTTTTTTCCGCGCCAGTAAGCGCAGATCCAGGAGAGCTACCCCTTTTAGTCTTTTTTGACTACGTTTTTTGATCCTTTTTGATCTTGTCTCGACTCCGGTGCCGGTAGGATGCCTGGTTTCAAAGCCTGTGCTGACTGCAACCGCTTGATGTCGGTTACGGATCATCACCGCCGGTGCCTTTACTGTTTGGGCCTCGACCACGACGCGGAGTCGTGCTCGGACTGCAAGGCCCTGACCTCGAAGGCTAGACGGGAGCGGTCCCGTAAGCTCCTCGAGCTTCGCCACTCGGCTCCGGGCCCCTCTCGATCCCGGTCCAGGAGGAGGTCCAAGGATCGGTCGCGGAGCCACAGCCATCATCGCTCGTCTGGCTCCAAGTCTTCGGGTAAGTCGAAGCACTCCAAGAAGTCCAAGAGGCGACACCGCTCTTCGGAATCCCCTCGCCGGTCGCGCGACTCGGGCGAGGGTCAGGGTGGCTCCACCCCCGCGGCTCCAGCGGAGCCGCAGGCGCCGCGCAAGTCCCCATACCCGCCGGTCCCTGGGACTGACACGACGCCGGCGGAAGTCAGTGCCTTCCTCTCGGCCCGACGCCGCAGGTTCCCGAGGGACTCGTCACTGAGTCCCCGCCGACGCCGGTCGACCTCGTCACGCCTCCTCTGCCGGCGTCGACACCGGTACCACCTCCGACGCCGGCTCCGCTCGGCGTCTAGCCCCAGTTCAGCCCCGCTCCGGATCCGGCGCCGTTACGGCGTCAATGGACGCCGCGTACGGCGCCGTTAGAGACACATTATGTCTATCGTCCGGCTCCGATCCTTCCTCCTGTTTACCAGGAATCGGATGACGGGGACGTCTGGGAGGGGTCCGAGGACCCTATGGCCGTTCAGGTTCAGCTGTCACAGGACTGGGCAGACGAACTGGGGGAGGCCAGTGGTCTGGATACCTCACCAGACACTGGATTCATCTCTCCTCCGACTGTGGCTTCGGAGGAGGGTGCTGCTTTCTCTGTGGTGCTGCGCAAGGCGGCCGCAGCCCTTGGGCTCGAGCTGCCTGCTGTGGCTGTGAGGACTAACGTCCTCACTGAGGTGCTTCAGTCTGCAGCAAGCTCCACTGAGCCTCTGCTGCAATTCAATGAGGCCCTCATTGACGTTCTGCAGGGCACCTGGTCCAAGCCCTCCACAATCCCTCCTGTGGACAGGAATGTCGCCAGGCGCCACCGCCCTGCTCCGGGCGACCCCAGTTTTCTGTCCCAACACCCCACCCCCGAGAGCCTGGTTATCCAGGCTTCTACCTCCCAATCCTCCTTCCCGACTGCTCCGCCGGACCGGGATTCCAAGAGACTGGAACAGTTTGGCAAAAAGCTGTTCTCCTCCCTTAGTTTGGGTCTGCGGTCCTTGAACACTGCCTGTCTTTTGGACCGTTATTCCCACTCTCTGTGGGATACGGTGGAGGATGTGCTGCCCCTGTGCCCGGAGGAGGCCCAGACACGACTTACCCAGGCTCTGGCCGATGGGAGGGATGCAGCACGACATGCAATCCAATGTGGGCTTGACACTACGGACTCGCTGGGTAGGGCGATTTCTACCACGGTGGCGCTTAGACGTCACGCCTGGCTGCGGTCCACGTCCTTTTCGGGGGATGTCCAGAGCACTCTCATGGACATGCCCTTTGATGGCACTCGCCTTTTTGGTGAGAAAGCGGACAGTGCGCTGAATCCGCTTTAAGGACTCCCGGGCTACGGCCAAGTCCTTGGGCCTCTCGGCCCCGCGGTCGCAAACTTCCGCCTTTCGCCCCTTTCGTGGCCAAGGAAGGGGTGCCTCCTCACGTACGCCTAGCCACCAGCCGCAGAACCAACCTGCGCGCGGTCGCGGACGTGGTTTCCGCCGAGGCGGTTCTGGAGGACGACTCGGTCAGCCCACATCCACCCCGGCAGCATCCGCCTCCAAGCCTTCCTAGTCCGAGCATTCCGGCCCATTCCTCGTCAGTGGGCGGCAGAGTTCGCCATCACCTGCTCCACTGGCGTACCATCACTTCGGACAGGTGGGTGCTGCAAATCGTCCGAAGGGGCTACTCCCTCCCCTTCGAGAAGACCCCTCCAGCCATGCCACCGCAGCACCACCGTATCTCGGAGGATCATTTGAATCTTCTGCGAGAGGAAGTTTCGGCCCTCTTGGCCAAAGAGGCCGTCGAGCGCGTTCCGAGCCCAGAAGTAGGTCGTGGTTGTTATTCCCACTACTTTCTGGTTCCCAAGAAGGGCAAAGGGGGCCTACGCCCTATCTTGGACCTCCGGAACGTCAATGCCTTCCTCCGGAAGGAACGGTTCAAAATGTTGACGTTGGCTCAGGTTCTAGCTGCCCTCGACCCTGGAGACTGGATGGTAGCGTTGGACTTGCAGGACGCATATTTCCACATCCCCGTCCTGCCGGCCCACCGGCGTTACCTGCGGTTCTCGGTGGGCCAGGAGCATTTTCAGTTCACCGTGCTCCCCTTCGGCCTCACCAGTGCCCCTCGGGTGTTCACGAAAGTGATGGCGGTGGTCGCAGCTCATCTGCGCAGATCAGGGGTTCCAGTCTTCCCCTATCTCGACGATTGGTTGTTGAAGGTGGGCTCGCCCCAGGCAGTCGTCTCCCACCTCCAGACTACGGCGGATCTCCTGCATTTGCTGGGGTTTTCCATCAACGTGCCGAAGTCACACCCGAGTCCCTCTCAGCAGCTCCTCTTCATCGGAGCGGTTCTCGATTCGGCGCAGTACCGGGTCTAACCGCCGGAACAGCGGGTCCGGGATATTCAGGCCCTGATTCCCATCTTTCGGCCTCTATCCTGGGTTTCGGTCAGGCTAGTGTTGCGGCTTCTGGGGCTGATGACCTCCTGCATCCTACTAGTGCATCACGCCAGGCGGCGCATGCGGGCTCTGCAGTGGGACCTGAAGTTTCAGTGGGCCCAGCATCACGGCAACCTGTCCGACCGTGTCTTGATCTCGGAGGGCACTGCACAGCAGTTGCAGTGGTGGCTCACAGACCGCGATTGGGTCACGGGCAAGAGCCTCTCCCTTCCCCAACCGGAGCATGTCGTAGTGACGGATGCGTCCCTCCTGGGATGGGGTGGCCATGTGGGAGAGGCGGAGATCAGAGGCCTCTGGTCTCCGGCGGAGTCTCGCCTCCACATCAACATGTTGGAGTTGAGAGCGATCCGACTTGCACTGAAAGCCTTCCTTCCCTCTGTCAGGGGAAGTGTCGTGCAGGTGTTCACGGACAACACCACCGCCATGTGGTATTGCAACAAACAGGGCGGGGTGGGGTCGTGGACCCTTTGTCAGGAGGCTCTGCGCCTCTGGACGTGGCTGGAACACCAGGGCGTCACCCTAGTGGTTCAACATCTGGCGGGCTCTCTGAACGCCAGAGCAGACTAACTCAGCCGCCGGTGCATGATGGATCACGAATGGCGTCTGAACTCCGAAGTGGCGCAAGGTCTCTTTCAGCAGTGGGGAGAGCCTTGGTTAGATCTATTCGCCTGTCGTACTTTAATCTCTGGGACCGCGTAGGGGACAGGGCCCCACCCCTGTCTATCCTGGTATTAGCGAACCGCAAATGGTTAATGCGGTATGTACAAGTGCTTTGTATAACGTTCTAGCTATGAATGCACTACGTACACGTTACTCTGCATCACTACGCGGGTTCCATTTTGGAAGCTGTGGCCATCTTGTGATTGCCCTCACATAGGCTATAATGAAGCAAATACGGGCCTCACAGCACATTAGCCTTTCCATGACTCTTCCGTGACCTGGGCAGCTTGGCTCTGCTGCCCCAGGTCAAACTGGTCTCACGAGCTCCCCTTCCTCCGGCCACCTGTGATTAGCATCAGGGCTTGACACGCCATAAAGTCCCTTCATCCCACACAAGCCTCCGGCTAATCACTTTCACACCTGACTGGTCCTGCTTTATGACTTGTTTCTATCAACAGGAGCTGCCCGTGTTTTATTGGGGCCTATCGATATCTGATGTGGGATCTGAGCCTTGCTGTGTAAATAATTGTGGGCTGGCTTAACTGGAATGTGGGATGGTCATCATGACTCTGCCTTTTCGTTTGTAATGTACACGTGTATATGGCCGTATCGTAAAACCTAAGAATGTATGCCTGAAGCAGGAAAAAGTGTATTTAAGAAGAAGTCCGTTTCTATGATTTTCGGCAGTCTCCTGAGAACATACACGCTGTTGTACTTCTAGGATACCTGTAATTGGTCTGCAGCCAATAAACGAATCTTTGACTTCACCCAGAAGACTCTGTGTTTCTGTACGTCTGAAACAGGGAGTAACCCAGAAGTCATAGGGTGTGTTCCCCTGCACCGCTGGGCTTAAAATACCCAGTACTTCAGTTTGGCGCCCAACTCGGGACGATTTCAGCGGTACCAGTCCAAGCCAGAGGTTCGTGAGGAGCTTCGTGTGGAAATTCCGGAGGAAGGCCGCCACTTCATCGACCCCTGCATGTCGACGTGGTCCGAAAGTCTTTTCTGCGAGGTTCTCCGCGTCCCGACGGCTACGAAGGACTGCTGCCCTGATTAATCGACCTGTTTTGGACCCTTGACGAGTTTGAGAGAGCGAAACAATCGAGAGAGTCTTCTGGTGACGCCATTGATCAGCAATATTCAGTTAAGTATAAGTGGAGCGTCTCCCATTTGTTTGGTATCCTTCGGGATCGTTTTGTTTTGGAAATTTGGAGTTTGCAAACGCCAAAGCCAGAGGACTCGTGTATTCACGAGACTATCGTAATCGATAATCCTTTGACGTTTGGATCTAGACTAGTGAGCGAAGATGCCTGGTTCTAGAATATTTGGTAGATTGTTTTGTTTGGGTTGCGGAAGAGATTTCCAGCTAGAGGAATGTCCGGTTCCTCCGGTTGGAACTCCAACTTATGAGCTCTATGTAAAGCATGGTGTAGGCCCCATTGCATATAACAAAGTATGGATCCACTACACCAGAAAAGACGGTGTTTTAAAATGGCCCCAAAATAGTAGTTTCGATACCGATATTTTAGATAATTTGGAAATTTAAATTGTTTAAAAAGAAAGCCCGGCCGGCAATGTTTGATTCTTTCCGCTTATGGCGAAAGGAAGCCAAACAGAAGGAAATTAAGCTAGCGAAAAAGAATAAGAGAGAGAGGTATGACAGTAATGCAAGCAGCTGTACAATTCAAGGACAATGAGGAGGAGCAGATGAATGAGCAATTGCACAGACAGCGTAAGTTAGGGATCGACAAATGTTACCCAGCTTTACCGCACTCTAAGCAGAATAAGTTAGAAGAAAAGGAGAAAGATCCCCTGATGTCGCATTTGCTGAGTTCGCCACCCCCGTATGCTCAAAATGCCACGGCGCCTCCCCAGCTTGTGAATATGCCACCTCCAGTTAATGTACCACAAGTCTTACCGCAGCCGCCAGCTGCTCCACATCCGACTCCTATCCCTATAGCGCAGCCTTCTCAAGGGCCGCCAGTTGTGTTTCCAACTGCCCCTGCGCTTCCTGCGACTTTGTCTAGTTCAGCAGCTGCCTCCCCTGACACTCTTCCTTGCACCACTCCAGTACCTGTTTCTATATCCTCTTTTCTCCCCTCTGTGTATCCCCCTGTTCTCGCCTCAACTTCTCCTTCAGCGCGACAGCGTTTAGCTAATGTGGTTACTACGTTAATGTCGCCTCTCTTTGAGTCATCTAGTGCGACTCCTGGTTTACAGCGTAAGCAATTGCGCAGTCAACTGCCTAATCCCGATGAGAAAAAAGTAATAGATAGCATGGCGCGTAGATGGATTGTTTTCCCTTCACTATATGATGTGGAATCAGTTGTCAACGTTTTTCATCAATGGGATGCCCCAAAACAGAGGTATGTCTTTGAGAAAGTGTGCGAAATTCTCTGTGAGGAATTGGAGGATAATGGTAAAAACCCGAGCCCGCAGGAGCTGTGTCGAGTGAGATTTGATTTTGGAACGGGTACAATTGTGGATAGCGACGTAGATAAAGCAGTTGCGGTTGTATTGTCCTTCAGGAATGATGATTGTCAACAGTCATTGTTTGAACAAGATGTCCTTGTGGGGAAAAAGGTAAAAGCGCGACAATACCCTATGAGAGAAGTTCCCCCGGTATGGAAGGAAGCAGTCGCAGCCGACCCTAATAACGGTATTGCTGCTATGCCAGCGCATTTTCAGCGTGTTTGGGTGCATGTCCCATGGAAGCGTTCTGAGGTGTTAGCGCTTAAGCAGACATTGCCTGATCCCCGTAAAAACCCTGCAGGATATTATAAAGAGTTGTCACAGACGGCAGGATCATGCGTTATGAATTTGGCAGACATAGACATGTTGTTTGGTAATGTCGTTCCACAGCCCCTATGGGGATCAATTCGTAATGCAGATCACGACGCAGAACTAGGTGCAACATGGGCTGACATCATTGCCGCTGACGCTAGACAAACTGGTGGCGCGAAACCTGAGCCTTTAATAGCAGAGCTCCCTGGTAGAATCATCACGTATATGAAGACAATAATGCCCGTGATGCGCGTAAATTGGGACAAGCTATCTGCATGCAAGCAAAAGAAAGATGAGACAGTGTCAGACTTCTTTACCAGGTTTGAAGAAACGTTTATTGACCACATTGGGCAAGATATGAGTACTGAGGGTGGCCAACGGTTATTTGTTGATAAATTTGTGCAGAATTTACTTCCTGACCTGTGTAAAAAGTTGAAAGATTCAGAAAGTTCTTGGGCTGTTTCCTCTTCAGCGCAAATACTGGCTACTGCACAGTATTATGAAAACAGAGATAAAGACGAGAAGGATAGAACAGAAAAGAAAACGAAAGAGCTAAAAACGAAGGTCATTTTACAACAGGCTTACTCACCACGTGGAGGTCAGAATAATTATAGGCAACCCCAAGGTGTCTATCACCAACCCCAACAATTCCAGAGTAATCAGCAAATGAATGGGTATTATCAACCACGTGTCCCTGTAGGTCCCAACCAATGTTCATACTGCAAGGAGGAAGGTCATTTTAAATACAGTTGCCCTAAATTAATGCAGCGTAACGGTAATGCGTATGGCGCAAGAGGTAGGGGTGGTCAGCAAGCTCCTAGAGGCAGAGGGCGTGGAAATATTACCCAGAACGCGCGTCCTCTTCCGCCTCAAAATACCATCAATAGCTTTGACCAGCAAGCCAACGCGACTAGTAATACAGCTCAGTACTACAATAATGATTATTATGCAGAGGACGACAATGTAGAAAATAATGATTACTAGGACAGCCGTAGACCGAGAGAGGGAGTTGTTTCAGTGCCAGTGGATCAGAGCGGACCGTATGTTAAAGTAACTACAGCAAATGTAACGGAGCCCTTTCTGCTAGACACTGGTGCTGCAAAGAGTTCAATTATGCATTCAAAACTCCCTGGCGCACCTTTGTCTGGCGACATCAATGTTTCAGTAGGTTTCTCTGGCGCCCCGGTTAGAAACCCGATTTCTAGTCCCATGTCACTTTCTATTGGACCTTGCGAGCTGAAAGCACCCCTGATCCTAACAACAGGTTGTGGTGAGAATTTGCTAGGATTAGATTTGCTAAAAAGATTGCATGTTACACTGTATTGTTCACCATCAAGAGTACAACTTACATTAGGCAGGAAAGTGATTTCCCCGATGTACTTGTCTAAAAATACAATGCCGCCTGAATTGTCATCCCTTCCGGATGTCCTTTGGGCTACTGGTCCCAATGACGTGGGTCTCTTGGAAATACCGCCATATGTGGTAACTTTAAAGGCTAATGTCAGACTGCCACGTATTCCCCAGTACAAGATCTCTAATGAAGGCCAGAAAGCATTGTTAGACATTGTCAGCGATTTGATTAATAAGGGTGTAATTGAAGAGACAAGAGGCAACGTTTGCAATAGTCCGATTTTGCCTGTCTTAAAACGAACGGACCCTTCACAGCCACCTGTTTACAGATTTGTGATTGATCTTAGAGAGGTTAATAAGATTGTTGTGCCACAGTTTCCAGTTGTCCCTGATATAACTGCCTTGCTAACCATGATTCCAGCCTCTGCTGCATGGTTTTCAGTGGTCGATTTAAAGAATGCTTTCTTTAGCATCCCAATTGCAGAAGAGAGCAGAGACATTTTTGGCTTCAGTCTGGGATGCCGAAGCTTCCGCTTCAAACGCGCTCCCCAGGGCTACTGTGAAAGTCCATCAATATACAGCCAAGCTTTGAAAGCGCAGCTTGATGCACTTGTTTTACCCAGTGGCGCTATCCTGATTCAGTACGTTGACGATTTACTAATTGCCGCGGATACTGAAAAGATCTGCAAAGAAGCCACATTATCATTGTTGCGTCATTTATCTGCTTTCCATCACAAAGTGTCTCTCTCAAAGCTGCAATATTGTCGACAAGAAGTGACCTACTTAGGTCATCTCTTATCGAAGGAGGGAAGGAAGCTGACCCCAGAGAGAATTCAAGCCATTGCACAGTTGAGTGTGCCAAGAACACAGAGAGAAGTGCGTGCTTTCTTGGGCATTACCTCATACTGTAGGCACTGGATCCCCAATTTTTCCCTGTTGGCAAAACCTTTGTTAGCATTAACATGCAAAGACACACCAAATCCTATCCCATGGTCTGAAGAGTGCCAGAAAAGTTTTGTGGAATTGCGCAACGCATTATGTTCAGCTCCTGTGTTGGGTACCCCTGACTACAGCAAGCCTTTTACATTGTATGTTCACGAGAAAGATGGGTGTGCATTATCAGTGTTAACACAGCCTTTTGGCGACAGACCGCGCCCATGCGCATATTTTTCATCAACCTTGGACCCTGTAGCGAGGGCATTGCCAAGCTGTCTGAGAGCGACAGCTGCTGCAGCTATGTCTATCCGACAATCTGCTGGTCTAGTAATGGACAACACATTGATCGTTATGGTTCCACATGTTGTAGACACATTATTAAACAGGACCAAGACACAGCACTTGACTAGTGCGCGATTATCTGGCTATGAGCTGACACTGTTAGCAAATCACATACACATAAGGAGATGCAACACGTTGAATCCAGCTACACTATTACCAATTCCAGCAGACCTAGATGAGATTGAGCAACATGATTGTCTGTTCAGAACAGAAGAAGAGACGAAAGGGAGAGTGGATCTCAAAGATACTCCCCTGACTGAGTGTGATGGTACTTTATGGGTGGATGGTTCGTGTTTCAAGCTCCCTAATGGTGACACGACTGCTGCATATGATATCACGACTTTACACACGGTTGTGGAAACTGCACGAGTGCCACATAATTCGGCCCAAGCAGCAGAATTAATCGCCCTCACAAGAGCATGCGTGTTGTCTGAAGGAATGAGAGTGAATATATACACCGATAGCCAGTACGCCTTTGGCGTGGCTCATAGTTTTGGGCGATTGTGGAAAGAACTTGGGTTCCTGACTTCGCATGGGGCTAAAATTCAAAATGGCAAGTTGGTGAATGATCTCCTTGAGTCACTGACCCTACCGTTGCAAGTTGCGATCATGAAATGCAGTGCGCACAGGAAAATCACAGATGATGTTGGACGTGGGAATGCGTTTGCTGATGAGATCGCGAAAGAAACAGCACAGAATGTAAAGACTAGAATGTATGTTGCAGGCCCCGCAAGATGGGTTGATGATGTTGGAATGTGTGAAAACACGATGGAGAGTGTAAAGTCGCTTCAAGCTGAAGCCACAGAGAAAGAATTAAGCAAGTGGAGAGAAAGTGTGGGTAAGTTGGATGAGAATGGTTGTTGGATTGATCTGACAGAACATAGGCGATGGTTGTTGCCTGATGCATATGTGCCTCCAGTAGTTACGATGGCACATGGAATGGCACACATCAGTACGAAAGGAATTTGTAAGTTGTTGGCTCCAGTATGGCAGAATGCTGGGATTCCCAAGTACGCAGAGAATGTGGTCAAGAATTGCATGGTATGCTTGAAATACAACCCTGGTAGGGGGACCCCAACTCCAGCTGGTCATTTTGCACCCCCATCATACCCATTTGAAGTTTTGCAGCTGGACTTTATCCACATGGAAAGGTGCAACAACCTGAAATATGTATTGGTGGTTGTCTGCGCTTTTTCAAAATGGATAGAGGCCTATCCTCTAAAGGATAACACTGCTCTATCCACAGCCAAAGCCCTTGTGAAAGAATTCTTCCCTAGGTTCGGAATGCCAAGAATGGTGTGGAGTGATAATGGAAGTGAGTTTGTGGGTAAAGTGATGAAGAATGTGTGTGAGGGGCTAGGTATTAGGCAGAAGTTCCACGCTGCAAATCACCCCCAATCAGCTGGATTAGTAGAGCGCTACAACGGCGCTCTAAAACTCAAGCTGGCCAAAATCCAGGCGAGCACCGGTCTTAAATGGCCTGACGCTCTGCCTTTAGCACTCCTGTCCACCAGAATGACCGTACACTCACGCGTGGGACTTAGTCCCTATGAAGTGGTCTTTGGCCGCCCGGCCAACGTATGGGGTGTGCCAAGGCCTACGCAATTCAGTGAGATCGAGCATCCAGTACTACTCGATTACTTGTATGATTTGACTGTTAAACTGCGTGTTTTGCACCAACAGGTACATGATACTCTTCCCCCGGCTTCGGAAGCTCCTGGACACCCTATCGAACCAGGCGCGTGGGTCTTGGTAAAAAAATTTCAGCGGAAAACCAACGACGAGCCCCGCTGGATTGGCCCCCACCTTGTACTTTTGTCAACGAGATCAGCGGTTCGAGTGAAAGGCAAGAAGAACTGGATCCACGCCACCCACGTGAAAAGGATCTCTTTGCCTCTGCCGTATGACCAGTGGGTCCAGGAGGGTATCGCCGACACTGAAACAGACACTGCACCTCGTTTTGTACCATTCAGTAATGCACGCATAAAAGGCACAGTTTCAGACCAAGAAAGTAACGATATTTTGCAAGAAGCTGTGCCACTGTCAAATCGATTGGACACCACAGAGCCTAAACTCTTGTTTCAAGATCAAACAGCACCTGGCCGTCTCCGCTATAATTTGAGACCAAGGCCCATGGACAAATAAAGATTTCCTTACCATTTTTCTTTTTTGACACTTTAGCTCTCCCATCTGAAGGACTTTTCTTGATTTTTTGTTTTTCGAACCACCATCCGGGTTCCGCCGCAGGGTCGCGGTGCCAAGACTTTGGGGTACAGGCCGAAGACGTTAGGTCAACGGTTCTGGTTGATCTAGGGCGTTCCCTGGACCGACAGGCGTACTCCTTAGCAGAAGAAACTCATCCGCCGCGAGCGGCCCGATTAGAGGATGGAGTTTTTTAAGATGGAGAGACCCGTTGAGGAAATTAACTTTAAAGCAAGGATGTGTAAAATTATAAAGAGTAAATGTTTTGTATTTTTATGCCTGTTTATACTGTGTAGTATGACAATGTTTACCGTAGGATTTGTGTTTTTCTCCTCTCAAGAGCCCATTGCACCCACTGTACAGCCTATATCTCTTTCTACTGCCTCCTCACACTCTTTTCACCCTCTGCCTGAACACGAACAAACCAGACGATCAGAATTTGTGAATAACTAGTTTATTCAGCTCTTGCACCAGCACCAACTAGTAATGAATACAACCAATTGCTGGGTGTGTGGGTTAATGCCACATACCATCAATAAGGGTATTCCCTATCTAGTGTTGCCGTATAGTTACAATGGATCGTCATGGGCATTCCAGACCATGTTTCTCTATGCTCTAGATACTTACTCCCCTCGACAGCCGCGCTCCATCAGACCTATCACCAATAATAAGGCCTTGATGAAAGGAGTTGCCGATATGAGCAGAGATATCGATGCATACTCGTCCATACCCAAGGAAGAATTGAGACCTTATGTAGGATGGAACGCAACGGGGTATAGTATTAGTCTGGGTGAAAGACAGCGAAAAAGCTCATCCCCAATTTGGGTCGTACCCCACATAGGTCGGTTCTGCTTACAAGGTAATGGTCAGAATCCTAGAGCTCAATTGGGGAGAAGTGACTGTACTGAAACGTACACTTTCCCATCACAATTTTCTCCTGCGTTTTTGGCTGCCAAGGGTACATATTTCATCTGCAATGACCGAGCATATACATGGTTGCCCCCTGATTTCTCGGGCACATGTTATATTGCGAACTTGCTACCGCCAACATTTACTGCTGCCTCTGACTATCACAAGACCAGAGTTGTGAGGGGCGTGATTAGTAAGGAGGATACTGCCGGTCAGGAAGCGGGAGACTTCTTCTTGGGTTTCCTGCCGTTTTGGGGACCTATGGTAAATAGTAGGAACCTGAGACAACTGACTCGTGTGGTTGAATCCACTGTCAATGTAACGGCTGGTGCCCTTGGTAATTTGACAGCTGAGCTCCAAGCGGATCGCCTTATGACTTTGCAGAACCGCATGGTTCTAGACGTTATTCTTGCAGACCGCGGTGGGGTATGTTAGGTTATCCAATCCAGTTGTTGCATTTTCATACCAGATAACGCTCCAACAGTCTATCAAGCCATCTCCAAACTCCATAAAATATCTGAGTCCATACACGTGTGTTAAATGGTAGCGGCAGTTTCAGTCGATAACCTTTCAAGTATTGCCCGGCGGTAATCGCCTCTCATACCACTCGATAATTTACCAATGAAAGAGGCAGGCGCCGGAGACTGGAAGGCAGGAAACAAAGTTTTATTCCGTCGGAGCAGAACACATCAGATCAGACAGCAAGGTATCGTCACGAGGTGCTCTAACTGCATCTCTGAGACCTGGTCTCTTATACACAGGTTTATTGCTTTATTACATATGGTACATTCTTATTGAGACTTTGATGTACGGAAAGACATTCCTTGGAACCCCCACTTCAAGCTCGTTCCCACACATATCTACAGTAGAAGTCCCCACCCCACCCACAGTAGGAGATGGCTATCACGCAGCTGGACATTCCGCCAATTCCCGGGGGTGTGTGCAACCGGCCGGGTCTCAGGGGGTAGGGGCTTTGATCCACCGTAATCCCTTTGATGTGGGGTGTTTCCCTTACAGTAGGGGCAATAAACTGCATCCGCAGGGCTAGGTGATGGCCTGGGATCGGTTCGGACAATGGGGCGCAGAGGAAGGGGGTTTATCAAAGAGGGGCATGACCATGTATGGGATGTCGGTCAGGTGTGGGATGTGGTTCCATGGCAGGGTCGCGCTGAATGAGAGGGTTTATGGCCCGTGTATGAGAGAGCGGGGGTGGCCGGCGCGCGGGGGATACTTGCAGCGTCAGGGGAACGCGCTGGCGATCGACAATGAGCGGGGGAGAGAGTGGGGTGCCTAAAATGGCTGTCGTGTGCTCGCTGTGTGTGGCGTTGGGGAGAGGCAAGATGGCGCAGATAATGTTCAGTTTGCAAGCTAAATTTCCACAGTCCTCCCTTTTAACATATCTCGCCTGCTTGTCTAGTTCGGATTTATCCCCATAATACTGCGGACTTCCACCTCATAAAGAGCTTTCACCCGCTCTGCTTCAAAGTTCAAAGTCTTAGGGCAGATGCAGTTCATAAAAAGCGAACATAAAGGTGGCGGACACTGAATCCCCAAGCAACATCCACATAGTATCACAACCGGTATTAGGATAAATGAAAACAGCCTCCATCCCCAACTTTTAATAGTGTCCCAAAACCAGCTCCCAAGTGACCATCCTTCCTGCTCCTGATGGACCTCTGCGGAAAGTCTGTGGAGGTGTTCAATTGCTTTGTAGACTGAGGGTGAGTTATCCGGTACGTAGGTACAACAGCTGGACCCAATGATGCGGCATGCTCCTCCACGATCAGCCAGAACCACATCTAGAACAAGGCGGTTCTGAAGAGCCACCAGGCGGACGGCCTGAAGTTCGGCGGTGTTGTTGGCAAGGGCGCCAGCTGTAATGTTCATTGCTGTTTCGACTGCCTGGGTTAAGTGGCGGATGGCGCGGCTGTTTACCATTGGACCCCAGAGTGGAACAAGTCCCTTTACTGCATCCAGGAACTGTGCTCCGGTGGAGTCGGCTTGTACAATGTCTTTGGCACGTTTCTGTCGGTGATGGTTTGCTGGAGCCACAAATGTCGGGGGAAGGACAAAAGCGATGTAGCAGGTGCCTCCCCAACCTTTCGGGAGCCAGGTGTAGGCCTTAGTACCACAGATGAAGTACATATTCGGGGAGGCAACAAAGGAGGGTGGATCGACTGAATCCAATGTTCGGGTGATGAGGCAGGAGCTGTGGCCCACCAGCTGCGCCCCCAGGCCCTCGAGGCACACAAATCCAGTGATGTTGATGACGGTTAGGGCCACTGTCAGGGTGGCGGCCGTTCGTTTCCGGAGGTAAGAGAAGGTAGGTCTGGCTGGGTTGTTGAACACTTGCATTTCAACTCGTTCTTTGGCAGGGATGTCCAGGTGGAAGGAAGTGTTTGACTTCAGAGGGCAGAAGAAGGCAGAGGTTTTTCCAGTTTTGTTCAGCCAGAACCCATGGTAGAAGTGTGACACAGTTTTGCCGGAAGTGGCAATGTCCTTGTAGCTCTCCTGCAGGAGGATTAGCCAGGCGAGGCAGGAACCATGGACAGAAAAAGGTGAAGGGATGAAAGGGATTGAATGCCCAGTGGCATGTGGTAGCAATCCACAGATCCAGCAGTTAGTGGCGTTGGCGGCAAGATTGTGTTGGTGGAGCAACTGCACAAAAGAGTTATTCCAGAACTCCTTACGTCTTTCTCGGAGTTGGGGTGAAAGTGATATCAGATGGTGTTCTTTCATGGTGGTAGGTTGATTGGTGGTCAGCAATGTCCTATGAGCAGGGGTGCTCTCCTCCATGATCCAGAAGGTGACCATGAGGAGAAGGCAAAAGAGAAGGGTAACAAAAAGTATAATAGTCTTTGAGCTGTGCATTCTGTCAGTCTTTGGGTTTTTGTAGTGGGTCTTCGGACGTCCGATTGCTTCCATCATCTTCATGTCGGGCGCTTCCATCACCTTCAAGGAACTCGGTAGCGGGCAGAACCACAGACTTTGTTTAGTTTCTCTCCTGATGGCCTTTGAGGTGACTAGGCAACCGCTCTGAGATTTCAACTTAGTTTGTGGTCTGCTTAGCCGAAGTTCTCTCCTTTCGTCGCAAGTTATACCCTTCCTTGGATGGCACAGTGGGATCGGGATATTCAGTCAATTCAAGTGTCTCTGTATCCGGGCAGCGGCTCAGGGATGGTCGGTCTTTGTCCAGAAGTTCCTCTTGGGCGGTGATGTTGTCCGTGGTTGTCAGGGTCGGTGATACCTTCCTGTAGTGGTGTGCATGCAGCCAATTGCGTTTCCCCTCCACTCGAAGAGCTGTTCGGGTGGTGATCAGGACTTGCAGGGGGCCCGTCCACCGGGGCTCCAGACTCTTGGTGCGCTGGAAGTTGCGCACTAAGACGAAGTCACCGGGTTGGATGTCGTGTCCGGGGCCCCTGGAAACATCGGGAATGGCGTGCAGCACCTGCTGATGGATAACAGACAACGTTTTAGTTAGATTGTACAGATAGTCAGACATGAGGACGTCCGGGACGTCGTGGATGGATGTTGGTTTCGGTGCAGTCCAAAGGTTCATGGGCCGCCCGAAGACGACCTCGTAGGGGGTTAAGTGGTGTTTGGTGGGGGTGGAACGCATTGATAGCAATGCTAGCGGGAGAGCGTCTGGCCATCTTAGTCCTGTGGTGGCGACTATTTTTGCTATCTTAAGCTTCAATGTGGCATTGTGTCGCTCAACCAAGCCTGCAGATTGGGGATGGAAGACCGCATGGAATTTCTGTTTTACACCCAACCCTTTTAAGATGAGTTGGATAACTTCGGCTACGAAGTGGGGGCCGTTGTCGCTCCACAAAATTCGACAAAGGCCGTATCGGGGGAAGAATTCCTTCAGTAGTACTTTTGCGGTAGTCATGGCGGTGTTGTCGTGGGTTGGATAGGCTTCCACCCACTTGCTGAAGGCACACACAACGACAAGTACGTACTTCAAACCTTGGCACCTTTCTAACTGGACATAGTCCATTTGTAGGACTTCAAAAGGGTGATTGGGGACCCCGAACCCTCCCCGGGGTACAGCAGTTCCTTTCCCAGGGTTGTGTTGGAGGCATACTAGGCATTGTTGGACCAGACGTTTGGCTGAGTCTGGGATCTTGTCGTTGTGCCAGACTTTGGAGATGAGTTAGATCATGGGGGCAGACCCTATGTGTGCGGGGGAGTGTGCCATGGTCAGCATGGGGATCAAGTATGAGTCTGGTAGCAACCATTTGTTCGAGTCTTTAGTCCGCCAGCAACCATCATCGTCCTTCAATCCCACCCGTGCCCATTCAGTTAACTCGTGTGGTGTACTGGCTAATTGGATGTCCCTAATCGTTTCCCTAGCATCCTTCCATTTCTCAGCTTGTGACCTGGTCACGTACATACGGGTCGTGGACCTATTCTCGGCTGTGGTTCGGGCAGTAATGTCAGCTAGTGCATTTCCCTGTCCTATAATGTCTGTCACCTTCTTGTGTGCTTGGCATTTGATCACAGCCAGCCGTGTGGGGAGGAGGACCGCTTCGGTCAGGGCAGAGACTAGATCTCCATGCAGGATGGGTGTGCCATGAGAGGTCAGGAATCCCCTCTCTTTCCATAAGAGCCCAAAGTGGTGAACTACCCCGAAGGCATACTGACTGTCTGTGTAAATGTTTGCGGTTGTCCCTGCTGCCAGAATGCATGCTCGTGTGAGAGCAATTAGTTCCGCCGCCTGTGCGGATCGCTGTGTGATGCGGGCTGTCTCAACAACTGTTCGGGCCGTGGTGACTGCATAGGCAGCTGAGGTGGTGCCATCGGGGAGCTTGATACATGAGCCATCCACCCACAGTTCTCCGTCAGGGTCCGGGAAGGCAGTATCTCGGAGGTCGACCCTACTCTTGGTCTGTTCGTCGGTGAGGGTCACACAGTCGTGTATAGGGGACGCATTGGGATCAGTGTCAGGGAGAGGTAGTAGAGTAGCTGGATTCAGAGTGGTGCATCGTTTCAATGTGATGTGGGGTGCAAGCAGAGTCAGTTCGTAACCGGTCAGTCGTGCGCTAGTCAGGTGTTGAGTCTTGGTTTGGTTCAGGAGGGTGTCAACCGCATGGGGTACCAATACAGTGAGGGGGTTCGAGAGCACAATCCCCTCGCTTTGCCGGATAGAGACAGCAGCGGCGGCCACTGCTCGAAGGCAGGCAGGCAAAGCTCTGGCTACGGGGTCAAGAGTGGCAGAGAAGTAGGCCCAAGGGCGTTGTTTAGGACCTATGGACTGGGTTAGGACAGACAACGCGCATCCCTCCCTTGCCCCTGGCGGTCCTATGCGAAGTCATGTGTGCTTTCGTAGTCGGACTGCTGACACTGGTTTTGTCGGGGGCGATCAAAGGTGTTTGGTCTGCCTGGCCTGTCATTGATGGCGTCGTTCGTGTGCCCTCGTCCCTGTCCTCTATTTCTGGGGTCATATGCTGTGTCTCTGGGATCCCTATTTTTGTTCAGTTCCAGAAGGACCTGGCACTGGGATTTCCAGTGTCCGAACCCTCTACAGAACGCACATTGGTTCCCATCTAAGTCTCTCCGTCCGTTGTAGGGTGCAGGTGTATGGTCTCTAGGGGGTAGCTTTCTAGGGGCGGTTGGTTGGTAATTCCCTTTCGGGGGTTCCCTTCCTATCGTCACCCCTTGCAACTGTGCTATCATTACCCTCTCCTTCAGTTCCTTTTTCTTCCTCTCTGACGCCCTATCGTTCTCGTTCTTCTGGTTTTCGTAATATTGGGCCATCTGGAGAATTGCTGCGGGTTTGGAGGCTGCCCAACTACTCTCGCTGGTCTGTAGCTTCTGGGAAACTTCTTGTGACAGACCCTTCACATAATTCTGGACAAAGAGGTGATGTCCGGTTGCGGTGGTCATGTCTTGGCCACTGTAATCGGAAAACACAGTCTCGAATCGGGAGAAGTATTCAGACACATCCTCCTGGGGTTTCTGGCGACAAGCCGTCACTATCGACCAGTCTACCTTTCTTTCTGGGATTAGAGTCTTTAGCTTCTGTACAATCTTGTCTGGGAGCTCTAATATGGCTTTCGGGGGTTTCTGTCCTGGTTCTCGCTGTTTGTCTATGGTATCGAGTTGTAACCAGGTATATCCGAACGGCTCAGCGTGGTCAACTTTCCGGATTTGCTTCCACACATCAGCCGGCAGACATAGCCCAAAGAACAAGTCGATATCTGCTAAAGTCATTATCGTAGAACCTACGGCTGTACCCACTTCAGTGTAGAAGGCAGTCGGGTTCTTTCTCAAGTCGGGTAGAGTTTTTCTAAAGGTCAAAATATCTTGTCGGTCCCATGGCTGGTAGACCCAATTATATACAACCCTTCCCTTCGCATCTTGGTGGTTGATGTCGTCATGTGTTCCCTGACCTCGTGGGGGGACCCAGTAGGGGGCAGCCTCTTTGATGGGCATCATGGTATCAGCCCTTTCTTCTTGGGGCTTAGTCGCTATGGGGGTTTCTGCTTTGGTGGTCTGCCTGTGTTCTCTAAGGTGTCGATAGACCTCGAGTGTACGAGTGAAGAGGTTCGTTACATCGCCCTCTCCTTCTTCCCCAATGTCTACCTTCCTATATAGGGTCGCTAAGCCTTCGGGACCTTTATCGCGGTACCTATCCTCATATGCATTTAGGGCATGATAACAAAGTCGTACGACAAAGTGTCGTCTGCGGCTGTCTGCATACGAGTTATATACGTCTGTTATATACTCCTCGCTTTCCTTACGCTCCACTAGTGTCTTTACTATTTTGTCGATTCCTGCTCGTTCATCCTTCGTTAGTCGATTCATTCTGGTGGAATCTTTCTTTCTCATCTCAGGGTCATCCAACGTTATTGCCGACGTTGTGTTCAGTACAGGAGGCTCGGCCGGCGCGGAGGCCGTGAGGACCGAGGCCCCTGTACTGCTTTCGCTCGTGTTTGGGGGTTGTGGGTGTTGCACTATTGATTGGGAGGGTGCGTATGGAGGGGGCATGTAAATGATCGGGGGACCTAATAGTAATTCATCATTCGTTCGCTGCTTAGAGGACAACTCAGGGTAGAGCAAAGAAGGGGTCCTAACAGCGTACTGGCCTGATGTTTCGGGCTCCTGTCTTAGTTTAGTTTCCCTTCTCTCCTTTATTTCTTCTTCTAACTTTCTAGCGGCAAGGTGAGCTGCTTTTCGTAATTCCTTTTCTGCTTTTACTTCTTCCCTCTTTTTCCGTTGCGTTGCTTCTTTGCGCCACATGCCGATACTGTCAAGCATAGTAGGCGTCGTCTTATTGCTACGCAGAGCTCTTTCTAGCACTTCTATCTTATGGTCGTCGAAGGATCCCATCAGTGGCCACTGACTCTCGGGGTCCTTCTTGGTATATTTATGCCACAGCTTGCTATAAGCTACGGCGACTAGTCCATATTTAGTGAACATGTCCTTATTAGGGGTGCCCTCCAGTGGAGCCGGATGGTTCACCTCTAATAAGCGGTCCGGGCAGAACCAACTACCTATCAGTGGGGAGAAGATAGGCATGACGGGTTTCAACGGGGACAAAAGTCAGCACTACCTATCTTTTCACTGCTTGCAAAGACTAGACAGAATATCTCTATTCCTCGTTATTTGTAAGCAGAGAATACCTCCAAAGAACCAATATCGAACAACTAGTGTTCGGACAATCAATCAATCAATCAATGGGGAGATAAAGATAGGCACGACGGGTTACAACGGGGACAAAAGTCTGCGTTACCTACCCTTCACTATTTGCAAAGACTAGACAGAATATTTCTATTCTACGTTATTTGCAAACAGAGAATATCTCAAAGAGCACTATTCTTCAAAACAATCAATGTTCGGACAATCAATCAGTGGGGAGATAAAGATAGGCACGACGGGTTACAACGGGGACAAAAGTCTGCGTTACCTACCCTTCACTATCTGCAAAGGGAGAGAGAGAGAGTATTTCTACTCCTCCCCGTTTGTAGACAGCGAATATCTCAAAGAGAACAATCAATGAGCAATACTAGTATTTCAAAACTTCAAACAATCAATCAATTATTTCGCAATTTGTCGTGTATCACGACCTTACCCGGACCGCGTGGACAGTTTCTCGTCTTCCGCCTCCAGCGCCCGATCGTCCTCTACTCTCCATATTTGCCGCGGCACTCCTGATGGTTCCCAGTCAGGACCGTAGATCACTCGAGAGAGGTCTGCTCGGAACCAGTGAAGTTCGGATGATCGGCTGCCAGACGAGGGTCTATTGGGCAGGAGCTCTCCCGATCGTTGCAGTCGTTCACTCTGTCGTCGGGACCTCTCCCACTGGATCCATGTGTCGCTGATGGGCCCCACGCTTGGGACGCCAATTGTTAAATGGTAGCGGCAGTTTCAGTCGATAACCTTTCAAGTATTGCCCGGCGGTAATCGCCTCTCATACCACTCGATAATTTACCAATGAAAGAGGCAGGCGCCGGAGACTGGAAGGCAGGAAACAAAGTTTTATTCCGTCGGAGCAGAACACATCAGATCAGACAGCAAGGTATCGTCACGAGGTGCTCTAACTGCATCTCTGAGACCTGGTCTCTTATACACAGGTTTATTGCTTTATTACATATGGTACATTCTTATTGATGTACGGAAAGACATTCCTTGGAACCCCCACTTCAAACTCGTTCCCACACATATCTACAGTAGAAGTCCCCACCCCACCCACAGTAGGAGATGGCTATCACGCAGCTGGACATTCCGCCAATTCCCGGGGGTGTGTGCAACCGGCCGGGTCTCAGGGGGTAGGGGCTTTGATCCACCGTAATCCCTTTGATGTGGGGTGTTTCCCTTACAGTAGGGGCAATAAACTGCATCCGCAGGGCTAGGTGATGGCCTGGGATCGGTTCGGACAATGGGGCGCAGAGGAAGGGGGTTTATCAAAGAGGGGCATGACCATGTATGGGATGTCGGTCAGGTGTGGGATGTGGTTCCATGGCAGGGTCGCGCTGAATGAGAGGGTTTATGGCCCGTGTATGAGAGAGCGGGGGTGGCCGGCGCGCGGGGGATACTTGCAGCGTCAGGGGAACGCGCTGGCGATCGACAATGAGCGGGGGAGAGAGTGGGGTGCCTAAAATGGCTGTCGTGTGCTCGCTGTGTGTGGCGTTGGGGAGAGGCAAGATGGCGCAGATAATGTTCAGTTTGCAAGCTAAATTTCCACACGTGGATAAAGGAGATTGGTCACTGATGGGGTGGTTCTGGGAACTGATATCTGCCTGGGGTTGGAAAGTCCTGATGGTCATTGGAATGATCTTAGCCATTCTTTTCCTGTTCTGTTTGTGCATACAGTGTGCTCCTGCGATATGTGGCCTCTGTGCTACATTATGTGTAAGGAAACCTGTATCGAGGGACGAGCTTAGTAATAGGATGATGCTACAGCAACATCTCCATGACTTCGTGAACATTGACCTAGACTCGGATTAAGATGAGTATAGTGATTGCCTATGTAAGGGCAAAAGGAGGGTCTGTCGTACTTTAATCTCTGGGACCGCGTAGGGGACAGGGCCCCACCCCTGTCTATCCTGGTATTAGCGAACCGCAAATGGTTAATGCGGTATGTACAAGTGCTTTGTATAACGTTCTAGCTATGAATGCACTACGTACACGTTATTCTGCATCACTACGCGGGTTCCATTTTGGAAGCGGTGGCCATCTTGTGATTGCCCTCACATAGGCTATAATGAAGCAAATACGGGCCTCACAGCACATTAGCCTTTCCATGACTCTTCCGTGACCTGGGCAGCTTGGCTCTGCTGCCCCAGGTCAAACTGGTCTCACGAGCTCCCCTTCCTCCGGCCACCTGTGATTAGCATCAGGGCTTGACACGCCATAAAGTCCCTTCATCCCACACAAGCCTCCGGCTAATCACTTTCACACCTGACTGTTCCTGCTTTATGACTTGTTTCTATCAACAGGAGCTGCCCGTGTTTTATTGGGGCCTATCGATATCTGATGTGGGATCTGAGCCTTGCTGTGTAAATAATTGTGGGCTGGCTTAACTGGAATGTGGGATGGTCATCATGACTCTGCCTTTTCGTTTGTAATGTACACGTGTATATGGCCGTATCGTAAAACCTAGGAATGTATGCCTGAAGCAGGAAAAAGTGTATTTAAGAAGAAGTCCGTTTCTATGATTTTCGGCAGTCTCCTGAGAACATACACGCTGTTGTACTTCTAGGATACCTGTAATTGGTCTGCAGCCAATAAACGAATCTTTGACTTCACCCAGAAGACTCTGTGTTTCTGTAGGTCTGAAGCAGGGAGTAACCCAGAAGTCATAGGGTGTGTTCCCCTGCACCGCTGGGCTTAAAATACCCAGTACTTCACGCCACCGAAGAGAACGCGCAATGTCAGCAGTTCTGCGCGTTGGAATTTCCAAGGCGGCACTCGCTCGGCGACACTTTTCGTCACGAGTGGAGTTGTGGTCTGTTGTACGCCTTTCCGCCTATACCACTTCTGGCCTGAGTGCTGAAGAAGATCAGGCACGACCGGGCCCAAGTCATCTTGGTGGCTCCGGATTGGGCACAAAGGTACTGGTATCCCGAGCTACTCAGTATGTTGACCGATCCTCCGATACGTCTGCCCCTTCGGGAGGATCTTCTGTCGCAGCAGCAGGGGACGGTCCTCCACCCGAACCTGTCCAGCCTCCACCTCCATGCGTGGAGATTGAGCGGCGGCAGTTGATGCCATTTGACTTGCCTCCTGAAGTCTGTGATATCATTCTGGCAGCCAGGCGTCCCTCCACAAAGACGGTTTACACCTGCCGGTGGAACAAATTTGTGGCATGGTGCACAGCAAAGGCTGTGGATCCCCTTTCCGCCCCTCTTTCTGAGGTTCTCCTCTTTCTTCTTTCTTTGGCCGGGCAGGGCTCTGCCCTGGGCACCTTGAAAGGTTATCTTGCTGCCCTCTCTGCCTTCTTACGGCTTCCTGATCAGCCTTCTCTTTTCAAGTCCCCTGTGGTTCAACGCTTTCTTAAAGGCATTACTCATACGTTCCCTCCTGTTCCTTTCGTGATGCCTCAGTGGGACTTGAATCTTGTTCTCACATTTCTGATGTGCGCTCCCTTTGAGCCTCTACACAATTGTCCTCTTCGTCTTCTGACGCTTAAGACTGCTTTCCTGGTAGCCATCACCTCGGCTAGACGGGTGAGTGAGCTCCAGGCTCTATCATCCAAGCCTCCTTTTCTCTCTGTTCATCCGGACAAGGTTGTCCTTCGGCCTCGTCCTTCTTTTCTACCGAAAGTGGTGACTCCCTTTCATCTTGGGCAGTCTGTCACCTTGCCCACCTTCTTTCCGCCTCCGCATCCTTCCAAAGAGGAAGAGCGGCTCCACCGTCTGGACCCAAAGCGTGCGCTCTCTTTTTATTTGGACCGCACAAAACAGTTCCGGATGGACAACCAACTTTTCGTTGGATACGTGGGTGCTAAGAAGGGAAAAGCTGTGCACAAACGGACCATCTCCCGGTGGGTCGTTTTGTGCATCAAAATCTGTTACTCCTTGGCGAAAAAGGACCCTCCTATTGGGCTGCGCGCCCATTCCACTCGGGCTACAGCGGCTACTACTGCTTTGGGACGGGGAGTCCCTTTGCAGGACATCGGTCAGGCGGCTACGTGGGCTTCGCTACACACGTTTGCCAGGCATTATTGCCTAGACAGCCAAGTCCGGAGGGATGGCTTCTTTGGCCGTTCTGTCCTCCAGGACTTTCTGGTGTGATCTTGGTTCGCAGACCCACCACCGGGGATGGTATTGCTTGGGTATCTATTCTAAGGTGAGGAATCTAACTAACGTGTTTCTTTCAGATGAACAAGTTACTTACCTTTGGTAGCGATGTATCTGTAAGAAACATTAGTTAGTTAGATTCCTCACCGACCCACCCATCCTTCCCGTTCTGCGAACTGACATCTAGGGTTAAGGATATCCCTTTCAGGGCCCTAGACTTTTTTGGCACCAGTGTCGGTATCTTGCATGGCTCTGCGTTCCTGGCGCGGAAGGCTATGTTCAAGAACTGACGTCAGTGCGCGAGGGCGGCGTCTAAGTACTCCGACGTCATTCCGGCGCACGACGCCGACGACTGACGCGGAGCCGCAGACGACGCCTAGCGACGCGCAAGGGGTATTGCTGACGAAAAAATCTTCCGGATCCAGTCTGACGCCTGGGGATATTCTAAGGTGAGGAATCTAACTAACTAATGTTTCTTACAGATACATCGTTACCGAAGGTAAGTAACTTGTTCAACGACAAGAGGCCAGCAGCTTACACAACATGTCATGCTGGTGTCTGTCCCACATAGGAAGTGGGCGGGATTCCGGGGGATTTCCTGATCTTTCTGGACATATTTATTGAAACAAACAATAATCCGAAAGCCTTGGAAAAATTGGTCATGTAAGAAAATCCACATCTAACGGCTTGGAAGGCTGTACATTTTGCCTCGGGTGAGAGCCGCACACAGGTGTATATAAAAGCCATTTGTGACATTTAATCCTTAAATATCCCTCCTACCCCCGATGCTTTAAATTGTAAAACGAGACGAGAAACCGAGCGGACACACCCACAGCGTATACGGTTTTGTCCATAACAGGTTTGGTGGTTACGATGTTCCTGCTGGGAAGTCTTTCATAACAAGCAGCACAAAATAAATAAATTAATAGTTAAATCCTGATTTCAGAGGAAGAAATCTTAAACGCTCAACGGCTTTAAATACCAATAATAACACTGATTCTTCCTACATGAAAATAGGTTATTTAGAGCGCTGCGGAAGAGGCAAAATTAGTCAGCAGCTATATTGAAGAAAGTACTTTTAACGAGTGTGTGAATAAATGCACTGCAATATGTAGCATACAGTCTGAACAGCTTCTCACGCTTTTCTGTACTTTCAGTTTTCGGTGGTAAACCACAACAGAAGAGTAGATCATTTACCACAGCCGCAAGTTCTGCTTCAGAAAGGACTACTAAGTGACAAAATTAAGTCATTTTGGTTTCGTCCTCTAACATCAAATCTAATGCAACAATGAGAGGCAAAATATGGCAACTTTCTGCAAGGAGTTACAAAGAAATGTTAGTTGTGACCCCCACAGTCAAATTGCAGATTTACTTTGGGCCAACATTAGAGGGCAATGGATAATCTTCAACATTGTGGGGAAAGCACGACTTCCTGAAAAGAACCCACTGGTGAAACGTCCTCCCCAACATATGTCTAAAATGGAGGAAAACCAGCAGATGGTTGGCTTTCTGTCTGATTTAGCAGACCTCCTAGGATATTGTAACCGCAGTTGGCAAAATCTGCGGTAAGAGTGCAGATTTGAATTCAAAAGCCGCACTCTGCCACACAGCAACCCACTTTGCAGCCGCTGTAGGTGCCCAAAGTGACATGGGGCAACAAAGGGCACAGGAAATATGGGAGAGAGCACCGAGTCACAGGAAAAGAGGTGCACCGTAGGCATGGAGCGGCGGGTCATAAGACGCTTGAAATAAAGTTTTCATCCAAGAAAACGTCCACATACATTTCGTGCAATACATGAAATACATTTTTTCGTTACATTTAAGCAGATTTTGAAAGAGACACATTTTGTAAGTTCGCCCAGGCCTAATTATGGCCTTAGGACTGCTGTGGTCCAGATCCAGGAGTCTAAAAAACACGGATATGGAAACTCATGCTTTGGTTATTCAACCCAGAGGTAAGAATCAGTAAAGGTCGACAAAGGGCCAGTGAAGGTATTTACAGGACACATGATGTGTGCCACAAGTGGGTGTCTGGCAATCAAAAAGCACATTTGGAGGCTACATATGAAATTAGCATGAATACTTCCAAAGCATTTAGGACACACAAATCATACCATCTGGAAATCAATTTCTTAGACATCGCGTTGCTAGATGCATTTCTACTATAAGCTACATAGAGAGAGAAATGTTAATTGTGCTGACATCTGAGAGCACATGCAGAGGAGCCACAGTCATGGCACCCTGCATATAGATTTGCATTTGTCGTCACTTGGCCAATACGGCCTTCTATGAGACACATGAGTCTGTTGTACTGAAGGCACACACTCAGTGCCACATAATTACACTGTACTTAAAGCAACATGAATACACTCCACATAATACCACACAGTGCCACATAATTATATGCTACATAATTACACTGCACTCAATGCAACATACACTCCAAATAACACTCCGTGCCACATAATTACACTCTACTGAATGCAACATACACTCCACACAATACCACTCAGTGTCACATAATTATATGCTACCTAATTACACTGCACTCAATGCAACATACACTCCAAATAATACCACTCAGTGGCACATAATTACACGCCACATAATTACACTCTACTGAATACAACATACACTCCCCATAATACCACTCGGTGCCACATAATTGCATGCCACATAATTACACTGTACTCAATGCAACATAAATACACTCCACATAATACCACTCAGTGCCATATAATTACACACCACATACTTACTCTACTCAATGCAACATACACACCACATAATACCACACAGTGCCATATAATTATATGCTACATAATTACATTGCACTCGATGCAACATACACTCCAAATTCCACTAAGTGCCATATAATTACACACCACATAATTACTCTACTGAATGCAACATACACTCCACACAATACCACTCAGTGCCGCATAATGATATGCTACACAATTACACTGCACTCAATGAAACACACTCCAAATACTCAGTGCCACATAATTACACACCACATAATTACACTCTACTGAATGCAACATACACTCCACACAATACCACTCAGTGCCACATAATTATATGCTATATAATTACACGGCACTCAATGCAACATACACTCCAAATACCACTCAGTGCCACATAATTGAACTCTACTGAATGCAACATACACTCCACACAATACCACTCAGTGCCACATAATGATATGCTATATAATTACACTTCACTCAATGCAACATACACTCCAAATAATACCACTCAGTCCCACATAATTACACACCAGCTTACACTCTACTGAATGCAACATACACTCCACACAATACCACTCAGTGCCACATAATTATATGCTGCATAATTACACGGCACTCAAAGCAACATAATAATAATACTGAGGCTTATAAAGCGCGACAGCTACCCCAAACAGGGGTGTCCCGGCGCTGAAGCAGCAGGTAGATTACGACGAGAGGAATAGTGGACATAACAATCCATGTTAATCTGCCCTGAAGAGCCACGTCTTTAACGCTTTTCTAAAGCAGGTTTCTGTGTTAGCCTGCCGCAGAGAACCTGCTAGGGCATTCCACAGCGAAGCTGCACCAACTGTGAAAGCTCTGCCGCCCAGACGTGTTTTCGCAAAGCGTGGGGTGCGCAGCAAGTTCTGAGAGTTTGAACGCAGCGCGCGGTTTTGCTTATAGAGACACAGTCTTTCCTTTAGGTAACCAGGGCATTTTCCGTTAAGGGCCCGGTATGCCAGCGTCATGGCCTTGAATTTAATTATTTTCTCCACTGTAAGCCAGTGGAACTTCTGTAGATGCGGAGAGACATGTTGTCGGAAAGGGATACGCCGAACCAGTCTCGCAGCCGCATTCTGTATCATCTGAAGACGGCAAATGGCGTATTTGGGAAGGCCAAGGTATAGGCTATTCGCATAGTCAAGCCTGGATGTGATTGTGACATGTATTATTGATTTGCCGCAATCTTCCGGTAAAAAGTCTAAAACTTTCCGGAGGTTTTTTAGTTTACTAAAACAGTTTGTCGAGACCTGCTGTATTTGGGCTGAAAAAGAAAGGTCCGCCTCCCATTTCACCCCTAAATTACGGATGCGCGTGGCAGGGGATGGTGGTGAGCCCATTTCTGGTGGCCACCACAGCTCTGGATCAGGCGCTGGGTCCTTGCCGAAGAACAAAACTTCTGTTTTCCCAGCATTGAGCTTTAATTTGTTTGTGTTCATCCATAGCGCTATGTCGCGCAAACAGCCCTTGAAGTTCTTAAAAGCATCTGCCGTCCACTCCTTAAATGGAAAAACCAACTGGGTGTCGTCAGCGTAGGAAATCGCTTTCACACCCCAGTTGGCAATTAGGGAGAACAATGGAGCTAGGTAGAGGTTAAAAAGTAGAGGGCTCAAGGCTGAGCCCTGAGGGACGCCGCAGCTGAGCTGTTTTGGTTTGGATTCAAATGGTTGTAGGGCAACTCTCTGCGTACGCCCACTCAGATAAGATGACAGCCAAGTTAACACTTTCCCGCCAAAGCCCACACCTTGTAGTCTCTGGACCAATATGGCGTGGTTGACAGTGTTGAATGCAGCGGACAGATCCAGGAGCACCAGCAATGCTGATGCTCCTGACTCCAATGACCATCTTACTGACTGCCACCTCGAGGAGAGCAGTCTCCGTACTAAATCCTGCTCGAAAACCAGATTAAGTGTCATGTAAGGCGCCATTCCGCTCAAAAGTGGTCAGTTGGCGCTTGACCAGCTTCTCCAACATTTTACCTGGTGCGGGGAGCAGGGTCTCAGGTTGCTAAGGTCGCCTGGGTCACCATTTGGTTTCTTTCTCAGAGGGAGAAGTGTTGCATGTTTCCATTTATCAGGAAAGATGCCCGTGTCCAGAGAGGTGTTCCATATATGACGTAGCCCATCCATCAGGGAACGGGCTACATTTTCCACAGTTTGTGAGGGCATGGATCATCTGGAGCACCTGAACGACATTTTTGAATTTCAGCTAGAGCCTCCTGGTAAGAGATCGGAGTAAAATTAGTGAGTGGCAACACCTCCACTGCATCTAGGGATATATCCGTGTTCTCAGTTGCCTCAGAGGTCAGAAAGGAGTCATAGACCTTTTAAAATTTTATTTTCGAAGTGACTGGAATTTTTTCACACAAGGCTAGGGACGGTGTCACTTCTGTCTCTATTGCCTTGGGTTTAAAAAATGTTTGGACTACTTTAAAAACTTCTATGCAAGAGTGGTCAGCATTCTGAATGCGTGACACAAAATAATCAAGCCTGGCTGCTTTTAGAGCCTTATGAAACTCTTTTAGTGCTTTTTTATAAATTCCCTTAGCTAGAACACAGTAAGCCAACCTCCACTGCTGTTCCAATTTTTTGCACCTACTTTTTATTTCTTGGAGGGCAGTGGAGAACCAAGGGGCAGAGGGGGAACATCTAGACGGTTTCACTACGGCGCGACTAGTTCCACAGAATCAACAATCCATTGATGTATAGCAGCTGCATCTGCATTGGGGTCAGAGGAAAGACGGGGATAGTGCAACATACACTCCAAATACCACTCAGTGCCACATAATTACACTCTACTGAATGCAACATACGCTCCACACAATACCACTCAGTGCCACATAATTATATGCTACATAATTACACTGCACTCAATGCAACATACACTCCAAATAATACCACTCAGTGCCACATAATTACACACCAGCTTACACTCTACTGAATACAACATACACTCCACATTATACCACTCTGTGCCAAATAATTACACGCCGCATATTTACACTACTCAATGCAACATAAATACACTCCTCATACCACTCGGTGCCATATAATTACACACCACATACACTCTACTCAATGCAACACCCCGCATGATACCACACAGTGCCACATAATGATATTCTACATAATTACACTGCACTCAATGCAACATACACTCCAAATACACTCAGTGCCACATAATTACACCCACATAATTACACTGCACTAAATGCAACATGCACTCCAAATAATACCACTCAGTGCCACATAATTACACGCCACATAATTACACTCTGCTGAATACAACATACACTCCCCATAATACCACTCAGTGCCACATATTTACATGCCACATAATTACACTCTACTGAATGCAACATACTCCACACAATACCACTCAGTGCCACATAATTATATGCTACATAATTACACTGCACTCAATGCAACATACACTCCAAATACCACCACTCAATGCCACATAATTACACGCCACATCATTACATCATTACACTTTACTGAATGCTACATACACTCCACACAGTACCACTCAGTGCCACATAATTATATGCTACATAATTACACTACACTCAATGCAACATACACTCCAAATAATACCACTCGGTGCCACATAACTAGCGCCACATAATTACACTCTACTAAATACAATATACACTCCCCCATAATACCACTCACTGCCACATAATTACACACCACATAATTACGCAGTACTCAATGCAACATAAATACACTCCACATAATACCACTCAGTGCCATATAATTACACGCCACATAATTACTCTACTGAATGCAACATACACACTACACAATACCACTCAGTGCCACATAATTATATGCTACATAATTACACTGCACTCAACGCAACATACACTCCAAATACACTCAGTGCCACATAATTACACGCCCCTTAATTACACTCTACTGAATGCAACATACACTCCACACAATACCACTCAGTGTCACATAATTACACACCACATAATTACACTACTGAATGCAACATACACACCACACATCACTCAGTGCCACATAATTAAATGCTACATAATTACACTGAACTCAATTCAACATACACCAACTAATACCACTCAGTGCCACATTACACACCACATAATTACACTCTACTGAATACAACATACACTCCCCATAACACCACTCAGTGCCACATAATTACACGCCACATCATTACACTGTACTCAATGCAACATAAATACACTCCACATACCACTCAGTGCCATATAATTACACGCCACATACTTACTCTACTCAATGCAACATAAATACACTCCACATAATACCACACAGTGCCACATAATTATATGCTACATAATTACACTGCACTCAATGCAACATACACTCCAAATTCCACTCAGTGCCATATAATTACACACCACATAATTGCTCTTTACTGAATGCAACATACACTCCAAATACCACTCAGTGCCATATATTACATGCCCCATAATTACACTCTGCTGAATGCAACATACACTCAAAATAATACCACTCAGTGCCACATAATTACACAGCACATTACACTCTACTGAATGCAACATACACTCCCCATAATACCACTCCGTGCCACATAATTACGCTGCACTCAATGCAACATAAATACACTCCACATAATACCACTCAGTGCCATATAATTACACACCACATACTTACACTCTACTCAATGCAACATAAATACACTCCACATAATACCACACAGTGCCACATAATTATATGCTACCTAATTACACTGCACTCAATGCAACATACACTCCAAATACCACTCAGTGCCACATAATTACACGCCACATAATCACACACTACTGAATGCAACATACACCACACAATACCACTCCGTACCATATAATGATATGCTACATAATTACACAGCAATCAATGCAACATACACTCCAAGGAATACCACTCAGTGCCACATATTACATGCCACATAATTACACTCTACTGAATACAACATACACTCCCCATAATACCACTCAGTGCAACATAATTACTCACCACATAATTACACTGTACTCAATGCAACATAAATACACTCCACATAATACCACTCAGTACCATATAATTTCACGCCACATACTTACTCTACTCAATGCAACATAAATACACTCCACATAATACCACACAGTGCCACATATTTATATGCTACATAATTAAACTGCACTCAATGCAACATACCCTCCAAATTCCACTCAGTGCCATATAATTACACACCACATAATTACTCTATTGAATGCAACATACACTCTACACAGTACCACTCAGTGCCACATAATTATATGCTACATAATTACACCGCACTCAATGCAACATACACTCCAAATAATACCACTCAGTGCCACATAATTACACATCACAATTACACTCTACTCAATGCAACATAAATACACTCCACATAATTACACGTCACATAATTACACTCTATTCAATGCAACATAAATACACTCCACCTAATATCACTGTGTGACATAGTTACACACCACATAATTACACTCTACTCAGTGCAACAAATACATCCCACATACCACTCGGTACCACATAATTACAAACCACATAATTACACTCTACACAATGAAACCTAAATACACTCCACATATTACCACTCAGTGCCACATAATTACACGCCACATAATAACACTTTACTCAATACAACATAAATACACTCCATATAATACCACTCAGTGCCACATATTTACACTTTACTCAATGCAACATAAATAGACAACATAATACCACTCAGTACCACATAATTACACGTCACATAATTACACTCTATTCAGTGCAACATAAATACACTCCACATAATACAACTGGGGCACATAATTACACTCTACTCAATGCAACATAAATACACTCCACAAAATACCACTCAGTGCGACATAGTTACACGCCACATAATTACACTCTACTCAATGCAACGTAAATACACTCCACATACCACTCAGTGCCATATAATTACACGCCACATAATTACTCTCTACTCAATGCAACATAAATCACTCCACATAATACCACTCGGTGCCACACATAATTACACGCCACATAATTTCACTGTACTCAATGCAACATAAATACACTCCACATAAATGCACTCTATTCCACATACCACCAATCAACATAAATGCACTCCTCACAATTTCACTAAGCATATTTCACTCAACACCACAGTTCCAGGCCACACAATTCAACTCCACACATTTCCAATACACACCGCATAATTACACACTAAACATGTCAACTCCACAATACACAACGTACCTCCAATACACAACATATAGTGTCACCACCTGAGCACCAAACATCATTCACCACCACCATTTTGCATCAGCGCACCACCTAATCATCACGTCAGTCTGCCATTGGAATCTGGCATCTTTTGATTCTCCCCTAGTGCCTGTCCGCTGCTTGTGTTCTAATTAAATTACTGTTTTCCAACCTCCACTCCCCCGTTATTTATGTCCCGCTCCCCCATAACAAAAAAAGTTCTAACAAACAAGCATGAGAACAGGCAGGAAGAAGTTGCCAGCAGTGCAAGTACAAAAAAACTAGAAGACATTTTGTATGTTAAAATCTTGTTTTAATCAGGTTTTTCAGTTGTATATAATGTCGTCTTCGTTTGTATAAAGGTAACAAGAATGCCTAACACTTTTTATTATAGCTTTTCAACATAATGCACAGCAGCCACAATGCTCTACAACATAGGCAAAAGTTGTGGCTAAACACATAAGGTCCCAAAGACGAGACCTATTGGCTATGCCAATGCTTGTTTCATATATAAAATCAACGTAACTGCTGCTGTAGACAGTGATTTGACCTACATGCTCATGGCTGGTCCACTGTGTTCAAGTTCCACTGGCATTCTAATTGCTACATATTTATTCAGCAAGCAGCTTTATTTAGGATTTCAGGGCAGAACTTACTTGTTGTGTCTCAAAGCCGTTCTTGGTCGCAGCCAGTAGATTATCTCTGGCCCCCAAGCAGTACAGGTATCCCAACTTACCATCTTGTGCAGGGAGAATGGGCAGGTATCCTGTGAAGCTTACCCACAATTACCTGAAGGATATCCACGTTAGGGACAGACAACACATGCCAAAGACAACGGGTCTATTTTTTGTGAGTTACTCTTGCCCTTTCCCCAAAATGAGCAAGCACAAATGACACATCAAAGAAACCATAGTCTGACATAAATGAAGAATTATAGTAGCAAATATCACAAGTATTGTGAAAAAAAGGAATACAGAGAACATGAATAATATGAAATGTTATTTGTGAAGATTCTTGTTGGAAAATGGTCCTCTCTGAAGGGTCACCCCAAACCCTTTGCCTTTTTACCTCCTGTTTTTCTGATTCTGTTTTTTGGATTTAGGACTCTGAGTAGTTTACCACTGCTAACAAGTGCTAAAGTGCATGTGCTTTTCCCCTAAACATGGTAATATTGGCACATACCGGATTGGCATATTTGATCTACTAGTAAGTCCCTGGTAAAGTGTTATTACATGTACCCAGGGCCTGTAAGTCAAATGCTACTAGTGGGTTTGAGGCACTGAGTGTACAACCCACACAAGTAGCCTTTCAAACTTGTATCGGGCATGCCACTGCAGGGTCTGTGTGTGGAGTTTGCTGCCATTACGACATGGCATTTAAAACTACGTGCCAAGCCTTAAACACCCCTTTTATTACATATGTCAACCCTGAGGTTGGCCCCAAGTAGCCATAAGGGAAGGGTGCCATATAAGTAAAAGGTATGATATATGTTTAATCTCTACATGCCCCAGTTGTGACAAACACTCAAATTCATTTTTCACTACTGTGAGGCCAACTCCTCTAGTTGGCTAGCATTTGGGAATTCCTTAATACACTTTTAAGCTGTAATTACTGATAAGAGAGAAGTAGCTTTTTCATGTTTCATATCTTTGGAATGTTAATAATAAATCTTCCTTACTGATAAAGTTGGATTTAACATTACTGTTTTAGAAGAGCCACTTTTAGAAAGTGAGCATTTCTCTGCACTTACTGCTACGTGTGTCTGACAGGCTCAGGGTTCTTCAAGAGCAGTATCCTCAAAGCCCACCTTCCAGCAGCACCAACTCTGTTTTTATAACAACTAAAGGATCAGAGTGGCTAGGCAAGGGGAAGGGTATTAGGGGAGCGCAGTGTGGGGAAGAAGACCTGGAACAGATGATGTCCGTAATTAGTGGTGATCTCTTCACTCTAAATCTGGACACCATTATATAGGAACACAATGTCAACAATTCAACATTATGATTGTCTCCCCTGCAAGATACTCCAAATTGTTCATCGGGTTATTCTTGTGACTCAGAATGCAGAATATAACAACAGCTTGGTTGGTAAACAAAGAAGGACGTCCCAAAACTATGATTATAATCCAATGCACCAACTTGAACACTGATTATTTTCACAAATGTCGATAACTTCAAGGACTCTGAATAACTGATTATATCCTCCGATTTCCAATGACTTTAGACAGTGTAATCCAAACAAAACAACAACCTGTTGCACAATACACAAGTTCAACAGTGTCCTGCTCATAGAAAGCACTTCCCAAATCAACAATGTTAATTTTCTTAGAGGCGCTTTATGTTCACTGTTATTACTCTCGGTAAATCTTATGTGACACCTTAACGTCAGGCGACACTTGGGTATTGCTAGCGCTGACTAGATGCGCTGATTTCCAAGTCAAGCTTATGCACCAAACGTATGCCAACCTAGCCATTGGACGCTCCCTTCAACCATGTGAAGGGCACTACCTTCAACCATGTGTAGAGCGCTACAAGAAATAGTAGATCAGTGCATCTAAACAACACGCCTCACCGTGATCGCCGCTCTCGATTTCTGGGTGCTGTTGAAGCCAGGAATCCTTCAACTGGAAGCTCCTGATGTTTGGCGAGGCCTTCATTTATAGAAACAACGTTGCTAGGGGTAACCGTGACACTAGCATTTTAATGGCACCAACGTGCGGGGTGTGGTGCACATGTTCATAGCAGCGCTATGAACATAAAGAAAAGACAAGCATTAAAACAGGTTCATAAACACAATAAAAGGACTCATGATAGTGTGTGATGGTTAAATTACTTGTATTTATTGTTCATCACGGGGATTATAATGTTATTGTATTATATAAAGGAGTGTTGTATGATTATGAAGCTTAATCATAATTTACACAGGATAACTATTTTGGAGCCAGTGCCAACACTCAATTTAGTGCCAGCAATCAGTTCCAATATCTTCATTATTAGTTGCTGCTGTTCCCTGATTACCACTTGCATGCCAGTCAGCAAGGAGGCCCTTCAAGATCCCACGAGGGCATGTAATAGAGGAAGGGTGACTTTTGTCAAAATTATGTAATAATCTGGGTGCATTAATAGAATCAAGAGGCTCCCATGAGTCTTCTGAGCCATAGATTTTCCAGGCAACTAGGTACCATAATTTTCAATGACAGTGGCAGACATCCTTTATGGTGCTCACCTCATACTCTGGATTACCACAAACCATGATTGTCAATGAACCCTTAATTGAATTGTCCTGGGCTGGTTTTAGCAACCATGTGTGAATTACAGGGTGAATCTTTGGTGATGCTTGTAATCTCACTTTTTTCGGTTACAGGTTAACCTTTGTGAGAACCTCAAACGGACCAATGAACTTTGAGTGAAAAAGGTTCTGGTTATTAAATTGAATGTTCTCTGTTGACTGCCATACATTATCACCTTGTTTCTTCTCTGGTTCTAGCTGCCGTTTTCTGTCATTAAATGTTTTGTATTGAACTTTAGCTCACAAGACATTTTGTTTCAATTCTTTGATAACTTGGGTTATTTTCTTGAATTGCTCATTAAAGTGTGGTATCTGGTCATTTGTAGGTGGAGTCAGAACAGGTACATAATGAAGATGTCAACCATACTTCGCAAAGAACAGGGACATGTGACTGGATGCATTAAATAGATTGTTGTAAGCAAATTCTGCTGGCCAAAGTAGATTTAGCCATGAGGTTGGGAAATTGGATAGCAACGCAAATATTGTTTGAGGTCCTGATTTACTCTTGCTTTGTTTGGTCACAATTATGACCATAAAAGCGCATATAAATACAAACATCATCCAGAAGTTCTATAAATGATCATAATTAGTATTAGAATTTCTATTCTAAACAGTTTCAAGTAGTAACCATGTAGGGTAATCACATTTTTGCGTCTTATATTCAATAATGGAAATATTGACAGTTTGATAATATCTGAACATTATACATAACTATATTAAAATTGCTTGATCTTCATCATGAGTCATATCTGTTTTTCAATTTCAGGGCAGGCAAAATAAAATTCAAGACTGAAAAACATAATACAGAGCATTTTAAACACTGAATATAGTTCAAACTTTCTTGATGCGTGTAAGGATATATATAACGAGATCTTGTAGTGCGGTATATTGTGCAAAAAAGCATAAAGTGCTTAGTGGACTGGATGGAAACTCCATCATTTTGACAGCATGGAAGAGAAGTAAACATGTACCTGTCTGGGGGAAAGCTACTAAGTAATTAGTTGTACTGAATCTTAACCATGTCAAATAAAATCTGAATTCTGGGTATCTGAAAGAAACACGTTAGTTATAGATTCCTTACCTTAGAATTACCCCCAGGCGTCAGACTGGATCTGGAAAGTTTTTTCGTCAGCAGTACCTCTGCTCGTCGGAAGGTGGCGTCGGTCGGCTCTGCGTCCGTTGTTGGCGTCGTGTTCACCGGGATGACGTTGCGGCAGCTACTTAGATGCCGCCTTGCGCGCTGACGTCAGTTCTTTCTTTTTCCGCACCAGCCAACAGATCTGGGAAGAGCGGTACGTCAGTCATTTTTTGACTAACTTTTTCTCGACTTTTCTCGACTTCTTTTTTTTCCCCCCCAAGTCTTCAACTCCGAAGGTGCACGAGCGATGCCCAGTTTCAAGGCCTGCGGTTCCTGTCATCGCATGATGTTGATACCGGAACCGCACCACGCGTCTCTTTTTTGCCTGGAGCGCAACCACAACCCCAAGTCGTGCTCCGACTGACGCTCGATGGCACCGAAGGCTTTGTGGGAGCAGTCCCGAAAGCTGCTTGAGCACCGGCAGTCGGCTCTGCGCCGTTCGAGGTCCCGGTCAAGAGGGAGGTCGAGGGACCGGTCGCGGAGCCACCACCATTCAGGTTCCAAATCTTCAAAGTCTTCGAACTCTGGGTCGGGTAAGTCGAAGCATAAGAAGAATTCGAAGAAGCATCTTCGCTCTTCAACATCCCCTCGTTGGCCGGCCGATCCGACGAGGCACCGTGCGCGGAGCCCGAAGAGTCCACTCAGAGTTTCCCTCCCTTTCCGGGACCCGGAGCAACTCCCACCCAGCTCCGTACGTTCTACGAGGCGATGCAAGCCATCTTTGGGCGGACCGACCCCGCCTGCACGCCTTCGGGCCCCGCAGACTTGGTTGGGGGCCTAGGTCTTCACTTCCGGTGCCGCAGGCCCCCCTTGGATCCAGGCCTTGATCTGGACCGACGCCGGTTAACCTCGTTACGCCTCCGACGGCACCACTACCGCGCTCGATGCCGGTCGGCCCCCCCAGCCATCGTCGACCCTGGCCTCCATCTCGACATGGACACAGAGCTGGACTGGCGCCGAATGTGGTTTTTGTGCCTCTATTCACTCCTGGGGTCCCTTTTCAACCAGTTGGACAGTGAACAGGACTGGAGAGAGGAACTGGGGGATGCCAGTGGTTTTGACACCTCCCCTGACCTTGGCATGTTGTTTCCTCCTACCGTGGCTACGGAGGAGAGAGTGTCATACGCAGTGGTGTTGCGTAGGGCGGCCGAGGCTCTCAACCTCGAGATTCCTACGGTGGCGGTCAGGACTAACCTCCTGACAGAGGTGCTTCAACAGGCTAAGGGCTCTTCGAAGCCCCTGCTGCCGTTTAATGAGGCCCTCACTGACGTCCTTTTGGGCACGTGGTCCAGGCCCAACACAGCAGCTCCCGTGGACAGGATGATTGCCCGATGCCACCGCCCGGCTCTGGGCAACCCCACTTTCCTCTCCCAACACCCCACCCCGGAGAGCTTGGTAGTCCAAGTCTCAACTTCCAAAAGCGCCTTCCCCACCGCTCCACCGGAAAGGGAATCCAAGAAGCTGGACCACATTGGTAAGAAAATGGTCACTTCCGCCAGCTTAGGACTGCGGTCCGTAAACACTGCATGTCTTTTGGACCGTTATTCCCACTCGGTGTGGGATACGGTGGTGCAGTTGCTGCCTCAGTGTCCGGAGGAGGCCTGGGCAGTGCTCTCCCATACTATTGCCACCGGGAGGGATGCAGTGAAGTTTACAATACGTTGTGGGCTGGACACCACCGACTCTCTGGGCTGAACCATTTCAACGTTAGTAGCGCTTCGTCCCTACACCTGGATGAGGTCCACTGGCTTTTCAGGGGATGTCCAGAACACCTTGATGAACATGCCCTTTGATGGCCGTTGCCTTTTTGGTGTCAAAGCAGACAACGCTCTAGAGCGTTTCAAGGACTCAAGGGCTACGGCCCAGTCCTTGGACCTCTCCACCCACCCTGCGCAGTCTGATTTTTGCCCCTTTCATGGCTACGGAAGGGGTGCCCCACTACGTCCTGCCCATAGCCACAGGCTGCAGCAAGTTGCCCAACCTTCGTGTGGCTGGGGACGTGGGAACAACTGTTGTGGTTCCGGGGGCCAGCGGGCGGGCTAGTCCACCAACCCCCCCTCTGCAGCAGCCTCCAAACCCTCCTAGTCCGACCTTTCAGGCCCATCAAACGCCAATGGAATGGAATGGAAATGGATTTGTTAAGCGCGGTTGCTGCCCACGGGCGTCCAAGCAGAGATGTAGAAGCAGAGCGGCAAGATTCACCATCACCACCCCCACTGGCGCACCATCACGTCAGACAGGTGGGTTTTGAAAATAGTCCAAAGGTGCTACTCCCTCCACTTCGGTACTACCCCTTCAGCCTTGACATTGAGATACTGCTGCATGTCGGAGGATCATCTGGCCCTTCTCCAGCAGGAAGTTACGGCTCTCTTGGCCAAGGGAGCCATCAAGCGCGTTCCTGTCCCAGAAGTAGGTCGTGGTTGTTACTCCCACTACTTTCTAGTCCCCAAGAAGGACAAGGGCCTGCGTCCTATCTTGGACCTCAGGGACGTCAATCGCTTCCTCCGGAAGGAGAAGTTCAAGATGTTGACGCTAGCTCAGGTCTTGTCTGCCCTCGACTCGGAAGACTGGATGGTAGCGTTGGACTTGCAGGATGCTTATTTTCACATTCCCGTCCTGCCAGGCCACTGGCGTTACCTACTGTTCACGGTAGGCCATGAGCATTTTCAATTTACCGTGCTCCCCTTTGGCCTTACCAGCGCCCCTCGGGTGTTAACTAAAGTGATGGCGGTGGTCGCAGCTTATCTGCGCAGATCACGTGTTTCAGTCTTGCCCTATCTCGACGACTGGCTGTTGAAGGTGGGCTCGCCCCAAGCAGTCGTCTCCCACCTCCAGACTACAGCCAACCTCCTGCATTCGCTGTGGTTCACCATCAATGTTCAGAAGTCGCACTGGATTCCCTCTCAGAAGCTCCTCTTCATCGGAGCGGTTCTGGACACAACACGGTTTTGGGTTTATCCTCTCGAACAGCGAGTCCGGGATATTCAGGCTATGAGTCCGATCTTTCAGCCTCTATCCCGGGTTTCGGTCAGAATGACTCTGAGGCTGCTTGGCCTCATGGCCTCCTGCATCCTGTTGGTCGATCATGCCAGGTGGCATATGCAGGCTCTGCAGTGTGACCTGAAGTTCAAGTGGGCGCAGCATCAGGGGAATATGTCCGATTGCGTCCAGATCTCGGAGGGCACTGCACAACAACTGCAGTGGTGGCTCATGAACCAGGATTAGGTCAATGGCAGATCCCTCTTCCTTCCCCAACTAGGCCACACTTTGGTGACAGACACATCCCTTCTGGGATGGGGCGGCCACATGGGAGAGGCGGAGATCAGAGGCCTCTGTCTCCGGCGGAGTCTGGGCTTCACATCAACCTTCCGGAGCTCCGGGCGATTCATCTTGCACTGAAAGCATTCCTTCCCTCTGTCCGGGGAAGAGTAGTGCAGGTGTTCATGGACAACACCACCACCATGTGGTACTGCTACAAAGAAGGCGGGTGGGGTCGTGGATCCTCTGTCAAGAGACCCTCTGCCTCTGGACATGGCTGGAACATCAGGGCATATCCCTGGTGGTTCAACACCTGACAGGTTCTCTGAACGCCAGGGCGGACGAACTCAGCCACAGGTGCATGATGGATCACGAATGGCGTCTTCACTAGGAGGTGGTGCAAGGTCTCTTTCGACAGTGGCCAGAGCCTTGGTTAGATCTATTCGCCACTGAAGAGAACGCGCAATCTCCGCTATTCTGTGTATTGGAATTTACAAGGCGGCGCTCGCACGGCGACCCTTTTCATCGCGAGCGGAGCTGCGGCCTGTTGTACGCCTTTCCGCCTATACCACTTCTGCCCAGAGTGCTGAAGAAGATCAGGCACGACCGGGCCCGAGTCATTCTTGTGGCTCCGGATTGGGCACAAAGAGTCTGGTATCCCGAGCTGCTCAACATAGCCATCGATCCTCCAATCAGACTGCCTCTTCTGGAGGATCTTCTGTCACAGCAGCAGAGGACGGTCCTCCACCCGAACATGTCCAGTCTCCACCTCCTTGCGTGGAGATTGAGTGGCGGCAGTGACTTCTTTTGACCTGCCTCCCGAAGTCTGTGACGTAATCTTGGCAGCCAGGCGTCCCTCCACTAGGACGGCATACGCATGCCGGTGGAACAAGTTTGTGGCATGGTACACAGCAAAGGCTGTGGATCCCCTTTCTACCCCTCTTTCTGAAGTTCTCTTGTTTCTTCTCTCTTTAGCCCAGTAGGGCTCTGCTCTGGGCACTATCAAGGGCTATCTTTCAGCCATCTCTGCCTTCCTTCCGCTGCCAGATCAACCTTCTCTTTTCAAGTCTGCGGTAGTTAACCGTTCCTTAAAAGGCTTAACTCCTCTTCTTCCTGCAATCCCCTTTGTTATGCCTCAGTGGGACTTGAATCTTGTTCTTACCTATTTAATGTGTGCTCCCTTTGAGCCGCTTCATAACTGTCCTTTAAGACTCTTGACTCTTAAGACTGCTTTCCTGGTAGACATCACTTCTGCTAGAAGGGTGAGTGAGCTCCAGGCCCTTTCTTCCAAACCTCCTTTCCTGTCTGTCAATCCAGACAAGGTGGTTCTCAGGACCCGTCCATCCTTCCTTCCTAAGGTGGTCACTGCCTTCCACATCGGGCAGACCATTACTTTGCCCACCTTCTTTCCGCATCTTTCAAAGGAGGAAGAGAGGCTCCACCGTCTGGACCCAAAACGTGCGCGCTCTTTCTATCTGGATCGCACAAAACAGTTCCGGGTGGATGATCAACTCTTTGTTGGCTACGTGGTCGCCATGAAAGGTCGGTCCGTACACAAACACACCATTTCTTGATGGGTAATTTTGTGTATTAAGGCATGTTATTCCCTGGCTAAAAAAGACCCTCCGGTCGTGCTACACGCCCATTCCACCAGGGCGACGGCAGCCAATACTGCCTTGGGAAGAGGAGTTCCTCTAAATGACATCCGTCCGACGGCCACGTGAGCATCACTGTACACGTTTACAAAACACTACTGCCTGGACAGCCAAGTCCGGAGCGACGGCTTCTTTGGCCGTTCTGTTCTCCAGGACTTTCTGGTGTGATCTTGGTTTGCAGACCCACCACCGGGGTTGGTATTGCTGGGGTATAGATTCTAAGGTAAGGAATCTATAACTAACTTGTTTCTTTCAGATGAACAAGTTACTTACCATCGGTAACGATATATCTGTACGAAACAGTCAGTTATAGATTCCTTACCGCCCCACCCATCCTCCCAGTTCTGCAAACTGATTTCTAGGGTTAAGGACTTCCTTTCAGGGCCCTAGTTTTGTGCACCAGTGGTCAGTATCTTGCATGGCTCTGCGTTTCTGGTGTGGAAAGTCGTGTACAGAACTGACGCCAACGTGCGAGGGTGGTGTCTAAGTAGCTGGCGCGACGTAATCCCGGTGACCACTACTACAAAGCTGACGACGGACACAGAGCCGACCGACGCCACCTTCCGATACGCAGAGGTACTGCTGACGAAAAACTTTCTGGATCCAGTCTGACGCCTGGGGGTAATTCTAAGGTAAGGAATCTATAACTAACTGTTTCTTACAGATATATTGTTACCGAAGGTAAGTAATTTGTTCTTTCTGTCCATGTCATATATGGTTCCATTTATGCAACAGTAGAGAGAGGAACATATTGAGAGACAGAAACCATGTCAAGAAATGTTGATTCTCCCACTCTCCTTTCATCCTAGGTTGATCCTTTTCATAAGTACTTTGTTCAGAATACTAATATTACATGGTGAATTGAACAGTTTGCTTAAACCCAGGCCCCAAAGAGAACTCTTGACCATAAGTCAACCACAGAATAGCTGCCATATTGCTTAATTTAAGGCAATCTGCCACGACTTTACTCGTAAAACCCAACTCTGGAATCACCCAAATTTTAAGCCACAAAATAATTGTGGCCAGACTTAAAACATCCTCTAGAAAGTCTGAACCGAGTCTGCTATGTGAGATAAGACTGGGTGTTGATTTGGGGATTGCGAGTAGTCTACCAAAAATTTAGTTTTTCGGCTACTTGCAAAATACCTAGTCTTGCATAATCCCAAACCCCTTCCCCTGAAATACCAACTGATAAACGAACAAGTTACTTACCTTCGCTAACGATATATCTGTGAGAAACATTAGTTAGTTAGATTCCTTACCTTAAAATATCCCCAGGCGTCAGGCTGGATCCGGAAAGGTTTTATGTCAGCAATACCCTTGCTCGTCGCTAGGCGTCGTCTGCGTCTCCGCGTCCGTCGTCGTGTTCGCCGGGATGACGTCGTTGGAGTACTTAGACGCCGCCCTTGCGCGCTGACGCCAGTTCTTGTACATAGCTTCCCGCTCCAGGAACGCAGAGCCATGCAAGAAAGCGCCACTGGTGCCATGAATCTAGTGCCCTGAAAGGGATGACCTTAACCCTTGATATCAGTTTGCAGAACGGGGAGGATGGGTGGGAATCTAACTAACTAATTTTTCTTACAGATATATCGTTACCGAAGGTAAGTAACTTGTTCATCTGAAAGAAACACGTTAGTTAGATTCCTTACCTTAGAATAGATACCCCAGCAATACCAACCCCGGTGGTGGGTCTGCGAACCAAGATCACACCAGGAAGTCCTGGAGGACAGAACGGCCAAAGAAGCCATCTCTTTGGACTTGGCTGTCCAGGCAGTAATGCTTAGCAAATGTGTGCAGCGAGGCCCACGTTGCTGCCTGGCAAATATCCTGCAGAGGGACTCCCCGTCCCAGGGCAGTAGTAGACGCCGTGGCCCGAGTGGAATGGGCCCTCAGCCCCACAGGAGGTTCCTTCTTAGCCAAGGAATAACAGGCCTTAATGCACAAAATGACCCACCGAGAGATGTTTCGCTTGTGCACTGCCCACCCCTTCTTAGCTCTCACGTAGCCAACAAAGAGTTGGTCGTCCACCCGGAACTGTTTTGTGTGGTCCAGATAGAAGGACAGCGCTCGTTTTGGGTCCAGACGGTGGAGCCTCTCTTCCTCTTTTGAGGGATGCGGAGGCGGAAAGAAGATGGGCAATGTAACAGACTGGCCGATGTGAAAGGCAGTTACCACCTTAGGGAGAAAGGAAGAAAGAGTCCTGAGAACAACCTTGTCCGGATGGACAGAGGGGAAAGGAGGCTTAGAAGAAAGAACCTGGAGCTCATTCACCCGTCTGGCAGAGGTGATGGCAACCAGGAAAGCAGTCTTAAGAGTCAGAAGACGGAGAGAACAATTATGAAGTGGCTCAAAAGGAGCGCACATCAGATAGGTTAACACCAGGTTCAAGTCCCACTGAGGCATTACGAAAGGGACAGGAGGAAACATATGAGTAATGCCTTTAAAGAATCGAGCAACAACAGGGGACTTGAAAAGAGAAGGCTGATCAGGAAGCCGCAAGAAAGCAGAAACAGCTGAAAGATATCCCTTGAGGGTGCCAGGAGCAGAGCCCTGCTGGGCCAGGGAAAGAAGAAAGAGGAGAACTTCCGAAAGAGGGGCAGAAAGGGGATCCACAGCCTTTGCTGTTCACCATTCTACAAATTTGTTCCACCTGCAGGCGTATACTGTTCTAGTGGAGGGACGCCTGGCTGCCAGAATGACATCACGGATTTCAGAAGGCAATTCAAATGGCATCAACTGTCGCCGCTCAATCTCCACGCATGGAGGTGGAGGCTGAACAGGTTTGGGAGGAGGACCGTCCCCTGCTGCTGCGACAGAAGGTCCTCCTGAAGAGACAGTCGAATTGGGGGATCGATTGATAGACTGAGTAGCTCGGGATACCAGTATCTTCGTGCCCAATCCGTAGCCACAAGGATGGCTTGGGCCCGGTCGCGCCTGATCTTCTTTAGCACTCTGGGCAGAAGTGGTATAGGCGGAAAGGCGTACAACAGACCACAACTCCACTCACAACGAAAAGCGTCTCCGAGCGAGTGCCGCCTTGGAAATTCCAACGCGCAGAACTGATGACATTGCGCGTTCTCTTCGGTGACGAATAGATCTAACCAAGGCTCTCCCCACTGCCGAAAGAGGCCTTGCGCCACGTCCGAGTGCAGACGCCATTCGCGATCCGTCATGCACCGGCGGCTGAGTTCGTCCGCCCTGGCGTTCAGAGAGCCTGCCAGGTGTTGAACCACCAGGGTGATGCCCTGATGTTCCAGCCATGTCCAGAGGCGCAGAGCCTCCTGACAAAGGGTCCACGACCCCACCCCGCTCTGTTTGTTGCAATACCACATGGCGGTGGTGTTGTCCGTGAACACCTGCACTACACTTCCCCGAACAGAGGGAAGGAATGCCTTCAGTGCAAGCCGGATCGCCCGCAGCTCCAATAGGTTGATATGGAGCCAGGACTCAGCCGGAGACCAGAGGCCTCTGATCTCCGCCTCTCCCATGTGGCCCCCCCATCCCAGGCGGGACGCATCCGTCACCACTACGTGCTCCGGTTGGGGTAGGGAGAGGGATCTGCCACTGACCCAATCGCAGTCCGTGAGCCACCACTGCAACTGCTTTGCAGTGCCCTCCGAGATCAGGACGTGGTTGGACAGGTTGCCCACTGGAACTTGAGGTCCCACTGCAGAGCTCACATCCGCCACCTGGCGTGATGTACCAGCAGGATGCAGGAGGCCATCAGACCCAGCAGCTGCAGCACCAACCTGACAGAAACTCTGGATAAAGGCTGAAAGATCAGAATCAGAGCCTGAATATCCCGAACCCGCTGTTCCGGAGGATAGACCCAAAACTGCGCCGAGTCCAGAACCGCTCCGATGAAAAGGAGCTTCTGGGAGGGACTCAGATGCGACTTCGGCACGTTGATGGAAACCCCAGCAAATGCAGGAGGTCGGCCGTAGTCTGGAGGTGGGAGATGACTGCCTGGGGCGAGCCTGCCTTCAACAACCAGTCGTTGAGAGAGGGGAAGACTGGAACCCGTAATCTGCGCAGATGAGCTGCGACCACCGCCATCACTTTCATGAACACCTGAGGGGCACTGGTGAGGCCGAAGGCGAGCACGGTAAACTGAAAGTGCTCGTGACCTACCGTGAACCGCAGGTAACGCCGGTGGGCCGGCAGGACGGGGATGTGGAAATATGCGTCCTGCAAGTCCAACGCTACCATTCAGTCTCCAGGGTCTAGGGCAGCCACAACCTGAGCTAAGGTGAGCATCTTGAACTTCTCCTTCCAGAGGAAGGCGTTGACGCTCCTGAGGTCCAAGATAGGGCGTAGGCCCCCTTTGCCCTTCTTGTGAACCAGAAAGTAGTGGGAATAACAACCCCGACCTACTTCTGAGCCAGGAACGCACTAGATGGCCTCCTTGGCCAAGAGGGCTGTAACTTCCTCCTGCAGAAGTTGCAAGTGATCCCCCGACATGCGGTGGTACTGCGGTGGCATGGCTGGAGGGGTCGCCTTGAAGGGGAGGGAGTAGCCCCTTCGGACGATTTGCAGCACCCACCTGACCGACGTGATGGTACGCCAGTGGAGCAGGTGATGGCGAACCCTGCCTCCCACTGGCATGAAATGGGCCTGATAGCTCGGACTAGGAAGGCTTTGAGGCAGATGCTGCTGGGGCAGATGTGCGCAGACCGGCTCTCTGTCCCCCTGCTCCGCCTCGGCGGAATCCGCGACCGCGTTGAGGTTGGTTCTTCGGCCTGTGGCTAGACGGACATGTGGGGGTGCCCCTTCCTTGGCCACGAAAGGGGCGAAAAGCGGAAGTTTGCGGGCGCGGGGCCGAAAGACCCAAGGACTTGGCCGTAGCCCTGGAGTCCTTAAAGCGCTCCAGCGCACTATCCGCTTTGTCGCCAAAAAGGCGACGGCCATCGAAGGGCATGTCCATGATGGTGCTCTGGACATCCCCGGAGAAATTTGTGGATCTCAGCCAGGCATGGCCACGAATCGCCACCGTCGTCGCAGTCGCCCTACCCAGCGAGTCCGTGGTGTCAAGCTCACATCGAATTGAGTACCGTGCTGCATCCCGCCCCTCAGCAAGAGCCTGGGGGAGCCGTGTCCGGGCCTCCTCCGGACACTGGGGCAGCACGTCTGCCACTGTATCCCACAAGGAGTGGGTGTAACGGTCCAAAAGGCACACGGTGTTGATAGACCGCAACCCCAAACTAAGGGAGGAAACAGCTTCTTCCCAAACTGTTTCAACCTTTTGGATTCCCGATCCGGAGGAGCGGACGGGAAGGCGGTCTGGGAGGTAGAGGCCTGGATAACCAGGCTCTCAGGGGTGGGGTGCACCACCAGAAAGCTGGGGTCGCCCGGTGTACAGGAGTGACTGTGGAGGGCTTGGACCAGGTGCCAATCAGAACGTCAGTCAGTGCTTCATTGAACTGCAGTAGAGGCTCCGAAGAGCTTACTGGCAGTTGAAGCACTTCAGTGAGGAGGTTAGTCCTCACGGCCACTGCAGGGGGCTCCAGATGAAGGGTTTCAGCAGCCCTGCGCAGCACCACAGAATAGATAGCATCATAACAATTCCAGGACGCAGTGCCCATCTGCTCAAGTTCGCAGGTAGGAAAGACACTGTTAGAATTTGTAGAGCCATATAAGATAACTAAGTGAATGTAAAATAACAATGTAGGTCACGAAGTTTCACGACTTCTTGTTGCTTCGCAGGTCGACAACAAGAGCCCACCAGCGTCCATCATCCGGCCCTCCTCCCTAAACCGTATTTGTTAGACGGACCGGGAGGGTCGGCCGAGGACAAGGGGAGAGGTCTCCGGGGAGAGCCGTCTCCAGCGATCGTACAGACGAGTAACTTCCCCCCCACAGATGTACACCACACAAAGATAAGGTTTAACGTTCTTTATAAGCAATCTTTAGGTACGATAGAATGGTACAAGGAGGTCAGGACTCAGGGGTCCCCTCGATTCTAGTCTCTTGGTTGGGAAAGGGGGTAGCGGGACAGTCTTGTTACCAATCTGGTAGATGCGATGATATGATGGATAGCTCACAATCCTCGAGCTCGGTGTTCTAGCTGGACGGGCCGCGGCAGCGCCAGCAGGTCCCGGTGAAGGTGGTCGTTACACGGTCCGCGGCAGCGCCAGCAGGTCCCGATGAAGGTGGTGGTTACAACGGTCCGCGGCAGCGCCAGCAGGTCCCAACGAAGGTGGTAGTTACCACGGTCCGCGGCAGCGCCAGCAGGTCCCAATGAAGGTGGTAGTTACAATGGTCCGCGGCAGCGCCAGCAGGTCCCGACGAGGATGGAGGATGCAGAAGGCCGCGGCAGCGCCAGCAGGCAGGATGATAGTTCACAAGGCAGGGCTACGGCAGCGCCGGTAGTCCGTCAAGGATGAGTTCTTCTCGGTGTCTCTCGACTCCAGGATACAACTGCCTTCCTGCTCTGGAGCTGCCCCAGTTATAGGTCTGGCGCCCTTTGATGTCCGGACCCTCGCACTTGGAGGTCGGGAGGTCCGGGATGAGGGAGTCCAGACACCCAGCAGGGGGGTGGAGCCAGCGCCCGGGGGAGCTGGGGGGCGATCGGCACCTGGCGGGGGAGAGCCATCGACACTTCTTTCTCCCATCGACCTGCCAAGTGGTCCGTTCACCTCCTGGGTGGATGGTGGTGCCGGGATGTCGGGGCCTGGCCAGGCCCAGGGTTAGGGTCGAGCTGAGGCCACGCGGCCTTATGGTGCAGTGTCCAAGATGGCGGCCGGGCCGGGCGAGGGAGCCGGTAGTGGTTCGGCCCCATGATACAGAGATGTCCGGGGGCAGGAGTCCCGTCTGGAGACGGGGTGCGGGTTGTTTCTATGGGTAACACCTGGAGGGCCGGGGCTCGGGTCCTGTCATGCGGGGAGGGAGCAAGCCCTTCATGTGGCCTGTCCAACATGCGTCCCCCCCCAGCTGAAGGCGGGGAGAGTCACCCATCCTCTTGGGGACTCTCCTCATCGAGGCGGAAAAAGCGTGACAGGCCATCTGCGTTGGCGTGGTCTTGGCCCGGTCGATGTTCCACAGTGAAGTCCAACCCCTGCAGGGAGATGGACCAACGCAATAGTTTGGGGTTTTCCCCCCGCATCTGCATTAGCCACTGCAGGGGTCGATGATCTGTTTGCACCCGGAAGTGGGTACCGAAGAGATAGGGCCGGAGCTTTTTGAGGGCCCACACCACTGCGAAGGCCTCCCTCTCGATGGTGCTCCAGCGCTGTTCTCGGGCCAGGAGGCGTCTGCTGATGAAGGCCACCGGTTGGTCAAGTCCCTCGGAGTTCAGCTGGGAGAGGACCGCCCCGATGCCATGGTCGGAGGCATCTGTTTGTACGATGAATTCCCGACTGTAGTCGGGGGCCTGGAGCACAGGGGCAGTGCACATGGCGGCTTTCAGCTTCTCGAAGGCCGCTTGACAGTCTGGGGTCCAGTTGACCTTCTTCAGGTGGTTTTTGGATGTGAGTCCCGTGAGGGGCCCCACAATGCTGCCATAGTCCCTCACGAACCGCCGGTAGTAGCCGGTGAGCCCCAAGAAGGCTCGGACCTCGGTCTGCGTGACTGGAGGCTGCCAGGACTGGATGGCAGCGATTTTGAGTTGCAGAGGGGCCACCAGACCGCTTCCCACCTGGTGTCCGAGATAGGTCACGGACCTCTGACCAATTTGGCACTTGCTGGCCTTGATTGTGAGGCCGGCCCGTTGGAGGGCCTGCAGGACCTCTCGAAGGTGGTGGAGGTGGTCGGACCAGTGGCGGCTGTACACAGCGATATCGTCCAGGTAGGCGGCGCTGAACTCCTCGAGCCCCGCCAAGACCTGGTTCACCAGTCGCTGAAAGGTAGCTGGGGCATTCTTCATGCCGAAGGGCATGACTTTGAAGTGGTAGTGGCCATCGGGGGTAGAAAAGGCGGATCGTTCTTGGGCCCGGGGTGTGAGACCGATCTGCCAGTAGCCCGCTGTCAGGTCGAAGATGCTGAGGTAGCGGGCAGCCCCCATGCGGTCGATCAGTTCATCCGCTCGGGGGATGGGATGAGCGTCGGTTCTGGTGACAGCATTCAAGCCCCGATAGTCGACGCAGAATCGGAGCTCAGGAGTGGTGCCGGGGGCAGCAGCTTTGGGGACCAGCACGACCGGGCTGGCCCAGGGGCTGTCCGAGGGCTCGATGACCCCGAGCGTGAGCATCTTTGATACCTCCTCTTGGATGCAGGCCCGTACCCGATCTGGTACGCGGTACGCCCGGTGTCTGATAGGGGGACTGTCCCCAGTGTCCACGTCGTGCAAGCACCAGGGGGTGACCCCTGGGGTGAGGGAAAACAAGGTAGCAAACTGCAGCAGGAGGTCCCGGCAGCCTTGGCGCTGTTCCGGGGTGAGGGCATCGGAGAGCCGGACCCCGTCCACGGAACCATCTTTCTCACGAGTCTTCAGGAGATCAGGGAGAGGCTCGGAGTCTTCTTCCGCTCCACTGTCTGTAGCCATCAGGAGGCTGAGCTCCGAGCGCACAAAGTGGGGTTTGAGTCTGTTGGTGTGGAGGAGCCGGAGGGGGTTCCGGGGAGATTCCATATCGATGAGATAGGTGACGGGGCTCTTGCGTTCGACCACTTTGAAGGGCCCCGTCCACTTGTCCTGCAAGGCACATGGTTCGGTGGGGGACATCACCCACACTTGTTGGCCAGGTTCGAATTCGATGGAGGAGGCATTTTGATCGTACCATTTTTTCATGTCCTCCTGACTGGCCTCCAGGTTCGCTTTCGCCATTTCTCTGAATCGCCTGGTCTGATTGCGTAGGGTCAGGAGGTACTTGAAGACGTCTGGAGGGGTCTTTAGGGGGGCCATCTCCCAACCTTCTTTGACTAGGCTGAGGGGCCCTCGCACAGGGTGCCCGTACAAGAGTTCGAAAGGGCTAAAGCCGAGGGACTTCTGGGGAACTTCTCGATAGGCGAAGAGGAGGCACGGAAGTAGTACATCCCACTGGCGACGGAGGGGCTCTTCCAATCCCCCAATCATTCCCTTGAGCGTGCGGTTGAACCGCTCGACTAGTCCGTTTCCTTGAGGGTGATAGGGTGTCGTGAACCGGTAGGTGACCCCGCACTGTTGCCAGAGGGACTTCATATACTTTGAAATAAAGTTTGTGCCTCTGTCGCTGACGACTTCTCGGGGGAAGCCCACCCGGGAGAAGATCCCCATTAAGGCCCGGCCGACCACCGGGGCTGTTACAGTTCGCAGGGGCACAGCCTCGGGGTAGCGGGTGGCGTGGTCCACCAGTACCAGGATGAACCGATGTCCTTGTGCTGTACGGGGGTCCAGGGGCCCCACAATGTCTATTCCCACCCTCTCGAACGGGGTGGTGACAACTGGGAAGGGTTGCAGAGGTGCTTTGAGTTTGCGGCCGCTCTTCCCGCTGGCCTGGCACGTGGGGCAGGACCGGCAGTGGTTGAGGACGTCGTTTCTCATCTTCGGCCAGAAAAAGTGGGTCACCAGGCGACTGTAGGTTTTGTCCTGGCCCAGGTGTCCAGCCAGGGGGACATCGTGGGCCAAATTTAACAGGAAGTCTCTAAAACGGAGGGGCACCACCAACACTCGACTGGCCCCTAACTCCGCGATTCTCTGTTCACTGTACAATAGGTCGTTGTCCCAATAGATCCAATGGGCTCCGGTGGTGTCCCCTGCGCTCTGGGCGAGGGCTTGCTGGCGGAGTCCCTCGAGGGAGGGACAGGTCTTCTGTTCTTGACGGAACTGTTCCTGGGTGGGCCCCCCTTCTTGACGCCACTGAGCCAGGTTGGGAAGGTCCTGGGGCTGAGCGAGCCCTTCGGGGGTTTGCTCTGGGGGGTCGGTATGGTCGGTGTCCTCTACTGGAGCGATCGGGGGAGGAGGTGCTGGCCATTCTGGTTCTTCTGGTCGGGGGATGGCACGGGCGGCCATGGACCGGGTGGTTACGCACGCCCAGTCTGGGAGGCCCAACATCCCCAGGTGCTCTTTTCTTTCTACGGCGGCCCACGGGGAACTCTCAAGATCATTTCCCAGGAGACAGTCCACGGGGGCATCATCTCGGACCGTCACCTTCAACATGCCGGAGACTCCTCCCCATTCGAAGGGGACGCAGGCCATCCGACATAGACTCTCCGAATTGTCGGCTGAACGGACGGGGAAGAGAATGTTCGGCAGGATCTGCTCTGGTTTTACCAGGTGACAGCGGACGGCCGTCACACTGGCCCCCGTGTCACGTAGTGCTTCGGCCCGGCGTCCATTAATGTTCACCCACTGACTATATTTCCTGGTGTTGGCGGGTAGGGGAGCCCGCGGGACCATGTCTCTTCCCCCTAGGCACGCTAGAACCATGGCGGCCGGTTCCCACTCTTGTTGTTCCTGCTCGTATTCTTCCTGTTCTTCGGAGATTGGTTCTCCCCCCAGGGCGGCGGCAGCTACCTGGCGGGGTCTCGGAGTTTGGTTCTGTGGACACTTCGGGTCATTGGCGTAGTGGCCGACTCGCTGGCATCGGTGACACGTGACATTGGCTCGGAACCCCGGCCGCATCGGGGGGTTGCCCCGGCTGGCCAGGGGCGGGGTGCTGGCAGCGGGAGCGGCCGGGACGGTGTCTCTTCCTCGTCCCTGGCCTCCTCCTCCTCCTCGGGGACGGTGCTGACCTTGGTTGTTCCGGTTCTGTTCGTGCGGCCCTCTCCGGCCCACTCGGGTGCTTTCCCACCGGTCAGCTTCGGCGGCGAGTTGCCGGGGGTCAGTCAATTTACTGTCGAGGAGGTGCTGCCTGAGCTCGACGAAGCAGTTGTTAGAGAGGTGCTCCCACACCATGAGATTAAAAAGTTGCTCGTAGGTCGTTACGTGGCTTCCCTTGATCCAACCCTCGAAGGCTCGGCTGAAATAGTTGACATATTCCACCCAAGTTGTACCCGGGATCCGGGTGCAGTCTCGGAACCTCTGGCGGTACATTTCGGGTGTGAGCCCATATCGGGTGAGGAGGGCAGCCTTCATGTGGTCATAGGATGACATCAGATGGTCTGGGAGCTGTAACAGGGCATCGCGGCCTTCATTGACGAACCTCCCCCATAGACCGGCTCCCCAGTCACTTCGATCGATCCGGGGGGAGGTCATGGCGATCTCGTAGGCCTTGAACCACTGTTGTATGTCGTCCTCTCGGACATACTCTTGAACGACGTCCTTGGGGATGTGGACTTTCTTTTCTGTCGCTCCCGGGGTGCGCGGTCGCTCGGGCACCTCCAGCTCTTTGTTCTGCTTCCGTAGGTCTATTTCTGCCAGTTTGCGCTCGTGTTCATACGCTAATCTCTTTTCTTCGAGCTCTCTCTGCCTCTGTTTTTCTTCCCGTTCTTCTCGGAGCCGCAGATGTTCTAGGTTCAGTTTTTGTTCGGCTAATTTTAGTTCACCGTCCATTTTGAGCCGTGCCATTTCTAGCTCATGTAGTCTGCTTTTTTCTCTCTCTTGGATCTCTTCCTGCGAGAGACCCGTTCTTCGCTCCTCGGGAGCCGTGGTGTTCCTCTCTGATGCTGCAATGTTTTGGTCCGGGGATCTCGCGGCCCCGGTTTCTGCCCACGACTCAATGGCGTGCTTGAAATCGTCTTTGGTACTCAGGCCGGTGGTAGCAATGCCTAGTTCAATGCAGAATTGTTTCAATTCACGATGGCTGTACTCTTCCAATTTCTCCATCTGGAATTTCTCGGTGGATCCGCTCTCTTTGGTTGACATTGTGGTTTCGTCGTGGGGTGAGCTACTCTCTGTACGATTACGCGTTGATTCGGATCGCGCCGCTGGCCACCAATGTTAGACGGACCGGGAGGGTCGGCCGAGGACAAGGGGAGAGGTCTCCGGGGAGAGCCGTCTCCAGCGATCGTACAGACGAGTAACTTCCCCCCCACAGATGTACACCACACAAACATTAGGGTTTAACGTTCTTTATAAGCAATCTTTAGGTACGATAGAATGGTACAAGGAGGTCAGGACTCAGGGGTCCCCTCGATTCTAGTCTCTTGGTTGGGAAAGGGGGTAGCGGGACAGTCTTGTTACCAATCTGGTAGATGCGATGATATGATGGATAGCTCACAATCCTCGAGCTCGGTGTTCTAGCTGGACGGGCCGCGGCAGCGCCAGCAGGTCCCGGTGAAGGTGGTCGTTACACGGTCCGCGGCAGCGCCAGCAGGTCCCGATGAAGGTGGTGGTTACAACGGTCCGCGGCAGCGCCAGCAGGTCCCAACGAAGGTGGTAGTTACCACGGTCCGCGGCAGCGCCAGCAGGTCCCAATGAAGGTGGTAGTTACAACGGTCCGCGGCAGCGCCAGCAGGTCCCGACGAGGATGGAGGATGCAGAAGGCCGCGGCAGCGCCAGCAGGCAGGATGATAGTTCACAAGGCAGGGCTACGGCAGCGCCGGTAGTCCATCAAGGATGAGTTCTTCTCGGTGTCTCTCGACTCCAGGATACAACTGCCTTCCTGCTCTGGAGCTGCCCCAGTTATAGGTCTGGCGCCCTTTGATGTCCGGACCCTCGCACTTGGAGGTCGGGAGGTCCGGGATGAGGGAGTCCAGACACCCAGCAGGGGGGTGGAGCCAGCGCCCGGGGGAACTGGGGGGCGATCGGCACCTGGCGGGGGAGAGCCATCGACACTTCTTTCTCCCATCGACCTGCCAAGTGGTCCGTTCACCTCCTGGGTGGATGGTGGTGCCGGGATGTCGGGGCCTGGCCAGGCCCAGGGTTAGGGTCGAGCTGAGGCCACGCGGCCTCGTGGTGCAGTGTCCAAGATGGCGGCCGGGCGAGGGAGCCGGTAGTGGTTCGGCCCCATGATACAGAGATGTCCGGGGGCAGGAGTCCCGTCTGGAGACGGGGTGCGGGTTGTTTCTGTGGGTAACACCTGGAGGGCCGGGGCTCGGGTCCTGTCATGCGGGGAGGGAGCAAGCCCTTCATGTGGCCTGTCCAACAGTATTGCATAGCTTAGTGGATATAAATGAACCCTGGTTAACCGGTAGGGTGCTGGGAAGTTGGTCTATAGCGTCTCTGCGAAACTCAACCATGCGCAATCAAGGTAAGAGTGCATGGTTGGTCTGACAATTATGCAATAATCAAAAAAGCCATATCTGGTTCTGAAAGCTGCAGTCTTCCACTCATTCTTCTCAGATGTGCACCAGATGGTAGGCACCAGGAAGATCTAACTTGGTGTAAATATTTGCGAAACGTCCCAGATCTAGAAGTACCGAGATGAGTGGAAGTGGGTAATAGACTTTCGCCATGATGTTATTCAAGGCCCTATCATTTATGCAGGTTCTTAATTCACCGTTTGTCTTCAGGATGAAGAATAGGGAGACTTGGAGGGTTTATAAAGGCATTCTTCAGATAATTATCATGATAATCCCGTAATTATTGATTTTCCTGCTCTGTTAATGCTTAAATCCTGCTGCAGGAATTTTTGCACCAGAAAACAGATCTAGCTGGCAATCAAATTTTCAGTGTGGAGGCAGGGTCTCAGCACTTGAGGCACTGAACACGTCTTGAAACACAGCATAACCCTTTGGCAATTCCACAGCCATCTTTAATGCAGTGGCAATTAGATGACAGAGGTTACCTGAGGCTTGATTTGTGGAGACTTTGTGCACTACTCAAACAGCTCTTTTGACATCATTTGGAGTTAAATGTGACAATTCTAGTGTCCCAATCAATTAGTATATTGTGTTCTGTTAACCATGGCTTTCCAACTATGATTCCAAATTGAGGGGCAGCGATTACATCGAAGTGGATGTACTCTTTATGTATCTCGGTATCCTGCATACACCATAATTCAACCTCAATAGTTTGGTGCATGACGAGACCAGAAGTCAGCAGCAAGCCACCTACTGCTAGGACAGTTTCAGAGTGAGTTTTCTTTACAATAGGTATTTGCAAACTAGAGCAGTAAGTAGTATCAATTACATTTCCGGTTGCCCTGGAATCAATCATGAGAATAATAGCTTTTGCCTTATCTTTCACAAGAATTTGGGCATTCAGAGTCCGGTGCGGGTATCTGTAAATTCATGGCTACAGCCTGATCAGGACTTAAAGCAGAAGGGCTCGGCGAACTCTCCTGAACATTTTCCGAGCAACTTATTTTCCGACTTTTTGGGGTAATTCAGAGTGCCAGAAGATTTGGGTCCCACAATCTTCTGTCTTGTGGGACATTCTTCAACAAAATGCCCATTATTTCCGCAGTGGAGGCACTGCCTGCTATGGCACCATTGTTCTTTCTCTCCAGCTGTGAGTGGTTTTTGGAGCCCACCAATTTCCATTGGTTCTCCAGGGCCAACTGGACTATGATTTGTTTGTTTTCTTGAACGGGCAAAGGGACGAATCTCGGGTCACTTCTGATCCCCTTTTTTCTCATGTACACAATCTTCCAAGCGTAAGGTTAGTTATTAATTACCCACACAAAGTTGGCTGTGGGTCTGTTTGAGCAAAGAGGTCCTTGAGATTGCTTTCAATCCTTGTAAAGAAAAGAACAGACGTATTTTCTTCTGGCCACCGTGTCTCAGCAACAAGGTGATTAAACTGGGTAAGATATAAAAACAAGGTCCTTGCTCCACTGTCTGAGTTGTAACAACTCTGTCAGCTTTATAGTTTCCCCAATTGTATCGGGTAGGATCGTGCATGTTTACCAATAGAACGCGCCACATGGCTGTGCCACCACTCAAATAAGGTATCAAGAAGGCGATGCATGGCTGCGCATTAGGAAACCCGGTTGGTCACACCATACAGTGCAATTGTACTTGAGTTAAGAAGGCTTGAACTCTCATAGGATCACCAGATTGACACACTAAAAGGATGCTAAAGGAACAGGCATTGGCACAGTGATGGAGATCCCAGGCAACTGACCGTGTGCACCGGTAACCGAGGGGAATGTTCCCACACCATGCCTTGGGGTTGCCTTGTCATGTAACAACATCACTTGAGTGACCAGCGTGGCTGTCTCAGTATGTACAGCCATGACTTCCTTCTGGAGGTACTGCATCATTTCACAGAGGTTGTCTAGAGTGAACATTTCAATGGTACTGCTCGGGAGGAACAGAATAGCATTGGGCTTGCAGTTCTGACAGACTCAAAGTTCCTCAGAAGCAGTACCCTCAGAGACCACCATGCAGCAGCACCAACTTAGTGTTTTTTTTTATTAACAACAAGAGGATCGGATTGGCTAGATGAGAGGCAGGGTGTTAGAGAGGATGCTACGGGGAGGGATACCTGAAACAGATGATGTCCGTAATTAACGATCTCTTCATCTGGACCCAATTATATAGCAACACTGTTCAACATTATGATTATGTCACACCTGCAAGATACTCATCAGAATATTCTTGCGACTCAGAATGCAGATTATACCAACAGGTTTTTGTTTAATGAAGAATTCAGTCTCAAAACGATGGTATACTCCAATGTACCAACTTGAACACTGATTGTTTTCTCAAATGTCCATAACTTCAAGGACTCAGAATAACTCTATTTTTTTTATCTTCAGATTTCCAATGACTTTAGACAATCTAATGCAAACAAAACAACTTCCAATTGCACCACACACAAGTTCAACACTGCCCGTGCTTATAGAATGCGATTGCCATTTCAACAATATTTGTTTTTTCAGAGGCACTTTATATTCACTGTTCATACTCTTTGCCCATTTTATGTGACAGCTTAATGTCGGGTGACACTTGGATATTGCTTGCGCTGGTTTCCAAGTCAAGCTTATGCACCAAGCGTATGCCAACCTTGCCATTAAAAGCTGGTTTTAGCAATGTGAAGAGCACTCCCTTCAACAATGTGTAAAGTGCTTTAAGAAATAGTATAAAAGCGCATCGGAAACAACATGCCTTACCGTGACCACCGCTCTCGATCTCAGGATGCTGCCGAAGCTGGTAATCCTTCATCTGCAAGTGTCCAATGTCAGGCATGGCCACCATTTATAGAAATGGTGTTGCGTGGGGTAACCATGACATCAGCGTAGGCTGTGATGCACATGTTCATAGCAGTGCTATAGACCTAAAGAAGGGGCAAATATTAAAATAGGTTCATAAACGCAATAATCAGACTCTTGATGTTAGGTAGTGCAAGATGGTTAAATCTCTCATATTGTGATTTGCACAGCACATCATAAGACTTGCAGCAGCACTATTGTTCCTCACGGGGATTATAATGTTATTGTATTATTTAATGGAGTGTTGTATGATTGTGAAGCTTAAATAGGATTCACACAGGATAACTATTTTGGAGCCAGTGCCAATACTCAGTTCAGTGCCAAGAATAAGTTCCAATAACTCAATTATATCCTCAGCATTTCAGATGTTCCCTGATCACAGCTCTCATGACAGTTAGTTAGGAGGCATGCAGGGATGCTTGACAGTGTCTGACAGCCTGTCTCCAATACACGTCTGGGTTGGGTGACATCTACATTTTGTGCATTCCCTCTAAATAGCCACAAAACAGGAAGGATTGGTGTGTCCACAACACAGGAAGGATGGTGTGTCTACATACATCTACATTCTAATGGCGTTACATGGGCAAGATGGAAGGGAGGGCCTAAAACTTCACTTGAATAGGCAGTGTCCTATCCCCACACAAAGGACTGATTACCACCCCACAGATAGCCTGGCAGACAGGACTGGCTTGAAAGGGATACTTGTGTACTTCAGCGAGCTGCTTTGAAGCCACCCGCATACCAAAGGCACTTTTGGGTATAGGTATTGGGTCTCTGACCCCCTAAAATCAGACCGTTCTGGATCTTGAACTGAACCTCTGTCAGAAGGACTGCTGTGCTGCTTAAAGGACTCCTCTTTGGGCTGCAGACTTGGAATGTCTGCTTTTCTCTTGTGTTGCCCTGCTGTATCCTGCTCTCTGACTCTGCTGAAGGAGAGCTGGACTCTGCCTTCCACTCAAGTGATCTGCAAGGGCTTGTTGGCTTGCCTCCTGTTGCTTCAGACTCCAGGATATCATAGTCTCTATCCCTGCTCCTGTGCCCAGTTCATTGGAAGTGGCCCATATACCTGCAACATGGATTTCAATGCATCTCCTGTTTGTGTGTAACAGAACCGGCGCATCGACCCCCTTGCAGATGTAAAATCGGCACATCGCATTGGAACCAGTGCTTTGCCTCCAGAGATCGAGGCACTGGACAGCTTATATCTGCCCCTGCAGCTTGTTGAGATCGATGCATCCCCTTGACTGCCTCACAGAATCCAGCGTATTGCTTGACGCCTCTACTCTCTGGCACCTGTCTTCGGAACTGACGTATTTCCTTCACAGCGTGGTGAAGATTGATGTATCTCGCCTCTTTGGGACCAGGAAATGTACTTTGCTCACCAGGACCTGTGTGGGACTTGTAGCCAGCGGGTGCACCTTTGTGCAATACCATATAGCAACTTGTTGACTACAACTTTGTACTGAGACCAATTCTAGCCTTTTTCAGTTCTCCCTGTTCTGACATCTTGTGATTTTTCCAAAGTCCTTTTGCCTAGTCCCATTTTTCCTGCAATGTCTGTGGTCCTAGCTGGCAATATGGCATTTGATCAGGCCAACCTGGAGGCATACACAGTAACCCAGCACAAGGGGATCTGCCAGGAGAGAAGGGTGTTACATAAGGTAAGTGCCAAGAAGGCAGAGCTTCAGAAAGCCTTAACAGCATGTGCAAAAGCCCACCCAGAAGGAGAAGTGGATGAGGAGAAGGGATTTGATTCTGGGGAATGATCAGAGCAGGATCTGACAGAGGTCTTGTCATGCATCTCACAGAGAGGGGGAAACATTTTCTCCCATGACTTGAAGTCAGCTCTGGACCAGGCAGCAATATGTCCTCAAAGAACCTTTCCCCAGAGGTGCTGGTAGACAGGAAGAAAGAGAGGAAAATAAAACTAGAGCTTGCCAAGATTGAAAGGGAGAAGGCCCTTGCTAAATTAGAAAAAGAGCAAGCTCTAGAACAGAAGAGGCTGACCACAGAGGAAGGTAAGATGGCCCATAAGCTTAGCCTCTGAGAGCTACATATTAGAGCCCTTCAAGTGGGGTCCATCAGCAACAATATTGGTGGCAGCATACCCGAAGTGCCTTCACATGAGTCCAGATTTCATATCCCAAAAGATATGGTGCCGAGTTATAATGTGGGGGATGACATAGATACATGGTTGGCAGCCTATAAAGTGGCTTTAAAAGTTTACAGTGTCCCAGAGGAGTTCTGGGAGGGGGGATGAATGAATGAAACGCATTTGTAGAGTGCACAGCTATTCAACAAGAGTGTCGCCGGGCTGATCGGCTCACCTTAACAGGGCCTAACAAGGATGCCTAGCCCTGGAAAAGCTAGGTTTTAAGATGTTTCTTAAAAACTGTCAGGTCAGCTATGGATCTGAGAGCAGCCGGTAATTGATTCCATGCTTGAGCACCCAAAAGCCCGAAAGATGTGCCCCCCATGTGGGCCAGGCGTACTCTGGGGATGCAAGCCAAGCCCAAGGAGGAGGACCTCAGGGATCTGGCCAGCATGTAGTGACTGACTCTTGTTCTGAGATAGCCTAGCGCCCTGACCATGGAGGGCTTTGAAGAACGTAACCAGGGCCTTAAACTTGATCCTTTTATTCATCGGGAGCCAGTGTGGTGCTTTAAGATGGGGGGTCATGTGCGCCCTGGGTTTAAGCCTAAAGACCAATCTGGCTGCGGCATTCTGAACCACTTGAAGGCACTGGAGGAGATAGCCTGGAAGGCCCAGGTACAAAATATTTGCGTAATCCAGTCTGGAAGTCATCAGAGCCTGGACTACTGTTTTCCTGGTGCCTGAGTGAAAGAAGGGGAAGGAACTTTCTTAGCATGCGCAGCATTCCAAAACAAATGCCCACTACCGACAGGACTTGGGGCCTCATAGAGAGCGCGCTCTCAATGTGGATGCCATAATGTTTGACTGTAGACTGGGCTTAAAGGGGCGGAGACATCTCTTCAGGCCTCAGGGAGGAGAGGTGTTAGCCTTTGGTAGTACATGCCCACAGTGGGGAGGGACACACTACTTATATTAAAGGTGGGAGAACAAGACCAGCTACACTGCCATGAAGGCCATTTTAATCAGCAAGTTTGGGCTGACCCCTGAGTAGGACAGGCAGCGGCTGAGGGCCAGTCACAGATTCTCTACACAAACATGGATGAAATCCTTGGGCTATGCTGGTAAGGCACTAAAGGGCTTGGTAAGGGGCAGCAAAGTTAATGATTATAAACAATTGTACAACTTGTTTTAAAAGGAGCACATTCTTTAACTTTTTTTTCCAAAGCTGCGCTAACACCTGGTTGATAGCAAGCTTACTGATTCAACAAAGCTTGCTGAGGAGGCAGATATCTGGGTCAGCACTAGAGTCTCCAGAAAGGTACCTGGGAGTTGCCCCAAGATGGGTGGCTCAGGATCCCCCAAGAGAGTGAGGGGGAGTTCAAGAGAGACCCAGACGACTCCCAAAGTAAGGGGAAAGGAAAGGGTTGGCATGTCCCTTCAGAAAAGGAGGGTGGTTCTGGTGGTCAGTGGCCCAGGGCGCCCCACTTCCAACCCAGCTGCTTTGAGTGTTCCCAGACAGGAAACAAACAGGGGGACTCTGTCTGTCCAAAGAAACCACCCACTGGTGGGAATTCTACTGCGATGGCCCAGGTGGCCTTAGGGGAGGGTAGTCCCCAGGGGCAGGCCATAGAACATGCCATGATATCCCTCAGCTGGGAGATACTCAGCGAGTGAGTTGGTGATCCCTGAGGGTGGTAGTCATCACTTCCACCAGATCGAAGTGAATGGGGTCCCAATCATTGCTCTGGGGGATATAGGGGCAAGCAGGGCTATGGTTGTGGAAGAGCTAGTTTCCCCAGAGCAGTACACCGATGAAGAGTATAGAGTGACTCTAGCCAATGGGCAGGACTTCTACTGCCCAATTGGTCCTGGTTTTCCTAGAGTGGGGTGGGGCGGTGACCCAGAGAAGGGTGATAGCTAGGCCTCAGATGCCCATTGACTGCATTCTGGGGAATGAGGTGCCCCCAGTATTAGGAGAACTAGGAGGGGTAGCCACCACAGGTGCCATGGCAGTTCAGTTTTTTGGTAGTACTTCTCCCAAAAAGAGGGTACAGAATGCCAGAGGGAGGCGCAGGTGGGGGAAGGTCTCACCCCTGACTCCCTTCTAGCCCAAAGCTAAAGACCCCTGTAGGAGGACCAGTTGCAGGATACCACCCCAGAACTGGTGGAAGGTGGAGTGGAGAAAGGATGCAATGCACTTGGGGCTATTGCCCTCCCCATTCTGAGAAACCACAGAGGGCAGAGATCCTTGGATGGCCTAGGACCTGACTCTTGACACTGACAGCTGTCAGTGGCCTCTGTTGGTTGCTGTCCAAATGGAAAGAGTTTTCCTTGAGTTGGAGACAGAAGTCAGACCCATGGGGTGGAATGGGCTACGTCCCTTTTTTGGCCATGGTGGTACTGTCTACCTACTGGGAGATGCATCTGTAAGCAAATCAAAGTTAGGTGCTGCACAGATGGGGTCCACAGGTAAGGAGAAGGAATCTCCATGGGTTAGCTCAGGGGTCTCAGAGAGCATATAGAGGGATCTAACTGTGTTTAGAGAGGCGTAGAACTGGCAAGTATCCCTGCAGTAGTATGCTATTGTCCATGTTCTATTGCCCTAAGCAGGGAAATCCATAAAGGTATTGAATAGTCTACCCTGGCTTTAGGCTGGTGGGGCGTCATGCTTGGAAAATGGTCCACTCTGAAGGGCAGCCCAAACATTTTGCCTTTTATCTCCTGTTTTTGCTGATTCTTTTTGTTGGACTTTGGACTCTGAGTACTTTACTAGTGCTAGCTAGTGCTAAAGTGCATGTTCTCCCCTAAACATGACTTGAATTGCTGCAACAAAACGGATTACTTCTATCATGCACAAAACCTGTTGAATACGTTGATGGAACGAGGGTACCCGAGGAAGTTGATATAAAAGCATGGTTCACTCCACGAGAATCTCTTTTGGTTAAAAATCTAAAAACTAGGGGGCTCATTTGGATAGTGGGCGGATCGCCATCGCCCGTATGGCAGTGGCGAACCGCCCGCTAAAAATCAACGCCCGCTTCAAAATTCCCCCCGCCACATTACCATGGCGGGGGGGACCCCGGCGGATGGAAAGACCGTCTGCCGGTTTTCCGCCCGGTCGCAGAGTCGACCGGGCGGAAAAGCAGCTAACATGGTGGCGGTGTCAGGGAGACACCGCCATCCATATTAGCATAAACACCTAACATTAATTACACAATTACCATAATAAATTTCTGATTGATGAATTTATATTAATTAACAACTAATTATTAATTCATCAATTGAAAATGAATTACTTCCCACCCTTCACACCTATAAACACGACAACCCACACCTAAAATTAATTACACAATGACCATAATTAATTAATAATTAATTAATTAAAATTAATGAACAATTAATTCATCAATTCAAAATAAATTACTTCCCTCCATTTACACCTATAAACACCACTACACACACCTAAAATTAATTACACAATTACCATAATTCATTACCAATTAATTAATTAAAATTAGTTAACAACAAATTATTAATTCATAATAAGTTACTTTACACATTTAACACCATAACATCTCAATTAAACAAATAGTAATGAATAAAAAATATGCAATACATTTATTATAATAAAATTACTTCCCACCCTATTCACCTATAAACCCACAACCCACTATGGAACTAAAAACGCAAAATTCCAATAAAAAGCAATTAATAACAACTAAAAATAATCAATACATTTATATAATTAAATTACTTCTCACCCTATTCCTCTATAAACCCAAAACCCACTACGGAACTAAAAACGCAAAATTCCAATAAAACAAAATTAATAACAACTAAAATAATCAATACATTTTATATAATTAAATTACTTCCCACCCTATTCCCCTATAAACCCACAACCTGCTACGGAACCAAAAACCCAAAATTCAATTTTTTTTAATAACTACTAAAATTTTAACACATATAAGAAAAATACAAACAATTCATATACAAAAAAATACATCACATACGTATAAAATATATACTAAAATACATACCATTAATTAAAAAAATTATATTTTTAACAACTAGATTTTTGCAAACGATATTAAACACTTATTTTGTCTGTCGATATTTCTGAGCCGCGTTATTTTTTCCTCGATATTTGTGCAAGTCCATATTTTTGCATCGATATTCTGCCTCTGCACCTTTGGAAATACAAAGAAATACAAAGCATGGAACCACAACTAACAGGGCTGCCATTGCTGCTTCATAAACCAAGTGAGTCTGGCTATGCCAAACGCTTTGAGACACCTTGTGCCTTCCCTGTAACCTATGTCCTAACTAGCCAATGTGTGACTACTTTTTGTTTCTCTCCGCTTCATCCAATGTTCAGATATAGGTGTGGAAATGGACCAATTGGAATCCACACAACTGGAGTGAATGTAAATGTAGTAGTAAATTGACTCTTAGCCCATCATGTAAATTAGCCAGAACAGTGAAAATATGTCCAGCATGTTTTTCTTATTATGAAGTGTCCAGCAGTTCTGTGTCCTGAGGAGAACTCTAAAAACGTTTGTCGAATTTAAAACACGTCGACAGTGTTTAGAACCAGGAAGTGCTCTTAAAAAGACAGCACAGGCACACAGGGAATGCTTGAGTGTAACATTGCATAATACAGCTCCCTGTCAATTGCCTTGTGAGTACACGTTGAGCTTGCACCCTCTAGTTATAGCCAAATAGGCAGGGGCTTTAAAAAATTAAAAAAGTTACATAAGCCTCCTTTGGGCGTAGAATCTCAGATCTGGGACATATATTTTTTGTTTATGTACAGTTAAAAAGCTCTGTTACCATGTCTGAATTCAATGCGATGATGTGAGGGTATGTAATATATGATATGGGCTACCATCAAAAAGTTTAGATGCAATGTTTGTTTCCTGTTCCACTGCTTACGACTAAAAAAAAAAAATGAAAAGGTTTTGCATATACAATGATGAAAATAAATGGTGATCACAGTAATTGAATTGTGTGATCACAAATGTAAAATATTATTTTGTTGAAGTAAGGTCAGTACTGGCACCTGTTTGTTTGATATTATATGGTGGCCTAGCCGTGCTAACATTAAACTGGCCCAACCCTTCTCCCTTTTTCAGCCTTTTAGAAAGTGGATATTTCTCTGCACTTACTGCTCTGTGTGCCTGACATCCGGTCTTCAATAAACATCTGGCGTGGGTGACAACTACACTTTGTGCATTCCCTCTAGACAGCCACAACACAGGAAGGATAGGTATGTCTGAGTACCCATCTAAATTCATCTGCATTCTGATGTCCTTGCCTGGGCAAGATGAAATAAAGGGGGTATGTCACGACCCTCTCATGCCCCCTCTGTGCAGTGGGCCTGGCAGGCAGGCTTAGATTACGCTACCTTGTGGCGCCTAAGGGTGCGCTATGATTCCATGCCAAAGTTTCCCTAATCCCCCTGAATCCTTACGTCTGAGCTTGCGAGCATTCCCTGAACATGTGAACTAATGGCTTGCCTTGCTCCCGCTGTTACTAAGGTATTGGAGTGTTTTCCCTTGTGCAGGTTTAGACAAAACAAAACATTTTTTTGCTGTTAATTGATTCCATCCGTTAGTATGCACCTGCTCTTCTTGTAAGGTCAAAGCAAGTGTACTAGCATGTCGTTTCTTCAGGAGTCTTGGAGAACAATCCAGACTGCCATGTGCCATACGTGATCCCGCTGTATCCATTGGAGCCTGAACATGTTGTTTAAACCACGCCAAAACCTGAGCCCCTTGCTTGGCCTACGCTCACTGCAGAACAAGCTTTCTTCCTACCCACTCACCTGAACAATCGACCAGACCTGGGCAGCACTCTTCTTTTGTTGCAGTTCAAAGCTCCTCTGATAATTCCTGTGGCTCCAGCTCCCATGACGCATCTTTCGTCTCCTTCTCCTGCTCAGGTACTACAGTTCCCCTGGGACTTACTGAGTACAGATCTCGAGACCTTCTTCGAACTTAGGACAAGTTTTAGAACTAGGCTAAGTACTTGATATCAGGTTATTACACACTATCCTTTTATAGTAGTAAGCAGGCCGGAGTATCGGCGTCCTCCAGACTATAGACTTGCCTCCAAGTTTCCTCTCAGTGACTTCCCTCCAGTTCACCTTGATTGTTTTTGCTCCAGACCCTTCCTGCAACCTTGGCCTTTGAGCTGTGTTATACAAGGACTAGAGACTTTGCTCTGTGTTTCTTTGATGTATAGTATTGCCAAGAGAATTCTCCTCCAAGCGCTTGATTCATGTATGAACCCCATTCCGAGATATATGTTCTGAGTGTTTCCTTGGGAGTGCCAGTAACTCCAATCTGTATTTCAAGTGATTCCTTGGGAGTGTCAAGCTCCAATCCGCGGTTCTGGTTATTCTGTTTCCTTGCAGTGTTTCTGAAAGAGAATGTAAGTGTATGTTACTGAAGTTACTGCAAAACCATTGTTTGAGAGGCCTGTAGTGTATTGATGGTAATTGCCTCCTCCTTCTTGTCTCCAGTGCAATGTGTCTTCCCAAATCAGAGGTCCTGGTCCTGTGCACATCTACCTAGCAGACTCAGAGCGTCGCCCTCCTCCACCATCAATCAGGCAACGACTCGCGGCCCCCGCTTCGCGGGAGCCGCTCGCAGTGCATAAAAGCGCTCCTTGCCTATGAACTTGTGGTGCCTCACCTGACTCTGTTTTCCTGCTGCTGGGTGCGATTTCGCCATTCCTGGATTCGCGACTGCGGGACTGCGAGGACCAGCACTCCCTGAGCACAACCACTCACGGCGCAGCTGGATACTCTTCCCGCCCTCCTCCACCATCAATCAGGCAACGACTCGCGGCCCCCGCTTCGCGGGAGCCGCTTGCAGTGCATAAAAGCGCTCCTTGCCTATGAACTTGTGGTGCCTCACCTGACTCTGTTTTCCTGCTGCTGGGTGCGATTTCGCCATTCCTGGATCCGCGACTGCGGGACTGCGAGGACCAGCACTCCCTGAGCACAACCACTCACGGCGCAGCTGGATACTCTTCCCGCCCTCCTCCACCATCAATCAGGCAACGACTCGCGGCCCCCGCTTCGCGGGAGCCGCTCGCAGTGCATAAAAGCGCTCCTTGCCTATGAATTTGTGGTGCCTCACCTGACTCTGTTTCCTGCTGCTGGGTGCGATTTCGCCATTCCTGGATCCGCGACTGCGGGACTGCGAGGACCAGCACTCCCTGAGCACAACCACTCACGGCGCAGCTGGATACTCTTCCCGCCCTCCTCCACCATCAATCAGGCAACGACTCGCAGCCCCCGCTTCGCGGGAGCCGCTCGCAGTGCATAAAAGCGCTCCTTGCCTATGAACTTGTGGTGCCTCACCTGACTCTGTTTTCCTGCTGCTGGGTGCGATTTCGCCATTCCTGGATCCGCGACTGCGGGACTGCGAGGACCAGCACTCCCTGAGCACAACCACTCACGGCGCAGCTGGATACTCTTCCCGCCCTCCTCCACCATCAATCAGGCAACGACTCGCGGCTCCCGCTTCGTGGGCGCCGCTCGCAGTGCATAAAAGCGCTCCTTGCCTATGAACTTGTGGTGCCTCACCTGACTCTGTTTTCCTGCTGCTGGGTGCGATTTCGCCATTCCTGGATCCGCGACTGCGGGACTGCGAGGACCAGCACTCCCTGAGCACAACCACTCACGGCGCAGCTGGATACTCTTCCCGCCCCCTCCCCCTTTCCCTATTTCAGTACTCCACCCACTCTCCGCACCAGCGGGACGCGTGCGGGACGTAGCCCGGGGTGAAGACCGGGCAAAGAGCGGGCCCTCTAAGGCCCTCCGAGGCCGACTGAGGCAGGGCTGGGCCTGGTTATTAACATTGAAGGTATCGTGATATATCACTATTATAATGGCCTTGTTAGAGAATAAAATGCTAGGGGATAAATTGGGGGGAGTGACAAATGGCCCTTTAGATAGCTACTTCAAGAAGATCTGTGTGGACGATGAGAGGGGTAATTTAATGGACGAGCGTAGAACTGAGCGCCGACGCTCAATTGAGAATATGAAACGCAGGGCCCTAGAGGCCCCTATCCCTCAGACCCCTCCAGATGATTGTCATAGCTGTGGTACCAGTGATGCCTCGTCTTCTCAAGATAGTGTTCCGCTACTATTACGTGATTGTTCCCCTACTAATTGTGTTCCCAGTGTTCATGTCATTAGTGATTCTTTCCCTTTAAATGATATAAGAAACCGTAAAGTCCTTAATACACGGCTACCAGGCCGTGAGAAACAATTTGGGAAAAAGGCCAAGAAATCGGTTAAGGGGAAAATTCATGGTCCCCCACCTAGGAAAATAAGACGCAAGGAGGGGGCGGCCCCAGTATTCCCTAGGATTAAACACTCTGATTTTGGCCAACATAAAAAGACTATAACTGGAAAGGCTTTTGGCCAGATAACCGAGCCAGAAAGTAGGCCAATTTTGGCCACCTGTACCCTCCCTGTAGGCCCCGATTTAGTTGTGATTAACCCCGAGCCCGTTTTGCCTGTTGTTAACCCCCCCCAGACTCCTGTTCTCTCTACTGCTCTCCTAACTAAACTGGGAGATTTGCTTAGCACTTTTATATTGCCCAGTGGAGAGGTGTGGCTCACTGGTTAGAGGCGGCAGATCCGCAAGCAGAGAATCGGCCAGGGACCAGGGTTCAATTCCCGACGCGGCAGGGTCGTGGACCAGGGTCAAAACGGACTCGATAATTCTCGCCTCGGTACCTACTCTAACCAGGAACACACTCGGCAACTCTGGGCATTAGCTTGCCTCATCTCCACAACGGCCCCCCACATTCGCCGGGGATGCCTGGTTTCACCTTGGAGATACCCAGGAGGGACCATCTCACAGGGATAGCCAGGACGGGTTCCCCAGCGGTCTACAGCGCCACGACGCCTCAGGGCAGCAGTGCGCTTTACAAGACACATACATTTACATTTACATTTACATTACTGATAATTTAAGGAGGTTGGAGCACAGGCTAGAGAACATTGAATCCACATTGAGAAACTTGATTGCCGCAGATAAGGCTCAAACGAATGGGGCTAGTCTTCAGGTCACAGTACCCACTAGTAATATTCTTCAGGACATTCCTGATTCTAGTAAAAATGTACCTCAGGTCCCTGATCGTCTAATACTTGACTGTCCTAGAAAGGGCCCTCCAACGACTTTGGAACATTTAACTAGTAAGCCCGTTATCGATCTTGTGGAAGGTCTTACCACTGCACCACTGGGGATTACATGTCAGGAGCAGGGTAGCCTCAATGGGGATGGGGGTCCTAGGGCCCTTGGGCCTCAGGTTGATTTACCTCCAGAAGCTGTGCCCTTGGTGGTGGTTTTGACAGGGGTCCCTGCATTGGCTGATAATAAGAGAGAAGACTTTTATCAGCTGAAAAACAAAATTATACATCGGTTACGAATATATAGGCCTATAAACAAAAACGTTAATGGTGAGATATTGCATGTCAGACGTCTCCCCTGGCTTGGTGGTAGAAGTAAAGATGTCGAGGGAGATATAGTCCTGATTAATTTTAGAGATCCAGAAGCGGTTGATTTTATATTGAATTGGCCTCTAGGTAATGGTAACAGCCAAATTAGACCCCGAGCCTTGACTTATTTTTATCCCAGGTCCCTGGTGTTCCCTCCAACCCAAGCTAGGAATATTGTTAGAACCTACCCAGTTATCCCCACAGGATTATATGACAAGAATTTGCTTTCCGATCCACAGGGTTGGAATATGATACCTCCTAGAGGTTCAAGGTACGACAACTGGAGAACGAAGCATCTGAAATCTTTTACTCCCTTGGAGTTAGGGAACAGGTTTGATGTTTTTTCAGGCATGGATGACTGTGATTGAAGATTACAGTATAGGAAGGGTATGTGGGACAGTCAAAGTGTTGTCAGACTAGAGGGGAACATAACTGAGTTACCCGATGAGGTTGACGAACCCCTTACTAGTGATAGGGTCCTCTTAGATCTGAAAAGTAGGGTTGCTACTAGTCCCCTTGCTATTACCCACTCACTATCTGGGGAGGGTAGTAGCGACGTTAATCAGTTTTTAACTCGGGGAGAACTTTCTGAAACACCCAACCCAGGGGTATCGGTTGTTGAAAATGGAGTTATTCCAGCTCCGCTTACTAGAGGTAAAAATGTTATCCGACTGTTATCCTGGAATATAGCTGGGTTGGGAAAAAAATTGATTCTCCCTGATTGGAACAACTTTATTGAAAAATTTGACATATGTATGTTCCAAGAAACTTGGAGCCTAGCACCAGTATATAAAACTGGATATGCAACCTTTTATGTACCCGCTTACAGTTGTGGTAAGGGCAGACCCTCGGGGGGTTTACATATATGGATAAAAATAGATCTAAACTGGAATATCTCTGTTCACGATTCGGATTGCAGGGACATTCAACATCTTTCATTGCCAGGCCAGGTGATGGGAAGCAAGTTAGAGTTATTCAATATCTATGCTAGAGGGACTCGGGGAGATAAAATGCCTTGTACTTTCACGATTCTAGAACAGGTGTTAGCCAATTGCCCCTCAAATTCTAAAATACTTGTGGGGGGGGATTTTAACTGTACATTTGAACCCCTAAGTGAGGATGACCCTTTGGGTATAGAGGAGGACGATGCTAGTTGGTCCATCCCTGCATTATTACCCCCGATTAAAAAATGGTCCGCTAAAGCACTACAGATTAATGCTCTTACTGTTGATTATAATCTAAGAGCAGTAAACGGTAGATCACTATCTGATCGAGACAGGGCCATGACGTTTAATAGACTCAGCAGCCCGTCCCGAATTGATTACATCTTACTGGACGTTACTATGTGGTGTGACCTAGTTGACATGGAGGTGGTCCCTTCGCAGGACAGTGACCACAATCCCTTATGTCTGACGTTAGGGTGGAGAAATTTAAAAGGTGGTCCAAATGCAGTCCCATTGCAGCTAACAAAGGAGGTGACTCCTTATGATGGCAACCGAAGATTGAAATGGGATAAGGTTGGCTCTCACCCAGATAAATTGGCAAAGATTAAGACGCATATTGATGTGCTGACTAGAGAGTTGGAGGACCTAAACATGGGAACAGGGGTTGCTCAGGAATCGCCTTTCCCTCAGATATACAGTAATGTTATTGAGGAAGTTGGTAAACAATTTGTAACCCGTAGCTCTAATGCAAAACCCCCTAAACCCAGTAATCCCTGGTACTCTGCAAAGTGCCGGGCTAAAAGACGAGAGTTAACCGTTGCCCTCCGTAAAAAGAACCAGCCTTTAGTTAGAGTAGCCAGGAGGGAGTACGCGAAGGAACAAGTGCGGGCAAAAAAAGAGTGGGAGGAACAGTATTGGCAGGACCTCAAAAATGCATCTAAAATGAAAAATGCTTCACTGTTCTGGGATTTGATTAATAAGGCCAGAAATTATAATAGGCCACTGTTGGCTAATCATATTACTAGCCAACAATGGTATTCCCATTTCTCAATAATATACGGAGGACAAGATGCAACTGAATTTCTTTTTTATGATCCAGTCAATCGGGCCCCCCCTTTACCAACGATCGAGAATACATTTGTCCCTTCGGAGGTAGAAGAGGCCATAAGAAATTTAACCCCGAGGAAGGCAGCAGGCCAAGATGGCATTCCAGGGGACCTTCTTATGAAAGAACCCACAGCATGGGCCACACTTATTGCATTAATAATGAACCTAATTTCCAAGGGACATCCCGTCCCTGACTTGTGGAAGGGGGCTGAGGTGATTACGGTTTACAAAAAGGGTGACAGGGATGACCCTGCCAACTACAGACCAATCAGTTTGATAGATGTGATTCAGAAAGTGGTTGTCAGGGTCATCATTTTGCGAGTTGGTGCTTGGATGGAGGAGGAGCAGGTCCTCTCCCATTTCCAGGCCGGGTTTCGGAAAAAAGTAGGTACGATGGACCAGGTCTTCCGCTTTTTTGCGATCTATTGGAAAACTGTGACAATCAACCATGGTAGTCTCTACCTGGCGTTTATAGATCTCAGGATGGCGTTCGACCTGGTCCCCCGAGCTAGGCTGTGGGATATTTTGGAGGAGATGGGCTTGCCGGGTTACCTTCTGGACTTTATAGTTAAACTCCATGAAGGTAATTATGCCAGAATCAGATGGGGTACCCAAGGCCAGTTGACCAAGAGGGTGCCCGTGAGAAGGGGAGTCCGCCAGGGATGCGTCATGGCGCCAACCCTTTTTTCCCTTTTTGTGAATGGCGTGGTGGACTATCTGAGGGACGAGTCGGCGGATGCGCCATCCTTGGCTGGGGAAAAATCACCAACTCTCCTCTTTGCGGACGATACCATTCTGATTTCGAAAACCCCTGCAGGCCTCCAAAAACTATTGCACCGCTTCAGTGAATTTTGTACTGACAGGGGTCTTACAATTAACACCTCGAAAACCAAACTTATGGCCCTTTCCCCTTCCAAAAGGTTTTATAATAACTTTTCGCTTAAGATGGAGATGGTGGAGTCCTTTGACTATTTGGGTGTTAGGGTGAATAACCGGATGCGCTGGAATGACCACCTGGCTAAGATGTTATTAAATTTTAAAAGAGTTGCAGGGGCGGTAAAGCGCGAGCATAGGGTGTCTGTGAGTAAACCTGTGGCTCCGGCCCTAGCAATCTATGAAGGCCAAATATTGCCAACTGCCCTGTATGGTTCTGAACTCTGGGGGTTTCGAGAACTTCCCGGATTTAATTACCGCAGAAAATAAGTTCTTGAGAGACTTGGTTGCCTTACCTGTTTCTACCCCATTGATACCATTACGCCTAGATATGGGCAGGCGTCCGCTTAAAGAAATAGTGCGCCTTCGCCCTCTACTTTTTTGGGTCCGACTAAGAAGGACTGAGGAGCTCAAGAATTACGCAGCTGCATTGGACGAACTTATCTTGTTAGATAAAGGTAACAGGATTAAGTGGCTGAGTAATCTGAGGCAGTTGGTTGCAGATATAGGCCTAAGTGATCTTTGGAAGAGCCAATCCCCCCCACCTAAACAAATTATTAAGAAGCTGTATTGGGAGTGGGTTCAGCAGGAGACTTTCCGTAGGGGTGTTGGGGGTTCTTCAACTGAGCGCTTCCTAGAATTTAAGGGGTTCAGGTCATTTGAATTATTTCTTGATTATATCGAGAAACCCCTAGATAGATCATTATATTTAAAAGTCAGGTTTGGAATACTTCCTGTTAATGTTTTTACCTTTGGTTGGAACCTTCATGGTAGTTCAACGAAGGCGTGTCCGTGTTGTGCATCCCCCATGGAGTCTGTGGCGCACCTTATGTTTGCTTGTCCGGCTTACAAGGTGCCTAGGAGGATATGGCTAAAACCCTTATGTAAGGGCCTGGGCCTTTGATGCCATGTAATGGCCCTGCGAGTCCTCTGTACTGATACATCTTCTCCCTCATTGGTATGTGGTGTTGCCAAATTTATTGGAAGTGCGTGGGTGATCCGTAAGAGGAGACTTAAGCTCCAACTTACTTCGTAGGCTGGAGCGTCTAAATGAAGGAATGGCCCTAGGGCCGGGTTAATGGCCCCATATATTTATTTATATAGTAGGGGGAGTGTGTAGTCATGTTGTTAATGTGGAGTAAATTCGATGAATTTTAAATGTTCCTTTGTACTGTGATCTATTATGATGTTTATGTTGAACAAATTTTAATGACCCACATTGTATTTTTTTAGTGCGTGTTCACACAGGTCATGATTATTGTATATTCACTTTTATGATGAAAATTTTTATCGAATAAAGTATATGACTTGACTTGACTTGACTCAGAGGGTCTCCAGTTAAGGCTGTGCCACACAGTTTTTGACCGGAACCAGTACGGCAAGTCTCTCTTATTTTGTCCCAATCCCCTTCCCCCAAGGGTTGCGCTTTGTTTAGGGAGAAGCTATTCCTTGAACTGGCCCGGCCCTGTGGAGATGGGAAGTCCAGCATCAGTCCCAGTATTGTATCCGCGATGGCAACCAAGTGAGTGCATGACAGAAGGCCAAATCATACAAGTTTTGACCGCTTGTACGATATGAACGACCTCTGATACATCCAGAATTGCTTTTACCATATCCATTCTTGGGGGGACAGCAGCCAACTGGGATATCCTACTTATTAGATCGAATGATCTGGTTTTAAATGATTTTGGAAGGTTTAGAGAGATAATGTGCCATCTCTTTGCTAAGCACACCTTTGTACAGGCCGGCAGTAATGAGTTGTTAAACCTACGTCAGGGTAATAAGGATCTCCTCACTTATATTACTGCCTTTAGTAAATTAGTTATGGAGACCCAGTAGCCAGAGGAGAAAAGAACTTCCCTCTAATATGGAGGAGTGCGGAATGACATAAAGGATTTCCTGGTGCACATTGTAGATTTACCCTCAGATTGTTCCAAGTTCATTCATTTAATTGTCAGGCTTGACATTGGTTAAATGAACGAAAAAGTGACTGCTTTCGGGGGGAACCCAGACGGCTGGTTGTGTGGTCTAGTATATCGATGGTAATTGCCTCTTCTTGTTGTTTCCAGTGCATTGCTTTCTTCGCAAAATCAGAAGTCCTGGTTCTGCGCACATCTACCTAGCAGACTCAGAGGGTCTGTAGTGCCGCACAGTTGATACGAGGCCCAGCATCAGTTCCAGTATCGTCCCTGCGGTTGGAACCAGGTGAGTGCATGACAGGCTAACATTTCCCTTGAATAGGCAGTGTCTTGTCCCCACACTAAGGACTGAATACCCCGCACAGATAGCCTGGCAGACAGGACTGGTTGAAAGGGATACTTGTGCAATCCAGAGAGCTGCTTTGAAGTCAACCCCACATCAAAGGCACTTTGGGGGATAAGTACTGGGTCTCTATCTCCCTTAAATCAGACACTTTTGGGTCTTGAACTGAAACTCTTTCGACATGGATTTCGACGCATTGCCTGTCTATGTGTAACAGAACCAGTGCATCAAGCCGGTTGCAGAAGTAAAATTGGCACATCACATCGGACCCAGTACTTTGCCTCCAGAGATCAACACATCGGACAGTGTATCACCTCCTGGTGAGTTCGATGTATCCCCTCAACTGAGTGGCAGAATCAGGCGCATTGCTCGATGCCTCTCGACTCTGACACTCGTCTTCGGAACTGATGTTTCACCTTCAATGCATGGAGAAGATAAATGCATCTCGCTGTGTGCGACATAGAAAGGCACTTTGTTAACCAGGCCTGTGTGAGTCCTGTAGCCGGCCGGCACTCCATTACAGTTGGCCAAACTTCGCCCCAGTCTACTGCAACAAAAAGTAACCTTTTTAGCACTACATGCTTCTAAGCACTTTGTTTTATTTATTCCTTTAAAATCTATCTCAACTTCTATACATTGGAGTTTTGTTGCCTTTGTCTTGTTTTGTTCAGAATATAATTATCTATTTTTCTAAACCTGTGTGGATTATTTTTGTGATGTATTCATTGTGTTACTTTGTGTGTGTTGCACAAATACTTTACACATTGCCTCTTTAGATCAACTTGACTGCTATGTGCCAAGCTACCAGAGGTTGAGCACAGGTTAACATTTAATGTCTCTAGCTTCCTCAGCCAGCCAGGAATCCAATTTCTAACAACTCTCCTTCCCACAAAATATTTGCAAATTAGAATTGGCACCTAAAAGTTTGCCTTCATAAGAGGATCAGTACATTGTTGCATTCCTCTTTAGCATGGATAAGCTGCCCTGTGCTCGCAAGGCCAAACTCTGTGAAATCCCAGTTTAGTATCAGTCTCCCCAGTGGAGAAACAAGCTACCTGGATTCAAGATACAGATCCAAGATGTGTCTGTCCAAAATGTATGTGTACTGCTTTACAGGAGTATCATGAGAGCGTGCCCCGTTGATTACTGATACAGTGTGTAAAAAACAAAATCTCAGGGTAATTTTTACTTGCCTTCCTATGAATATCCAAATAAAAAGACTAGTAGGCCAAGGTAAAAAACTACACACTATGGTGCCGATTACGATCCGGTAAAAATTTTCCTCGTATCTGGTCTTTTTACCGTACGAATCGTACAAGTGCCGTACAAACTGCCAATTACGATTCGCATGGGAAAAAGACCATACGAATCGCATTGGGAATTATTCCCCACACGTCCCCGTGTCGGAAAATGTGTCCGACACGTCCTCGGACGAATCACCGTACAAATGTGAAAAGTCAAGTCCGACCGCGGAATCACGAACAATCCCGTGCGTCCGATGTTACAACCGTATGGAAAAAACACCGTCCGCACCGAACTCCCATAGCAACCATGGAGACATGTGCCCGCATACGCGCCCAACACTCCCCCCAGCCCCCGTACGTTCGAGTCGTACCCCCCGTGTATGTACACCCCCACCCGTGTATGTACACCCGTGTACGTGTCGTACCCCCGTGTACGTTCGTGTCGTACCCCCCGTATTTATACCCGTGTACGTTCGTGTCGTACCCCCGGGTATGTACAGCTGTGTACGTGTCTTACCCCCCGTGCATGTACACCCGTGTATGTTAGAGTAGTACCCCCCCGGGTATGTACACCCGTGTACGTTAGAGTCGTACCCCCGTGTATGTACACCCCCACCCATGTATGTACACCCGTGTACGTGTCATACCCCCCCGTGTATGTACACCCGTGTACGTGTCGTACCCCCCCCTGTATGTACACCCGTGTACGTGTCGTACCCCCGTGTACGTTCGTGTCGTACCCCCCTGTATGTACACCCGTGTACGTGTCGTACCCCCCCTGTATGTACACCTGTGTACGTGTCGTACCCCCCGTGTATGTACACCCGTGTACGTGTCGTACCCCCGTGTATGTACACCCGTGTACGTGTCGTACCCCCCTGTATGTACACCCGTGTACGTGTCGTACACCCGTGTATGTACACCCGTGTACGTGTCGTACCCCCCGTGTATGTACACCCGTGTACGTGTCGTACCCCCCGTGTATGTACACCCGTGTACGTGTCGTACCCCCCCCTGTATGTACATCCGTGTACGTGTCGTACCCCCGTGTATGTACACCCGTGTACGTGTCGTACCCCCCCTGTATGTACACCCGTGTACGTGTCGTACCCCCCGTGTACGTTTGTGTCGTACCACCAGTATTTACACCCGTGTACGTTCGTGTCGTACCCCCCGTGTATGTACACCCGTGTATGTGTCATACCCCCCGTGTATGTACACCCGTGTACGTGTCGTACCCCCGTGTATGTACACCCGTGTACGTGTCGTACCCCCCCCTGTATGTACACCCGTGTACGTGTCGTACCCCCCCTGTACGTTCGTGTCGTACCCCCGTGTATGTACACCCGTGTACGTTAGAGTCGTACCCCCACCCGCGTATGCATGGAGCGTACCCCCACCCCAACATTCTAAGTACGGAGCGCACCCCAGGCCCCAACATCACCACCTTCACTCAACATCGCGCATGTACGAGTCGTACCAAGCCACACACAAGGACAGCACTGTACAACAAAATGGCCCATGTACACACCGTACACACGCAAAAAACGCACGTACACAACCAGGACAAACCAAAACGACACAAGAATACACCATTCGAATGGCACAAAGCCACAAAACATGTCCAACAACCACTAAAACAACACATTCACTGACCTGCAACTGCCAAAAACAAACAGAGGACCAAAACACAACCACTCCTTATAACACACCCACCCAAAGTTCAAACACAGCCACACCCACCAATGGACCAATAAAAAGGGCCCACACACACAAACCATGAGCCTTTGCAACAGACTCACTGCTGCCAGACCCCACAGACAACCTACAGCACCATACTAGAAGCTTTACCACACCTTACACTTGCACACCTTCACACACACACCTTCACAAACACCCCCTCATCACATTCACACACACACCTGCACACCCACACCCACAACCATCCACCCCCCCCACCATCCACACCCACACCCCTCACCATGCCCACTAACAAGAATCCAAAGTTCACTAGCCGAGAGTTGGAGGTCCTTGTCGATGAAATCCTCAGAGTCGAGCCACACCTCTTTGGAACATTGGTCAGACAGACCAGCACTTCGGCAAAAACAGCCATGTGGCAGACCATCGTCGATGCTGTGAATGCTGTTGCGGACACCAGAAGGAACAAGCAGGAATGCCAAGCCAGGTGGTACGATCTGCGGAGGAGGGTCCAAGATGACCGATGAACACAACCAGGCCAACGTCACTGGAGGAGGGCCGGCCCGCAGACCCGTACACTACCATCCCTGGGAGGAGAGGGTGATGGCCATACTGCCGGTGGTGGCAGTGGACGGAGTAGATGGACTCCGAGAGCCGGGTGAGTACACAAACAACTCACCTCACATGGGGGGAACGTCATCCACAACCAAACTCACAAACAGGCACGCAACCACCCCAAGCTATCGCATGACTCAACCACACTCCATGAACACGCACATGCAACTGGCGCCACCATGCCCCATGCACCCAGCTGGACAATGTCAAGTCACAGGCCACAGAAGACACCAACACATGACACGGTAAGCCGGATGGCGGGAGGGTGGGCCCAAAAAATCACATAGTGCAACTCAGAAGCAGACAACAATGCCCCCTGCCCATATGGCCTAGGTCACAGCCAGACAAACAGTGTGTCCCAACACAGGAATGACTTGCCAGCAAATGGCGGACGCCTTGCATCAACACATGGGGGTGACGGCACGTTCTTGCACATGACAGCAGCCAATGAACAGCCAACACTGTGAAAGAGTGGCAGCACACACCACCACAGCAGCAGTGCAGACACACACACTACACCCAATGGGTGCCTGGAGATCAGAAACAAACTCACATCAACAATCCAAGGGCCATTCAAAGATCTGCTAACAGTGTGTGCACAGTAAGCTGGGCTGAGGTGACAGAGGGTGACACACAGAGGGAGGGAGAGGGGGACAGAGAGGGAGGGAGACACAGGGAGACAGACAGAGGGAGGAGGCTGACACACAGAGGGAGGGAGAGGGGGACAGAGAGGGAGGGAGACACAGGGAGACGGACAGAGGGAGGAGGCTGACACACAGAGGGAGGGAGAGGGGGACAGAGAGGGAGGGAGATACAGGGAGAGCAAATCAGCCTTGTGGTGTGTGGGAATGTCTGCTCGTCAGCAGGTGGACTGCGTGCATGTAGACAAGGGTGGCCAGTGCCAGCACCCCCCCTCTCCTCCATGGCAAAACACAGGGCCATGTCACAACCTGTGCACGAGCACAATGACAGCTACCTGCATCATATCAGTGTGTGGAACAACTTCATGTGCCCACGTACAGTGCTACACGGAAGGCACCAATGCACGGCTCGCCACACCTGCCCACTCCACTGCTGACTGCAGTCACACTTGACGCAGCAAGTAAGACTGTGCCACACATAGGTAAAGTCGCCAAAGCTGTGCCCAAGGGACATACCCATGCACAAGTGCACTGTGAGTGGAATGCAAGACACAACCAAATTCCCAGAGGAAATGTTCCAACTTTGAAACGAATTAAACATGGATGTTGCATGGAACAAAATTAACATTGTCTCTCTCACACACAGGTCAACGTCGTGGATCACCCCCCAACACTGGGGGGGAAGACTCACAGGACCCGGCTCGGCGGGATGAAGGAGCCACCGGCAGTGACGACTCTCACCACTCTGTGGACGAACCCGACCCGACCAACCTGGCCCCTCTGGTGTCCAACGACCTGCAGCACCTGCGTCAGGTACAACCGGGCCAACCACCACCCCCACTCCTGCCACATCCCAGGAGACACCCAGGATCCCTGCCCCACCACCACAAAGCAGCCAGGCTGGCCAGGAGGGACACGGTGTCCCGGGCACCCAGGAGGAGGCAGGCGACAACGCCAATGCCACCCCTCAGGGGTCCCGGAGACCCGATGTGCCCACAAGGGCATGCCAGGTGCAAGTGGGCAGGGGTGGTGGGAGTGGAGGACGGCGGAGGCGCGAGCCTGACCAGTTGGCTGGGGAACCGGTATATTCCCATGTCCGAAACATCCTGGACACATACCGGCAGGACACCACGGGCATGGCCCAGGTTGTGTCCACCCTCAACGAGATGAAGGGGACCCTCGATGAGATCAAGACCCAGCAGGCCCAGCAACATGCGGAGCAACATGCCTGTCTACAGCAACACCAACGGCGGATGGAGGACAGACAGGCATGGGATGGATGCAGGGGGATGGCACATGTCACAATACCCACACAGTCATGGACATCATGCACAATACACAGTCTAATCACACACAAACAGCTTGCATCTTGCTACTCTCCACATAGACACATAGCCACTATCACGGTAAACCATGCCAGACATGCCGTATGCCCCATGGCAACACACCAGCATTGACTGAGAAGAGGCACCTTGGAGGCATAGGTACACCTTTATTAGTCATGTATTCGGGATTGCAGAGGCAACTCGGAGTACACATGAACAGGTCATGTGGAGTAACATGTGGGTCCAACACTGGCACCCCCCTTCTGCAGCACGAATGCGTGATATCCATGGAACTGGCACACAAGTGTCGGCTAACAGCTAAACACCCCCTGCTGCTCACGGAGAGCCTGCCATACACCATAGAACCGCTGATGTGGAAGTCCCACACCATGTCAAGCCAATGCAAACCGTATGTGTCCGAGGGCAGTGTAACACACATAGATGCCATCATCACATTCCACAATCCCATCACTGATGACTGTCAACAAGTCTGACCATCTATTCAGGTGTACCCAGCTGCATGTCATGTGTACCATGGTGATGCGTCATGTCTGCAGAGGAACCAAACATCGACAGGGGCAGTGTGCATACATCGTGAACAACTGCCACACCCAATACACCCCTGATGCATCCCTTACCCTAAGGAGACTTCCAAACTTGTCCGTGCGTGTAACGCTGAGTCAGCACACGATGACGTGTCCATGAGGAATAGCAGTGCCACAACAATGCAAGCAGCAGACGGCATGCGCAAGTACCTGGGGAAGAGAGACACACAAGAAGTCAGCCACAAAAAGCACAGCCACTTGCATGTGCATGTACTCGACACATGTATGGATGACAACATGCTAGGTCACAATTATGACTGGGGAAATACACTCATCACTGGCACCATCACTCCAATGACACATCCACACACACCTCTGACTCACGTGGCATACATGCAGATGGACACACACATCGCAACACATGCCACACGGGGACCAATGCGTGCACACTCAGACACTGGTACTCACCACTAAGCAAAGAAGTCGCATATGAGCCGAGTCCGGATGTCCTCTTGCGGCTCCACATCCTCCACATCACTAGCCCCATTGCCAAGCCCTTCGTCCTCCACGGGTGGATGGTCCTGATCATCTTGATCCAGGATGAGTGGCACAGCTTTCTCAACTGCCATGTTGTGCAGCATGCAGCAGACCATGAAGATTTTGCAGACCTTCGCCGGGGCATATGGGAGGGCGCCGCCGGTCTTGGGGAGGCATCGGAATCGGCTCTTCAGGAGGCCAAATGTCCTCTCTATCACTCGCCTTGTCCGGCCATGGGCGGTGTTGTAGCGGAGCTGGGCTGGCGTGATGAGGTTGCAGAGAGGTGTGATCAGCCATGGCATGTTTGGATAGCCAGCGTCCCCTACATGGAAAGCACATGGACATAAGTAGGACAGGAGAAGCGGTCGTGCTGGAAGTCTATGCAAAATACAGGACATACAGAGTGTACCCACCAACAACACATGCTCGTTCGTTGCGCATCTGCGTCATCATTTCTGGCACCCTGCTACGCCTCATGATGTAGGCATCGTGTGCTGATCCTGGAAAACGAGCACAGACATGTGAAATCACCATGTTGGATAGACACACCACAAGGGCATTGATGGAGTGGTAGTGCTTGCGATTCCTGTACGCTACCTCCTGTGCCTGTGGTGGTACCAAAGCCACATGTGTCCCATCTATGGACCCAATGACATGGGGCATCCCTCCCAGGGCATAGAATCCACGCTTGACCCCAGTCAACATTTCAGGGGTTGGGAAATGGATGAAGTCATCCAGGTGAATCAACATGGCCTCTAAGAAATCATGCAGCACACGGCAGAACATGCTCTGGGACATGCCACCAACATGAGCTATGGTATTTTGAAAGGTACCCGTGGCAAGAAAATGTAGGGCTGCCATTACCTTCAGCTTGGGTGTCAGTGCCGTAGGATACCTGTGTAGCGGTTGCAGGTGTGGTGCCAGTCTCGCCGTCAACTCCAGAATCAACAGTTGGGGGAAGCGGTAGCACCGGATACAGTCATTCTCCCGCATGGCAGCCAAGTCCGGAATTGCTCGGGGAAGAGGCGGCGCTCTGCAGTAATTTGGAAGTGACAAGGAAGAGTGAGTGCACCACAACAACAATTTATTTGTACTGAGCACATGTTAATCTGTCAATACACATATGCTACATATGGAGTCAGGTATGTGCCACATGCCCTGGATACGTATGGCTGCGAGGTGACACTCCTACCAAGACCCAGCTACACACTGAGATTGTGAACCTCCACATGCCATGGCATGGGATTAGCTGTGTCCCAGTGTAAGTGAACAGCCAGACGCAAGACAGGAGTGACATACATCCACACATCAGCAGAAGTAGGATGCCGATTGCAGAGACTGGTAGCGGAACACTAGAGCCACAGGTCACATGACATTACACTAGGACAGCCCACACACCTTGCCATGAAGGTGTACATGTGATGACTCACCACACATTCATAGAGAGGATGCAGACATGTCCTTGTTACGCTACTCCGTGTCCCATGCATACATACGCACCTCACATCCGATACCACATGTGGCATGGTGTGCGGAACAGTGTGCCATGTCAATCTACACACAGACACATGTTGGTTGCTGCAACAGCTGCAGCTTTTGAGGGAGCTCCAACATCAAGCTAATGGGAATCCCCCACACATACATGACATAGTCACATCGTGCACCGTGGGTAGTGACATGTCAGGTGTGGTAACCCCTGTACCGGGCCTCAGGGGACACTTCCGTGTGTTGTTGTCCGTGCCATGCCAGTGACGCTCATCCCAAGTGTGCAGTACGACATGCACACATGTCAAAGGAGTCAAGGGCATGCCTGGCACACATTGCACCGTCACACATTACATGTGTACACATCTCATCATACATCTGGTGCCTTCTCAACTCAGGAGTAATGTGCCACATCACAGCCTTTCACACCTGTGCCCCACACATGTAGTACTGGCCAGACAATGCCTTGATGTCCATCCATGGACAAGTATGTCAGCCCTATTCCTTCCTGTGTGCTGCCTGTCACCACTGTGATGTGTGAAAACCACCGTACTTTCGCAAAGAGGGCCTGTGTATGTTCCCGTATCACTATGGGAGTGCTGCCGTATGTGTACCCATAGTGATGGTGAGCGTACTGGCGTGTGTACGGTCCGTACCACCATGAGTACGCATACGCAAGAACACCCATAGTGGTATGGACTGTACACGCGTGCGTACGTTCACTATCACTATGGGTGTTCTCGCGTATGCGTACTCATGGTGGTACGGACCGTACACACGCCTGTACGCTCACTATCACTATGAGTACGCATACGCGAGAACACCCATAGTGATAGTGAACGTACGCACGCGTGTACGGTCCGTACCACTATGGGTGTGCTCGCGTATGCGTACCCATAGTGATAGTGAGCGTACAGGCGTGTGTACGGTCCGTACCACCATGAGTACGCATACGCAAGAACACCCATAGTGGTATCGACCGTACACGCGTGCGTACGTTCACTATCACTATGGGTGTTCTCGCGTATGCGTACTCATAGTGATAGTGAGCGTACGCACGCGTGTACGGTTTGTACCACTATGGGTGTGCTCGCGTATGCGTACCCATAGTGATAGTGAGCGTACGCACGCGTGTACGGTCCGTACCACTATGGGTGTTCTTGCGTATGCGTACTCATGGTGGTACGGACCGTACACACGCCGGTACGCTCACTATCACTATGGGTACGCATACGCGAGCACACCCATAGTGGTACAAACCGTACACGCGTGCGTACGCTCACTATCACTATGGGTGTTCTCGCGTATGCGTACTCATAGTGATAGTGAGCGTACAGGCGTGTGTACGCTCCGTACCACCATGAGTACGCATACGCGAGACACCCATAGTGGTACGGAGCGTACACACGCCTGTACGGGCCGTTGATATGCATTTGGGGTGCCCTAGGGCCCCGGAACGCACCGTACCTGTGTGTGAAGCTCCAAATGACATAGGGGACACATGAGGGACAAGTATAAAGGCCTACATGCATGCTGGTTGTCATGGAGACCAAGTTTAAAGTTTTAATTTGTTCTGGAAGGTGCACAGCAGAAGTCAGTTGGAATGAATCTACTTTGTTGCAATGTGTTTGTGGGGTTGACATCATGCTGAAGAAAAAAACACAATAAGAACCCACTGACTACTAGGTTTGAAGGGATTGGAGGAAACATAGGATGCAAATGTGAGTGACCAATCACTCTGTACTCCTGTGCATGAAACAGGCCAGCAAGGCAGATATAAGTCAGGCAGGTCCCATGAGGGAGCACTTGCCTGCACATCTTTGTATTCCACGACCCAGCTGCTGCTACTGATTCCCTGGAACCATGTCAAGGTCTGTGGAGAGGTCACAGCCCTTCACCCTGGAGGAGAACCTGGCTTTGCTGGATGTGATCCTCCCACAGTACCCCATGCTGTATGGGCGACCAGGGTATCAGGTGAGTGCAGAGTCCACCAGCACAGACTGTGTCCCTTTTTTGTGACTGTGACTTCTGGCATTGTGTCCAGGTGTGGCACACATGCTATGTACTGTAGGAGGGGTCCCGGGGGGGAATGCCTGATGTCTCCCAGCCAGTGCATGCTGTGGTGCATGTCTGCCGTCCTCACTTGCATTGTGTTTACTGTGACATTCACTGCATGGTGCATGCCACATTCTGCCTGTCTTGTCCTCCTGGGAATGTAGCCTCTACAGTCCTCACGTGATTCTGTGCTCACACCAGTGTGACAGGTGACTGTACCCACAGATGTGTGTTAGTTCTGTGTACCTGTGCTGAGAGTGTCCACATGATGTGTTCATACCCTGGACATCGGTGTGTGTGTAAGTCCCCTGTCATGTGGGTGGGTGCATATGTGGAGTGTAGCACCCCAGCTGCATGAGGGATGGATATACCCTGGCCATGTGATGTGAGCAGGGAGCAGTGCTGTGTGTCTGACGTGCAGAGCCAGCCCCACACCTGTGAGCCCCCCCCCAGTCTAGTGGCACATGTGCAGAGTGAGGTATGTCGCTGCATTTGGCAATGGCAGGTGAATGTCCTGTGCCTGTGTGTGTCTGTGTACTCTGCTGCGGTAGCGTCAGTAGCAAAAACCAAAGGAGATGATGGACGGAGTGTTGAACATTGCAAGCACTCACCCCCAGTCAACTGATCTGGGTTTAATCCATCACCGTTCTTTAGCCCACTCTGCCACCCCAATTCAGACATGGCCATATGCAAATCAGTCTGACCCTGTGCCTCATGGGAACAGTCCAGCCCGAACTGCCATGCCATGTCTTCAGTGGACCGGAAACAAGCTTCCTAGGACCGGTTTCTGGCATTTCAGCCGTCTTCAGCCAGGCTTGCTTGAATCCAGTGGCAAAGTGAGCAAGGGACTCACGTCTGAGCATACCCTGCCAAGTTATGGCGAACAAAGCAAAAACTGATTTGCATATGGCTAAGTCTGAACTGGGGTGGCAGAGTGGGCTAAAGAACGGTGATGGATCAAACCCAGATCTGTGGACTGGGTGTGAGTGTTTGATTGGTTCTGATGCTCCGTCCATCACCACCCCCTTTTGTACCGCTTTGTTCACCATAAGTTGGCAGGGTATGCTCAGACGTCAGCAGGAAGGGGGTAGGTACATGTGTGCTTGTGTTTCACCAGCATTTGTAAGTGCACAGTTGCATGGATACACTGCCAGGGTTTAAAGGTGCTGTGCAGATCCAGTTACCCACAGTATAGCTGTGCTCTCCTGCCTCCCTTCCCCTCCTTGCAATGTGTTCCCTGGTCTGTGTGTAGTCACTCCTTCCCAAGGTTATGTAGGCTGGCGCTTTCTCCACGTGAACTATGCCTGTAGCATCATGTGTGGGGGTGGTGTGTAACAGGTTTGGGGACCTTGCCTGTGCCCTGTCCAGTTCAGTACATGTGGGTTCCATGTCAGTTGGCACTGATGCAGAGTCCAGACATGGGAGTTTGTCTCACAGGTGTCAGGCCTTACAGCGCGCATGTCCTATGTTGTGGCCTGTGACATGATGTGCATGAGTGTGCGATACGCATAGTACAGGGATGGTGGCGTGTGTTGCAGTCATTCCCATTCAGGACCATGGAGTTGTGTTGCCACTACTGTCCCCTGGGGCATATTTTCATAGGTGTCATGAGTGTCATCACAAAACGTGGACACTCTCAGTGTCTACAGTATAGGTTGTGCTCTGTGCCATTGTCCCCTGGCACCATGTATATTGACGTGAAATGTAGTACAAGTGTCCACTGTACAGCCTGACCTGATTTTCCTTGTTCATAGACACAGTGGCCATTGCCTGTGTGTCTTGTTACAATCATCTGATGATGGCCATTTGTACATGATTATTTGGACAGGCGCACCTCGGGTATTTGGCGTCCAATCTTGCATTTATGCATCCCCTGTGTATTTCACCCAGACTAAGAGATGTAAGTGCCACCTGTGTCTCAACAAATTGTCTCATGTAGGGGGTGGTTGGTGCGGGCCAAGCCTACATGTCAAAACCAGAATTCTCCTTGCTAGGTCTGGCCAGTGTGTGATGTTTGTCTGGACATACACTCAAGGTGCAGTGAGCCAGTCATGTTGGGCATGTTGTCAGTATTACCTATGCAGCATGTGCCTCAAGCTCATGGATTTGGTCCCTCCTCATCCCTATTGTCGGTAACGCTGTGTGGTGCAGATGCAGTGCTGGATTGTCCCCAGGGCCTGGCTCCTATGTCAAACTCCATTTCATGTCATTTGCTATTGTGTCATGCTCTCCATGGATTTTCTGTGGCATGGTGGGTCAACCAACTGTGTGTTGCATGCCCTACATCTGTACCTTGTTTTGTAGATGTTACTTAACTTTCTTTGCAGGCTATGCACTGTAACCTATGTAGATTGGACTCATGTGACATATGTATACAGGTGTGTGATTAATTGCTGTCTCTTCACCTTGCCCACAGCATCGTCGGGGGACACGGAGGGAGACATGAGCACAGACGGAGCGGAGGGACCGAGCACCAGTGCCAGCGTTGACATCGTGGCTGGCACATTGAGTGGTACAGAGGCGGAGGAGAGTGAGGCCGAGGACCTGTCCACTGGCACCACCGAATATGAAGCCGACGGGTCCGAGGATGATCTCTCCGAGTGGGCGGAGGCTGCACCAGCAGCTGACAGCAGAACAACATCGCACCCCGCCCCCTCCATTGCCATCAGCCGCCTCCCACTTGCTCGTGTCCCTTCCCAACGTCCACGGTCACCACATGTCTCCTTCCTGCCAGGCACCGCACCCCCTGCCCCTGTCTCCACTGCTGCCGCCAATGCCGAGTCTGTGGACATCCAGCGGCAGTTGCAGGTTGGTCAGGCTGCGATCCTTAATGTCCTCCATGGCCACAGCCAAGTGCCGCACAACATGGAGGCATACTTGGAGGGCATTTTTTCGTCGCAGGCTGACCAACGCCAGTTGCTGAGGTCCATAGACTCGACACTGACTGCAGCAATGGGTCTCCTGCAGCGCTATGTCCCACCCCCTACCCCTGCCCCATCCACACTTCCCACTCCCATGCCTGTCCCATGTACACCCAGACGTCAGCATACACCCACCACAACAGACACAGGCACCACACCAGCAGGGAAGGTCATACGCACACCTCCTGGCACGCACACACAGGGTGAGGTAGGCACACCCACTGAGTCGGGGGGCAAACGTAAGACACGCAGACAGAGTGGGAGTCCGCATTCCACCCAATCCACTCCCTCCAAATCCCCTCCCCTCAGCTCTCCTGGCCACATATCCGGCAAGGACTCCTTCATGGCCGCTCTGTCCCTGAGCCCCACTGTGACACCACCCCGCAAGCGGTCAAGGGAGTCCCCGGTCAGGGTGGTTGAGTCCCCCCCCCTGTCCACACCCTCCCCCAGTGGCGCTGTGACCCATCCCTCCGCCCCCCCCCCCTCCTTGGGGCCTGTGGTTCCTTCGGGTGCAGGGGAGACGCTTGAGGACCTTGCTAAGGTGTGCAGCGAGATCCTGGCCTCCGCCTTTGGCCCTGCCCCACCCCCTGTGGTGGAGTCCTCCATCCCTGCACCCACCCCTCCTGTGTCTGGGCACTGCTGGGAGGACTCTGCACCCACCCCTCCTGTCTCTGGGCAATGCTGGGAGTGTTAGGCACCCACCCCTCCTGTGTCTGGGCACTTCTGGGAGGACTTTGCACCCACCCCTCCTGTCTCTGGGCACTGCTGGGAGGACTCTGCACACACCCCTCCTATTTAACAATATGTACGCTTAGAACATACACGTGTGTGGGTTCGCTCCATGCATACGAGGTGGGGGTACGTGTCGTACATACACGGTTGGGGTGGGGGTACGCTCCATGCATACGCGGGTGGGGTTACGGGTCGTACTTACACTGTTGGAGTGGGGGTTACGCTCCATACGTCCGCGGGTGGGGTTACGGGTCATACTTACACTGTTGGGGTGGGGGGTATGCTCCATACGTACGCGGGTGGGGTACGGTTCGTACTTACACTGTTGGGGTGGGGGGTACGCTCCATGCATACGGGGTGGGGGTACGGTCCGTACGTACACTATTGGCATGGGGGGTAATCTCCATACGTACGCGGGTGAGGGTACGGGTCGTACTTACACTGTTGGGGTGGGGGGTACGCTCCATGCATACGGGGTGGGGGTACGGTCTGTACGTACACTATTGGCATGGGGGTATGCTCCATACGTACGCGGGTGAGGGTACGGGTCGTACTTACACTGTTGGGGTGGGGGGTACGCTCCATACGTACACGGGTGGGGTACGGTTCGTACTTACACTGTTGGAGTGGGGGGTATGCTCCATGCATACAGGGTGGGGGTACGGTCCGTACGTACACTATTGGCATGGGGGTACGCTCCATACTTACGCGGGTGAGGGTATGGGTCGTACTTACACTGTTGGGGTGGGGGGTACGCTCCATACGTACGCGGGTGGGGTACGGTTCGTACTTACACTGTTGGGGTGGGGTGTACGCTCCATGCATACGGGGTGGGGGTACGGTCTGTACGTACACTATTGGCATGGGGGTACGCTCCATACGTACGCGGGTGAGGGTACGGGTCGTACTTACACTGTTGGGGTGGGGTGTACGCTCCATGCATACGGGGTGGGGGTACGGTCCGTACGTACACTATTGGCATGGGGGTACGCTCCATATGTCCGCGGGTGAGGGTACGGGTCATACTTACACTGTTGGGGTGGGGGGTACGCTCCATACGTACGCGGGTGGGGTACGGTTCGTACTTACACTGTTGGCATGGGGGTATGCTCCATACATACGCGGGTGAGGGTACGGGTCGTACTTACACTGTTGGGGTGGGAGGTACGCTCCATACGTACGTGGGTGGGGTACGGTACGGTTCGTACTTACACTGTTGGGGTGGGGGGTACGCTCCATGCATACGGGGTGGGGGTACGGTCCGTACGTACACTATTGGCATGGGGGGTACACTCCATACGTCCGCGGCTGAGGGTACGGGTCGTACTTACACTGTTGGGGTGGGGGTACGTTCCATACGTCCGCGGGTGAGGGTACGGGTCGTACTTACACTGTTGGGGTGGGGGGTACGCTCCATACGTCCGCGGGTGAGGGTACGGGTCGTACTTACACTGTTGGGGTGGGGGTACGCACCATACATACGCGGGTGAGGGTACGGGTCGTACTTACACTGTTGGGGTGGGGGTACGCTCCATGCATACGGGGGTGGGGGTACGGTCCGTACAAATCCGTCCCCACGCTATGTGATGCTTGTGCGGGCCGTACCCAGGCCTTTGCCACGTGGGTACAGCCTTCCCGCCATTGTTGGGATGACGTAGGTGTGGGCGGGGTACGACTCGTACCCACGCTCTTAAGGCGTGGGTACGGGACGTACCTGTATTGTTGTGTTGCCGGTTCGTGTCGTCAAGCACTTCCGTTGTGGCGGACGATGGCTTTGCTGGACACGCCCCCACCCCCTCGTAGTGACCAGGGCCTGGGGGTCAGGTATGTCCAGGGCATGTGTGCTGTGTGACTTTGGTGGGGGTTTTGTGGCCTGCCCCTGGTCCTGCCCCCCCCCCCCCCCTCCCTTTGTTGTTCTGACCTTCTGCGGCATCTGCGTCCGAACCTGTAGAGGAGATCGACTGCTATGAGGGCCGGGATGACACGTAGGTTAGGGTCCATGTCTGTCCGTCGCGTGCAGGTACTCCTTGTTCGCGTCGTCCTGATTTCCCGGCAGTTTTTTGCAGCCGGAAAATATTCACTGTGCGGGATGACGTCGGTGCGAATCGTAATTCCTGGTTCGTGAATGGCAGGCTGCGTGCGTCCCGACGTCACGTCGGCGCTTTCCCGGATCGCATTTGTATGTTTATTTTCGTCGGTCGGGGTTTTGTACGAATCGTACGGAAATGGAGTTTCCGTGCGATTCGTAATTACATGTTTGTAAGTTTTGACGACCGGGTACGCGTCGGACGGAGAATATGCTCCGTCCGACGGTTCGTACCCGGTTTTTACAGGATCGTGATCGGCACCTATGTGAGTAAATGAACTTAAAGCACACTATTCATATATAAAAACAGTGCACTTTCAGCATACTATAGCAAAAGCAATTAGTGTTAGCAATAAATAGTTGTTGGGGGGTTTAGGCAAGTGGGCAAATGGAAATAATGGGTAAACACTTTACACATGCTATTCCTGGAATAATCCTGAGCAGCATTAGTGAATATATAAATATATATGGAAGCAATGCTATACATGGCTGCACATTTATAAACAATCAAACAAGGCAACAATCTTAGGACTAATTCGACTAGGCAGCAGGATGCAAAAGAAGGTACAAAAAACTGGTGCTTGAACGAGAACAGGAAGTCCACAAGTTGAAAAGCCAGGCAAGTGAGTGGTTAAGGATCACTGATTGTGATCTGTAGGTGAGAAGGCCAACATTGATGGTGCAGGAGAGTGACATTGCAGTTAGCAAGCTACTTTGCAGGTTATGAGACATCAATAGTGGTACCTCAAGAGCAGCAGCAGTGATGATTGTCAGTTACATTGCCCCACTCTCACTTCAGTGAAGGACAGGTGCCAAGATCAGCTCCCAATAATCTGCACGGGGTAGTTCCAGTGGCAGTCCCGCGTCGCTGCTCCTGATTTCCACCATTGGACTCCAGGAACAGGAAGCACAGCGAGGCTCCCCTGACCAATCACAACACTGCAATTCAGCTTTGTGATTGGTCTGAGCTCCGTGATTCGGCGCATAGCCAGGGACGGTGGGCTTGGGCATGTTCTCCATGCAGGCTGTAATGCAGCCTGCATGGAGAACAGAGAAAGTGCGCATGGCTATTTTGGGTGGCCGGAGAGGGCCGGAGAAACATTGCGCACTTAGGATGGTTCTAACAACCTTATTATCATTTTATTTTTCCTTTCTTTTACTGCTTCGAGGCAGTGGGGCGACAATCATTTGATGATAAGAACAGCAATAAAACATAGGTCGATCCAATGGTACCAGAAATATTTGAAAACTTGGGGGCCCGATTCACAGAACTAACTTAAGACAAAATCCTAAACTTACTACCATTTTGGTATTCACAGAAGGCACTTACTCATTTCGGTATTCACAGAAGTTAGGAGTCCTAACTTTAGGACTCCTAAATGCCTTCTGTGAATACCGAAAGTCTTAAAATTAGGATTTTTCGCAGTTTAGTAGTAGTATAGTTAGGACTCCTAACTTTAGGACTCCTAAATGCCTTCTGTGAATACCGAAATTCTTAAAATTAGGATTTTTCTCAATTTAGTAGTCCTAAATTTAGATTTAGGACTACTAAATTGAGAAAAATCCTAATTTTAAGAATTTCGGTATTCACAGAAGGCATTTAGGAGTCCTAAAGTTAGGAGTCCTAACTATACTACTAGTAAACTGAGAAAAATCCTAATTTTAAGACTTTCGGTAGTCACAGAAGGCATTTAGGAGTCCTAAAGTTAGGAGTCCTAAACTTAGGACTACTAAATTGAGAAAAATCCTAATTTTAAGAATTTCGGTATTCACAGAAGGCATTTAGGAGTCCTAAAGTTAGGAGTCCTAACTATACTACTACTAAACTGAGAAAAATCCTAATTTTAAGACTTTCGGTATTCACAGAAGGCATTTAGGAGTCCTAAAGTTAGGAGTCCTAACTTCTGTGAATACCGAAATGAGTAAGTGCCTTCTGTGAATACCAAAATGAGTAAGTGCCTTCTGTGAATACCAAAATGGTAGTAAGTTTAGGATTTTGTCTTAAGTTAGTTCTGTGAATCGGGCCCTTGGAATATATGGCTCAATCAGGGTGTAAAGCAAATACCCCCCCCCCCTCCCCTTGGTAGAAGAATGCAGCATGGCAGTTGCACTTCCCAGGTAGATATGGCAAATTTATCTTCAAAGCAGAGTGATAAGAAGAAGATGCCTGAAGTGCCTAAGATTGGAAAGATTTCCATGAGTAGATTTGAAGTGAGAGATACAAGAAAGTTTGGCATAGCTCGAGAATCAATTTAAAGGTCTGGACAATAATTTTGAATGCAGCAGCTAGATTAGTAAATGGCATAGTGAGTTGGTTTTTGAGTGTCTAGAAAACACACTATCATAGCTGCAGAATGTGCTGACTGGATGTCAAAAAACCGAACCACTAAAGTTAAAGATTGTTTTTTCATGTTAGAATAGGTAGTAGTTTGCTCGCTTTATCAAATTGCAATGGGGTAAATGATGTTTGGGGTAAAAATGATGTTTGGCCAAAAAGGAATATCATAAGCCCTCAAGGATGGCAGAATACCTTTAATTCCAGAATATTTGACATTTAGCTGAACATTAAGCAGGTGAACATAACCTTGCCACAATAATATTATGAAGAATTTATTCTTAACATATAGCCCCCAGGAGTGTATGAACTTGTGGAATGAGAGAAGCGGATGCAGCCAATAATTGGTTATCCATGCCACACCACCCTCCACCCTCTTGTGTGTCCCTTGTCCTCTCCCCAGGATGAGCACACAAGATAATTGAACTAGTATTAGTAGATGCTTTTAATAGTAGCTAAACTGGAACAGAATTATAGTAACAAATGTCACAATTATTTTGGGAACCAGGAATTAATAAGAATCTGAATAACATGAAAAGAACATGTGATCAGTGACTTCTTGTGAAGTTTCTGCTAATTACAATTAGCATTTAAAGGACTGCCACAATACGAGATGAACTACATTGTTTGGTACAGGCCAGGCTCTGTCTGTGAGAGCCCAGTTTGCTATCTGTGTTTTTCGGAGGAGACACCATCAACCCGAGTCCAAGATATTTACCTCTCTGACTCAGAGAGCAGATATTATATTCATAGTTCTTTACAGGGCTATCGTGTGAAAGTGTCCCTGTGATGACTGAGGTTAGGTGAAGGATCTCATAGGAGATCTTGTAGTCCTACCTACGAATATCCACATAGGAAACAGCTTAGTCTAAGTTAAGACACCATCCATCTTTTGAATACAGGAACTTAAAGCACACTGTTATAATACACTAAACATAAATAATACATTGTCTGCTTAATGCAATAAAGGCAATCAGCATAAACCATTGACAATATGTGTCCTCAGGCCATAGACAAATTATCCAATTGAATTAATTTGTAAGCTCTTAACATATTGAGGTCTTCCACTAGTTGTTCCTTATTCGTTGGTCTGTTTAACGTTTAAGCCAACCCTTTAATTGAAACTCTTCAATCTTGGATCACAGCTGAGGGCAGTGGGAAGCGGGAGCATACAATCCACAAGAGAAGTGCCATAGTACCTTGAACTCTTCAGGGGTACATTGGACTGGTCAGGAACCTGCAGTACATGAAATCCCACATTCCCCCACTGGCAACTCTATATTGTGCTTGTACATGCAACAAAAGTTTTTCTTTACAACTATACAAAAATGTGAAATACCCCAAATACATCTCAACATTTCATGCTCAATAAATCCATCGAAGGAGGACAAAATGTCAGTAAATAAATATCTTAAATTCATTACTTAGATTTAAGTAAAACAACTGATAGAGAGAAGATGAATCCATACTTCTGATAAATAACCTACTCCGAATCTACATTGGGATTCTAAAAATGCATCCAACACTATGCGAAAGTGAAACCTTTTAATATTGCTTTGATGTAAGAGTTCCTCCTTGATGCTAGTCTGAAAAGAGCTTCCAAACCAGAGAATACCTGTACTTTGTTTTGACCTCCTAGTGGAAAGAGACACATCTTCCTACTTTCAAAACTCTTAATATCCATAATTTGTTTTCTCACAAAGTCCACCTTTTATCTGAAAATCATAAAATAGTGAAATTTCTTCTTTGATTTCATGTTTGTTACTATAACCATAAATAAAGTTCATTTATACATGTTTTTAGGATTTCTTCCTATAACACATGGCACTGTAAGTATGCAAGCAGCTAGCAGTAATTCGGTGTGTATGGCCTCTCTAGCTGTGCATCGTCTTATTCAATGCCATATAAACTTGAATTTTCTCAGGTTTCTTTCGATCCCATAATACATTTTGCAAACCATATAGGTGCATTAGTGGGTGGGGGGAACCCTAATTTGTTTGACCTTATCATGACTTTCAGCTCCTATCTCCTTGCCATGTCTCTTCCAACCTCATTGTTCCCATGCTTTACTTTCTTCTACATTGGATCGTTATCTCTCTACCTTATATTTCCAGTCAAATGTCCTAAACACCTGGTCGACAGTTTTTAAAGGGTTCAAGAACATTCGGTTCCAAATGTGGCTGAAAATTCTTCAGTGACTATGTGACCAATATATTGGTTCAGTCACATTGTCAAGACTACTCTGGTATTATTATTATTACTGGAATTATTCTGGTCTTGCAACTTAAATTAGCAGCAAAGACCCATTCCCAACAGGTTTGGATGGCAAAAAGCGAATTCACAGAGACAAAATGGCTGAAGATCTTTGAGCTGTTGGCACCGTGCAATTCCCAAGAATTCTGGCAATACCTAAACAATCTAATCCATGGGACTTTCAATAGAGAGAACCCACTGGATGCGGGCACCTGGGTAGCTCATGTGAAATCTCTGTACACCAACGATTTGAATGCAGCTCCTCCAAATAGTTCTACAACACCAGGGGAGGGAATTGGCAACATCACAGCAGAGCTCACAGCACCCCCGGCTGATCTAATACTTTCAAGGAAGGGAGCAGTCCGCACCACCCGAAAAAAGATACGGCATAACGGAGCGCCCGGACCCAATGGTCTGCCGTGCTCCCTCTTCAGGGAGGACATGGACTTTTGGTCCAACAACCTGGCACAGCTATATGCAGAATGTAGGCTTTTGGAGGATGTCCCAGACTCTTGGAGGGGCTCACTGCTGCAACCAATATACAAAAAAGGGCCATACAATGATCCTAGGAGCTTCCGGATGATCGACCTGTTAGACATCGAGGGCAAGGCCTACACGAGTACAATTTTGGCAGAAGTAGTTGATTAGGTTTGCACTGAAGGTCTTTTGCCCTTCTACCAGACTGGGTTCAGACCAGGGGGATCTACCGTAGATAACATCACTGCCCTGTCATATTTAGTCCAACAAGCGGTGGCCCATCGTTCCCCGCCGCTCTTCGCCTGCTTCATTGACTATTCAGCAGCCTTCGATGGAGTAGACCGTACCATCCTCTGGCAGAAATTGGCACGCTGGAACATCAGCCCTTCTTTATTACAAGCAATTAGATCGCTGTATTCTTGAACCTGGGTAAGGGTCAAACTTTCCAGGGAGTCTGCCACTGAAAAAATCACTACAGATCAGGGGCTAAAGCAGGGATGCGTCCTGGCCTCAATGCTTTTTAATTTGTACACTGCAGACATGGGCCGAGCTTTGCACGGGGCTACTTTAGCCACCCCCAGGATCGGCCACATAAAGATCCAGCTGATGCAATATGCCGACGACCTGGTTCTTTTGGACCATACCAAAATTGGACTTCAAAAAGTACTTACAGTCCTCTCTGAATATAACGCCCAAAGCAAACTGGTCGCTAACCCAAGCAAGTCCAAAATAGTGATTTGCGGCCATTACCCAAAAAGAAAACTGGCAAAGTGGAGGTTGGGTCCGTTGATCTTGGACTGCGTACAAACTTACAACTATATTGGGGCCTGGTTTAGCGAAACGGGTCGCCCACGGGCCCACCTCCACAAACTGCAGCAGAAAGGAAAGATGGTCACCTATGCCCTCTGTAAACTATATGCCATCTTAGATAGTCCAACAACTACGGCCACTCAAAGAGTATTGAGGGCCAAATTACTACCGTACCTCAACTACGCGCAATAGGCATTTCCAGGTAAGTTTGCCCAGGACTTGGAAAAAATACACTGTACAGCTTACAAAAATATATTTTGTTTACCAGCCTGTACTAGAAACACCTTGATTCGTCTGGAATTCGATCTAAACCAACAAAAATTAGAAGAGCTGGCAGCTCTGATGAAATACTTCTATCTAACAATGGCGGCTCTGGAGAATACTATGAAGGCCGTCATAAAATTCATTTTTCTACAACCTAGCAACCCTTGGTCCGCCTGTCTTGCTTCAGCCAAAGATCTTCTGCAACTTGTCACAGAGAACTGGGACCCCAGCATAATCGACTATGCTACCATCAAAACAATAATAAAAAAGCAATTACTATTACGCTCTCGCAGTCTTGACATGGAATCCTTGGCAGCCAGACACTTTCATGGGACCCAAAGTCTCCCCCACATATTGCTTAGCCACAAACCCCACCCCACGCAGCCCGTGGGGAGACAAGCCTTACATCGGATCCTAGCAGCCAGACTACATCCGCTCCCCCTAAAAGAATTATATCCATCTGGGAAAGCACGGCTGGGCAGTACTGAGTGTCGCCTCTACAAATACAAAAGAGAGTCCCTGGCCCACATCTTACTTTGCTGCCCTGCTCTGTGGCTAGTTCACAGAATCCATCTCAGACCTATTCTTCTCCAACTGGGCACCCGTACAGCAAAGGCAGCAGTCCAGCAGCTTTACACTCTGGACATTGTGAAGCATATGGCCAATTTTGGGAAATTTGTTCACCATACCTTTATAATACTGAAGGACAAATCCCCACAGGCTGAGTGCGGTGAACAGTCCAGCGGCCCCTAAATGTCAGGGTCATTGTCTCGAAGGGCTGGCCAACACTGACCTACAGACTTGCTTAGCTTAAAATCCAGTCGCTATGTCACCTGTTTTTATAAAAGAAAGATTTAAAAAAATAAAAAAAAGCAATTTTAACAATGTCCTGCACATATATTTATTCTTCGACCCCCAAAAGTTTTTAACGTTGTATTTTGTAATGGTTTTGATTAACCACACAAATAAAGAATTCATTCATTCATTCACTGGTCTTGCTAGTGTGATCTGTGGCCTTGCTTGAGTAGACATGTTAAGGTACTGTAGGATGACATTTATGCACTTACAGCCAGATAATTACCTACTGTGTCAAAGGATTGCAAAGATCCCAAATTTTGAATGGCCGAGAATGATAAAACCTGTAGAATATACTGCCTAAAATGCCCACAGGTACCACGCCAGTAAAGCTCACATCTTATTGCAGGAGGATGTTGGATCGGACTAACTTAGGTACAATGGATCTAGGTTGTCTGACAACATTGCCAAAATACAAAAGTCTTCTTTCATCAGCTACAACATAGTTGGGACAGTATTATGAACGTTCGAACGTTTGGTAAAGTTCAAGCCAGGACCGGGGAGTACTGACAAGCGGGGACTTTAGGGAGAACTGTTTGAATCACATGAAACCAAAGAAACAAATACGCCCTTACTGCACATCATCCCTGTTAGTCCTAGCTTCCTTGCCTTCTGACCTCCTGTTTTGCTGACTTCATTTTTGCTGCCTTTAGGCTTCTATGCTCTTTACCATTTCTAACCAGTGCTGAACTGCATATGCTATATACTCAAAACATGGTAATATTGACTTATCTATAATAGGCATATTTAATTTACATATAAGCCCCTAGTAAAGTGCTGTATATGTCCCCAGGGCCTCTAAATTAAATGCTACAAGTGGGCCTGCCACACTGATTGTGCCATCCATCTAAGTAGCCCTTTAAACATAACTTAGGTCTGCCACTGCAAACCCTGTGCATGCAGTTTTCAACTGCCATTTCGACCTGGCACGCTCACCTACTTGCCAGGCCCAAACCTTCCCTTTTATTAGATATGTCACCCCTAAGGCTCGCCCTAGCAGCCATATAGGCATTATGCAGTGTATTTAACAGGAAGGAGATGTTCCTCTGAGTTTTACATGTCCTGTTAGTGAAAAACTGCTAAATTAGTTTTTCACTACTGTAAGGCATTTCTCTCCCATAGGTTACATTGGGATTGACTTGAAACATCTTTTAAGTGTAATTTCCAATTGGGAACAGATAGAGATTTAGAGTTTGGTATCCTTGGACTCGCAATTTAAAATCACAACTGGTGAAGTTGGATTTTAAATTGTAAGTCTGAAAATGCTACTTTTTAGAACGTTGGTATTTTCTTACTTTAACCATTCTGTGCATCTGCCTGTCTCTGAATACACATCTGCATTGGGTGGCAGCTGGGCTTTGTGCATTCCCTCCAGACAGTCACACAGAAAGGGAGCTGTGGTGTGACATTTGTATCCTGATGGCCCATCACCAGGCTGATTGGCCTTCCTGAGGTAGATTGGGAGGGAGGAGCTGACACTTGCACTTGAATAGGGCTGTTCCTGTCTCCACACAAAGAGCTGCATTACCCCCCTGTAGTGTATCTGGAGCCAGGGCAGGAATGGCAGGGACCGTGTGATTTTCAGAGGCCTCTTTGAAGTCTCCCCCACTTCAAAGGCACATTTGGGTATAAGTACTGCACCCCTGACACCACCAAATCAGAACTTTGCTGGAACCAAGGAAGTTCTGCCTGGGAGAAGAGCTGTTGTGATGCAGGAGGAACTGCCACTTTGCTGAGAGCTTTGCTGTTTTGGCCTGCTGCCTGCTGATTGCTGTGCTGTAGGAGGGACTACCACTTTGCTACCTGTGTTGGCCTGCTGCTTCTCACCTAGGAGTGAGAAGGACTGGACCTGCTGCCTTTTCTTTTTTTTTTTTTGGTGCTATTTTCTTTTTCTTAAACCAATCTTTATTGAATAATTTTTTCCCCATTACAACACACAAACCCGCCCCATAGCCCACCCCCACCCCCAGCTCAGATTCTATTGCATTGGATATTGGTCCAAAATAACACAATGGGAGGATAAGAGAAAAATAAGAAAACAGTTATGATCAATAGAGAACGTAACATAATGCGAGACTGTAATTGGTATATAGACATGTATGACTTAAGTCTTTCCCCTCTGTCTCTGTGACCATTACAAAACAGGATCCCATATTGCAAGCCCTTTCTTGCGCTTACAATAGCCCTTTTTTCTGTAGATGGCTACCTCTAAACTACAGGTGGCCAACAAACGTGATGTCCATTGTTGAAAAACTGGCGCATTTGTATCAAGCCATGCTGACGCAATGCATAATCTGAAGATAGCCATAGCCACAAATAACAGCCCTTGCATATATTTCGGTCTTGGAATATTGGCAACACCTAACATAATCTCTTCGACATAAATTTCTATTCTTGTATTAAAAACTTCCGAAAGAAAGGCTGAAATATCAGTCACTACTGATGTTAATTTAGTGCAAGTAGCAAAAATATGAACGCTGTCGGCTTCAGCTAGGTCACATCTAGGGCATGTGGTTCCCTTCCCTGTCCCCCATTTAGCAATCTTATAGGGAGTATAATATAGAAAGAAAAAGGTTTTGTAGAATTGAGCCTGCAGCTTAGTAGACATTAAAATAGACTGATATAATAAGAAGGATTGATGGACAATTTCCGCTGACACACCAAGTTTAACCTGCCATTTAGTTATGTATTTGTCAAGATCATCGGAGTGCCGAAGAATCAGTTGTTCATAGATCTCTCCTATTTTGAGATTAGTCTTCGTAGCCATATTCTCCATTAACCGAACCTTTTGGAATTATACACCCCCCCTCTTCTTAAGAGAAAATCCAGAATTTGCAAACATTTTAAAAAATCCCGTTGATCTAGATTATATTCCAGCTGTAATTCACCAAAAGATTTAATTCCTAATGTCGTATAAAAACATCCAAGTTGTGTAATCCCATTCAGTACCCATCTTTCCATGCATGAATCATTGAAAACCCCAGGGAGATGACTATTTTTATAGATTAAAGTGTAGTAAGATAGTTGTCCAATACTGGTAAGTTTTCTAACGGAATTCCAGGTCTTATAAATACCAAATATGGACTTAAATTTTACTTTTTTAAGGTAACTATCGTTGAGATGACGCCACAAGCAACCTCTGGATTCATTTCCTAATAAAAGCTCTTGTGGTGTTGGAATATCCCCTTCACTGCTAGGTGCTATAGTAAATAGTAACTTGTTGCAATATTTTAAGATGGTAGCCCAATAATATAATTTAAAATTAGGCAAGGTCATGCCCCCTCTATATTTAGGGAGGCTAATAGCTCGTAAGGCTCTACGTGGTTTCTTATACCCCCAGATGAATCTAGAAAACATACTATCCATATCTTTAAATACTTGTGATGGAAATTCTAGACAGATTAATCTGAAAAAATATAGAAATGTTGGCAGTAAAAGCATTTTTATCAAGTTGCACCGGCCCCCAATAGATAGATGAGGATTGTTACTCCTAATCAAATCCTTTTTTGTACATTGCATTAATGGATCGATATTATCGTTAACTAAATTCTCTATTTTGGCCCTTATACTCACGCCAAGATATATGGCTTTTTCGGTTACCCGTGTATCAGTCATCTCAATTTTACTGTTGAGGATGATCTGATTTTTGGTTTGATGGAGTTTATAGCCAGATATTTGGCCAAAAATATTAGCTTCAGCTTCAATCACCACGACCAAGATCGCTGGGTCACTGGTAACCAACGCGATATCCGCGTATGCTAGCGTTTTTGTGGCCTGGTCTCTTATCCAGATGGATGGTATCAATGCGTTGTTATCCAATCTTCGGATAAATGGGTCAATATATATAGCAAATAAAAGGGGTGAACACGGGCACCCCTGCCTTGTACCTCTAGTAATAGACAATGGTGCTGATATTGACCCATTCACCATAACACCAGCAGACGGATCCTTGTACAACATCTGTACAGCTGTAATAAAGGGATCTCCAATACCACATCTAGCCATAACTATCCACAGATATTTCCAGGAGACCCTATCGAAAGCTTTTTTGGCATCTAAAAGTATAAGTGCCATAGGGTCTCCTGAAACTTCACACCAATCAAACAATGAGATTACTCTCTGGATATGATCGGTGGTGTCTCTGCCCGGGATGAACCCATGTTGTCGAACTGATACGATTTTATGTATATTCAAAGCTAATCGTGCGGCAAGTAACTTAGCATAGATTTTGGAGTCACTAGTTATTAAAGTAATTAGGCGGTATGACCCAAGTTCTGTAGGATCTTTATGTTTTTTTAAAAATACTATAATTTTGGCCATTGACCACGACCCTGGGGGTCGCCCCCCTAGAAATATATGTGCGATCAATTCTGCTAGTATATTCTTCACTTGGGGAAAATATTTGATATAAAATTCAGTGGGAATCCCATCCATACCTGCCGCTTTACCTGAAGCAAGACTATTTAATGAGAGAAGAATTTCGTCCCCTTGCGGGATGGCATCCATACTTTCTGAATCATTGCTTTCTAGACTCATTGGGCTATCTTGGTTAATATATTCGTTAATTGCATCCAACTGTACATTAACATCATTATCGCTGTATAGAGCCTGGTAGAATTTATGGAAGGCAGTTCTAATTGCATCAGGATCTGCCATTAGCCCTGCTTCTGGATCTCAAATCATCTTAATAGAGTTAACGGTATTAAGTTCTCGAGCGCGTACAGCTAGCTGATGTCCAACTTGTTCACTCAATTTGTAAATCTTTTCCTTATATGCTGTAGCTCTATTGATAGCTCTTGCCGTTAATACATCTATAACACCGTTTTTAGCAATTGAAATCTGTCTGAGCTCATTTTCAGTGTCTCTTCCCTCCTGGATGGCTTTAATTAACCCTCCTTCAGCAATAGCAATGTTATTCGGAAGTATTTTCATTTCTTGTTTTGCTTTTTTATTAGCATTCAATGAGAATCGAAGTGTTTCACCTCTGATTCCAGCTTTAAGAGTGTCCCAAACGATCTCGATTGGTGCACTACCTATATTTCTTCTAGGAATCTAGGGATCCACTGTCGCATGGACTGACAGTACGCCTCGTTTGTTAATAATGCTCTTTCAAACGTCCATGTTTTATTATTATGCCTTGTTGGTCCAATTTCAATAGTTAGGAGAAGAGGATTATGGTCGGAGAGTACCCTTGGTAATTTTTCAATAGAACAGCTAGTGGCTAGAATGCTAGGGACCAGAAAATAGTCCAACCTTGCATGACGTGCATGTGGATAGGAATAATGCGTAAAACCCTGGTCGTTTGGGTATTGCGCCTGCCAACTGTCTATGAGACCATGAGTTAGGCATTAAGGCATTAAGGCATTAAGAGCTTGAAAAACTTTTGGCTTTCTGCCTTTATACTCAAAGCCAGATTCCTCTCACCAATCGCTAGGTAAATTTATATTAAAATCCCCACAGATTATTACAGGGAGTGACCAATGGACAAGTTCATTAGATATGTGATCCAGGACTGCGGGGTCATCACTAATATTGCTATATGTTGTACAAATTGTCATTTTACCTCCGATGAGCATCTGACACTCTGTGATAGCCCAACGACCATATTTATCAGACATAGATCGAGTAAATTGTACCATACCTGCTTTCCCCAGGATAGCGACACCCTTTGTCCTAGTCCCTTGTGTAGTGGCTATAATAAGTTTAAAACCCAATTTGTTAAGCAAATGAATTTGTGACCCCTCAATATGTGTTTCTTGAACACAGAGAATATTGGCTCCAGATAATTGTAGCCCGATGGCCACTCTTTGTCTCTTTTTCTCATCATTGAGCCCACAAATATTGATCGTCAAGATTTTTTACTTATCCATACTGATATTTTTCTTCCTCTAAGAAAAAAAGAAAAAAGTTTACTTGACTTCTCAGAATTGATCTTTTTTCTGTATTTTCTCCCCTTAGTGCCGTTTTCTATGTTAGACATAAAATTTGACAACAATAACAAAGACCCAGATCTGAGCTTCAACCCCCCGACCCCACGCCCCTCCTTCCACCCCCCACCCCCCACCACTATGTAGGCAATCAGGCTCAATCCTGAGCCTGTTATGATGGCGACTGTTTACATCCTCACCCCACCCCCCACAGCTCTCTCTATATTTTTTTTAGAGCCTTAGCTATAATCATTCAATCCCCTCTCTCTTTTTTTGTGTTTTTTTTCCCCGACTTTCTCCCCCGCATCTTAAAGACGCGGAGATTTCTGAATATCTGCAAAAAAAAACAAGGATTACCCTTATCCCGAAAAGGCAACTGTAGAGCAGGTCACCGGAAATCAGTGTTACACATCTTAATCTCTACTGCTTGTTCTCATTACCCCCTTTTTTTTCCCCTGTAGTAATTTCCTCTAGCAATTTCTGCGCTTGAATTTCAGAGGTAAAATACAGGTACTGTCCTTGAAAGTTAACTTTTAATTTAGCGGGATTTTGTAAGAAGACTTTCTGGAAGGGCGAAATCAACTGTCTAAGTCGCCATCTCCTCTCAACTGTGGCGTGAGCAAAATCTGGATGAACAAAATATGAAAAGCTCTCCCAGTTCCTTTTCTTGTCAGGTCTTGCGAGTTCAAACACGGATTGACGGAGAAGAAAATTTCCAAAGAAAATTAAGATGGCTCTTGGGTACTGTTGGTCATTTGGGCGCCGTCTTGAAATGTTTAGGGGAAATCTATGCACTCGCTGGATTTCTCTATCCCACTCCCAATGACTCAGTTCAGGTAGAGAGTTCTTTAATAAATTAATTGTAAACCTTCTGATGTCCTCTCCTTCGCTATTCTCTGGAATTCCGAGAAGCCGCAGGTTATTACGGCGCTGCCGATTTTCCGCCTCTTCCAGTTTCCACATAACGTTGTTCAAGGTACTTTCCTGAAAAGTAGTAGTTTTTTTTATGGTTTCCACCGTGGTTTCCAACAGCTCGGTGCGATTCTCCAATAGACTTAACCTTTCCACAATCTCTGTGCAGGTCTTCCCGACTTTCCTGATCGAGCCCTGTATTTTTTTTTAGGCTGCTCGGGCTTGCCGGTTCTCCTGCTTAGATTCGTCTTGAAATAATTTAAGAGACTGTAGGATCATGGATAGGGATGGTTCTACGGGTAAGTCAGAGTCTTTCTGAGCGGACAGACTCGCTGATTGTTTTCTGGGTACTTTTACGCTCCCACTCCCAGATACACCACTGTCGGGCAATACTTGTGTGTCAGAATAATCCCATTTTAGCTCTCCCGCTCTCTCTTCTTCTTCTGTAACTTTCCGTCTCTGAGGACCTTTTTTCCCGTCTGAGGGCCGCTTAGTTTTCCTGGGTAGTTTTTTTTCCGCCTCATGTTGGCTACAATAACTTGTAGACGTATCCTCGTCTCGCTCTCCATCGCTGTTAGAGCTTAAAGACACATTTTCTGAATCTCCGGACTCCTCATTTACGGAATAAAATTTTTCCTGAGGATCAGGGGAGAGGTAACCTGCCTCCTGGTTGCTTTCCCTCAGCATATTCTTCCCTTCTTTAATGGAAGGAAGGGGAAAAGTAGAGATAGCAGCCTCTAGATCTTTACCTGGGGTCTTCTCTGCCATGACCACATCAAAGATGTTAATTCTGGTGCAGGCCTCCACCTCCCCTAGTTGCTTGCCCAGCCCCGGTGTATTTATTACAGTTGTATCACCGGTGAATCCCCAGGAAATCCGCGTATTATTGATCTCAGGTATTTTGACTAAAGTGATACTGCAGCCTAAAACGTCCGTAACAGGTGACTCAGGATTAAAGAGGGTAGCATTTTCAATTAATTTATCGGATATTTCGTTTAAATCTTTTGAGTAGGCTTGTCTTTTTTCAGAATCAATTATATTCTTGGTTGAGAACAAGCTCGTTATAGCTAACTGTTTTTTATTCTGATCTCCTGGGTAGCAGTTTTTTGGCCAAGAGTTTTTGTTCATTTCTTGCTTTCCGCCCTTACCAGTTAGACATTCATGTTTTGTCTTGTCACCTTCGACTTTCTTCTTTGATTCAGGTTGTGCAGCTGCAGAGATTACCGGTGCTGTTGAGCGGGTCTTGTTGCGAGCTCCACGAGCCGCCATCACACCTACTAACTGCTCTCTGAGTTCTCTGGGCTTCCTGGCGTCTGCGTTGCCTAGCAGCGCCGCTCTAACGTCCGCAATCCCGCTGCCGGCAGCCGCCGTCAGGAGGAGCCGCGCAAGAGACTCCCAGCGCCTCCACCGGTCCGCGTCCTGCGAGTTTCCCGTCAGCTATCGTCGGGTCCCCGAACGAAGGCAGCCTCTGCACCATCCGCCCAGCGAGGGCCAGTCGGAACCTCCTCTGCACATTACCGGCGTCGCCAGGTGAAAGAGCCTTATTGCCTCGTTCTTTTTGGGGGATCACCGGGAGAGAGCTGCGGGGGTGGGCTAGCGGAGGACCTCACTCAGCCGCCATCTTGCCTCCGTGCCTTTTTCGGACCAGCTGCCTTTTCAAAGATATGTCTTTATTGGCATTTTTAACCCCCTCTGTGCGTCGGACGTGCGGGAGCCGTCCGACGCATAAGTGGTCATGTGCGTCGGACGGCTCCGCGCGCCCAATGCCGTGACACAGGGAATCTCTCTGGTGCAGGCACCAGAGGGATTTCCTTTACCCACCAACAGCCTCAGGAGCTAGAGAATGGTTTCCCCAGCTCCCGAGCCCCCCCTGGTTTCCCTGAAATGACGATCAGTGTGCACGTCGCGCTGAAGTAATTTCAGTGAAACCGAAACTGAAACGAGCCTAGAGGCTCATTTCAGTTTCGCTTTCTACGTGCTCAGGGGGCTATCTTAGCCCCCTGAGCAAGTAGAAAGACGGGAGAGGTATCATTGCCCCTGGAGGGCGATCCCCAAGCCAGGATCCACCCACTAGGCACCAAGAAGGGGGGAGCGGCCCCTTGCGCAAGGGTCTTTGCTCCCCCAAAAAATATTGGCCAAATTTAGTCTTTCTGGGCAGATTGGGGCATTAGCCCCCAATCAGCCCCCCCCGGGGGGCAGGAAGCGCACTAGACGCAGGGGATTTTTTTGGGGGCAATTTTAGTTAGGGTGGGGGCTTCCCAAAATGGGCATGCCAATGCCCCAACCCCGCTGCCAAAATGACAGCCTTTCTGATCCCCCCGGGGGGCAAGAAGCCCACTAGACGCCAGGGATTTTTTTTGCCAATTTGATTCAAGGGTGGGACTGCCGAAAACGGGCATGCCAATGCCCCCACCCCCACCTGCAAAGATTCCAGTCTTTCTGCCCCCCCCCCGGGGAGGCAGATGGGGCAGTGGCCCCTGATCTGCTCCCCGGGGGGAGCGAAAGCCCACTAGGCGCCAACTATTACGCTGGCTTTTTTTATGCATGGGGGTGAGGGCTGCCCAGAATCGACATACCAATGCCCCCACCTGCCAAAAAATAGCCATAGTCTTTCTAACCCCCTTGGGGGCATATCGGGGCAAATCCCCCCATACCCCGATTCCCCCAGAGCAGCAGAAAGCCCACTAGGCACAGACTTTTTTTTTTTAGCAATGTGCCTACCTGTGGATTTTGTGCCCTACTGCAGCTGGCACATAGGGAAACCCAGCAAACTTATGCATTTTTTTAAACTATACACCCAGGGGAATCCAGGATGGGGTGATTTGTCTGGCTCTCACCAGGTTCTGTTACCCAGAATCCCTTGCAAACCTCAAACTTTGTAAAAAAAAAAGAACACATTTTCCTCACATTTTTGTAGTTCTGGAATCTGCATGGATGCACAACATTCCACCCACCCTGCATTCCCCAAAGTCTTCCGAGAAAAATGGTACCTCACTTGTGTGGGTAGGCCTAGTGCCCACGACAGGAAACGGCCCAAAACACAACGTGGATACACCACATTTAAAACATTGAAAACTGACCCTTTTTTTTGCAGAGTGCATAACTGTAGATTTTGAACCCTAGCTCTGCCGGCACCTAGGGAAGCCCAGCAAACCTATACATTTTTTAAAACTAGACACCAAGGGGAATCCAGGATGGGGGGACTTGTCTGGCTCTCACCAGGTTCTGTTACCCAGAATCCCTTGCAAACCTCAAACTTTGTAAAAAAAAAAAAGGAAAAATGTCAATACATTTATGTGGTGGAAAGTTCTGGCATCTGTGTGGATCCACAAAATTCCACCCACCCCGCATTCCCCAAAGTCTTCCGAGAAAAATGGTACCTCAATTGTGTGGGTAGGCCTAGTGCCCGCGACAGGAAACGGCCCAAAACGCAACGTGGACACACCACATTTTAAACATTGTTCCACCTTTGGGTGACCTGGCCGAAAACCATATTGTATCTCAGCTAAAAATGTGTTACCATCTGCCCAGGATACAAGTCTATCCAGTACCATACGACCCTCTACCTTCACCACAGAATCTAAAATGGAGATGGGCCTATAGCAAAGAGTGCTGTCCTGATCCCCCTTTTTAAACACCAGGACTATGGTCTATGAGGCCCAAGAGTCTTGGCGACCGAGCTGGACTGATGCATTGATGACAGCTTTTTGTACAGGCACCCCGGTTTCCCCATGAACAATGTAAAGATCTGGCGCAATCCCATCTGGCCCTGAAGCCTTGTTTTTGGACAGTCCCAGGATACCAGCTCTTACCTCTTGTGTGGTAAAAACGAGTTCCGCCTTACCTTCCACCCTTTCCTGCCTATCAGTTAGAGGGGTATCCGACTGGAAGATACCCTCAAAATGGTTTAGCCAATCGTCCTCCTTTAATATGGGCATCCAGTAGGTTGCCATTGTCTCCAGCTATGAAGGGACTGTTGATAATACCCCAGAACTTTGACCTATTGCTCAATGTACTGACCTCCACTAATTCGATCCAGGCCTCCTCCTTCAAGGCGGACTTACGGTTTGCTAGAGCAGCCTTGTAGGCTCTCTGTAGGCCTTTACAGCCACCTGATCTCGAGGAGTGACTCACAGGGCCTGTTTCAATTTCCTGGATGCCTGGGAACAAGTTGAGTCAAACCATCTTGGTCCTAGTTGCTTACGGCCCCCACCTGGGACCCGTAGTAACTCCCCTATGAAACTGGACATATTTCCAAATGCATCCATGATATCCGATGCACTGGCCTCACTGTTGTGACGGATGGAAAACTCTCTACAGCACTGGGTTAAAAGAGACACATGAAGTAGCTCTGGGCCGATTTGCCCCCATTTATCGATGTATATATGACTTTTATGGTTTTATTTGTCAATCCGAATAAAGTTTTTGATGATGTTGATGATGATCCTCATTTGTGTTTACCAGTGGCACGAAAATTCATAAATCATAGCGCTCTACAAAGAGGTCAATGACTACAGAACTACAACCTTAACTCGCCCTCAATGCGTCCTTTTTGTAATGTGTTGCTGCATAATACTGAAATGCTGCATAATGATTAAGTGCGAGTTAAGGTCATAATTGTGCATTTTTTGTGTGTTTTATAGCGCCCAGTGATATTGGGCTGCCGCTGCTCCAGGGGTTAACTTGTCACATTGAAAACAATTTTCGGAACTTTGTCTTTCTCTAAGGCCATTAGATGACATGTAAGCATTTTACAAAACTGAATAAATTAATATTTTAATAAGGGTACGAACGGTTTCATTGGTATTTTAAAGTTATAGATAAGTGACTGATGTGTATTGAAACAATTCTCAACGCTTTTAACTCACATTTAAAAGGTATGTGTTTTTCAATTGGGAGTAGGCAGCTCATTCCTTGGATCAATTTTCCTTTCCATCAGAAAGTTAAAATTAGGCTGCTCACAACTCTTACCCTTTTAATCAATCTCATTTAAATAAACACGTGAGCTTACTAAAAAATGTTGATATTTATCTTGGGTAGAATTTGTTAAGAATGCCAACTCTTGTGGGAACCTGGAGAACAAAAGTTTTTTTGTTTGTGTTCTCTGGGAACTTTTTGCCGACCAGTATTGCAAAGCTGTGCAGATTAACACTCCTTTTGCCATGTAATAGGTGATCATTCTAAGTCCGAACCCTATTTGCAAATGGTGTAAATTCATAAAGTAGTTCCAAGAAAGATTCCTCATTAGAAGTGCCTTTTCTGTTTGTTCATTTGTCAGGAAATGGATACTTCAGAGAACTACTGTTTAGCTCCGTCATTTGAAGGCACAGTCTCAGGGTAGCAGATGCTGTTGGGCTGCAATTGTGTGCCAAGTACCCTGGCTACCAGTGCCCAGGGGAAGCCTGGCAGCTATAACTATCATGCATTTTCCATATAACATATCATTGTACCATGCCTTTTGCACATCACCCATGTCTGCAGTGCACACAAAATGGCAGCGGTCATGTCTAGTGCGAACTGGACACAGTAGGTAGCATTTGGCAATGCCCTGTGCCCAGTATTGCTGTCTTTATTTTCTAAGTTTGCAGACTATCCACAAGGACTTGTGAAAGCATTTTGGGCACTCACAATGTAAAAGAGTTCTGCAAACTACATACTGATGTAGGCCCCTTTTTCCATCCTTTATTCTCCCCTTTGAGGTATTAACCCTGCCCCACCCCCAGGGATGAAGTATGCTCACCCTGACCTCTAATTGGCTGCTAAAGTAGAAGCTTTCAGCTCCTGGCACCTAATCTGGTGGGCAGCATAGATCTAAATCTTGGTCAGTCTGCGGCTTCAGGGACTCATCTTGTAAGAAATCTATTCACGTGGATTCTCTTGTAAACCCAATGACGGGCTTTCTCCAGACTTATGTATTATCTCAGCTAGGAGGTAACCTTGAACTGTTGTCCCAGGTTTGGTGTCTTATAGTCGTCTCTTTCTCCAAAAAGGTTTGATTTCATGTTGCAAAAAAGGTCTAGGGTGATAGCAGTTGGATTTTTAATTTTTTGACTATTTAAATCAATGGACAATTTGCCATAAATAAACACGGATGCCTTTTCACAATTGGCAGTATTCAGGTATGTCACAAACACAATATAAAACACCACTGGTGGTATTCATCTTTGGTGTTCTCTATTTAATTCCTTAAAGTGTAAAACCAATTCATATCAGGCCATCCCATGTTACAGCAACTGACACGTTACGTATACTTCCAGAGTTAATCAAGGCTGCAGTTTAAGCAATAGACTTCATCAACTGACAAGCAAAGTGTCAAAACAAAGTGCCGGGCCCCTTGTTGTACAGACCATGGGACTCTCCTCATCAAATCTTGATCACCTGATCCGTAGAAAATGGGTTGAAATAAAATGCTCACAATAATATGTTTGCTGCACTGACCTTCTGACCAGTCTGTATGCATTACTTTAAAGCAATAAAGAAATATACGAAGAAGGGACCTCTGTTGGAATAAGCATTTGCATGTTAACCTATGTCACCCGAACAACATCAGAATCAAACTGCTCTGCTCAATCTATTGATATAGAAAAGTGTATTTTATTCTCTGGTAAAGACCAACTTGGACCTCTGAGAGTTACAAATGAGTGTTCTGCCCATTACATCGTCTTCAACCGCTGAACTTTAGACAAACTAATTTTTTAGGCCTGGTGTAAGCCGAGACATTTAGATTTTACTAGAGTATGCATATTATACTTACATATTGGGGTTTCTAGCCACCTCTCTTCATTCATGGGTCTGTTGTGTCTACCACAATTTGCTTCCGCTCACTACAGCATATAGCATAGGGCAGTGGATCTGCCTACTTAAGCCACTGGTTGACTTCACTTTTCAGTGACTGTATTGTGTTCTCTCACAAGGAGCACATCCACACACAAGCTTGTTCCCTTCAGTGCCAGAGTTTTTTGCTTTTACTTTATAATAACATTCCATCTTTATCAGGTCCCATCTCCTGCCAGTGTTGTTGTAAATTCCTTTTGGAGTGTTTTGCCTTACTGACTGCTGCTATTTCACAGCATACCAGATCATATTGTCTCCACTTGAAACTGGTCTGAGCTAAGTTATCCTCCTATTACTTTTTTCTTTGTCACCTTTTTTCCTTTTTTGTTTCTTTCTCTTTCTTTTTTTCGATCCATCTTTCCTTCTTTCTCTTTCTTTCCTCCTTTCTTTTTGTTGCTCTTTCCTTCTTTCTTGCTTTCTTTCTCCATTTCCTTTTCTTTCTTTCACTCTTACTTTCCTTCTTTCCTTTTCTCTTTCCTTCTCTCATTCTTTTTCCATATGTCCTTATTGCCTTATTTATTCCTTTATTCTTTTTCTTTTCTTCTCTGTCTCTCTTGCTCCGTGTTTTCCTTTCTCTTTCTTTCTTTCCATTGCATATGTTTTTTATTTCCTTCGCTCTTTCTTTTTCTCTCTTTCCCTCTTTCTTTCACTTTCCTTCTTGTCTTTCTCTTTTCTTCTTTCTTTTGTTTTCTCTTGCCTGCTTTCTTTCTTTTTCTTTCCTTCTCTTTCTTTCTCTTTCCTTATCTTTTTCCTGCTCTTTCTTTCCTTCCTTCTTTCTCTATTTCTCTCTCGCTTTCTTTCTTTGCTCATTCTTTCTTGAGGTTTGCAGCCAGTTCCAGACTGATTCATTTTTTCAGGTCTGTGTTAGCCACGACACTTTGATTTAAAAAAAAAATAAAAAAAATTGTGTGTATAACGTTGGGATTCCAGTCAGACTTCACCCATCAATCTGTGGTTGGTGTCATTCACATTTTTCTTCCACTGACTCCAGCATGCATTAAGGGGTAATGTATCTACCCACTTCAGCCCTTGGCTCAGATCACTACAAGTTACAGCATGCCGCCCTTTCGAAAGGAACACATCTACACACAAAGCAGTTCCTTTTATTGCCAGGGAGTACTATGTTGATAGGTGTTTTTTTTTAGAGCAGGACATTTTTTTTTCCTGTAGCAATTTATTTTTGTCAGATTGATGAGGGCCCAACATATTTCCAAACACTAAAGGTTTGCAAAAAACATGAGAAAGCAAACCAAAAATTGCTATAAGACTGGCAGCCAAAGACAGTCCAATTGGCTTTGCAAATGCTTGTTTTTCTATATTGTTTCAGTGTTTGTGTTAAACAACACGATTGAGACTGTATAGGACAACGTAAACAAATCCTATGCTGTTTAAATAAATGATGTGACTTAAACAAAACTGATGCCCATTTGTTTATGGCTTTCGTTGTTCAGCTGCCACTGTGTATAAGGCACGCGTTGGACAAGGTTCCATTATCATCCTGAATTCAACGATAAAGGACACGCAGACGTGTATTTTTAAGGTGCGCAACAAACTTACGAACGCGTTTTTTCCACATTTTGTTCTGCGCACCTTTTTCTCCCCTCTAAAAAACGAGAAATAATACCTCTTGCCAAGTGAGCCAGTCATTTGTGAAAAACGAAACAGTGTCGAAAGATCAAGCAGTCTTATGCAGACAAGAAGCCCATAAGCGCCCCGGCTTCTCTGCAGGGTTATTATTAGGAATTTCTCATTCTTACGGTTGGCATGGAAGCTAGACAATCTCTGTTTTTTGACATTTTCTTTGATTTATGACATTTTACATAATTTTTCTAGTATGGCATGCCTCCTATCTGCAAGTGTGAAACAATTTGCTGCCTGGAGAAGTCAGCCTTCTGTTGACCTGAGCGCTGGTTGCTACCTTCTGAGAGCGTCGTTAGCTATAATATTTTTTTTGTAAAAGCATTGCACTTTTCGAATGCCTCTTTTATAGTCCGTTTTAAAGATGCCTTCCTGTAGAAATATTGCAAAGTACAGGAAATGTGGAAGCCAGGAAAGGCTAGTAGAATCTCCACAATTTGTTCCATAGACATTACAACTTGAAATAATGGATCTGTTCTCTTCCTTCAAGCTTGCAAGACCACAGCTACACTCATTAAAGTAAAGATTGCAATTATTTTGCTTAAAACTATTTGCACATACCCTTCCAAGCATTTTATGTTCTTGCATTTGTATAGTGTGCAGTCTGCCATTAGTATGGTGTCTAGCGCAGTGGGCCTGCTGGTGGGAACCTCAGCAGTCAAGTGTAGGGCTTCCATCAGAGACCAGTGCCCAAGCCATCCTGTGATATATTTTGGGCATTGTATACTGGTTTGTCTTTGGAGAGGTCTGCCAGGGGACTTTTAACAGTTGTTTATGAATTTGCTGGGTTGGCAGCATGACCTTTGCCCGACGGTTAGAGACAATCTAGCCATGGTATTGCGGGCGGTGTGGCGTCTTTGAGATGTATTGGTCCGTGTGGAGGGATTTGTCTCACATGCATCTGTTGGTTGTTCGTGCATGGTTGACATGGGTGGCAATCACTGTTGGAAACAATGTCATAGCTGACCACCTATCATTGCTGGGTACTGATGTATGTATGTAGGATGTTCTGTCTAATGCGAACTGTTAGATGTGTGCATGTGGGTGTTCCACTTCATGGTGGTGAATATTTGCCCTATTGTACTTTACTATATTCTGAGAAGGAGGACATGAGAAGTGATACAGGGTTTGCTCACCTTCCCAAACATCTAACCATTCAAAAACAACAGAAGGGAACCCCTGCTGTGCTAAGCCTATCTCTCTATACCCACCCAAGGAGATCACCACCCTATGGTGTTAAAAGGACTCACCCACAAGGATTCCAAGTGGCATGTTTCATCATAGAGTCCTCGTCCAGATAAATTGTGTATCTGGACAGGCTGAACCTTGGTAGCCAAGGGAGCTTTTTTGTTATTGAGTGGGATCCTAGATTTAAAATAGTCTAGGTTTTCCTAAGTGATTTTTATTTATTTTATTAAATGACACCCAATAGGGTGATCCCCTTCGGTGGGTACAGAGAGATAGGTGCAGCGTGGTAGGGTTTCCCACCTGTTGTTTTTGAACAACTGTATCTTACTACATAACGCAACCACAACCAGAACAGCTGATGCTGTATGTTTCTACACTCCACGAGGGTACTAACTGTACGAAGCCCAATAATTCAGATGATGGCATGGGTAGAAGACAACAGGCAACTTTCATAGACAGGGTTACTGCCTACTGCTATTCATTAACACTAGTTGAGAAAGATAACAATTGGAAAAGCAATCCCAGTTGGTAGCATCAGCAACCTTTTAAAGGTGCATGTTTTGGCAATATGCATAGACAGAGAAAGGCCAATTAGAGCATAGGATTGCTAGTTCCCAGACCTCTTACATGTTCTAAATGGATGACAATATCTAGTTTTTTTAGGGCCAGTCCAGTCATGCCTAATATCCTTCCCAGACTGGCCCCCTACTCATGTCAGGAGAAGACACAAAAAGGCAGTTTACTGCCCTGCTTACACAAGACTAATCAGCTGTGCCTCATACCATCTTAACGAAATCACCCCTCCAAACAAATGCAAAAGATTAGTTTAGATCCCAAAGGCCTCTGCAGTGTTGAGTGTAAATGAGCTTGAATCATTGAATCCTCAATGTTCTTGCCTAAAATGCTAACTTTAATTTTTAAGAGGGTACGGCTTTTCAGGTTTGGAAAACAATTTAGAAGCTGGCGTATATTGTTGTGCCTTGAGCAGGTGTTCTTCATGCGTAGGAATGCCAGAATGTTACTGTGAACCTTGTATTGCTGCAAAAAATAATATCCAGCAGGAAGTAAAAAAACGTAATTACTAGAAAAACTTTCCAGCTGTCAGGCCAAGCAACAACAGGAAGAGGAACTGGAGAAGACGAAGAAATCCACGGAGTCCAGTGAGTGAGCAATATAGCAAGAATAATTGCGACTCAACTGGACTCAAAATGGATCCTCCTTTTATCGTCCTAAATAGGGAGTGTCGAAATTCAGAAGTAGTTCAGCCATCTTGGAATGGGAAATATGTTAAACATAATAACATTATATTCAACATAAGAAAGGTACTTAAGTCACATCAAGCATAACATGTATTACAAGCATCTGTTGTCAGGGCAGGAGTCAGAGAAGGGTAAGGGGTTCCATGACTGCATGAATTCTGTCAAGATGTGGATGACTCAAAGTTGCCTGAAGCTAAATTTGGACAAGACTAAGGTCATTATCTTTGGAAATAATGTCAATATCTGGACCCCCGACTGGTGGTTGGAAGAATTAGGCACTCTCCCAAATCCTACTATGAAAGCAAAAAATCTGGGAGTTATAGTGGATGACAAACTCACTTTTGGGGACCAGATAAATGCTGTTGCATCTGCCAGCTTCCACCTTCTCAGAATGATTAAGAAAATAATGCCCTTTATGCTGGAGGGCAGTCAACGCATAGTTATAACATCTCTCATTTTTATCAAAGTTGGATTATTGCAACAGCCTCTATCTAAACATTCAAGAGTAACATTTAAACAAACTCCAACTTTTCCAAATTGCGACAGCCAGACTGCTTACCGGCATTCCAAAATGTGTTTCTGTCTCCAAAGAAATCACAAGGCTTCACTGACTTCCAGTCAGACAACAAGTGCATTTCAAATCCTTATGCACCCTTTTTAAAGCCCTTCAAGGAATAGGACCAGAATATCTGAAATGTCGATTTCAATGGTATGTCCCTAAAAGAGCCCTCGGCTCCTTAGTAGCTAAGAGGATGATAGTACCCTTTTTTCAACTGGGGAGAGAGAAGCTTTGTCACCTGTGCTGCAAGGGCCTGGAATGAACTCCCTGTCCATATTAGAACTACCACTGATCTAACGGCATTTAGGAAGGGATTGAAAACCTGACTTTTCAGTTTATAGGATTCCCATCTCAACCTGTGTTCAGATGGCAGTAGCTAGCGCCAGGACACCCTTGGGTAACCGCTGCGCTTTAGAAATACAAATAACATAACATGTATCAGATGTTCAAAAGATGTGTGTGGGAACTGTGTCAGAAAATACTGTAAATATTGCAATGTAGTGTTTCAGAGATGCATGTGTGAGTTGGAAATTTCCAGAATTTCCCATGTTGGCTCAGTTTGAACCAACATGCATGGAGAAGGGAAGATGGTTCCTACAGGGACTCAGTCTTCTCCTTGATGCCAAGTCGAGGCTCGTGTGGCAGGAGCCAACTGAGCTGAAGCAGTGACGGAGGCCGGTGAACCTGTGACTACAGCCTGGTGTAGGTATTACTTGTTGTGGTGAAAAAGACTTGTGTTTAATGGTTTGACTAGAACAGCAACAAGAAAAGATTTCTCAAAGGCTTATTATTTAAGTCTTAGCACAGCTTATGTTTTATAGATTTAGTCAGTGAGCCTTGTTAAAAAAAAAAAAAGATGAGGTGAAATAATGTATAGTGAGGTCTAGTTTTGTGAGGTGAAGGCCTATGGTAAAATGTATGTGATGTACACCTGTCTTAAATAAAGAGGCCTTTTTCACTGAAGATGCGAGTATGTGGTCTGTTGTGCCCCTTATGGCCCAATCAGTGCTATTTCACATGTCAGTTCATGGCTGACTGGTGTCTTACATATTTGAAGAGCTTGAGCAGTGCTATTTTACCACATTAGACATTGGTAAATTGTTGTTTGTCACAGGAACTTGAAAAGAATGTGCTGCCTTTGGCTGGAACTCCAGCAGCACTGGTTTGACATTTCTTAAAGTTATTGCAGGGCACAACAAAGCATAATAACATACAACAAAGCAAAGTAACAACCCAGCAAAATATAACAGCACAGCACAGCAAAACAGTAAAAGGAACAGCAACACATCAACCACAGAACAACACAGCAATACACAATGAAATAATGCATCACAAAAACACAACAGTGCAAAGAACAACACATCACAAACACAATAAAAGGCAACTTAACAAATATGCATCATCTTGTGACACAACCATCACCTCCACAAATGCGTTCATAACACTGTGGAACGAGGTGTTTGCACCAAACACTGTCATTTTTTACCACCAAGGATATGTCCTGGGGCTAAGGTGTTTTGTGGTACAGCATCATGTATCATGCTACAATGCTGTCGTCCAGCTTTTTCAGCTTGCCCTCAAGCACTGTAATTCTTCAGAGAGACAGCAAAGGCATGAAGGGAGTTACTGAAACAAAATAACATTGTCCACAAGCAGAATATACATCACAGGGGTTGGATACGGTAAAGATTATTTATTTGCTGCCATAGAAATTCATTTCTCTTTGGTGGCAAGTTATTTTTTTGTTATCGGCATTTGTATAGCACGGAGTGTTTTAGATGTCTCTTGTCAGCTTAAGGGTGCTTCAACATGTGATTCTGAGGCTGCCACAACAGAGTGGATTCTGAGCCATCCTCTAATGAAATCTGCTGGATTTCCTTCTTTGTTAGCCCTCTTTGTGTGGTCATGCACAGTGATTTGTAAGTATCTGGTTTTAGAGTTGCAGAGATCTGCTAGATAGTTTTTAGCAGTCCCTTGAACTTGAGACCTACTAATCTGTGAGTTGTTAAAGAGTCGCCATCTTTATTGATTCTGTCAGTGTAAGGTTTTCACGAATGCGCTGGCTTGACTCACTGTGCGGAAGAATTGATACTTTGTGATTCCATGGAGGGGGACATCATTCATGTTCTAGTTGTTATGGTCTTTGGTATCTGTGGGACCATGGGGAAAACAAGGAACCTATGTCGGGCCATTGCGCAATTTATAGTATATGAGCTATTGGTTATCTTTGTTTTATCTGCCGTGGGTGAGATGAAGAGCGGTTCAGTAAGTTGATCTGAGAGACTTTGTCAAGTATGCGAGTTGTCCCGGAGAGTTTATTCTTCTTTTTAGTGCCAGGGTGTTTTAGTATGTTTCTGTCTTTGTTCCTCTCTTGTCCACCCCAATACATTTTGTCTTTTGTGATGCATTGTGTTATTTTCTCTGTTTGTTGGTTGTTGTATTTTGTGTTGGCTGATTTATGAAGAAAAGCAGATATGTTGCGACTTAGGGCTTAATTACGAGTCTGGTGGTCCACGCACTGCCAGATTTGTGGGGGCCCTGCGGTCTCCTGACTGCCCTATTACGATTAGGGCGGTTGGACCGCCATTGCCCCGTGGCAGTTGCCAAGGAACTGCCGTTGCCTGGTGGTGTTGCGGTGGTCTGGAGGCATCAATATGCTTGGTGGGACTGCCGCAGTCCCACCAAGCATATTAGAAGTTTAATCTCCACTATGGTTTTCATGGCGGTTCCTCCTTCATGAAATCCTTGGATGAGAGGAAACAAAGGGCCTCTCTGTCCTTGGATGCATGCAGGGAGTCACAACAAGTGCCCTCTGTATGCATGTACCCCTGTTCCTGCACGAGGTGGACTTATCAGTGAGGAACCATTTTCAGGGCACCGCCGTGGGACCGTCAAAAACAAAGCCTGCCAGACAGGAGGAAACTCCTAATCTGGCGGACAGCCTGACCACAGCTTTGGCAGTGTGACGGGGTGGACCCGAGGCCACACAACCAAAGTCGTAATCAGACCCTTACTGTGCTGTAAAAATGCCTGCTGTCCTGGAGTACAATATTTGGAGGGATAGTGTAGCCAGAGTTTCCATGCTTTGCAGTGTTCATACAGTTATATCAAATGCTTCATTTGAGTAGCTGAGCTTGTAAGAGGTGGAGCCTCTTTGTGGTTTGTGCTTAAATCTTACCTGTAAAGTTACTACTTGTTTTTACTTCAATGCATGGACCTTCCTCAATGCAACGCATTGCCAACCTTTGCCTGTTGATCACAGGTAGTCCAGGTCCACTGTTGGTGAGTGTGTGGCATCTTTGGGGGTCTGTTAGAATTTATGAAATGTTGCATCTCGTGTTCTTTGTTGCATTTTTATGAGTGATTTATCTTGATGGCAATGGAATAATCGACAATAAGGCATATATGATTTGGTGGATGCATGGGAGATGTTCTGTCTAGTGTGTACTGTTGATTGTGCATGTGCGTGGATTCATTATGGAAAGTGTCTTTCCTATTAGGTTTATAGTCATAGTACAGAACTTGCCTGAAGGGCAGTACAGCAATCTGCATATTTAGGGGCCGATTCCGATCCGGGTCGGAAGGGCACCGAACGTGATCCGGCCGGAAAAATTACGAGCCGTATGCGTGTTTTCCGGCCGACTCGTACAGCTGTACGAGCGAACAAGTACGATGCGAGCTACATGAAATTCACAGACCGAACCGCTCCGTACGTGTCGGTCAGAAGCTAACCGTGGTGTGTAATGGATGCGATTTACAACCGAGCCAGTACGATGCACGCGTCAGACAGCCTGTGTGAGCCAGAGTGTCTGGCTCGCAAAAGCTCCCGGAGTCGGACTTCAGGGGGCCGCTTCGGACCCCCTAACACCCACAGCCCTACGACTCGGACACAGGGGGAGACCTATGGGTCTCCCCAACACAGGCATGTACGGTGCGGATGGCACCGACGCGTACCCACTGTAGGGGGCGCACTTGTTCGAGACGTACCCATTCAGTCAATGGGAGCCCATGTACGCATCGTACGACCGGCTCCCCATGACTTCTATGGGAGTCCGACCGAACCGAGTCCGACAGCATACGTGCGCATCGGACTGTAGGGGTCTGGCTTGGTCGGAAAACACTGCGGATTCGACTCGGTCGGAGTGCTTTCCGACCCGGATCGGAATCGGCCCCTATATGTACAAGACCATAATTGCAGTAGGCCAGACCAGTAATCCAAATGTACATGTTCTGCTATGAAATGCTGCTGGCATATAGTATGTTCTGACCACTTGCTCTCCTCACAACAATTTATTTTCCACCAAAGTCAGGTGCCCGAGTGTGTTTTGTGGTAGCAAAGTAGGAAACTAGAGATAATCACCTGCTGCTATAGCATAATCCATTGATTTTCTTTTTTACATTTTGACTTGTATGCCAAAGACGTGTAAAGTACCTAGCTTTAAAACATTCTTACATAACTGGTTGACAAATACATCTTAGGTGATTGGTGAGAACTCTGAAGTTACTTGTACCAAATAAAGAAGTTATTCTTACAACAACTTATACGGTAGTAATGTAAAGGAGAACGCACCTCAACAAGATTTTTATAATTAGACTGGGTAGTCAATAGTATTTTCAATGTGATATTTTGTAAAGAGCAAAAGCAACCATTTATTGTGGTGCCACTCAGGATAAAAATGCACCTTACTACCTAGATGCCAAGCTACACAGATCCTGCACTGCATTCACCGTGATAAACTATATTATATACAAACATCCCGGCACTCAAAAGTAACAACTATTATTCATATTGGTATATAACCAAAGAAGAAACCATTGAATGTTATCAAAATATCACTGGCAACAAAGCAGATTTGGATTCTTACATAATGCGTATAAAAGTTTTTAATTTAGAAAAGCTTTGTACAAAAGAACATCACAATTCTAAATCAAGACCAAGAGAAGGCCAATGTTCCCTAAGTAAATATAACTTTAAAGGACAGTTCATAAAAAGATAGTTGTAGTCTCAAGGTCTTGATCCAAATGAGCAACAGCCGCAACAGCCGACACGTGTTTCGTCACGTCTTGTGACTTCCTCAGGGCTCTTTCAGATTTTGGGGTTTCTATATCTATTCAGACATTTGATTCCCGATAGTTTCTTCAACAGTGGGCTAAAGTTCCCAAAAATGCGGCACTCATTATCAGCTTTCTATAGGCGTCGTCAACCTATTTCATAAATTCTGTTTATATGAGAGCTTGTCAGCTCAGCTAGTTCAAGAAGTGTATCTCCAAAAATATTCTATGTTTTATCACAAATTATACGTGTTCCCACCGTGCATACGGCCCAAAATGCCGTATATTTTATTCGTTCTCATTGTTGCAATCTTCATTCCATCTTCTGTGTGATTGTTTTCATTGTAATCTTTAGTAGTACCATCACACCAGAACACCTCCGACCGGGCCCACGCTTTTGGGACTCTAAACAACATTATACAGGCTTATCATAGCCTGTCGGGATTTCGATTTGTGATGGTGATACTAAAGATTACAATGAAAACAATCACACAGAAGATGGAATGAAGATTGCAACAACGAGAACGAATAAAATATACCACCTCTTATAACACACCCACCAAAATTTCAAACTCAGGCCCACCCACAAATGGACCAATAAAAAGGGCCCACACCATAAACCATGAGCCTTTGCAACAGACTCACTGCAGCTACAGAGCACACCCCCAACAACTGCACACATACACCTTAACATATACACTTTCACACACACTCCTCTCCACATTCCCACACACACCTTCACATTCACACCCACAACCATCCACACCCTCACCCCACACCATGCCCACAGACAAGAATCCAAAGTTCACAAGGGAGGAGCTGGACATCCTTGTCAACTAAGTCATCAGAGTCGAGCCATAGCTGTTTGGAACATTGGTCAGACAGACCAGCATAGCTGAAAAATCACGCCTGTGGCAGAGGATCGTCGATAGGGTGAATGCTGTTGCGCCCATCAGAAGGACCAGGAATGAATGCCAAGCCAGGTGGTACGATCTGCGGAGGGCAGTCAAGCGCAAAATGAACGAGGACTACGCCCAGAGCAATATCACTGGAGGTGGGCTGCCCCGCAGACCGGTACATTACCATCCCTGGGAGGAGAAGGTGATGGCCCTGCTTCCTCCGGTGGGAGTACATGGAGTCGAAGGAGTTGCAGAGCCTGGTGAGTACACTAACAACTTACGTAACATGGGGGTAATGGCATCCACACCCCAACTACACAAAATGCACGCAACTACCCCCAAGCCCTCACCGGACACCACCACACTCAAAAACAACGCTCATACCACTAACATGTGTATGCCCCATCCATAAAGCAAGGCCATGCCATGTCCCAGGCTACACGAAGCACAAACCCAAGACTGGATGTCCGGGATGCTGGGAGGGTGGGGCTCACAAAACACATTGTTCAACTCTAAATCAGACACCATTGCCCTCAGCCCATATGGCCCAGGTACATACCCATGCACCATGCTCAATGCACAGGGACTGGCAAAGTACTGACAGGGTAGCTGATACTTGGCCCTGCTGTAGCCAGCACAAGGCCCTCCTGTGACCACTGTAAACTCAAACACCAACACCACAAGCACAGATATCTAGGACAGGAACTCACACTCACTGTCATGCCAGCATGTACCATGAGGGGACAGATACATCACCTGGGAGACCCACAGCCAAATCACACTACACCCACCAGCAGGCCCTGTCACACACACCCCTTACACAAGCACACACCCCCGGGGCAGGCAATGGATTTACCCACTCTCACAATGGACATGTGACACAACAAGATCAATCCATAGCCAAAGAAGCATCCAAGCAAAAAATCTACATGTCAAACACTCAGGAGAACATATCAATCTGTCCCCCGCAACATCCCCATCCACAAGTGAACAGTGAGGGGAATGCTAGGCACATACAACTACATGGAGGAACTGTGCCAACTTGAATATGTATGAAACATGGATGTCGCATGAAACAGCATTAACATTGTCTCTCTCTCACACACAGGGCAACCTCATGGATCTCCCCCCAACAATGGGGGGGAAGAATCACAGTCCCAGGCTCGGGAGGAACCTGATCGCACCGGCAGCGATGCCTCTCAACACTCCACGGATGACCCCAACCCACCTGGACCCTCTGGTGTCCAAGCCCCTGCAGCACCTGCCTCAGGTACATCTGTGCCAACCACCACCCCCATTCCTGCCACATCCCAGGAGACACCCAGGAGCCCTGCCCGCAGTGAACAACTGAGCCAGTCTGACCTGGAGGGACAAGGTTCGCCGGGCACCCAGGAGGAGGCAGACAACCCCGCAACTGCCATCCCTCAGGGGTCCCATAGACCCGATGTGCCCACAACGGCAGGCCAGGCTCGTGTGGGGAGGGGTGGTGGGAGTGGAGGCAGGCGGAGGCGAGAACCTGGCCAGCCAGCTGAAGGAACCGGTACGTCACACATACGCAACATCATGGAGGCATACCGGCGTGATACCAGGGCCATCAGCCAGGTAGTGGAGACCCTCACAGAGATTAAGAACCAGCAGGCCGAGCAACACGCCAGTCAACAACAACACCAAGGACGGATGGAGGCAAGACTGGCTGAGCGCCTGGCGGTGCAAACGGACATAAGCCGTTCACTCCGTTGGATCGCCGACAACATGGCCAACCCTCTCTGTGCCACCAGGCGAAGACCACCACCAGCCACAGGGAGGGAGGAGGAGGAGGATTCGTCCGACGGAGCGTCCCAAACATCATCAAGGCCTGCATCTGAGGGTCCCGCGAGGAAGGTGGGTCGTCCACGGAAAAGACCATGACAGGCAGCAGACCATCCACATCTCCCAGGTCACCTGGCCTGGCACCTGGCCTTCATGCGCAACAGCAGCACCTCATCCACTGACATTCTCAGCCACATGGACTTGCTGGTCACAGTCTGACCAATGATGACAAACTCTGTGTTCTGGACTCTGATGACTTCAAATGCAAAGGATCCCATCTCCCCCTGTGAACTTTGGATTCTAGCCACACTGTATAGCACCTATTTTCACCCACAATAGATGCCCCCCACCGAAAATAAAACAAACTTTCTTTAATTAGATGTTGTAGTCATTTTGCATGAGTCCACAACATATGTGTGGCGAAATGTCAAACTATGCCTGAGTGTTGAACGAACTCCAGCCATCCATACCCTGGGATCTGAGTCCGGTACAGGACACACATGGGTCACAATGTATCATCCAATACAGACATAGAGCACAATACTCACCCGTGATGGCCTCAAGCTGCTGAGGGGGGGCTTGCAATACTGTGCGGACAGACCAATTTGGAAGAGCATCATTAAGGTGTAGAGGTCATGGCTCATGTGGAGGTGCCCGGGGAGGGAGTCCCAGGGATGTGTAGCCAGGTGGGAGAACTATGTCCTGCATGCTGGAGTTCAGTGGATGTGAAGAATGTTGGCCAGGGCAAGGTTGGATGCACGGAGTTGGCCCAATGGGGTCTTGGATGACAAACGTCCAAGGTTGGTTTGGGGTCTGGGGTTGTGGACTGCCTCCTGAGTGTGGGTGAGGAGTGTGAAGGTCATCCTGCAGCAGACAGTGATCCATTGCAGCTATCTCAGGTGGACGGTGATGTGGCTGGGGCACGGGATGTTGAAGCTGAGGTGTGCAGATGCACCCTGGATGTGGACAAGTTTCCCGGGAGTTTGGCTGTACTTGCTCCGTAGAGGGCGGGGCTGTAGTTGACACGGCTGGTGTTGTGGACCTGGGGGACGGTCTGTCTTGCCTTGGAGTGGATCTATCTGTGGGTCATGTGCATCATGCGGAGGGTGTTGCAGCATGAGGTACAGATGCTGGTGAGTTGCATGGCAATTGTGAGCGACGAGTCCATGATGTACACCATCTTGTGTGCGTGGCCGATGGGTGCTGGGCAGTGCCCTGGCGGGTGGGACACAAGGAGTTGACCCAGCTGTAAGGGGACAATCCTCAGATGTTTACCTCAGTCCTGTACAAGTCCAGCCTCAGGTGGCTGATGTTCAGCCATTCATCAACGGACCTCATGCCTTCTTGAAGGTTGGAACTGGCAATGGCTGTGTCTTTGGTGAGGGTGAGGAGCAGCTGGCTGTCAATGGCATACAAGATGATGATGAGGTTGTGTGCGCATGTGAGGGTGGAGAGGGGGGTCCTGGACACATTGAAGATTGACACGCTGAGAGATGAGCCCTGGGCCATGTGCCAGATGACGCCACTGTACTACATGCTGAAGGCGTGAGTCCCACTCCCATGGCCTTGCTGGTGAGCCACTTGGTGATTTCATCCTGGTCCATCCCCTGGATACCAGTGTTGGAGATGTGTGAGCTGACAGTGTGTGAGCACATCGTGCATAATGCTGTGGAGAGGTCAAGGGGGGGTGTCCTCACCATTGTTGAGCAGGGCAAAGTTGTCGGTGTTGTTGGCAATGCTGACGGTTGCAGTGGGGTGATTACTGTGGAAGACGGTCTTGTGCAGGTTGCCTGGAGCTCTTTGCATGGAGGAAGTTTGTCAGTTGCTCGTTGACTGTCTTCCACGTTGAGGTTCCTTGAGAGCCAGCGTTCCTGCCGTCCATTGTCTAAGAAGGGCCTGGGTCACTGCATGCCTCTATCTATCATGGAATGTGGCTAACTCCAAAGATACATACATGACGTGCTGGACGGGGGCTACAAGGATGGGGAATGATGTGGTTGAGATGTTGTGTGGGAAGGGGCCTGATGGAGATCCCCAGGGGATGTTGCACATGAGCCCGGTGTTGTATCTGCTGATGATGGAAGTCCAAAACCTGCGGGTGGTTTGTCCCGCGTATAATCGTGCGTTCTGCCTCTGTGTGCCAAGGCTTGCGTGTATGTCCATGAGCTTGCAGTGGTAGAAAGTTGCAAGGTATTGGCTCAGCCTTGCAAGGGTGGGGTGTCTTTTGGATGGAGAGCTGATGTCAGTGCACTCACGATGCTGATGAGCTACTTGATGTCATGCTGTTTTTTGTCCTCGTCCCCATCTGAAGGATCTCCAATTGTCCTTGCTGATGATATGGTGATGGCTGTGTGTGCCGTTTTCCAGGGTTGTAAGGCCACTGATAGTTATTTGTGTTGCAAGCTGTGCACAAGAGTCCTGCTAGACGTGTATGAGTCCAGTAGGTCTGCCTTGTCCCAGGTGGCTTAATTGGTGATGTGCGTCACAGGAAAGTCCGTCAACGTGGCTAGATTGTTGGATCAGTTGCTGATCCAGTGTGTGAGGTTGCAGGGTGTGGCGGTGGTGTTGGCTCCAGTGTCCCACACAGCATGTCTGTGTTGACATACATCAAGCATCTTTGGGGGATTGGTAGCGGGGTGTGTGGCAGTGTGTTGCCCGTCGGAGATGTGGATGCTAATGTGGATGGACCAATGATGGATGCTGGTATTGTTCTCATCCAGCAAGAAGTTCCTGGCCCACAGCCACATGTATCCTGTGGATGTGAGGGCATGCGTGACGATGGACGTGTTGATGGCTTAGCGGAATTGTGGATGTAGGGCTGGAGATCTGTAGATGAGTGTTACTCTGATGGTTTGCAGGGGGTTTGTGCCAAACCGGATTTGTGACCCTGGGTGCGTACATGGGAATAGATATCAATTCATCCTCCAGGATTGTTAGTGCCGTCCCTGCGGGTGGTCTTGTATCCTTCTGGGATGGCAATGAAGAAGTTGTGTGATGAGGATGCTTTCATCCAGGTCACTGTCATGAAGGTGATGTGTGGGCCTGTTGTGTTGAGGAGGTAACAGAGTCCAATGGCGTGCTGGTGGACGGAGCCGGTGTGGAGTAGGAGGGACATGACCTGGTTGGTGTGACAGGGCCTGGTAGGTGGGGCAGCGCTGTGTAGGCAGTTGGAGTAGCACACTCAGCATGCGAAGGTGTGGTGTGTGCGCTTAGGGTATGCCTGAGAGCAGGCGGTTGATTTTCGCTTGGACATTGCTTGGAGGGTGGCTGCAACATGAGACTATTGTGTGATGTGGGTCATGCAAGGACATGAGGGTCGTGCAATGTGCACGTTGCATGCGCTGACGGTCCTGCCTTTGGCACCACCTGGCCGCAACAGTGGCACAGACAAGCTGATGACAGACTAATGAATGGGTGGAGGGAGGAAGGGAGGAGCATCTTGGAGGCGTGTGGGTTGCACAATCGGGGAACTTGGTGGGCCCTTGCCGCAGGGCCCGCAGCAGCAGGCGGCATGTACTGGAAACTAGGCCAAAAGTAGCATACAAAGACAAGGATGTCAGAAAGGACAACTGCAACAGGTGCATGTAAAGGAAGGAGTGTCAGGTTACTCATGGCTCACCCAGAGAAAATGGATGAACAATCACCAAAGATGACTGACACAGGATCAGGAAACAGAAGGTCGAGCTGCGCACAGGAGACACACCCTCAGCAAGCGTTGACGGCCTGTTGGTGGAAGCAACCTGACCAAATACATACACAACCATGGACTTCATGCACAATAGAGATTATTATCCATGAAGAACTGCATGCATGTTGCCGAACTACACATACACACATATGCACAATCTTTGACAACTATGCCAGAGATGACGCATGCAAAGTGGCAAGAGTCCTGCATTGACAGAGATGACGCACTTCGGAGGGTGAGGAACACCTTTATTACTCAAGCTCACACTGAGGGAAATGCATCAATACGAACAGACTCACAGGTAATTTGACTGAACATGTGGGACCTACGCTGGACACCCCCTTCACAACACAGATGTAGTAAATCCAAATGAACTGGCACACAAGTTAAGGGGATGAGCCAAACACCTCCTGCTGCACATGGAGAGGCTGCAACTCCATTGAGCCCATCATGGGGATGTCCCACACTATGTCCACCCGTAGCATCCCGTATGTTTCAGAGGGAAGTTTTACACACATTGATGCCTTCATCAGAATCCAAAAACCATTACAGATGACTGTCACGAAGGGTGACTGTCAATTCATGGGAGTCATGCTACATGTTATGTGCCCCATGGTGAGTCAACATGTATGCATGGTAACACAACATGCACAGAAGCAGTCCCCACCAATTCCAAACACGTACCACCCCCAAAATGCCTTGTTGCAATCCTTACCCAAAATGAAAATTCCCCATGTCTGTGCATGGAACGCTGATTCAGCAGACGTTGCAATACTCATGACGAATAGCAGGAGGACAACAATGACACGAGCAGACAACATGCGCAAGAACCTGGGAATGACAGACACACAAGAAGTCAGCTAACAGATTTATCTCCACATACATGGTCATTTACTGAACAGGAAGAATGTTGGCCACATGCAAATTTAAAATAAAGTGTCCCTGCTAAAATGTGCAGAATGACATCATCACTCGAGTGACACATCAGAACACACATCTAAGTCACTTAGCATGCAGTCAGCTGGACCCACACATTGCAACACATGCCACTCAAGGCTACAAGCGTGCACACTCAGACCCAGTGACTCACCATTATGAGAAGAAGTTGCGTATGAGCTGACTCTGGATATCCTCCTCCTCCTCCTCCTCACTTGCCTCGTGACCAAGCCCTTCATCCTCCACGGGTGGATGTTCCTGCTCATCCTGCTCCAGGATGAGTGGCACTGCCTTCTCCACTGCCATGTTGTGCAGCATGCAGCACACAAGGAAGATTTTGCAGACCTTTGCCGGTGCATATGGGAGGGACCCGCCTGTCTTGTGAAGGCACCGAAATCGGCTCTTCAGGAGGCCAAACGTCCTCTCAATCACTCGCCTGGTCTGCCCGTGTGCATTGTTGTACCGGTGATCTGCAGCTGATCTTGGGTTGCGGAGAGGCGTCATCAGCCATGGCATGTTGGGATAGCCAGAGTCCCCTACATGGAAACATCATGTAAATAAGTGGGTCAGGAGATGCTGTAAGAGCCAGAGATACCGCAACACACAGGACACACAGAGTATACCCACCAACAAGACATGCTCGTTCGTTGTGCAGCCGCAGCATCATTTGTGGCACCCTGCTATGCCTCATGATGTAGGCATCGTGTGCTGACCCTGGAAAACGTGCACAGACATGGGAAATCAGCATGTTAGCAAGACACACCACAAGGGCATTTATAGAGTGGTAATGTTTACGGTTGCGATAGGCTACCTCCTGTGTCTGTGGTGGTGCCAAAGCCACATGTGTCCCATCAATGGACCCAATGACATGGGGCATCCCTCCCAGGGCATGGAAATCACCCTTGACACCTGTCAACTCCTCAGGAGTGGGAAAATGGATGAATTCATCAAGGTGCTCCAACATGGCTGCCAAAACATCACGCAGGACACGGCTGAACATTGTCTGGGACATGCCACCAACATCAGCTATGGTGAATTGAAACGTACCTGTGGCAAAAAAATGTAGGGCTGCCATCACCTTCATCTTGGGGGTCAGCACAGTGCGATACCTGTGTCGCGGTTGGAGGTGTGGTGCCTTCTTGGCGGTCAAGTCCTCAATCAACTGTTGAGTGAATCTGTAACGTCGGATGCAGGCACGTTCCCTAATGGCACCCAAGTCTGGCATTGGTTGGGGGACAGGCGGTGCCCTGCAGAAAATTGTGATGAATGACGAAAATTGAGAGCATAACAACATCAATGTCAATGAACAGAGCACATGCTCAACTGCTTCTACACATCTGCTAAATACAGGGTCTGGTGTGTGCAATACATCCAGGACACGTATGCTAGCTTGGTGATACTCCTACGAAAAGCCACCTACACCCGTTGATTGGCAAGTCTACATGACATGCCCTGAAACAAGCTGGGGGCCAGTCTGAGTGAACAGCCAGAGACATCACAGGAGTGACATACATCCACATATCTGCATTTATAGGATGTCATCTCATACAGACAGCTGACGGCAAGCTAGACGCACAGGTCACATGGAATGTCAAATGTACAGATCACACACATTGCGATGAAGGGGTACACGTGAAAACAGAAAACACAGACATTGAGACGATGCAGATATGTCCTGATGTGAAAATATCATGTCCGATGCAAACAGACCCTGCTTACGTGGGAATCCACATGTGGCATGGTGTGCGTCGATGTGTGCCATGCCCATCTCCACACAGACACATGTTGGATGCAGCAACAGCAGATGTAGTTGACGGAACAGTAACAGCAAACTCATGGGAACACATGACACACACATGACATAGTCACATCGGGGCACGCTGATTGTGAAATGTCAGTTGTTAGTGTCCCTGTCCCTGGCATCAGGGGACAGTTGCGGGTGGTGGTGACTGTGCCATACCAGTGATGCTGTGCTTGACACGTTTGTACTACAGGCACACATGTGCAAAGTGTGAAGGGGAAGTGTGCCACGCATTGACCCATCACACATGACATGTGTACACAGGTCATCACACATCAATAGTGCAACTACATGAGGAGACATGTGCAAGATCACTGCCTGACACACCTAGGCCCTGCACATGAAAGTCTGCAATGACAATGACTTGATGTATAGCCTTGTGCGAGTCGGAGACCTCCATTCCTTTCGTGTGCGCCTCCTATCACCAGTGTAAGCATGTGAAACGCACCATACACACGCTCTGAGAGCGTGTGTACGGTCCGTATCACTATTGTAGTGGTGCCGTAGGAGTACGCGTGGTACGGACCGTACACATGTCGTGTGTACGGTCCGTATCACTATTGTAGTGGTGCCGTAGGAGTACGCGCGTTACGGACCGTACACACATGCGTACTCCTACGGCACCACTACTATAGTGATACGGACCGTACAAACACGCTCTCAGAGCGTGTGTACGGTCCGTATCACTATTGTAGTGGGGCCGTAGGAGTACGCATGGTACGGACCATACACACGTCATGTGTACGGTCCGTATCACTATAGTAGTGGTGCCGTAGGAGTACACGTGTTACGGACCGTACACACGTCGTGTGTACGGTCCATATCACTATAGTAGTGGTGCCGTAGGAGTACGGTAGTTACGGACCGTACACACACGCGTACTCCTACGGCACCACTACTATAGTGATATGGACCGTACACACGCTCTCAGAGCGTGTGTACGGTCCGTATCACTATTGTAGTGGTGCCGTACGTGTACAGGTATGTGTGAAACGCACCGTACATGTTTTTTTGAATCAAAAATTACATAGGGGACAAGTATTAGGTCCAAAATGCATGCTGGTTGTCATGGATACAGAGATTTCAGTTGCAATGTGGCCATCATGTGGCCTTGAAAAGTCAGTTGGCCCAAAAATTACAATGTTGCAAAGTGGTGTTTGCCTTGCTATGATGCTCAAAATTTGAACCATGCAAATTCGTGTCATTGGTGTATGTTTAAAGGGATTGGAGGAAACGTAGGATGCAAATGAGTCTGACCAATCACTCTGTCCTCCTGTAAATGAAAGCCCCCAGCAAGACAGATATAAGTCAGCCAGAACCCATGAGAGGGCCCTTGCCTGCACAACTTTCCTGTCGACCACACTGCTGCTGTCTGTGCTTCCTCTGGCACCATGTCGCGGACTGTGGAGAGGGCCCAGCCATTCACCATGGAGGAGAATGAGGCCCTGCTGAATGTCCTCCTCCCACAGTACCCCAGCCTGTATGGGAGACCAGGGGAGCAGGTGAGTGCTGACCCCACTACCTTTGACTGTGCACCTGTTTCGTGGCTGTCACTTCTGGCATTGTGTCCAGGTGTGACAGACATGCAATGAGGTTTAGAGTGGGTCCCGGGGGGGGGGGGGGGGAAGCTTATGTCTGTCATGCAGAGCATGAAGTAATTCCTGTGTGCACTCCTCACTTGCATTGTGCTTACTGTGACATTCACTGCATAGTGCATGACACATTCAGCCTGGCAAATCCTGGGTGGCATTTTTTGCTATTGTCCTGAGGTGATTCAGTGGTCCCCCCGGTGTGACAGGTGACTGTACCCACAGATGTGTATGAGTTGAGGTGAGCTGTGGTGAGAGTGTCCAAGTGATGTGTACGCCCTCCTGGACATGGATGTGTGTGAAGGTTCCTTGTCATGTGGGTGAGTGTCTATGTGAAGTGTTGCACCACAGCTGCATGGAGGAGGCAACAGCTCTACCCATCTGATGTGAGGAGTAAGCCGTGCTGTGTGTCTGACTTGCTGGGCTAGCCCGACACCTGTGACACCCCACAGGCAAGTGGCACATGTGCAGAGTGAGGTATGTATCCGCTGTAGCCAATGGCAGGTGATTGATCTGTGCCTGTGTGTGTCTGTGTACTCTGCTGAGGTTGCGTCAGTGGGCTGGGGCATGTAACTGCTTTGAGGTGCTGTCCATCAGCCTGGTGTTGCATGTGATGCACAGTGTGTGCCATGATCAGGGAGTGTGTCGCACCACTCCTGCCACCTGTGTAGTTTAAATGGCATGTAGTGCATTGGGGCTTCCACAGAGGCCAATGTCGATATGAGTAACATGGGATTCCTTGGCAGCATCCTATGCCCTGTTCAACATGTCATCGATGTTAAAATGTGTGTCTCTGTGACATGGAGCAGGTGTAGTGATGTTGTCTCACTTTGTCATCCTCACAGGTAACTGCCTACGAGAAGGGGGGGATCTGGAAGCGGATCGTCAGGGCCGTGAGAGTGGCGGGGGGTCGCAGTCGGCGCCTAGCCCAAGTCAGAAAACGGTGGCAGGACATCCGGTGCTGGACCCGGCGGATCGCCCGGGTCCAGCTGGGGCTCTCACCTCCACGCCCCCACGGCAGGCGCCGACACCTGACCACCCACATGATGCGTGTCCTGGCAGTGGTGTTCCCTGACCTGGATAGGCAGTTACAGGAGGGACAGCAGCAAGGAGGGGGTAGGTACCTGTCTGTTTGTTTGTTGTGTGTCCCCAGCTTTTGGAAGTACTCTGTAGCCTGGATACACTGCCAGGGTTTATATGTGCAGTGCATATTCTGTTCCCCAAAGTCTACCGGTGCTCCTATTTGTCCCTTCCCCTGCTTGACATGTGTCCCCTGGTCTGTGTGTAATCACAATTGCACATGGTCATCTAGCCTGCCAGTTGATCCAAGTGCACATTGCTTTCAGCATCATGTGGGAGGGTGGTCTGTGACATGTGTTGTTACCTTGCCTGTGCCCTGTGCTATTCACTCTGTTGGGGGTCCATATTTGTTGGCACTGATGATGAATCTCAACATGGGAGTGTGAAGTTTCAAATGAACACCCTTGCAGCATGCATGACCAATGTTGTGGCCTCAGACATGATGTGCATGAGTGGGAGATATGCATAGTGCCAGGACTGTTGCTCATGTTACAGTCAGATCATTCCAGGAACAAGGAGCAGTGTGCCCACTACAGTCCCCTGAGACACCCTTGCCTCGTAATCATGTGTGTCATCCAACACTGTGTCCATTCTCAGTGTGTTCAGCATATGTTTGCCTCTGTGGCATTGTTCCCTGGCCTCATTTATATTTATCCAAAGTGTTCTACATGTGTCCACTGGAGAGGGAGACCCCATTTGGCTTGTGCATACTCACACTGGGCAGTGCCTGTGTGTCTATTCACAACTATCTGTCGATGGTTGTTTGTCACAAATATGTGTTGGCAGCCTCACAAGGTGATGTGGAGTACAATTGGGAAGTCTTGCTGCACATTTTAGTAAATCCTGATTAAGAGGTGTCACTTCTTGATCTGTCTCAATCACAATGTCTCAGGTATGGGAGATTTGTGCGGGCGAGGCCTACATGGCCAGACCTTATGTCTCCTTGCCAGGTTTGACCTGTGTGTGATAATTGGCTGGACAGAGACTCAACGTGCAGTGCCCCAGTGATGTTGTGCAGGGTTTAATGTTTGTGCTTTGCAGCATGTGTCAATTGTTTAGATACATGATTCCTGCTCATTCATGTTTTGCACCAGTGTGTGGTCAAGATGCTACGTAGTTTGGTCTTTGTGTGCTGACATCTGTGTGGACATTCAGGCTTGCCATGGGGGTGTCTCCTCAGTGCAGGTATGCCTTTTTTCAACACAATAGCAGGTCCATTAGCTCATGCATTGTCCTGGGTTTGGACATCTGTGCCACTCCACATGACAGGCAGTGGGTCAGATGTGTTGGCAACTGTGTCATCAGGTAATGGATGGCCATGTGACAACTGACATAATTCAAGTTGTTAGTCACAAGGTATTGTACCTTGGCACTAACAACACTTGTCAACAGGTCTTCATGTTTTCTATGCTTTAGTTTGATGTTTTGTTGTTAAGAACAATAATGTGCCTGCATGACAGATGTCTCCCAAGGAAGTGCACACCAAACCACCTTTACACTTTCAGGGAACACACTGGGCACAATTTTAAATAAGGCACTGTTCTAATGAGACTGTTTTTCTGATTATACATATACATGTTCCCCCAGTGTTGTGGAAATTGGGTAGGTCCTAGGTTGTTGGTGATACCAACTTACGAGTGTCAAGTTATCAAATCCTCCGTGGGCCCATGTATATGTACTTTCTGCAACTACATTTCTTTCTAACAGTGGCTTCTTTAAATAAGGCTGCCAGCTTCTTCAATGACTGGGTAAATGTAGTTTTGTGTGCACCTCCTTGGGAGCCATCTGTTATGAAGGCACATGTGTGTTCTGTTCACAAAATGCCACAATCCCACATTCTGACCATGTCGATTGTGTCAAGTATTGTGATTCCCAAGGGACAAACTTTTTTTCGTTTTGTGTTCCAAAGTACTTACAGGTCTCTGAGTGTGAGGACACCTTTGGTATTGAGGTGTGTTAGTTTGCCTTGGGGGCACCACTACTGTTTCTTTCAGGGTAAACAAGAGGTGGCATGACTTCATTGTATTGCTGTGCTCACCTGTTCCCAGACACTAGCTCCTCAGTGTTTTCTCATTCAAGTTTTGGGCTGGTGTGTCCTATTGTTCCTTGTGTCCAAGTGGCATGGTGGGTCTACCAACTGGGGAGTACAGGGCTTACATATGTGCGGAGTAATCTAGCTGTTACTCATGATGCATTGCCTGATATGCACTGTGACCTATTGTTTTTGTACTCATGTGTCAGATGTATACAGGTGACTGATGTTTTTCTGTATCTTCACCTTGCCCACAGCATCATCATTGGAAACCAAGGGAGACACCGGCACGGACCTGGAGGAGGGACCCAGCACCAGTGCCACCAGTGCTGGTGAGTCTGCGGGAGCCAGTGGCACGGAGGGCGAGGGGAGTCAGTCAGAGGACCTGTCTGGTGGCGAATCCAACTACGACGCAGACGGGTCTGAGGCTGACCTCATCGAGGGGGCAGAGGCTGCTACAACACCTGGCAGCAGCCCAACATCTGTCCCCGCCTCCTCCATTCCCAGCACCGCCCTCCCAGTTGCTCCGGTCCCTTCTGTCCGTGCAGGGCACCACCATGCCTCCTTCAGGACAGGCACCGCACCCCCTGCCCCTGTCACCCCTGCTGCCCTCAGTGCAGAGTCTGTGGACATACTGCGGCAGTTGCAGGTTGGGCAGGCATCGGTGCTGACTGTACTCCATGGCCACACCACACTGCTAACACAGATGGCGTCGTTCATGGATGGCATGTCAGCATCGATGTCTGAACAACGCAGGTTTCTGCGGTCCATGGACACTTCACTGACGGCAGCAGTGAGTCTCCTGCAGTGCTTCGTCCCCCCCTACCCCAGCCCTATCCACACTTCCCTCTCCTATACCTGTCCCATGCACACCCAGACATTCCCATGCACGCACCCCACCAGACACAGGCAGCACACCACCAAGTAAGGGCTAGCGCACATCTCCTGTCACGCACACTCAGGGGGATGTAGGCACACCCACTGGGTCTGGGGCAAAAAGACATGCACGCAGCCACAGTCTGAGTCCGCAGGCCTCACAACCCAGTCCCTCCAAAAGCCCTCCCCTTGGCTCCCCTGCCAAACTGACACCCGAAGAGCTGGCCATCACCCACACTGTGACACCACCCCGCAAGCGGGCGAGGAAGTACCCGGCCAGGGTAGTCAAGTAACCCCCTGTCCACCCCCTCCCCCACGAGCGCTGCACCCAATCCCTCGCCCAACCCCCCTCGGCCACCCCCCCCCCTCCGTTGGCCCTGGGGTTTCTTCTGGTGCAGGGCTTACCCTGGATGCCCTGGCAGCAGTGTGCAGCGACGTGCTAACATCCACCTTTGACGCTGCCCCACCCCCTGCGTTGGAGACGTCCACCCCTGCACCCACCACACCTGCCCTTCCCCCTCCTGTCCCTGCGGTGCCTGGTCCTTCCCCACATGATGTCCCCCCCCCGGTCGACGAACCTGAGGGTTCCAATGTGCAGGCAAGCTAGGGGAGACGCGTGCCCATGTGTGCCCCCAAGGACTTCTATTGTGGACGGGCCATTGGCCTTTGTATATAGTGTCATTTCATGTTTTTTATTTTATGCTGAATAAAGCATTTATTTTTACTTTGCACACTATTGCATTTCAGGTATTGATGTTGGTGCTGAGGCTCCTGGAGTTGGTGTAGTGGTAATGCGTTATGGTTCTGAGAAATGTTCTACTCTGATGGTCATGAGGTGGACCATGGTTTCTGCATGCCATCACAAGGTCTCTGCAAAGAATCATTGTTAGTGTGTGATATTTTGGTTTTGAAACATTGTCCAAAGGAGTGTTCCTTCTTCCCTGCAAAGAGTTGCACAATTGTTGTGCTGACCTGTGTCTACATTTCCTTTGTTGGTGACGGATCCCTTCAACTATGGCCATGCCTGCTCAGCAATGTCTCCAGCTGCATCGTCTGTGCCATCCTTGCTAGTCACTGTACTTGTGTATTGAGTATGTCGAAATGCCTTCATGGAGAAATTCTCCCTTTTCAGCACTATGCATGTGTGTACTCCCGTCCTTGCACACATATGGCACTTTTTCTGCAGGGTATTTGGGCACATGACTCACAATTGTGGGCATTGTATCTGTGGGCACTCCACCCTAGTCCTTCCATGAGAGACAACATCTTGGTGGCTGGCCCAGCACCTGAACATTCCTATCAGTCCTGGGATGTGCGTGACAGTGTGTGTTCCCTTTGGCTCTCTTAGTTTAGTAGGTAGTGACATGACTATACAGTCTTGTGGCATGATCTCAGTGTGTGTATTGTGCTGCATCCGCCAGGGGTGGGTATGCATGTGTTATTTGTCCTCACACCCACATGTGGTGTGTCATGCAGTGGGGGAGTCACATCCATCCTCCTGGGAGTGGGACACTGCTGTCAGTGATGTGTTGTTATGCCACTATCATCATTGTCCACAGTTAGGGATGCGTACATACACCCATGGAGTTGTGGTCATCTGATAATGATGTACACCCCCCCTATGTCTCTGTCCACTGCTGGGAGTCCCCTGCACCCACCCCATACATGTCTGTCCACTGCTGGGAGTGATATGCACTCATCCCTCATATTGCAGGCCACTGCTGGGAGTCCTCTGCACCCACCCCTCACATGTCTGTCCACTGCTGGGAGTGATATGCACCCACCCCTCATGTTGCAGGCCACTGCTGGGGGTCCTCTGCACCCACCCCTCACATGTCTGTCCACTGCTGGGAGTCCTCTGCACCCACCCCTCACATGTCTGTCCAGTGCTGGGAGTCCTCTGCACCCACCCCTCACATGTCTGTCCACTGCTGGGAGTGATATGCACCCACCCCTCATATTGCAGGCCACTGCTGGGGGTCCTCTGCACCCACCCCTCACATGTCTGTCCACTGCTGGGAGTGATATGCACCCACCCCTCATATTGCAGGCCACTGCTGGGAGTCCTCTGCACCCACCCCTCACATGTCTGTCCACTGATGGGAGTCCTCTGCACCCACCCCTCACATGTCTGTCCACTGCTGGGAGTCCTCTGCACCCACCCCTCACTTGTCTGTCCACTGCTGGGAGTGATATGCACCCACCCCTCACATGTCTGTCCACTGCTGGGAGTGATATGCACCCACCCCTCATATTGCAGGCCACTGCTGGGAGTCCTGTGCACCCACCCCTCACATGTCTGTCCACTGCTGGGAGTCCTCTGCACCCACCCCTCACATGTCTGTCCACTGCTGGGAGTCCTCTGCACCCACCCCTCATATGTCTGTCCACTGCTGGGAGTCCTCTGCACCCACCCCTCATGTTGCAGGCCACTGCCGGGGGTCCTCTGCACCCACCCCTCACATGTCTGTCCACTGCTGGGAGTGATATGCACCCACCCCTCACATGTCTGTCCACTACTGGGAGTGATATGCACCCACCGCTCATATTGCAGGCCACTGCTAGGAGTCCTCTGCACCCACCCCTCACATGTCTGTCCACTGCTGGGAGTCCTCTGCACCCACCCCTCACATGTCTGTCCACTGCTGGGAATCCTCTGCACCCACCCCTCACATGTCTGTCCACTGCTGGGAGTCCTCTGCACCCACCCCTCATGTTGCAGGCCACTGCTGGGGGTCCTAAGCACCCACCCCTCACATGTCTGTCCACTGCTGGGAGTCCTCTGCACCCACCCCTCACATGTCTGTCCACTGCTGGGAGTCCTCTGCACCCACCCCTTACATGTCTGTCCACTGCTGTGAGTCCTCTGCACCCACCCCTCACATGTCTGTCCACTGCTGGGAGTGATATGCACCTACCCCTCATGTTGCAGGCCACTGCTGGGGGTCCTCTGCACCCACCCCTCACATGTCTGTCCACTGCTGGGAGTGATATGCACCCACCCCTCATATGTCTGTCCACTGCTGGGAGTCCTCTGCACCCACCCCTCACATGTCTGTCCACTGCTGGGAGTCCTCTGCACCCACCCCTCATATGTCTGTCCACTGCTGGGAGTCCTCTGCACCCACCCCTCATGTTGCAGGCCACTGCCGGGGGTCCTCTGCACCCACCCCTCACATGTCTGTCCACTGCTGGGAGTGATATGCACCCACCCCTCACATGTCTGTCCACTACTGGGAGTGATATGCACCCACCGCTCATATTGCAGGCCACTGCTAGGAGTCCTCTGCACCCACCCCTCACATGTCTGTCCACTGCTGGGAGTCCTCTGCACCCACCCCTCACATGTCTGTCCACTGCTGGGAATCCTCTGCACCCACCCCTCACATGTCTGTCCACTGCTGGGAGTCCTCTGCACCCACCCCTCATGTTGCAGGCCACTGCTGGGGGTCCTAAGCACCCACCCCTCACATGTCTGTCCACTGCTGGGAGTCCTCTGCACCCACCCCTCACATGTCTGTCCAGTGCTGGGAGTCCTCTGCACCCACCCCTTACATGTCTGTCCACTGCTGTGAGTCCTCTGCACCCACCCCTCACATGTCTGTCCACTGCTGGGAGTGATATGCACCTACCCCTCATGTTGCAGGCCACTGCTGGGGGTCCTCTGCACCCACCCCTCACATGTCTGTCCACTGCTGGGAGTGATATGCACCCACCCCTCATATGTCTGTCCACTGCTGGGAGTCCTCTGCACCCACCCCTCACATGTCTGTCCACTGCTGGGAGTGATATGCAACCACCCCTCATGTTGCAGGCCACTGCTGGGAGTCCTCTGCACCCACCCCTCACATGTCTGTCCACTGCTGGGAGTCCTCTGCACCCACCCCTCACATGTCTGTCCACTGCTGGGAGTCCTCTGCACCCACCCCTCACATGTCTGTCCACTGCTGGGAATCCTATGCAGCCACCCACCCACCCACCCCCTTGGTGCAGTACACTGCTGTCCTGGGCCTACACATACACCATTATAGTGGTAATATGCTGCACCAGGCCGTAGGCCAACATTCGTGGCGTGTGTACGCCTTGTATCCCAAATGTACTGGTGCCGTAGGGGTACGTGTGATACGGACCGTACCCCCGCATTCATGGGGTGTGTACGGTCCGTACAACCCGTACCCCTACGGCACAAATACAATGGTGATACGGCCCGTACCCTCGCTATGTATGCGTGGGTGCGGTCCGTATCACTATAGTAGTGGTGCCGTAGGGGTACGCGTGGTACGGCCCGTACACACGCCCTCAGAGCATGTGTACGGTCCGTTCCACACGTACCCCTACGGCACCACTCCAATGGTGCTACGGACCGTACACACGCTCTGAGGGCATGTGTACGGTCTGTACCACGAATACCCCAACGGCACCAGTACAATGGTGATACGGACCGTACACACGCTCTGGGGGCGTGTGTACGGTCCGTACCACGTGTACCCCCACGGCACCACTAATATAGGGCTACGGACCGTACCCATGCTATGTATGTGTGTGTACGGTGCGTATCACTATTGTAGTGTTGCCGTAGGGGTAGGCATACACGTCCACTTCCGTTGTTGTGTGACGCAGGGATTGGTGGACACGCCCCCCGGAGTGACCGGACCCTTGAGGTAATGTATGTCCTCATTATTGTAGGTTTTAGTTTGGGTAGGGGGTATGTTTCCTGGCCATCACCCCCCCTTGGCCCCTGGGTGTTGTTCTCACCTTCTGCGGCGTGTGCGTCTGGTTCGGTGCACCAGGTCGTAGGCTAAGAGGGTCGGGATGACACGTAGGATGGGGTCCATGGCTGTCCGTCGCGTACCGGGGCTCCGTTTTCGCGTCGGACTCCGTTTTCTGCCTTTTTTTGGCTGCCGTAAAAAAATAGCTGTGCGGAGTGACATAGGGACGAATCGTACTTGCTGGTCCGTAAAACGCTGCCTGACTCCGTACGGACATCGCGTAAGCGCTGTCCAGGATCAGACTCGTAGGTAGATTTTAGCCGTACGGTGTTTTGTACGATTCATACGGAAATGGTATTTCTGTATGAATCGTACTTGCTGAATTGTACAGTGGGTGTCCCGGGTACGAGTCGTATGGAGAATACGCTCCGTACGACGAATCGTACCCGGGTTTTACAGGATCAGAATTGGCACCTTAATGTACTTGTATGTCTCTAATATATGGTACTACACGTGGCCAAGGCTAGTAAATTAAATGATACTTGTGGGCTGAATCACTCATTATGGCGTGCAGACAAAATATTGAGTTAGAAATTTCGAACTACAGAAATATCGAGTCCTAAATATCGTGCGCTCAGCTGTGTCTCCGCCGAGCGCACGTCAGGGGGGCGGAGCACGGGCTGTATGGATACGCCGCAGCTCGTCTCAGCCTGACTCCGCTTCAGTGCGTTTCAAGCGGCCGTCTCCGCTCTAGGCCTCGATGTCTCCGGGGCTCCACTCAGCAATCCTAGCGGCCGAAGCCGATAGTCTGTTCCACGGTCTTGGGGTGGTGGGGGATCGCAATTTACAGACCAAGTCTGCCTGGGAAGTAAAGGACCACCCGGGTGGTGTCAAATCCAGGCTGGAAGCAGATAAATGTGGTGGATTTTGGTGGTTTTATTCAGTGAGTCTTAGAGCTCTACTCCGGTGCAGCCATCTGGGTTGCCGGCTCGCCATGGCCCGGGAAGTAATTTATTTTAAATTAATTATTAATTAGTTGTTAATTATTATTAATTAATTGAAAATTAAATATTGAAACTGTGTAATTAATTTTAGGTGTGGGTTGTGGGGTTTGTAGGGGTAAAGGGTGGGAAGTAATTTATTTTTAATAAATTAATAATTATTTGTTAATAATAAATTAGATATTTTTAATTAATTAATAATTAGTTGTTAATTAATATTATTTTATTAATTGACAATTTAATATGTGAATTGTGAAATTAATTTTAGGTGTGAGTTGTGGGGTTTATGGGGTGAAGGGTTGGATGTTAATTAATTTGTGTTTTAATTTGTTTTTAATTAATTATATTTATTTAATTGATAATTAATTATGTTTAATTATGGATGTACACTTTATTTTTAGTTTAGATGTGGGTTGTGAATTGTATGGTGTTATAGGGTAGGATGTAAATAAAATAAATGTATGTAATAATGTTTTTGTTTATAAATAATTTCTATCTAAAAATATTTCTTTGAAAAATATTTTTATTTTTTATTTAATATAATATGTGCATGTATTTCTGTTATGTATTTAACATTAAAACATGTTTTTATTTTTTATTTATAATAAATATATTTGCATTTTAATTTGTAACATATTTATAATTTCTTTTAAATGTATTTTGTTTTGCAATATTTTTTGTTGTTGATAATTTGTTTGTTTTTAATTTTGAATTGACTGTAATGGGAATAGAAATTTTCCTCCCTCCGCAATCCAACACTTTCCCAACTGTTACAGTTACTGGAGTGGGAATAGTAATTTTTACCCCTCCGCTATTCAACACTCTCCCTACTGTTGCACTCATTGGAGTGGGAATAGTAATTTGTACCCCTCCGCTAACCAACACTTTCCCTACTATTACACTCATTGAAGTGGGAATAGGAATTTTTACCCTCCGCTATCCAACACTTTTCCTACTGTTGCTTTGATTGGAGTGGGAAATTTAAGTTTCAATATTTTTAAATAGTTTCATGTTTTAATTATTAATAGAATGTTTTTTTAACACAAATGTTATTTTATTGGGTATACGTATATATATATTTATTTGTTACATTTCTATATATTTTTAAAATTATAAAATACATTTGAATTATTAGTTTATTAATTGTTTTACAGTAAATATATATAATGATTATATATGTGTGTTTAACTTTTTTAACTTAAGTTTATTTGTTATTTTTGTTAAACGTATATTAAATCTATTTATTTTTTTAAATTACTTTTATTATTTAATATATTGACTATTTATTATATTATTATAAATGTATATAAACTATATTTTTTACATCTACATTTTTGTCATCGATATTTTATTCCGATATTTTTGTTTGGGGATTTTGTGGGTGTTGATGTTTTGTCAGTGAACCCTCATTATGCCACTAAGGGGCCGATTCCGATCCGGGTCGGAAGGGCACCGAACGCGATCCGGCTGGAAAAACTATGAGCCGTACACGTGTTTTCCGGCCGACTCGTACAGCTGTACGAGCGAGCAAGTACGATGCGAGCTACGTGAGATTCACCGACTGAGTCGTTTCCGGGTCCGAACCGCTCCGTACGTCTCGGTCGGAAGCTAACCGTGGCGTGCAATGGATGCGATTTACAACCGAGCCAGTATGATGCACGCGGAGTTTCCGGCTCACAAAAGCTCCCGGAGTCGGACTTCGGGGGTACGCGTCGAACCCCCTGATACCCGCAGCCCTACGACTCGGACACAGGGGGAGACCTATGGGTCTCCCCAACACAGGCATGAACGGTGCAGATGGCACCGATGCGTACCCACTGTAGGGGGTGCACTTGTTCGAGACGTACCCATTCAGTCAATGGGAGCGCATGTACGCGTCGTACAACTGGCTCCCATTGACTTCTATGTGAGTCCGACCGAACCGAGTCCGACAGCATACGTGCGCATCGTACTCGCTCGGTCGGACTGTTGGGGTCCGGATTGGTCGGAAAACACTCCGGATCCGGCTCGGTCGGAGTGCTTTCCGACCCGGATCGGAATCGGCCCCTCAGTGTAGCAGCCATTTAAAGCATGTCTCCAGGCCTGCTACTGCAGACTGGATAGGAAGTTTTCAACTGCAATGTGTACCTGTCAAAATCACCTTTTGACAGGCCAAAACCTACCTTATTAATATCTATAAGCCACCTCTCTGGTTGGCCTTTTTGTCCAATAAGGCAGCGTGCATGGTATTTAAAAGGAGGACATGTGGAAATTAATGTTTTGCATGTCTTTATACATATCTTTTTTTTGCTGTAGCAAGGCTGGCTCTCCCATAGGAAAACACTGGAGTAGATCATAACAGCTTATTATGCTTAATTTCAGTTTGGGAGCAGCTGGAAAAATGATTCAATGATTGATATCAATGCTCATTTAAAATCCAACTTTATTGTATTATTATTTTGGAAAGGACACTTTTAGAAAGTGTCTTGTTCACGCCTAAAGTCAAAAGACCTTTCTCTCACTGTCACCTGACTACTGATGGCTTCCCTATGGTTAAATGTACATTGCTCCATAACAGTGGACAAAGGGCCCTTGGTGTGATAAGGGGGGAGTTTCCCTCCTTGACAGAATGGCCTGGGGGGCTGTGTCCATCCCCTTCCTGAGCTTCAAAGGATGCCGGTCACTGGCAAAAGAAGCTCCAACCTAAACCTGTCTCCTTTTTGTCTTTCTAGTCAGGCTGTCTTTAACCCAGTGGAAGGCGGGAACTGCCCAGATTTGGTTTAGAGGGTGGACAAAGGATTGTCCCACACCCACAAGCTGGCACTAGGTATTAAAGTGGCAGCCCCAGAACTCTCCTGGACCTGAAAAGAGTCAGAAGAAGCACTGCCCTGCTGTCTGACGAACATGAAGAGAGATTGGACCCGCTTGCCTTGAACCGTGGACCCCAGAAGTGACTCCAAGTGTCAGTTTGCTGATTTCTTATTTAAGCTACAGGGTCACAACAAGCTTCCAGAAGCCTTTTCCTGCTTTCTAGCTGATCAGTCCCAACTGGACCTGACCTGGTCCCCTCTGCTGGCCTCTCCTCTAACACCCTTTGTTGACAGAGTTCATGAGAGTCGATGCAGAGCAGCACCCAATTAACAGCTTTGCCTGGCTTGACGCTGAGCGGCACCCGATTGCCGCTGACAAACATTTGTTGATGGCATCACTAGGCCTGAAGGAGTGCAGCCACCAATTCACTCTGAGACCTTGTCCAGTGGCTTACATGTTTGTTGGGCCATTCCTTGGATCCAGCTTGCATTTGACCTGCTGATGAGTCATCAGCGACCACTTTTTCTCCAGGAAAATTTCTAAGTCTGAAGGTAAAATTTCCACTGGGGCGAACCTGGTCCCTGTACCTGACCGGTAATTCATTGCAGTCGGCCTCAACGTTTGACTCTGACCCAGTCTAGCATGACTAGATACCCGCAGTTAGCAGTTTGTGCTTTTCGGCTGAACTCTTCAACTATCACTCTCAAAAGGGAGATCAAAAGGATCTTATTCAACAGATTCCTTTTAGACTGACAAGGTCTTGAGGATGTGTGGTAATAGGAAACTGGGAAAGGGCTTGACAAGCTGCTCAGTGATCATGAGTAGGCTTTGTACATATGAAGCATCACTGGGTGCTCTGTCCCATCATCACAGTCAGCAGTGATATCGTTGTCTAGCTCGATCTAAGTATGAGGACATAGAGCTGATAAAGTTAATACCACGTATCGCTCTTGTTATGATGATGGCTAAAATCTAAAAGTTATATAACGCTTCTATATGTGACCCAAGCAACATTTCCCAGGATATGTCGCTCTAAAACCTTTGGGTCATGTTTGCACTTTATAAAACTATCTAAATAACCTTTTAACTCAAATTTAAAAAAGTAATATCGCCTGTTCTACTAATTGTATGTTTATTATTTTTGGGTAATTTTATTTATTAACATCTGACTTATTTTTCCAAATTTGTTTGGGGTTTTTCTTTTGTTGTGTTTTCACTTTATTAATGGTTGAATGAGGCATACATAACTGTACACATTGCCTCTAGATTAAGACTGACTGCTTTGTGCCAAGCTACCAGAGGGTTAAGCATAGGTATATTTAGTGACTCTAGAGGTTCACCCTATCAAGGATTTTGATTATTGTTTGAGGTGGATTCTTATCCCCATCAACTAATATACCAGTTTCTCACAACCAATATATGCACACAAAAATATAAATAGCTTTATATCTTGATTGCATCTTTAACCCCTTCGATGCTCATGACGGAACGGTTCCGTCATGAGCATCGGTTGAGCTGTGCTCATGACGGAACCGTTCCGTCATGACCACGCCCGCGCTAGAACCCTTCAGCACCGCGGGGGAATCCGCGCAGCGCTGAAGGGGTTAATAGATGACAATCACCCTCAGTGGAATTTTGAGTTATAGAAGCCTGTATGCCATGGCACTCCCTTTGTCAAAACCCAGCTACGGGTAATCTTTTGTTGTTCTCAATAAAGCAGAGCTTGTAACAACATCTATTACTATCTGTTGACATCACTATTACTATTTGCACAGGTGGAATCCCTGGATTTTCACTTAAACTTATATTTGAAGCGAGCAATTATATGAACAGATTAATCTGCTGTAGGTTCTTACAAGGCACCCTATGGGAAGCCAGTTTCAAAATTCATCAAAAGTTCCTGAAATGCTTAGCACATAGCAAAATGAATATAACTGACACCAAAATTAATATAACATATTTCACAACTAATATGATACATGGGAGAATCAATACGTCTTGTACTATAACAAATATGAGACATATGAGAATGAAAACACTACTTAGAGAATGATATGAATAACACATCACTCAATAGAATGTAGCAAGCACTAAAATAAACAGGACATGCATTAAAAAGAATGACATTCGCAGCAGTGACTGACATGTTTTATGAGGAATATGAGATGCTGAAATGAATATGGAACATTGAAACAAATATAACCCTCAATTAAATGAATATGCGATATGTTAAAATAAATATATTTTCTTTTGAAATTAATATAATACAAGTTGAAAAGAATATAACACACCTTGAAATGAATATTACACACATTGCAATGACTTTGGCTGGTGTTAAAATGACATGAAATGAATATGACATACTTTAAAATGTCACATATTTCAAACACACATCATGGAACATAAGCCATATTAAAATACATATGTCACAAGTTCAAATGAATATGAGATGTGCTGAATCAAAATGAAAAGTGATAAAATTATTCTGATCTATTCTAAAATTAATGTGACATCTATTGAAATTAATGTGTAAGGCATTGAAACGAATATGACACACCTTGAATTGAACTGGTTTGAAATGAGTACATGTATTGAAATTATATGAATCACTTTCAAATAAATATGACAATGGCTAAAAAGAATATGATCAATAAATGTTTAAATGAGTATGACGTGTTTAATTGAATGTGACCCATGTAGAAATAAATATGACATACATTGAATTTATTATGATATGTATTGAAATGAATTTGGCATATCTTTAAAGAAGTATGACATTCATTAAAAACAAATGCATGCATTGAAACAAATTTGGCATGCATTCAAAATACTGGGATCCCTACTCAAAAGAACTTGACATTTCCTAACATCTATATGACCTACACTGAAATGGATGACATTTGTTGAAACAACTATGGCATGAATTGAAATGAGTATGACACGTCTTGAAATAAATATAACATATTTTGAAATGAATGTAACATGATTTGATATAATTATGCACACTTTGAAATAAATATGCCAAGTGTTAAAATTAATATGAGATGCACTGAAATTAATATGGCACCTGTTGAAATGAATATGGCCCATGTCAAAATGAACATATTGGCTAAAATGAATATGACACTCGTTGAAGATAATACAAAACTCGAGAGAGATAAATGTGGCATACAAAGAAGGGGATAAGGCACATACTGAGACATTGATATGACCACTGTTCCCGTTAAGGTGCGCGCTCGCGCGCACACCTCTGTTAACGTGAGCGCGCACTGCCATATGTGCAGCGCGCACACACCCACGACATCACGCGAGTGAATCGCGCCGCTGCTTTAAAAAAGCGAGTGGTGCGAAAATCACTCACTTCCTGGATGCGGTGTCGGGAGTGAAGGTAAGGCGGGGGTTGGGGGCTTGCGGCTGTCGGCACCTGCGGAGCAGATTGTGGGCTTTTAAGTATTCATGTTAATCACAGCCCCTTCACGAGCTGTGATTAACATAAATGCTTAAACAAAAGCCCACACTCTTCCCCACCAGACCCGGTTCCAGCCAAACAGGAGCCTTGGCCCTCGCAGTGAGGGCTTGACGGCATGCGCGCAACGCCATGGGGCTCAAAGTGCTGCAACCCCCCCCCCCCCTCGTGTGTGTCAGCCCGGGACGAGACAGCTTCCCGAGCGCACACAGACAGCTTTAGAGACTATCGCAGCCGGACCCGAGTACTTAACAGGTCTTTAAAAGACCATTTACATGTTAACCTGGCTTTATTTATTGTTTCACCCCTTCATCTCCACATGGCGAAAGGCGACAAATCCTTTCTTTGACAATGGTGACCATTGCCTACTGTTCTGCTGCGTGGATTTTTCTTTTTCTATGCAGCGCAGGAGAGAAGTTTATTTATACCTATTTACCTTTCCTGACCCCTGCAGCGGCTTATCACATCAGGCTGTGACACAAAGTTTGACTAATGGAGTAGGTACGAGAATGTGTTACTACATTTTTTTTCTTCTTAAAATCTGCACAATGTGTGCTTCATTTAAACAGTTTTTATCATTATCATGGCCGATGCAGGACAACAATAAGACAGTACACAATTCCCAGATAACACTGGTGATCCTGCTGGAGAGCAATCATTTGTCTGTCAGATGAACTGTATTTTATGTGGATAGCTCAGTGGGTTACTGCCTTTGTTACAGAGACCTTTGTGTTACTCGCAGTTCAGAAGTTACAATCCTAACATAGGACAGTGACCAATGAACTGTCATCAAAGAGCTGCAGACAAACATGAATGGTATAGTTAGAACTTGGCTTTTTTTGTTTTGTGATAAAGTTAGAACTTCCGCAGTCTTTCATTATTCTAATGTTGCTAAAATGAGTATGTTCGGGCAGATATACATTTTTATCAGTAAAGCTGACCCCCATGGAATACTCTTTAAATCCTAAGGTTGTGTTTCCCCAGACCAAACCCTCTTAAAATATACTGCCCACCAGTATGAATGACATGTGATTCCTACACCTTGTAATCCTCATTGGCTTATGTGACATTCCCTGTGGACTGATTTACATACTTGTATGATTCATTGTCTCTGTATAATGTGTGCGTGGTGTAAAGTACTTACACACACTACACTGATTTGCGTAGTGCTATACAACAAATGAAATGCATATGAGAGAGGGGCTAAGTAAAAATGAGGGGCACTGTTGGAGGGTGGCAGTGAGGGAATCCGAGGAGGAGGTCATAAGGGGGAGGGGCTATGGAGAGATGAGGGGCACTTGTGGCATGTGGCAGTGAGGGAATCCGAGGAGGAGGTCAATAGAGGGGGCCATGGAGGGATGAGGGGCACTGTTGGAAGGTGGTAGTAAAGGTATTTACGGAGAAAGAGGTTATTGGTGTGGCACCAAAAAATACTTTCGTATCAGCGCTGAAGCCGGCCCTGTCATTGCCTTTCTCTTTTTGTTTATTTAATTAGCAGTCGGGTCATAAGGGCTATTGTGGAACATACTTTAAAGTGCGTGCTAATTATATTTACTGCTATATTCAATGTTTTTAAGTTTGTAGGCGATTTTACTAATGTTTTTACCGGGAAAAATGAAAGTGGAGTCCTGTGGTGCCTGATATGTGGCTGGGACCCAAGGTCAGCTGTGAGATAAGGTGCACTGGAGAGGAGTAGTGGTTAATCAAGCCTGTAAGGGAGTGCGTTGCAGAGTCCAGGGTCAGGCGGAGGTAGTAATGAAGAGGGATTCTCCCTGAAGGCTCGCACAGAGGGAGCCCGAGAAGTGTCACTTGCCTGATACTCCCACCTCAGAAACCTCCTCTTCCCAATAAAGGAACATTACATGGAAAAAGCACTTTTTGAGAGTGATAATATTTAGAAAGAGATTTGGAAAAAGTGTGTTTTACTGGGCCTTGTAAGACTAAGAAGAGATAAAGGGGGGGCCGGAAGCAGGCCTACCTAGACATATATGCGACAAATCAAGCCCGCAGTGGCCCACCCAAATGCACCCTTGGCCCACCCAAATAAAAATTCCTGGAGCCGGGCCTGTTCCCCACATGGCGCTTTACAAACAAAAGAGTAGAGCAAGTTTAAAAACCCAGCGTGTACTTTCAGAAAGTACACACTGTGTTTTTAAAGTTGCTCTTCTCTTTGCAAGCTGCAGCCCCTCTCCCTTGTGGTACCTACAGCATAGCAGGAGGTATGGGGTCGAAAATGCAGAGCTTGAATTCTAGCTAGTCACTTTGTGGTTTGAGACGTACAGAGGTTGGCTGTTATTTAGGCATCTAATTTAGTATTTGAGGAACTCCCTTGAATCGGCTGCCCTACTGTGCCTTATTCTGTGTTTTGTTTAAACTTATCTTCAAGTAAAACATGATTGAAGGTTATTCCCCTTGATGCTGATTTTTACATTTCAGGCTGAATTTTTATATTTACTGTTCAAAAACACCCTTACGTTCTTACAATCAAAAGCTATATTACTCTTCCGCTTGGGTGGTCTGTCGCAGGTTTTCTGCCATTGCAATGAATGGAAATGCAGCTCTTTGATAGTTAATAGCTTACTGTTCTATATTAGGATTCAAACTTCTAAACTGCAAGTATTAAAAGGGGCAACATTTCCCCACCCAATGAACAGTGCTCCAGTTAAGAATCTTTAGTAAAATCTTATGATGATACCACCGTTGGGGGCATATTATCAAGAATGGCGTTAAAATTATCGCCGCTTTAGCAGCAGGAAACTGCCGCTAAAGCGGCGATAATGGGCTTGATATTATGCCCTTGAAAATTCCAATAGAAGCCCAGGTTCACACCAGAACATGGGCTTCTGTTGGAATTCTCAAGGGCATATTATCAAGCCCATTATCGCCGCTTTAGCGGCAGTTTCCTGCCGCTAAAGCGGCGATAATTTTAACGCCGTTCTTGATGATATGCCCCTTGGAGTCTTGTGCTTTTCTAAACCTGAAGTCTACTTGCCTGTGCAACCAATTAATCTCATGGAGTGTTTATCCAATTTGCAAACCGACCTTAAGACCCTTAACGTGGCGCTGTATGTGTAAAAATGCATCATCTTTTCACTTTTTAAAGTAAATGTTTGGAGTGACATTTGGCGCTGCACACGCACGCGGTCTGGTTCCTGGCGCACATAGCCAAGGTTGCAGCGCACAGAGACCCTCCACTGCCACACACAGAGGAAAAAAATTAGAGGGAACATTGGATATGACCCATATTTAAATGACCATAATATGCATTAAAATGATAATGATATTCTTTGAAAAGAATGTGACATGTTGAAATGTATATTAAGAGCACTAAAATGAATATGACAAGCACTGAGATTTATATAACATGCGTTGAGGAGAAAGAAAATCGTTTTAAAATGCAACAAATGGACTTACAGTATTAGGAGTTTGTGGTACAGGAAGTTGCAGCATGAGCATATTGGGGCACAAACACTGAGGCAGACTACAGCCATCATTAAAAGTTGTGTGGAGTAGTATTACTGCATGGCTGAATTTGAATATGTCACATGCACCTTCCGATATGAAATGGTTAGTACTAGAGGTAGTCAAATGCTCTAGACGGAGACGTGATGTTGATTGCCTGCTCACAATGAAGGAGAACAGGTGGATCTGGTCAGCCAGGACTGTGGAAAATGGACTCAATTTACTAGTAGAATGGCAGACCTTAGCTACCTTGTAGTCTTGTAAATGACAATTTTGACATAGTTCTTTTTCCTGGGTGCGCACCATCGTGCACCATTTTTCTGCAACATGCTTTGGTTGTTGGGGCAAAGTATTTTCTGTGTTGACATTAGTTGTGCTTATGTTGGTCTTTTGTTGTTCTTTGCTTTAATATTTTGTGAAATATTGTATCATAATTGTTTATACTATGACCGCCTTTTGTGTCCTCATTTTAAGACCACGATGTCTTTAAAATAGGACATGACATATATGGCTATTTCAAAGTTGATATGCAAGTTTCTTAATGATGATTTACCTATATGTAACTTTGTGCACTTCTCCATAATCCTATTTTGTTTAAGAATGTACCGACTCCAAAATGGCCGCCGCCGTAGTCCTTGTTTCTAAATAGCTCATAATAGAATGGCACGATCGAAGGGAAGCACCCCTGGCAAGTCACATATTAGATGCCCTTTATTTGATGCTCTTCATTCCGATTCACTCAGACTTTGCAATTTTATCTAAAAGACACTCAATTTTAGGATGTATTTTATACATTCCAAGATGGTGGTCAGATACGCGCTTAAGCATCACGTGACTATGCGTATAGACGCGCTTGGGTTTAAAGTTTAAGATGAAATAACTATAATGGGGTAACCCTGTGACCCTCAGAACCTGGGTGTATATATAGATAGCTAAAGTGGTTCTGTCGGGGGCAAAAATTACTTTACAAAAGAGTGAATCAAGGATGCAAACAAATTAGACATTGTCCATAATCGGAAAAGAGGTCAAATTATTTATAGAGAGAATCACATGAAAGTTACATGTAGTTGGAACACGACAACACAAACTATTGAATGTTTGGGAGCTTCTTGTTTTATGTGATTTCAAAGGGATATATACCCAAATTAATGGAGGCTGTCAAGTGAAAAAATATACAAGTGACATGTAATAAAGTGACTTAAAGTGCTCAGTGTACGTGGTGCAGTGGATATCATATATACAGCGTGAAAGTATGTACAATTTCAACAAGAGCGTGAATACAAGATGGTCAGAGTGAGAAAGAAACAATGTCTCTGGTGGGCAGCACTTTTGCCTTCTAATTTGAGCCAAGAGACTTGTGAAAAGCTGAATCATGTGTTTGTCGACGTTTCGACCCAGATAATGCTCTATTTAGAGGTCATAGCGGGTCTTCTTCAGGACAGGGAGAGTGGCAGATGACAGACTGAAAGTATTAAAGGGAGTATTCATCAATGAGTTCCAACTGAACTATACAAGCGCTAGTTATGCGACAAGGTTCTAGGTGATATGCGCAGTTAAAAGGTGGTGAGCAACGAGTAGTTGGTTTGGAGTGCCCAAAGGTGCAGGATGCAGGCCCCAAGGGCTCAAATGATCTAATCCTGTGGTTGGTAATATGAAGGAATCACAGGAAGTGCCATTTTACAGTCCATGACAGCAACGATACTTGATGGGTAAGATCTATTGTGTGTACACTTGAGAGTGCTTAGTGCCGTGCGAGACGTCAGAGTGATTTGACAAATGGGAGGGGGGTGTGTGAACTTTGACAGCATGCACGCCATGAACAAGTGTGGTCGCTGACAGCAGCTAGATGCTGTCTGTGGCTTTCGAATGCATGTGAAATACAAGCGGTGGCGCTTGGAACTCAGCATCATCGTGTTGCGAGATGAACATGCATGTGAAAATCATTTAAAGCATGTTTAAAGGTGTATTTGTATACATTGTGAAATAACGAGGGCATATTCATATACAATTGATCAACATTCTCAAAACCATTTTCTGGCAGTTAATACAAGATCGTACATGTTCAAAGGCATGTGAAATACAAGCGGTGGCGCTTGGAACTCAGCGTCATCGTGTTACGAGATGAAAATGCATGTGTAAGTCATTGAAAGCATGTTTAAAGGCGTATTATATACATTGTGAAATAACAAGGGCATATTCATATACAGTTGATCAACATTTGTCAAAACCTTTTTCCGGCAGTTAATACAAGATCGTACATGTCAATAAACAAATGTGACATTGGCGTATCGGAAACGGTTACATAGAGAGGCAGTATGGTTGGTGAGACTGTTTTGAAAAATTGGTGAACGCGAAGCAAGGGAGATCTTAGGTTTATATTGCCAATTTGGCGACCATATAAAGAACAGGTAGCTTCCAATATTGTCTTATGTGGTGACGTGGTTTGTCATAGGACAACATGATTTCATATAGTCAAAACATTGATATAGAGAATAGAATAGAGACAGGAGTTAGTGAGCTTAGCGCTGGCAAGGTTATAGTGGGGAGCTAGTCCCTACTTCAGTGTGTTGGGACCTGTCCCTCTCATCCTTACACAGTTGTCCCATTTGTTTCAAGGTCTCCTCCTGTTCATTTAGTCCTTGGTCAACAGTGTTAAGAACGTGATTCCACTTGCACTCCTTAAAGCTAAATGATGTCATGATTGCGCCACCCCTGGGGTGTGCATGTATCTTTTCCACCACCCACCATTTTAGGCTTTCTGGTGTGTGTTTTGTTACAGATGGACACATTTATTTTTGTTGGGCACCAGAATCACAGGATGTTGAGCGTCGTTGCAGAGACTCAAACCCGGTACCCCAGATTTGAGGTCGACCACCCTGGCCGTTAGGCTACATCCTCTCCATTTCATACTAGTAAACGCTATTTGCGTGACATCAGAATGGGCAGCGCATGTGGACTTGACAGACCATCGTTAGCCACCGTAGCAGAGGAGGACTCCCCCCTCGATTAGAGAGAGCTTGCGACAAACGAGTTGCGACAAGCAACAGTTGTCATTTGTTAGGACAGGTGTTTTCCTAAAAAAAGTTTATTTGAAGACCAACAGCAAAGGTGCACTGTTTAAACAGAAGTCTTCTGCTTGGAGCAACCCGTTCTATGCGTTGGCAGGTTTCATGATGCCATCAAAGGCGAAATGTGTGTCCAACATCTTGAGAGTCCCTGCTTACGCAAATCTAGGCGGCTAAATCGAGAGAAAGTTATTCATGTAGTTTGCTTGTATTTATATCATAAATAAATAAATCGAAATGGAGCCCGCGGCGCCGCCTAAAATGGCGGCCGACACTTACTCTGCTTCCTGCATCGAGTACAGTGGCCCGAGTCACAAGTGGAGCCCCGCGACAACCACTGAGGCAGCAGACGCCGAGGCACTGCGTTGTGGACCCCCCCAACCCCCCCACTGGCTGCCCCTGCAGCTCCGTTGCTGGAGCGCGACTCATGGTGACGCCCGAGACCGGAGGGGGACACTCTAAGCCGGGATACCCACCAGCTGGAGAGGACCTTCAGGGGCATGATGGCCCCCAGCGCCCGGCGGTGAGTGGAGCTCCGGCTGCGAAGAGGGGCGGGGGGCTCCCTAAACTAAGCTTGCCACGGTCATTGGAAGCACCCAGTAGACTGAAGCCTGACCTTAAGATGGCGGCGGTCAGGCACCATCTCACAGCCTTACAGGGGAGCCCCTACCCGTTGCCCCGTTTTCAGCAAGCTGCCTCTGCCATGGCACCCTCTCTACATGATTAGGGAAGTCGTGAGATCACCAGAGGTTAGCCTGTGGGGCAAATTCATCTTTTAATTGAATCGTAGGCGTTTCTGGACTAAAGACTTTCGGTCACCCAAGACCACCACCCTTGTGTGCAACACTACCTGAACACCTGGCTGAACAATGGCAAGAATTTCCTGCTCTGTAAATATGTAATATATAATTGTCCAAGCCTAATCGCTGTTAAAATGTAATCCTGAGTGAATTTGCAATTTGTATATATATTTTTCTTTAACCACTAGTATATGTAGTAGACCTTTATACCTACTACCATTCCTATGTGATTTTAGAGTTTATCTGTTTGCATCTCTTCCTTGAGTGACTCTACAACTTGTACATTTGCAATTTTTTCCTCCTTTCGCTCCACTTGTACATTTGCAATTTTTTTTTCTGATTATATCTCTTATCTAACTCATGTAATCCAAAGTCCTTATGTAACGCAACTGGTTCTTTTGTAAAGTGCTCTGACACCTTCGGGTAATGTTCGCGCTATATAAAATCGCATTAAATAAATAAATAAAGTGAGACGCAATGTTCAACCAAGGGCACCCCTTGTACTCTGCATCTAACTGCATCTAACTCTGCTCATGTGCTGTAGAACTCTGACCTTAACCTTTTGTGTGGTCTGTCCTATGTATAACATGTCGCAGGGGCATTTGATTGCATATATAACACTGCTGCTGTTGCAATTCGTGTGCATGTGAAGGTTATAAGTCCTGTTTAGATGTGTGAATGATGTGCCTTCCACTGTCTGTGAGCAGGCCTCGCAGTGGCCACGCTTGTGGTGCCCGGTCATCGGGGGTAGTCCCAGCATATTCCTTATATCTGGGGGTGTAGGAGGTTCCAGGTAGGCTTTGACCACATTGTCCTTTATGTTCCTTCCTCTCTTGAAGGCAAAGATGGGATCCTCAGTTGTGCCAAGTTCACTGGAAACTAAGTTCCAATATTTTTTCACAATATTTTTGATCTCATTGCTTCTTGAGCTGAACGTGGTGATGCAGACAATGTTGTCCTGTCCTGTCCTGTTGTAGGTGGTTTTACTTAAAAGAGGGAGTCGCGTGGACAGTACCAAGCTCGTTTCTTTGCTCGTTTGAGTAACCCAAGGGGGTATCCTCTTTCCTTGAGATGGTTTGTCAGGGTCACAGTTTCTTTTAAGAAGTCAGTCCTCCGGGGCAGGTTGTCTCTCAGGCTCCTTGGATGATGTGAATCATATTTGAGCAAGGTGTTTCTTTCTGTAGGCTTTCTGTAGAAGTCAGTGAATAATAATCCTTCCTCTACTCCAAAGGTTAGGTCCAAGAAGTTAATGTTTTGGTTACTGTACACATGTTCCTGGATCTGCTATTTAGCCAATCTTTGAAATCAATCAAGAGCGGATCAGTGCCAGACCATATCATCAGCATGTCATCTATATATCGCTTCCATACAGCGATATGGTCAGTGAAGGGGTTGGTGTGGTTATAGAGGTGTTCATCCTCATATGAGTCCAAGAAAATGTTTGCGAGGCCGGGAGCAAACCCTGCCCCCATTGCGACACCTTTGCACTGGTAGTAATATTGGTTCCTGAAGATAAAGTAATTCTTCGTCATTGCAATATCCAGTAATGATACCAAGAAACCATTTGGTACCCAATGTGGTCTGTGGCGTTTTTCCAGGGTTTCTTTGGTCACTTCCAGTGCCCTCATCTGTGGTATGCTAGTGGATAGTGAGGACACATCCAGGGTCACCAAAGCTGGGTGTTGGTGTCAAAGGGTTGACCTTCCAATAGCTGAATGACGTGCATCGTGTCTCTTATAAATGATTTGGTTTTCACAATCCACGGTTGAAGGAAGTTGTCGATATACTGGTTGTGGGGTTCCAGGAGTGAAGCACATCCGGAAACAATCGGCCTTCCAGAGGTTTTTTCAAGGCGTTTGTGAATTTTCGGTAAGGTGTCAGGATCCTGGATTACTTTTTGTTAAGGAAGTCGTGTTCGTGTTAACTCAGGAATCCCTGGGAGAGCCCATCCTTAGTCAGATTCTCAATCAGTTTCTTAATCTCAGGTATAGGATCCTTCGGTATAGGGTGGTAGCTCTCTCTCACACTTAGGGGTCTATTAGAATGGCGGTCGGATGGCTGCCGCCATCCGCCCGCAATCGCCACCCAGAAAACCGCCGGTCCCATTAGCATGGCGGTGACGACCGCGGCGGTGAAAATTTCCACCCGTCACTATTCTGCCGGTAGCAGTCTACACGCTTGCCTGGCGGGCGTAGCTGGATCGCTAAAATGGGGCCGGTGCAGGGTCAGGCTCCGCCGGCATGATTGTGAGGCCGGCGGTTGCCAGCCTTTCCGCGGCGGTGGAACCGCCATGGAAAGGCATGCGGAGAATGTCTCCGGGGGCCCATTGGGGGCCCCCAATGTGTTTGGGAGTGGTTTGGGTGTACTGGGGGCATCTCCCTGTACCAGGTGGCAGGCACTGTGCAGTGCCTGCTTTGCAGTGCAGGGATATGCTGGACATGCTTTGTTGGACATTGCAGCGGTGCTGTTGGTAGCCGCAACCGCCGCAATGTTAAATGCTGCGATCGGATATCGACTGCGGAGCATACTAATTGGACCGGGGGTTATGCCATGGTCCTAGCAGGCGGTGTTTTCCCGCTACCATGGCAGTCGGAGTGATTTTCCGACCGCCATCCTAATAGACTCCTTAGTTGTTGCTCAATCTCATGTATGTAGTCAGGCATATTCTGCACGACCACAGCTCCACCCTTCTCAGCCGTTTTGATGACAATGATCTTGTTGGTTCCTAACGACTGTAAGGCAAGCCTTTCTTCTCTGCTGATGTTATACTTGATATATTTAAGATTTTTAAGTAGGTCCATGGTTTCTTTGAGGACAATCTGTTCGTATGCCAAGATCTTTTGACTCATCAGATATCCAGCAGCGGTGAAGGAAGATAGTGATCTGAAGTTAGTGGAGGCAGCCGTGGGGTTGTATTCCTTGTTTGCAAAATGATATTTGAGTTTATTTTTCCAAAATACCTTTGTAACTCTAACTTGATGTTGAAGGACTCGGGTGGAGAGGTCGGAACAAAAGTAAGTCCTTTGGAAAAAATGCGTTTCTCTGCCTCAGAGAGTCTATAGTTGGACAGATTAGTGATGGGATAAAGGTTAGCAGTCGTCATGACATTGGGAATTACTTGCTCAAGGTTGAGTATGTGGATATGTTCCAAGGATGTGGATTCAATCCCGGTGCGCAAGTGCACAGGCAAAGATAAGTGCCCCATACTTGTGGTCTCTGGGGATATTAGGATTTGAGGCATAGTTTTGGAAGTGATCTCAGGTCTAGGGTTAATGGACCCAATGTCAATGTCAATAGGGTCTATGATTTGTGTCTGTGACACAGGGGTCATGTTGACTACCATCTGTATGTTTGTCTGCGTGCTTGGATCTCGTCGTGCGATTCTGGTTGGTAGAACCTCACTCGTGAGTTGCCCCTTTGGTTGTTCTTGCCCCTGTTCCATCCTCTTTGACACTCCCAATTCTGCTCTGTGCCCCCCCTCTGTTGGAGCTGCGGTAGCCTTCCCCTAAAAAATGTTGGTTGTCCTGGTACCTTTGTCCTTGATTCCCTTGACGACTAGTGGAGGGGCTATCTGAATCTGTGTCAGAACCACTACCAAAGGAGGAGTCCGAAAAGGTCGCAAACCTCCTAGGTCCTTGTCTACTTCTATTTGTAAAAAACCCTTGGCTACCCTGTTGATAGTACTCGTCTGCCAAATAGGGGTAGGTGACCTTCTTATCATAATTTCTTATGTCTTTTGTCAACTTGTCCAACTTTCTATTCAGTGTCACTGTGTTGAACTCAGCCAGTGTTTTCGCAGCTCGCTCAAGTGCTTCCTTTGCGTCAGTCAAAGCTCTATCTTCAATGATGTATTTTTTAATCTCCGCTATTTCTATTATCAATTTCCTTATGTACTCAATTGCGGTTTTAATACCTAGCACCATCCAGTGCCGGGAGCAATTATTCGCAACAAAACTGAAGCCCTCTCTGAACTTTGGGACATCTATAAAAATAGCGGGCTCATTTCTGACTTGCAGGCCTTTTGGGATTATTTCAAAACACAATGCAAAGGTTCACCACTAGACAATAAGACAAGAAATCACTGGTCCATGTCCATAGTGTTTTTCCTTAAGTATCTTCTTTTATTCACAATATTCTTTTTGTAAAACAACACAGCCCAGCCGATGCGTTTCGTCCAGTGATGGACTTCTTCAGGGCATGGAATCAAGCAGCCGGGCACTCCTAAAGCGTATCAATAGTGGTGTGTCCACAATAGGTAAACTAAGTTTATGCAAAGACTCGGATCATCAGGAATAAGTATAATGAAGTTAAGCACCTCTCTTGAGGAGAGAAAGATAGTCCAGGGTGTGATGGCACCTTTTAAAGATATTTCAGAGGCCTCACCACGATAAGGTGGGCCTGAGGTAAAGGGACAATCATCCAATATAGCCTTGATCCGGCTACGGTCCAGTCCTAAGCAACTCCCGCAGGGTGAAGGCGGTATTCATATGCCCCTTCTTGCACAAAAGCAATCCTAACTGTAATGAAGGCACTCTTGCACTGTGCTGCAAGGGTGCCTGAATTAGCACTAGGCACTAGCAGAGAGCAGAAATGTTCCATATCTTTGAAAATATGGAGCATTTCTGCTTTCTCCCTTTCACGCAACACAGCACAGCAACCTTGCTTGTTGCCCTGCATTGCGTGAAAGTTTAGTAAATATGCTCCTTAGTATCTTATACTTTTTATATGACATTTTGATTTTTCAATAAATCAAAGTAGCGTTGATGGTTCATTCATCGAAATGTGCTAAATGTAATGCACAACCAGTTTCATTAAACCCAGAATGTCCTGTGTTAATAATGCCTGTGTTATCTTCTCCACAATAATTTCCTTTAGATCTGCATCACCTTTACATTTATCAATCATTATTTCTAAAACCATAGTCTCTAGGATTTCACTTCATGTAGAGCATCTAACACCTTGGGAGATGGGTGAACATTGGTTATTCTACCACTAGTTCTAATAATAATGACAATAGGTTTTTATGTCTGAAAATGTAATTAAGTAAAAAATACATGATGAACATTTCTCTACAAATCAACAAGTTCGTTAGCATGCTAATAACTGTGAATTGCAAATATTAATTGAAATGCCATCACTAAACTCCAGGCAGTAATACATAATTCCAATAATGATAAATGTTTGTTTAAGACATAATAAAACCATGTTTTCTTTAAATTCATAATAGGATAAGGCAGCTGTTTTTGTGGCATTGATTGGGGGGAAGGTATGGTTGTCTTACACCAACCACCATTAAAAACATTTTGATCACCACTACATCTTTTGGCGAAATCAGTCATCAAGCTATTTAAGAAACCTTGTGATCTGAGAAATGCATTCACTGAAGGTCACTATCTTTTTAAACGTAAAACATCAAGAGGTTCACGTTGAGACCTTTGGAAATGGGGAAAATACATGGTCAGCGTACATTTCTTTCAGAATAGCTTTACTCGGTTGCAGAGGCAGCCATAAAAGTACACAAATCCAAGAATAAAAACAAAATAAACAATTATTAATTTAAAACAATTTCAAACAACACAGCAACGGGTCTTGTAATAAAATACAGTACAATATAATAAAACGCATGCATATTCAAATATGTTAAAATAGTGCATTATTCAAAGTGCATTGTACATCGTGACCGCACAGCAGCCCTCAAAAAGGAGCCGACATGAAAACAAAACTCATCTATCAGTTGTTGCAGGAAATGGAATGCTGGACTGCACTGCCTGAGATTCTGAAACTTCATAAAAGGAATTAAAAATTCTTTAGCATATTTTAAATTCACAAAAACAGGTCAAATGCAGTATTGTTTGCCCAGATCTGCTGTCACAAGGGCATAAGATTCCTTTGGAAGCCCTACGGGAAACAAAGTAAATATTTAACTGTGTCCGCCCCAAAAAGAGATAACATCTTTCCCTACGCCCACATACACTAAAGAAATAGTTAGTGAGTGGTATGTCAGAGCTCAGGCGCATATAAGCTGCAACAGTGGGCTTTTGCATTTCCGTACTTAGGGGTCTATTATGATGGCGGGCGGACAGTCGCACCGGGAAATGGGACCGCCCGCTTAGGATGCGGTGGTCCCGCATGGGCAATTAGGATGCGCCCACCACATTGGTGCGCGCATCCCGCATTTTTTGTATTGCGGTGGGCGGTGCTGTCAGCAGCACCCGCCGCAATAAAAAAAAGGGATGTGCGCATTTGCATGCACAACGTGGCAGGCACCACGCGGTGCCTGCCACGTCGTCCATGCAAATGCTGAGGGGTACCATAGGTACCCCCTATGTGCCCCCCCACCCACCCCAACATCCTCGTGGCCCGCAACGGGCCCCCAACTGAGGCAACTGCATGCCTTCCGTGGCGTCAACGCCGCCACGGAAAGGCAGCTTCCCGCGGCCAACCTAATATGGATGGCGGTGTCTAGCAGACACCGCCACCATATCAGGCCCCTTTTCCGCCTGGTCACCTATGTGACTGGCGGAAAACCGGCGGACGGTCTTTCCATCCGCCGCGGTCCCCCCGGCCATACTAATATGTCCGGGGGAAATAGCATGCGGGCGGAGGAGAATGTCGGGCAATCATTAATAATATTTATTAATATGATTGCGTCTTATAAAGCACTCTTCTACCTCTCTGGGTTTCCCAGAGCTAGACCCAGGTAGAGTGAGTGCAACCCATAGTTTAAAACAGCAAAGTCTTCACTCCTTGCGAAGCAGTGTGAGAGAAGAACAGTTTTGTAGAGATTCCGGGAGGTCGTTCCAAAGCTTCGGCCCAAGGTACAAGAAAGAACTCCCCCCCCCCCCCTCATTCATGCTAGGTGAATTCTCAGCACTTTAAAGAGGGACTTGTAAGATAACTGATAGCATGTGAGCTGATAAGGTGCCACCAGCCCTTGAACATAGCATGTGGCATTGCTGAATCTAACCTTGTGCATATAGCACAAGGCTTTGAACTGTAAGCGTTTGTCTGCGGTTAGTCAGTTAACCTCGCAGAGAGGATGCGATGCATAAAGGTGGGGGCGAGCTCTTATGCGATCACTCATATATGTCAGACCCAGCTTCTCATGACAAATAAAGTGAAAAGAGGATAAAGGGACATAGAAGATGTTTCTGCAAAAGCGATTTTTCTCCACCTGAATGTCTTCACAGTTTGCTGTGCCCCATATCTCAGCCCCATATAATGCAGTGGGGACAAACTGAGTCGTGTAAATCTGTAATAGTGGAGAAAGTGCCCTCCCTCCAGGTGGCTAAGGTAAGCTGAGAAGGTAGCCAATTGCCCTTGATACCTTCAGCCTAAAATGTGTAATATAAGGTGCCCATGAACCAGCAGCATCAAAAGTGATCCCAAAATAGGAAAACGTGCTGTGTGCTTTGTAAACTATTTAAGCCAACAGTAAGAGTTGGAATCTAAATACGCTTGAGGCCACATGCCATATTATATGACTTTGGAAAATTAGTTTGCAGGTCAAGAGCAGCCATGAATTGGACAAATGAGTGAATCAATAAATGCAGTGCTTTTGGTGTGCGAGCCATCACTACTGTCATTCGCTTATAGCGGTGTAGGGGGTGAGACACCATTTACCCTTGGAACAGCAGAAGTGAAAGTGGATAAAAAAGGGCTAAGCTCATTGATATACAATATAAACAGTAACGGTGCCAGCACGCAGCTTTGCCGTACACCTAGTCTGATTTTAATTTCATTAGAACCAATCCTTAGTCTGGCTTTCATGTTCTCGTACAAATATGCTAAAAAGTGTACAAGTGCATTATCCATCCCCATAGAGAGTAGAGGTTGCCACAGTTTTGAGCAATTTACTCAATCAAATGCTGTGGACAATTCCATAAATGCGAGATACAATGGTGTTTTCTTGGCTATTGTGTATTTGCCTATAATAAGGTTTAAGTTCAAGCATTGCTCAATGGTGCCTACTCAATTTCTGAATCCGTACTGGCATGGATGTAAAATTGCCTTTTAAGGTACCCACTCCTTAATCCTGTTATATAAGACTCTACCCAGTATTTTGACAGTTGAATCAATAAGTGAAATAGGACGAAAGCAACTTGGCAGTGTCCGATTACCTTTTTTTAAATATTGGGACAATAGTCGACATAACTCTAGAACTCGGTACTGGTGCTTGAGATTTCTAAAAACATTGGGCAGTAACGGAACCCACAAATCGATGTTACACTTTATCATGTCAATAGAGATCCTTCTGGTCCTGGAGCTTTTCTACTGGCATTCTGTTGGATAGAGTCAACAACTTCACTCAGGGTGACCATAGTTCCCTGATAGTTGCTACAGTTCATAATAGGCTGAGTAATCATTGTTGTAGCATAACATATTTTAGAGAAGTGAACCTCCCATGACTCACTAGTAATTTGGCAGCCAATCCGGGTCACAGTGTGCTTAATGGTTCTCATAGCAGTTACTGTCCTTACATGCTGCTGAGCTAGTGAATCTCACTGCTGTATAATGACCTCCTTCCATCTCTTTGTTGTGACTGCTTTATACTGTTTACGTAAAGTGGCTACTATGGGGGATCCCTGGGATGGACAACAAGTGCACTGCACAATGATTGGTTGGCTACTGAACAGTCCTGGTTAAACCATTTTGGTGCAGTATGTATGGATCTGGCATGTTTTAAGAGGGCTTTTTTGATGTTGATACAAAAGAAAAAAACATTGCCTCTTTAGCTACTTTACCGGTCAGGCAACTCCTACCCAGCACCTGATTCTTTTTTATTATATTTCCCAAAAATGTAGCCGGATTCTGGACTTTCCAGACCACTCTATGGCTATCTGTGGATAGCTGCTGTTTCCTGAGCCCATCATCAATGTTATGTTTAACCTTCAAAGATAAGGCTCGAGCTGTTTTACTGGGATCATGAACACTAAAATGTGAGGGAATGGTTGATCCATACTGTAATAAACTAATGAGATTACTAGAAGTAAAAATATAATCAATCATAGATGGGCTTCCTCTACCCCTACAGGCGGTCAGCCCAGGATCACTAGTGTCAACCACATTGAGAACTTTATTCAAGTCAAATAGTGAGGGAAGCACTATAAATCCTTGCCTCTCATGTCAACACCCTCAAAAACACGCCTGACTCCCCTTGCCAGTGGCTTTACCTAAAAGTGAATCAATATATTAAAACAGAATGGGGTACCTTATATCTGGAATAACAACAAAATCATGTTATAAGTGTTTACCAGATATAAACTTAGACCCACCTTAAAAAACAGAGCTAGACAATCTTTACATGGGGTTTCCTGGCCCATTGAGTGTCCGCCGGTCAGCAAGTTTATTCAACTGGATAGGTTCCCTGATGCATGACCAGACCAAGATGGGGTGGCGGGCACACTGACACACTGAAACCCATCAAATACCGTAGGCTGGAGGTCCAAGGTTTCCTGCTGCAGCAAAATATCATAATTCCTTACAAAAAACTGCCAATCCGGAAGGTGTAACTTAGAACGAAGATCCGCAACATTCCTACTAAATATTGAGGGGTACTTGTAGTTTATCTTCAACACATGGCGAGGCCAAAACAAGGGATTGATGGGAACCCAGAACCTGATCAAGCACTGTCTTTTGGCTTACAATCACTTTCCTCAGTCAATCGATATCAGTGAGATTGGACAAAGCTGCACCCCAAGAATGGCTTAGGCTGAGTTCAGCTGCTCATTAAAGGGGCATTAAACTCACATTTGGCTTGTAAACGAATCCAATTTAGAATAATTTGGTAATTCTGCACATCTGTTAATTAGTTTCAGCTTCAGCTTGCAAAAAGGTTTGTAAAAGGCAAACGCAAATAATGTGAAAAATCAAGTGGATAGTGTTATCGCCACAAGTTATATCCCATGTAATTCCGCAAAAAGGTTAATTCTGAGAGGTAACGTTACTATACTGTTGTAATATATCGTACCATTACAGTATTGTCTTGAGATTTTTCACAGCACTCTAAAAAGTACTCTAAGAAGCTGATTTTGATGTTTTTATTTGCCTTTATGGAAAGAATAAATCCAATACAGCTAACTTTGACTCTTGCCTTATAAAGTTGATGTGGAGTAGTTGTTTTTATCGTGATTGTAGCGAAAATAATGAAAATAAATATTGGTAAAGTGGTATTCCTTAACATTTTCTTTAATGTGTTTATTATTGACATTATTAGCAAATTCCTCCACTTTTAACAACTCCTCTTGATTCAATATGTCCAAATGAGCATACACACCCCTGATTGGTCTAAGACAAAGCATTTATGGCAAACAGTGTTGATTTTTTACAAATGTAGACCAGCAATTCCTGGACTTCTTCTTAATTCTTTTGTTAGAGAGAGAATACCATGTCTTGGAATGCCAAAGGAGGAAAAGATCTCGGCAAAGGGGGCGCCAAGAGGTGCAGGAAGGTGTTATGTTATGTTAACGGGATTTGTATAGTGCATTACTGACCAAAGGAGTCTAAGCGCTATTCAGTTCCAGCTTAAAATGTCACAGGTCCGCAGAAGTTACCAGGACTTGAACAATCAGGTCTTTACAGCTTTCCTGAAGGCTAGGAGACTGGGTGCTGTTTTTATGCAGAAAGGCAGTATGTTCCATGCTTTAGATGCTTCCAGCACAATGCTCTTTCCACCCCATCGTACTTGTTGGAATCTTGGCAGTACTACTAAATTAGCATATCCTGACTGGAGATTTATGAATGGGAGATACCATTTGAAACTCTGAATCAGGGAGTCAGGACCGAGATCATAAAATACTTTATAAACTAGACATAACACCTTAAAGGTGATACTTTGTTTAACAGGTAGCCAATGCACATTTTGTAGTTCTTGAGACACTGAATAATTCTTTGGAATTTTTAACAGAAGTCTAGCTGCAGCATTTTGCAGAACCTGAACTTTAATAATATTGTACTTGTGAGTGATCAGAAGCAGACTGTTACAATAGTCTATCTCAGACGGAATTAGAGAGGTGACTAATGTCTTTTGTAGTTTGGGTGGTATAAAAGGCAAAACCTTTTTTATTATTCTAAGAGTGTTATAAGTAGATGAAGTGGGCTTGTTTACCTGATCTGTAAAGTAAAATTTATTATCAATGATGACTCCCAGGTTTCAAACCTTTTCCACTGGGAGGGGGTGCGGTGGGGCGGGATTGGGTAATAATAACTGGCCAGGCTGCTGGACCCCAAAAAGACAATTGTGGTCCAAAAAGTAGGATTTCTGTTTTTCCTGCATTCAATCTAAGGCAGTTACTGTCCATCCAATTGTGGATAGCCAGCATGCAGTCATGAAATCTAGGCCCTATGCCTGTCTCATTTTTTCCTATAGAGACTACAATTTGAGTGTCGTCAGCTTAGGATGTAAGGGAAAATCCAAAGCTTCTCATCAAATTTCCTAATGGGGAGACATAAGTATTACAGAGGGTAGGGATCAATGAGGACCTCAACAGGACTCCACATGGAAGGGAAAAAGGATGAGAAACCAAGCTCTCCAGTTTTACTATTTGCTCCCGATCGGTTAGATAGGATTTTAACAGGTCCCATGCCAGCGGTGTTACCCCACAGGTTGCTAACCGCACTAGCAGTAATTCATGGCTGACAGTGTCAAAGGCCGCTGAGAGATCAAGCAGGATAAGGGCTGCCCCTTTTCCTTGATCTAAGATCTGCCTGATCTCTTCGGTTGCCTTGATCAAAGCTGTCTCCGTGCTAAGGCCTTTCTGAAAACCAAATTGGGTTGTGTCTGGAAGTTTGTTAGACTCCATGAAGGTTACCAGCTGATCATTCAGGAATTTTTCAGCTATTTTGGCTGGCAGTGGAATACGGGAGATTGGGTGATAGTTGGTTGAGTCCTTTTGGTCCAGTAAGACTTTTTAAAAGAAAAAAGGGAATCAATGCTGCTTTCTTCCACATACTTGGAAAAATGCCAGTTTTGCACATGGCTTGAAATATACGCGTTAGTCTGAGCACAAGGACTTCTGTTGCCAGTTTAGTTATATTGGGTGGGCAGGAGTCATATGGGGAACCCGAAGTAGCTTTTTCCAGTAGGTTTATAGTATCCTCGTTTGATGGAGCTGTAAATTCTGTCAAGATTGTGGTTGCCTCTAAAGGCTGCTCGCTCATATTCGCAGATAGTATAATAGGCACTGATTAAGATTTGGAGAATTTTTTAAAAAAATTGTTTCTAATTTTTCTAAAAAGAGCTTTGCCAGATTATCACAAAAAGATTGATTGGCAGTCAAAGATTTTTTGTTGCTATTGTTGGTTAACTCTGTGATTGTCCGGAAAACCTCCTTTGTGGAATCCTTAGCTTTCTCAATCTTCTTAGTAAAATTGTGGGCCAAATGTACGACCCTTTATTGCGGTCGCTAACGGGAGATTGGCCCGCTTGCGACGCAAAGAAGGGTCCAGACATGTACAAACGCTATTTTGAGAGTCACCGGCTCGCAAAATAGCATTTGCGACTCTCGCTATTAGGAAGGGGCGTCCCTTCCTAATAGTGAGTCTCAATGCCATGTACTATTGTTTTGCGACTGCATTTGCGGACGCAAAACACTCTGTTTACCACCTACTTCTAAGTAGGTGGTAAACCACTCGCAAATGGGAAGGGGACCCCTTCCCCTTTGTGAGTGGGTGCGAAAATATTTTTTAAGAGTAGCAGTGGTCCCAGGGACTACTGCCTGCCCTTAAAAAATTTAACTGGAAAGTTTAATTTTTCTTTTTTAAATACATCCCGTTTTCCTTTAAGGAAAACAGGCTGCATTTTTTTTTAAAACGGCTTTATTTAAAAAGCAGTCACCGACATGGTGGTCTGCTGACCCCAGCAGGTCACCATCCCTGTGAGTGCTAGCCATTCCCAATGGGAGCGCAAATTACGCTTGCCTCATGAACATTGATGAAGCATGCAATTTGCGACCCCACTGGGAATCGCAAACAGTGTCTGAGACACTGTTGTACATTCACTTTGGCGAGTCACAAATTGCGAGTCGCAATTGGGCTGAATTTGCGACTTGCTAAAGTGAATGGTCATACATCTAGCCCATAGTGTCTTAGCTTTCAAAATAAGATCTTTGTAGATGACTATAGATTGTTTATATTTTGTCATTTGTTCCCCTTTCTACGCCGTTCTCCATTTTCTTTTTTGTTTTCTACAGTCTTGCTTACATTTCCTAAGTTCCAAAGAGAACCATTGTGCAGAGGTACTTTGTCAATTTATTTGAACTGTTTTGACAGGGGCTACTTGATTTGATGCATTCTCCAGCCATTTATTAAATTGAAACACATGAGCACATGTATTACGGACTGTGTCTTTCTATTTGGGTCAAGTTTATACCTATACACACACTAACCCTAGTAATCACTAGGGGAGGGAACCAGAGGCTACGGGGTATTCAGGGTGAGCTGGCCTCCAAGTAAGACAGATACACACAAAAGGAGCTACCCTGAATGAGTGTCTGATTCTAAGATGGGAAAAGGAGCACTACGCCTTCTTCTGTGGGGTGTTGGGCATATCAAAAAATTGAAAGGACTGTCCTCACACACCACCAGGTGTCATGCTTTATTATCGGCAGTCCTCGCTCTCTAAAGACCGCGTTTGATAGAGAGCGGGCCTTCACCTGGAGACAGGGAGGCACTTCGTTTGGTTTATAAAGGTGCCCAAAATGGTAATTGCTCATTAATTAGGTGGGAATGGACACAGGTTGTGATAATAATTGGTATCAGGTGTCTTAGATTGCGCTTTGAAAGTGTGCGGCTCTTAAATTTGTCCATCGGCTTCCGCTGTCCGAACGGGCTGCCTGGTTGCAGCGTCCCAGGCAACCAACTGCGATCAGGTGTTGTACGCAGTAGACGCGCGCCAGGCTTGGTCGCATCAAAGATGCCCGGTCAATTGGGGGTGTGGTAAAGTGCGCACAAGCACAATGGCCCTTGTCTGTTTCATGCAATTCAGCACGCTGGTCGGTACACGCATGCGCGACCCTTTTTTAAACGAAAAAGTTGCGTTTTGGGGGGAAGTAGATAAAATCCCCTTTAAATAGCCTCATTATTGGATACGTGGAGTCCAGTGACGGGCACTTCTTTGAGGCAGTCTAAATACAATAAAAAACCGGTTGTAAAAATCCCACCAGGGTCATATTTGAGGGATAAATAAAGAAGAGGATGTTTTTTTTCTAAATATCCGGGGGCTGTTATTGTGGGGGGTGATGGATCTCAAATGTTCAAAGATAGGAGTGTATGCAAGTGCTCCTATATGTTTTGATCAAACGATGACCTCCATCTTATAAGTTAATGATGTATATGCACTTGTCAGTGTAATAGGTTTCCATAGTGCTTTGTTGTAACCTTTGCCATTTATCATGTGGGGGAAAGGACATATCCCCTCTGTGTGTATTGGTTTGTTGCAAAATGCTGCAAAGGTGTTTAATGAATGATTGGTTTATCCAATATGCAGCAATGGGATGTCATCGTTGAGGCCTCTTTCCCATGAATTGAGGTGATAGACCCAGTGCTGGTCCTATGTATGAAGTTTCTTTTGTATGTTTGGGACTCCCGGGTTCATTTATTCCAGGATGACCCATTCCAGGTGTCCGTCTCTCTGGCCTTTTTCTAAGTAATGACATGTCAATTTGGTGTTATTCCTTTTACATCTGATCGTGTTCCGATGTTCGTTGATTCTCATTTTGATCTTCCGCAGTGTCATTTCCACGTAAAAGAGGTTGCAAGGGCATTTGATCAGATGAACAACATTCTCGCTGTTGCAGTTTGTAAAGTTCTTCAAAATCCAGGGTTTGCCTGTTTGTATATCCACTTCTTTGGTGTGGTGGGTGTACTGACATGCTACGCAGTTCCCACATGGGTAGTGACCAACTGGTTATTGATGATCCCATAAGGTTTGTTGCGTCTGGATGGGCGGTGATGGTATTTTAGCATGGACCAGTTCATTACGGATGTTCGAATTTCTCTTAAATGCGAATAGGGGTGTGGGCCATTGTTCCCAGCTCCATTTAGTATGCGCCAGTGTTTTTGTATTATGGTTTGGACTTTGTTGGAAATTGGGGTGTACGTTGTGACACATACAACCCTTTCATTCTCCTGTTTTTAATGGTGTTCCAACAGGGCCTCTCGGTTGTTGTTTCGTGCCCTTTTTCTTGCCCGTGTCACCAATTTCTTCGGGTACTGGCGTTGAATCAATTTGTTCTCCAAAGTTTGGGCTTGGTTGTCGTACTCCTCCAAAGAGGAACAGTTTCCCCTGAAGCATAGGAACTGTCCCACAGGGAGGTTCTGTTTCAATGCTTTGGGATGAAAGCTTCCATACATAATCAGACTGTTTTTATCCGTTGGTTTATTGTGAACCTTTGTTTTTATGCCATCCTCGTCTAAGGTAATCACAAGGTCCAAAAAACCAGATTAGTTTTTGTCGATGGTGTACCTAAACTTGAGGTGTTCATCTCTGGTGTTCTCCCATTCAGCAAATTCTGTTGCTTGCTGTTCGTTCCCATGCCAAATGATAAGGACGTCATCAATATATCTGCGCCATAACTTCAGCTGTTGCCTGAAGAGGTTTTCTTGGTTATATATGTAGTCTACCCCAGATTGGTGTACATAAAGGCATGCCATGCTAGGAGCAAAGGTGCTTCCCATGGACGTGCCCCTGATCTGATGGTAGATGGTGTCATCATATTAAAAAAAGTTCTCCGTAAGTGCCATCTCTGCGCACTCCATGATGATAATGCGTGGGGTGAGGACCAGCCACTCCTTCTCTTGTAGAATGTGTTCAACGTCTGCTAGTGTTCATCTCTTAGGAATACTCATGTACAGGGCCTCTATGTCCATAGTGATGAACCAGTCTTCTGTAGGGTTAATATCCATATCTTTGAGAAGACATAAGACGTCCTTGGTGTCTTTTAAATATGATGCCGATGTTTGTACAATGGGTTTCAAAAACCAGTCACAGAATTGTGACAGGGGTTCTAACACTGAACCGATACCCGACACAATGGGTCTTCCCGGTGGTGGGTCCTTGTGTATTTTCGGCAAAATGTAAAATCTGGGCATACGTGGGGCACCCCCCACAAGGAATTCGGCATCTTGATTCGTAATCCAATCATTGGCAAGGCCTTCCTCAACCAAGGTTTTGATCTGGGTGGTAAGTCTTGGGGTAGGGTCAGTGGCTGTGATCCCATAGGTGTTCCGATCGGACAGAAGCCGCATGCATTCCGTGTGGTATTTATGCTTGTCCATTACAACAATAGCCCTGCCCTTATCTGCTGGTTTTATGACAAGTTGTGTATTCTTTTTCAAGTTTTCCAACGCTGTCTTCTCTCCGCGTCTAAGATTCTGAAAACCCTTGTTGTGTGTACAGTTGATGTGGAAAGCTGGATGGGGATCTGACAAGCCGCGCTGCTGATAGTGGGCCGAGTTGGAAAGGTGCTCTGAAAGCACTGAATTCCTGCTGCTGTGCTCTGGATGGATTGGGTGAGCCCATAAAGAAAATTGCCTCTCTGAACTGTCTGGGGGGGACCCTAAGAACTGTAGCTGAGCGCGAATCCTCGTGGGCCCGCGGATTGAGACAGTGGCACCCTGGTGATTTGATTTTGGGGCTGCCAGCGTCCTGGAAGTGCCGCCGGCCAGTCCTGAGTGGAGGTCCCCTATGCCGGAGGGCATAATTGGAGTGCTTGGGCGCATTGGAGGCTGGTTTGGCGCAGGCACGTGCTCCACACACCATTTTGGACACTGGGACCTGCGCCGGCGGCGCTCTGGAAAGGGGGAGTCTATTAGTGCGGAGATCCTCTCGGCAGTCGGGCGTGGGCGGCCTACATCTGACATTAAGTCATAAGATCCCTATGGCTGGGGGTGTACTTCTACTGTGGAATCCTGCGCTGCAGCTGTGCTGTCCGAATCCCCAAGTTGGTTGCTAGTGTGTCATTATTGCTACGAGTGGCAGTAGATATTGGGAAACAAGGCGCAAAACAACTGAAGCTGACTTTCGACCAGAGGAAGACCATGAGGCTCACAGAGTCGGACCCTGAGGCTGGAGCGGAAAGACCTGCGGAGACACAAATAGAAGACCGGGGGAAGACCTGCGGACTCTGATGCTTGAGATGTGGTCGAGACTGTGGAACATCGACACAAAGTTGGACGCACTTACCACCCATTTGGATGCGGTCAAAACTCAAGTGGGTACTCACGAAACCAGAATTGATGCTCTTGAGAACAAAATCACCGACCTCCAGGAATTTCAGGTAGAAACGAAGGAGCAGCTCCTACAGTTGGACAAGGTGCTGGGTCTCATTCACGCCAAAAATGAGGCCTTGGAGGCGAGGTCGCGCCGCAATAACCTGCGCATCACGGGCATCTCGAAGACCACGGCCATCGTCAAAATGAGAGCTATGTGACCGACCTGCTTCGAGAGCTTTTTGACACTCATCTTTCAGCGGTATTTGCGGTCGGGAGGGCGCACCGGGCCTTAGACCCTAAACCACCGGTTGGTGCTACACCCAGACCCATCCTAGCCCAAATTCTTAACTATCAGGACTGCGACCTCATACTGAGATTGGCACGTGAGAAAGGGAAGATCACGTACAAAGGCAACAAAATCTCTTTCTACACCGACTTTACACCTGTGGTGCAGTCGGCAAGGTGTGAATTCTTGCTGGCTAAACGTATACTGCTGCAGGCCCAGATTCCCTACTCGCTGTTATACCCGGCCAAGCTCACGATGGCACTGCACACTATTTTTACTGATGCAAAGTCCGCCCTCAAGTTTGCTAAGCATATCTAAGGCAAACAGAATAAACAGGGCTCCAGACATGCGTCCTCTGCCGAAGATCGGCTAGGTAATAATGACTGATGGACTGCTCGCTACAATCTGGGTTATACACGCTTTGTCCAATGAGGTTGGGTGGGAGGCAAGTGTGCAGTTTCTCATTGTAGGGGTAATGATAGATGTGTCCCAGTTCTGTTTGGCATTTCTTTACGCAGATCATCGTTGATCCTATGTTTGGAAGGCCCACACTGCAGACTTGAATGATTTCATGGCAGTTTGGGAGGGATTGGGATGAGCCGCATAAACGGCATGGCTTTTATGGTTACTCACAAACCAAAAATTGGAGGTAGGCCAAGAGCAGTAAAGCTGAGCCCATAATAGAATAAACAACAGATTTGCTAGTACTGCTACTGTTTAACCCTCAGATCAACTTATGAGGACACATTTTGAAAAACAACAAAATGCGGGAAAGAATTTCTTTTTTTGATTTAATCGATCAATTTAATTGTATCAAAGAAAACTTTAACGTCCTTCCATAAGACAAAATGCAACAATAGAATTACAAATCACATGAATGAAACATCATACGTGAAATGGACAACACACTTTTCAAACACACATTTCAGCCATTCTAGACAAAACACTCTTCTTTGCTCCAAACATACTGGTACCGATAAAACATTCACACAACTCTATCAATCTTGTGGAAAAAAAGCTAAACACTTAATATTCTATATTGTCAGACCGCAGATAGTATCAATGAAATAGTAACTCTCAATATTGTTTGATTTTAAACCATTTCCAAATTCTTGTGGTCACTCAACAAGGTCTACGCGTTTCGAGAACCCTTGATTTAGAGGGTCTCTCATCAGGACCTGTGAATTAAAATGAAAACCTTAATAAGTAACAAAGGGGCGTGCGGTTTCCTCTCAATGCACACTACAAGAACTCAGTGTTGCCTTAATTACCTCTGACAAATGGAGAGAAGATCAGCCGATCTAATCCAAAAAGACTCTGAAAAAAGAGAGGACAAGGCACTAAGCTATGGGGATAGAATACAAATTCTGGTGATATAAACAAATAGAAAAAGTGTTAAGAACATCTGCTCATTCAACATGCACTTACATGGGTTATGGCGCGTAACTGCTATCTTGATGTGCAAGATCAAATTTTCTGCGGTGTTGGAAGAATCACTCGTGGACTGTGGAGTAGAATGGAGTGGGTTCATTACGGATGAAATGATAACCATGGAATACTGATTCCTTATCTTATTCCAATTTGAATACCTGGAATGTCTCGAGAATACGTGTTGCGCTGCTTAACAGTAGTGAAACCGTGTTCAACCAGCAAGGAAGGAAGCAGTATTTCACTTCGCGGAAGGAGCCGGTTTACTTGGTCACGATTTGAAGTTGGATCTGAAAAAACATGTCGAGGACAGCTTTAGAATACAAAGCAGTCTGTGGAGACTGAGACGGTTTTCTTGGCTGAGGCATTTTTTTAAAAGGCAGGATGTTTATGGGAAAATATTAACACAGTATGTGGGCCGTTAGTCAAGCGCTAGGAAAAAATTGTTGGCAGCTAGCCACAAAGGTAGGTTTACCTGAATGAATCTCCATTCGTATCTTCAGTCGATAGAGAACGCCAGTGCCGATCACGTGGGGGAGCATATGATCGCTGTATTTTTATCTCTTATAGTAGACATTGATGAGGGACTGATAAAGTTTGGGAGCATGCCCAATTCAAGATGGCGGAAGCTCGGTATTCAACAACGCTTAAACTTACGGCCACAGTGCGGAAAGCATTAAAAGTTGAACAAAGTATCCACAGGAATTATTCACAAAAGGAATTTTACAGAAGTACTAAAAGTGTATACTTGACAATTGAATATGTGATCATCACAATGTGAAAACCTTTCCAGCGATATTTGTATGGGTTAACAGTGAAGACCAGGAGAATCTTCGCAGCTAATGGAGAAGTCTTAGCGGATGATGGGAACATGATGCCATTTTAGTGGGCAATATGAAATATATTGATCATCGAGACATATTGGTCAAGGGAAACTCCACGCAGGGGACGAGGAATCTTTTAACATGTTAGGCATGGTTTCTGGTGGTATGATATTAGCTCAATTTGTATAACTCAGAAACCTCGTTCAATCCGTTGGAAGCTGTGTTGAACTTGAGTATCATGAAGGCCTCTCTTCGAGACAACTTTAATTCTAGGTCGCCTCCCCTTGGATCTCGTTCTACTTTGGATATGACTGTCCATTTAAGATCATTAATTTGGTGATTTTTAACTTTCCAGTGAATGACCAATGGAGCTGTTTCCACATTTTTATTGATCCGGGATTTGTGTTGTGATATCCTGATGCGAATCTCTTGGCTTGTTTTCCCTATATATAATAGGTAACAGGGACAGCGAATACCATAGATCACAAACTTACTTTTACAATTTGTGAAAGAGTCGTGTTTCCAAAAGATCGAATTATGTTCGAATAAATTGCCTTCCTCTGTAGAGTCACAACAAATACAAGTCCCACATTTGTGATGTCCTTGTACTGGAGGGAGACCGACATAATCACGTAAAGTACTTTGTCTTTCTTTGGGCATAGATGCTCGCACAATTTGATTAGCTATATTTCGATCCTTTTTGAAGGCAAAAAGTGGATTCTGCTTGAGTGAGACATCGAGATTTTTTATCAGATGCCAGTTTTGGTTGATTACCTTCTTAAGGTTGTTGGAGTTGGGGCAGAAGGTAGAGACGGAAACAATCCTTTCTAGTGGTGTTTTTTCAGTTTTTTGGAGTATTTCCTCTCTTGGAGTCCACCAAGCTCTCTTCATTGCCCTTTTAAGAAGTTTCTTGGGATAGCCTCTTGTGATTAGATTGTTTAACAATCTGGTTGCGTGGAGTATGTATTCATCTTTAAATTTACAATTACGTCTCACACGTAAAAACTGACCGAAAGGCAACTTTTCTCGCAAGTTCCTTGGATGATTGCTGGTAAAGTGTAACATTTTATTGCGATCTGTTGTTTTTTTTAATAAAGTCGTCACTAGACCGTTGTCAGATGGATATACTTCCACATCAAGAAATGGGATTTTTACTTTGGAGTAGTTAGGATTGAATTTGATGTCCTCAGTGCGATTGTTGAGCCAACAATGGAATATTTTGAGGGTTTCTTCTGTATTAGTCCATGTCATGAAAATGTCGTCGATATAACGAGTCCAATTTCCGATGAACTGGGAAAAAGGATTATTGTTATAGACGAATTTTTCTTCAAATTTAGCCATAAACAATATGGCTAGCTCCGGCGCAAAAGGACACCCCATCGCCACTCCTTTGACTTGATAGTAAAAGTCACCATTAAAATTGAAGTAGTTTTTCTTTACTGCGAAGCTGGCTAGTTCCATAATGAATTTAGTGGGAACTTTAGGACTGGATCGACTATCCAAAAAAGAACTGATCACTGAGAGTCCTTCGTCCTGTGGAATTTGCGTATACAACGAGACCACATCTAGCGTGACAAGGTAGTGGTTCTCCGGCTCGAAATTTATTCGTGCCAACTTGTTGATGAAGTCAGTGGTGTCGCCTAAAAACGATGGTATTTCAAAGATGAATGGTTTTAAGAAGTAGTCCACGAATTTAGAGATGGGTTCCATCATGGAATCACAACCAGAAATGATGGGTCTTCCCGGGGGTGTAGTCATGTTTTTATGTATTTTGGGAAGTACATAAAACAGAGGAATCCTAGGGTTTTTATTTTGCATGAAGTCGTGTTCTTTTTTGGAAAGAAAACCTTGTTGTAGTCCTGCGTCAAGTAGTGGAAAAAGAATATTTTGCAATTCAAGTGTAGGGTCCTTGTTTATTTTACGATAGCAGACAGCATCATCTAGTTGTCTCATAACTTCCTTGGTGTTATCAGATTTGTTCAGTATGACTATAGAGCCACCCTTGTCTGCCTGTTTAATTATTATTGAGTCATCATTTTGAAGGTTGGATAAAGCTTCCATCTGTAATTTAGTGGTATTATGCTTGACCCATCTCTTTTTCTTTTCCATCTCCGCAATTGCTGACAGACTCGTTTTTTCAAAAATCACAACTTCCTTTGGAATTTTGTTAGTTGGTGGACAAAATGTGGATTTTTTCCTAAGGCCAGTGTCATCAATAGTTTCTGTGAAGGGATTCAACATGAAGAAAGTTTTTAGTCTGATCTTTCTGCAGAATTCTATTGTCTCTGTTTATAAACGAATGAAATCAGTATGTTTTACTGGGACAAAGGAGAGGCCTTTTTCCAGGATGCTTTGTTCATCTTTATTTAATGGTCTCTTAGATAGATTGTGCACTAAGGATGATCCTAGTTCTTGTAATTTTGTCTGCGGGTAGACATCTCCCATGGTTGGGTATTGAATCTCACTCTCCCCCGTGATCTCTGTTGGCCTCTTCCTAAAAAAGGGGGTTGTTGTTGAATTTGTTGAAAATTACCTCTCTGATTGTTGGTTTTGTATCTATCATTAGATTCCCCTTCACTGCCACTCGAAGAGGAAGAAGTCTCTGAGAAGGTTATAAATTTTTTTGAAGATCTGCCCTGATATTCTGGCAGGCATCGACGAGATTCTGTTCTTGTGTAAAAGTCTGGTTGTAAGTAAGGATAGACTTTTGTGAGGGAGAAATTCCTTTTGTCCTTTTCAAACTTGTTGCTCTTTTGATTAACTGTATAGTCCTTGAATTCTGCAATTTCTTTTTCGACTTTATCCAGTAAAGCTTTTGAATCCGTTATGATTTGGTTGGTCTTTATTTCAGATTCTAGTAGTGCAATTTCTTCAAGTTGTTGTTTAGAAATGCGTTGGGCAGTTTCCACTGTGAGGACCATAAGGTCTCTACTGCATTTTGTCTGAATCAAGCTATATGCTTTTTTGTAGAGTGGATCTTCCGTAAAGATGACCGGAATATTTCTAATTTGTAGTCCCCCTGGGATAGTGCCTGTTTTGAGATGTTGGATCAAAAAATGTCCATGGAGGTCTGTCCGTATTTGCTTTTTTTTAAGTCTTAGGAGTTTGTCAGACTCATTTTGATTTTTTGCTGAAACACTGAGTGATGCTGATGCAAAGAGGGGAGGAACATCCAAGAGATTTTTTATGTGTTCCTCGCTGTACGCAAAGGTGTCACTTTCAGTCATACTGTCACACGGGCAAACATAAAACAAAAATTAACGTGGGTTAGTAAAGTGAGCTAGGTGGAAGGAAAAAGACTATTAGTTTCAAGATAGTTCTGTGATCAAAACACAGTTTTAGCCTCTCGCAGAGGATTCTCTGCCAAAGAAACACAAACCAAAAATTGGAGGTAGGCCAAGAGCAGTAAAGCTGAGCCCGTAATAGAATAAACAACAGATTTGCTAGTACTGCTACTGTTTAACCCTCAGATCAACTTATGAGGACACATTTTGAAAAACAACAAAATGCGGGAAAGAATTTCTTTTTTCGATTTAATCGATCAATTTAATTGTAGCAAAGAAAACTTTAACGTCCTTCCATAAGACAAAATGCAACAAAAGAATTACAAATCACATGAATGAAACAACATACGTGAAATGGACAACACACTTTTCAAACACACATTTCAGCCATTCTAGACAAAACACTCTTCTTTGCTCCAAACATACTGGTACCGATAAAACATTCACACAACTCTATCAATCTTGTGGAAAAAAAGCTAAACACTTAATATTCTATTTTGTCAGACCACAGATAGTATCAATGAAATAGTAACTCTCAATATTGTTTGATTTTAAACCATTTCCAAATTCTTGTGGTCACTCAACAAGGTCTACGCGTTTCGAGAACCCTTGATTTAGAGGGTCTCTCATCAGGACCTGTGAATTAAAATGAAAACCTTAATAAGTAACAAAGGGGCGTGCGGTTTCCTCTCAATGCACACTACAAGAACTCAGTGTTGCCTTAATTACCTCTGACAAATGGAGAGAAGATCAGCCGATCTAATCCAAAAAGACTCTGAAAAAAGAGAGGACAAGGCACTAAGCTATGGGGATAGAATACAAATTCTGGTGATATAAACAAATAGAAAAAGTGTTAAGAACATCTGCTCATTCAACATGCACTTACATGGGTTATGGCGCGTAACTGCTATCTTGATGTGCAAGATCAAATTTTCTGCGGTGTTGGAAGAATCACTCGTGGACTGTGGAGTAGAATGGAGTGGGTTCATTACGGATGAAATGATGGAATACTGATTCCTTATCTTATTCCAATTTGAATACCTGGAATGTCTCGAGAATACGTGTTGCGCTGCTTAACAGTAGTGAAACCGTGTTCAACCAGCAAAGAAGGAAGCAGTATTTCACTTCGCGGAAGGAGCCGGTTTACTTGGTCACGATTTGAAGTTTAATCTGAAAAAACATGTCGAGGACAGCTTTAGAATACAAAGCAGTCTGTGGAGACTGAGACGGTTTTCTTGGCTGAGGCATTTTTTTTAAAAGGCAGGATGTTTATGGGAAAATATTAACACAGTATGTGGGCCGTTAGTCAAGCGCTAGTAAACAATTGTTGGCAGCTAGCCACAAAGGTAAGTTTACCTGAATGAATCTCCATTCGTATCTTCAGTCGATGGAGAACGCCAGTGCCGATCACGTGGGGGAGCATATGATCGCTGTATTTTTATCTCTTATAGTAGACATTGATGAGGGACTGATAAAGTTTGGGAGCATGCCCAATTCAAGATGGCGGAAGCTCGGTATTCAACAACGCTTAAACTTACGGCCACAGTGCGGAAAGCATTAAAAGTTGAACTAAGTATCCACAGGAATTATTCACAAAAGTAATTTTACAGAAGTACTAAAAGTGTATACTTGACAATTGAATTTGTGATCATCACAATGTGAAAACCTTTCCAGCGATATTTGTATGGGTTAACAGTGAAGGCCAGGAGAATCTTCGCAGCTAATGGAGAAGTCTTAGCGGATGATGGGAACATGATGCCATTTTAGTGGGCAACATGAAATATATTGATCATCGAGACATATTGGTCAAGGGAAACTCCACGCAGGGGACGAGGAATCTTTTAACATGTTAGGCATGGTTTCTGGTGGTATGATATTAGCTCAATTTGTATAACTCAGAAACCTCGTTCAATCCGTTGGAAGCTGTGTTGAACTTGAGTATCATGAAGGCCTCTCTTCGAGACAACTTTAATTCTAGGTCGCCTCCCCTTGGATCTGCCCAACGCATTTCTAAACAACAACTTGAAGAAATTGCACTACTAGAATCTGAAATAAAGACCAACCAAATCATAACGGATTCAAAAGCTTTACTGGATAAAGTCGAAAAAGAAATTGCAGAATTCAAGGACTATACAGTTAATCAAAAGAGCAACAAGTTTGAAAAGGACAAAAGGAATTTCTCCCTCACAAAAGTCTATCCTTACTTACAACCAGACTTTTACACAAGAACAGAATCTCGTCGATACCTGCCAGAATATCAGGGCAGATCTTCAAAAGTTTTTATAACCTTCTCAGAGACTTCTTCCTCTTCGAGTGGCAGTGAAGGGGAATCTAATGATAGATACAAAACCAACAATCAGAGAGGTAATTTTCAACAAATTCAACAACAACCCCCTTTTTTAGGAAGAGGCCAACAGATATCACGGGGGAGAGTGAGATTCAATACCCAACTATGGGAGATGTCTACCCGCAGACAAAATTACAAGAACTAGGATCATCCTTAGTGCACAATCTATCTAAGAGACCATTAAATAAAGATGAACAAAGCATCCTGGAAAAAGGCCTCTCCTTTGTCCCAGTAAAACATACTGATTTCATTTGTTTAAAAACAGAGACAATAGAATTCTGCAGAAAGATCAGACTAAAAACTTTCTTCATGTTGAATCCCTTCACAGAAACTATTGATGACACTGGCCTTAGGAAAAAATCCACATTTTGTCCACCAACTAACAAAATTCCAAAGGAAGTTGTGATTTTTGAAAAAACGATTCTGTCAGCAATTGCGGAGATGGAAAAGAAAAAGAGATGGGTCAAGCATAATACCACTAAATTACAGATGGAAGCTTTATCCAACCTTCAAAATGATGACTCAATAATAATTAAACAGGCAGACAAGGGTGGCTCTATAGTCATACTGAACAAATCTGATTACACCAAGGAAGTTATGAGACAACTAGATGATGCTGTCTGCTATCGTAAAATAAACAAGGACCCTACACTTGAATTGCAAAATATTCTTTTTCCACTACTTGACGCAGGACTACAACAAGGTTTTCTTTCCAAAAAAGAACACGACTTCATGCAAAATAAAAACCCTAGGATTACTCTGTTTTATGTACTTCTCAAAATACATAAAAACGTGACTACACCCCCGGGAAGACCCATCATTTCTGGTTGTGATTCCATGATGGAACCCATCTCTAAATTCGTGGACTACTTCTTAAAACCATTCATCTTTGAAATACCATCGTTTTTAGGCGACACCACTGACTTCATCAACAAGTTGGCACGAATAAATTTCGAGCCTGAGAACCACTACCTTGTCACGCTAGATGTGGTCTCGTTGTATACGCAAATTCCACAGGACGAAGGACTCTCAGTGATCAGTTCTTTTTTGGATAGTCGATCCAGTCCTAAAGTTCCCACTAAATTCATTATGGAACTAGCCAGCTTCGCATTAAAGAAAAACTACTTCAATTTTAATGGTGACTTTTACTATCAAGTCAAAGTAGTGGCGATGGGGTGTCCTTTTGCGCCGGAGCTAGCCATATTGTTTATGGCTAAATTTGAAGAAAAATTTGTCTATAACAATAATCCTTTTTCCCAGTTCATCGGAAATTGGACTCGTTATATCGACGACATTTTCATGATATGGACTAATACAGAAGAAACCCTCAAAATATTCCATTGTTGGCTCAACAATCGCACTGAGGACATCAAATTCAGTCTGAACTACTCCAAAGTAAAAATCCCATTTCTTGATGTGGAAGTATATCCATCTGACAACGGTCTAGTGACGACTTTATTCAAAAAACCAACAGATCGCAATAAAATGTTACATTTTACCAGCAATCATCCAAGGAACTTGCGAGAAAATTTGCCTTTCGGTCAGTTTTTACGTGTGAGACGTAATTGTAAATTTAAAGATGAATACATACTCCACGCAACCAGATTGTTAAACAATCTAATCACAAGAGGCTATCCCAAGAAACTTCTTAAAAGGGCAATGAAGAGAGCTTGGTGGACTCCAAGAGAGGAAATACTCCAAAAAACTGAAAAAACACCACTAGAAAGGATTGTTTCCGTCTCTACCTTCTGCCCCAAATCCAACAACCTTAAGAAGGTAATCAACCAAAACTGGCATCTGATAAAAAATCTCGATGTCTCACTCAAGCAGAATCCACTTTTTGCCTTCAAAAAGGATCGAAATATAGCTAATCAAATTGTGCGAGCATCTATGCCCAAAGAAAGACAAAGTACTTTACGTGATTATGTCGGTCTCCCTCCAGTACAAGGACATCACAAATGTGGGACTTGTATTTGTTGTGACTCTACAGAGGAAGGCAATTTATTCGAACATAATTCGATCTTTTGGAAACACGACTCTTTCACAAATTGTAAAAGTAAGTTTGTGATCTATGGTATTCGCTGTCCCTGTTACCTATTATATATAGGGAAAACAAGCCAAGAGATTCGCATCAGGATATCACAACACAAATCCCGGATCAATAAAAATGTGGAAACAGCTCCATTGGTCATTCACTGGAAAGTTAAAAATCACCAAATTAATGATCTTAAATGGACAGTCATATCCAAAGTAGAACGAGATCCAAGGGGAGGCGACCTAGAATTAAAGTTGTCTCGAAGAGAGGCCTTCATGATACTCAAGTTCAACACAGCTTCCAACGGATTGAACGAGGTTTCTGAGTTATACAAATTGAGCTAATATCATACCACCAGAAACCATGCCTAACATGTTAAAAGATTCCTCGTCCCCTGCGTGGAGTTTCCCTTGACCAATATGTCTCGATGATCAATATATTTCATATTGCCCACTAAAATGGCATCATGTTCCCATCATCCGCTAAGACTTCTCCATTAGCTGCGAAGATTCTCCTGGTCTTCACTGTTAACCCATACAAATATCGCTGGAAAGGTTTTCACATTGTGATGATCACATATTCAATTGTCAAGTATACACTTTTAGTACTTCTGTAAAATTCCTTTTGTGAATAATTCCTGTGGATACTTTGTTCAACTTTTAATGCTTTCCGCACTGTGGCCGTAAGTTTAAGCGTTGTTGAATACCGAGCTTCCGCCATCTTGAATTGGGCATGCTCCCAAACTTTATCAGTCCCTCATCAATGTCTACTATAAGAGATAAAAATACAGCGATCATATGCTCCCCCACGTGATCGGCACTGGCGTTCTCTATCGACTGAAGATACGAATGGAGATTCATTCAGGTAAACTTACCTTTGTGGCTAGCTGCCAACAATTTTTTCCTAGCGCTTGACTAACGGCCCACATACTGTGTTAATATTTTCCCATAAACATCCTGCCTTTTAAAAAAATGCCTCAGCCAAGAAAACCGTCTCAGTCTCCACAGACTGCTTTGTATTCTAAAGCTGTCCTCGACATGTTTTTTCAGATCCAACTTCAAATCGTGACCAAGTAAACCGGCTCCTTCCGCGAAGTGAAATACTGCTTCCTTCCTTGCTGGTTGAACACGGTTTCACTACTGTTAAGCAGCGCAACACGTATTCTCGAGACATTCCAGGTATTCAAATTGGAATAAGATAAGGAATCAGTATTCCATGGTTATCATTTCATCCGTAATGAACCCACTCCATTCTACTCCACAGTCCACGAGTGATTCTTCCAACACCGCAGAAAATTTGATCTTGCACATCAAGATAGCAGTTACGCGCCATAACCCATGTAAGTGCATGTTGAATGAGCAGATGTTCTTAACACTTTTTCTATTTGTTTATATCACCAGAATTTGTATTCTATCCCCATAGCTTAGTGCCTTGTCCTCTCTTTTTTCAGAGTCTTTTTGGATTAGATCGGCTGATCTTCTCTCCATTTGTCAGAGGTAATTAAGGCAACACTGAGTTCTTGTAGTGTGCATTGAGAGGAAACCGCACGCCCCTTTGTTACTTATTAAGGTTTTCATTTTAATTCACAGGTCCTGATGAGAGACCCTCTAAATCAAGGGTTCTCGAAACGCGTAGACCTTGTTGAGTGACCACAAGAATTTGGAAATGGTTTAAAATCAAACAATATTGAGAGTTACTATTTCATTGATACTATCTGTGGTCTGACAAAATAGAATATTAAGTGTTTAGCTTTTTTTCCACAAGATTGATAGAGTTGTGTGAATGTTTTATCGGTACCAGTATGTTTGGAGCAAAGAAGAGTGTTTTGTCTAGAATGGCTGAAATGTGTGTTTGAAAAGTGTGTTGTCCATTTCACGTATGTTGTTTCATTCATGTGATTTGTAATTCTTTTGTTGCATTTTGTCTTATGGAAGGACGTTAAAGTTTTCTTTGATACAATTAAATTGATCGATTAAATCGAAAAAAGAAATTCTTTCCCGCATTTTGTTGTTTTTCAAAATGTGTCCTCATAAGTTGATCTGAGGGTTAAACAGTAGCAGTACTAGCAAATCTGTTGTTTATTCTTTTTATGGTTACTGGCATGACATGTGGATCCTAAGTTTGAATTGTTTCAGACACAGGTTCAGCTCTCTGCAGTTTCTTGGCCACCCTGTGTTTGACGGGGGAGTACGCTTGCAGTTCTGCGCCCCTATGGGAGGTCTCCCTTTTGCCTTCTGTTTTCTACTGATGTTGGGGGTGGGTTATCTACAACCTGTTTGGGGGGCTGGTGTGGGTGGTGGGTGGGATATGGGGATTGTTGCAATGTTTTTAGCCAGTATGACACTATTCAGATTGCTCGTATGTTGCTGGCGGCCCAGTAGTATGCCGTGCCTTCCTTGCCTTACTGTACATTTTCAACACATACCAGTGGACATAACGCACCCGGTTTGAATTTTTTAACGTGGAACATTTGAGGATTGAATGACGGTAGGAAATCCAGGTTGGTGCACGTCTACTTGCTGAGACATAACATAGATGTTTGTGTATTACAAGAAACCCACCTGAATGTTGTACCCTCCCCTAGACTGAAACACAATTGTTGGGTCTCAGTGTACTCCTCCATATATTCCAATTACTCCCGGGGGGTCGCCGTACTGATCAGACGAGGCTTGGACTGGAGGGAGCGGGAACTCCAAGTTGACCCAGAGGGTAGGTTCATTGTTATTTTGGGGTTTTTGGGCGGTGTCCCAGTTGTGATTGTCGCACTGTATGGCCCAAACGTAGACTCTCGTAGTTTCTTTCAAGATGTTTGGGCCAGAGTCAGGGTAACCGGCTGTGATACTGTTATCTGGGGCGGGGACTTCAATGCCATTTTAAATGAGGACCTGGACAGAAAAGGGACTTCCAGGACACTACACCCGTCAGCCAGCACTACCCTGAATGCCATAATATCTGATGGAAACCTAGTTGACATTTGGAGATCTAGACATCCTACACTTAGAGAGGGCACCTGTATTACAGAGCACCACAATGCATGGTCTAGGTTGGACTTCTGGTTGTTGTTGCGCGATGTCGCCACTTGAACTACGGAGGTCTTACACCTTCCCAGGTCCCTGTTGGATCATGTCCTTGCCGTTTGCAATTAACACTCTCTGACTCCCCCCCACGCCTATTCACGTGGCGGCTTCCGCCACACGCTCTGTTAGATGAGTAAATTAGGGCGGACATTACCGACTAGTTCGCCCTGAGCTGCAGTTCAGTAGATACGGTGGCCTTTCTTTCGGAGGCATTCAAAGCGGTCAACTGAGGCAAATGTATTGCCCGGCAGGCTGGGGTGCTCAAGGCGATCCGGGGCTCGCTTGCTTCACTAGAGGCTCAAATCAGGAGACTGGAAACACAGTATTACTCCTCTGACGATCCCCAGATGTTAGCACTCTTAAAAGAAAAATAGTTGGAGTTCGAGGAGGAAACACAGCGGGAGGTCAACATCCTGGGGAAATACGCTGATGCGCAACGGTATGGGGAGGGCAATAGGCCGGGGAGGACTCTAGCGGCAATGCTTCATGCCCCGTGCTCAATGGCTTAAATTCCTGAATTGCTCAGTACAAACCGAACTGACATTAGGGGCCAAACTGCCATATTGGATGAATTCTCCACCTTCTACTCAAATCTATATACCACCACTCAGGAGTCCAGCCCAGGAGAACTTCTGCCATTTCTTGACTCGTTAGAACTGCTCTGGTTTAGTCAAAGATTTAGAGATTACTTGGGTCTCCCATTTACAGTGGAGGACTTCTCCCAGGTGATCAAAAGTTTACCGCTGGACAAAGCCCCATGGACGGATGGCCTGACTACCGCCTTTTCCAAAACTTACGTTGAGGAACTTGCGCCGCACCTTCTTGCACTTTATGAGGAAGCACAGGAATCAGGCATCTTACTGCCAACCATGCGCGAAGCGATAATAAAAACTCTGCTGAAACCTGGTAAGCCAGATAACTAATTGGACTCCTACAGACCGCTGTCCTTAATAAATGTAGATGTTAAAATGTTGGCGAAGTTGATCGCCAACCGGCTACAGCCTTTACTCCCCTTAATCGCCCGCCCGGACCAATCAGGTTTTATCCCAGGGCGGTCCACCTCACATAACCTTCGGTCTTTGTTTTCGGTCTTACATTATCTCCATCCAAACTTAAAGGCGGCAGCTGTATTTCTCGACGTTACAAAAGCGTTCGATACGTTAGAATGGCCATATCTGTTCGCCATCCTTGGCCGCATGAGGTTCAGCCCGTTATTTATTAACTTAATCCGTCTCCTCTATACCAGGCCAACGGCTCGAATCCGAGTGAATGGCCTCATGTCGGCACCCTTTTCTATTTCGCGGGGCACGAGGCAGGGATGCCCCCTGTCCCCACTGCTCTTTGCGATTGCAATGGAGCCGCGTGCGGCGCGAATACGGCAGCATCACACGTCCAGGGGAATTGGATTGTGCACAAGAAGTCTCCTTATATCATTATGTACCGATGACGTTACGCTTTATGTGACCGACACCGCCAGCAACCTAGACCCCCTTCTCCGGGAGTTTATAAAATTCGGTGGCCTCTCTGGCATATCCATAAATTGGTCTAAATCTGTTATCCTTCCATTGACGGACTCTACCGCCCCAGTTATCTCTGAGTACCCTCTAAAATGGGCGGATGAGCCTGTAAAATACCTGGGCATATGGCTCGGCAGAAACCTGCAAAATATTTGGAACATAAACTATGGCCGTGCCTTCACTTGGCTGACGGAGATGGTTACGGCATTGGCAACTCTCCCGCTTTCTCTAGCCGGGAAAATAGGACAAGCCAAAATGGTGATACTGCCGAAATTTCTTTATTTATTTGTAAATATTCCGATCCCTCTCACAAATGCCTTTTTTAAGTTCTTTTTGGTATTACTGGTGTGGGCGGGCGGGCCAGGTTGTCCTGGGATCTACTAACACTTCCACTCTGTCAGGGTGGTTTGGGTGCCCCGGATATACGACTATGTGCCTGGTGCACTCAGGCGCAGTTTCTCCATTACTGGGTCCACCCAACCCTCTTCCATCCCCACGTGGCCGTGGAAACAGATGCGACAGCTCCGTCCCACTCCATGTGGCTCTCTATTGGCCTTACCGGCATCCTAGGGACGGCATTGATACTGTGGAGACATTAAGATGGGCGTGGAATGAACTGCGGAAGAGATCTGGTGCTCCTATACTTTATGCCCCATCTGTTCCTCTGGCGCACAACCCTTTGCTGCCTAACATAGGTGAAGGGATAAGTAACGTTTCAGCACAGAGAATGAATCTGCGCACCTTCGCAGACCTCTACCCCGGGGGCATATTTTGTTCACCTCCGTCGCAGAGGAGGGTCAGGCTGTACCCTTTGCTGATTTGTTTCTCTATTACAAGCTGAGAGCTGCTTGCTGCTCGTTGCATGAGACGTTACTGAGTCCTCTGCCCACCATGCGAGCATTGGAGAACCTGTTGAAGGTTGCCACGCCTCGCAGACTAATTACACAGCTATACACCCACACGCAAACCTCGGCTCCCCTGATACAGCCGCGGGCACTCCACGTGTGGAATGACGAACTCCCCACCCTGCTGACCGAGGAACAGTGGCTGTACTGCTGTCACCAATTCACTGAACTATCCCCTAACTATAAACTCCGACTAATACACTTTAAGTTCCTACATCGTTTTTACAGGACGCCGGTCAGCTTGCATCGTATGGGACTGCACGACGATGACAGCTGCTGGAGGTGTAGTTTCACCCCAGCAACCTTTCTCCACATGGCCTGGAATTGTCCACGGCTGGTAACATATTGGTCCGTAATCTTTATCACAATTTACCAGATAATTGGCACACCTGTAGATCCCACTCCACTATTGGGTCTGTTAGGCTATGTAAAAGACACACCAGTCAAGACTCGCAAACTGCATGCACTGCTACTCCTTTTCACCAAATGCCAAATTGCATTGGGGGAGGAAGAGGGCGCCTTTAATTAAAAACTGGATCAGCGATATCACGTATGGACACTCCCAACTGACTACTTTCTGGGAATTAATGCCTCCCACCTCCAGACCAAGGGACATCTGGGAACCTTTCATTACGTGGGCCAGGAAAAGACAGGGGGCAGACAAGAACACATCTTCTGAAGGGGTGTACGGGGTAGGAAGGCAAGGACGGGGCTGCTTTGTTTCTCACAGGTAACTCATTAGATATGTGTCATGGAATGGGTGTTATCCTGGATCCCGGAATATGCTGTCATGGGTTCTCTTAAGATAGGATTGGCCATGTGGTGACTCTTCTTCATCTACTGAGACTGTAGGAAGGCCGGGTACACATGCAACAATATTTGAACTGTAATTGTGGGGCGATCTGGAGTATGATTCTGTAATAATTGTATACTGGCTGGTAGTTTGTTCTGTTTCTTTTTGAAATGCAAATTAAAATAAAGTTTTAAAAAAGGACGTCTTATGTCTTCTCAAAGATATGGATATTAACCCTACAGAAGACTGGTTCATCACTCTGGACCCTGTACACGAGTATTCCTCAGAGACGAACACTAGCAGTCGTTGAACGCATTCTACAAGAGAAGGAGTGGCACATCCTCACCCCACGCAATTTCATCATGGAGTGCTCAAAGATGGCACTTACGGAGAATTTTTTCAAATATGATGACACCATCTACCATCAGATATGGGGCACGTCCATGGGAAGCACCTTTGCTCCTAGAATGGCATGACTTTATGTACACCAACTTGAGGTAGACTACATATATAACCAGGAAAACCCCTTCAGGCAACAGCTGAAGTTATGGCGTAGATATATTGATGACGTCCTTATCATCTGGCACGGGAACGAACAGCAAGCAACAGAATTTGCTGAATGGGTGAACACCTGAGATGAACCCCTCAAGTTTATGTACACCATTGACAAAAACAAAGCTGTTTTTTGGACCTTGTGATTACCTTAGACAAGGATGGCATAAAAATGAAGGTTCACAATAAGCAAACGGATAAAAACAGTCTGCTTATGTATGAAAGCTTTCCTTCCAAAGCACTGAAACAGAACCTCCCCGTGGGACAGTTCCTACACTTCAGGAGAAACTGCTCCTCTTTGGAGGAGTACGACAACCAAGCCCAAACTTTGGAGAACAAATTGATTCAATGCCATTACCCAAGGAAATTGGTGACAAGGGCAAGAAAAAGGGCACGAAACAACAACCGAGAGGCCCTGTTGGAACACCATGGAAAACCAGGAGAATGAAAGGGTTGTATGCGTCACAACGTACTCCCCAATTTCCAACAAAGGCCAAACCATAATACAAAAACACTGGGGCACACTAAATGGAGCTGGGAACAATGGCCCACACCCCTATTCGCATTTAAGAGAAATTCGAACATCCGCAATGAACTGGTTCATGCTAAAATACCATCACCACCCATCCAGACGCAACAAACCTTTGGGATCATCAACAACCAGTTGGTCACTACCCATGTGGGAACTGCGTAGCATGTCAGTACACCCACCACACCAAAGAAGTGGATATACAAACAGGCAACCCCTGGATTTTGAAGGACTTTACAAACTGCTACAGCGAGAATGTTGTTTATCTGATCAAATGCCCTTGCAACCTCTTTTACGTGGGAATAACACTGCGGAAGATCAAAATGAGAATCAACGAGCATCGGAGCATGATCAGATGCAAAAGGAATAACACCAAATTGACACATCATTACCTAGAAAAAGGCCACAGTGACGGAGACCTGGAATGGGTCATCCTGGAGAAAATGAACCGGGGTATCCCAAACATACACGGGAACAACTCTGGGTCTATTGCCTCAAATCATGGGAAAGAGGCCTCAACAATGACATCCCATGGCTGCATATCTGATAAACCAATCATTCATTAAACACCTTTGCAGCATGTTCGAACAAACAAGTACACACAGAAGGGGATACATTCTTTCCCTCACATGATAAATGGCAAAGGTTACTTAAAAGCACTATGGAAACCTATTATACTGACAAGTACATATACATTATTAACTTATAAGATGGAGGGCATTGTTTGACCAAAATATATAGAGGCACTCTAATACACTCCTATCTTTGAATATTTTACATCCATCAGCCCCCCCCCCAATAACAGCCCCCGGATATTTAGAAAAAAAATGTACTCTCCTTTATTTATCCCTCAAATGTGAGCCTGGTGGGATTTTTACAACCAGTTTTTTAATTGTATTTAGACTGCCTCAATGAAGTGCCCCTCCACGTATCCAATAATGAGGCTACTTAAAGGGGATTTTATCTCCTTTGCCCCCAAAACGCAACTTTTTCGTTTAGAAACCAGTCGCGCATGCGCATGCTGACCAGCATGCTGAATTGAATGAAATAGACAAGGGCCATTGCGCATGTGCACACTTTACCACGCCCCAATCGACCTGGCGTCTCTGATGCGACCAAGCCTCATGCACATCTACTGCGTACAACACCTGATCGCAGTTGCTTGCCTGGGACACTGCAACCAGGCAGCCCGTTCAGACAGCGGAAGCTGATGGACACATTTAAGCGCTGCACACTTTCAAAATGCAATCTAAGACACATGATACCAATTATTATCACAACCTGTGTCCATTCCCACCTAATTAATGAGCAATTACCATTTTGGGCACCTTTATAAACCGAACACATAGGCTCATTTCACAACAAGCGGGGAAGAGGCGAGGACAGATCATAGGAGCACTACGAGGGATGTACCTTGTGGCAGTAAGGGGGTGAATGTGATGGATGTATGGAAAAACGTAGTTTCCCAGCCCATTGACTCGTTTTCAGGGTCAGTACGAATGCGTGAGTGAAAAAATTCACAATTTTGTTTGTTTTACATAAAAAAATCTCTCCTTACTCTGATTACAAAGTGTGACTACAGGGGTCCCTCATTCCCCCCCTTCCCATGGGACATCCCAACCCCTAACCTGGGGTAAGATTGTGAGCTGGACTCACAGTATCTGTTTTTATGTGCACCACGTTTGCAGAGACTCATGTGTTCACATCCACATGCATTACAATGTTTATCTGCATGGTATAAGTCTGATTCTTTTTCCTGGTATTGTATTCCTTTTTTGACACTTTGTTAACCTTTATTTTACAGGTTTCAAGTTTTCACAGTAGAGTTTTGACAAAGGTCAACCTACCAGGCGGATTTATCTTAGTCTTTAGAGACTAGATAGGAACCCTTATATCACGTCCTGATGAATGCCATGGACCCTCCTGGCTGCATTGGCAGAAACATGTTGACGACACTGATGAAGATGGGGTACTAAACCCCCGTGGCCCCACCCTAGCTTTTAATATTAAACAAACCCCATATAAATAAAATTACATGCGGTGTTTGCATTAATTTTTTAATCACTCATTTCTTTGCACGGGCCCCCACTTAGTTGTAGAAGTGCCTCCCTGGCTCCAGGTGAAGGCCCGTTCTCTATCAAACGCGGATTTTAGAGAGCGAGGACTGCCGATGATGAAGCATGACAACTGGTGGTGTGTGAGGACAGTCCATTCAATTTTTTTATATGCCCAACACCCCACAGAAGAAGGCGTAGTGGGCCTTTTTCCATCTTAGAATCAGACACTCATTCAGGGTAGCTTCTGTGGTGTGTATCTAGTTTATACCTCCCCGCTTGACCAGAATCAACCTAGTTTTAACAAACTGTATAAGACGTGGCATACGATCCCATCCGTTGATTTCTCATTATACTTTTTGTCTAATAAATACTATGTTTACTGGCTCCCCACTCAGGTTGTGTGAATTCTCCCTGTTTGGTCTGCTCTAACATACTCCAATAACCTTGTATATGTGTAACTCCCCCTTCCCTTTTTGTTTAACCATGTAGATGACATTGTTGAGATTATTCATTAAGACACATATTTTGGCATCTGTATCACGAGTTGGACTCGTGAGACTATGATGAATATCACAGAGTTACTCTGTGATAATATTCACACATGTTGATTTTTTATTTGACTACTTATTTTTCACGGCATATCACACTTACAACTATTGGACTCACTGGTCACTCTGACTATTATTTGAGGTGAGTTCTCAGTATTGAATTTTTAACCACATGGTGATTAGGGGCTTTCCAGTTGTATTCATTTGCATGAATTAATACATATATAATCATTGTGGATCCAATATAGAACAACTTCGGGATCATGGAATTAGATTACTCATTAAATATTTCTATTGTTATTGTTTTTAGTGCACTTGGAACTTGCTAGTGCTTATTTCTCCCAATAGTGTTTCAAGCGGTAATATCAAGGACAGGACCTCTCAGGCCTTGTTATTAGTACTATTTTGTGTTGTGGCTGTCAACAGCTCTGGTGTGTCACATTAGGGACCAGTCAAGTTATGGTGCAACTCATATGAGAATGAATTTAATCTTTAAAAAGTATTTGGTACGTAGTATGTGTTTACTTATAGCATTGACTTGTCACTTACTTATATTTGTTACACAGCACCTGCAGCTCCTCCTTTAGTTTAAATTACTTCACTGATCTCTACCATTTGGGTTACTTCAAATGGTGGAGGTTATCTATATTAGTTTTGAATATTAGTTGTATTTCAATGCTTTGATGTTTGTGAAATTTGGAAGTTGGTTGAAAAATAATTATCAGGCGCAGAGACACGTATTGGCTAATAATATAGAAGTTTTTTATCGAACCATATGATGGTTGTGTTTTGTGAATAAAGCAAACTGAAGACTCTTCACAAAAGACTGGAACTTTTTTTGGCGTGAAATGCTCGGAAGTCAATCTCTTTGTCAGGACATTGTCCTTTTTGAAGAAAATTTTGTGGCTTTTCTGCACCCTTGAGCACTCACATTTCTTTTCTTATAATATAATCTACTGTACTGTCTTGCTTTATTGTTATTACTTAACCCTTGGTTTGTGAGTGCCACCTCTTCCTAGTCGCAACAGTTTATTAATTATGAATAGAAACATGACTACAACTAAGAAGGTATTAGAGGAGGAGCCAAAATGTACCACTTTCAGCAAGTTAGTTGATATGTGACTCAGACAGATGGAGCAAGATACCCTTATAAGTCTTATACACACAGGGGGGCGTGGCTAGCCAGCCAACATGGCGGATGCGAGTCCCTAACTCTCCGACCGACATCCCCTTATTATCCGGCACAATTATCCTCACAGAGTGCCATCTGCGTTTAAAACACTGGAAAGCCAAAGAGCCACTGATGCCAGGAAGCCCCAAAACATGCCGTTTCACTCCACGCAACTGAAGCTGCGGCCAAGGTGAGGAGCGCGGCCTGCAAACTGAGCGGCTGTGCGGAGACAGTCCGCAATGGAGGGCGGCCGCCCGCACCGTAGCAGCGACCTCTGGCTGAAGCAGCGATCCTTTGGAGCGGAGGAACGGCTAAATCCCTACCAGACCCCTGGGACCGTGAGTAGCGTGACTGCAGCAAGCCCAGCCATGGGGGCACGTGCATGCCACTGACCTGCGGTGGCACCTACCGAAATCGACTGCAGTGGTGAGGGCCTTCCAGATCGTCGGACTCCCGGCAGACCGGATCCTCACCGTGGTCTTGCCGGTGGAAAAAGGTGGACGGCTACTGTGGAGAGGACAGTGATTCCTGCAACACAGATCCGGATGGTCGTGGGAGAGCTGAGGCGCCTGGCGGTAGCAAGCCTGAGCACGGCGCTGGTGGCACCCTGCCCCTGGGGCTCCTGGTGAGCGATGCACTGCAGAGAAGGCCGCAACTGGTGGATAAACAGGCAGCGGCCCACGGAGAAGGCTGCGGGCTGCTCGCCAGTGGGAATACGAAGTGAGGAGCAGTGACTGCGCCGATAAGGGTGGACGCATAACACTGACCACGGGGGCCCTTCTGCCGGAGCTGTGATGCGTGGTGTGGTGCGGGCCCACAGCGCCAAGACCCGAGACTCATAGCTGGATGTGGGTGCATTGGCTTACAACTGGGTGTGGAAACTGACAGCGGCGAACATCCTCCCAACTGGGGATCGGCCCGGTGAGTGCGCATCTCAAAGTTGGGCGTGGGGGATCTGCTGTCACTGGGGTGGCCTGCCCTGAGAGCGACAGCATCAGAGGAGGTGCGTCCTGAGGTCTGCACGGAAATTAGCGCAGAGGCGACCCTTAGGGCCTAGGCGGTGCCGATTCTGAAAGAACAAATGTACTGACACAGCGGCTGCTGAGCGCCGTGGGAGAGGGTGGCAGAGGCGCTAGGAGCAGGTGGAATTCGCCTGCCCGGGGACCCCCGTGAAGACACCGCCGCCTGTAGAGGCAAGGCACAAACAGCCTGCCGCTAAAGGGAGACACCTGCAAAAGGGATGACGACCCACCACTGAGAAGTGCCAAAACCCATCACCCCGCTTGGTGCCCAAATAGTCCGTACCACAGATGATCCACAGATGCAGAGCCGCTGCGCCACAGGCCTTGCTCCTAGGGGCGAGACGCCACGCCGTGTGAAAACAGCCTTCATTGTGTAGATCACAGCACATGGCTCTAGCCCCTCAAAACTGCGAACATGCCAGACGGACACTGGATCGCATGTAGGGGCTGCGTACCTGACAAGCCCATTAACGCTATAAGCTGACAGTGAATGCCAACTACGCAGCAACTCGTGATGGGCCATATGCGCGCTAAGATGCAGCAAGGACCGATGCGCGCGAGTAGTTCAGACACTTCACGCATTAGAGGGGAAGTGGAGACGGGACTGCGGGCCACAGCCCTGGCAGCCAAAATGGACTCAGTGCTTGCAGTGGTGGAGAGAATTGGTACCACGCTAGACCAAACCAGAACCTCATTGGAAACACGGATCGATAAGGTCCCATCAGACTTCACCCTACTCCAAGCAGACCACCGTAAACTAGCCAAGAAGGTCACCCTCCTGTGGAAATATGGATTTTTCTGGTCAGTTATGTCCCCTATCTTGGACCCCAACGGTTCCATGTGCATGTCACAAGTACATGTATGTTCCCTCCAGTTCCAGTTATGAAGACGCAAACACATGCGCGTCCACCGTCAACATGTCCTTTGACAGATCCGCCATGAATAGGCCGGATATCCCATTCCTAAATATGAAAGGCCATCGGCTTTATATGGTTCACTTATGCCACTTTACAGTCCAGGCAAGTAGGCCCTGATTCTGTCATCAAAACTCCTCTTGCCTTCTGCCTCTGAAAGCTCCAGTCCGAGCCTGCATCTGTGACCATGAACTTTGTCTCATTCTCTGCGCAGCTCACGAAGCCTGACATCAGCCCATTCTCTGCCAAGAACTGTATTTCACCTTCGAATTATCTGCCTCCCCCTCAGCCGATGCATTCCTGCCTAGTAGTTTAAGTAAACATTCTTCCAGTTACCAAGCAAAAAGGCCCAACTTCTCTGTCCTCATGCAAGTAATTCATAGCCCTGTTACCATGGAATATTCCTACCCCCTCGCATTCAGTGTAGACACTTAGACGCTTGTACACGCACGCACAGTCAGTATAGAATAGATTCTGTCCGAGAGTCCTTCTTTTGTGGATAACATAGTTCTTTAAACATAGGATGTTAGATATGATTTGGGATTAGGTTGACTTGACCCCCCAGACTTCTCGTCTCCACATATAGAGCTAAATGTCAAATCCCCGTCACCCCCTAGTTACACGTCAATTACACGTCATACTGCTGCGCGCGCATTTAGGCCAAGTATTATCTTATAGATCCACCTATGTATGACATCATAACCAATCATGTTCCTTTTTACTCATTATTACACCCATTTTCGGTTACGCAGACCAAACGTCAATTTCCTTATCAATTGTTACGCCTACTGTATTCACTTCATTATAATGTATGTACTATAAAAGTTACTTCTTGTCAATAAAGTATGTACTTCACTTCCTGAACCCCCGTGGTGATGGAACTTGAAGCATCCGATTATAATCGATTATTGGAATAAAGCCCATTCCGAAACTCTAATATCACGGATTCTGCCTCTCATTTTACTGAGCTATTTTATAATGTTTCTGTATCAAATTCAGTCCCGGTAAAGGAATTTTTATTTACCACATGATGGCGCCCGAACAGGGACACTTTCTCATCTCACGCGCCGGCGGTGAGTTGCAGGCCCGGTCTCCTGCCACAGCTGGACGGACAATAACGCGTACCAGCAGGATTTCCTGTATCTCCCTCCGGTCAAGCGGGGGCGACTGAGACTGCGATCAACACCCAGACGAGGCGGTGAGAAGTGCGAAGTATCCCGACCAGAGCCTAGCTGAGAGAGCAAGATCCGAGGTATACAGAGACCCACCAGTTCGAAGTCAAGCCCAGTTTCCGACGAGTCGAGTCAAGTCCAGTCCGGTTCAAGTTCAAGTTACCGAGGCCTTCCGTTTCCGAAGCTACCCGGTGAGTACCATTACTGGGGAGGCATTTCTGACGTGCACATAGGTTGTGCCGGTCAAGACGGGTTTGGGTACACAAATCCGGTCTGCACTGTTTTAGCAGTGTATCTGTACTGTTTAGCAGTATATCAAGTATTCCGAAGTATCTAGTTATTGTCAAGAATTAAGCATGGTGATTAGTTATGCAGACGATCATCATTGTTGTTTCAGTTAAAGGTTTAATGTTTTAATGTTTAATGTGTTAAACGTCCTGCATATTGTGGTATGAATGGTTGTTCATTAAGTGTGCTTTTTTATTAAGTGTGTTCAAGATTAAGTATCAGATCAGTTGTCAATATGCCGCTCTTTTCGAAATTAAGACAGATCACTACTAGAAAAGGGGTACTTGAAGAAGCCGTCCCTATTCCTCCTAGGGATACTCCAGGGCACTTCATGTATCACAAACATGGCTTAGACGCTATATTATTTCTTGATTTATGGGTAGACTACACCAAGGGATTACCAGAAAGTCAGAGATGGCCCGCAGCGGGAACCTGGGATGCAGAGTGCATCATGAAAGTCGAGGAAGAGTTATGGAAAAGGAAAGTCAGACAGTCACAGAAAGACGCCGCTGAGTTATGGCGTAAAGAATCTCATAGACGTACGGAAAAAGCACGTAGACAGGAAGAGAAGAGTAAAGAAAGTTCAAGCAAAGTTCAAGACAATCTATTTATTAAGGAAGGTATCCGAGTGAAATCAGAACAAGTAGACAGACAAAGAAATGCCCTTATGAATGGTATGTATCCCCTTCTGGCCGAAGGATTACCTAAGGCTACTCCAGAGATACCGAAAGACTTGCCACCCCCATTATTCCCAATCAAGGTACATCCTACGGGGCATCCTAGAACCGCAGAAGATGTTTTTCTTTCCTCATATTTAGATGACGCAGCTCCCGAGTATGCTAATTCCGTCCCACGTAGACCGCATACCAGGGAGGTCCAACGCCAAGATCCAGCACCCGTATCCCTACAGCAACAAATCGAGTCACAAGTTCCGGCAAGCACATCTGTTTCTGCATCTGTTCCTACAGGTACTTCTATAGCTGAGTCCACACCTATAGTTGCTGTGTCACGTTCGACGAATCCTTTCACACCCGACGCCCCAGACGGGGCCACGGGAGGTGCTACCAATATTTTTTCTACGCCACCTAGAATAAATAAACTTATTTTTCAAGAGTCAGCGCATTCACGTACACCCAAATTCGTAAGTGATCGTACGCTTAAGGAACTTCTTATAGATTGTAGATATGACCCGGTGCTCGGTAAAGAGGACGAAATGATCCTGGCATCATTACGTATCAGACGAGCCGCAGGGTATTTAGCGAAGCTACCAGGAATGACTGCGCATCTAGATAAAATATATCATTTTGTTCAAACAGGGCGAGATCCAGAATGTATTAACAGAGCTATGGAATACCAGAAAGTAGAGATACAGGGGGAACTGTTACGCTTCCTCATAAACTGTGTGATCAGAAATCAAGACCGACCGGGGGTAGATCCGGAGGCAATGAAAATTCTTACAAAATGGAGCCAGAATATATCAGAAGGGAGACACGATAAGCAAAATTGTATAATAGCCATGTGCCGAAAGATCCGTAAAGAAATAGAACGCCTACACGAGGAGAGATTAGAGACAGACGAGTTCGAACAAAGCGAGGAAGAAGGGTCAGGACTGCCCGCAGGACAGTCGGACACCATAGCCTATGTAGGTAGAGGAAGATCTTGTAATAGGGATCAGACTAGATGTCATACTGACTCAATACGTCCAATATGTCCAGATAATGACAGGAATTTCCAAATACCTATAATTAACATAAGGTCTAACGAGCATTCGTTCCAAACCGCCGACAAACTACTCCGAGAACGAAGGGGTTATCATTTTCTCGATTCTATGGATGAACAAGATTTAGCAAGGGCAGCTGTCCATTGGGTGGACAGTCCCGGAAAATATAGTGATGAGACAGTAGTACGCACATTTTTGAATCTCACCCCAGATGAGCAGAGGTTAGCTGGGATTTACATGATTCAACAACTCATTATACTATATCAGAGTCAGCATTCGGACCCTGGTCCCTTACCTGACATATTGACTGAATTGCTTATGAATAAATGGAGAGGTCCAGGTACTAAATTAATTAAAGAAATTCTAGTATCAAGAAAGCAGTATATTCTTTTTGTATGCTCAGAGCATGTCTCATTGCCTGTCAAGGAAAGAACCACGTATCACCTGGATAGACAGAATCCCTTACGAGAAGTACACCCAATAAAAGGCGAGGACAATCAGTTTAAACGCGTATTTGTATATACGCCCATATCGAAAATAGAATTGTTAGAAATGAAGAAAGTGGTACCCAGTCATGACAAAGACCCAGCGGGTTTTCACCGAGAAATTAAAGACATGTTACTCATGGGAGAGTATACCTACCCCGACATTATGACAATATTAAAGGTGTTGATGCCTGCTGGCATTTATGAGAAACTCAAGGAAAAAGAGTGGGAGGTAGGTGACCAAAAGATAGAATGGTCAGCATTAGAAGCAGAAGAAAGGGCCCGAGGTCCAGGTTCGGGGCTTGGGGACAAAACTAAAGCACTACCAGGTCTACTAGTACAGGTACTGCCACGTTTATTAACTACGAAAAAGGAAGATTGGGGTACAATTTCAGCCTGTAAACAGAAGCAAGATGAAGACACCAGCGATTACTATGCCCGATTCGAGAAATGTTTTGGTATAAATAGTGGCATAAAAGCAAGTAGCGAATCATACCCGCATCTGTTCGTAACAAAATTAGTGGAAAATGGCCTGCCCCCAGTAAAGAATAGAGTATTAAAATTCGAGAGTACCTGGCAAGGTAACACTCCAACACAAATGTTACAAATGTTACAGTACCACCACAATAGAATTAGAGAGGAACAAGAACATGAACACAGACGCATGAAAGACACGAAAATGAAAATGCTAGTTTCCCAGACAGTTCCAGCTGAAGGACATAAAAAGGGTATGACACATTCCGATTCAGCAGGACCTGTAAAAGGGACATGCAATTATTGTAAAAAGCCAGGTCATTACGTACACGATTGTCCAGTGCTAAAACATAATATCGCCATAGGTAAAACACAAGAAAGATCACGGCCACTAAGACAAGATCAGAATGAACAAGGAGCTATGCAGCATGCCCAGGCCATGCCAGCCGCACAACAGCCAATACAGTTTGTGCCAGCTGCACCACCGTTGCCTGTTGCTGCCACACAGACAACAACACGACAAATGTATCAGACCGCACAGTATGAATATCCTGAGTATCAGCGTTACGCATGAACTAGCCTAGAGAGGGAAGTTGACTTACCCCTTATCGAGATTCCTGTAGATCAAGAAGGACCTTATGTACATAGTAAATTATTAGGTCAAGATAGAAAATTTTTACTCGATACAGGGGCAAGTCGAACAACTATAAAACGTAGTGAAGTTCCAGGGGCACCCCTCTCAGGCTCTCAGAATATTTCCCTTGGTTTTTCAGGAAAACCTATTGTTAATGAAGTATCACAGCCTCTTCCACTTACGATAGGACCTCTGACCCGAACTACAGATCTATTGCTTACTAAATCATGTCCAGAAAACTTGTTAGGAATAAAAACGTTGAAAGCCCTAGGAGCCATAATATGTTGTTCTCCGGAAGGAGTAAGGTTGTTTTTACGTGATTTTAAAGGTCACTATGTATCTAGAGACATGGATCCCCGACTGCAGACTTTACCTACACATCTATGGGCACAAGGCCCTACTGATGTTGGTTGCATGAATATTACACCATATCGAGTCACACTAAAGGCAGGAGTGGTGCTACCACGAATGCGACAATACAAGTTACCACCAGATGCTGTAGCGGCTTTACTACAAATCATTGACGAGCTCATTGCCCAAGGAGTAGTTGTAGAAACAGACTCCAATGTATGTAATTCACCGATAATTCCGATTCTTAAACGAACAGATCCTACAGCTCCGCCAGTATATCGATTGGTTATTGATCTGCGCGAGTTAAACAAATGTATTGTGCCACAATTTCCTGTGGTCCCAGATATCTCGTCATTATTGACAGCTATTGATTCCGAAGCCACATTCTTTACTGTAATTGATCTCAAAAATGCCTTTTTCAGCGTCCCAATAGATCCGGAAAGTCAATATTTGTTCGGATTTAGTTTAAATGGGCGTAGCTTTAAATTCTCCCGCGCACCTCAAGGATTTACAGAAAGCCCCAGCATCTATAGCCAAGCACTGAAACGAGAACTTGACAGTATCCACATGCCAGTTAACACCGCCTTGCTTCAATACGTCGATGATCTGCTGATCACCGCCCGAAGCGAACCCGAATGTGAAAAAGCATCACTGACAGTTTTACAATTTCTAGCCGAAAAAGGGCACAAGGTGTCCCCTTCTAAGCTGCAATTCTGTGTCCAGCGAGTTGTTTATCTTGGACACTCGCTGTCCAAGGAGGGAAGGCAGCTTACACCCGACCGCATTCAGTTAATAGCTAACATGTCAATACCCAAGACACAAAAGGAGGTGCGGGCTTTCATAGGCCTCACTTCATATTGTAGGCAGTGGATCCCTCAGTATGCATTTCTAGCAAAACCACTCATTCAGTTAACCACACAGGAGGCAGCCACATCGACTGTTCTCCCTTGGACTCAGGAACACACACAAGCTTTTGAAAGCTTAAAGAAAGCTTTATGTCAAGCACCCGTTTTAGCAACGCCATGTTACAGAAAACAGTTTACACTTTTTGTTACAGAGCGCGAAGGTACTGCCTTGTCAGTACTTACACAAGAACAAGCAGGAGCACGCAAACCATGTGCTTATTTTTCTAGTACATTAGATCTCGTAGCTCAGGCTTTGCCTGCATGCCTGAAATCAGTAGCAGCGACAGCTTTAGAAATCAGACAAAGCGATGCCATAGTGTTAGGACATCCATTGACAGTTCAAGTACCACACGCAGTAGAGGTTCTTGTAAATAGAACGCAAACACAACACTTGACTATAGCGCGACTTACAGGATACGAGCTTACATTGTTTCAGCCACATATAGAAATCAGACGCTGTAACACATTGAATCCTGCCACACTTTTACCAGTAGTCGGAACAGACCCACTAGCCCATGACTGTATTGAAGTTATTACAATAACAACAAAACCCAGACAAGACTTAACCGATGTCCCATTGTCAGATCCAGACCTGACCTTGTATGTAGATGGTTCATGCATGAGAACAAGTACAAGAGAGTTAGTAGCCGCCTACGCAGTCACAACAGATACTGAAGTCATTGAAACTAATCGTATAAATACTTTGTCAGCTCAAGCCGCAGAACTTATCGCTCTGACACAAGCCTGTATTCAAGCCATGAATAAAAAAGTCAACATATACACTGACTCACGTTATGCATTCGGAGTTGTACATGACTTCGGCGTGCTGTGGCGAGAGAGAGGTTATTTAACTTCCCACGGTGCCCACATTCAGCACGGACCCCTCATTCATGCATTATTAGATGCAATACATCTACCCACTGAAATATCAATTATGAAATGTAAGGCCCATACGAAGGTTACTGATATCATTTCCCAAGGCAATGATCTAGCCGACAGAACAGCTAAACTGACTGCTCAAACTCAAACCCCCGACATGACAAAGACAATAGTCCCAACACCGACACATTGTATGACAGTTAAAGATCCTACTCTTGACGTAATTGACATACAGACACATGCTACACCAGACGAAATAAAGAAATGGACTGAATTAGGAGGGATCCAAACGGACCAAGGATGGATGATGAAGGAAAAATCTGTATGGTTCCTTCCTGATTCAATGGTCCAAGTTATAATTAACACTATACATAGTCCAGCACATCTAGGAGAAAAAGCTATGCTAGACAGCATTCAACACATTTGGTTCAATAAACATTTACGAGCAGCAGCAAAACAAAAGGTCCGTACCTGTATGATCTGTTGTCAGTTCAACCCAGGAAAAAGCGTTCCCGTAGAACAGGGTGGATTTCATACTCCTAATCATCCTTTTGAAGTCCTCCAGATGGATTATATCCAGATGGAACGATGTCGAGGATTCAAATATGTTCTCGTAGTTGTTTGCGCTCTGTCCCGTTGGACGGAGGCATACCCGGTTTCAGATTACACTGCCCCGACTACTGCCAAACAGTTGGTTCGAGAATTCTTCCCACGATACGGTTTACCACGTGCTGTTTACTCAGATAACGGCCAGCCGTTCTCATCCGAATTAATGAAACACGTTTCACTTCTGTTAGGATATCAGTGGAAATTCCACTGTGTCCGACATCCCGAGGCAGCAGGTCTCGTAGAAAGACATAACCAGATACTGAAAATTAGAATGTCCAAAATATGCAGAGAGAAAGGTGTCGACTGGGTAGTAGCGTTACCAGTTGCACTCTTTTACATGAGAATGGTAGCACACTCTCGAACAGGGCTATCCCCGTATGAGGTGATCTTCGGTAGACCACCGAATATGTGGGGGACGCCTATACCACGCAAAATAACTGATATTGACTGTAATATGCTGACAGATTACTTGGCTTCCTTGATGTCTGCACTACAATCTTCTCGTTCACAGGTAGCTGCAGTCTTTCCCGACAACACTGAGGTGAAACCCCATGACGTTGTTCCGGGTAATCTTGTCTTTGTGAGGAATTTCGACCGAAAGACTCAGCTGGAGCCCAGGTGGAAAGCACCCAAGTTGGTCCTGTTGACCACAAGAACAGCCGTGAAGATCGAGGGCCGCAAAGGCTGGATTCATTCAAGCCACATCAAGAAATTTCATGGACTATCTTCGGATATAGACATTGTGCCCTGCACTCCCTCACAGACTGATACAAAACTCCCTTTTGTTGAACCGAACAAATCTGAAAATTACAAACTAAAGCTTAGGCCCACCAAGTCGAGCAATTTGATTGTTTAAGTCCTCTCCAAGGTGAAGCGGTTGAATTGTCTCTGACATGTATCCCTTGGACCTGAGTAGAGAAAATACCCGAAAAATGTTGAAACGACAGGCGTATTGTAAATCACTGCGTAGCCACTGCATAGTGACATTATTAATTTTGTTTTTATTGAGTCTTTTAATAATTATTACAAGTATGTTGTTGCACATATATTACCCTATTTCTAGACATGTTTATAATGTTGCTGCTGAATATTCTTTTAGTGACTTACCTCCGCATGAATTGTCTTATAGACTTGCGCTGCGCAATAACACTTTCATTAGTATGTTACATCATTCCCATCAGACTAGTAATGCCACCAATTGTTGGGTGTGTGGCCGACTCCCTCCCTATCAGAATTATGAAGGAGTCCTGCCTTTCTTTCCACATCCATTTACACATAATGGCTCCTGTGGAGCATGGTTTAGTTTAATTAATTCCATAGACTCAGACACAGCAGTTTACCAAGATCATTGGGTATGGGGAAATCTGAACCTAGCTTTACTCAAGGTCTGTTACCCTGACAAGGAGGGTCGCCCCAAAAGAACAGGAACTGATCTAGAAAATGAAGTATATGGATTAGGAAATTTTACACCTAATCTCATGATTCTAAATGTCGTATCCGAGGTTGAACTAGTCTTACCCACCATGTCAGTATTCCCAGCGAAGGGTGAATTGTGTGTAAGAAAGGTTGGTTCCATACATATGGGCCATAGTAAATGCACTACTATAGTAGAATTCAGTGATCAAGGAAAATCTTCATTTAGAGCTTCCCGCCACTCCTACTTTATATGTGGTCAGACGACATATATGCGTCTACCCCTAGATTGGGATGGTACCTGCTACATTGCATTTCTTTTGCCACCTGTTTTCCTAGCTCCTCCTGATTATTACAGAAATATTCATTTAGTACACAACAGAGAACGGAGAGATCTCCCCATTGTCGATTACACTGAGACGGCATGGGACAAGTATGTAGATTTTAATAAAGGCATCTTTCCCTATATAGGTACTGTTACTAATAGTAAGCTGATACGTAGATTAACTAGAACCCTTGAAGCAGTAGTGAATGAGACTATTTCCGCCTTAGGCAATTTAACGGAAGAGCAGTCTGCTATGCGGATTGTTGTGCTTCAAAATCGTCTTGTCCTTGACGTCATCCTGGCTGATAGGGGCGGAGCTTGTAGGGTCATCGGATCAAGCTGCTGCGTATTCATACCAGAAAATTCGCCATCTGTATATAAAGCCATCACTCGCCTTCATAAGATTGTAAGCCAGATACACCAGAACCCAGGCACTTGGACTTGGTCCAGTTGGTTTTGGAATGCGGTATCAGCCTGGGGATGGAGAGTTTTATCCTTCCTAGGTATTGGCCTTCTCATACTATTCAGTTGCTGTCTATGTCTACAATGTGGACCAGCGATTTGTGGTCTGTGTGCCACATCGTGCATTCCACATCAAGATTTTCATTCAAGATCCCGGAAGAAGAAAGAAGAACAAATGATGCTATATGAACAGATCAATGGATTGATGAAGATTGATATCTCTTGAAGGGCAAGTAGGGGACAAGGAGGGAATGTGGAAATATGGATTTTTCTGGTCAGTTATGTCCCCTATCTTGGACCCCAACGGTTCCATGTGCATGTCACAAGTACATGTATGTTCCCTCCAGTTCCAGTTATGAAGACGCAAACACATGCGCGTCCACCGTCAACATGTCCTTTGACAGATCCGCCATGAATAGGCCGGATATCCCATTCCTAAATATGAAAGGCCATCGGCTTTATATGGTTCACTTATGCCACTTTACAGTCCAGGCAAGTAGGCCCTGATTCTGTCATCAAAACTCCTCTTGCCTTCTGCCTCTGAAAGCTCCAGTCCGAGCCTGCATCTGTGACCATGAACTTTGTCTCATTCTCTGCGCAGCTCACGAAGCCTGACATCAGCCCATTCTCTGCCAAGAACTGTATTTCACCTTCGAATTATCTGCCTCCCCCTCAGCCGATGCATTCCTGCCTAGTAGTTTAAGTAAACATTCTTCCAGTTACCAAGCAAAAAGGCCCAACTTCTCTGTCCTCATGCAAGTAATTCATAGCCCTGTTACCATGGAATATTCCTACCCCCTCGCATTCAGTGTAGACACTTAGACGCTTGTACACGCACGCACAGTCAGTATAGAATAGATTCTGTCCGAGAGTCCTTCTTTTGTGGATAACATAGTTCTTTAAACATAGGATGTTAGATATGATTTGGGATTAGGTTGACTTGACCCCCCAGACTTCTCGTCTCCACATATAGAGCTAAATGTCAAATCCCCGTCACCCCCTAGTTACACGTCAATTACACGTCATACTGCTGCGCGCGCATTTAGGCCAAGTATTATCTTATAGATCCACCTATGTATGACATCATAACCAATCATGTTCCTTTTTACTCATTATTACACCCATTTTCGGTTACGCAGACCAAACGTCAATTTCCTTATCAATTGTTACGCCTACTGTATTCACTCCATTATAATGTATGTACTATAAAAGTTACTTCTTGTCAATAAAGTATGTACTTCACTTCCTGAACCCCCGTGGTGATGGAACTTGAAGCATCCGATTATAATCGATTATTGGAATAAAGCCCATTCCGAAACTCTAATATCACGGATTCTGCCTCTCATTTTACTGAGCTATTTTATAATGTTTCTGTATCAAATTCAGTCCCGGTAAAGGAATTTTTATTTACCACACTCCACAGCCAGACGCTCAAGGAACTTCAACCTGTCATCCAAAGCCACGCTGCTGCCTTGCAAGACATAATGGACCGCATGCATGCACTGGAAGATAAGGTGGAGGATGCGGAGGGCCGCTCCCGCCGCAACAACATACGCGTGGTAGGTCTACTGGAGGGAGAAGAAGGAAGGAATCCGAAACAGTATGTTGAGCGCTGGTTACAAGACATATTACCCCAAGGAATATTATCGCCACAGTTTGCAGTGGAGAGGGCGCATCGAGTTATGGCACAGAAGCCCCAGCTGGGCACCAGACCGCGCACTTTCCTCTTTAAACTCCTAAACTATAGAGACAGGGATGCAGTGCTGCATGAAACCCGAAAACTAGAAAGCCTCAAAGTGAGCGGCAGCCCGGTCATGCTGTTCCCAGATTACACTGCACTCGTACAACATCGCAGAAGCAACTACATGGCAGTGAAGCGCCAGCTTAGAGACTTGGAACTGCCCTACTCCCTACTATTCCCTGCCAGACTGATGGTGATAACAAAGGGAGGCCCCGCTTCTTTAACTCCCCTGCGGAGGCGTGGAACTGGCTGGAGGAGTCAGGACTATGGACAGGAACGCGCCCCTCGGGCCCGATGTGGACAACCCGGTAAGCAGAAGAGCTCAACGACCGGGGAGACGCGGGGCACCCAGAAATGCGAAACTGGCGACAGCGGCGCCAAGCCCGGAGAAGATCAGAATGGAGCGGCAGGACATCCTGGAAGCGGTTGCGACTCTGTGAACCACACAAAACAGAGAGCGTTCGGAAGGCTGCTTCAATGACTCGGCGGCAGTCAGTGGCTTTTCATCTCTGACCACAGAAGAATTAGAAGATATGTGCCTGCCAGTGGTAACCCCACAGACTGCTGATGACATTATATGATGGGACACGGTTGCATTGAACTCTACCACAGGCAGCTCACGCAAGTAGTGCTTTGTTTCAGTATTTTTTTAGTACTTTGTTTATGTATCTTAATGCGTGCTGGAGATAAGGGGTCAAAGCAAAAACCAAAGGAAATGATGGACGGAGTGTTGAACATTGCAAGCACTCACCTCCAGTCAACTGATCTGGGTTTAATCCATCACCGTTCTTTAGCCCACTCTGCCACCCCAGTTCAGACATGGCCATATGCAAATCAGTCTGACCCTGTGCCTCATGGGAACAGTCCAGCCCGAACTGCCAAGCCATGTCTTCACTGGACCGGAAACAAGCTTCCTAGGACCGGTTTCTGGCATTTCAGCCGTCTTCAGCCAGGCTTGCTTGAATCCAGTGGCAAAGTGAGCAAGGGACTCACGTCCGAGCATACCCTGCCAACTTGTGGTGAACAAAGCAAAAACCAAAGGAAATGATGGACGGAGTGTTGAACATTGCAAGCACTCACCCCCAGTCAACTCATCTGGGTTTAATCCATCACCGTTCTTTAGCCCACTCTGCCACCCCAGTTGAGACATGGCCATATGCAAATCAGTCTGACCCTGTGCCTCATGGGAACAGTCCAGCCCGAACTGCCAAGCCATGTCTTCCCTGGACCGGAAACAAGCTTCCTAGGACCGGTTTCTGGCATTTCAGCCGTCTTCAGCCAGGCTTGCTTGAATCCAGTGGCAAAGTGAGCAAGGGACTCACGTCTGAGCATACCCTGCCAACTTGTGGCGAACAAAGCAAAAACCAAAGGAAATGATGGACGGAGTGTTGAACATTGGGGTGACACTGCTGGGTCGGCAGCCAGGCAGGGTGCTTCACACGACAGAAGGGTACCCACTGGGGTTGGGACTAGCTACACCATGCATGACGCTGCGAAGGCTAGACACATATGTGGCGACACTCAACCATGGCTCTCAATGGTCCTGCACATTGAAGTGGTTGATTTATAGGATTTAAGAAGGTAAAATTGCCAACAAGGGATTTTGTTTGAAAAGAACTGATTACTTGAATATTTCAAAAAACTTAATTTGTAGGTGTGTTTAAATAAATTAACACCACAACGAAATCAATCAACTGATCTAATCATCAGATATTAACAACAACACACACGGGGATTTAGTTTTGTGATTTAAACACAATAATTTTTATATATTCATCAGAAATAAAAAGGAGTACAGGTGAAACAATGATTTGAGCAATATTTCATGAAAAGAGGGGGCGATATTAGATCCACATTTCATCAATAAAGCATCTATTCCATCTTGGTTTGAACAGAGACAAAACTCATTATTGAGAAAATAATCAACTGTACATAACAAATAGTCTGAAAATAGATGGTAAAGTCGACGTTTCGGTCTTGAGTGGTGTCAATCCGTCAGACCATCTTCAGGACAATTATTGCATAGCAAAAAGACTCCTAAATGAACATAATACAAACAGTTACATCCATGTAAACATAATTTGTGCTGTCAAAATTAAATACATTATCTATTAAAAAAAACAACCCGTGTGCGAGAGGTGAAACTATAAATGTTTTTATCTAACGAATATTAACTCCGTCTAACACTTCTTGTTGATAGAGCAGTTCCAATGATAACTGCTCTATCAACAACAAGTGTTAAATTACAAATTAAGTTTTTTGAAATATTCAAGTAATCAGTTATTTTCAAACAAAATCCCTTGTTGGCAATTTTACCTTCTTAAATTTATCTGCCCAAGCTCTCAAGGGTATATTGGGTTTGCCCTTCATTCATTTTGATTTATAGGATGGCACATCTCCTAACAATGAAAGGGAGGGGAAAGTTGTAGCACAGCACCGATTGAGCACACGACCCCAACAGCCAACATACTGGGATACTTATAATCATATTCTGCTAAAGACGTTTGGACGGATATCTTCGCTGAGTTCGCCCCGCTGTTATGACGTTTGAAGTTGAGTTAATGTTTTTGTTACAACAGACCAGTACACCACTGCTTGGCCACGACACACACCCACCAGCGTGAAATCTACCCCTGCCACCCTGGACGACTAACTGCTCTAGTAATGGCACGAGCTAATGTACTAACATGGAATATACGCGGTATGCACACGCCTGCGCTGCGCTACTCCATATTCGCCTACCTCCAGAGACACTTGGCACGCATTGCCCTAGTGCAGGAAACGCACATGACACAGGCAGAGCTCGACAAACTACGCAGGTGCTGGAGAGGGCAGGTGTATGGTACTGTGTACTCAGCGCAGACAAGAGGCACGTTAATTTGGCACCCCGTTCATTTGTGAGGACGTGGCAGCAGATCATGAGGGCAGATACACCCTAGTGCATGGGCGACTCAATGGTCAAACAATACTGCTGGGATCGATATATGCTCCGAATGTAGACCAACCATCATTTCTAGTGCGGCTAACGCAAGCTCTGACCCCTTACGCTGGGCTTCCTTGGCTGCTGGGAGGGGACTTCAACTCGGTACTTAATGTTAACATGGATAGATCATTTACCCCTCTTCACAAAACCACTGCGGTGTCCAATGCCCAGGCACTCACGGACTGGTTATCGCACTGGGCGTTGTTGTTGGATGTGTGGCAGGTCCTTAATCCTACTGAGCGTATCTATTCCTATTATTCCACGGTGCATAACCTACATGTACGTCTTGATAGGACAGTGGGTTCTCAATCCCTGCTCCCACTGGTCACGGAATCGGAATACCTAGGGCGGACGTACTCCGATCATAATCCCCTGCGAATCCAACAGACCGTCCTCCCATACCCACATGGCATCTCCAAAGAGCTGCGCTGTAAGACCCAGAGTTTCGTACATCACTGGGGACAGCCATCCTCACATATTTCAACCTCATAAGGGTACAGCAAGCAATGCACTAGTAGAATGGGACGCCTTCAAAATAGCAATCAGGGGGCATTGTTTGGGGACCACATGGAATATACGTAGGCAACAGTCACTTTCGCTTGCGAAGTTAGAGTCCCAGCTACTGAAATACGAACGTGAAGGAGAGGGGGAGGGCAGAGACTCAGGTCGACTGGAGGGGCTCCGCGCCCAACATGCGGAACTCCTGGAGCGACTGCGATGCCACAACTACGCAGCTCATGGAGCCCGAACGCATGCCTCGGTGGATAGAGCAGGCTAACTGCTTGCCTGGCTACTGAGGCAAGAAAGCAATCATGCCCCGATTGGGGCCATACGCACATCAGAGGGTAACCTAGTGTACACACAGTGTGAGACACACAGAGCTATGACGGACCATTATGCCCAGTTGTACCAATCTAGAGGTTGCTGCCCAAGTCATGAGCCAGAGAGATTCTTAGGTTCCGTCCAGCTACCCACAGCCTCAGAGGCACATCTGGAGACACTTAAATGCCTACTCACCTTAAAGGAGATTGGGAATGCGATTGGGTCTATGGCATCCGGGAAAACGCCTGTACCGGACGGCCTGCCCGCCGAGTATTACAAATCCTACCGAGATTCGCTTGTGCAACACCTCCACACACTATATGTTACAGCGCTGGAGGAGCAAGCAGGGGCGGCTGGTGGAATTTGAAACTGGTGGGGCATAAGCAGAACGAATCAACGTATGCGAGCGAGCGCAGCGAGCGAGCCCTACGGCAATAAGGCGGGTTTAAGTAGGGTTCTCCCCCGTGAAGAATTTTTTTAAAAATTGGCATCTTTTTGGTGCGATTTTCAGCACTATTTCTGTGATAAATGGACTAAAAATTCAGTTCTTCTAGGCATTCATAAAAGAAAATTCATATATTATTTCAGAGAATTTCTGGGTTGCCAAGCAGTATTAAGAGGTTTGCAGGGCTACGTATTGCTGAACTAATTTGAAACAAGGACTACCTCTATGGAAGCAGAGGTAAACTGTTAGATGTGAGAACTTAAGGAAAACACGTATCCTGTAAATTGTTCAGTGATGCCCTCAGCTGTTATTTTTTAGACATCTTTTAGAAGCTGTGCAGGCCGGAAGAGTTTCATCATCTCTTCTGAAAGGTCAAGTAAGATCTTTCACATTGAGACTGGTGTCTACCACTCAGGGAAATGCTGTTCCCTTTCAGAAGTTGTGGTGTTTTTACTGAAGCATCTGTGTTGGTTTGCCACAGTGCAGGGAGAGGAATCCCTTCCGAGTAATATAGTGCATGGTTTCATACTTAATGATTTTTCTGCTTGTGCCACGTTTGTTTAGTGCTAAAGGGTGGCTGGCATCAGTTCAAACGGAAACTTCTTGCCAATTCTAAATGGAGTACTACATTTACATAAGTAAAAGTATATAAATATAATCTAGATACAACAATATTTCTTATTGTGCTTTTGGCATGATGGGGCAGAGGCAGTGGATAACTTTGTTTTCACTTTAAATCAGTTGTTATTGCTAAGCCTCGAGTGCAAACATTTTCGGAAAATTAAATTTTAAATGAAACAACTTTAAATTCCCTATAGAAAGAACTGAACACTAAACTAAGAGTCATGCAGCTGTCTGAAAAACGTAGATGCCTAAATGGCCTTTTTAAATTCACAAAAAGGTCAGAAACTGTCTTGTTTCTGGGTCATGGGGTATTCGTGACATTTAGCCTTCTAACTATAGATGTGCTACCAATCACATTACTTACAGTAGGCTACTTCAAAAACAAGAGACCCTATAAGCATTCCACCATGCATTATAAATAAGTTGGATTTACTCATGAGTTGTGCTTGATTCTGATGCAAATGAGACTTCATGGGAAGTCCTCTTAAGTCAGTTAAATAATGCTTTAGAAATGACCTTTCCCTACACAAACTGAATCCGCAATGCTACTAAAGTTTACCGAACAGCGCAGCTGCTTAAAATATCATCTATTTATCTCTGATTTCAACGTTCAAAGTTGCACCACACATATCATGCTTCCCTTTATAATAATGTAACTTGCTTTGTGGAAATTTGAATTTCTAGACAATATTCACATTTATTTAAGTAAGATATTTGTGTTTAAAGTCAAACTTTTTTAAAGACGGGCTCCTTTATTAATGTTGCAACAGGTGATACGATTCAAACCATAACAATAGTATTGGTGAACACATTGGGGCAAATATAAGTAGCAATGGATTGGTGCACAAGCAGGGAAGGTAAAAATTAGGGTAGAAATGTATGTTTTCTACTAAGTTTTAAAGGGCTGTTTAGGTAGCATCAAGATACACATGCTACTTGAGACTTGCCTATTACACTGCTTTTATAAACCTACTATATTTCAAACTATTCCTAACACGATTCAGGGTTTTGAAGGTTTAGTAACATTATGTGGACTTACTTAGCAAAAAGATGTTTGTGTAAACTGGGCAGAATAGGTTCAGCCTAGACTGAAAAAAAAAAGAAGCAAAATACAATGCGTAAACGAGTATCAGTAAAAGTCGCATTTACATAAGAAATTCAGAGTAGGCAGACTAATACAGTGTGAAAAAGAAACATAATGCAAAGGACTATCCTTCAAACAACAGAAACACGCTAATATAGTCTGGCACTAGAGAACACATAAAAAACTTCCAAACGCAAAACCAAACTTTGACAGAACCCAAAAAAGTACAAATCGAAAGTCCAAAAAACATAGAAGATAGGACAGCAAGAGCACCTAACAAGCAATAATTAACTTAAATCACCCAGACAATGCACAACCCAATTATGCAATACACGAAAATGTCATGTAAATGTGACAAAAATACCTGAAAAAATGTCTGGGTACAGGAAGGAGCACATGAACTGAAACATCAGTAAACGTGACCAGCAGTGGCAAAGCTATCAATGCTGAAAACAGTGCTGTGGTCCGAGGGCTAAGAGCTGAGCTGGCTGGGACCCAGTGCACCGGTGGCTCTACTGTATTGTATGGGCTGCTGCATCTGATCTGCACTAGCTGCTTAAGGCTCAGATCTTCTTGACCCTGCTTTGATAAAAACTGGAGAGAGTTGGATTGTCTACCACGACTACAGACCGGCATCACAGTGCAATGTGAACACGGGAACTCTCGCTACATGGGAAACTTGGGTTTATTACGTGACTGAACAGGCCCAGATGATGGTAAAGCGATCAATCCTTCATGCCACCCCAATCCCTCCATGCACCTACACCACACCCCGTGCCCTGCAGGATTCTGAAAGCTCACAGCTCTCTTGCCTCCCACAGAAATGGGCCTGTTGGTCTGACACATAACTTTGAGAGGGCTGTTCCACATACATTGTGCCACCTTTTATCATCTTGTTCAAGTGCAGCACAACTCTAAAACATTTTCTAGCACACAAGAGGCATCTTTCATTGAAAAATAACAATCAGAGACACGTTTCGTCATGTTCTTGATTTTCATTGTGATGCACTAGTAATGACGACAAGGTGATAAATGTATTTAAGCAGTAGCCACAAGTCCATCCATGACACAAGTGAAAATACCAATTTACAGGATAAGGCAAATAAACAAACCTCCCCAAAGCCTATTGGAGTGCAACATACATTACATGTGCGTTATCTGTGATGCTCTTGTGCACACATGCAGATAACACACAAGCAGCTCACAACAGGTGCTTTGCCTTTAACACTTTATCATTCTTTACAGCAGAAATCGTAGCTTTAGCACAGAGATGCCACTGAGTAGTCAGGAAGAGGTGTTTGGTGACCCAGGATTGGAACGGAGAGTGAGTGTGATATTACACAGCTGCACGGATGTAAGGAGAGCAGGGCCTAGGAATGCGCCGGGGTGTAGAGACAGCGAAAGCCCCGGGTACCAAGCTGGAAAGAGAATGAACGGATTAGATGGGCTAAATCCCCGAATTAATCGCCCGACATCCTGCTGTAATGAAATTATTAATGTCAGCATTAGCGTTTATTTGACATTGTTGGACCATTACTAATGTGCAGTTGCGGCTCTCAATACTTGCGAGTCGTGGGGGGGGTGTCTTGCGGGGGGGGGGTGATGTTGTGCATGGGGGGAGTGGGGGCTGGGGGGTTTAAAAATAAAGTTTAAAAAAAATAAGAAAACTTACCTGACCGCCGGGTCTGCGCCGCCTCTGCTGTGTGCTCCTGGGCCGGGGTCCGCATTGGCACCTTCCTGAGTGGCCACTGCTGGTGGAAACCCCTCTCAGCCAATCCAGACGCTGCTCCAGCAGCGCCAGGATTGGCTCCAGCAGGGACTGTCCCCGCCCATAGGAGACCGGGGGCTGCTGCCACTGGCCAGTAGCAGCCCTTGCTCGCTCTCCTAATGTGCAGCTGGCGCAGCAGCATTGCAGGCTAATACTAATGCGCATGTTCAGGCTGGTCAGAAATATGACTAGCCCAAACTCGAACATGCGCACTGAGCCTGCCCTGCTGCTGTGCTACTGCTGTCAGTCAACAAGTGCAGCCCCACCCCCTTCAGCGACGAGTTCTCTGACTCCGGCTGGCCGATTTCGAGTCAGGACGCGCCGGTGAAGTTAATCTTCCTCGCTGTGGTCGCTGTGGGTGGGGCAACGCCCCAACGCCCCAATGTACGCACCGCCCCTGGGAGCAAGTATTGCCCCCCTCGATGCAAGATGCAAAAACAACAGTTGATGGACAGAATGATGCAGAACAATGTCATACATTCATCCCAGTACAGAGATCTGGGCCTAAATCCATCGTTTTTTTGCTCACCATGCCGTTCCAGTTTGAACCCAGCCATATGCAAATCAGTCTTGACCCTGTGCCTCATGGGTACAGTCCAGCCCGAACTGCCAAGCCAGGTCCTCCCTGGACTGGAAACAAGCATCCTAGGACCAGTTTTGGGGTTTCACCCCTCTTCAGCCAGGATAGCTTGATTCCAGTGGCATGGAGAGCACGGGACCCACGTCTGGGCATACCCTTCCCACTCGGGGTGACAAATGCAAAAACAACAGTTGATGACAGAATGCAGAACAATGTCATACATTCACCCCAGTACAGATATCTGGGCCTAAATACATCGTTTTTTTGCTCACCATGCCGTTCTAGTTTGAACCCAGCCATATGCAAATCAGTCTTGACCCTCTGCCTCATGGGTACAGTCCAGCCCGAACTGCCAAGCCAGGTCCTCCCTGGACTGGAAACAAGCATCCTAGGACCGGTTTCGGAGTTTCACCCCTCTTCAGCCAGGATAGCTTGATTCCAGTGGCATGGAGAACACGAGACCCACGTCTGGGCATACCCTTCCCACTCGGGGTGACAAATGCAAAAACAACAGTTGATGGACAGAATGCAGAACAATGTCATACATTCACCCCAGTACAGAGATCTGGGCCTAAATCCATCGTTTTTTTGCTCACCATGCCGTTCCAGTTTGAACCCAGCCATATGCAAATCAGTCTTGACCCTGTGCGGTTCGGGCTGGACTGTTCCCATGAGGCACAGGGTCAGACTGATTTGCATATGGACATGTCTGAAATGGGGTGGTGGAGTGAGCTAAAGAATGATGATGGATTAAACCCAGATCAGTTGACTGCGGGTGAGTGTTTGATTTGCTCAAACGCTCCGTCCATCATCCCCTTTGGTATCGCTTTGTTCGTCCTAAGTTGGCAGGGTATGCCCAGACGTGGGTCCCTTGCTCACTTTGCCACTGGATTCAAGATAGCCTGGCTGATGAGGGTTATGAACCCGAAACCGGTCCCAGGATGCTTGTTTCCGGTCCAGGGAAGATATGGCTTGGCAGTTCGGGCTGGACTGTTCCCATGAGGCACAGGGTCAGACTGATTTACATATGGCCATGTCTGAACTGGGGTGGTGGAGTTAGCTAAATAATGATTGTTAGATCTGGGGGTCTCTAGTTGGCAGGGTAGGTACCACTGTCCAAGTAGGGACCCTTGCTTCTAGTCAGGGAAAGGGGGATACACTGTTAAGATAACCCCTGCTCACCCTCTAGGTAGCTTGGCCTGAGCAGTCTAGGCTATCAAAGGCAATGTGTAAAGTATTTGTACCAACACTCACAGTAACACAGTGAAAACACCACAGATTTACTCCACACCAGTTTTAGAAAAATAAGGTATCTTTACTAAAACCTTCAGAAGACCAAATACTACAGAAAAACCAACATACAATTAAAAAGGTTACTTTAAAGATAGTTCAAGAGTTTGCAGAGAGTACTCCAGGATGTAAAAATCAGTGTCCTGCACAATGCGACTCTCAATGCACAAAATGCGACACTCTCGTGCCCAACAGTACCTGTAGTTGCGCTAAGGTTCCCAAAAGCTATAACAAGGAAGATGGCAAAGGCGATGCGATACTCCTGAGACCTTGGGGAGGCTTTGCAGCAGCCCTGCTTCACGCAGCAGAGGTGGATGCGCGGGCTCCGATCTGTAGGGGGAGGATGCGATGACTTTGGCTTTCTTTGCGTAGGTTTCTTAGGGGGAAGCTTCACGCACAGGTACGATGCGACGATCTTCGGTGCAGCGCCGCAACCCTCGATGCGTCACAGGACAGGACTCTGCGTCGACACACGCAGCGACTGGATACTTTCACACACCGGCAGTGGTGCGGCCCGCAAACTGGTTCTGCGACGACCCTCGCAGCGTCAGGAATCTTCACGCACCGGGACGATGCTTGACGCACTCGGCGATGTGGGGACTCCGGGTGCTGCGATGACGCCGCAATGAAATTCTCCTCGCACTCTCGCTCTTGCGACTCGCAACCGGATGATGCGTCCCTCAAATGGATGATGCGATGGGTACCAGTTACTCTTGTTCACGCTTCTGCTTTCCAGCTCCCAAACACAGCAAAACGACCTCCTGAGGCCCCAAGACTAGGCAAGCACTCCAAGGCAGGTCAGAACTCCCTCAGCAGAGTTCCAGGGGAGCTGGTGGTGAAGTCCTTTTGTTCCTGGGACTTCTTAACAGGGAGCCAGCTCTCCTCAGGCCCTTGGAGATCGGAATCAAAAGAAGGGGACACAGCAAAGTCCTCCCCCTCTCCTTGGCAGCAAAGCAAAACAGCAAGCAGGTAGTCTTCTCCTCTTCAGTTCCTTCCAGCTTTCTCCTTGGCAGAGGTTCCTTCTTAGTTCCACAGTGATCTAAAGTTTAGGTGTCTGGGGTCCTCTTCTTATACCCCTCCAAGTCTTTGTCTCTCTTTGTTTCAGTGGAGGGATTCCCCTGCTCAAACCAGTTCCTGGGTGTGCTCTGCCCTGGAGCACCTGGTTCCTTTCAGAGTGAGGGGCAGGGTCATTAGACTCTCAGCAGGAGGTGGAGCCATCTTTGTGCTGGCAGAGGCAGAGTCCTCAGCCTGGCCTGCAGGGGGTGGAGCCGGCATTGTGCTGGCAGAGGCAGCCCTACTCAAACCCAGGGGCTACTCCTCCCACCCATTTAGAGCAGATCTCCCTATTCACCCTGCTGCTGACTCATCCAGACTTCTGGAGCCACCTAGCCCATCACATGACACCAGTCGGCCAATCTGCATACAGGCACACAGGAAGGTTAAACAGGAGAATAGCTACTTTCTAAACAGTGCTATTCTCACACAGTGAATTTAAAAACCATCTTGCTAAAAAGAAGTATAATTAAATTCTGAACACAAAGATACCAAACTTGGATTTTCTATCTTGCCTTTAGGGGAAGATAGGCATGTAAACAGCCTCCCCCATTCTGTCCTATGGGCAAGATAGCCTCTCAGCAGTGAAAAACGAAAATGGCTGTAATTCACTACCAGGGCATGTTACACACCTCAGTACATGCCCTACCTTTCAGATACACTGCACCCAGCCCAGGGGGGTACCTAGGGCCACCATAGGGATGCCTGACATGTACAGAAAGGGAAGGATAAGGCCTGGTCAGTGGTTGCACTGGCTAGGTCGACATGGCAGTCCTGGACTGCACATAGGCACTGCAAGCAGGCCTAAGACATCATTTTAGGGCCACTCATGTGGGTGGCACAATCAGTGCTGCAGGCCCACTAGTAGCATTTGAATCACCAGCCCTGGCACATTCAGTGCACTTTACTTGGGGCTGACAGGTGAAACAAATATGTCAATCATGGATAACCAATTACAATAACAATTTACCTAGGGAGCACTTCCTCTTTGACACTGGTCAGCAGTGGCAAAGTGCCCAAAGCACCTAAACCAGCAAAAACGAAATCCAGCATAGCGTCAAAAATACAAGAGGTAGAGGCAAAAAGTCAGGGAAAACCACGCCAAAGATGCCAGGTCTAACACGTGTCCCCTCCAGCTGAAAGTGGGGAGAACTACCCACCCTCTTGGGAGTTCTCATTGCTAAGGCGGAAAAACCTGGACAGACCACCAGCGTTGGCGTGTTCTGTACCGGGACGGTGTTCCACCGTAAAGTCCATTCCCTGTAGGGAGATGGACCACCTCAACAGTTTTGGGTTCTCACCCCTCATTTGCATTAACCATCTGAGGGGCCTGTGGTCTGTCTGAACCCGTAAGGGAGTCCCAAACAAGTAGGGCCTGAGCTTATTCAGAGCCAAGACCACAGCAAAAGCTTCCCTTTCAATCGCACTCCACCTCTGTTCCCTGGGAAGTAGCCTCCTACTAATGAAAGCTACAGGTTGGTCCAAGCCCTCGTCGTTGATCTGTGAGAGTACCGCTCCCACACCATGCTCTGAAGCGTCTGTCTGCACTAAAAATGCACTGGAGAAATCAGGCGCCTTGAGCACCGGTGCCGTGCACATGGCAGTGTTCAGGGCATCAAAAGCAGTTTGACAGGCATCGGTCCAATTCACTCTCTTGGGCTGCTTCCTTGAAGTCAGCTCCGTCAAGGGGGCAACAATGGTGCCATATCCCTTGACAAATCGGCGATAATACCCGGTGAGTCCTAGGAAGGCTCTCACCTCTGTCTGGGTCTTGGGGGGCTCCCAAGCCAGGATGGTATCAATCTTCGCTTGGAGGGGCGCCCCCTGGCCGCTCCCTACCTGGTGTCCCAAGTACACCACAGAACCCTGCCCTATCTGGCACTTACTGGCCTTGATAGTGAGGCCTGCCCTTTGCAGAGCCTTCAACACTTCACAGAGGTGCTGCAAGTGTTCCTCCCACGTGGAGCTGAACATAGCAATGTCGTCCAGGTATGCGGCGCTGAATTCCTCCAGACCGGACAGTACCTGGTTGATCAGTTTCTGGAATGTGGCAGGGGCGTTCTTCAACCCAAAGGGCATGACTCGGAACTGGAAGTGTCCCTCTGGTGTTGAAAACGCAGACCTCTCTTTGGCCCCCTCAGTTAAGGCAATCTGCCAGTACCCAGATGTTAAATCAAATGTACTGAGGTACTGGGCAGCTCCCAACCGATCCACGAGCTCATCAGCTCTGGGGATGGGGTGTGCGTCAGTCTTGGTGACCGCATTGAGCCCACGGTAGTCCACACAAAACCGGAGTTCTGGGGTGGCACCGGGCGGAGCAGCTTTTGGAACTAAGACCACTGGGCTAGCCCTGGGGCCGCTGGAGGGCTCAATTACCCCTAGCGCCAACATCTTGGAAACCTCTTCCTTGATGCTGGCCCTGACCTTGTCAGCTACCCTGTAGAATTTCTGTTTTACAGGTAGACTATCTCCAGTGTCCACATCATGGACGCACCAGTTGGTGACTCCTGGGGTCAGGGAGAACAGGGAGGAAAACTGACCCAACACCTGGCGACAGTCCCTCTGCTGCTCTAGGGTCAGGGTGGGCGAGAGGACCACACCATCCACTGACCTGTCTTGCTCCTTGGCTGCCAGGAGGTCAGGATGAGGGTCACTGTCCTCTTCCATTCCAGCATCTGTAGCCAGGAGCATGGTTACATCAGACCTCTCGAAGTGGGGTTTGAGGCGGTTCACATGTAAGACCCTCAGGGGCTGCCTGGGAGTCCGCATATTAATCAGGTAGGTTACTTCGCTCTTGCGCTCCACCACCTCATATGACCCAGTCCACTTGTCTTGGAGCACACAAGGCTCCACTGGCGCCATCACCCACACTTTCTGACCAGGTTGAAATTCGACCAGAGTGGTATTCTGGTCGTACCATCTTTTCATTTCTTCCTGGCTGGCTTCAAGGTTCTCTTGGGCGAGCTTCCTGAAGCGCAGTGTCTGGTTGCGGAAGGCCAGCATATAGCTGAACACATCCTGGGGGGTTTTCCAGGGGGATTTCTCCCACCCCTCCTTCACCAGAGTGAGAGGTCCTCTAACAGGGTGGCCATACAGGAGCTCAAAGGGACTGAACCCTAAGGACTTCTGAGGCACCTCCCTGTAGGCAAACAACAGGCATGGTAAAAAGATGTCCCACTTTCGTCTCATGGGCTCCGCTAGGCCCATAATCATACCTTTCAGAGTTCGGTTGAACCTTTCAACCAACCCGTTTCCTTGAGGGTGGTAAGGAGTGGTGAACTTATAAGTTACCCCACACTCCTCCCACAGAGACTTCATGTACCTAGAGATGAAGTTGGTACCCCGGTCGGAGACCCACCTCTCTGGGGAACCCCACACGGGAAAAGATCCCCATCAATGCACGGCCCACCACGGGTGCTGTGATTGTCCTGAGAGGGACAGCTTCCGGGTACCGGGTGGCATGGTCCACCAAGACCAGGATGAACCTGTTTCCTAAGGCTGTCTTGGGGTCCAGTGGCCCCACAATGTCGATGCCCACCCGCTCAAAAGGGGTGCTCACCACAGGAAAGGGTTGGAGGGGTGCCTTGCACTTTCCTCCACTCTTACCACTTGCCCGACAAGTCTGGCAAGTCCTACAGAATGTACCAACGTGCTTCCTCATCTGGGGCCAGAAGAAGTGGGTGACAAGCCTTTGGAAGGTCTTGTCTTGCCCCAGATGACCTGCGAGAGGCACGTCATTAGCCAGACCCATTAGGAAGGTCCTGAAGCGCTCGGGTACCACCAGCACATGGGCTCAGCGACCTTAGGCTCACTATAAAGTAACCCATCCTCCCAGTAAATGAGCTGATCCTTGGACTCTTCACCTGCTGCCTGGTCTGCAGCCTGCTGCCGCACACCAATGAGAGAAGGGCATTCCTTCTGCGCCCTGGAGAACTCTTCCCTGGAGGGACCACCCTCTTGCTGCCAATGGGTCAGCTCAGGTAGCTCCCCCAGTTCGGCCACCTGTTCCCCTGTAGGTTCCAGGGCATCCCCCTCAGGTTCTGCTCCTTCCTGGACCGTGGGAACGGTGGGGGCTGGTTTCCCACGCCCTATGCTCCTTCCTCTCTGGGCAGGTTCCTGGGCCACTGTTTCAGGCTCCAGGTCTGCTGAATCACCCCTACTGGCTGCCATAGACCGAGTGGTCACACAGATCCACTCAGGCAAACCCAACATCTCCATGTGAGCCTGGCGTTCCACCTCCTTCCATGGGGAACTCTCCAGGTCATTACCTAGCAGACAGTCTACAGGCATGGATGGACTCACAACAACCTTCAAGAGACCTGAGACCCCCCCTCCACTCAAAGGGAACTTGCGCCACCTTACAGAGGCACACCGAGTTGTCAGCTGCAACTACTGGGTGAAGCACATTGGGAATGACCTGCTCTTCAGACACCCACTGACACCTCACAGATGCCAGACTGGCTCCCGTGTCTCTCAGAGCCTCCACCCTCCTCCCATTGATGGTCACCCACTGCCCGTATTTCTTAGTGTTATCGGGCAGGTAGGTTTCCTGGACCATCTCTTGGTCTCCAAAAGAGACAAGGGTCATAACTGTTGGTTCCACCCCTTCACTAGAAATTAAATCCTACCCCAAAGCTACACTCACTAAACCCGGTTTAGGAGCACCAGTGGGTGCTGGAGGTTTCTTGGGGCACTTAGGGGCAATGTGTCCCACCTCATTGCAGTGATAGCAGGTAGGTGGGCCCCTGGGGTCCCACCTGCCCCTAGGGGGCCAGGTCGGTTTGGGCTTGGGGGGTTGGGACTCCGCTCCCTGGGAACTGTTTTGGGGCCCTTGAGAGAACTCCTTTTGGTTACCCTTGTCCCCCCCACTCTTTTGCTGGGGACCCTGCCCACCTTTGGCTATGGTACCCACAATCCCTCTGTGGACCCTGGTACTGGTTCAGCGGTCCGCCTCCTTAGCAAGCTCAATGGGGTCCGTCAGCTTGCTGTCTAAAAGATGCTGGCGCAGCTCTGGAACACATAGACTACTCAAGTGCTCCCAACTAATTAAATGTAACAACCCCTTATAATCAGTTACTTTGCTGCCCTTCATCCAACCTTCCAGTGCACGCGAGTACAGATTCACACACTCCATCCAAGTCTCAGACTCTTTCTTCTTGGAGTTCCTAAACTGCAGTCTATACTGTTCTGGAGTAAGTCCATACCTGAGACATAGGGCCTCCTTCATATTGGGGTAGGTCATGGTACCTGCTAATTCCAAGGGCTCTAGAGCAATCCTCCCAGAAGCCTCAAAATGTTTCCACAGGCCCGCCCCCCAATGCTGTTCAGGCACACCATTCATTCTCAACGCAATTTCATATGAGGTAAACCAGGCATAGATATCCTCACTCCTATTATAATTCTGTACCAAATCCTTGGGGATATATACTTTACCCCCTGCACTGGCTGTGCGCTGCCACCATTGGAACCGGACTCCGCCTGCTTGGCCTTGATATCCAGTTCTCTCATGCTCAACTCATGAGCTAGAAGCAATTTCTTCTCCTCCAAGGCACGGGCATTCTTGCTCTCCTCCGCCGCCTTTTCTTTCTCTACTTCTAATTGCTTCATTTTCATTTTCATTATTTCCAATTCATGGTTCCTCACTCTTTGATTCTCCTCCAACTCCTCTGGAGTGAGACCCCTACTGGAATGGGAGCTGCCAGCCCTTGAGCCTGGGTTGCTCACAGGCAAATCGGGGGGTTCAAAACCATCCCCCCCATTTGCATTATTTCCATCTTGGGCCTCCCACCAGGCCTTCAAGGCTTTCTGTAGCACATCCTTTCGAGATCCGCTTTTCACAGGGCAACCAAGGTCTTGGCAGAATTGCTTGAGATCTTCAACTCTGTATGAATACAGATCCTCAATGGAAAACTCCAATTCTGCCCTCTCACTTGTTGCCACCTGAGACATGATGCTCTTGAAGAGTTATTCAAAAATAGAACCAAAAATCAACAATCAGCAGTATGTGGCTGTGTAATGGTCTGCTCTCCTAGTGATGTACACCAATTACTGTGGGTCAAGTACAAATACAAGTTCAATCCTCACCGCTGACCACCAATGTTAGATCTGGGGGTCTCTAGTTGGCAGGGTAGGTACCACTGTCCAAGTAGGGACCCTTGCTTCTAGTCAGGGAAAGGGGGATACACTGTTAAGATAACCCCTGCTCACCCTCTAGGTAGCTTGGCCTGAGCAGTCTAGGCTATTAAAGGCAATGTGTAAAGTATTTGTACCAACACTCACAGTAACACAGTGAAAACACCACAGATTTACTCCACACCAGTTTTAGAAAAATAAGGTAGCTTTACTAAAAACTTCACAAGACCAAATACTACAGAAAAACCAACATACAATTAAAAAGGTTACTTTAAAGATAGTTCAAGAGTTTGCAGAAAGTACTCAAGGATGTAAAAATCAGTGTCCTGCACAATGCGACTCTCAATGCACAAAATGCGACACTCTCGTGCCCAACAGTACCTGTAGTTGCACTAAGGTTCCCAAAAGCTATAACAAGGAAGATGGCAAAGGCGATACGATACTCCTGAGACCTTGGGGAGGCTTTGCAGCAGCCCTGCTTCACGCAGCAGAGGTGGATGCGCTGGCTCCGATCTGTATGGGGAGGATGCTATGACTTTGGCTTTCGTTGCGTAGGTTTCTTAGGGGGAAGCTTCATGCACAGGTACGATGCGATGATCTTGGGTGCGGCGCGGTGCGCGGCGCAGCGCTGACTTCTGGCTCCGCAACCCTCGATGCGTCACAGGACGGGACTCTGCGTCGACACACGCAGCGACTGGATACTTTCACGCACCGGCAGTCGTGCGGCCCGCAAACTGGTTCTGCGACGACCCTCGCAGCGTCAGGAATCTTCACGCACCGGGACGCTGCTTGACGCACTCGGCGATGCGGGGATTCTGGGTGCTGCGATGACGCCACGATGAAATTCTCCTCGCACTCTCGCTCTTGCGACTCGCAACCGGATGATGGATGATGCGATGGGTACCAGTTACTCTTGTTCACGCTTCTGCTTTCCAGCTCCCAAACACAGCAAAACGACCTCCTGAGGCCCCAAGACTAGGCAAGCACTCCAAGGCAGGTCAGAACTCCCTCAGCAGAGTTCCAGGGGAGCTGGTGGTGAAGTCCTTTTGTTCCTGGGACTTCTTAACAGGGAGCCAGCTCTCCTCAGGCCCTTGGAGATCAGAATCAAAAGAAGGGGACACAGCATAGTCCTCCCCCTCTCCTTGGCAGCAAAGCAAAACAGCAAGCAGGCAGTCTTCTCCTCTTCAGTTCCTTCCAGCTTTCTCCTTGGCAGAGGTTCCTTCTTAGTTCCACAGTGATCTAAAGTTTAGGTGTCTGGGGTCCTCTTCTTATACCCCTCCAAGTCTTTGTCTCTCTTTTTTTCAGTGGGGGATTCCCCTGCTCAAACCGGTTCCTGGGTCTGCTCTGCCCTGGAGCACCTGGTTCCTTTCAGAGTGAGGGGCAGGGTCATTAGATGCTCAGCAGGAGGTGAAGCCTTCTTTGTGCTGGCAGAGGCAGAGTCCTCAGCCTGGCCTGCAGGGGGTGGAGCCGGCATTGTGCTGGCAGAGGCAGCCCTACTCAAACCCAGGGGCTACTCCTCCCACCCATTTAGAGCAGATCTCCCTATTCACCCTGCTGCTGACTCATCCAGACTCCTGGAGCCACCTAGCCCATCACATGACACCAGTCAGCCAATCTGCACACAGACACACAGGAAGGTTAAACAGGAGAATAGCTTCTTTCTAAAAAGTGCTATTCTCACACAGTGAATTTAAAAACCATCTTGCTAAAAAGATGTATAATTAAATTCTGAACACAAAGATACCAAACTTGGATTTTCTATCTTGCCTTTAGGGGAAGATAAACATGTAAACAGCCTCCCCCATTCTGTCCTATGGGCAAGATAGCCTCTCAGCAGTGAAAACCGAAAATGGCTGTAATTCACTACCAGGGCATGTTACACACCTCAGTACATGCCCTACCTTTCAGATACACTGCACCCAGCCCAGGGGGTACCTAGGGCCACCATAGGGATGCCTGACATGTACAGAAAGGGAAGGATAAGGCCTGGTCAGTGGTTGCACTGGCCAGGTCGACATAGCAGTCCTGGACTGCACATAGGCACTGCAAGCAGGCCTAAGACATCATTTTAGGGCTACTCATGTGGGTGGCACAATCAGTGCTGCAGGCCCACTAGTAGCATTTGAATCACCAGCCCTGGCACATTCAGTGCACTTTACTAGGGGCTGACAGGTGAAACAAATATGTCAATCATGGATAACCAATTACAATAACAATTTACCTAGGGAGCACTTGCACTTTGACACTGGTCAGCAGTGGCAAAGTGCCCAAAGCATCTAAACCAGCAAAAACGAAATCCAGCATAGCGTAAAAAATACAGGAGGTAGAGGCAAAAAGTCAGGGGAAACCACGCCAAAGATGCCAGGTCTAACAATGATGATGGATTAAACCGAGATCAGTTGACTGGGGGTGAGTGTTTGATTTGCTCAAACGCTCCGTCCATCATCCCCTTTGGTACCCCATCGACAGAAGAAGCATACCTGATGTCCCTGCTAAAGCCGGATAGGGACCCCACAACCCTGGGCTCGTATATACCCTTAGCCTTACACAATACCGACTATAAAATACTCACTAAGGTGTTGGAAAACAGACTGGCGCCAGTAGTCCCTGAACTGGTCCACACTGACCAAAACGGATTTGTACCTGCACGGAGCACATCGCTGAATCTACGGAGGTTTTTCAGGGTGGCGACAGATGCCATACAGGAATGGCCCAGAGCGGGATGTCTCATATTAGACCTGGAGAAGGCATTCGATTGCTTAGAGTGGGGCTATCTGTCGACAGTACTGTTGAGATATGAACTGTGCCTGGGGTTCCTTCAGATGGTCAACTTACTATACAAAAATCCCATGGTCCGAGTGCGACTGGGCCCGCACATCTCTGATGCCAATCCGGTGCGAAGGGGTACTAGGCAGGGGTGCCCCCTATCACCCCTCCTGTTCACACTGGTAATAGAGCCCCTAGCGGCATCGATACGTGCAACACTGGGGGAAGGTATTCCACTGGGAGATGTGGTACATCAAGTGTCACTTTACGCAGATGACCTGCTGGTCTATGTGAAAGACATAGAAAACATACCTGATCAACCAATGTACCACTTACAAGACTTTGCCGCCATATCGGGGCTCCGAGTGAATGATGGCAAATCCTGCATCTATGCGTTCAGCGAGGGAGGCCGCATCACTGAATGGTACGGAGGTGCAATGGAGAGAGTTCACTTTCCGCTACTTGGGGATCCAGATCTATCGTCAGCCGAAAGACTTGTTTGATGGAAACCTGGGAAGTGCCTTAACAGCAGTCAGATCGCAGATACGATTCTGGAACACACTTCCACTGATGGTCACTGGCAGGGTAGCGTTAGCCAAGATGGTAATCCTTCCCGGCTCCTGTATTATTTTGTTAATCTGCCGTTATATGTTCCGGTGACCTTCTTCACCACGCTCACCAAATTACTTAGGGACTTTATCTGGGGAAACGCCCGACATAGAATGGTACTAGCAAAACTGTACTTGCCCACTGATCAGGGAGGCATTGCCGCGCCCTGTTTTGAACACTATTATTTAGCCGCCCAAGTGCAGTGGATAGCCCGCTGGCTCACGGATAGGGGCTGAGAGGATACGGCGACCACGCTGCCACCATACTCGCTAGAGCAAATAGTTAGACTCTTCCACCCAGCCACTAGAGCCGTGCCACCTACGCCGCTTCTACTGGCAGTGGCATACAAATGCTATTGCAGGTGCCTATACATTACTAGAACTATTGTCCCCTATGCGCCAGCAATACCACTAGAAGGATCACCTAGTGGGCCGGGGTTTTCACATCCCTCTCACTCATGAAATGGTGGGAAGCCGACTTACAGACCCTGGGAGACCTGTACCGAGATGGTGCACTCATACCGTATGAGTCGTTAGTTGAAGATGAGGGGCTCCCACCGGGGCAATTCCTTACACACCACTCATTAGTAGCGACACTGACAATCAGATGGGGAGACATAACCATGGAACCAAGTCAGCACCTCACTATACAGTATTTAAACGTCATTGTGCGTGGAAGACACCTTATACGCTGGTTCGCGGCGTCGCTCCGTACCCATGCAGCGTTGAGTTTAGATCCGCTCTGCCGTAAATGGGAGCTGGACATGGGGCGGCAGTTGGCAGATAAAGAATGGGAGAGAATACTTAAGAGTCCAGTGCGCATACCCAGAAATATGAGATTCCGACAAATACAATTATTCATCGTTCATAGAGCATATCTCACGCCTGCGATGATTAACAGGTACTTTCACTGCACAGATGCGGCGTGTCTGAGATGTGCAGAACAAGGGGCTGAGTTGATATTGGCACATAATAAGTAGGTTGTTGCATACATGCACAGGTCGAGACATACCCTATGAATGGACCTTATACCTATTGCACCACTTTAGGAGGACCCCCGCCACAAAAGTAACCTCCCTGTTTCCAGACTTGGGGATGGTGGTCGCTAAGCGCCTTTTAACTAAGCTATGTAAGGCGCAGGACCCTCCACACACACACACGTGCGTGGCGTTGCTCGCTGTTAGCATGGGCCAAAGCGGAGGGTATTTCCATTCAACGAGAAGAAACATTGGGGCTGCGTAAAGACCCCATAGCACCCCACTGGGAGGGACTCATCCAAGCACTACACACAGTCGGAGGAGGAAGGCTCTGGGGGACGGTCTGGGTGGGAGGAGCATGAGCACCCAGAGGGAAGCACACACACTGTTAGAGAAAGGCTATGATATTCCAGGAACATATGTGAATTAGTTGATTACCTGTATAGCAGCAGTTGCCGCTAGCTAGTAAGGGGAGACACCTATTAGGCTGTTTAGGAAGCACTAGGGTGAAGTGTACAGGGGCAGCGGGGGGATAAATCCACAGGAACTGGTCAAAGTTGTTGTTGTTGTTTTTGTTTTCTGTCATATCATCTGTTTGGAAGCCCACGGTAAATAACCGGGAAGGACTATGTGGGACATTACTACGGTATTTCAATATGATTAAGCTGTAACCTATGCAATTTGTTACATTGATTGAGCACCTAGGCCATATTTGATCCTCCACGGAATAGAACCGTATGTTATTAGCGGTGCACATAGCATCTACGCAAAGAGAAATGTATGCCAATTTGTTGTTGGATCGTTATAAGTATGGGCAGCTGTTCAAACATCTGTTGCCTTTCATAAGAATGCAAAGAAAGTCAATAAAAACAGATTTAAACAAAAAAAATAAGTCTTATACACACACAACACCAGAGTCCACACATCAGAGTAAATATCCTGCCTACTAGCATTGCTGAGCACTCTTCCTTATTCATGAAGATAGAAGGTTACAATTATATGAGTACATGCCTAAAGGGACACTATGTATACGTGTACAACATGTTACAGATAGAATGGTGGTGACACTATTAAACTAGACACAAACTTTGGAATTGTTATCTTCCTTTTCCTTTTTGCTCCAACTCTATATCTCTTACTATAATCTATCTTCTTTTTCTGTTCTTCTTCTACTTTCTTGAGTATTTACTTCAATACATTATTCAGTTTGTAAATGACATTGATTGTTCTAATGTCCTTACTAATATAGGCAGGTTATATTTGATATGTTACTTTACTTTTCAAATATAGAATAATATCATAAAATGTTAAGAGTTTGTAATACCCAATTAAAAGGCAAAGGGTTTTGACACATTTAGCTAGGCTGCATGCAGACATTGCTCTATTACAGGAAACACATTTACCGGAGTTAGAAGAGATGAAATCAATAAAATGCTGGGTTGGTAAGTTTTTGTGTCTCTAGCCTTACAAAAAAGGAATGTGACGATTATCTTCATTAACTTAAATCTGAATGTCAAGGATGTATCACAGCTGAAAGGTACTGACCTGGGAGATGGATTGCAGTTAAATAGTAATCAAGCAAATGTGTTTCACAATGTGTAATGTGTATGGTCTTATGACTGTGAACAACTCATTTTGGAAGGATGTCACTAATCCACTTAAAAGCCTTGATGGGAACTACTTCATTGTACAGGGTGATTGTAACCAAGTGCATGATCCTGTCCAATACAGAAATATCAAAGTCAAATATGTACCTAATAGAGTGCACAAGAGTATTTGTTCTGCTAGCTCCCAGAAATCCCAGATTGATGCATGTCTTTTGTATTATCTATCTCTAAGGGAGTATATGCTTTATTCGCCAGCACATCATACGCAATCCAGGATTGATTATGTATTTACTAGTATATTTTTGGTCCAGAATATCTTGCATACAGAAATAGATTATATATTGATCTCTGATCACATGCCTGTAATTACAAATTTTGATTTAATTTCATATTAACCTCATCCTAAACATTAGCGATTTAATAACTCACTTCTTACAGACCCTGTTTTCAATATTAAGTTTTACAAAATGTACTAGGAATGTTTCACAATTAATAATCCCATTGACACCTCTATCTCAAATACATGGGATGTTTTTAAAGCACCAGCCTGTGGTATAATTGTTGACTATGTAAAACAAAAGAAAAAACAACATGACTTAACATTAATGGCTAAATCAAAAGAAATGAAAACATTAGCATACAAACACTACAACTCCAATTCTCAAGTCTTACTGAAAGAAGTGATTAAAGAAAAACTAAAATTCAATGAGCTATCCTCTGAACACGCCTCTTATTTTTTGCTTTGTCAACATGACAGGTATTATTGAGGGCACAAAAAACCTGGGAAATTATTAGTATGTTATTTAAAACTTGACACAAGTGTCATAAAATTGATCTATAAGAAACTTCAATAATCTTGAGACCTAATGATATATCAGAAGATTTTGGTGATTGTGGGGCAAAAAGGGACAACGCCTAGAGATGGGGATGCGAGACCCCTCCTTCACTCAGAGAATGAGAAGTTTCTAATGACCAAGATATTTTAGATAATTTTGGGGCATTTTATAATCACCTGAATGCTTTTTATGAATTTCCTTTTGAAATACATATAACAGAATATTTACACTCTATCCCAAAACCTGTTCTGGGGTATGCAGAATTTATACAATTCAAATCTATTATATCTCAAACTGAAATCGTTGATGTAGTAATAAACGTAAAATTTGGCAAGCTCGCAGACCTGATGGTTGTACTGATGAATTTTATTCTCATTTTTCAGAACCCTGATTTACTGAAAATATTTCACTTTTTTGAAACTTCTTACCCATTTTAATTCCTAAAGAGAAGCATGATTTACAATTATGTAAAAATTATCTTCCTATAACTTTGGTTAATGTACATTATAAATAATTTGCTAAGCTTTTAGCATTGAGACTTGCAGTCATCTTACCCAAACGAATTGGCCTGGAACAAGTCAGTTTTGTTAAGGGTGCTTTTCCTTTAATAACACTAGATGCTTCTTTAAAGTTCTTAGTGACGCATCAAAATTACCATATGGTCTAATGGCTTATACATTGGTTGCTGAGAAAACATTTTATTGTGTTGGCTGATGATTTATGTTTAATTGAAGTGTTTTGGTTTTGGACTCAAAATATTACATTTCCAATTATACTCTGCTCCTAAAGCTGCTATTCTTGTAAATTATCAAATTCTTTTTTATTCCAAAGAGGTATAGGACAGGGATGCCTTCATTCCTCACTTTTATTTATTTTAGAGTTTGAACCTTTTATTTCTAGAATTAGGAATATTCTGGGTATCTCTAGTTTTCCTTATAATGATACACAATTAAAGTTATCTGTATACTTTGATGTTATTCTTTCATGACTTTCTAATCCAGACAAATCTATATCTGCTTTTCATGCAGAGGTTCAATTATTTGCTAATTTTGAAGGCTACAATCTAAATTCAGATAAAACTGAAATACTACCACTTAAGTACTGTACTAAAGAATCCTTCAAAGATTTAGGTTTTGTTTGGAATTTAAATGCAATTAAGTATTTGGGTTTATGGTTTACAAATTCAATAAAAGATACGATTAAGATTCATTTTGAAACTGTCATAAAGAAATTAGGAAATGTATGTTCAAAATGGAAATCTTTTTTTTATCCTGGTGGAGTAGACTCCGTTCCATTTAAATGATGCTTTCTCTGTTAGTGATGTATTTAATTTCTACAATTCCAGTTCAAATACCAAAGATTTATTTTAAATGTATTGAACAGTTTTATTGCATATTGTTTCTTGAATAACAAGAAACTTAGGGGTCTATTATAATGTCGGGCGAATCGCCACCCGATCCTCCCGACATTATACACCGCCCGCCACCCATTTCCCCCCGCCATATTACTATGGCGGGGGGGGGACCACAGCGGACGGGAAGACTGTCCGCCGGTTTTCCGCTAGTCGACCAGTCTGGAAGACACCGCCATCCATATTAGCATACAGTCAGATTAGTGCTTTTTTATGGCGGCGTCGCCGCCATGGAAAGGCATGCTAAAGGATGTTAATTTATCTAATTTCCAGACATACCACTTTGCTTTTTTTAGGAAACAGATTAGACATTGTATTGCTTTTAATGAAGATTTGCCTACGCCTATATGGCTTAATGTGGAAAGTTTGTATATCTCTCCCTTTTCTTTTGAAGAATTGTTATCATTTTCAACCTGATATGCTTTGAATACCTCTCCCATTACCCTTTCATGAAACTCATTCTCTCATTAATCTGCTGTGTTCCCTTATTACTAAATATACACTATTATCTGATAAGATTTCTAGTAATATTTGGCAGTTAGAAAATGACAATATGTCATATCCCAATAAAAATGGAATTATATCTTTGTTAAGACTCCATTCTAAAGAGGCATCATTATATAGGTTTCTTTGGCAATCTAATGATGTTAGACTTAAATATCTTATCAAATTACAATGGGAGGCAGATTTCAATGTCATATGGTTCGTCACCAAGTGGAACAAAAGATGATCCAAACTTCACACATCATCTAAAGCAGCTAATACGACACACTTTAAAAAATCTATAACAGACTGTCTGTTACACCTGCATAAAATTGAAACTAGTGTCCCAGGACAAATGTTGGTCTTGTGATGCATTTCAAGCTGACTTAATGCATATGTTATTTACTTGTGTACATTTATAACATTTCATGAAACAGATATGGGATCAAATTAATGTAATTTATATGTCAATATTCCTTATAGAATATCACATATATTTTTTAAAAAGTGTTCCTCAGTGTGGAACTTTTTACCTCACTGTTAAATTGATTGATCTTTTAATAGTGGTAGTATTACATTAAAATACTTCTAATTGGAAAAATGGTGCTAATATTTCTATTTAGAGCCTGGTGGAATGCAGTTTGTTTTCATCATACATTAGATAGAGCATACGTCATTCGTATTGCATTAGTTAAAAAGGAGAAAAGAAAAGATGTGGTTGCCTTTAACAACTTTCCCTAACAAAGCTAGTCAAGTATATAAATCACTGCTGAAGAACTGATGAAACCTCCATGATTAATTTTTTTTTTAACTTGGTACTTTTAATTATATGAGTTATAGCTGTCATAGCTACTAGTGTAGCTTTCTGTCACACTATATTACATTGGTGAATGCTTAATTTATTCCATGTTATTGTTCAATAAAGCATCTTTAAAACGCCCCAAAAATAATTTGTGATCTTGCCCTTTAGTTGAGCCAAATTGCACTTAGACATGTGATATTTGCCGCTCATATAAACTCAAAATAATACCTATCAAAACACTAGTAGCGAAAGAAGTTGTAGAATGAGTTTTGCAGATTGGAAAGGGAGAAAACACATGTTTTTACACTTGCATAGATCAGACCACATCTTTCTTCAGTCCATCATGTAAAACGCGTAATTAGAGGTAAAATCAGCACAGGACATTTTATCTTACTCATAATGAGGGTCACTGCCTCTTATTGATGAAGTGTGATGGTAACAGAACAATTTTAGAAAAGTCCAAACAAACCAAGTTATATGCATTTTTGTGTGACAAATGCAAGAAAAAGCCACTCTGATGTATTATTTCTCCATTTTAGATTTTCCCTTCTATGTAGCAGTAATATGTTTTAGACGTGTATGCATTTTTCATTTTTGTGTAATGCAGAACTAGGTGGTGGTTCCCCTAACCTGAAAGAATGGGAAAATTGCTTATGCTGCTAATTCCGAATAGTGTAACATATTCATACTGTTGGGGCTTCTTAGAGAAACACAGATGTAATGAGTTTTGGCAGATTGATTTTAGTCTGGGCTAAAAGTGGTACTTGCTGAAATTTTTTACTAAAATTCGGAACATCCGGCAGGCATCTTCAATGCATGTAACTTTATATCATTTCAAAATGTTCAACATTTTACTTGTGTTAAGTGATAAAAATCATTACCAGATATACTAGCACACAAAAGCCTCCCTTACTACCAGCTAGCATAAAAGTTAATTAAATATGTTTTCAACAAAATTCTAACTGATACATAAGTTGCTTACCTTCTGTAGCACTCTGTCTGGTCGATACTCTATCTAACTGTAACTCCCTCACCTTAGAATAATCCCCAGGCACCCGACTGCATAGTTAAAACTTTCTCTACAGCAGTACTCCTGCACACCACTGGGTAGTGCCATGCATCTCTGCACTGACTCAACTATATCCCAGAAGTAACAGAAAGGAGCCACATATAAGCACCACTCCTGCACGCTGATGTCAGTTTCTTGTCTTTCCCATTCCACACACTCAGACAAGGGGAGTCAACAATTGTTGGTACCGTCGTGCTGAATCCTAACCTTGGACCTTTTGGATAATAAAAAAGAGGACATTCCACAGAACAGTGAAGACAGAGAGGAATCTGCAGCTACACAGAGTTTCCTTTGAAGGTGGAAGTCTGGCATCATGACGCCCTCGCACCTTTTCCTTGGAGTTAGAGTGGTGGGATAGAGTTGAGTCCCGCATTGCTGTCTTATGCTTATGCATGGACTTGGACTTGCTGGACGACTTCAGGTAAGAAGTTGTGGGGGCACAGAAATGGCCTCAGGAGCAAGTCAGTACCCGCTAATAGGATCAGGAGTGAGACTTTTGCATAAGCTGCAACTTCTTGTGTTCGTCAGGATACAGCTTAGCCTCCCTGTCTCAGATTCTAAGGAGAGGAAGCTGCAGTTAGACTTATCAATCAGAAGGTCTGAGCATTGCTCCCATGATAACCATATTGCTGTTGTAGATAATTTTAATATCCACGGGGTGACATGAGACACTCTTTCTGCTGTGTTGATCAACATACAGCACATTATGATAAAAACTTTCTCTGATGTGCAGGCGAGACAATTACAAGATCATTGAAGACAGCTGAACCTACTCATTTGGATTCTCAAGGTTCTGTCTATTCTACTTCCTGTTTTTGTGTGCTGCATTGTACCCGGATTACACTGTGTTGTGTGTATATAAAAGTAGGTTCCTCAACCCCACTTTTAGTGGACACCCACTGTCACACTGGGTTCATTTGAGCAATTGGGTTCATTGGTGCAAATGATCACATATGGCCGTGGTGTTGAACATTATGATACATCACCACTACTTCATAGCCGATGCTGCAATTTACAGCTTCACATTTGATTGACAGAGGAAAGATCCTTTAATAATAATAACAGTGACAAACTTTGAACGTTTTCTCCTGAAGGCACGTTTGATAAATAAATACACTTACCAATCCAGCATTTCCTCTGAGTAGACATGACCTGTGAGCTATTGCTGACACATATGGGTAATGTAGAACATAGTAGTCAATGTTGAATGCATACAACTATTGCATTTGAGGTACAAAAGGTTGTGTTTAAAGATTTTTATTCCATCTTAATTAAGAACAACAGAAAGTCAGGTTCTGTGCATAGTACAATGCACTGCCAGTTTAAAGACGTGGCCAGGATGAGGCTCTAGTCGGATCTGAGAAAAGCTCCATAGCCTTGAGGGGGACTGGCTTCCACAGGCCCAGAACCTGCCTCTGAACTGGGGCTTCAATTGTATCCAAGCTAAATTTACTACAGGAGAGCCATTCTTTAATGTCATATGTCTGGGTTGGCAGTACTTTCACCAGGTAGGCCTTCCTATAGGCCAAACTACAGAATCCTCCATGCTCCTGATTAAACGTGGCTAGTCTTTCTACCAGAATGGCAACAAACCATTTCTTCTTTTAGACCTCTTGACTGGTGCAATATCATATATATTTTTCTTATATAGATCAACATTCATTTGACATCCGTTTGTTAGCAATTTAAGGGACTAAGGTAAATTAACTTCTACACACATGACGGTGAACACTACTGTCATTCGGATACTTGCCTCCCCTCCCTCGTACCGCTTTAGTAGACCGGATAAACATATAGGAACCAAAGTACATTTTTCTGCTAAAGAACATGCTTGCTCTGTATGCTGTGTTTTCTCTTGTGCATTGATGCCCAAAGTGACTTCTACAAGGTATTTTTGGAAGGGGTCTTAATGAAAATTATGTACAAAAAAAATATTAAATAACCTTTTTTATATTCTTCTCTATGCCCATGTATAACAGCTGCATTGGAGGAGGCCCATGCGTGCCAGCTCTTAAGGGAACTGAGATCTTAGCAGCAAATTATGCTAACACACAAGCTAAAACTGTTGAAGAACCAAAAAACTTTAAAAGCAACCTTTTGTACCTCATATTTAAATGTGTACGTATTCAATATGTACAACTGTGCTATACATTTACGATATATGTAAACTGTATATACTACTGTTACACGGAGAGTATTACAACCATACTCCAAAGTGTAGAGACATAACATCAGAGGTGGCACCTAAATATAAGATAGTTGAGGCGGTCACTGGAAGCTAAGGTCTCCTTTGTCTTGAAAACATAACCTGTGATATATTGCGAGTGTGTAAAATGAAGAAGTAGTGTGCACAACCATGTAAGTTGGGAAGGTTGCATTAGAGGTTTCAAAAGCATGTAGTTTTGCACTTTGTGTAGTAGAAAGTTCTAACCCGGATACAGCAGTCAGGGGTGTAACACGCGCCCCTGCAGTCCAGGGGAGACCATGGGGGCTCCTCTGCCCTTCAGGGGCCCCCATTCTGCCCAAAGCTAATGAGTATCTGTGAGTTATGGAAGACTCTGTGAGTCTTTTTTATTTTAGTTTTTATATTTGATGTAAGACACCACCACTGGCAGTGATGATCCCAAGAAGGGAATGAAAGCTCATGAAGGGCTCATATTGGCTTTAGCTTCAAGCTCTAATAGTATCATGTCCCATCCTCATAGTGGCTTCCACTCATAGTGGCTCCCAATCTTAGTGGGTTCTACTCTTGCTCATCTCAGTAGGTCTCCCAACCAGTGTTTCAGTAGTGGTGCTAGGTAGGAATTCCAAGCTATTCCTAAGTCTCTTTTCGCTAACATAAGGGCCAGATCTATAAACCTAGAATGGTATTTGAATTCCTGCGGTCGGAGTGTTAGGCAGCAGGCATAACAAGGGTACCAGTGACAATGTTCACCCGACAAGCATACTGGTGGTCTCCAGTCCTCCCTCCCAATACTGTGAAATAACTGGGCACTGCTATATCATGTGGAAAAATCCTGCTTATGAGAATTGGCAATGGGAGGCCACTCCATCGTACATACAGGCAATATGTGCAGAGGTAGGTCTGGTGTCGGTAATTGAGCTGGGTGTATTTTATTTTGGCATTCGGGGACACCCTATGGACAAACTCCAGGACTTTGGTCCGTTGGTCATCTCCCATATCTTTTGCTCCCTGGCAGTTTTAAGTTGTGTTGGTGGGGCGACATGTAGAGTTGGTGGGGAATTCTATATCACTGAGTGTGCCCTGGGTCTCTGCCAATCGGGTTCCTTGGGCCTGTGTTCTTTCCCTAACCTGTACCATTGCATCCACAATTGGCACAACCTTTGGTCCACATGTAAGTCCCTTGTAAACTGCATCACTGATACCAAAGGGCCTTGTGATCTGAGAAGGCCTCTGAGGGCTGCAGCATGTATTATGCCAACCTCAGAGACTCCTCACCTGACACATACACCCTGCTACTGCAGATCGTGTGTCAGAGTGGGACAATAGACACAAATGTCGACATGGCACTTGCCCCTGGGTGCCATGTCTAACAAAACACTGGCTGTGGCATAGACAAGTGACCCCTCTAGCAGGGTGCATAATACCACAGGTGAGGGCCCCGTGGCATGAGCACTGTGCCCCTACAGTGTCTGTGCCATTCACAGATATTGTAAGTGCAGAAAAGCCATTTAGAGTACATGGGCTTGGAGTTCGTCATCACAATCTTCCCAACTCCATGATGGCTTAACTGAAGACTGAGAAGTTTGGTATCAAGCTTCTCAGCACATTAAACCTGCACTGATGTCAGTGTCAGATTTAATCTAAAATGCACTCAGAGGGCATCTTAGATATGCCTCTTGAAACATGACCAGCCCTGGTGCGGTTCCTGACTGTCTACCAGCATCTGCCACCACCAGACATGCTTCTGGAGCCCTCTGCTCTCTGGGTCTGGAAACAAAACTGGTAACAAAACAAAACAAAAAAAACACCTGGGCCGAGGTGTCATGCCCCCTCCCCCAGGATGGGCAAGGTCCCTAGAGAGGGAGTTTCAAAGGCCTGCCATCTTTGTTAGCTACCCCCAGCCTTTTGCTGCTATCAGCAACTGGATCCCACGGTTCTGACCCCCTGTTGGTTGTGAGAACTGGCAGGAAAACCTAGCCAGCAAGAGAGGTGTGCCCACCGTGACCAACCCCACCCCTCAAGTGGGTGAGGTGAGGCGAGGTGAAACACACATCTCAGTCCCCTCCATCTTGAGATGAGGGGACTCAGGCAATTAGGAAGAGGATTATGCCCCCTCTGGAGGATTGTATACGAGGGGGTGTAGACACCCCAAGGGAGGGACCCATTGGTCCTGACCTGTGCACCCTGTAATGCCCATAAATCTAGTGTTTAGGAGCACCCTTGAACCTTATCTCTTCAGATTTGATGGATCAAAGAAGAAGACAGACCAGGACTGCTTCTGAACTAGTAAATTAATTGCAGCAGACAAAACTCGGCAAGAACCACACCACCTGCACCCGGTTCAACCACTGGACCTGCTGTCCCTCCAGAAACCTTGCCTGACCTGCAAAAACCATGGAGGCACTGCAACCTTTGCCAAAGCGCCAAGAATCTCCCTTTGAACTAAAGGATCTACTCCCCAGCATCCGCGACCGGATGGCCTCCACGACCTTGAGGGATCCTCTTGGCCCCACGAGCCCAGCTGTGTCCAGCGGGTGCCAGAGAACCTGTACCCTCCAGCAAATGGCCCTGTTGACCTCCTCCGGTGCCTCTGGCCGAACCACCTGACTGCGACCTTCACCATGACTGTCTGATGACGGCTGAACTCTTCCAGGCGAACGAAAGCCGCCAGCGACCACAACTGTAACAGTGTTGGCGGTCTGCTGAAAACCAACCTACTACATTACTCTCTGCAGACCGCAAGGGTCTATCTCATTGCCGATATCAACCGTTAAGGCGTAGATACTGAAACCAGCACCTCCGGGTGTCCCCAGTCCCCCTCGACTGGCATTGCCGTAGTGTTGGCCTGAGACCACCCGAAGACTGTAACTGTAAGCCGGGTACTTACTTGTAAGCCCATCACCTGTCTTTCTCCCCACAGGATTGCATAGCGTTCTCTCTGTATTGCACTAGCTGTATATACTGAATACCAAGTATTTTCTTTCTGACAGAAAAGTATTGCGTGAAAATTTTACAAACCTTTCTACCTAAAAAGCTTTGATACTTTGAAAGTATTAGAACTTACCTGCATTAAGTAACCCATGGTTCTTAAATAAAATACAAAGTATAACTTTTTTATACTTACCAATTGGTCTGGATTCTGTCTTTGAGTGTGTGATAACATTTCTTGCCTGAATGTGTGCAATAAATGCTTAACACCGCCCTCTGTTAAGCCTAACTGCTCGGCCACACTACCACAAATAGAGCAGTTAGTATTATCTACTTTAGTCTCTGTTATACCTTTGGGGATCCACTGGACTCTGTGCACACTATACCTTTCTTTGATATAGTATATACGGAGCCAGTTTCCTACATTGCCATGGACCACATGTTCATGTGAGTTGAAGGACACAAGCCATCACCAGCTGAGGCAGAACATCGGGTGATGGATGTCCCAGAACCCTGTGTGTTCTCTCAATAGAAAAAAGGTGTGTATCTTTACCTGCCAGGATTGTGTCCAGGAGCCACTTCTTTAGTAAGACTGCATGCTGGGTCCCTCAATCTTTTGAGGCAGGCCAATGATCTTTGTTATTATGGTGGGAGCACCCCGCCATGTCTTAAACCCTGATCTTAAGGATGCGAACCTCGTCTTTGAATGCTGTCTGCTGCAGTGTAGCTCCTGGACAGTCAGACACACTGCTGTGAGGGTGGATTCAGCATCATCCACTCTGTCCACCAGTTTCCTGTGGTCAACTCATAAGAGACCGACCTCTGCACCTACTGCATCTATCTTTGTCTCCAGTGCGGTCTTAGATTAGCGAATGGCATGTAGTATTAAATCAGACTTGTTTGTGTGTTCTTCCAATGGTAAGCTCACTTGTGTTAGAAGATCCATATCAGCTGGAGGTTTGAGTATGGTGGCCAAGCAGCCCATAGTCATTGCTCGTTTGGTGGTTTTAGGCTTCACCATTATGTGCGCTGTGGGAAGTGCGTGGTGGGGGATCAGTCACTGAGCAATGGGAGTCAGTAATGTCCACGGCCTGAGGTAGTGTCCAGCCTAGCCTGCTTCTCCTCTATCTGTCTCTGCACAGTTCGGCCCAACGCTGGGATGATTACCGGAGTGGGGCCAACATATGATTCAGGGTTGTCGACCCGCATGCTGGTGATCCTGATGAGTTGCATCCCCCGCAGTGCCAGGCTGCAGGCCAGAGGAGTGTCTTAGTGGGTGGGTAGGAGAGGGACACTCTTTTCCATATCTCCACATCCCTGTGATGTATCTGGTGAATGCCTTTGGCCTGTCTGAGTTGATATATACATGAAGTACTGGCATACTCCCAGCACCACTAACAAGGTGTATCCACCAGGCGTCTAGATAATGATCTGCTGTTAACATTTAGTAAAATTCCAGGCCTTGGTGTGCACTCTCTGGGTCTCCCCTATAGTGGGCCAGGTCCGCCCCCTGTCTCATTTCCATCCACTATTGGGTCGGCCCTTGCTTCCTCTCCGGCCTCTCAATGTAAGCTGTGGCACATCACGTTGATGAGCACCTGTCTCTCCCCGATAGCCTCCCAGCACCTCAGGGCTTGCGTTTATCTTTTTCCTCACTCCTGCGGGCCCTGAATGGGTATCAGCTCTGGTGACTCCATGAGTGGTCACAGACTCTGTTTCTCCTCAGCATGTCAGCAATCCCACAAACACTAGGCCACTTTTCCGTAATTGGCGACTGGCTGATCAGCTCCGTTTGGTGAAAGAAGTTGTGCATAGAGTCCGGTTTCAGAGGTTCACCCAATGGATTGCTAGCAGACGATCTCCAGGAGGGGTGTTAAAGCTATTTGTCCCAGAGCTCCCCAGATCAACAAGGGCACTGTTGAAGATGACACACCCCACTGATGATGACACTCTGGAATTTACGGTGGAACAACGCTGCTGGTTACGCTGCCTGCAAAAAAATGCAGTCACGAGTCCCTTACTCCCCAGCCATTCCCCTGGAGATGTTGAATGATTTGCCTCATGGAGGCCGCTAGGAGAACCTGCGAGATTGGACAGGAGCAAGCGTTGCAAAGGTGGGTGATCTATTCCGTGATGGAGGACTACATCGATTTGAGGACTTCAGGGAGGAGTTCAGCTTACTCAGAGGTTATTTTTCTGCTTCACACGTTATGAGTACATTTAAATGCTGGGCTGTCAGAACCACAACTCCACAATACTTGCCACTACATGATAAGGGTGGCAGGCAATTTTAGGGCAGTCTCCTGCCTCTACAGAGCGATAAGGAATAATACATTGCTACCGTTAGGGATATTAAACGTTAGATGTGAGAAAGATCTAGGAATCCCCTTCCCGGAGAAAGTCTGGGACAACATACTAGCTAGGGTGCCCAAGATCTCCAGGATTACAAGATTCAAACTGATCACCTACTTCTCATTCTACAGGGTATATATGACCCCAGAACACAGTAACAGATATTTCTACAGAGGATGCAGCCTGCCCGAGATGCGGGGCGATAGGGACACAAATAAAACACATGATGTGGGACTGCCCAACTTTAGTACCTTACTGGGAAGAGGTCACAGCAGTGGTAGCGCACACACTCTCCAGAGAGATCCCCTGCACGATAGGACACTGTTACCCCACAAACAACGGTCACAAGTAGATTCCAGGACCTAGTATTTATACTTGCAAAACGCGAGATTACGAGAAACTGAAAAGCCCCTAGAGGACCCAGAACATTGGGATGGAAGAAAGAACTTGAGAAATGGGCAGGCTATGAAGGGGAGGTATTGCTTAGGGAAGCTAGATGAGGTATTCACCCCCTAGAAGTAGCAAGGGATGTTCACTACTCGCTTTGGTGGACTCTCTTACTCAGACACCCAGGACTCCACTCCAGTGGGCTCTTCAGCCCAGACCACCCCCCCAGCCCTGAACACTGTGCTCGCCACTAGTAGCGAGAATATCTCTGTTAGGAGTGCATCCCTCTCTACTTCCAAGAGCAGCACCAAGAGCATTGAAGTAATTGCCTAGATGACTTTCAGCTCACAATACACTGGTAAGCCAAACTGTATCTGACTCATGGAGTGGGTGGAAGGGAAGGGAATAAGGTTACTATACCAGTAATGCTGTGATTATGTTGTATGCTGCAGGATGATGACAAGGTAACATATCCGCTGTCAGCGGAAACTTGTATGGCTTATGGCTGTATTGTTGACTTAAACCTGCATAAGACCCAGAGACAAAGGTGGCCCTGGGGGACTGTCCAGACTAAATGAGTGTGTGCCGCATATTTGTCAAGTTTGGTAGGCAGTGTGGAGCACAGTTAATGTGTGGCCATCTCCTCCGCCATCTCGGCTACGCCCCCGCTTAGTTCTATGCTTGTTTCCCCCTCACCATAATGTAGGTGTCATTTTGTTGGTCACAAACAAGAACCTCTCCTAAGAAAGAATTGTAGGAGATGGCCACTAAACAAGTCACTGTTATAATTCTGAGACATTGGGCCTCTTGTTTCTGATTGGTATACCCCATCTTGACCTAGTTTTTAGTTTTCCACTACCTCATCTACTTACCCTTTTTGGATTTTAAGGTGATATAGCGTAAAACCTGAATCTTATGCAATGGACTTTTATAAGTTGCTTAAATGTTGCTTTATTTGTTCTTGTACATGCAACATTTCTTTGGGCAACAAAGATTTCGTATACCCCTTTGTGCATGAATGGTGGGAACTAAACCTTGTAACCATATCCGTGAAGAGCATAAAAGTAAATAAGCTCATTATCGACTAACCTGTGAGGATGGACTGGACAGTCGTTTCTCATGATGTGCATGGGAAAACATGCTTGAGTATAAATTTGTACCTGAAAGGCGAAAGGAGGATCACATAATGATCAGACCTTTGTGGACCGGCCATTGATGTCATAATGGCAAACATGAACTATAAAACTGTGTTATTCAGGAGGAGGAGGAGGGAGCTTATGCCTAAGCTCAGGAAACTGCAGTTTCACTTTCCTTGCTTCCAACCTGCCTGCTGGACTTACTTTTACTCCCCTTGCCTTTTGCCTTTGCTGATGAACTTGCCTGTTGGACAATTTGGAGCAGTTTGGTGAGAAACCAGACTTGAACTAACCTGATTTATTTTCCATTCCTGAATTACACACAGAGGAGTAGGGAAAGAAAGAAGTGTATATAAGTGTGTACACAATATACATAGAAACATAGAAAACAATGGTACGTGTTCACTGTGGAAAAAACTGCCCTTACTCACAAAATTGTGACATGCTTTGTCATAGGGCCTGCTACAGACACCCCCACGCAGATCAACGCCTGGGGTGGAGCAACAGGGAGGGGAAGACAAAACAATCAAATATCTTTGACTGACCGAAGAAAAGGTGCAGCCTGTGAAAGTTAAAACTAGCTTAGATGTGTACCCACTGTCAAATGTATTCCGGGGCCATCTGGCTAGATTAAAAACGTGAAGGAGGGAGGTGAAAGGAGAAAATTAGGATTCCTGCACCCCTCTTTTACTGCCAAAGTGTCAACATGTTTCTGCCGTGAAAGGTATGCCCATAGAGAGGGGGTCACTTCGCATTCATCAGGACCCTGCGGGACCCAAAAAGGGAGGTCCCCTCTGATCCTACCTCCAGTATCTGTGGAGAATGCTTCTAGTAATGGTGAGATACCTTAATCAATACGCAAATTGTGTTAGTTTCTTAGATAAAGTCTCAAGAACTGGCGAGGTATTGGGGTGCCCCCTGTAGTCAAACTTAACGTCAAGGTGGGTATACTGCTCGGAGAGTTTACAGATCCTCGTCGCGAAGGTGTTGGAGTAGGGCGTTGTCCTCTCCCCCTTCTTAGTGTGAGCATTTTTTATTCTCCATTCCCCCATGTCCATTCCCATGAACTTTTCCCCTAGTGGACTTTAACTTGACCCCCTTGTCCATGCTAAGATAACCTTTGAGACCCAACCTCCTGCATTGTTGGTGGTAAAAATGTGTTGTTTCTAAATCATCCTCTTTATGGAGTCTTTTATTTAGGGATCGATTATGTCACCTAGATGTGTGGTGTTATATTTTGAATGGTTATATTTATGACTGAGCGTCTTAAAATGTTACTAATATGCATTGATTTCAGATCTTTTATACAATAACCAAAGAATCTAAAGTTGTCTGAGTCTCTATTGTTCCTTTTGCAGAAACTGTGCTTAGGTTAAATGTAGAACAGCTATAGTCAAAGATTATTTTCAGAGCATCAGGTTCTTTTGCTTTTGTTCTGTGTTGCCACAGCAGAGCTCTTGGTTTGTATGATTCTTGTCAGACTTAACTTCTTTAGGAGGTTTGGTGTACTGTTAGAAATGGTGTTTCTGGTTGGCTAGGGTATGCACATAAGCCAGGCAGGACCCACCACTCTAGTCAGAGTAAGGGAGTTATACACTGAAGATAACCCCTGCTCACCCCCTTGGTAGCTTGGCAGAGCAGTCAGGCTTATCCCAGAGGCAATATTTAAAGCGTTTGCGCAACACACTCACACAGTAGTGACACACTAGGCACACCACAAAAGAGACTCCACACAAGGTTATATAAAAACATCCTTTGTGTTATTCACAAAACACATTAGATCACAATCACATATATTATACTGTGCCACCAGGCACTTGTCATGACTTCACAGGGATTACATAAAACACTAGGCCAATCGGGCCACTGTCACCAACATTACAGTGAGGGCGACCAGTAACTTCTGGTAGGAACTGTGCTTAGCATAACTCATTATGCCTAAAATGTAATCAGCAGTGCACCGTAGTGAACACTTGCCACAGTACACATATCATGAGCACATCATGCCCACTTTAGATATATGCAGATCACCATTACTGCACATATGGGTGCCTTCTTGGTAATTAGCCCCATACACATGTGAACATTAGGCATAACTGTTATTACTGAGCCTGATCCGCCATAGGAAAAGGGAAAATGCAACAATCCAGTAGTCCCAAATTACCAGGAATCCTCCTGGCCATGTAGGTACACCCCCATAGGGGTGGCGGTGATCCCTTTGACCCCTCTCAGCACACAGACTTCAAATTAGCCCCCAGGTGCAGCCAGGAGTGCCGTAAACTTGGGCCAATCGCCCGAAACACGGTGTGGTGGAGACTTGGCACCCGACTGCACAGAGCACCAAGGAAGGAAAACAATGGTCTACGCAGGCCCGCAGCGGGACCTCGGCCCACAGACACGGACCCAATCACTGGCACAGATGCAGGGAAAAGGGGGGGGGCATGTCCACCCTGGAGGTCGTACTCCCCGGGACCTCCTCTGGCTTCCCCTGTCTCCTCGATCTCCTCACCGGTACCTACTGCAAATCGTGGCCCGCCTCTCTCTCTTCCAGGTGGGAGGAGGCGGGAAGTCGTAGAATGGAGCCTACGAGGCTCCGGTTCTTCCTACCTGCATCAGGAGCCCGTGAGGCACCGGCTCCATCTTGTCATTGGGCCCCGCCCACAACCAGACTTCCTCTGCCTGACTTCTGCCGGCTTTGCGCGGTGCGGCTCGACTGCAGAGTACGAGTGAAGTCTCCTTCGGGACTGCAGTCTTTGGTCCGCCTCACTGCTCAAACGCACTCCACAGCCGCCGTATTTGGAGGATTGAGCCCACTCCTTGGGCTCAGGAAAATAAATTTGGAAGCGCCCACCACACGTTTCTTAGTGGGGCTCACCAGCACTGGGACTGGCAATCAGCTCACCATGCGATGTGTCGGGTCAGGGTGACCTCAGGACCCCAGTACACACCAGTTCTCAGTCACAAAGTCTTTGTTCTCCCCTGGCACAGGGCTCTGAACCCAGTCCAAACCAGTTCTGGGGGCATTTCACAATTACATTTGCAAGGGCTCAACACCCCCACAACACCCCCTATTCACAGTGGAAGGCTTGGCTCCAGACACACTACGGGCGGAGCCATCATTGTAGAAGGGAGGTACAGCCCTATTCAGGAGCAGGTGCAACTCCTCTTACCACTCCAAATGCAGACCAGGCCTATTCAGCCTAGCGCTGAGTCATCCAGGCAGGGCAGGACACACCTCAACACCCCCAGGGACTGGCTGGATTGAATGCACATCCCCTCTCCCCCTCATCCCCTCTCCCCTGTCAGTCAGAATCAGGCGGACAATACACATCAGGCAGGCACAAAGACACATAGCAGACAGAAATGGCCACTTCTAAAAGTGGCATTTCTAAATAGTAATAATAAATCAGCTTTCACCAATAAGCAGGATTTATCACTAATATTCCAAACATACCAAACTTGATCACACTACCCTTCTCAGATCAGGAATTACAACTGAAGCACATGTCAGGGAATCCCCGAAGCATCCCTATGAACCCTGTTCGGTCGCAATACTATAATTAACAATGGGAGCATGCATGCTCTCATCGTTAAGTGCAGAGGTGCAGTTCATTTCTGCACCAAGTGGCACGCACCCCAATGTGCCTGCCACGGGGTGCAGGGATCAACAGGGGAGCACCATAGGTGCCCTATAGCCTGCCATTTGTCGTCCTCGCATACATGAGGGTCTGCAGGGGTCCCCCAAAGGCAGTTTCCCAATGCCTTTCTGTGTTGGAAAGGCCGTCACAGAAAAGCAGTGGGAAACAACCATTGTGCTCCCTCGGCCGGAAAGAGCAAGCTGGGGGAGTACTGAAGGTTTTCCAGATGGCGGATGGGCTCTCCGAGCCCGTCAGAAGCCATCCGGAAAACCGAGTTGGATTCCTTTCCGACCGTGCCCATCGGAATGGCTTGGTCGGAAAGGAATCCGAACGGGCATGTCCGATGCGGTTCGGATGGCTTTGACCGAGGATTGGAGCCATTCCTAACCGTATCGGAATCGGGAGTGGCGTAACGATAATTGAAGGGGCCCCCCTTCAAGGGACTTGGAGGGGCCCCCTCTGGGCTCTATCAGGAGCTCCCCAATCCAAGTGCAGTGCTGAGGGGGGCCCCTGGAGCTTGTGCCTCCCCCCCACACTGCGGGGGATGCAGGGGCCTGTGTTACGCCCCTGGGAATCGGCCCCTAAGTTTGAAGTGTATTGGCTTCCGCTGCAACAATGGTTTCAATTAACAAAACTTTGCAAAATACTTCAACAGTGCAGATAACATTTGCTGCAATATTTTTTGCAGTCATGCTCCGACTGTCCTGAATCCTATGCGAGGAATACTTGGAAAAATTCAACAACACAAAAAGTGCAAAGGTGGCAGAAATGTTTGGAGTGGTCTGACTGGTGTTTTAACTCCAGTTTACGTTTTATAAGGTCGAGGAAGAGCGATCAGTGTGTTTCAAACCTGTCAGATTTACTGGCTCGTACGTCTGACGTTGGAACATGTCCAGTCCCCACACCTATAGTGCGATGCTTGCAAATGTATTTTAAACGATTTTTGAGACAGTTTGGCTCCTCCCACAATTGTCGAGCGACTGAAGTAACAAGCACTTGTCTCTGTAATACTAAGAAATAGTTTACCGAGATTAAAACCCATTTCCTAATTGCACAAATCTGATAAACACCAACAAAATACTGCTGTCCCACGTTGCATTGCCTGTTTCATGGTGGTAAAATGTTAATGGGAGAGGTCAGTGCCTCCAAAGTAATTAAAGTGAAACCAAAACACAATATCACGAAAACACTGATTACTGAGTAAAAACATTAACCAGTAACACATTTTACATCACATTACTACGAAGGCATCTTAGAAAGGAATGCCTGACAAACACATAGCAACGGTACAAAATGTAAAGCGCAGCGGAGCGTCACGTGGTTTATGACATTTAAGAAACCACACTGGGACAGTCAACAACACTTCACTCCGAGCCCTTGTGGTTGTGTTACCCAATTAGTACACCCCACCCCTTGAGACATGTCCCTGTGCGTCTATTAACTTCTAACACTGCAGCTTTCTAAAACAGAAAGCGGAGTTTAGCCAACTGGATAACATTGATTGCTTTCATAATTGGCTTTATCTGAACAGTGCACTTCACACCCTCTCAAGAAAATGACTTCTCATCCGAGGGAGATTCGTGTCAGCCAAGAAGCCAGCAATTAAAACATTTTGCGTTAGATGGCCACGTGGTAATCTGTAAACAAAGCCTTGCACCCCCTACTGAGTTGGATGTGTCTAAATTAAGGCGAGAAGTACAAAACAGAATCTGATTTTAATTTCCCCATTCGTTTTGTGCGCGGCTTATCTAAATCTCAGAAATGCTACGAGAGCCAATCTGAAATTAAATCAAATTAACAGAAAAGGAACGGGGCTTTTAATGAGGTGCCGAGGCCCATCTGGGAATTGCTCTGGGCGTCATGGCAGAGCCAGTAATCCTGTGCTGAGATGGCCTGCTGGGCTCGTCTGGGCGCCTTTGTGCCAAAGGGCAACCAGTGGTCTATTTGTGGCAGCGCTTTTGTATTATCAGCATCATGTGTGTGACCGTGTGATGTTGAAAGCTAAAGGAAATGAAACAAAATGTAATAAACCAAACAGACAAAGCTCGCCTCCTAGAATTCTATAAAAAAAAGAAATCCGGAAGTTGTTTCAGGGTAAATAAAACAATACTGTATTTTTCGTTTAAATGTATGTTTAAATGCATGTTTTCATAATGATTTATTTGACGAGTCACAGAGTAAATGGCGGGCGTTAACCACCACGCGTTCGGATTTTTAGGTGTACTTAAATACCGGATTCGGTTTTAAAATATGTAGTTTGAAACGTTGCAGCAATTAGGAATCAGGAAAGAGGCCCGGAGCATTACTGGCGCGCGGACATACAGCAACAGTGAGGCTTGCAGTGTCTGGAGCTTTGGGGCCTAGCTACCTCCTGAGACGTGACCCTGTCCCCAAGCGAACAAGGAGCATAGAGAGCAGCAGGAGAGGGCGCTCTATCTTTTCCTTTCCAGGAATACCTTCTTAATTCTTCTTATGTCTCCTTGTCAGCCGCTGGGGGCTGAAGAGGCAGCTAGGGAGTGCTGGCCACATACCCCTGCAGCAAACAGTGAAAGTCTGGCAAACTCCTTAAGCAAATGCATTTAAGAAAAGTCAATAGTTCTGTGCTAAAATGGTTTCCTTTGGGTGGCCCGTCTTGCTATAATCACAGCGCTTTCCCAAGTGCAGCCAAACTCCATGCAATTAACTCTTTTCACAGTTTTGTTTTATCTTCAGGAGGCGGCACAAAATGAGACACTTTTCAGCAACTCTGTAAAGGAATCTTTCAGGCTGGGTATTTTCCCTAGTGATCTCCGAGTAAGCAACAATTGAGTGTCAGTAGGAGTCCTCTCCGTTCACCCCATGAGATCCTTCTGATAGTATTAACATTTCCACGTGAAGCAAGAGCAGCAAGAAGGGAACCAAACAGTGATGTCATAGCATAGGCCCATGCTGTCTCGACATAAAAGCATCTTTGTGGCTGGCCGAGGCACCCGCAGCGGGCCACTAGAGAGGTCAGCACTCTAGTGTCACCTGGGCACCCCACACCCCCCGCCCCCATCAGGGGATGGGACTCTGGGTGGAGTCCCCCCAGCCTAGTCGGGGCGTGCTAGGGGCGTCACTTCCTGGGCACCAGGACTTGGGGGAGGGTATATATGCCTCCCCCACCATTTTAGCGCACTCTTTTGCACGCCCAACTTGCCGTCTTCGGACACGCACTGACTGTCGCCTGTCGTCGCCGTCGTGGGTAGTGTTGGGTCAGTCGGTTAGAGACTCTTTCAGGAAGCGAGGTGAGTCAGTGTGCGTCACCCCTCTCCCTGCTCCGGCAATTCGCTGCCAAGAGCCCTTATTACATTGTCCTCACTCCGTTACTGGGGTTGCACGCTGCCCGGCCCCGCTCAGGAACCGCTGTTTTGCGATGCTCCCGGAAAAGGAGGGTCAGTGGGGGGATTGGCTGAGAGCCGGAGAGAGGGTGGTTTTGGCGCGGGCCCTCTACCGCTAGTTAGGCATGTAGCAACAAGGACCTGGCCGGGAGTTATCGATGCTCCCCGCATCCTGGGGGGGTCATGGGCATAATCAGTGGCAGGAAGGCCCAAGCGCTGCGGCGCATGGGCACCGAGATTAGGCACAGGACGATGCACATTCCCTCACACGCGCGGTCACGAAAGCGGCGTAATGTTGGCTCCAATAGTGAGGCAGGGGCCTTGAAATCATGTGGCGTGTGCCTCATGGCGCTGGCCTGCTCCTCCCAAGCTCGTAATGGGCTCGGAGCTTGCCCAGGGTTACCGGCCACAATTGCTGGTATTCGCGCAATAAACAGACCACACCGTGTCTTTAGCGTAAAAGGCCATTTATTAGGACCAGGCTGCACAACATTAACAATACCAAAACATTATATGAATAAACTTTCCCCCAACACTCTACCATCCTTCACTCCTTTCACCCACTCCACACTCCCCTTTTGTACCACTCCATGCCCCTTCCGTTCCTCACCATTCCACAAACCTCCTTGCATCCTCCCGGCTCTCCTCGGCCATTTCACTCACGCCTCCAATACCCCCACCTCGTTCACTCTTCCCCCCCCGAGGGATGGGTGTGCCCGCTAATGACTCCCCCCACCCCTCCAAAGTACCGCCACCCCGCAGCCTGTCCTAAACTGGCACGCTGTAGCCAACCCTGTAAACCCAACCCTCAACTGCAGGGCGGGTGGGTGGCCTTTTCTAAACCCTCCCGATGGTGCCGAGCGCAGGAAGAGGAAGTCGCCTTCCTCCCCTGCGCTCATATACCCACCCCCTAACTCCACCCCTTGACCCTACCTGGTCCTACCCTCGCGCGAATGACCCCGGGGGAAGACTAGTCTGCGACTCTGCTTCCCCCGGGGCCCGGCATCGCGCAATAAACAGACCACACCGTGTCTTTAGCGTAAAAGGCCATTTATTAGGACCAGGCTGCACAACATTAACAATACCAAAACATTATATGAATAAACTTTCCCCCAACACTCTACCATCCTTCACTCCTTTCACCCACTCCACACTCCCCTTTTGTACCACTCCATGCCCCTTCCGTTCCTCACCATTCCACAAACCTCCTTGCATCCTCCCGGCTCTCCTCGGCCATTTCACTCACGCCTCCAATACCCCCACCTCGTTCACTCTTCCCCCCCCGAGGGATGGGTGTGCTCGCTAATGACTCCCCCCACCCCTCCAAAGTACCGCCAACCAGGTAGCCCCCTGTAGGGCGGGTACCTGCCCCACCCCCTAGGCCAGGACCCCTCACACATCCCTGCGACACCAGATTGCCTCATTCCAGAGCTTGCTGACCACATCCCTCATTTCCATCATATAATAGGCGTTCCCCAATCGAGACAGATGCACCCCGTCATCCCTAAATAGCAGTGGTTCCTCCAGTCGTAGTCCCGGGTGACTGATCACCTTGATGTCCTTCTCCCCACAAAAAACGCGCATTGCTCTGTTCAATTTTCGACGCGCTTTCTCAATTGCCCCATGCTTAACAGCTCCCCTCCAGATCCTCCTCGGAACAAACTCTGTCCATGCAATGCAAGCCCCCGCCAGTCTGTGCTTAAGTACTTCCAAGTCTCTCTGCATCAGCTGTAAGAGCGCCAAACCCGACAGCCGAACCAAGTCATTTTCCCCCAAGTGTATAATCAACAGATCCGGGCAACCCTACTGTGGGACCATCTTCGCGAGCCAGGGCAGTAGTGCCCCCCATCGCATTCCCCCTTTACCCCACCAGTGCACTTCGTGAAGTTGTCCTCTGAGTCCCAGGTTACGGCCGTACACCTGTTGCTCCGCATATTTCGACGCCCAGTGCACAAAAGAATGCCCCACGATCCATGTGACCGTCTTGGCCCCAGGGCCTCCCACGCAACCTAAGAGAGAAACAGAGGTTAGAGACGCACCAAGAATGCCAAACCCCGCTCCATCCAACCCCCCACACCCAGCACCCCGCCCTGTCACTTTCGCACGTAACGCTCACAACACCTTGACCTCCACCTCCCAATCTGTCGGATCCTATCCCAGGACCACCCCAGCCGAGCAGCCGCTGTCGCCGCCCCAATCCGGAAGGAGTGAGTTCCAAAACCCGCCGGCTCCAAACCCACACGCACCAACGCCATGCGCAACACCGCCAACAACTGGCCAGCCGTCACTCGTGCCCCAGACATGTGACAAAATATTTCCCCTACCCCAAGCTGCCGCACCCTCACAAAAGCCTGCCACTCAGCCACCGGGCACACACCCCCTCCCTGATTCTCATTCAGCCAAACCCACTTACCCCGGCCCAACTGGTCTGTCTTCGACCGACCGAGCCAAATCCCCAGGCGCCCCGCATCCAATCGGACGTCCTCATACCTCCGCCCCTCCCCAGCCCGCGTGCCCAGCAACTCAGACACCCGGAATGCCCCAAAAAACATCCAGACCATGCACAAGCGAAAAACCCGAACCTCAAACTCATCATAGCAACAGAGCGGCAACGCCGCAACCAACCGAACCAACACCTCAAACGTTATGGCCTCCCGCGGCACAGAGCCCCCAACCCGCTCCCTACCCCAACCCCGCAACACCCTACTAACAATCACACCTTTCGTAGGGTCAAAACCAAAAAACAGACAGCAATAAAAGGACACCCCTGCCAGCTTTCCTGAAATGGTTGCCGCCGACAACCCCTTATCCATACAGTGCAGCACAAACTGTAACACTCCACGCTCCACCCCCACCTGTCCCCCAGCCTCAGAAACCCCGCTCCAACCCATAAAGGCGACAAACTCTGCCCACGCCCGTCTGTAGGTCCGCCTGGTGGTAACAGCAACAGAATTTTCCACTAGGTCAACCACCCTCACTCCCCTAGGGCCCAAATGCCATCCGGCAGCCCCGTCTTGCACAGATCCGCTCCAGGTGCCAGTCGCCGGAATCGCTGCCACTGCGAACGAGACAAAGCATCCGCAATGTCATTATTCGCCCCTGGCACATGCTTGGCTCGAAAAGTCACATTCAGCCGCAAACACTTCAGCATGAAACTCCTCAACAAGCGCAACACCCTCAGGTCCCTTGCCCTCTGCCGGTTGACCAACTCGACCACCGTCATGTTGTCCACATGGAACAACACCGCCCTGTTTTGAAACTCAGAACCCCAAACTTCCAGTGCCACCAACAAAGGAAAGAATTCCAAAAAGGCAATGCTCCTCCCCTGCTTCCTCCAGTGTTCCGGCCAGGTCTCTGCACACCACCTCCTGTCCCAGAAAATGCCAAAGCCATCCGCCCCAGCTGCATCCGAGTAAATTTGGATTTGCCAAACCGTGTTTTCCTCCACAAAGTCCAATGAGACCCCATTGAAATCCATCAAGAACAGCAACCACGTCCGCAGATCCGCCCTCACTCCCATGGAGATCCTGACCCTGTGGTGTGGAAGCACTGCCCCCGACATGGCCATGCCGAGCCGTCGGCAGAACGTCCGCCCCGCCCTGACTACCCGGCACGCAAAGTTCAAGAACCCCAGCAGCCTCTGGACCGCCCGCAGCGCAATCCGTTTCTCACCAATCGCCCACCGGAGGCACTCCTGAATTTCCTCTACCTTCGCGGCCGGGAGCCTCGCTGTCCATTGTATGGAATCCAGCTCAATGCCCAAGAATGTCAAAACGCAAGCCGGCCCACTCGTCTTTTCGGGCGCCAACGGAACCCCAAATCCCTCCGCCAACTCCTGGAACCCTGACAGAGCCCTGCCACAGTCCCCCGAACCTGCCTTCCCCAGAAAGAGGAAATCATCCAGATAGTGCGTGACATCTCGGTGCCCAGTTCGCTGCGTGAAGGCCCACTGCAGGAAGGTGCTAAACATCTCGAACAAGGCGCAAGAAATCGCACACCCCATGGGCAAGACTTTGTCCACGAAGATGGCCCCCCCGAACTGCATCCCGAGGAGCGCAAAATCCGCCGGGTGTATAGGCAGCAAGCGGAAAGCCGACTTCACGTCACATTTTGCCAATTCCGCCCCCGGCCCACACACCCGCACAAGGCGGATCACATCGTCCACCGACGCATACAGCACCCGGGAATCCTCCTCCGCGATGAAGTCGTTCACTGACTGCCCCGCTGGCCACGATAGGTGATGAATCATCCGAAACTCACCCTCCTCCTTTTTGGGCACCACCCCCAGTGGAGAAACGATCAAATCCTCCATCGGCCAGTCATAAAAGGGGCCCGCAATCCTCCCTTCCTCCACCTCCTTCAAGAGTTTAGCCGCCACCACCCCCGGCAATTCCTTCGCTGACTTGAGGTTGTCGGCCCATCTCCGTGATCTGGGACCTTGATACCCGACCCGAAAACCATCCGTAAAGCCCCACTGAATCTTTAAGGCGGCCTCCCTGTCCGGGTAGAGGGAGAGCCACGGGGCCATCTCCTCCACCCTAACCGGTGTAGGGGCCCTTCTGTCCAGTCTGCCCCTTCCCCTTGGCATTCCGCCATTGTTCGGAAGGAGTGGTGAGTGTAAGGCATTGCGTAAGGGGGTGCTTCCCCCCGCACTTAGAGCACTCGTGCTTGAACTTGCACGGGTACCTGGAACAATACCCCCTATTGTAACTCCAACAGGCCCCGGTATTGTAAGTGCCGGGCTTGCTAGACTGTCCGGCCCCACCTGTGGGTGCTGCGGTCCCCCCCGCCCCAGTATGGGCGGGACGCGACTGAAAAGACCGATACAAGACCGGCAAACCACTCGCCGTGTGAGTTGATGCGGATGAATGCGTAGACGCCATCCATTGCATCCACAATTCCTGGTCCACCTCACCCCAATGCTTCTCGGGGTTCGCACTGACCCGCGCCCTGAACTCCTCATCGTAACTCAACCACGCGAAACCCCCAAACTGCATCTGAGCCTTCCTGATGATATCCATGTATTTCAGCAATGCGATTGCCCTATCGGGATGTTTCTCGCAATAGATACTCGCGTAAATGAGAAAGGCAGAGGTCCAATTCTCCATATTCACCGGCACCCGCGGCCGCCTAGTCAGCTCCCACTCTTCCTCCTTGGAGCCCTCTTTGGCCTGCACCTCCCTATGCAGTAATTTAAATACGTCCACGTACTCATGCTTCCAGATCTTCCCCTTTATTTTGTCGGACAAGTGCGACCCCAACGGCATAGCCAGGCCCATGTAGGGCAGTTTTTTGGGGAGCTTACTCCCCGACGCCTCCTCCTTACCCCCATCCTTCTCTGTCTGCACCCCCGCCGACGCCACCGCCTTGCCCCCAACCGCTTTGTCCTCACTCGGGAGCCCACCCTTGGGAGCCTCCACCACCTCCCGCACAGAGCCGTCTCCCACCCCAACCGACTTACAAGCCTTCTTTCTTCCCCCATTGGGACCCCCGTCCCACACCGACCACCAAACCCGCTCACCTGTCAAAGTCGGCTGTCGCTCGCTGAGCCGTCCTCCGGAGGGGGTCGCCCGCCGCGTCTCTACCGTCTCCTTGTCCGCCGATCTCCGGGGGACCTGTAACACACCAACCTCTCTGTTGTCCTTGCCAGCGCCCGTCTCGTCACAGTCATCCCGCACCTCCCCGTCCTCCAGCTCATCACTTTCTGCCTCATAATCCAACTCCACATCTGCCTCCACACCGCCAGGCACCCACAACACCTCTCTCGCCGCTCTCTTCACACCCTTGCCATTCAGTTCACCAGACATGCGTGACCCCTTCCCCCCCGCTGCCACTGCCCATTCCCGCGCTGGAGGGATGGCCGCCGCGGACCGCCCTACTGCTTCTTGACGGCGGTAAGGGGCCGTCTTGCGCCCCACCGTACTCCCCTTAACTCTGCCGACAGCCACCGGCTTGGATCCCCCCCCGCCCCCCAGGTCGCTCAAACCTGGGCGGGCCCCGGCACCATCGGGCCTCAAAGCCGTCCTGGCCGTCCCTGCCTGCGTCCGCGGACCCCTGACAGCCCCCCCCACCCGCCCCCTCGCCCTCTCCGCCCTCCCCCGCTCCTCCTGCTCCGCCCACCGCTCCTCCTCCGACGTGGGCGACGGGGGCCCCTCCGCCTCGGCCTCCCACACCGCCCCCACCCACCTCTCCTGCTCTGCCCGCCGTGCCTCCTCAGCTTGCGCCCAAAGGCGTTGTTCCCGCAGCCTGTCCTCCCAAGTCCACGCGCACCAACCCGGAAGCCGTGGGGGGGCGGGTACCCAAAGACCCCCCCTCCAAAATCCCCGAAGCAGGCTGACCAAGCCCCACCGATGGCACGACCCCTCCGGGCGGAACCTCGGGGACCCCCCCTCCCGGCCGCCCCGCGCCGCCAGCCGACACACCAGGGGTCGAGGCCCGAGACCCCCCCCCGAGACAAATCCAGGGGCCCCTCAGCTTCCAAAGCCCCCCCCACTCCCTCTACACCAGCCAGAACGTCCACCACCTCGCCCGCGGGCCCCAGCCCCCCAGCCCCCACCCCCACCACAACCTCCGCCACCTCGCCCCCCCAGCCGCCACGAGCTCGTCCCCCGGCCCCCCCACTCCCCCACCCGCCCCACCCTCCACATCGCCGGCCCGCCCGGCCGCAGCCGCAATCACCGGGGGCCGCACCTCCGCGGCAAACGTCGACGCCACGCCCCCGTCCGCCTCGTGGGCCCGGAACGACAATTGAGGGAAACGAAGACGCGGAGGCAGGCTCCTGCGCCGTCCTCCGCGCGCCTGGCTAGCTCGGCCCGCACCCCGCCCCCTCCCCCGCAGACCCGAGAGACACAGAGGTGGCGGCGGCTCCTCCTGACACGCCAGTACCGCCGCCGCCACCCCCGCCGAGGCCCCCCGCGGAACCCTCTCATAGCCCACCCACGCCTCTCCCAGCACCCCGGGCCGCAGAAGATCCTCCCTCCCGGCCCGCCCCAGAACCAACAACGCCCGCCTCACCTCCTCAGAGGTCGCCGCACCGTCGCCTCCGTCACGCTCCATAACCGCGATGTCCGCCGCACCCAGAAACCGCTGACACCACGAAAAACTCTTCCCAGGCCTAGCCCTACACTACTCTACACACACTCCCCTTTTCTAAACCCTCCCGATGGTGCCGAGCGCAGGAAGAGGAAGTCGCCTTCCTCCCCTGCGCTCATATACCCACCCCCTAACTCCACCCCTTGACCCTACCTGGTCCTACCCTCGCGCGAATGACCCCGGGGGAAGACTAGTCTGCGACTCTGCTTCCCCCGGGGCCCGGCAGTAGGTCCCTCCTCCCGGGCTGGTATGTGTACCGTGCCCCCCCCCTCCCCGCGTCGGATCGTAAAGTCGGTTTCTGCAGCGGTGAGTCCCGAGTTTGGGGGGCAGTTGTTGCGGTCTAGGGGTGTGGAGGAAACCGTCTCGGGAGCCATTGGGGACTCAGGTTGAGGTTTTCCCGGATGCCCTGATTTTAATTTGTGTTGCGGGGGTTGGGGCCAGGCCGGTGCCTGCGGCAGCCGGATTGAGGTACTTTTCCCGGCTGTCAGGGTCAGAGACCTGTAGGTATGAGGGCCCATGGCCTGGCTGTGCACGGGCCCAACTGGTTGGTGCGATGCCAGGGTGGGCTGCGGTGAGGCTGCCGGTGCCCCGTAAGTCAGCGTGAGCTGTGTCTAAACAGCGGGGGAACATCAATCAGCCCGAATAACTGCTCACTCCTGGTTGAGACTGTTTGAGGGGGTAGAGTTAAGGGGATGTTGGCTTTGCACAACATGGAGCATGCGCAAATGCAAAGAGCCCTGAGACACTGAATCTGATCAGGCGACTTGTTCTCCTCTTTGAGCGCACGCAGTTCAATTTTGAAGTCATGCCAGGTGAGCGTTTTAAGAGAAGGGAAATCCTTGTCTCGGGAGTCGCCTTCTCTTTTTACACCTCAGGAGCAGCAACAGTGTCAACCGGAGCTTTTAGTGGAAGCTTTTCAATATTATATACAAGCCATAGTTACTGCTTATTTAGCTTATGCAACGAACAATCATTGACGAAGCCAATAGTGCTGACTTGTTGTAGGTATGATGTTATGTGTATCATATATCTGGATGCAATGACAGAAACAGCAAAATACAAGTTGGACTGCTCACTATGCTATGCACAGATTCGAGCTTTGGGCCAATTGGGTATTTGAGGCACTATCGTTATCCGCACGGCCCGCCGCCTCCAACCCCTCAATGAGCGTGTTGCTGTTCCAAGGCAGGAAGGGCCGCCCTTGGCTGTCACTGGTCTCCGCCAGGTGCTGGATTACACTGTGGTTGCCTGCATTGTAGTCTCGAGGTAATGGGTCTTGCGGGGAGAGCGTAACTGCATTTTTGCATCCGTGGATCCTGGATCCGTGGGCAGGGTTGCTGCCTCCCGGCCGGCTGCTTATAGCCCGCTTCACTGCGCTACCGTAGCGGGTGCTACCGTCGAGTCCACTGTTTCGGTTGGGCATGTTAGAGGTGTCAGGGGGCAGTGCGCCCCCCCTTGATAACCCAGGGTGCCCGGTGGGCGATGCTAGCGGGTGGCGTGAATTCCAGCTGCGTGATTGTGCTGGCTGCTCATGCTGGCGCACGTGGGGCGGGTATGTTTTCTGGATTTGCCCCCCCAGCGTGGTCGTGGTGCAGGTCCGGTCGCAATGACCTAATATTATATACAAGCCATAGTTACTGCGTATTTAGTTTATGCAACTAACGCCCCTCCCCCTGGTTCGCACCTAAGCAAAGGTGGCAGATTAGTGGCAGGGAAGAACTGTTGTTTATGATGTGCTGGTTCAGGGCCGATGCGCACTGGCCAGCCTTATTTACTTCGAGCATTGTCATTATTATGGCAGAGACCCATGGGCTACCTCGCTAGGTAACGCAATGGTCCGTTGGCTTACGTCGTTGGGGTGCAACGTACCAAACTGGGGCTCAATGGCAATGATGGAGCACCGCGAGCAGGACCATATGCGTGTGCTATAATGTTAGGTCGCGCTCTCTAACACAGGCGCCATGTTAGGTTAGGTGGAGCGTGACCCCCCTCCTTCTTGCAAATTTACCAAGCTGATTCTAGCGCAGTTTGCATGCTGCACGAGCTGATGTTCAGTCTGGGGATGTCTGTGTGTGATCCCATCTCGATAGAGAATGTCGGGAGCATGCACGACGAGGTTGCTTAATGTGTTTCTGGGTTGCCACCTACCTCTGCCCGGGTAAGAGGAGCCTTGAGCCGCCGCGTCCGGGGTTTGCGGGGGATCCGGGACTCAAGCACGGGTTAGACGGGTAGCTCCAGTCCTGGTGTAGGGCGCAGTTGGCGATGCCATGCCACTTCGTTAATTTTCCGGCCGGGTCGGCTGCGTGTCACTGCCTCTCGGGTTGTTTTAGCACCTGGGGGTGGGGAGAGAGGGGGTCTGGTGATCGTTGCTCACGGGTCCTAGGTGAACACCGCTTGGGGGCAGTGTTGTTATTGGGTTCACCTGCTTGTTGGAGCTGGGAATGCAGCGTTGGCCTCATATCCCCCCCACTAGTCCCTCTCATTTAGCAGCGGCCTTCCGGCTTCACCAGCAGCGCCGGGGGTAGGACATGCAGCCCACTCATCCTCAAGGGGCACGCGCGCCGGTAGTTGTCAGTGCGCAAATTTTACATGAGTTGAGGCAAGTTTATCAACGGGCAGAGGGCACATCATCATTGAGAAATATTTGCACACGTCTTCAGGCCTCTCTTGCCATGCCGCTAGTGCGGTCCAAACAGCGGTGGAGGGGGGCCAGGCGATAGTTTGGAGTGGTGAGTAGGGACCGCGGCGGCTGTGTCTCATGCCCCTGGTCACACTGCCCCTTGGGTGCGCCGCATTCTTGCAACTGCAGGCCCCGCTGAAGCGATGGGAAGTGGCTGGGTGAATCAGCTAACTTGATTGCCGGACTGCCCCCTTCTTAGTGCAGTTTAAGCATACGATGGAAGGAGTCCATTTTGTTAATTACATAATAGGAAAGAAGCAGTTTCTTTCGTGTTATTAGTGTTTCTAAATCTAGCAGTGCGTGCTGCTGCAGGTTCTTGGTGTTCGCTACTCTTGCCCTAATTATTCAGATATTGGAATGTTACTTATGAGTCACTGTGGCCTACTGGGTAAGGTCTCTGATTCCTACTCTGAATGTCAGGTGATCAAACCCTGGTGCTTCAATGGTTGTCGTTCTGAAGTATAATTATCAATGAAGTGTGCAAATGTCCGGCACAGCGCGAACCCTGTAGCGCCCATAACAGTCGGCCATCTTATGGACAGACCCCAACCGGGGGCCGGTGGCGGTGGTGGCCGTGTGCACCACTGTCTAGCTTTTCATGATGAGAAGCAAACCTCCTGCTGGCATTGAACTTAACGCTGGAGAAGGCAAGGGGCCCTGGTGGTATGGCGCCTAGGTGTTTTCGATTCACTTTGATATAATACTAAACGCTTTGGCGCAGTAATAACGATATTATTTACTCAGAGCTGTGCTGCCCACTTTTCACCATTGGAGGGATAAAGCTCTAAGTTTGCCTCGCTGGTATTGTCGCAGCGTTTATTTGGGCCGGTGGCAAAGGAGAGCGGCGCTTCCCGCGGTTGCTACATGAGGACGCAGTTCGTGATTTGTTGTAAATTTACTTTTGGGTGTAGTCCAGTGTCAAGCACTTGTGCTCACAAGCACAGTGTTGCTCGCTGTGGCCATCGGATGAATGGGGGGGTCTGCCTCGCTGGTATTTTTGCTGAGTTTGGTTTGAGCCGGTGGTTTCTGGGGCTTGGCATCGGACTCCGGCCCTTGTGGTCGCTGCCACATGGTAGCGCTGTTTGTATGGTTTGTTGTGTGGGTAACGATGAGCACAGCAGTTGTTTGTTGTTCAATGTGCATTGGAGACAACTAGTGCCCGCTCCAAAATCATTTTTAGCGTTTGGCAGTAGGCTCAAGCATCCTGTGAAGCAGTACAAATCACTTAAGTTACCTCGAGCAGTCTGAGTTGTCGCACGCATAGGAGTGGCAAGGTTAGTAGTTGTGCGGGCAACTAATAAGCATTGACTAAGGCAATGGATGGGCTTGTTGTAGGTGTAGTGCTAGAAAATGTCAGGCATAGTCTTGATGTCACTCACAGATGCACTGGAATTATGCAAACGTCATACATAGCAATCTGCAACAATGGCAGCTATGGATGGGGCCGAGCTAGCATGCTTGTTCAGAATCCTCAAACTAAGCCTTTGCCAAGATAGGCAACCTGATTCGGGGCAATTAACCTTGCCAGCGTACTATTTTGCTGTCTGCAGGCGGTGACTCAGTCCAAAGTGGGATTTGTCGGTGCACCATCAAATGGACCCGGTTCTCCTTACGGACAAAGAGTAGGTACGAGCATATTAAGATAATCAACATTTCTGGTTATTTAGCTATTAGCTGCCCAGTCGTGTGAGCAAATAACCTGTAGGTAATTTTGGGAAGTGAGGCTGCTCAGTTACTCAAGCATTGTCTGCCTCGTTTCAGGGCCAGTGATTGTTATTTTTCAAGGTTCAGGCTCAATTTCTTAGTTACGTTTTGTGGTGCTTGAATAGGTTGCCAATATGTAAATAGCACAGGGCTAAAGCAGTAGTTTTTTGGAATGTTGGAATGGGAGGTAATTTACAAGAAACGCATTATAGATCTGGGCGTCTTCGCTACAGGCTAACAGTGCAGGCATGGTGCTCTGGTTGTGGGCCTTTGTTTTACCAGTTTTGGTACTTGGAGCACCAGGGTTATTGACTCCTGCAGTGTGGGGCACACAGTTCACGGGTACCGTGCTGCATGGTGCGGTGAGAATTGCCAGGTTAGGGATAGATGCAGCTTCCTCCATGACTTTCCAGTTCACTGGAAAAGGGCAGTTCGCTGAAAGCACCATGGTTCAATAAAATAGCTAGCCCAATGTGGGGCGGATGCCGGCACAAGCCAATTTGGTCTCCGATGCGAGGATTGTGCACCGCCATTCCATTTTCAAAATGGCTGCCGCTTTCTGGTTTCGGCACCTGGCATGCGTGCAGGTGACCTGTCTGGCTGTTGCGGGAGTACGGAGGGCGCTGAGGGACTCCGTGGTCTCTACGATTCCCTGATAAACTGCTTCTAGAGATTTCGTTTGGCTACGGCTGGGTTTTATACACATTTACCAGCTTCATGGGGCGGTACAGGATCTCAGTTGATTCGTGATGTGATGTTGCTTAGTGGTATTGGTCTCATTTGCGGTTCAACTTGCTTTCGAGTGAATTGAGACATTTTATTCAATGGTCAACACATTGAGAGTGACAGACCCACCATTTAAGAAAGAAGCATTCTCAATACGCTATGCAACGAAGCTTAAATTCGGGCTTAATTTACTTTACACAATTAAACAAGCATTGTTTAAACCAAGGGTAGTGACGTATTGCAGGTTTAGTGTGGTTTTGCAGTATATAGCTGGAGGCAATGACAGAAGCTGCGAAATGCCAGCCGGCGGCACTCTAAGCTTTTACAAAATGCCAGCGTATGGGTTACCCACACACATGCATTGACTATGCATCCAGGAGGTGCAGACACAGCATCTGTCAGTGCAGATGACGGATGGGTTTGCAGGCTACACGGACATGGTGATCCACCCTTGCCTTGGTTTAGGCGAAGTGGCACACCGTGCAGCCTTGTAGGGCATGAGATAGTGTAAATTCACTCCATGACTACATGTTTATTTGCTGGCGCAGCGCTTGGTCATCAGTCTGTACCCTTGTACAGGAGATCATCCAGATAGGGGGCTCATTAGGGCTTAGTCACCCCAGAATGATATGCACAAAGAGAGGCACTGCGAAATACTGAGACTGCATTGTGCAATTGGCTACAAGGGCCTTTATGAGGAACATCTGCTGGCACCATATAGAAACAGGTACCATGTACACTGGGTGGGCATTCCTCTGAAACCAAGGGTAGGTTTCAGGTCGCTTCAGTTAAGACATATTCACCTGCGCTTTAGGCAGGGCAGCAGTTGAGTGGTGGTGGTTGTCATCTAACAAGTGTGCTGCGTTGCAAAACAGTTTGGTAAACACTGCGTTAGAGCCAAATTGTGACAGGGTATTATAGACCATTTGGCTTTCCCAATATTCAGGAAAGGGCAGGTACTTGCACAGAATGTTCACCTCTGGTTCCCACAGACTTGTCTGCCCCCTGGGTTATCCTTCTATGGGATAGAACCTGAGACTGGAAGGGGCATCTTCTGCGACCGGTGTCCCAATTATGTTGATAGTCAACGCTGGGGTAGATGTACCATGGAGGACATGATTGCTACTTGGGTTGTCCCTAAGTTTAGGGGTCAAACTTGGTTGGAGCATTAAGTCTACAGTCATTCTATCCAAGTAAGGGCAGTTAGCGATAGATAAGTATCAGCGAGAGGGTAACATATACCGGCTATTCAGTGACATCGTGACCCGTGGGCACACACGCTCCACAAAAACACAGAGCTGCAACCAGAGGGTGCCAAGTGGCAAAAACCAGTAAATAGGTTCAAGATGGGTGTCTATGGCCTTACAGCTGTGTGAAGCCAGTCTCATTTTGAGGTACGCCCAGGCGAAAATCGGGTGCTTCTCAACGTTCTCATGACCAATGCGGTTTGTGGTATCTCCCAGCGGATCCACTGAAAGTGTACTGCAGCTAACGCGAAATTGGGAATCTGGGATTCCGACACTTTTGCGAGTTTAAGAATCCAGGGTCAGAGATGGTTAGTAGGTACTGGCATCTGTGTTCCAACAGCAGTTAAGCAAGCGAGGTGCGCTAAGTAAGTTGTCACTACACGAATGGGTGAGGTGTCGCCAATAGCGGGCATAATACATATATGGTCAAACCAGATTTCACACCAATAAGGTGTTCACCAGGGCTAGCACCCAAAGGGGTCTGTGCAATTGTCTGGTCAACGGGGTGAAGTAAGTGCACCCCTGAACCAAGGGTAGGTGACCTGTTGCTGCAGTTAAGCTCAAAAGCCCAGCACGGTCAGCTATATTAGCCACGCTTGGTGGGCGCGGTCAGCCAAGATAGTGTGATGCCGTCCCAATAAATGGGGTAACAAGGTGTCGAGCGCAATGAGCTACTATGTCAATAGAACATTTGGCACGTCTAGTGTTCAACAAAACCTAAAGTTTAACGGAGCAGGTCATTTTCCACTGCTGAGGATGCTCCGGGTTGGCAGTGGGTCCCTCCTACCCCCCATTTGGAATATTCTAGGAGGGGGGTAAAGTAGGACTTAGCCATTCTTGAATGTTAGGCACCATATTGCAGACAGTGCGCACTGTGCAAATCAGACAGGTTGGCTAAGCGGTATGCCTAGGGGGTTTCACCACAGAGGGAGCTGAGCGGGCAAAATTCCCATAAGGAGTAAGGGATGCAGGGGAAGTGCTGGAGGTCAGTCTTGCTCATTGTCACATTCGCCAGCTATGAACATTCATGTGTGCCATGATTTAGCAAGCAGAGGGACTGTGCAAATGTTAAGTATATTCCTTCTCGCCCTAATAGCCAAAGCAGGCAGGTGGGTGAAAGAGCGGTATCCCAACTAATGGGCTGCTGACCCAGAGATGGGAGACACAGGTGTCCAGGCACACACGGTGCTAGAAGGGCAGCAGCTAGGTGAGATCAGCAAATAGATGGGGCAATGTCTGCCATAGTGTCTGAATTCTTTCCGCCCAGAGTTGGCACAGGGTGGAGTCATGTGAGGCAGTGGAACTTTCACACAGAAGGGGGAATAGTAATTGCACAAGTCACAGGCCAAAGGGGCCTTGGTTTCATCAGACACTAGCTGATTCAGGCTAACGTCAAGGGTTATTGTAAGATAGATTGGGTTAATTTATCACTGGTAGGGATGTATCCCTTTCTTCTTGTTTTGCGGGAGGCTCTAGAGAGGAGAGGTTGCAGGTAAGACCATAGCTGTTTTGGTGGGGGGCTCTGGCGGCGACGGTGGCCACCTCCAGAGCTGTGGCAGAGTTACAGGGCGATCTGGAAGCAGGGCATTACAGAAAGGTACCTCTGCGCGGCACCATAGTACTTTGTACTTTCTGACTAGTGAATAATAAAAAGGTAGATATACTAAAATATATGGGAGTAAACGTATTAGTTATTGTCTGTTCTTATGGAATAGAAGTAGTTGGGGAGTGCTTCTTTAGAAGAGATGTTTTATAAATGTGTGAGATAAAAAAAATGTAAATGTGCGATATATTTTCTGTATGAGTTTGTTGACATTAGAGAACTACATGTGATTATAAGTGATACTATTTGTCAGGCTGTGTCGCTGTGGCAGATATATGTAGGTGTTGAAGTGGTTCGTGTTTTACTGATGGTGAGCTTCACTATCCCTTTTGAGACACTCGTCAATTTTTTCATTCCATTTAATATCTTTAATATAGATACAGTAATGGGACTGTATATCAAAAGTTTGGGAATTAGAACTTTGTTTACTCTCCCCATGCCCTGCTATACACTCTATAGAGTTTAAACGACTTTCGTAACATTTAGATGTCTAGCTAGTAAAGGTGGTGTAGTTCGACTGGGCCCATTTATAAACCGTGCTATGGGATGGTTTATGTTTTACCCGCCAATTTGCATGTTTGAATACTTTTTGCTGATAATTGTTCCGGCAGACACCTGTTAAAATTAACGTCGTATATGGGTATAGTGGCGCTACTGGGAATGGTGGGGGTTTCTGTTTGATTTCGTACGGTTAAGCAAGGGTGAGGGTGGGTGTGGGGGAGGTGGTTATGTTGCTGATTGAAACACAGAATAAAGTAACGTGCAGATGTCGAGCTACTAAAGGTGATCCAGTACCACTGGGAGCACTTATAAAGCGCCCTATGGCATGGGATATGTTTTAGTGGCAAATTTGCATGTTTTAATACGTTTTGCTGGTGAGCGTTTCGGGAGACATCTATTGAAATTAACCCTCTGTTTGGCTATAGTGGCGCTTCTACGTTAGCTGGGGCTCTTTCTTTTATTGCGTAAAGTTAATCATGGGTGGGTGTTGAGGTGGTGTAGTGGTACTGTGACTATTTATAAACCGTCTTATGGTATGGTGTATGTTTGAGTTGCAAAATTGCAGGTTTTAATAGGTTTTGCTGATGAGCGTTCCGGCAGACACCTGTTGACATTAAGTCTATGTATGGCTATAGTGGCGGTAACGGGAGTGCTGGGGCTCGTTGTTTGATTTCGTAAGGTTAAGCAAGGGATGGGTAGGGGTGGGAAGGTGCGTATGTTGCTGATTATAAGACCGATATTTGTAACGTGGGCATGTGTAGTTACTAAAGGTAATGTAGTTTCACTGGGCCCATTTATAAACAGTGCTATGGGATGGTTTATGTTTTACCCACCAATTTGCATGTTTGAATAGGTTTTGCTGATAAGTGTTCCGGTAGACACATGCTAAAATTAAGCCTGTGTATGGGTATAGTGGCGCTACTAGGAATGGGGGGTTTCTGTTTGATTTCGTACTGTTAACCGAGGGCAGGGGTGGGTGTGGGGGAGGTAGTTATGTTGCTGTTTGAAATACAGATTATAGTAACGTGGAGATGTGGAGCTACTAAAGGTGATGTAGACCACTGGGAGCACTTATAAAGTGCCCTATGGCATGGTATATGTTTTACCCGCAAATTTGCATTTTTTAATACGGTTTGCTGATGAGCTTTTCAGGAGACATCTGTTGAAGTTAAGGCTGTGTATGGCTATAGTGGCGCTTCTACGTTTGCTTGGGCTCTTTCTTTTATTGCGTAAAGTTGAGCAAGGGCGGGTGTTGAGGTGGTGTAGTGGTACTGTGACTATTTATAAACCATCTTATGGTATGGTGTATGTTTGAGTTGCAAAATTGTAAGATTTTAAAAGCTTTTGCTGATGAGCGTTCCGGCAGACACCTGTTGACATTAAGTCTATCTATGGCTATAGTGGCGGGAACGGGAGTGCAGGGGCTCATTGTTTGATTTCGTGAGGTTAAGCATGGGTATGGGTGGGGGTGAGGGATGTGCATATGTTGCTGATTATAAGTCGGACATTTGTAACGTGGGCATGTATAGTTAGTAAAGGTAATGTAGTTTGAGTGGGCCTATTTATTAACCGTGCTATGGTATTGTTTTTGTTTTTCCCGCGATTATGCATGTTTGAATACTTTTTGTTGATAAGTGTTGCGGCACACACCTGTTAAAATTAAGCCTGTGTATGGGTATAGTGGCGCTACTAGATGGTGGTGGTTTCTGTTTGATTTCGTGCAGTTAAGGAAGGGCAGGGGTGGGTGTGGGGGAGGTGGGTGTGTTTCTGATTAAAACACAGAATTTAGTAACGTGCAGATGTCGAGCTACTGGAGGTGTGTAGTACCACTGGGAGCACTTATAAAGTGCCCTATGGCATGGTATATGTTTTACCCGCAAATTTGTATGTTTTAATACGCTTTGCTCATGAGCGTTCCGGTAGACGATTGTTGAAATTAAGTTCTTGTATTGGTATAGTGTGTTTACTAGGTTTGGTGTGGCTCTTTCTTTAATTTTATGAAGTTAAGGAAGGATGGGGAAGAGGGTGGTGCAGGGGCAGTGTGCCCATTTATGGATCGCTTTATGGTATGGTATATGTTTTTCTGGCAAATTCCCATGTTTTAATACGTTTTGGTGATGAGTGTTCCAGCAGACAGGTACAGATATTACACAACATTTCTGTGGATAAGACATCTTCCTGCTGATAGACACTCTTGTACTGTGGTAGAAGGCTGATAACGTTGATGGAAAATTATGAAACTTGGTGCCATTGTAGATTTTAATGAAATGTTACACTGTTTGTTTGTTACTATGGTATAGTTAGGGTTCTAAGTGGGAGAACAAAAAGTGGGGGTGCTCTAAAAGGGAGGCCAACGCTCTTAAAGGGGTGCGGGCTATGCAAGTTGGGGCATGGTCTAAATCAAGATAAGTATCATTGTGTGCTTTAGAAAATCCTCTCCAATTATCGTAGGTTCGGGAAAAAAACATTGTTTAAAGGATTTCCCTTTCTTCTACAACGTGGGTAACCTAGTGTGATGTCTCCAGTTCTCAGTAGTGAGCAAAATAAGCATGCGTACATCGATGTGCATGCTGTTACTGCAGTGTAATAAAAAATAAAAAAAATTGACTATCTGTGAGAGGGCCGAAAATAGAGCCTGGTAGAGAGTCGTTTGGAGGCTGCCTGAAAATAAGTGCCAGTCCCCAGACCCGGCCCAATTAAAGCACAGTATCCATGCATCCTAAGCACTGCGCCATTCAACCATCTTTTTATTGATGGATATATTCCTACTTATATATATACATAAATCTGTTCATCTGCATATCTTAAGCATCTATGAGCGCACTCGCCTATAGTAAGCACTGTGCCATTCATGCAGCCATACGCCTATATATGCATAGATATATCTGTCCCAGAATCAATCCTAAACATTTATCAGCCCACCCGTCTATCGTAAGTACTGGTCTTTGCAGTCATTTATCCTTCCATCCATCCATACATTAATACATTGATCTATGTATCTATCCATTGATGCATCTGGCCATGCATCCACTCGCCCTTTAATCAACTAAACATACTTATTTCCGTGCATCGTCTGCCCCCGATCTTAAATACGACGTATTTTACTCATCCAGCTACCCTCTTAAGGCGTTGAAAAGGCTTGCGAAAAGCATTGACAGGCAGATTTTTTAATAAAGAAAAACAAAGCTTTGAGTTACTCTTTGTGGAGCATACTTCAACACCCTTCTCTGGTGGTGTTTTAAACAAAGGTACATCTAGCGAAAGAAATGTAAAGGAGCTTTTAAGTGTAATACGTTAATTTAGAAACATAACATTTTGTCGAGTTGTTTATAGGTACACTGTTTTAAAGTGGCCGTGACGAACAGATACTGAATACCTGTACTTCTTATATTTGAGAAAGTATACCAGAGAGCTAATTTGGGGTGGTGAGAACCTTGAGTTCTATATTTCCATGTGAAGTACAGTATAGGAATATAAAAGTAATTGGAAAGCTTTTATGTTCATATTAAAGAGGGGGTGTGAGAACTTAGTGAGGCAGGCAAAGTGTGTGTTTTCGTAGCACTAAAACAAGATCGTGTGTAAGGTGAGAGCAGGTTTGTGCTGGAGTTGCCTTGTTGTGGTCGTTTGCAGAGGCGAAACCAGAGGGAAATTTCGGGGGAGCCTAATTCTTTCAGCAATAGGCAGAGTGGGCATGTAAGGGTTGTAAAAAGGGGTGAAAAAGAACAAAGTCTCCTTTACAAAATAATTATGTTTTGAAGACCGGTGAAGTACTCGGGTGCGGCTGTGTGTGTGCGCCCGGGAAGCTGTGTCAGAGAGTCCGGGGCAATGGGCGTTGCGCACCTGGTGGCTGTCTGCTAATCACCCCACGATGATGTTGCTGGTGCGTTGCAAAAAGAGAAGGGAAATACTGAGAGAAAATGGCTCTCTTTAAAGGATTTCCCTTCTCCTACAATGTGAGTAAAAAAAAAAAACGGATTACGTTTGTGAGGTCAGAAAATAGAGCCCTATAAAGACCCGTTTCGAGGCTCCCAAAAATAAAGTGCTGGTGGTCACATCCCCACAGACACCTCCTCCAGTTAAAGCCCTGGGTGCAGTGTTATGTTTGCGAAGTTGTTGATAAAATTGTTAGGTAATAATGGAAATTTTTATGTGTGCTGTTTGGTTGAAAATATCATTCTAAGTACATAGATTAAAAATTTTAAAAATACTATTTATAAAGTTGTGTGCAGTGGGTTGCAGAGAAAGTGGTGTGGGGTGGTGGGGTGTGGCGGAGATGTGAAAAGTATGAGGTAGTGCAGTTATATATAAATTGTAAAGGAGTATGTAAATACTTAAATAAATACTTGCTGTATGTTCTATGGCACTACTTGTCATCCGAGTGCTCATCTGTCGTGCTCCATCACGTTGCAGCACTGGGTCTGGAAGTTGTTAGTGGAAGTTTTGCAATTGTATGTTATTATTATAACATTGAGAAGAAATGTGAAAAATAATTGAATCTATTTTTTGTTTTTCAGAAAATTATTTCGTTTGGATTGAAATTTGGAAATGCCTAGAAGAAGTGGAAAAAAAAGAAAAGAGAAGAAAAATATATATTTGACGAAAAGGAAAGATCTTGAAGTAGAAAAAATGTGAGTAGTAGAGAAACTGTTTGTTTGAATAAAAGCAAAAGACAATTTTTGAGAAAAATATTACGAACATTTAATGAGAAAAACATCACACAAAGCAAAAAGAAGAATTTTTCAAGTAAGGTGAAGCAGACTTCAATTTCAAATACGAGGAAAAGGAAAGATGATAAAGAAATAGTATCTGGTACTCAGAGACAAAAACAATTTCAAGAAACTTTTTCGATCTAGAGTGATTCAAAATTTATTGAAAACATGCTGCAAATATAAAAGAAGAATGTTCCAATTCAAAGAGAAGCAGCGTATTGAAAGTATAGTGGATACTGCTTTCAATTTGAAACAGAAGTTGTTCATTTTGATTTTAAAGAGATTGAAAGTATTGGATAAAATAGTCAAAGTATTGAAAGACAAAAGTAGAAAATAAAGGCTTGTGGACAGAATCAACTTTTGTAAAATCTTTAGTGGTCATTGGAGACATACTTCTAGTACTGAGCCTTTTTTTAATGAGGAAAGTTACTTTCAGGAAAATAGTTTATCATTTGCAGTTGAGACTGGAGGTCGTTGCTACGAAGTTCAGGATGGTGTTCCTCTTCCAAAGGAGGAAATGGTTGGTAAAAGTGCAGAAGATTTAATAGCTGAAGAAGTGCAAGGGAAACGTCCACGAGCTCCTGTATATAAGTGGAGTTGTAGTAGCATTTGTAGTATTCAACAGGAATCCATTGATATAATGAGAAATTTGCTACGAGAATATACTCAGAAAAGTATAAAACAGAAGATTAAGTTGTTACAAGGACTAGATCCATGTAATGTAAGAAAATATACTGAGAAGTATGGGCATTTTCTGGCTTGTCTTTCAAGAAATGTTTGTAAAAGTGTTTTTCATCATTTGAGGATGTTAGCAGTACACCATTCAGAAATTCGGAACTTTGTAAAGAAACTGTACTATGTAAAAACTCCTGCATTAAGTTTAAGTGAACTGAATGGAAGTCTTTTATATTGTTCTTTATCAGATGTTTAAAAAAAGTGTGATGATATTGAAATGCGATATTTTGGTTCAGAAGAGCAGTTCATAGAAAGTGAAAGTTTGACAATTACAGATGTTGGAGGAGATGAGAAAGTGATTAGCACTGATCAGTTTGAAGAAGAAATTGGAAAGTTTAATTTAGTGTGCTCTGAAATACCAAACTATGTTTGTGTTTGTTGTCGACATACTCATTATAAAAGTCAAAGTAGGAATGTTGATTTGTATTTGAAAAGTGAAAAGGAGAACAATGGTAAGTGGGAAGAATTTGCAACTTACTTGTTTGTTGAAGGTCGATTTGAGTTAAGTAGCGATCAACGTATATGTAAATATTGTTACAACAAATTAGAAGAGAACAAAATGCCTGCTAGAGCAGTGCATAATAAGTTGGAGTTAGTAGCTATTCCGCAGGAGCTGGCCAAATTGAATACATATGAGTCAGTTCTAATTCAATCTGTTCATCCTTTTCAAACTATAATTCGGATGGAGCCTAAAACAGGTAAACTGCCACCAACAGACTTGCAAAGAGGGCTGAAAGGAAGAGTGGTGTATTTACCTTTGGATTTTAGGAAAAACATTGAAACTACTGCGGGAGAGAAAGAGGAAGATGAGGCAGTAGTTATTTTAGTAAATGGTGTACCCACAAAGAGTCGGAAAATATGGCAAGAATTTGTGGATGTTAATACAGTTGAAAAGGCTATATCTTATAGAGAACAATATTTATTACAAAAATGTAAATGTGGATGAGCAGGTAATACGTTTAGAAGATGATTTTGAAATTTCAAGTGGTCAAATAGAGAAAGTGGACAAGTCAAGGACTGAAGAGATTTATGAACATTATACAATATGTCCTTTGCATTCAAAAGAAGTGATAGGAAGTAGCATTGAGTTATTTCAAATTAAAAAAGCACAGGGAACTCCAATGAGTGTATGGGAGAAAAGCTTGGAAGCTTGTTGTTTTCCACAGTTGTTTCCTACTGGAGAAGGTGGACGATATGATGACCGACCTGTATGAATTCCAGCTTCAGAATTTCGGTCAACAAGATTATATTCTGAAGATCCTAGATTTTGACAGTGCATTCCATACATATTTCACCTTTTGTTTGAAAGTGATCTGTCTTCTCCCTCGTATGCAGTGAATCATATACTTAAAACTGGAGTTCATGAATCACTTCTTTCTGTGAAAGAATTTGTGGAGAAAGTTCAAGAAACATGAAAATTTAGAAGCACAGTTAATCAATTTGATGGCATGTCAACGTGTTGATTATGAAAGCGAACGCATTCTAACATACAGCCACAAATATGATCACCTCTACAACACAAATTCATCGGAACCTGAAACCAGAACACCATTGAATATCAAACAGGTCCTACTTCCTCCCACCATGACTAGCAACTCGGATGCCGATACTTCAATCAACACAGCCAATACATCTTCAGATATTGACATCATAACGAAACCGGCGACCTTTTTAGATGAGTACCGGTTGCTAAGGAGGGCTCGGCAAACGGGAAGAACGACCCCTGCACCAACAACTTCAGCGAGGGGAAGAGGACAATGTGGTAGAGGTAGGGGTGGAGCCAACAAATGAGAAGAGGACGGAAACAGAGGATCCAAAAGGGGAAAGGACGAAGAGCCCATGGTAAGCAAACGTGGAGGCTCCAAGGAGAAATAATAATGGATGACGAGACGGTAAATAAGACCATCATTAATCTTACAGCCCGCCTGCTCGCTCTCCTTGAAAAGAAAACATTGTGCTTAGGACTCACCTTTTGTCCCACCGAAATGTTCAACTACTCAGACCACCTGCTGGAGAAAAGAGTAACACTCAGAACATATCCCCCTTCTCCAATCTCACGGTTGGTGATGCAGACACACTTGTAGCCATGCATGAATTTGAATGTATCTCCGATGGATGTGTTGATGGTGTGAGCATCACCAATAGTGACTTGGATATCATCACTGACAGAGCTGCCTCTACTACTTTTAAGCCACGCTCTGTGTTCTATCCCAACCTTCCGCACGATAACATTGACACTTTTTATGAAGTAGTCACCAAAGCTCTACTCAAATTTAAACATCAGAATGTTTCCAAAGGTTTCCAATTCTACAATCTGTCAATTAGACAAAAGAATATCAATACATCCTTAGCCAATGACACTGAGATTGTGATTTGTACAGCCGACAAAGGCGGAAATATTGTGCTCATGAGTCATTTGAGATGTCATCAGTGATGTCACTGACCATGTCATGAGTGGTGTAATATGTGAGGTCATAAGCAGTGCATTGCGGGGCGTGAGGCATAGTTTGCTCAGATAACTATAACGGCTGAATTTCTCTGGTTTTGTATGAGTGAAATGTCAGCCTAACTATAACGTTCCTGTAACCTTTGTTTTTTTCATGAATTTCTAAGGTTTTTTAAATGCTAATTCCTAACTATAACGTCCCTGAAACCTGTTGTTTTTTCAGCGAATTTCTAAGGTTTTTTAAATGCTCACTTCTAACTATAACTTTCCTGAAACCTGTGCTTTTTTCAGTGAATTTCTATGGTTTTTTTTAACTAGCAGTCGCGTTTGCAGAGTGGATGGAGAAAGGGGTGCTTGTCCTCCAAAAACCTCTTAGCAATCCCATTGCGTGGAACTCACTGGAGGTAACAGGAGGGGTAGTTGGCCCCAAGGATGTCCTTGGGGGCCAACTACCCCTCCTATTACCTCCAGTAAGTCTCACACAGCAGGATTGCTGAGTTCTGATACTAGGCTATGCCCCCTTTGTCCACCACTCTGCAAACACGCTTCCTGGTGAACTCTTGGTTGGGGGATGAAGTCCCCTTCGCGGCTGGGGGCCCTTAGGGGCCAACTAGCCTACCTGTTGACTCCAGTAAGCCCCACACAGTGGGATTTCTGAGAGGCCACGCCCCTTTTTACACCACTCTGCAAACGAGCCTCTTGTTCACTGCTGGTGGGGTGATGAGGCCCTTTGTGTCCTGAATAGAAATTCAGCAGGTATAGTTATACTTATAGTTATACGTATCTGAAGAAACTATAACTTGTGCCTTTAAGTAACTTTAGACCACAAGATTTAGTTTCTTAACATATGTATAATTCCAACTATAACTGCTGAATTTCTATGGCTTTGTGTGCGTCAAACGTGAACCTAACTATAATGTCCCTGTAGCCGTTTTTTCCAGTTATTATAGATATATATAGACATAGATATATATTGATACTAACAAGACAAAAGACTGTCCACAGCGTTAGATTGAACTATTTTCAACACCCAAAAGAACAGAGTGAGAATGAGGATGAGATATAATTACTTTATTTCCATAATGAATGGGGTGTTTACTTAAGGTATAATTATAGTCGTATTATTAAGGGAGCATCACAGATACATTTGTTGGGTTATGTGACTAATATAATTTTAAGCCTACAAGCTTAAAACAGTGTTTGTTGTACAATGAATTGTACACAGAGTAAAATCATGTTTCAAAACCAATATCTTCTATTTAAAGAGTATGGTCAAGGTTTAAACTTTTACAGATGGAGTACGTATTGTTGCCATTGCAGAGTACTTTAATCCCACCATGTTGATGGTACTCTGCATGTCAAATTTAGAAATGTCTGCCTGCCCTGCAGATATACTTTGCATCTTAAGGAACCACTTTCACAGTGTTTCCTGTGAATGCATTGAAAGTTTGACCAACGGCTCTGTCAACATACGTCAATATTTATTTTATTTTCAAAAACAAAATCCCAAAGCGTGAATTTCTTTTTAATCATAAATAAAGCAATGACTCCCTTGTCGTGGAAGTTTTCCCCAATGGCGTGAGAGTCTTTTTACAGTTTTCACTACGGACAGTGAAATCATGTCATTTGTCCTCTCACTCTAAATAGTGCGGGAAGACAAATGGCATAAACTCTCATGGGTCATTACACTTTTGGTCTGTCGGAGGCGTATGAAGGGTACGAGATGAAGTATTCTTCGCTGTCAACATACTGAAGCTCTTCCCAATTCTAGAGGAGGATGGCGGACCATCAGTTTGGCAAAGAGGGTACTCCATCTGAATTGCGACAGAGTAAACTTTAAATCGGGCCCAATGGTTTCTATGTCAATTGTGAAATGCAGTGATTGGTTATTTAAAGCGTGTCAAAGATCATGCTGGTTGTGAGCAAGGCTACAAAGTAGCCGAAATGTGTAAACCATTGCCACTTGAGAACAGTAAAGAACACTTCAGACAAATCTTAAGTGTCAATCTCTCTGTTCGTACATGGGAGTGGAGTTCGATAAGAGCAAGGAGGATGGTCTTCATTTGAAACCAGGCACCGTTTCGGCTAAAGTGCCTGCCAGCAATAGGGTTGACAAATGCAAAAAGAACAATCGATGTACGTCATTAGGAACAATGTCAGACATTCTCCCGCCAGTACAGAGTTCTGGGCCTAAATCCATCGCTTTTTTGCTCACCATGCCACCCCAGTTTGGGCGTAGCCATATGCAAATCAGTTTTGAACATGCTCCCCAGTTTGAACAGTCCAGCCCAATCTGCCGGGCAAGGACCTCCCTGGACTGGAAACAAGCATTGTCTGACCGGTTTCGGGGTATTACTCCTCATGAGCCAGGCTAGCTTGAATCCAGTGGCACAGTGAGCACGGGACCCCCGTCTGGGCATACCCTTCTCATTAAGGCTGACAATAGCAAAAAGAACAAATGATGGATGGAATGCTGAACAATTCACCCATTCACCTCCAGTCACAGATCTGGGTTTAATCCATTGTTTATTTTTTTGCTCACCACGCCAATCCAGTTTGGACCCAGCTATATGCAAATCAGCCTTGACCCTGCTCCCCATGGGAACAGTCCAGCCCGAACTGCCAGGCAAGACCCTCCCTGGACCAGAAACAAACATTCTGGGACTAATCAGCCAGGCTAGTTTGAATCCAGTGGTACAGTGAGCACTGCACCCATGTCTTGGCATACCCGTCTCACTTGGGGTGACAAATGTAAAAAGAACTACTAATGGACAGATAGCTGAAGAATGTCAAACATTCATCCCCAGTACAGAGATCTGGGCCCAAATCCATAGTTTTTCTTCTCACCATGCCATTCTAGTTTGGACCTCGCCATATGCAATTCAGTATTGACTCTACTCCCCATATTTACAGTCCAGCCTGAACTGCCAGGCCAGGTCCTTCCTGGACTGGAAACAAGCATTCTTTGCCAGGTTTCAGGGTATCACCCCCATATTAGCCAGATTAGCTTGATTCCAGTGGCATGGTGAGCACAGGACCCACATCTGGGCATACTTGTCCCACTTGGGGTGACAAATGCAAAAAGAACAATTGATGGATGGAATGCTGAACAATGTCAAACAGTCACTCCCAGTACAGAGATCTGGGCCTAAATCCATTTTTCTGCTCCTCATGCCATTCCAGTTTGGACCCAGCCATGTGCAAAGAGTGTTGACCCTGATCCCTATTGTTTACAGTAACGCCGGAACTGCCAGGCCAGGTTCTCCTTGGACCAGAAACAAGCATCCTGCGATGGGTTCCGGGGTATCGCGTCTCATCAGCCGGGCTAGTTTGACTCCAGTGGCATGGTGAGCATGAGACCCAAGTCAAGGCATACCCGTCCCACTCAGGGTGACGAATGCAAAAAGAACAATTGATTGATGGAATGCTGAACAATGTCAAACAGTCACCCCCAGTACAGAGATCTGGGCCTAAGTCCATAACTATTTTACTTGTCGTGCCATTCTAGTTTGAAACCAGACATATGCAAATCAGTCTTGACCCTGCTCCCCATGGGAACAGTCCAGCCCGAACTACCAGGCCAGGTCCTTCCTGGGCCAGAAACAAGTATCCAGGGACCAGTTTTGGGGTATCACTCCTCATCAGCCAGGCTTGCTTGACTCCAGTGTCATGGTGAGCACTTGACCCACATCTGGGCATACCAGTCCCACTCAGGGTGACAAATGCAAATGCCAGCAATCGCTCAACAGAGAGAATGAAGGAGAGGTCAGCGAGCCTCCCCACGCCAAGACACAGACATTCCAAAGGTTGAGGTTCGTGAGCAAAGGGTCAGAAGATGCTTTGAACTGTTACGATCCCCCCTGGTAAGTAATATTGTGGTTATGCGGGACAAAAGAGGAAATACTAAACAAGAGTATGTGGTGGTGATTTTAACTATCCACAAATGTTGGTGAGCACAATACAGACCCATAAGCGAGAGAACCAGCAGCAGTGCAGCTTTTTGTGGAGAGAGGCTCTGTGTTTTACAAATGAGACAAAAACTGTGATGAAAGCTCTGAAACAGATCAGGATGCAGTAGAAGGAATGAGCAATAAACCCTTTGGAGGAACTGTAAATCTATTGGATGAATTTAATTTGTTAGGGATGGACAGAGAGTTGAAACTCAGATTGAGAAAAGGCCAAAAAGAATGAAAGGCAGAGGAACCTGAAGAGGCGAGAGGAGAAAAAAGTAGAAGAGGACACTTGGGAGAAGAGAACATGGAACAAGAAACAGTAATTGACAGTAAGATGGTAATAAACCTAACAAGTGACATTTTGTCCACAGCAGAACTACAGATCCTCTCTTTAGGCCTGTCCTACCGGCTCTGCCCAGACTAGAGATGATGTTTTAAATCCATCAAGAAATTGATGAATCCTTCAAACAGAATAACTTCAACACGAAAAACACAAAATGTAGCATACTGTGAATTTGAAGTTACTTTGCAACATAAATAAAAAGAGAATGCATTTTTAGATGTTACGGTATCAGTAGAAAACAGCACGTTGATATCATCACTATACAGAAAGCCAATAGCAGGCAATAGTTTGTAGCACACAAGTAGTTTTCATCCAGTGGTCTTAAAGGAGATTGTTGGTAATGGAGAGTATCCACAAAAAGAAGAAACTGGAGCACAGAGGAAACTTTTCAACAGATTCAAGAGGACATGATAAGTAGATTCAGGGCAAGAGGAGACTATGAAAAAATATTACATGGAGACAAACAGAATTATAGGAATTAAAAGGGAAACAGTTTTATTTAAAGATGTAGAGAAAACGAATAAACATAATACTCACTTCAGTGATGTATGCAGATTGATTACAACATACAGAAGGCAACATGGGGAAATAAGATACATACTGAATAAATGTTGACACCTACAAAGGAATAACCAGGTTAAAGGATGTGAAATAGATTATTTTTAAAACAACGTTTAGAAGATCGTGTTCAATGAGAGATTGCATAACGAGGAGCGATGTGAATGGTTCAGTAATTTCATAGCTGAGACCTAATAAGGGGTTCACCAGGTGTAAAAGGTGTAAAGCTTGCAGAGAAGGTGTAAATACAAAGGGCCAGATTTATCATTATTTCATGCAGCCCAACTCAGCAAGCCGCCTTGATTTACCATTATTGGGCGCATTCCTGGCCTTTCCTAGCACTGGTATACTTTTAGCTGCCTAGCACCAATGCAGGCACCCTAGCGCCATGGTGCAAGGGTGCCTGCTTTGTAGGCAGGATTGTTTTTGTGCAGGAAAGGACACCTTCCTGCACAAAAACAATCCTGAGAGGCATTTTCCTCTTTCTATGTGTGCTGCACAATGCAGAACATGTAGAAAGTGGAAAAGACAAGGAGAAATTTAAATATTTCTCCTTGTTATCACTCACCTGGTGAGGCGTAGCATTTTGATGCATTCCCAGGTGTATCACTAATGGTAAATCTGGGAAGGTGCCAAAATCCATGGGTGAATGTGTGTGAACACACTTGCTCCACCCATGGAACACCTCCCTGCCTCAGAGTAATGCAAGGCAGCAAATTGCGCTGCCTTGCTTTACTCTAGATTTATCAAGCCATGCTTGGTCACACAAAGTGACCTTGCTTGGCTTGATAAACCTAAATTAGGTTTTGCATTGCCCTTTTGCCCCCTTGCATGGCGCAAGTGTGACGCAAAACCTTGATAAATCTGACCCTAAATCTAAATGCAGACCATTTAGTAACACACCCAGAAAAATAAAAAGAGTCTATAACAAAAAAATAAAAGGATCCTGAAATTGTAAGAATGATTACAGTTATATAAGCAGTATATATGTTGGTTTGTCCGTGCCCAAAAACGTATGTGGTAAGTACCATATTGCCAGTCGCCAAGAGATATTGCAGCCTATCAGAGTGATATGGAACAAATGTGAGAGTTACCCCATTGCACAACACTTCTACACACACAACATGAGGTAAAAGAAGAACTTCTTAAGTACCCTGTTGGTGATGTGGTCCTGGGGCATACTAGAGGAATTGATAGAGAGAAAATCCTGAGCCGGCTAGAGTCTAAGGACATTTCAGACTTTGATACCAAAGAACCAGAAGGCCTTAACATTAAAGAAGAACTCTATGTACATTTGTAATCTAATTGCTGAATATTTCTGAGATTATTGTGCGTACTATAGTGTTTTTAATTTTGTTTTTTTCACAGAAAAAATTGATATTACAGTTACCCATACTGAACATGTGGAAATAAATTTGGAATTGAGTAAGAGCCTACTTGGGCAGAAAAAGACAAAATACTATTTGAAGCTTGAGATTGAACTGTTTTTAAATGCCTCAAAGGGCTGAACGAGGGCAAGGTACCCAATATAATGTCTTTGTTTCCAATAGGGGTGGGGAGCTCCTTTGAGCTAGACTTATAATCGTACTATTAAGGGAGCATTCAATATACATTTGCCCACTTAGGCTGTATGATTCAAATAATTTTAAGCTTACAAGCCTGAAAAAGTAAATTGTGCAAGTTGAAATGTGCCCAGATAAAAATCATGTTGCTAAACCGACATCTGCAGTTTAAAGAGTATGTTTTCTATGCCAATTTTAAAATGCACATCGAAATTGGATATTTAAAACACATTAAAGATGGCAGTTGTTGTTCGGAGCAAGGCTACATAGTGGCCGAAATGTGTAAACCTTTGGTGCTTGGGTGAATAAAGGACAACTCAAGTGCCTGTCTCTGTGCACATGGTAGTAGAGTTGGATAAAACTGTCCTCATACGAAACTGGACACCACATCCGTTAAGGTGCCTGCTGGCATCCTGTCAGCAAAAAGAAAGTTTTTTGTGAATTGATGTATATCCGTTTAGTAGAATTGGAGAAATTAAGGTTAAACATTTATAGATATTTCAGTTGTAAAATGGATGCCAAACTAATACATTTGGCATCCACTTTAAGACTTGGGGACTCAGTCTCCTGTCCTGGAAAAAAAAATGTAGGGGTCCAGGGTAGGGATAGCCTGGTTCCATGGGCCTTGTGTGGGGGGGGGGGGGAGAGTCCCAAGCGGCCCCTTTTGTGACCAAATTGATTTGTTTGCCCGACATTTGGAACCCTAATTTCCACCTGGGTGGGCAAGGACGAGAGCGAATGCAGTATGTTTTATTTTAATTACAATTTGGGGAGGGGTCGTGCATGGGATCCCGTCCCAAAATTTTACTTGCCCCTTTGGGCCCCCATCTCCAAAAAGCTGTCAGTGTTCAAAAAGTTGTCCAAGGACCCCGTCCTTGGGACCCCAAACACATATTAGATTAATTTGGGGAGAGGGCGTGTGTGGGTCCTTCCCCGTGAACTTTGTCCTGCCATCAGAGGCCCCATCTCTCCAGGTGTGCTGCTGTTTGTAAGGGTCCCGGGACCCTGTCCCCAGGATCCTGAAGCAGGAGAATGTGGGGGTGGCGCTGACACACATCCTCCATGTTGATGTGTGCCCTCTGGATTCTGATCACTTGGCGAGCGGGGGCAGTTGTGCTCCCTGCCTGCATGGAGAAGGCACAGAGCAGAAAGGTTCCGACTCTCACGCTGGCATGGGCTTTGCTGGCCCAGTGGGGAGCCAGCTTGGCAGTGTGGGAGTGGGATCCCTGCCCCTGCTTTTAAATAAAGGAAGGCTCTGGGTGCTCTCGGTGGGACTGGGGCACCAAGGCAAAAATAAAAAAATAAATAAAGAATCCAAGGTATGACCCCAGGAGGGGTTGCAATCACTTTGAAAGAACACTGAGCTGGAGCTGTATGCTCTTCAGCTGCAGTGTGGAAACCCATTGTGATGGTTCTATGGCTGCATTTTGTGGCCAGAACAATATTTTAAAGACATGTTAATGTTTTATTTTTTTTAAATGCTTTATTGAAAATATTTTGTGACAATCACTTTTATTAAATATTGCAATGTGTGAATGTATAATATATGTATTTGGTTATAGTTATTAGTGACTTTTTGATAAAGACTTTAGGTCTGCTTTATGTTAATGTGCTGACTCCTTGATAAAACTAATGGGACGTTTTTTTCTATTTTGGTTTTCTGACCCTTTGACAAAGTCATTAGGTCTGCCTTACGTAAAATGACACCCTTTATATTGTTTAATAACATAGTCAGCCGGCCGCAACCCTAAATAATTACTTTTTTAAAGGGGACGAGGTGTGTGCCCCCACCTTCCCTGAGCCTTCTGAAGGCCCTGGGACCCCAACCCTCTGGACCATAGTTTTTTCTTGGGGGAAGGGGGGAAGAGGGCTTGGGGCTTCCCTTCCCGAGCCTTACCCCCCTCCACCCAATTTCCATAATTTACAGCTGGTAGTGTATTTAAGTGTATTTATTCAACCATCACATTTACTTATAGCCCATTATTACAATGTCCCCAAACATCATAGCTAGTTGTGCAAAAGAAACAACCTAAACCAAGCATTAAGTAAGTAGCATTAACTTCTCCTACGTGTTCACCCTTAACTAATTACATAGTACAGGCTGCTGCACCTCACAGCCACACACCCAGTTAAAAAACAGAAAGTAGAAACTGCTAACTCCTATTTTAGTTGTGTCTTGTAGATACCCAGGAGGTCATGACTTACTAGTGGCTACAGCGTTTGTTTTCAAAGTAACTGACCTTTGATTGATGCTGGGAGCTGGTGGAATACCGCTGGCCCAGGTAACTTTCTCAGTGCAGTGAGCCGAGTATGTTTGAAGAGTGGAGTGCTGCTGGCTATATCAGGAAATGGGAATGGTCGCGCTCCTAGGCTGCAGAGTGCCTGATGGGGAGGCGCCATAGACGTGGCTCCAGGCTGAGAAGATGCCAAAGGAATTTTCCGGCATACTTCTGTTTTCATCTGGCCCCGGAGGACTTAGGAAGAGGGGCTCACGGTCAGAGGAGGGGCAGCTAAGCACCTTTGAAGGACGTGATGACTTCACATGGGGGATCGGCTTGTGAAAGGAACTAAGAGTAGGCGACTCCTGAGCTGCTCAGGCCTGCGATGCTACATTTTATCTGAGACAAATGGGCCTCCTTTAGCATGGTAATTGCGGGGATGCAGTGGGACCTATCATAATAGAAAACAGATGGGGGAGCTGACTTCTGCACTTATACTGTGATGCTTTGATTTCTGGAGGGCATGGTTTAAATGATTGAATTATGATTTGCAGAACAGTGGTATTTAAGAAATCTGAGTTTCTGCCATTTGTGGTTTTTCTTCCACTTGAGAGTGTGTGTATTCTCTATTCTGGAGAGCAAGAAGTTTGCGCAAGAGAAGCAGATGATTTCTATTTCCTCTGACTCTGAGGAGAGTCTGCCTGGGTCTCAGAGACCTAAAAAGGCCAGGGAACATGTCCCTGCCAGTCCTGTTTATTTGACTGAGGCCCAGGTCCAGTTGCTAAGGAGTTGGCTGCCAAGCCTAAGAGGAAGGAAAAGAAAGTGGGGTCTTTCAGAGTAAAGGGAGATATGAAGGATACTTTTTCAGATTCAGCATCAGAGGATCCTAATATTTTGGCTTATGGGTAGTGCATTTCCAGGGAGGTTCTGGTTCAGATTTTGTCAGAAGTAAATTGGGCTTTGAAGAGCCATCGGCTCAGCCAGATGAAGATCTCCTCCCTCAGTATGCCAAGCCTTTGTGTCTACCTCTTCATAAGAGAATTTAGGAACTAATCTTCAGGCACTGGAGGGAGGTGGATCAATCTAGTATTCTCAGGTTCCACCAAAATTGTACACCTTCACGAAGAGGGGGAGATATTTTTGCCCAACATTTGGGTGGATTCAATCCTGGCACCTTTGGCAGGACAGCAAATAACCCAGAGGATTGCTCACCTGCCAATTCTGTGGATTGTAAGATTGGTAGTGATACTAAAAATGCATTTTCTGCCAGTTCTGTGTCCATGAAGGCAGCTACATATCCCACATACATGGCAAAGACTTTGAGTCTCTTTCCACATTCAGGAGAATGTGGATAGTATTGATTTACTGCTGCAAATGCAGCAGGATGAAAAACTGTTAGCTGATGTTTTTTCAGACCTTATTCGATCCTCAGCAGTGGCTTTGGGTACTTCCTCCTGGAACACCTGCATTTGTGGATGCAGGGCTGGAAAACTGATTGTGCAGAGAAAGCATCCCTCCTGAAAATTCCCTTTGAGAGGAGGAAGCTGTTAGGAGATCAGTTGGATGAAGTCTTTGGAAGATAGGAAGCACACTTTTCCCTATAAGGGTGCAGCCTTCAAATCCTATAGCTCTTGGAACAGGGACTATAAGGATTTTTCGAAGAAGGGTTCAAAAGGCTTGTTTCATCCCTGGAAATCCTCCTAAACACAGGGCTCTGGTAAGCAGGCAGGGGCAAGCAAGAATTGTTCCTGACTAGTCTCCCCTTCTGGAGGGGGATTGCCCAGTTGGAAGCAGATCATTAGATTTTGGCAGCATTTGGTAGGAGTCATTCATAGATCAATCGGTGCTCAGTCTACTCAGGAGAGGCTATCTGATCAAGTTTCTTCAAAAGGCTACAGATTTAGGAACTCTCTCTACCTCTATTTCCAGGGATCCGGTAAAGAAAGAGGCTTTGTGGTCCAGTGTTTTAGCCCTTGTGAAAAAAGAGCAATTGTGAAGGTTCCAGCACTAGAAAGGGGCAAAGAAGTTTACTCTATTCTGTTCCTGATGCGGAAGGCAAATGAAGCGTACAGGCCAGTTCTAGACTTAAGAGGAATGAACCAATGGGTAAAGATCATCCATTTCAAAATGCTCTTCTTGCAGCAAGTTATTCCTTTAGTGTCAAAAGGTGACTTTCTGGCCACTATTGATCTTTAGGATGTCTATCTTTATGTCTTGATGCACAGACATCAGCAAAGATGTCTGCAGTTTGCAGTAGGACCATTGCCCTTCCAGTTTTGGGTGCTGCTTTTCGGTCTAAAATCAGCACCAATGATTTTTACCAGGAGACATCGCACTTCTTCCACATCTAGACAGCTGTCTGGTGTTCTCGTTCTGCTTGAAAACCACTGTGTCTCATGTGGCAAGTGGAGGGTCTTTGGTCAAGACTGCAGCAATTGTGGTCCTCCAACTGGGGGGAGTTAGAAGCAATTCATTAGGCACTGCTTCAATTTGCTCCTTTGTTGAGGGGCAAGAGCATTGTGGTATGGGCAAACAACATGGTCAGGTCGTACCATAACAAACAGAGGGGTGCAAGATCTCCGGCATTGTTGAGGATCTCCTATAAGATCTTTCTGTGGGCATTGGACAACAAAATAGAGCTGAGAGTGATTTACTTTCAGCGGAAGCTGAATGTCAGAGAGAGCACATTGAGCAGGGAAATTCCCTCCTCGCAGAACTTTTTCCTGACCAGGCAGACATTTTACAGGATTTGTTAGGAGTGGGGGACTCCAGTAGCGGGTTTGTTTGAATAAGCGCAGAATGCCCTTCTGGCCCTATTCTGTTCGAGGATGGGGGAGAAGGCTTGGGCAGTGGATGCCCTTTCATGTTTTTGGCGGACGGGGATCCTTTATGGCTTTCCGCTTTTCCCTCTACTTCTTAGGTTTTTGACCAGTTTGGGGCAGGAGAACTCTGTGGTGATATTGGTGGCTCCAGCATGGCCCCGTTCTGCTTGATATCATATAATAATGACCATGAGGACACGCAAGAGGTTTCCTCTTCGAGTAGTTCCATTTCCCTTAGGGCTTCCTTGCCTTCAGATCAGGGCATTGAGAACACTCAGGCTAACGGGTTGGAGCCTAAAAAGGCAGGGTGAAAGGTAAAGGGGTTTATGAGAAAGTAGCTTACTTCCTTCAGGTGACAAGGAGAGTTTCCACACTTTCTTCCTATACTAGACATTGGGCCACTTTTCAGAAATGGTGTGCAAATAAGCATTTAGTCTCACAGTCAGTTGAGCTGGAGAATGTGCTGGATTTCTTGCAGGGTATTTTGCTCTGGGGCTTTTAGGATATCTTGGGGTTATTTGCAAGATATAGAATACCCTTTTTGCCCTCTTCTGTACGAGAGTGAGGGGAGGAGGGGGCTTGGGCAGTGGATGCTCTTTCATGTCTTTGTCCAAAGAGGATCCTTTATGCCTGCCCGCCTTTCCCTCTACTTTTAAGGTTTTTGATCAGGTTGCAGTAGGAGTGCTCTATGATGATATTGGTGGCTCCAGCATGGCCCCGCTCTGCTTAATATAATTTGATAATGACCATGAGGTTAGGCGAGGGGGTACCCCTTCCAGTAGTTTCCTCCCCCTTAGTGTTTCCCTGCCTTCAGATCAAGGTACTGAGAGCCCTCGGGCTGACGACTCAGAGGCTAAAAGGGCAGGGTGAAAGGTAAAGGGGGTCTCTAAGAAAGTAGCTTCCTCCATTCAGGTGACCAGAGAGCTTCCACACTTTCTTCCTATACTAGACATTGGGGCACTTTTCATAAAAAGTTTGCAACTAAACATTTAGCCCTGCAGTCAGTTGAGCTGGTGAAGGTGCTGGATTTCTTTCAGGATGGTTTTGCTCTGGGGCTTTTAGGACCTCTTCGGGTCATTTGCAAGACACAGATGGGCCCGTCCAAAGACTTTTTAAGGGGTTTCCGAATCTCAGTCTTCCAGCTAGACTAGTTAACCCATTTCGGGATCTTTCTTTAGTTCTGGATGTATGGCAGTGGTCTCCTTTTGTACCTCTTGAGAGTGTGGATTTGATATTACTTACTATTGTAATTTAAAAGTGACACAGAAGTAAGATGGAGGAGGAGTCACTTTATTCAGACCCTCCGCTCTCTCTGAAACGGAGGCACACCGTCAACATTCTAAGGTGAGCTACCGGACATTCTAACCGAGGATAGGAGGGAGGGGTGGATGGAAGGTACCAAGAAGGAACGCAGAGTGGTAAATACAACACATCTCTTTACCCATAACTAACAATGCAAACAGTTTAAAGAAAAAAAGAAAATGACGTAGCCAATCTGTCCCCACTCCTGATTTGTCCATCCTCCAACTGCACCACATTTTCCCAAAGTTCTTAACGTTTTGTGGAGGGAAAAATTTGCTCTGTCCCACCTGCACCCGGGTGGGTTTCCTTACCACCACGGGGTCGTTAACATTGAGATTAAAATCTTTCACCCCATGTTTTCTGTCGTACCAATCTTTGTAACAGGATTGGTGTTGCTGGACTTTAAGATGACTTTACTTCCTGTTATAGACAATAGTTTTACCCCCGTCTAGCCAGAGAGGGTTTAGTTTGGTGCCAGGTTCTCTCCCTCTTAGGGCCACAAAAGGCGAGATACCTCTTACGTGGTTGGGTGCTGTGTGGTAGGCCCATAAACAGTCTCTCAGAGAATCATCTATGTTGAACCCATTGGATATTGCCAGTTGGATATGATCCTTAATCATGCGATTCGTCCTTTCTGCTAACCCATTGGCCTTGGGACAGTAGAGTGCAGTCCTTTCATGCTTGATGTTAAGGTTCTTCAGAAAGGTCTTCATTTCATCAGAGGTAAATTGCACCCCATTGTCAGTTACTAGGATTGATGGGATACCTTCAAATGAGAAAACAGACTTTAAGAAGGTGACAAGGTTGTTGGTCGTGGTGGAAGAGGTGAATCTTGCATTTATCCAGTGTGAGGTGTAGTCCACCAGAACAAACATAAACCTTCTTTGTGGACCTAAAGAATCCATTGGGCCAATTATGTCCATGGCAAGTTTGGTCCATGGAATTACAGGTACCTCTACTGGGGATAACGGAACCTTGTGTAATATCTTTGTCTTGTCGCTTCTAGCGCAACTAATGCATTCCTGTACTTTTAATGCCACCCTAGAATCCAGTTTAGGGAACCAAAAGCTGTTCCTTACTTTGCTTATAGGAATACTTCTCCCTAAGTGTCCCTCATGGGCGAGGTCTATGATTTTGTCCCTTAGGGCCTCGGGTGGAACTATTTTAGTGTTGCGGTATATTTATTTTCCGAAAATGGTCAGCTCATTTCTAACCTCCCAAAACTCCTTTAACTCATCCGTGACATTGCAGCATTTTTCCGGCCAACCATTGATTATTAGATTTTTAAGGCAATCATTTTGGAGTCCTTCTTCATTTCATCATCCCATTCCTCCTTTGTGAAAGAGGGAAGATGGATAGATAGGATGGGAGTATCTAAGGGATCCTCACTGATGTTGACTTCCAGAGGTGACCTAGATAAAAAATCCGCCACCACATTTTCCTGTCCCGGCAGATACTCGATCCTAAAGCAAAAATTCTCCAGCCCCAGAACCCATTTTGCTCAGAGTGTACTTTTTTTGATGAGAAAATGTAAGTCAAAGGCTTATGGTCTGTGCGGACTGTGAATTTACTCCCCCAAAGGAAAAATTTGAAATGATTAATGGCCCAGTAACAAGCCAGGGCTTCCCTTTCAATTATGGAAGAGTTCTGTTCAGATTGACTGAGAGTGCGGGAGGTGAAGGCAATAATAGTTTCACCCCCATCCCCTTTCTGTGAAAGGATGGCCCCTAGACCTTTGTTCGAGGCGTCGGTGCTTAAAATGGTTCTCTTTTTATGGTCAAAAGGGGCGAGAGCACGAGAACCTATAATTTCATTCTTTAAATTGATTACAGATTCTGAGTGTTTCTCTTCCCACTTAAACTCTTGTTTGGTCTTCAAAAGTTCACGCAAACAATCGCATTTTTCAGAGAATTTAGGGACAAACTTCGCCATGTACTCAACCAGGCCTAAGAAGGACTTTAGTTCTTCTTTGTTCGTGGGAAAAGGTGCATCTTCCACCGCCTGAATTAGGCTATGTTTGGGTCTTATTCCTTCGAATGATAGATTGTGCCCCAGGTAATCCACTTCCATTACTTTGACCCTACATTTGTCACGTTTTACGGTCAGTCCCGCTTCGGACAGTCTTGCACATACTTTTCTAAATACGGAGTCATGTTCCTCTTCAGTAGCCCCATAGACTAAAACATCGTCTTGGAAACACATCCTGTTCGGGATGCCATCCAGAACCTTTTGCATCATTTTTTGGAAGACAGCGGCAGCTGAAGCAAGGCCGAAAGGCATCCTTCTGAACATGTATGTGCCGAAAGGAGAGGAGAAGGCGGTCAAAGGCCTGGACTCCGGGTGGAGTTCAACTTGGTAGTAGGCCATGGACAGGTCTATGACAGAGAAGAATTTGGCTTTTCCCATAGTGCTCAACATTTCGTTGATGTTAGGGAGGGGGAAACGCTCAATCCAAATATTTTCATTGAGGCTGCGTAAGTCAATGCAAAGGCGGATGCCTTGCCCGTTGGCTTTCGAAGCGATGACGATGGGGGCTAACCACTCTGAGGCATCGATTGGTTGTATGACACCTATGTGGCAGAGTTTATCAAGTTCGTCTTTTAATGGTTGTCTTAAAAGTAAAGGGACTTGGCGAGTTTTGTGCACAACCGGTTTGGCCCCTTGCCTTATCTTTATTTTATGTTGATACTGTTTCAACAACCCAAGATCATCTGAGAAAAGATGTGGGAATTCGTCACATAGGGGACTCTGCAAGTCCATTTCATTGACCAGAATGACCTGTTCCTTACTATTGGGGTCAATAATGATGCCAAGCTCCCTTTGATGTTTCCATCCTAGGAGGTTAGAACCTGTGCTCACAAGGTAAACTTTCCCTACTGTGGATCTACCTTTGAAGCATATTTGAGTTTCTACCATGACTACCAACGGTATAGGATCTTTAGTGTAACCATGTGGTGTAATATCAGGTTTATTAATTGTCATGCCTGGATCCCCTTGAATTTTCCTGTAATCTTCCACATTTAGCAAAGTAAAAGGTGAACATGAGTCTGCAAACATTTCAAAAGATCTGTTGTTGAGTAAGATGTTGCATTTAGGGTACCACTGCCACAAGAGCTTTTTACTTGAAAAACGAATTTAAGTTGATCATCGCTACCCTCATTGATGGCTTTGACTTGACTGCTATCTCCATCCCTGCATCCTCTTGCTAAATGACCTCTTCTGTTGCACTTCTTGCAGTGTGCGTTACGTGCAGTGCACAGGGGACTGTTGGCTAAGGGGTTATTACTCCCACATCTGTAGCATTTGAGGTCAGAATGTTCTCCTATGAATTTGTTGGGTAGTTCCCCTTTATTTCTGACCTTCACTACGCTTTTGGTGGGAACTTCGACCTGTACTGCGGCCACTACTTCTTCAGAAACTTTTATTTCCTTCATGCACTTTGCAGTGTGTTCAATAGATTGAGCTATAGAGATAGCTTCTTCCAGTGTAGGATTTTTGGACAACAATTTTTCTTGAATCTTACTGTTGCTCGTACATCTTACTAACTGGTCTCGTATTAAAGAGTCATTGAGATCCCCAAAGTCACACCTTTGGGTTAGGCCTCTCAAGGCCGCAATATAGCTTTTCACAGATTCACTTTTGTCTTGAGCACGATTGAAAAATTTGTGATGTTCTAAGACGACATTTTTTTTATCCCCAAAGTGGTTTCCTAACTTGAGCAGGGTGATTTCATATGCATCCCGATCGTTTTCCTCATCAAGCTCTGGTTCAGGCAGGGTCTCCTACACTTTGCGACCATGGACACCCAGATTATGTAAAAGAATGTGCTGCTTCCGTAACGCAGAAAACCTTTCCCCCCCCATGGCAATTAAATAAAACTCGAATAGTTTAGTCCATTCCTTCCAATGGATGTCAGGTTCTCCACATTCATTTAAAAATGAGGGGGGTTGACAAATGCCTGGAGTGCCCATGCTAGTAAGGAATAAGAGAAGTAACAATCCTAAGAGCAACGGAGAATAAAAAACCCTGGAAGATGAGAGGAGCACAAAATGGAGAAGCAGGAGGTAAGGTATGCTCCGCAATTAACAGTCAAAATGGTAGATGAACAGGTGGTGGAGGATGTAAGTTTGGCAAATCCTCACAAAGTAGATCCAGCGCAGACTGTTTTGGGAGGAGAATATGTGAAGGAAAAGTAACCGCAAAACTCTCATGGAAGGTGCAGGCAAGAGACCAGAGCTGGCGTTTCCAAGGAAAATGAAAGTGAAAACCAAGGAAAAAGTCACAGAACAACCAGAATGGAGAGCAATGCGGTGAACAGCGCTATGGCAGTAAGCACGCAATCTGAGAAGCAAGAAAATGATTTCACCTCACCGTACTAATGAGTCACACAACCTTGCCCAAAACCCGTCCGGCTGACAGTGCTGCACAGACACAGGTACAGCAATCCTGTAAGTGGACGAGCTGCAAGGAAGTTCCGCCCGCTGGTGGGCGAGAATTAGCTGGCAATGCTACACTTCCGCGGGTACAGCAACCTTGTAAGGAGGCGAGCTGCGAGGAGGTTCCGCCCGCTGGTGAGCGTGAATCTGCATCCAGGAAGCACGTACTTGAAGGTAGGGACGCCGGGAGAGCCGCCAGAGGGATGCGGAAGCAGCCGCTGAAGAGGAGAAGACTGCCGCTGAGGAGAAGCTCCGCCGTAAGCTTGGTTGGAGAGGTGAAACCGCAGAGCAGCGTGAGACAAACCACCATATGGACAGGAGAGGATGGGCTTCTCTGGCAACGGCAAGGCGGAGGTGGTGGCAGAACTCCAAAGCAGACCCCAGAGGCGCGCTCCAAACTTCCCAAATAGCTGAAAGGAATAGAATTCCACTGAGTGCTGCGGGGGAGAGTCCTTCTCTGAATTAAGCCGATGACACACCAGCAAGCCACAAGGAACTGCGTAGACTCCCTAGACGTGTTCCACCAGAGAATCTTCTGCCGGTGCGAAGCTGTAACTGAATTATGGCGATGACACACCAGCAAGCCACGAGGAACTGCGTAGACTCCCTAGACGTGTTCCACCCGAGACTCTTCTGCCGGTGCGAAGCAGTCCTCCCAATCTGCATACATGAGAGCCAACAACAAAGGGGGAGATGACCTGTCCTGCCCCCCACACATGATTGTCGCCGGTATTGTAATTTAAAAGTGACACAGAAGTAAAATGGAGGAGGAGTCACTTTATTCAGATCATCCGCTCTCTCTGAAACGGAGGCACACCGTCAACATTCTAAGGTGAGCTCCCGGACATTCTAACCGAGGATAGGAGGGAGGGGTGGATGGAAGGTACCAAGGGGGAACGCAGAGGGGTAAATACAACACTTACCTTGAAAGTTTTCTTCCTGGTTGCAATTACATTGGGGAGGGAAACAGCTTTAACAACTTTTTACCACGCATTACCGGAACCACGCATCCTTAACAACGCATAAGTCTTTACTGTGCATATACCTTTACCACGCATACTTTTACAATGCAAATGTAAGTATTTTGCAGGTAAGTATAAAGACTTTTTAGAATGCTCTTGGAGAAATACAATCACCTGTAAGTAATTGCATTTCATCTTAATGCAAACAATTGTCCACTCAAGGTTCAAGTCCTTAGCATTCAGAATCAAGTGACTATCCAAGACATTGGAGGAAAGGGTAGAGGTGTGCCTACAGCATTAAATTCTCATCATTCTCTTCACACTGGTGCATCACATCAAAGACTGGAGAGAGACACACACGTACATACACACACCCCATCTACCTAATGCTCACAAGCAATAAAATCACCTTCCCACAAAATAAACCCTTCGTTCTTTTTATTGCTGACCTTATCACATGAAATTTTTATTCTCTTTTCTCAGTTTAAGCAGAACAATATGTTCTGGTCTTCTGTACTACATCCCTGTCATTTTCACCATTCTGGATGGGATCCCTGGTTTGCTTAAATACTAGAAATCACACTCCCTTCCTTCTGTACTATTGTTGCTGAGCAAAGCTATGTTCAAGAAGACTGCCACCAATGTGTAGCTTTGATCCATACTGGGGCCCAGATTTACTAATGCTTTATGCCTTGTTGACATCGCAAAAATGACACCAACCCAGTACAAACTGGGATTTGCTACTTTGTGCTTCTTTGTGTCAAGGGCAAAAAGAACAATTGATGGACGAAATGCTGAACAATGTCAAACATTCACCCACCCAGTACAGAGATCTGGGCCTAAATTCATAATTTTTTAGCCCACCATGCCATTCCATTTCAAACTCAGCCATATGCAGATCAGTCTTGACCCTGCTCCCCATGGAAACAGTCCAGCCTGAACTGCCAGGCCAGGTACTCCCTGAACCGGAAACAAGCATCCTGGGACCGGTTTAGGGGTATCACCCCTTATTCAGAATTCCATACATCAATTGTTCTTTTTACTTTGTGTCAAGGCGGCATTCTGTGCATTTCCCCCTTCTCTTTTTGATGCAAGGCAGCAATTTTTAGGTGCTGCCCTGCTTTACATCACATATTAGTAAATCCGGGCCCTGGTCTCTCGGCTCGCACCTTCTTGAGACACAGACTTGGCTAGATGGGAACATGTTGCTACTTTGAATTTAGAGCCTAGGAACCCCCACCTCAATTCCAACAAAAGCTTTTCTGGGATGGCAATACCGCCTCATTCACCAACTCTCAACATTTCACTGTTGAGTCTGCCTCCATATGCATATTACTGTTACATGGAGGAAGGACCATGACACACGTGTTCTCTCAGCTAGCTCAGACCAGCCATCCAACAGCATTTCTAATACAATGACCTTTTTATAGTTCCCTTCTCTCTAAATGACAAACTCCTGAATATGTAATCAAGTAGGCAATATTATTTAGTTCTGTCGATAACATTATGTTTTGTCTTTTAAATGAAACATGATATACAAAGTACGGTATACTGCCGCTCTATCTACACTTGCTAACAATATTTGTAGGTATAAACCCATAGAGACTAATAATAATAACACGGTGTATGCATTTTTCATAATGATATAACTAATTCAATGTGTTCTGTTATTTCGCCTATGGAAATTGTGTATAACTATTACAACAATGGGCATCACCATCATGCAATACATTAACAACTTCAATGCTGTTCTGTGCAAATAACCCAGCAATAAGTGGTTGCTGTGCCTCTCTGCTTAGGGACAGACCTCTAGGAAACTGAACCCAACAATAATTTGTGGAAACTTATCTAATCCTGGCTCTTGTATTATGTTAGTAATTCTTGATACATTTTGAGAACCTTAAATGGTCTTACCCTGAGCCACAATCAACTTGGATTGCTGTAACAGGGCAGAGCTATGAAATGGCAGGATGAGGGGAAAGGGTGTTGGTGAAGAAACAGCAGGGAAGGAGATTTGAAACTACAGTGGGATAAATGTTAGCATTCTTCGGGCTAAACGTACCAATCAATGTAAGCACTGAGTATGACAACACCTTAAACTGTGGCTATCATGATTCTCAGTGGAAGAATGTCTCTGGAATAATGAAGGGGGTTTTGATTACAAACTATGTAAACTGAACACTTTACAGTGACATATGATCATCTACTTACGCCTCTCACATTTAACTCTGGTTGAAAACATTTCTCAAATATTAGTTACATATCGAAGTGGTTTCAAAGATAGCTGAATCTGGATTCACATCATTAGCCTCTGAATGCAGCGATTTCTTCGCCCAGGTGTTTCTTGTCACCTTAGCAACACAAATAAAATTTATCTTCATCAAAGCATGATTTCCAGATATTATTGCCAGAATCTCAAGGATTAATACTGGTATCACTTAATGTTCCCAAAGTAAAAATACTAAGACACAATCAAAATATTCTTCTCAAAGTGTTTTTAGAGTTTCAGTTTTGCATCAACCTTGGAGAAACCATGATCTATATGTGATACAAAAAAGAGCTGACTGTGCACTAGAAAATACTGTACAGCAAAGCACAAGCAGAGTAAGGGGTACAAGCACAGAGTGTCGAGGGAATGACGATTGTCCAGGCCTTGGACTCTATAAGAATAAATGACACAGAGACAGGAGTGTAGTGTTAACCCCATCACGGATCAGGTGGTCTTCCCTGACCGCACCTGCCCACGCTGTTTATTTATTAAAGTCATGCAAACAAGTGTTCTACCAGGAGGAAAAATTATTTTAAACAAAATATGGATATTCTATTGACCTGTAGTCTAAGTCTAATTTCTTGTTTATGGGGAAATGACGATTACATACAACTACATTGCCAGTATTTTCATTTTGTATTGTGAACCCTGTTTGGTTCTTCACGTCTGACGCGGATGAGACGCGCTGCTAGCACAGATTAGTAGGCTGCGGCCTTATTGTGGTTTCGAACAGAAAGAAATGTTAGTGGAATTCCTTTCATGGAGACTTGCCCCTGATTATTTCGGGTCTGGTGTCTACCTTTTACTTTGTCCTGATAAAGACCCCATAGAATGTATCCAACTAAGAGGTCGAAACGTCAACTTCATTTACACCCAACCCTGCCATTCATTGTTGGATATAAACTCAAATGCTTTATCATTTTGGGTTTCAATTGCTCAATTTAATAATCTAAGGGGTTTTGGTGATTGCTGTATATTTTGAACATTCTGTAAATATTGATTCTTTTGTGTCACTTTTTGTTGTCATGGCTCACTGATAATTTTTTGTCTGTTCATTTAATAAAGGCAGCCCATGTTACCTGGGACAGCACAAAACAGACTGCACCGTGTGTAACTTTAATGACACATCCTCTTGACACATGGTTGTGTCCCCCAACTCAAATCTACCAGTTAAGACACTGATAGTACACCACAGTACGAAGGCCTGCCTACTAGAGGGGTTAAGTCCCGGAAGATTCTGTGGCTTCTGGAATCGCTGTGTGTGTGTCTCCGCTCGCTGTCACTAATTCAGAATACTGAGTGCCATTATTTGGGTGGGGCTAACTAAATAGCAGGACCTGCTCAAGATGGTCAACAGCACTTGGTATGCTGGGAAATGTAGTCTCAATAATATTCCAGCCCTATTGTCTATGTCTATTATTTGTTGCTTGGCCACTGTGGCCAAACAGATTGCTGGGACATGTAGAAAAAGACCCAACACCACTGCCTATTGCACTGCAATCAAGATCTAGTTGGACTATGACTGTAGTCACACATCACCACCATTTGACCACAGGCCTGGGGTCACAAAGCCATAAGATGGCATGAAAGGCCCCATGAGAGTGATGCAATAAGTATGATTCATTGTACTTGACAAGATTGTGCTCAACTCTCACATAATACTGACCTAGGAATGATGAGATTTATTCCTAGCCTATTGTGGGCATTCACACATAGTCTAATGCTGACCTTAACATATTGTTATAGTTTCTGGCCTATTTTTGTTTATTCATAGCATAATGATATGGTTTTATAATATTGGATTGGCATTATAGTGGCAATTCTTGGCATGTTGCCGGCATCCTTGGCATAATAGTGGCTATCCACAGGGTATTATTGGCCCTGACATTTTAGTGATATTATTTGCTATCCTGCGGACATCCATGACAAGATAAAACCCACCAGTGATGTAATGCTGGGTCTGGCATAATGATAGCAATTTGTGATGTATTGTGGACATGGATGGCAATAGCATAAGGGTGGTAGTTCCTGGCATATCGTGGTCATCCACAGTATGATGGGGCACACTCTAGTAAAATAATGGAGTGGGCACAATCAAGGTATTTATTGACATCTTGGTGGATGGCATCCATAGCTGGATGGTGGTCATCCCTGTATAACACGGCCTCTGGGATAATGGTGGTAATTCCTGGTGTATTTTGACTTCTCATTGTATGATGATGTTCTCCTCCCTTAGTGTAATGCTGTCACTGGTATGAAAGTGGTAATTGTTTTGACATTATGGTCATCCATGATATGAATTGGTGATACAATGCCATGCAAGGCAGAATGTTCACCAGTACGAAGGAATGCAGATCACTGATCCCCACGCCGGTGGGAAAGAGAATTCCTCTCTTATGTACCCAATACAGTGCCAAATCTGTATTTATATTATAGATGTAAAATGGCAAAACCAGTGTGTGCCCAAATGATTTGAAGCTTTTCTGAGGAACTTAGCTTTGTTAGGTGGTGCTAACTCTGAAAACTGTATAGGAATTTGAACAGAAAATGTCCCTGTTATTAGCCTCAGTCAGGGACTGTATTGGTATCACAGAATTAAATATTTCTGAAACCTATTCAAACTACCTCTGTTTCCTAGGAATTCTTGTAGCTGAGTAACGTAGAGAAGGGTATATACTTTTGAATTCTCTACCAATAGCTCATCTTGAATAACTTATTCTTTTGTGTGTCAAACTACAAAACTCACAGAAATGTTCATGCTGTAATGTAGTATATTATTAAGGTTAATATAAAGGCTATCCTTATATTTGGAATACTCGCCAAGACTCATGTTGGGCATGTTTAAAGACATTTTAATTTCAGGGCCAGGCATGGGAACTGGTGTTATAATTAAAAAGGTCCCCTTGGAAGCTTCGAATCCTACCATCGCCTCCTAGTTCTTGTCCAACACAGTGGTGTTGAACTTGGCCGTTTTTGGCTAAAGTTCCTTAAACTTTTTGCTTTCCCCCTAGACCTTTTTTCTGACATGGTGTTACCAACTTAGATGCTTTGGGCACTTTGCCACTGCTGATCAGTGTTAAAGTGCAAGTGCTTCCTGTGTAAAGTTTAATGGTAATTGGTTGTCCATGATTGGTATGTTTGCCTTACTATTAAAGTCCCTAGTAAAGTGCACTATGTGTGCCAGGGCTAGTAATGCAAATGCTACTAGTGGGCCTGCAGCACAAATTGTGCCATTCACACCAGTAGCCTTAAAGAGGGAACTCAGGACTACCACTGCAGTGCCTGCACGCATTTTGTTAAACTGCCATGTTGTCCTGACAAGTGCACCCACTTGCCAGGCCTTACCCTTCCCTTTTTATGCACATCAGACACCCCTATGGTAGGCCCAAGGTACCCCCCTGGACAGGGTGCAGTGTATGTGAAAGGTAGGACATGTACTAAGGTGTGTACCATGTCCTAACAGTGAAATACTCTCCATCACGTTTTTCACTGTTGAAAGGCCATCTTGCCCATAGGACAGAATGGGGAAGGCTATGTAATATGTTTCCAGCCTATCTTCCCAAAGGCTTAAGATGGAGAGGTAAAGTTTAGTATGCCTGAACTCACAATTCAATAAAACATCTTTTTGTGAAGGTGGTTTTTGCATTCTGTGTTTAGAAACCAATCTTTTAGAAGTGGCTGGCTTTTTGTGCTCTAATATTTCTGTGTGTCTCTGCCTGGCTGTGTATTGTCTGTCTAGATTTGAAAGTGATAGGATCTGGGGAATGTCTTGACCCAGGGGGGAGGGAAGACAGCAACAGGCTGACCTGCATCTGGAGTGTAGGGGGGAGGAGTAGCCCCTGGAGGTGAAGAGGCCTGGGATGCATCCATAAACCAATGGCTCCATCCCCTGCTGAGTGATTAAGGATCCAGACCCCAACTATCAAAGGAAGAAGGTGTCACTGGAAGGGAGACACCCAGAATGGGTTTGGACAGGGGTCAGTGCCCCCCTGAACACAAAGACTTCAAAGACATTGAGAGGTATAACTATGAGAGCCCCTGGACTTTGGAATGGAACTGTTCAAGACTGTAAAGGATTGAAACTACTTTGTGGTCAAGAGGAACCTCTGCCAAGGAAGAAACAGCTGAATAGACTGAAGGAAAGGACTGACCCTTTCTGTGTGTTCTGGAGCTGGCCTGCAGTTTGGAAAGGGACTTTGCTGTGTGCTGTGTCCCCCTGCTTGAAAGGACTTTGCTGTGCTGTGTCCTGAAGTAACGTAACCCCAAGGGCCCAAGGAGAGCTGGCTCCCTGTTGTGGAAACTCAGGAACACATATTTTACAGAAGTGTCTCAGTGGCACTGTGTGTATGTGCTTTGTGCAGCCTGAGACCATCGTAAGAAGTGCCCTGTGATCGTGGGCACCTGGTGTCCAAGCGAGTCTCAGTGACACTGTATGTGTGTGCTTTTTGCAGCCTGAGCCCTTTGTGAGGATTGTCCTGTGATCGTGTGCACCTGGAGTCCAAGTGAGTCTCAGAGACCCTGTGTGCTTGTGCTTCGTGCAGCCTGCTTCATGAGGATCGCCCTGTGACCGTGCACACCAGAAGTTCAAGTGTGTCTCAGCGACGCTGTGTCCGTGTGCTTTTTGCAGCCTGAGACCCTCGTAAGAATTGCCCTGTGATCGTGGGCACCAGAAGTTCAAGTGTGCCTCAGCGACGCTGTGTGCGTGTGCTTTTTGCAGCCTGAGACCCTCGTAAGAATTGCCCTGTGACCGTGGGTGCCAGGAGTCCAAGTGAGTCTCAGTGACGCTGTGTGCGTGTGCTTCGTGCAACCTGAGACCTTCGTGAGGATTGCCCTGTGATCGTGTGCACCCGGAACTCAAGTGAGTCTCAGCGACAAAGTGTGTGTGTGCTTCGTGCAGCCTGAGACCTTCGTGAGGATTGCCCTATGACCATGCACACCCAAAGCTCAAGGGGATCTCAGCAACGCTGTGTGCGTGTGCCCTGTTGCAGCCTGAGATCTTCGTTATCATCATCGGGCCGGAATCAACCAAGTCGCATCGGTGGCCCAAGTCGTGAGAGGAGGAGAGGAGAGTAAGGTCGCACCTCCCAGGTAACGTGTGACACCGCCTAAGGTGGGGTGCGGCCTCTTCCCTTCTTGCAGCGCAAGCCTCTGTTCCAGCTCATATTGCGACCCGTACTTGCCAAGGAGTGGCAGTACTGGGGCCGGAGTGTGGAGCTGCACTGTGGTTTACACCATACCCGTGTTGGGGGCATATGTTGGTGGAGGCTGACAGCGAGTCAGTACTAGTGGCAGAGAGACCACCTGAAGCACCTTGATAGGTGCCGAAGTGTCTTGCACATTGCATTGTTTCTGCATTACAAAACTGCCTGATTGTTGCCTTGTGCATTGCATTGTGTTTCTGCATAACAAACTGCCTGATTGTTGCATTACACATTGCATTTGTTTGCATAACGAACTACCTGATTGTTGCATTACGCATTGCATTATTTTTGCATAACGAACTGGCTGATTGTTGCATCATGCATTGCATTAGTTTGCATAACGAACTGGCTGATTGTTGCATTATGCATTGCATTAGTTTGCATAACGAACTGCCTGATTGTTGCATTACGCATTGCATTAGTTTGCGTAACGAACTACCTTATTGTTGTATTACGCATTGCATTATTTTGGCATTATGAATAGCTTGATTGCTGCATAACGAATTGCATTATTTTTACATTGCTAATTGCCTGATTCTTGCATTACGAGCTGCATAGCATTGCATTGGGACTGCATTGGATCATCTAGAATTGCTCATTAGCCAGAACCTCCAAGGGCTGGCTGGCTTAATAACCAGCAGGAGGAATATTACAAATACGCATATGTTGGATTTATATTGTGTGGTCTCATTGTATATCTTTTTATATAAACTTATACTTGTTTTTCTATGAAACTCGTGTGGATTCCTTTTGTGGTGTCATCCTTGGGTCACTGGGAGCATGGTTGCAAATACTTTACACATTTACCTTGTAGATAAGCCTGGCTGCTTGCGCCAAGCTACCGAGAGGAGTGAGCAGGGGCTATCTGTGAAGGTGTCCTTCCTTTCCCTGACGTGGAAGCGAAGGTCCCTACTTGACCTCCCGCAACTAGGGAATCCCGGTTCTAACAAGTGGCAAAACTCATAATGATGGGACCCCATGCAGAATGTGAAAAGGGGCCCCCTAGATTCCCATATCTCACAGATATATATTGGCCTTTGGCTGAACGGGGCCGCTGATGGGTTACGATGCCCCTGAAGAGCTGCCCACACCCCGCCACCCACGCTGTAGGGGCTTGCGTTACACCCCTCTCCAACGTAGAAGGTACGTGGAAATGATTCACTTTCTTTTTTTCTCTGTCCTACAAGTTACACTGAGAGTAAAGGAACACATTTAAGGAAGCAAGGGATATCCCCAATCTCTGTGCATGCCACCTCACGATAAAAAAAAACTGAATCAAGAAATGAGCATTAATTACTCTTGAAACTTCTTATAACTTTGTTTTAGTATATAAGGAGAGAAAGCAGAGTAGTTCGAAAAGATCTTTTTGTGCATAACAGCAGGAACACCTCAACCATGAATGCCAAGGGCAGCAGCACAAAGAACAACTGTGCCACACACGGTTTCTGCTTAACAGACACTCAGTAGAAAGCTAGATCAGCAGCAAAAAAATGGCGTGGAGGAAATTTCCAACCTTAGGCAGATGTTTCGGTCACATGGGAGCCATGCGGAGGAAAACAACATGGCTGGAGATGGGCTTCTCTGGGGAAATATTATTTTTTTTGCTAAAGCAATATGCTTGCAAATTGGGTCTCTGCCAGGCCTGTCTTATCAAAAGTGTCTATAATATGAGAATATAGGCCCATAGGAATCAATGGGAAGCTTTGAGAATTCTGCTATGTAAACCTAGAATTTCTATTGTTTTATCTTATTTTGTTAAGGAATAAATCCACAACTAACACAGATTTTTTCCTAATGTTGGTCGCATGTATTTTAAGGGAATTCACAAAATACAAATGCTCACGTAGCACAGAATGGCAAACTTTGCAAATGCAAAATTGCAGTGCACTAAAATGATCTTGCAAGTTGGCAAATGTATTTGTGAATTTCAACGTCAGCATTGTAAATCCCTATCAGTGGCAAAGCTTACCAGGTCGTAAAGAGGTATCCCTCCTTCTGAAGAGATTTAGGGCCACATGTACGACAGAAACATTTTGAGAGTTCTTAATTGCCTAAGACTTTTTCAGGCAAATGCATCAAAAGAAAAACCGGTCGCAAACGGGCAGATTCTCAGAATCTGCCCCTTTGCGACCAGTATTTATGCATTTGGGATGCATCATCCCAAAAGCAAAAATCGCAATTTAAGTAATCTCTAAATTGCGATTACTTAAATTGCAATTGCATTTAAGGAATCCCAAATTGAGATTCCTTACTTAAATGCAATGCATTAAAGTATAAAAATTAGCGATTTCGCTAATAGGGTGCGCAAATGACCATGAAGTTGAACTTCATGGTAATTTGCAAAACCTTTGAAAAAAGCACTTTTGTGCATTTTTCAAAGTTTTATGTTGCACACACACATGCCCTTAGGGCATCTGTGCACGCAACATATGTGCACAGGTCAATTCCAGGGTGCAACAGGGTGTCCTTTTGACACCCTTGCACCCTGAAATTGCATGCGCAATTTGCGAGTACCTATTGGTACTTGCAAATTGCGCTTGCAATTTCCCATTCATTCATATGGGCCTATAGGCCCAAAGGAATGAATGGGAAGCTATTCCTTATTTGCGACTCGCAATTTGCGAGTCGCAAATAAGGAATGTGTAGGAATCGCTATTATTATAGTGATTCCTACATGCATAGGATTTTGCAAGTCCTAAATTGCGACTCCTTAATATGCGCTATTAAGGACTCGCAAAATCCTAGCTTGATGCATGTGCCAGTTTGAGACTCACAATTAGGAACTCGCAAAATGCGGTGTACAACAGTGTGCTTGCGATTCCCAATGGGGTCACAATTGACCTGCCTCCTCAATATTAATGAGGCAGGTCCCAGTTTGCGACCCATTGGAATCTCTTGTAATAACAGAGTTGGTGGTCAGCAGACCACAATGTCTGTGCTTGCTTTTACATTTTTTTTTTTAAATGCAGCCCGTTTTCCTTACAGAAAAGTGGGATGCATTTCAAAAAAGAAAAATTAAAAGTTTCCTTTCCATTTTTTAGGAGTAGGCAATGGTCCGTGGGACCCCCGCCTGCTCTTCAAAAATGTGGTGCACACATTCACAAAGGGGATGGGGGTCCCTTGGGGACCCCTTCCCGTTTGCAAATGGGTTACCACCTCCTTCATGGAGTCGGTGAAATATGAATGTTTTGCGACTGCATTTCGGTCGCAAAACATTCATACATGCCCCTGTGACTCGCTTTTAGGAAGATGCGTCCTTGAAACGCCCCTTCCAATACTGACATGCAAACCGTATTTTGCAATTGGTAATAGGTTACCGACTCGCAAAATAGGGTTTGTACATGCCAGTGCTTAATTTGAGCTGGTGGATTCTGGTGTTCCGCACCGGCACTTAATTGTAGGCACAGGCATTTAATTGTCAACACTGGCACTTATGACAGCTGCCACATTAACCCCTTCAGTGCCCATGACGAGATAGTCTTGTCATGGAGCGCGGTTGCGCTGTGCCCATGACGAGACTATCTCGTCATGAACCCCGCCCGCTAATGAAACGCCCGGCACAGGGCGTGGAAAGGGCGGGGCACTGAAGAGGTTAAGGTGGCGTTGTTTGTATAAATTAGAGATGAGCAGAACAGCAATTGTTTATTTATTCAGTATGCGTTAAAAACAACTAATACCTGACACCCAAGCTATTTTTATAGCTCTGGGGGGCCTGGAATACACTGAATTCTCACACTTGTATTGTGCTGGTTAGTAGTAGTTTTGTAGGTACTGTCATTGGCAATGACGGCAGTTGTAATGACTCTGTCAATGAGGCAGGTTTTCTGTGAATCCTTGCAAACAGCTCCTTAGTAAGGCCATACTGTATAGTAAATCTAGCGCAGAAAAGACGTAGGCTGGAAGACAGCACCGTTCTAGAGTCTGGCCACAGAGTGTGCCTAGCCCCATGGTTTTCACATTTTTTGTGGGCATAGAAATTTCACATGTGTTAGACTCCAGCAAATATTATTTTAACAGGCTTTGAATTTTCCATCCATTTCCTGTATCTAAATCCTGACTGAGCGCTTCTTGAACATTGTGTGTGTCTGTTCTTTAGATGGCACTGGCAGCAGAGTTGAGAATTTTAACAACGACGGTCTCAAAGCATAGCTTCCCTAAAATGACGGTTCCGCCTCTTCGACCTTTTGTAGCTTTCCAAGTTCCACAGTATCTTTTTAAAGCAGTACCTGCTCTGGCGAGCCTCGCCGCACAGCACTGTACTGCGGCAAGAACAAAGTGAAAAGATGTACCGTTTCTGAGAGGATGAAACACAAGGTTTTCATCCTCTAGGTGAGAACGCGGTGAAACTAGAGAGAGGAAAAGCAGCACGCAGAAAGGGAAGACACTTCCTCAAACTCGTCTTGAAGTATCCTGCCGAGAGTACTAGAACTTGAGTAAGTAATTGAGGGACCCGCTCAAACAGGTGATGGGCTGGTGTGGAGGTAGGACCACCATTGTGAGCTTAGCATCTGTCTTCCTGGTGCTGATGATTTACAAATTGTGCGTAACAAATTACAAATAACAAACAACATGTAGGGGAATACAGAAGTCCATATCTTAAAGATTATTTACGGTTCTTTGATGGTTCAGCCATAAAAATATTATTTGTGTATTATGCAATTATAACTAGGCATGGACGGAATTTCAATTACGCCGGAGTAATTGGATTAATTTAGGTAATTCCGCATTACTCTTTGACATGGAATTATCACTAATTACCCACTTACTCCTACTCATGTAATTTGCGGGCAAAACCCTACCACAAGAGCACATTTAGCGAGTGTGAGCTGGAACTCATGCTCACTATTTGTGTTGTTTTGCATTTATCGCTACTTATTGGCACAAAAATGCATCCTGGTGTCCATTTTGGACGCATTGGTGCATTTTGCATTGAGAAAATAGCTGGGAGTAAGTTGGGTAAATCCGACTGCTATTTGTGTTCTGTTGCATTTAGCGCTATTTCTTAGCGCAAAAATGCATCCTCGCATCCAATTTGGACTTGTGGGGGCATTTTTACGCTAAGAAATAACTAAACGCAGAATTGCTCTTCATGTGTAATTTTGTGTGATCTCACGGAATTCTTAGGCAATTCTGCTTGATTACGCTACACAGAATTACACGAGCTACGCCCACTCCTAATTATAACCTTGTACAGAATACTGAGAATTTCATATTTTTGTATGAAAGAATTTAGCCACACTTACAGAAAAAGCACAGCAGTTGTCCAGAGAAGGCACTTTAATTACAGGGTCAGAAATAGTGCAGTGAATAATAGATATTATTAGGCAACATAAGCAATATTTGTGCAAAGTGATTGAAAATTGAATTAGAACGGGAAAAGATGCACATGTATGGTTATTCTGGACACAGTGTATGCAATGCTTTGCGGATCAGTTGTGAATTTGTGGGTGCTTCTTGGGAAAAGAATAGGAAGGCAGGATCTCCTGCTCACCAGACTTGCCAGGTGTGACCGCACAGCTACGGTCATCATTACGAGATGGCGGCACCTAAAGTGGGGAATATTGGTGCTGGCTGAACACCCCCTACCATTTCCCTCCTGCCCCCTTTGCAGTAACAAACCATTGCCATTTGCTGGACTTTGAATTGGGGAAAATGTGCTAGTCCATGAATTGCAGACGTTTACCTATGCAGTTCCCTTATTCTTCACACTTTACTGTGAACATATTCCACCAGCTTTGAGCAGGTGTAAAAAACTTGCAATAAAGCAATGGGCTTTGGTGGAGACATTCCCGTACACAGTAAAACCTGTAGTCAGGTGGGGTAGTATCCTAGGAAATTATGTGACCGGGGCATGGGCGTAGGAAGTGTGGGTGAGGTGGGGGATATATCCCCCCAGATTTTGTAGTGGTGGCACACGGGGGGACAAGATGGGGGGATGAGGGGACAAACAAATTTCCCCTCTCTCTTCTGTCAGTCGCAGGGCCTTTGGCAGGTCAAAGCACTACAATGGCCCTGCACTTGACCTGTTACCTTCCCTTTTGTTTTGTTGCAAACCTCCAGGGATTTTTTCTCAGCCTGCCCTGTCCGCCAAGGCTGCCTGCAGTCTGCACTTCCAGGACAAGGGGAGAGAGGCAGTTTTTGTTTATTGCTGTCTGCATCCTGCCCCTCCTCAGCCCGACCCTACCTTATTTGACTGTTTCACACTGAGCAATTCAGCCACTCAAAGGCTAATGTTTTGTTGAAAGGTTTATTTTGAGCAGTTGAACCGCGCCTCGGAACATAAGAACAATTAGTACCTACGCAACTTAAATCAAATAGCACACTCTTGCGTTATGTTGTGTGTCAGATGTGTTGGTCTGTCCTAGTATTTACAATAACAATTTAAATGGCACTATTTTGTCTTATTTCTTTTATTGTGCTATCCAACCCAGTCCTGGGTGTCGGAGCGCATTACATCACACATACACATTATACATTGACAATAAATCATATGTGTGTTAATCGATTTACAGGATGTGTTATATAAGATAGTGAGGGTTACAAGGTGTAGGAGTAACATGTCCTTTCCTTCGTAGTTCACTGTACTATAATAGAAGGATTACAATTTATGAACTGCAAGTAACTAAAGTATCTCTGTGTTAAAAGCAATAACCCACTTAATCATCTACATAATCAAATGATGTGCTTTGCCGGAGACATAATAACCCTCTATGCTACTTTGATTCAAAACTGGGACTAGACAAAACACCTGTCTCTCCAACAAGTGCATTAAGCTCCAGAGTCATCTTACTATTATTATTATTGTTGGACTTGGCCCTTTTTGCAGGGTCATCCCTAAACTTTTTGCCTTCCTCCTGCATTTTTTCTGACCTGTTGTTGGCTGTTTTATGACTCTGGGCGCTTTACCACTGCTGTTCAGTGCTAAAGTGCATATGCTCGCCCTATGTAAAATGTATATGTTGGTTGGATTCCATGATTGGCTTATTTGGTTTACTGTCAGACCCCAGTAAAGTGCACCAGGAGTGCCCAGGGATTGTAAATACAAATGCTGCTGGTGGGCTTGCAGCACTGGTTGTGCCACCCACAGAAGCGGCCTGGTAAAATGTGTCTAAGGTCTGCCATTGCAGAACCTGCGTGCAGTCTGGTACTGTCATGCTGACTGGGCAAGTGCACCCACTTCCCAGTCCCTAAACCTTCCCTTAACTTCATATTAGTCACCCCTATGGCAGGCCCAAGGGCAGGGTGCATTGTAAGCATAAGGTAGGACAAGCCCTGATGTGTGTGGCATGTCCTAATAGTGAATTACAGCCATTTTCGTTCTTCACTATTGCAAGGCTACCTGCTCCCATAGGCCAGAATGGGCTGTTAGAATTGTTACATTCTATGATCCTAACAGGCCCAGGGAATATGGTAGAAATTCGAGTTTAGTATGCCTGAACTCAGGATAATAAAATACATCTTTTAGTAAAGTTTATTTTAATATTCTGTGTTTACAAATACCACTTTTAGAAAGTTGGTATTTGCTTGCCTGACCATTTCAGCCCACCTCTGCTATGATGTGTATCTGCCTGTCTGGTTGTGTGAGTGACAGGGCTGGGGAAACCCAGAGGGGCAGGGCTAGGTAGCCTGGTGGTAAATAGAGAGATTGACATCCAGATGGGTGGGAGGAGTACACCTGGACTCTGAATAGGACTGCCACCACAATGCTGGCTCCACCTCCTGTGGAGCGACTGATGTCTCTGCCCTGCACTCTGAATAGAAAGGCAGAGTCATGTCAACAGAGTGCTCAAGAACTGGTTTGGACTGGGCAAAGGCCCCTCTACCCCAGAGGAACAAAGGAATTAGGGGTATAAGTATTGGGACCCTGCTCCCAAGAAATTAGATCCTGCTTAAACAAGAAGAACCTCTGCCAGAGGAGAAGGAACTGGGAAAGCTGTAAGGAGGAGTACTGTCCCTGACCTGGGGGATTGGCCTGCAGTGGTTGCCTTGCTGCTGAAGGAGAGGAGAAAGACTACAAAGACTTTATTTCAACTTGTGCTTCTAGAAGATCTCCAAGGGCTTGTGCTGAGCTTGCCCCCTGAACGAAGTCCCAGGACCAGTGGACTTCACCCCCCCAGCTCCCCAGAGTTCTTTGGAAGTGCCTGCTGCTGTTGTTGGGCCTTCTGAGGGACTGCGTGTCGCAAGGAGGTGGGAGCGCGACGCAAGGAGGAGAAGCGTGCCGCCGTCGGAGCTGTTGCCGTCGCATCTCGCAGAGAGTGTCGCCGCTGCAGCATCGCATCGAGCGGAAGCGTCTCGCATCAATCCGGAAGTGTCCCGCAACGCCGAAGAAGCGTGTCGCCATTGCAGCCATCGTAGCTGACGCATTGCACCGCATCAAGATAAGAGTCTCGCATCGAGGAAGAAGCGTGTCGCCATCGCAGCCATCGTAGTTGTCGCATTGCACCGCATCAAGAAAAGCGCCTTGCATCCACGGAGAAGCATGCCGCCGTCAGAGCCGCTGTCGTCGCATCACGCAAAGGGGTGTCGCCGCTGCAGCATCGCATCGAGCGGAAGCATCTCGCAAACGTCGGAGAAGAGTGCCGCTGCCAAGGCCACTGTCGTCGCATCTCGTCAAGGGTGACGCCGCTGTAGCTGACGCATCGAGTCGAGTCTTCTCGCAACATCGGAGAAGCGTAAAGCATCTGGAAGATCCCGTCTTTATTTCTTTTGCACCAAGAACTTCATCGCATCAGCACTGTTGCAACACTTTCGTCGCATCTAAGGTACATTGACTTAAAGTGTCGCATTTAAGAACTTAAGAGAACTAAGCAAATTTCTACCATCTAAAGTAACAGTATTGTGTATTTTTGTCGTTTAATGGTCTTGTGGTAACTCTATATAAAGAATCCTTATTTTTAATATAAATACCTGTGTGGTGTCCATTTGTAGTGTTGTCACTTGGTTACTGTATGTGTTCACAAATGCTTAACCTATAACGCTCTGAGATAAGCCTTGTCTGCTTGCGCCAAGCTACCTAGAGGGTGAGCAGGGGTTATTTTAGGAGTGTAACCTTACCCTGACTAGAGGAAAGGTTCCCTGCTTGTCACAAGTACCTACCTGTGCCAACCAGAGAACCCGGATTCTAACAATTATTTTCTGAGATTTACTGGGTACATAAAGATCTATGCCGCAGGTGCATTAACCCCATAAGATATTTTAAAATGCAGACTTTGCAACCAATTAAGCAGAACAGATATACTGCCACGTTTCTTCTTGGTGCCAATTTCTTTCTGGCAGAGTTTTAATAAATAAATGTACACGTGGAGACCTAGATCTTGCGCCAGGGTTGCATTACTTTTTTTGACACAACTCCAATTCAAAATCTAATTTGTTAAATATTGTAATGCGCCCAAATGTACTCATGATAGATCTACTTAACATATTTGAGGTCATAAAATCTGATGTAACTTTTTGTGATATCACTTCATGTGAGGTCATGGGTTGTAATGTCATGTGCGATGTCATGTGCTTTAATGTCACTTACATACTGCCTAATTTGGTTAGTGCCCAACTACAATCCCAGATTTATTGGAGAAAAAACTGAGGCAGTGGAGAGATCTCGGCCTAATTAACGATCTAGAATTTAAAAATATGAATACACCACATCCTGTTGCACCTTGAATTTACATTAGACAAAAATATATCAACCAGGCAACTTTCCACCGGGTAGACCAATCATCTTGGAAATTGGGTCACACATCGAGCACATTTCTGAATATATTGATTCTTTTCTCCAGCCTTTGGTATTTAATCTGCCATCTTTTGTACGTGACACCAAGGACCTCTTAAATCAATTAATGGATTTTAACTGGTCAGAGTGCTGGTTTGTCACCTTAGATATTTGCTCCTTGTATACACCCATTGTCACTACTCTAGGTATTAAAGCTATTGTTGCAGGGATTCTGCTTATGCACAGAACTATGCGCAGGAAACCAGGACCTCAGAGAATTGTGGTGTACCAGAAACTCCCCTCAGAACCAAGAACCCCTATCCGACTAGCTTAGTGTCACATTCGTTATCCGAGATTTAGCTCGGCGGTCCCAATGTATAGACAACCCAGAACAAGCGACTTAGATACTCTCAGGAGTGGTGGGAATCCGAAATACCCGTTGGTAGCTATATATCAGTCCACAACAGAATAACAAAGACACAGTAAAGTTTAAAGAGTTTATTTTATAAACCTCGCGTCCTACGATGCAGTACTTTGGCTAACACAAGAAGACAAATGGTTAGGATCAGCTCCATCAGCATTGTTACAATACCATAGAAAATGAAAGGAGCAATCATAATAATAATGACAGTGGAAAGCGACCACCCTCCTTTCTCTAGCAACTAATAAGGTATTATTAGACTAATAGAAGGTCTCTTAGGCTTGCATGGGGGACCCCATACCTTATAGATCAGCTTAGTGGAATCACATCACAGGATCAGCTAGGCTCTCTCCTGCAACAGCTCTTCGTTTCGAATGTAACAGAAAACATGCTGCTCTGCAATATTAAAGGACTCGTCTTTCAGGTATTGGCAGCTGTATGTATGTTATGGCTAAGAAGTGGTACGATCAACCTGAACACAACAACCTGCACCGTCTAGTGACCCAGACTCGTTCTTTACACGGTGTACAGACCAAGGTCACTGCTCGCTGTTAAGGATGTTAAACAACAGACGGTTCTCATGTGAATCAAAGTCGAGTCAGCAGTTCTCGAATGAATAACATGTAACAACAGTGTTGCGTGCAAAAGCAGCAGAAGCGGCAAGCTGGCTTTCTAACAGCCGTCGAGGTTATGCTAACTTAGCGTTGTACATAGGGAGTGGTTAACCCATACTACACCCCCCCTTGATCGGACTACTAACCACTAGGGGCGCACTTATCAAGAACGCAGAGTTCAAGTTAGAAACAACTGAACCAAGGGCATGAACTATAAGTCCATATAAGGTAAGTGTAAGTTCGAAAAGAAAAAAATGTTAAAAAAAAATGTCGCCAGGTGAAAAAAAAACATGAAAAAATGGGGAAAAAATGACATCGATGGATACACCAAGAGGCGACCAAGACAAAGAGTCAATCCATAAAGGTATAGGCACAATAAGTTGCAACAGCCTCCAAGAGGAAATCATTGGAGCGTTCCGCAAAAGTTTCTGCCATCCAATTCAGCAAGGGAAAGGAACACACGTGTTCACTCACAATTGGAGCTTCCAGCACCACACGGGGACAACAGGAAGGTTCCTCGATATAACTTCGTTCCAGAAAGTCAATCGCAGCCTCTTCAATGGCCCAATTTCCAAGGACTCCATGTGCCGCACCCAAGGCCATAAACCCAACACCAGAACATTCAAACTCATGAGCCGTTAAGGGGCCCATTAGTTGACCAAAATCCGGTACAGGTGACACCGAGGTTGTCAGGCATAAATCCAGAGTCCACTGGAATGGACAATCCAGGCAGTGAAAGACGGGTTGCACACAAGTAAAGAAGGGAAACCGGAAGGACAATCCATACGCGACACTTAAAGTCGCCAGGGGCAACGTGCCATAGTATTCAAGCATCCGGTTACGCAGATGTAACAGCTGGGGCATGTTGTCTCGGTACGCAAGTTGCGCAGCCATTGCATAGGACGCAAATCAACAGAAGTATTCCAGCTATAAGGGTGAGAAGCAAAGGAAGACCTCCGAAGACGCTGGAAAAAATAGAATGAAAAAATGCGGGAATCACACCAAAAATAGTTTGAAAGGAGGTCACGAGGCCGGAGCCCACAAGTTTAAAAAAAATGAACTATGCCGGTCGTAGACGAGGCATTAAAGATAGTCTGTATCAATGTTCCAAAATGGAAGGGGAGGTCAGTATTCAAAAGCGCCTGCACCTCCGTGCGGGTGTTTGCCACGTGAAGAAGAAAGGTTTCACGGTAAGAAGTCAAAGCGACCTCCCTTTGAGACAAAAGAGCCCTTATTCTGCTCATCTGGTTGAACTCTGCGCTCAAGGTTGGAATCGAAGGCCAGATAGAAACATCGAGCCGGCCATGCGGGGGTGGGAAAAGGACATTATTACAGCAAACTACACGCTGTGAAACAGTGACTATGTATGGTATGCCCGTTAGCATCCCACAGCAATTTTCATTATTTAAAAGCAAATAACTACCGTTCGCAAGCAGTGTAAATGAAGGGGTAATAACTGGCACCGGTACACCTTTCAGGACGCAAAATTAGGAGCGTGTACATTACAAGCACCATGTAATTGTATGTGTCTACACACCACAGAATGATCAGGAACAGAAGTGCATTCCTCACCCTTTAGATAAACCTCTGTGCCCTCCCGCCTGCATCTATATGTAAACGGGAGTGACCAAACTTCATGCAGGAACGCACAACCAAGTTGTTCATATTTGCCAAGAGCATAATGTTTCATGCACGAACTAAATTTAAAAAGCGAAAAAGGTAAAGTGATAACGCCGTGGATAAGCCACACGGCCGAATTTAACTCAGCAATAGAGAAAGGCAGCGGTTCTAATTTCTCAATGTGCAGTAATGAATTAGTAGCATCCTTCATAGACATAAACTGTTGTTTCGCAGTTAAATTAAAAGGGAGGAACAAAGAGGAAACATTCATGTAATCCCATGGGACCTTCCCTGCCTTTAACGTTTGCAAAGTCCATGCAAACTGCATAACAGACCGCAACTGATTCTGGCCATGATACAACACACCAAAACAACGAGAGAGGAAGGGAACAAAACACGACTACTCCCCTCAAGGGATTAATCTCAGAAAACAACAAAGTCCGTGTCATTCAAACAGGGCCTCTTTGGGTTAAAAGAGCACGGGTCTGCTGACTCAAAACAATCATCGATTGGGGCTTTTCTGCCCCCCGTCCATATTTTAGTCTCGACACATTGTACAACCTTAACGTGTGTCCCGTTTTACCTTATTAGACACGTTATTCAGGACAAGCTCCAACCCGCTTGCCTGACACCTGTGCCCTGGTACTTGTAGGCGCACCGATCTCACTATTTTGCACCTGAGGTATACGCTATTAGCATTTCATGAATTGAGCACTTTGTCTGCTGCTTAGCTGATTCGACAGCGCTTGATCACGAGTTTGACCATCAACATTTACAATTCTTTCATGTTTTGTCTCTTGTTTGTGTGTCTGTTATTAACCAGAATAAACTCGTTCCTTTCCACCAGTATATAATTTTTTTTGGCGGACTTTTCACTGTATATATTTTTCACATAATCAGTCCACGGTAGGGTGAGCCTTAGCGCGCCCACACCGCCGGGACTCTGCACTCCCACTCTGGTCCTGACGAAAGCCTGTTAACATACACTAAGGCAGAAACATGTTGACCGCCACAGAGTGAATCTGGTCTTCTATTTTTTGACCTTCACTCTCCCCTTTTTAATATTTTCAATTAGCAAAACTAATAAAATTATCTTTTTTGACTCAATTGAAAATTTTAAATTCACTGTCACCTCACATGAACCCCGCTCCGCAGTAACCTGGCGTTGTAGCACACTGGGATGGCATTCGGCTATACCCAGTGGAGCCCGATGATGAAGCATGTCACCAACCAGGTTGGCGAGTGAGGGCTTTACACAAAACCTATATAATCTTTGTAGGTTTACCTTTCTCGCAACAACATACATGATTGTTTTGAGTCAGCAGACCCGTGCTCTTTTGACCCAAAGAGGCCCTGTTTGAATGACACAGACTTTGTTGTTTTCTGACATGATACAACACAGACAAATCATCTTGCACAATGTCTACGACAGATGAAACAATATTATCTAAAGTGTAAATTCTAGAAGACAAGGTATTTATACTATTATCAATCACAGCCAACACTTTTTCCATATTGGCCTGGTCAATAGCACGTAATCTGGACGCAGCCTCAATTTGCGACATTTTCCAAACTTCGTTGTAAATAGCATATACCCATCTTTTGGACCTGCCTATTGCAGGACCTTTAATAAAATCATTCAGATCAATTTTGTCATCTAAACGTGACAAATGAAGTTTAACAGATGCTAATGTGGAATGTTGCAGCCACGACTGGCATAACTTACCCACAGAGTAGGTAGTTACAGTGTGTGATGATTCAAAACGAGGATCTACCCTGACGTGAGTGTACCCTGGTGCCAAGGCTAAAAATCGACGTTGACAGGAATCTGAACCAGTTTGCCATACCAACCACCCTTCAGGATTAAACGCTGAAACATTAAAGGTGGTGTTGGAAATGAGGGACTGCAACCTACTAAGAGAAAGATCTGTGTAATTACCCCAGCCGGGATAAGCACCCAGATCCGGGATTGTGGGGGAATTCAATTTTTTAGACGTTGCCAAACCAAAACAGGTTGTCTGAAAAATAGATGAATTCAAAAATAAAATGTGGTTTGGGATAAGACATGCGCGATGCAAAGCTTCTGTTCCCTGAACCTGCCATGGTTTAGTACCCCAAACCGATTTAAGATCGATAGTAGCTTTCCATAGCTCATAGCCTCCGACAGCCAATTCGTCCATAAAGGACTTGGAATATAATAATTTGGTATGTGTCAACCTAACCTTCGAGGCGGCCTCAGGCGCCATTTTAAAATAAAAGGAGGTCGGTTTAGACACACTAAAATCCGAAAAATATGTGAACTTGTTCACTAATGTGGCAGAACTGCCATGAGAAGGGGCCGGACAATGTTCTCATTGTGTGTAATTAACAAAATTACGAAAGGTATTTGCTCTGTGTAGGAAATGCGTGCCATAATGCTGATAACAAAATTTTTCACCATAATTAGTAGAATTTAAATACAAATCTTCAGCATCAAATGCAGCATAATATTTTAGATCAGAAAATAGTGCTTCTATTGCTTGTACATCCCAATCATCAGATCGGATATTCTGTTTAACTACATTACCCATAGAAACACGAAATACATTAGGCACATTAATCACTTCCGTAGGCCCATGAATTTGAAATTTAACTGCATCCCAAGCGATCCCATCACGCACAGGCCAGGCAGTAGTGTCCACAAAAGTCTGGTCCCTTTTCATAATGTGTGATGAGGAATGGGGGGCCAAAGTTCCATCAATTAATCCAATCGTAGATCTTTCAGTCAGGTAGTGTCCATTTATAAGTTTAAAAAACACTACCACAAAGCCAATTGTCATGAACAAAAAATACATATTAGCACCAGCCAGATGTAAGTCCATGGTGCCACCAAAAAATGTCTCTTGAACCAGGCAAAAAATATAGCAATTTTGGAAGGGGCAGTGGAAGTCATTGATTCAGTGTCAAAGGAAGAACTTGACTGGGTAATCGCTGTTGAATGTAATAGAGGCAACTGGACATTTGCAGGATAAGCATACTCAGGATCATCAGGCAAATCACCATCAGTAGGCGGCATAGCAGGGGCAGCAACTGCATGCATCTCAACGGCAACCTCAGGAATGATGTTCGAGGGCGGCATCACAACAGAATTTCGCAGAATGGAAGGGCAAGAAACTGAAGGTGTCCTACTATGGAGAATCGGCCACTCGCTGTAGCTTGACATTGTCAATCGAGATGTACCTGTTATCCTTGCGACCAGGAAGTGGTGGTAAAATAACTGTACGTGTACCCTGGACTCCAAGCACCGGGACTGGTGCACGATAAGAGGGGCCAAACTCTTTCTTGCTCTCCACCTTCTCACGGACCAGGTCACCAACTCGAGGTAGCCAGCCGACTACCGGAATCTGGAGCTCAGCTTCGCATGTAGAGGGTTCCTTTGCTAGAGTGTCTCTGGCTTCTTGAAGATTCTGCAATACAGCACAGTGATCATCTAGGTCAAAAGGCGCGGCAGCTGCCGCCATGTCTAGACCCTCAAGGTCCGGAACAAACATTCGTACTCCAAAGAGCATCATGTATGGGGTCCGCCCACCCAGAGACCTTCTAGGGAGATTATTAAGTGCACGTTGCACGTCATACAAGTGGGCTAGCCAGCTTCGGCCTGTACCTAAAACCTTTGCTGTCAAAGATTGCTTTAGGTCACGGTTCATTCGCTCCACAACACTATTGCCCTCAGGCCGGTATGGAGATGAAAATTTGACTTGGACCCCCAAACTTCTCATGGCTTCTTTGTAAGCCCTAGAGGCAAACGCAGGGCCCTGGTCAGAATGAAGGGTACCACATGCAAAACTCCCAATAAAGACACGCAAATCCTTGATGACCGTCCGGGCATAAGTACTCCTTTGCGGCCACACCCAGAGAAAACGTGTGCACGAATCCACTGCAACCAAGATGTACTTGTACGCAGTATCAGAGGAAAAAGGACCGCAGTGATCTAAATAAACACACGCTAGTGGTTGATTAGATATATACAGCTGCGTTTGTGGTGGACGCGCGACAGAAGAAGGTTTAATCTGCTGGCAAATGTCACATAAAAGGACATAAGCTCGCGCTTGTTTGTACAAACCGTACCACCAGTAACGTTGCTGTAAAAGAGATACAGTCGCCGAAACGCCGGCATGCGCAGACGCAACACCTTCGTGGGCAGCTGTAATCAGAGATGGTCTGCAGTCCGCGTTGGGAATCAATCTGTCACCAACGTCGTTAATCCTCACTAACAGGACGTTATCAGGACTTAAACGATAATGGTAGCGGGAAGGGAATCCTTTCGGAAAGCCCGTCCCTGTCTCGGACGCAGCAATAGCTGCCAAGATGTCATCATCAATCCTAGTTTTGGATCTTGTAACTGCTGCTACTAAATATGTCGCCACTGCGGTTTTTGCTGCCTCGTCAGCCAAACTGTTACCGACAGCATGGACACCAACTCGTTGTATCTTGTATGGTGTAACTTTATAAATAATCAGTGTCATCTAACAGATATGTTTAGAATTAACAGTTTGTGTTCACTAATTGTTATTTATCACTTGATAGGTCCCATGGAACTTATGTCTGAATAATTTCTTGCCCTGAAGAAGGTGTTGCCCCGGTTATAAGGGGGCGTCACACCGAAACGCGCGTCGGCATATTGAACTGGATTGTTCACTACACAGATTTATTAAGATACTACAAGAACATTTTTCTTGTTACCCCATTCTGTTTACCATATGCCTTTCTTCTTCTTTTGTACCCCTTGGTTTATGTTTAACACTTAAGAAGACTCGCTTACCATTATCTTGGGCCTGCATTTTGTTCTAATTTTAGCAGTTAGGATCATGTGTCTTTTGTTATAATGTATGAATGCGTCTGAGTATGAATGAGTATGTGTGAATAATTTTATTCCACAGATTGTCCATGGGCACCAATGTATTGTAGGACAAATAGGTCCTGGGTTTTGTTTGTATGAAAATGGTGGTATAATGTTTATATCTCACGTTTTCATTGAATAAGTATTTTTCTAACAAGGTCAAAAATTAAAATATGGAGTAATACCTCATTTTTATGTGTTTTGTAATCCTTACACAGTCCAGTAAGAGTGGTTCTTCTCTGTCTTAAGAAACGACTTAGATGCGTTTATAAAATAACTATAGGTACAGCAGATATTTTTTGTATTTACTTGTGAATTTTCCCCTGCTGCTCTACCTTCATTCATTCAGGGGTTCCCCTTTTCTAGTGGTTTTACCAACTCGTTGGTGACCAAGAGTGTGAATTACATTCACGAGGGGCAGACCTTCTTTAAGTTCTGCCACTCGAACCCAAAGCGTTTTGTGCTTTACTGTGCTACCTTTCGAATCACGAAAGTCATTGTGACTCCAAAAGTGTAGATTCTCGTTGTATGATTGAACACAATAGTACGAGTCACTCACTATAAGAGTGGTGACTCGAGGATCAGCAAATTCCAGTGCAAGCACCAGAGCTTTCAGTTCCGCCAACTGCGCGGTGCAATCACCCAATGACTGCGTATGCACGACATCAGACTGGAACTCACCGTTCACGAAAGTACCTACTACAATTGCGCAGGCCGCTGAATAGGCGTGCTTTGATCCAGTTGCGGGTTGCGCAGACCCATCAGTGTAAATGACACAATGGTACTCCTCGAGCGGGCGCAAAGTCAGAGGAGCCGGAGGAACAAATTCATACTTCAAGAACTCCTGTGTCTGTAATGCCGCGTCAAATATATATGTGACGTCAGGCGAGGTCAAGGAGGTTGCCAATTGTATCCACCTTGGATGCAAAGCCTTAGAATTCGGTACACTGGCTTTAGTGACCGCCTCAAGGGCAGGGTACGGTTTTACCACCAGCATGTGCTTCCCCTGTGATAGCGCTCGCTCTTTCAGGATCGCCATCTGAACTGCTGTCAGTACTTTTTCGACAGCGGAGAAGCGCAGCTCAGCCGAAGTTTACAGATGAGATTTGTATGCAATGGGGACGGTGTTGCCCTCATTGAACGTCAAGTAGGTGAAACCCACTGCACCCGGTACGATTCTAGTGACCAGGTTAGTGTGGTTATCACGAGTTTGCAAGAATTTCGAAGCAAGAAGATCAGACTGCAAAGATTGCAATGCAGCTGAATGCTCAGGCAGCCAGCAAGATTTGGTAAAAGTAGGTTGTACCAAGGCATAAAGCAACTTGATACGCTGGGCATAATCAGGAATGTAGGTACGACCGAAATTCAGAAAACCCAGCAGAGATTGTAATTTCTTCAGTGTCGTAGGAGTACTAAGGCATGCGCATTTCTCAAGGAACTGCGGAGCCAAGCCTCGACCCTCATGATTGAGTTCGTACCCCAAGAACAACACTGTGAACTCGGCAATGTGGGACTTCGCAAAGTTGAACTTGTAACCGAAGTCAGCAAACATAGTTATTAATATCCACGCGAGCAAGGTGTGGAAGCAACTCGTCGTCCGTCAGGTAGATGTCATCTACATACGAATATGCTTCCGGGTCAATCATCTCCAAGAGAGAGACCACACGAGCAGCAAAGACCCCGGGGCTATTTTTATAGCCCATCGGGAGCCTTTTGAACCTCTTTTGTTTGCCACCCGAGGTAAACGCCGTCCACTCATAGCTATGAGGAGACAGGTTGTGGCTATAAAAGCCATTGGAGATGTCAAGAGTAGTTTTAAATCGTTTTCTCACGAGACTATCGACGAGAGCCAAACTGTGTGTATTCTGTACCGTACATGTCCGGCAGTGCGAATTTAAGTGCCGGTAATCCAAAACTAGGCGGTACGATCCGTCAGGCTTCGTCACAGTGAATAAAGGATTATTCATGGGTGACACACATGTTTCAAGTACTCCCTGATATTCCAATTGTTCAAGGATGGACGCGACGTGAGATTGAGCCTCGCGACGCATGGGGTATTGGGGTTGTGGCTGGGGTTCCGACCGCAATGGAATCGTATGATTGGGAGAAAATTTGTCCCAGCCCACCTGAGTACGGTACAACGCAGGCGCGAGCACCTGCGCCCACTCCCCGGCTAACCTGTTAGAATGTTCCAGTGGCACTGTGTGCCCAAATGACGGGAGGATTACTACCTCCCCTCTAGGAGCCTCTAAAACGAAAGTCGGGGGCCAATCTGCCTCCGCCAAAAGAATATCATAGGTGGAGGTTAGATTATCCCAAAATACCACTTTAATTTTACGTTGTATGTCACCCTCAATTAAAAGGACAATTTCAAACATCCTTTCAGGGGGAGCTACGCGAGTATCAGCAGTTTCAACACTTACATATGTATCAGTTGCTGTCTCCGCCAGAAATGGACGCAGCGCTTGCCGCACTACTGTAACTTCCGCCGTGCTGTCTAGCAGCGTTAGTGCCCATGTCTGGTTCAGAAGCTGTGTCCGTACCATCTGAGGCATATCTCGCAGTCAGAGCAGCAACTTTTTTCTTCTGAAACGGGGGTCTTTGACGTGCAGACTCGTCCTGCTTGCCTTTACCGTCAGTCTGACGGGGCTGCTCACGACCTTGAGCACCCCTTCCCTTCCCACGATCTCCGCCACCAGATTGAAAAGCCGATGTTTCCTGTGAAGAACGAGGAGAGCGTTGTTCAGGAACCTGAAATCTATCAGGTGACTTAATATTAGAACGATCGCGCAAATCATAAGTGCGTTCACTTTGTATCTGGACCGGCGACGCAGAACGAGACCTCCGTTTCTCTTGCTGCTTCCCCTGTTTTTCAGCTCGCCAACTTTGTTTTGGAAAGTTGGGCTTCTCGTCTTTTGTAGACGAACTCACTTTAGACTGCTGTACCACAGTAGGAATGACCACGGTGGGTTTCACACCCAAGGCGCTACGTCCCACCATTCTGTAGGCTTTCGCTATAATTTCTGCGAATTCCTTTGGCCTGTCGCCCGGATCCACAAGTGCCAACATATTACACACTTGCAATTGCATGGCATCTCCTTTAAGGTTGCCCATAACCATGGAACAAACAATATCGAAGCTGTCGACAAGCCTCATTCTCAACTCAATTGCTGCCTCTGCACCATGATTGTCTTGGACTTTCTTGATGACCGAGGGCAATACAGACATAGACGGAGTGCCATAGCACTTCGCATAGGTCACAGCAAAGACCTTGCCCCAATTGTCACAGTCGACCATATCCGGGACCAGATCCTTCGGCAAAGTAATAGTGAGTATCCTGTGTTTATCCACAGGAGAAGTATGTGGAAACACGGCTTCTAATTGATCAAATTTTTTAGCAAGCCAGTAAGGAAATTCATCCCTATTTTGGGGGCGCTTGCCGAAGACCGCATTAACCATAACAGGACTGATGACCACCGCGTGATGGTCAGTCGTGTGGCCCGCAACTGCAGGTGCCCCCACCTGTACATTGCGAGACACGTACTGCACTAACGCCCTATGGACCGTAATCAGGGCAGTGTGTAGCACTCGTAACTCCGCCACCGCCACAGTCATGTAGCGGGGGTGGGATGTATAACCGGCCAGCACCGGCCATGTGGCCCCTGCAATAGACAACGGGCCCATTCTCGCCGGTACTACCGCATGGGGAAGGGCGCCATTAAACCAAATAGTATGCTGCCAGGCAGTGAGAGGAATCTCAAGTGTCCGATAAGGGGCATAGGCTGCAGGCACTGCTGTGTGAGTATATTCGTGGAACAAATCGTCGTTTGCATCCACTTTCTCAAACGTCACCCAAGAGTAAAACAACTCATACGGGAACGCTGCATCAGCGCCTACTACTAAAATAACAGCCAAGCCATCATCAGGGACCCCATAGACCCGTAAATGTGCGGTCAGGGGAACCCGACTATGCGCAGCAACATTGACCGCCATCGGGACACTCAGAAGAACAACAAAAAGCTCTACAGTAGCACTGGGGTTCAGAAAAAGAAAACCTTTTTAATTATCAAGCTTGAAAGAACCTTTAGTCGAAACCTAGGTAGGTTAAGCCGTCACTCCCGTTGTCCGGAAACCAGAGTGAGGGCGTTGTGGACTAATAAAAGCACTACTAAGGCGTCTCAGATCAAAAGACCAAACGTTAGGTGCGCCATGTTGCAGGGATTCTGCTTATGCACAGAACTATGCGCAGGAAACCAGGACCTCAGAGAATTGTGGTGTACCAGAAACTCCCCTCAGAACCAAGAACCCCTATCCGACTAGCTTAGTGTCACATTCGTTATCCGAGATTTAGCTCGGCGGTCCCAATGTATAGACAACCCAGAACAAGCGACTTAGATACTCTCAGGAGTGGTGGGAATCCGAAATACCCGTTGGTAGCTATATATCAGTCCACAACAGAATAACAAAGACACGGTAAAGTTTAAAGAGTTTATTTTATAAACCTTGCGTCCTAAGATGCAGTACTTTGGCTAACACAAGCAGACAAATGGTTAGGATCAGCACCATCAGCATTGTTACAATACCATAGAAAATGAAAGGAGCAATCATAATAATAATGACAGTGGAAAGCGACCACCCTCCTTTCTCTAGCAACTAATAAGGTATTATTAGACTAATAGAAGGTCTCTTAGGCTTGCATGGGGGACCCCATACCTTATAGATCAGCTTAGTGGAATCACATCACAGGATCAGCTAGGCTCTCTCCTGCAAAAGCTCTTCGTTTCGAATGTAACAGAAAACATGCTGCTCTGCAATATTTAAGGACTCGTCTTTCAGGTATTGGCAGCTGTATGTATGTTATGGCTAAGAAGTGGTACGATCAACCTGAACACAACAACCTGCACCGTCTAGTGACCCAGACTCGTTCTTTACACGGTGTACAGACCTAGGTCACTGCTCGCTGTTAAGGATGTTAAACAACAGACGGTTCTCATGTGAAGCAAAGTCGAGTCAGCAGTTCTCGAATGAATAACATGTAACAACAGTGTCGCGTGCAAAAGCAGCAGAAGCGGCAAGCTGGCTTTCTAACAGCCGTCGAGGTTATGCTAACTTAGCGTTGTACATAGGGAGTGGTTAACCCATACTACACTATAAAACATTTTCTTTCTAACAGGGATGCAACTCTATGGGAACATACGTCTATGTTGATAGAAATGATTACGTTAGATCTTTATAATGATGTCTTTCTGCACAATGGCACATGGTTCCGCCAACACTAAGGAGTAGTGATGGGATCAAAATGTTCTTCTTTCGCTAATCTGTTTATGGGTTGGCTGGAAAAGACATATCTGGTCGACCTGTCCAGGGGAATTAATCAATCACTTGGTCTACTGGGGCTGTTATATTGATGATGTTCTGATGATTTGGTCTGGGGGGAGAAACACTTACAAGATGTTTGCAGCTTCTTGAAACAAAATCATTGCAATATTGTGTTTACATTCCAATATAACAAACATGAGATCTCCTTTCTAGATTTGAAATTCTATGTCAAGAATGGCGCTATCATGTCTGCCTTATATAGGAAACCAACATCATGTAACTCGATTCTACACACAGAGACATCACATCCTAAATCTCAGATTCACTCCGCCCCCTTTGGAGAACTAACACATATAAGGCGTAATTGTAGCGAGGAGGAGGAGTTTAAAACAGAAATGGATGAAGCAGTAAGGAGATTCTCTGCCAGAGGCTATAGCTCGGACATTACCAAATAGGCCAGAAACAGGATACCAAACACAGATCGTAAGCAACTTCTGAAGAATAGAGTGAAATCCACTGACAATAGGAAACGAGCTGTTTAAATAATTACACCGGGGGGCGTGGCCAAGATGGCGGCGTAGGAGGACGCGACCTCGGCGAGCTCCTCCAGCCCAGGCCCCTGAGCACCTTATTCACTGCTGATCTCCCCCCATCGTCGCTGGCCGGCGACGGCGGGTGCAGTGGAGAACTAGCGGACCTTGCTGGGGGGAAAATCTGTGCACCAGAAGGCATTGTTAGCGGACTGTGAAAGCCGAGCCGCGACCTTCGAAAGCTGCGGCCCGACCGGAAGTGCCGTTGGGTCCGCCCTGTGAGCATACTCGAGCCTGAGGGGCTGCGCGGAGGCCGCCGGCGTGGCCTGGAGAGGAGTCGCTGATTGGGGCGCTGAGCGAAAGCGAACGAGGCAGCGAGAAGTTGGTGCCCCGCCAAGAAGAACGGCCGATTTACGGCCGTGGGTGGGACTGGAGCGGTGCCGAGGATTTCGGGGGCCCTGCCTGGACTGGCTCGGGGCACGAGACCGTCCCACCCGCTGAAGCCAAATGGGAGGTGGTGTGTGCCTGGCGGTGCAACTCGGGCCCAGTGGGGTCTCAGAAGCCATTGAAGCGGCTGACCGCGGTGACCGCGGTGACTTGTTGGCTCCCTTGTTGTGAACGGATTGGGGTCCGCTCGGGGAGCTACTTGCGAGGCAGCGTGCTACGGACTGTGGACGCCATTTTGGACTGGAAGCTACGTTCCACCGGCCTAGCACTGAGGTGGAGTTGGCAGGAGTTGACGCCCGAGGAGCACGAGGAGGTGGAGAGCGGGTGCTGGACTGCACCACAGGAGCGGACGGACGGCCTAACCAGCTAGGGCGGTCACCCGGCGGGTAGCTAGGCGGTGTAGTGAACGCTACTGTCGCTGGTGAGGATAGAACACTTCCATTCGGCGCCCAAGATGGCCGGCCACAAGGGGAGCAGGAAGGGTGACCGCACCCTACCGGAAATGTTGAACAGGAGCAATGCACGGCAAGACCGCGGACGGCCCTCCCCAAGTCAGTCTAGCAGTTCACAGGGGGCGAGCGGAGGGGAGCCGCCAATTACCAGGTCATTTCTTGAGTCACTTTTTAGCTCCTTACGAGAGGACTTCCAGACTCTCAAGCAGGAAGTGGCGGGGGAAGTGCAAGAGGTCCGGAGAGAGGTTGATGGCCTAGGAGAAAGGGTCTCATCTGTGGAAGAAGCGGGACATGCCCGGGACGGGAAACTCACACAGCTCCAGCAGGAAGTGATCAGGCTCCGGGACCAGCAGATTGATCTACAATCATATGTGGAGGACCTTGAGAACCGTTCCCGGAGGAACAACATCAGGGTCCGGGGCGTTTCGCTCGGAGAAGAGGGGGAAGACGCGGCCACCTACCTGCAGGATCTGTTCCGGGAAGTCCTGGGTGAGCCGACAGACTTTACTCTCAGGATCGATCGGGCACACAGAGTGGGCCCACGACGCAGAGCCCCGGCGCCTCCCCCCGATCTTCTGGCTTACCTGCCGGACTATCCCCTGAAGGAAAGGATTCTAAGGGTGGCTCGCACTAAGCCCTCCTTGGAGTTCAGAGGCCATAGGGTGGCCCTCTTTCAAGATCTCTCAGTGGTCACCCTACAGAAACGCAAGTCCTTTAAAATTGTGACTGACTTCTTGCGGGAGCATGACATTCAATATTCTTGGGGCCACCCTTTTCGTATTATCTTCCGCTGGAACGGAATATTGCATCAGCTGCGCTCCCTTCAGGACACCTGTACTGTATTGGGCATCACGGCGACTGACGAAGATACCCCCACTCCACGTCGTCGCCGGATTACCAGGGATGGCTGGCAATCGGTCCCTGGCCGCAGGTCTTCGACTTCATCAGTGAGACCGGACTCGCCTACTATCCGGGCTGAAATGGATAATGCTGTGTGTGAGGTCGCTAGAGAAACGGCTACAGGAGGGGTTGCTTTGACCGCCTAGGAATTCTCCGGGGGGAGATCGACATTGCTTCTTCTTTTTTGAGCTGCAGGTTTGGGGGCCTGGGGGTGTGGGGGGGGGAGTGGGGGTGATGTTGTGGCTGGACGTCCACTTTGGAGACTTTTCCATAGACTTGCCTTTTCGGGCCGGCCTTGGACAATGGTTTCCTTGACTCCTTTCTTGGGGGGACGGGGACAGTGTTTACGTTGGGGTGGCGGGGGACGTTTGTACTCAAATGTTGTGTCATGCCGGACTTTCGCTCCTTTTCATTTGCCGATCTTATACTGCTGTATATGAGTTTGGATGAGTCACGCTGAATGAATAAAATACTTTAAACATAAATAATTACACCGTACAATTCCATGAGCCATGTACTACAGAAAATCTTCCACAGATATTGGCACATCTTGAAGGTAGATTCCACCTTGAGTAAAGTCATTTCAGATAAACCTAAGTTTATTTACAGAAGAGGTAAGACCTTATGCAACATACTATGCCCAGTTTTTATAACGCTGCAAAACAACAGGAAGATCCAACATGGTTTGCATACAGTGGATAAGATCTAACAGTTCAAATACAATACTGCTGTTCAATACAAAATAGAAACCTTCATGAATTGCAAAACCAATTGTGTTGTTTATTGCATAATATGCATTTGCAAAAGTATCTATATTGGGAGTACTATAAGGCAGTTGAAAGAAAGGATTCAGGAGCATATCCATGCGATCAGAAATGGCAACAGTAACTACCCTTTAGCTGTCCATTTTAATACACACCATGGCTCAGCAGATTTACCTCAGATTCGATTCCATGGAGTGAGAGTGGCCAACGACCATCTGAGAGGTGGTTATAGGACACACACTTGGAGGAAACTCGAGCAACATGGATTACTAAACTCAGGTCTGTGGATTATGGCCCAAACATAGATAGGGAACAATTTGTATTTCTTAGAGATTGAACTCCTACAGTATTATTACATCTGTTTTTTCCTGAGATCTTATATGCAAATGAATGTATAATGTACGTGTGGTTGATCTTGACACACCTTATTTCATTGACCTTTCTCTAGCCTGCTTGTACTGGGTTTTGATATCTACGTATTTTGGTGTTAAGATGAGGCTCCTATGTGATGCATGTTTACATTTGAAATAAGTGTAAAAAATGGCTTTGGGATGTCTTCTCCTAATAATTAACACGCTTACAAGAAATTACCATCTAGTACTATTTTTTTGCTAATTTCTCCCATGGATGTTAATTTATACACTGACTATGGGCTTCCTTTCCTTCTATTTCATCTGTTGTTTCCTTTACTGTTTTTTGTCTTTTTCTTGATACTGCAGTATGTCATGTACTGTGGACAACAAGTTTTAGGTTCTACTATCCTGGTCATACTATATCGATGCACTTACAAAATCTAATGCAAAGGTTTTTGTTCTGGTAGAGAATATCTTCTTCTAGCCAGTTCAAAATGGTGCCCAGGTTTTGACAGATTTTTTTGTTCGATGCAGACCGCTTTCTATGTCGGCCTGCTCACGTGCTACATCTCGTCTTTAAATAGTTGAAGTCGTGCGAATCATTAGAACAGCGCACATATTGAGAGGTTATGGTAGCCGCTACGGGTGAGTTGCATGGCTCTAAGTTCAGACTGAGCCATGTTGTGGGTGGGGTGACATTGACATATTTTGGCTTTTGTGATTTAACTTATCTTAAACTTAGGTTTTGATTTATACTTTATAGTCAAGTATCGCCATATTATGCCGACTTTAGCCCTGGTTACTTTTTGAATTTTCCCTGAACTTTTGTGAAATACGCTGACATATTGGGCCGACTTTAGCCTTGGATATTTGATTTTCACAGCATTTTTGTGAAATACACTACTATTCTCAGAGGTATGAGTGAAAGTATTTCAATTCAATTTTCACATCCGACATGTCTACACATTCTACCTTTACTAGCCTACCTATCGGTTTGGCTAATGACTGACTAGGTTTTCTGCCTTTGTTCAAGGGCTTGATCCAATGCCTTTAACCTTAGCAGTATGTCACGTATGTTCACTTTGTTTGGATCAAATATTGGTGCTCTAATTAGATTACTTATAGAGCCTTATGGGATGTTTGGTCATGGTACGATTATATGGGTATCGTAATACACTTATGAGATGATATTGTTTTCGGTTGCTTGAGAAGCTCTTTTTACATATTGTCTTTATATATAATCGAGCTTGGTTGTACTTACGTTTCCTGTTTTTTTACGTACATGTAACAGATTACTTTTGAGTTTCAACAAATATACTAATTTCTGATATTGCAGCATTAATCGATTTAGAGGTCATTCATAATGGAGACCTAATTGTTTTGAACAATTGATGTCCTTGGGGCTCCAAGGACCTTTTACTTCAAAGTACTACTAAATGCTGGTCTTGAAAACTACTGCATCTTAATAAAGAATACTTATGAGGTAGTCACATATATTCTTTAGCACAATTCACTGCACAGAGAGGGGTTTCTCTCTTGCTCGTTTTTCTTTGGTCCTTTGTAACTGTTGACAAATAATTCGGTGGTATCATTCGGGTTAATCTCAGGAGCATGTTGGAATAATGTCACCCAATCTTTGCTTGGTTTGTGGTTCTTCCTCTTTGGTTTTTCTCCTCTTTCTTTACTCTTCTGTGATTTTTTCGGTGAATTCAACGTTGCGCTTTAATATGCAATTTTTTGTGGAAATTTTTTATTCTGAAAGTATAATTTGATATTTCTTACACGTGGAAGTTAGTTTCCTAAACATGGTATAATATGTTAATCCTAGCTCTCTTTCGGGCCAAAACTTGCTGTTAACACTATTGTAAAAATATGTAAATACGATAATAATTATTCAAAGACTTGAGACTTATGTATAATGATTGTTTTTCAAATTATCAGCCTTGAAAAAGTCGTCTTCTCAACGAAACATGCGTTTGCTGATTGCTGCCATCTGATACTGACCTGCGTGTCAATAAAAGTAGTGTTTTATGCTCAAAATTAAATGTTGGATCTGCTACATTGCCAGACCAAAAAAAGTAACATTTGTATTGTCCTCTGGATGTTGTGTTTAATGTTTAAATCTAGGTTCACCAAAGGTTCACCTATTTGTATCTAACCTTTCAAGCCTATGAACACATTATTGTTATGGTAATTTCTGGAAAATTACTGAACACATTTACACCAAACCAAGCAATAGCATACACTATGAGTTTGCTATATTTCCCTTCTACGTTTCTTTCCATAGCAGCGAGCAAAGATTCATATGGAAGATAACATAGGAATACCTGCTTTTGTAACCACCTCTTTAATTGTACCCCTTATAGGTTTGTATAGAACTCAAAATATCACAAGTAAGCTAAACATGGTGTGTGTTTACCTGTAAAACTGTGCCAAAGTTACTAGCAAATCAATGACTTTTTGACTCCCTCATTTAATTTTGCCCCCACTTCTTGGTGTTGCAGCAAACCTGAGATTCCTGTAGTGACTAGGTTTAACGTGCTAAGAGCCTGCCAAATTTCATGTAGCTTCATTACAGAGCACCAAATTTATTACTGTGTGAAAAAAACTTTACATCCCTGTCTACTTTGCTGGCCCAATGGATTTGCACAAAATATGCAATATCCACATAAACTTACATCTAAATATCTACAATATTTCATGTACATCCTCAAATGATGCCACAGGATTAGCAAACTAACAATTTTTTTACCTCTTTTGACTAATCTGCACAAATTAAAAAATAGAAAGGTTAAGCTAAACCGGCTAAACATCTGCCATATATTGTGTAAATTCGTAACACAACACTAAAGTTATAGGTAAGTTAAAAATACAGCTTTCTTACCGTGAAGGCATCTCTACAATTTAACCTCTTCATGCCCAACCTGAGTACCTCTTTAAATGCAGATTTCTTCAAAAATGGATTGACCCCAAACTTACCAAAGCGCTATCTTTGAGTAACTTATTACGTTTGTGGCAAGTTTGATGTAATTCCATTCAGATGTTTTTTATGCAACAAAGAGCAAAAAACCCTACTGCAATTAAAATGAGATATCATACTTTTTGGGACTCCACTTTTGCCCCTCACTTGACAGTTCTGTGCAAAACTTATAAAGGCCCCAAAGCGGACTAATTTTATTTTGGAAAGTTTTAGCTCAGATTCTTCTAATGTCCCCTAAGTCATTAAAAAACACAAAAGCAGACCTCCATCCCTGCATTTGCAGTAACTGATCGTCCACTTTTTTTGATGCAGCCTTTGTGCTTCACTGTATTAGGTGGTGGTAGCACTACTGGCTCAAAGAGTCCGTGGAGAGGGATTCTCAAATGGGGGCAGACTTTACAGCCCCCTGTGCCTTTGCCTATTTTAGAAGAGTCACACAGTCCAAGGCACAAGTAAACAGATGCCAGCGATTAAAATATCATAACACTTAAATAAATCTCAAAGGAGGTGAACATTCTCACTGACTCAGAATTTCACTTCAGCCGCACAACTCCATATATGCCAGATTGCAAAATGTCAAAGCTTTATCTGTGTTGGAAGGATCAATATGTTTCCAGTGCTATACATGAACACATAGGGGCATATTTACTAAATGCTCATGCAACGCAGCGGAGCAAGGAAAGTTGTTGCGCTTTGTTGCGTTAACACGAGTGAGCTGAACAGTGCCATATCCACTAAGATACAATGCTCTTCAACTCTCTACCTGCACTGGTGCACTAGTGGCTGCCAGGAGCCAATGTAGGTACCCTTGCAACATGGTTTAATGATGGCTGGTATGGGCAGGATTGTTTTGTGGAGGAAGGAAAACCTTCCTGCACAAACATCATCGTAAAAGGCAAGTTCCTCTTTCTATGGGTGATTCAAAATGCAATACCCATAGAAAGAGGAAGTAACTAGGAGAACTAAATATATTTATCCTTGTTACACCATGGTCGAGTGGCATACCATTGTGAGTCAATCTTAAGTTTCCTGATTTCAGTAAGTCTAAGATTGAGTCAGATTCCATGGGGGGATGCACTGGAATGTTCCACCGAAGGAACACCTACCACTATGAAATGTAAAGCAACGCAGCGTGAGCCGCTTCATTGAGTTACATTTCTTTACAAAGTCAACCAAGGCAGTGCAAATCGCTCCTTGTGTGGCTTTGTATATCTTAATTAAGCCTTTGTGTTGCCTCGTGTTACCTTGCACGACGTAAGGACAATGCAAAGACTTAGTAAATCTTGGCCTGGGGTTATGGGGCATGAGGGTTTTCCAGGAAACATAAGTTTGTGAGAGGATTTATGAATATCAGTGGGCAGATGAACATTATTTTGAAAAATAAACAACAATCAAGAGGTGCCTCTATTTGCCTAGAGCTTGTTTAGAACATGACATGTTTGGTTAGAACATGACAGAAGGTGTCCTGCGCAACACAACTCATGCTTTCTTTGTATTGATAGTAAAGATGAATAGTAACATTAGCAGTGAAGCAGGCCTACCTGGTGTGGGCCTGGCATAAGAGACTTTATTTCAGCTGGCCTATTGAACATTAGCCTGGTAACCTTACTGGGCAGTCCCATCCTGCACAGGGTTTGCGCTGACAGGTCCGACTCTAGGGGGTGCGACCACACTTGGTGATCACTTTGGGTGGGGGCGTCATGTTTGCAAGTATTTTATAGTTTTAAAAGCACATGTTGCACATTTCTTGCCTCCAGCAATTTTCAGGCAACAATAACAATGTTAAGATAACGCCGGTAATTAATGTTATTCCTGGAGAGAGATCGGAGGTTTGTGTAGTGGAAGTTCTGACTCATGGTAAGGTAGCACTGAGGGTTCATATGCCTGCTGAAAAGAAAGTGTACCATGCAGATCACAAAGTGCATATAATGTAAATTGGATAGTGGGTCACTGTTTTTGTCTAAGAGATTATTTTGTTGCTTGCAGTTTATGAGATAAAATCCTAACATAGAATCGTGAGTTATTAACTGTCATCAAAAAGCCAAGCACTATTAAGGTATACTGTCTACCGGTATGGATGACATGTGACTCCTACACTTCGAAGTGACCTGTCTTATGTAGCATTCCCCATACACTGATTTACACACCTATGATTGACTGACACTGATTGTGTGTGATGTAAAGTGCTCTGACACCCTTCACTGATATGATTAGCGCTATGAAGCTAATTAAATGCATCTGAGAGAGAGTGGTTATGGAGACTTGAGGGGCACTGTTAAAGGGTGGTAGTGAGGGAATCTGTGGCAGCAGTGGTCAGTGGAGAGCGCAAACAAACATTGTTGCACTGGGCACCACCAGCCTAAAGCCGGCCCTGTGTGTTGATATCTCTCCTGGCATTAATAATCCTCCTGTAGGTATTTGCCCTTCCCAGGTAGAACACCATACCACCCAAATCACTGATGTTTGCTGGGGTTCAACAATCCTTCGACTCATATTTACACTCCAAACAAGTAAAATGCTTCCCATAGACCAGTATTATGACCCGCTCTGAAACCTGTCTTCATTTTGTTTTTATTTCTATTAATTTCAGTGGCGTTACCCTTCAGAGCCACAGCATTTCCCCCTTTTTGAAGACTCAAAATATTTAGACTGGGGGACAGAAGAGAGCCAGAGTACAATTAGCACATTAGCCACACTAGGACTATTTCTCCACTTCACAAACATGCTTTGCTATCTTTATTTATATCTGGTCCGCCCTGAAAAAAACCTAATAAAAACAGTACAGCTCACAAAGCTATTTTTGTATGAAATACAGATTTGCAGTGTGTTCACAGACCCAACAGGACTTCCTGGAACCCGACTTCGATCATTTATTAGTGAGGTGTGACACCCCACAATCCCCCTTTGAAGGGACACCCCTGAGATAAAGCAGACTCTAACCAGACCTAAACATGTAACCACAATCACATGGCAAGTAGACAAGTTCCAACACAATTGTGAGCGATGGAATACAACTAGAGTTTTCAGGCACTTGAACATATATATATATGTGTATATTACCCCCAGGTCCCTCCTGTCCTCGTCCCATTCCTAACAAAGTGGAGATCACTATCTCTGCGACAGAAAAAAAGAACAGGAGCATGCTGGGATACCTACCCGACTCCCTCCCGCTGGGAGTACATAAGCAGTACCAGCCCAGCATGCAGCCTGTTCTTTTTTTCTGTCTTCCGACAGAATGGGACGTTTTTGCTGACTTACCTGTGTTTTTCTTCCATGGATGTCTCGTCGGGCTGCTGGGCTGTCCTCGACATCCTGTTCCGCGTCTCCTGGCCTGCTGGGCTTGCTGGGAGTCGTGTTGATAGGTGCCCGGCCCTTTGCGGCTGGGGCGACGGCTCTCCGGATTTCTTCCGGGTTACAGCGCGCGTCTTCCTACGGCTTGGCCGGACTGGGAGGTGAGCTGATGAGGCTCTTTTGGGGGTCCAGGGGCTGCGCTGGGTGGTGCTTCTGGTCTCCCTGCCTGGCTTGTTGGTGTGCTGCTGGCCTTCTTTCTTTCCTGACGCCCCTGCTGTTCGTGATGCCGGTGCAAGGGCGGGTCTTGTTGGGGGTCGGTGTCAGGCCGGTTGCTGCAGTCCTCTTCCCCGCCCGGCGCTGGTGTCCTGGAGGGCGCCTGGGCTGGCTCTTGGGGGCAGGGCGCTCTTGGTGTGCTCTTCCTGCCCCTGTGGTGAGTACCGCATAGCGGTTCCGCTTTTCTTCCCCATTGCCTCGCACTTGCATGTTCCTCTGGCTTTGTGGTCTGTGCTTTGCCTGGTTGGGTCTGGCTGTGCGTGGCGGGCTGCTTCGGCAGTCTTGGATGGGGGATCTGCTCAGCCCCTTCGGTGGTATTCTCGCCTTGATTGCTGCTGGCGCTTTCTGGTGCTCTGGGACCCGGCGTCCTCTGGTCTCTCCGTCTGCTGGTTGATTCCTGTTGGAGATTTTCCGTGCTGGCTTGTGGCGCTCCCGGTTCCTGCGTGCTGGGTTGGGGCTTTGCGTAGCTTTTTGCGCTGTGTCTCTGCCTTGCTTCCCGGTGCTGCGGGGGGGGGAGGAGACTTCCTCCTCAGGTTGTGGGTTCCCGGGCCTCCTAGTTTTCCGCTTGCTCAGAGCTTGTTGCTGGATGGCGTCTGGGCGGGGTGTTGGGGGACGGTCTCTGTTTGGTGGTGTTGGCCTGTCCCCCTGGTGGGTGCCGCGTTGCGGGTTTCTTTCTTCCCTGTGCTGTGCTCTTCTGCTGTGCTGACCTGCGACCTTGGCTCCCTGTTTTCCACTGCTGGGGATGTGCCGGGGCTGGCGGGTGCTGTGGACATCCGCCCGTTCCCCTGTGCACACGTCTGCTCTCGTGGGCTTTTCGTTTTTGGGTGGGGTTCGGCCTGGTTCGTTCCTCTGGCCTATGGGCTTCCAGCCTTCCTGCCCTGCGTGCTTCTGTTCCCCCTGGTCGGGCCTGGTTGGTGCCTGGTTGGGTGTCCGCCTTGGTTGCCTGTTGCCCAGCTTCTTCCGCCTACTGCCTGTCTGCCCTGTTGGTTCCTGCCTGTTCTTGTGGATTCGGGCCTGGCACGTGCCTGTCTGGGTGCCTGCCTGCAGCTCCTGGTGCTGGGCGCTTCTTGCGTCCTTCCAGGGGTGTTGGCGTGGCCAATGCTCGGAGTGCCTTCTTTCTTTCTGCCCCCCTGTACCTGGCCGATGCTCTGGGCTTCGCTGTGTGGAGTTTCCTGACCTGTGGCCTTTCCTCCCTGCTGGCGCCTGGTCGGGCCTGGGTGTTACGGCTGGGCTCGCCGGTGCCCTTGCGTTCGCTCCTCCTGCCCGGGCTAGTGTGCTCCTTCCCCGGTGGGTTGTGGGTCGGGGAGGTGGGCCTGCAGCCCCCCGATATCCCCCCGTCTGTGGCTACGGCTCTTCTGCTCTTGCGCTTCTCCCCTGCTTGGGTTTGGCTGGGTCGCTTCTTGCGTCCTGCGTCGGGGTCCTTGGTGGTTTCCGGACTCCCTGTTTCTTGGGTTCCGGGGGGGGGGGCTGTTTTGCCCTCCCTCTGTCCTGGTAGGCCTGGTTGGCTGCTGGCTCCGGGGCTGTCCTGGTGGGGCCCCTGGTGGGCTTTCTGGCTTATGTTGCTGCTTGCCTCTTGCCTCTTGCCTGGTGCTGTGTTGTGTTGCACTTGGTTGGCTGGTGGGGTTTGGTTTCCTGTTGTGGTTTCCTTTTCCCCTCTTGTGTCTCCTGTTTGTGGCTTGGTGCGCTTGGGGTCCTTTGCCTCTCGCTGCCGCACCCTTTGCCGCCTGTGGTGGCTGGGTGTTGTGGGTCTTCCTTGGCTTCTGCCTGGGTGGCACCTTGGTTTCTTGGGTGCGCTGCTTCTGTGCCCCTCCCTGTCTGTGGGTTCGGGCTGCCCTGTGCCCTTCTCTCCTGCTTTCTGGGTGCGGTTCCCAGTGTCCTCCTCACCGTACCTTCTCTTGGGCTTGGCCGGTGGATTTGTTGGTGGGGCTACCGGTTGTGGTCTGGTGTCGGCCTCCCCTGGTGTGTGGGCCGCGTTGCTGCATCCCTGCTCCCCTTTTTTAGGCCTTGTGCTGGCGGTTGGCTTTGCCTGGGCCCTGGTGCTGTGGCTTCCCCCTTGTGGGCCTGTCCTTGGGCTTGTGCGTTTCCCGCTCTCGTGCGGACTGCTTTCGGCCTGTGGTGTCTCTGGCCGTTGCTCTTGCTGGCTCTACGGGGTTTGTTCTTCCCTTTTTGGGTCTGTTCCCGCTCCCCCTGGGGGGTTGTGCGCCTTTGGTTTCTCCGGGCTCCTCTCCTTTGGTTTGGGGGTGCCTGGGGTGTTCCGGGGTGCTGCTGGGGCCTCAGCTCTGCTTCTGTGGTGTTTGATCCCTTGCAGTCTGTTTTTGGCCTCCCTTTGCGGGGTCCCTACCTGGGTCCCTGCCTGGGTCCCTGCCTGGGTCCTTCCCTGGCCGCTCGTTCTCTGGGGCTTTTGGGCCTCTTTTTGGGGCTCTTGGTGGCCAGTGGTTCTGGCCCTGTTGGTCTGGGTGCTGGGTTTGTCCTGTGTCCTTTCCTGTGCTGCTCCTTTGCACCTGGCTGGTGCGCTGGGGCCTTGGTGTTGGTTGACGGTTGTGGCTTGCCGGTCTCCCTCTCTGTTCGACTGCTGCTTCTCCTCTCTTGGTGGCTTGGCTTGCTTTGGTGCCGTTCCCTGGGCCCCTTCTTGGTTGGGGTTTTTTGAGGTTGGGGCGGTTGACCCTTTGCCAATCCTTTTGGGTTCTGCTGGCACCGTGTTGGGGTCTTCCGGGCTGGCTGGCCTGTCGGTTGTCCAGTTGGCTTCTTGGGTTTTTCTGGGCCACCTGCGTTGTTGGGCTGTTGGCCTCCTTGTTGGTCCTTCCTGTTTTGCCCTTCTTGGGGTTCGCCTTGGGTGGTTCCTTGGTGTCCTTCTGGCCTGTGGGTCGGCTCTTGATTGGTGGCGGTTCCTCCTTCCCGGTTCTGGGATTTGTTTCCCCAGTTCCGTGTTCGGCCCTTGGTTGTTCTCTCTTTGGCTGTGCCCTGGCCGTGTGTGGAATCTGCTTTGGGTGGCGCTTGTTGCTCTCCGTGGCCTTGCTTTGGTGGGTTTCTGGGTTCGTGTCCCTGTGTCTCCTGCTTTTGGTTGCATCGGTCCTGGCCTCTGACTGGTTCCTGTGCCCGGGTTTTCTTCTCCCGGTGTGGCGGCCTTGGCTTGCGCCGTCCGGTGTCTCTGCTGGGGTTGGCGGCTTGTCTTTCCGGCCTTCTGTGGGTTTTCTGTGCCTCCGGTTCATTGTTGCCGCGGTTGTCTGCTGTTGGTCAGTGGGGGGGGGGCCTTGCCTGGGTTCCATGGCCCCTTTCTTCCTGGTTGTTGCTCTGGGTCGGTGCCTGTTTTCTTGTCTGGTTCCTCCCTCTTCGGTCTTTGCGGCTCTGCTGGTGGCTTCCCCTAGTGTGTTGGGGTTGGTCCTGTGGTTGGTCGCGATAGTTGTTTCTCTGGCTTTGGCGTGCCTCTTCGTTCTCCTCTTCCTTCCCCTCACCTCTTGGTGTGGTCTTTTGTGGATTGGTCCGGCTGTGGGTCGCCTTCTTACCTGCTCTGGGGGGTTCGCTCTCTGTCTTGCCCTGCTGTGTTTCTTCCTGGGCCTTTGGCCGTGTCTCCCTGTGCGGCCTGCTCTCGTACGCTCTTGCGCGTTGGGCCGGGATGTCCTGTTTTGTCCCTGATGGGGCGGCTGCTTGGTGGTGCCTGGGGCTGTGGGCTTCTCCCTTAGTGGTTTTTCTCTCTGGTTGTTTGCCCTTCCTGGCTGGGTTGCTCCCTTGGGGCGCTTCCGCTTCTCCGGGGCTCCCTTCCCCTGGTGATTCGGGGGGGTGGTCTTTCTTTCTGCCCCTCTGGGTGTTCCCTTGAGGCTTGGCTCTGGGTGCGGGGCCTCCTTCGGGCTTGCCTGGGGGGGTCTTGTGCTCGTTTGCGGTCCTTTCTTGGTCGTCCCCCGCTTGTTTTGGGGTCTCTGCTCTGTCGGCTTGGTTGGGGGCGTGGCTGATTGTGTGCTCCTGCCTGCGTTTTCTTGTGGGCTCCCTTCTGCTTTGGTTGGTTGCCGTTTTTCTCGGTCTGGTGCCCCTGGCTTTGGTGGGGTTCCGGAAGGCCGGGTTCTCTGCTTTGGTATTCTCCACTTTGTTAGGAATGGGACGAGGACAGGAGGGACCTGGGGGTAATGTCCTATTACTTACCGGTAATCTTCATTACTCCTGGTCCCGTTGTCCTCGTCCCATTCCTTACTTCCCTCCCTCCCTCCCTGGCGGCCGGCCTTCCGGTTGTTGGCTTGGTATTTTCAGGCTGCATGCTGGGCTAGTACCGCTTATGTACTCCCAGCGGGAGGGAGTGGGGTAGGTATCCCAGCATGCTCCTGTTCTTTTTTTCTGTCGCGGAGATAGTGATCTCCACTTTGTTAGGAATGGGACGAGGACAACGGGACCAGGAGTAATGAAGATTACCGGTAAGTAATAGGACATTATGGGCCATATGTAGGTAGCTAAATACCGGTCGGTAACGGCTGAAATTCGGTAAATATCCCGTTACCGACCGGTATTTAGTCAAGTGATATGTAGGAGGCCAAAAAACACTTTTCGGTAAATATGAATCGGTAAATACCGATTCATATTTACCGAATTCTAAAATACCGATTCATATTTACCGAATACATATTTTCCGATTCGGTAAATATGAAGTGGTAAATATGAAGTGGTAAAACGGGAAAAGATATGTAGGTAAATTCGGTAATTAAGAAATCCATGAAATTCGGTAATTAAGAGTCGGTAATTAACACAGATTGAAAGCAGGTGGTAAGCATCAACAGTGCATATAAGCAATCCCAAAATGCAACAGCGTGGACAACATGGCCGCTCTGTATGTCATTGCAAGGCGCCTACGTCTACAGGCAGCAGGTCTGAGGATTTGGAGACGGGAGGAACGCATTTACAGACAGAGCATCACACTCTTTCAACAGACTGACGCTGAGATACATGAAAGGTACAGGCTACACCCCCAAACCATCATGGACATGATAAGGGACCTGCACCCACTCCTGGACCAGCCAACAAGAAGGGCGCATGCCATACCACCACATGTGCAGGTGCTCTGCAGCCTACATCTACTCGCATCTGGCAGTTACCAGGGGGTGATAGCTGCGGTGGGTGGTGTATCCCAGAGTTGCCTGTCCCGTTTCTTCAGGAAGTTCCTGGATGCCATGATGCAGAGAATGCACCACTACATCAGCTTCCCAAACACACAGGCTGAACTGCAGAAAACCAAAACAGACTTTTATCACATGGCACAGTTCCCCCATGTCATAGGCTGTATTGATGGCATACACATTCCAATCTGCCCACCAGCTGCCACTGAGCACATCTACAGGAACAGAAAGTCCACCCACTCCATAAATGTGCAGGTGATCTGCGATGCAGGGAACATCATCACTGATATCGTAGCTAAGTTTCCTGGGAGCACCCACGACTCCTACATCTTCCAGAACAGTGGGATCTACACACGACTGCTTGCCGGAGAATTTGGAGAAGGATACCTGCTAGGTAAGTAACAGTGACGCTCCATTCTACTAAGTGCAAATCATCGTGTATTGAGGCATGTGACTGATGGTTCTCTCATACTCATCTAGGCGACAGTGCATATGCCGTGCGGTCATTCATCCTCACTCCCTACCTACACCCATCAACCCAGAGTGAGAGACAATACAACGTGGCACACAAATCTACACGCAACGTGGTGGAGCGCACGTTTGGACTATTGAAAAGCAGGTTCAGCTGCCTCCACAAAAGCGGAGGCGCACGCCAGTACACACCCATCATCTGTTGCAAGATCATTGCCACTTGTGCAATGCTGCACAACCTTGCCATGAAGAGAGGTACAGAGGTGGAACTAACAGATTTTGAGGACAATGAGGATGAGTCAGGTCAGCCAGAGGCCAACGCAGCTGGAGTGCCAACAGCAACAGATGGGAGAGAGAGACGGGCAGAGATCACATGCAACTATTTCTGAGTAAGTAAGGGGACACAGCCAGTTGTTGGATGTCATGACGTAGTTTAATAATGCGGCACTACGCCACAACACCAAGAAAATGCCATTCTGGCAACATTGCGTAATGACTACTAGCAAGTCCAGGGTTATGTCACCCAATTGTCTTAGGCTATGCCGTGCAGCATTACTGTTTGCGGCCACGCGGTACAGTGTGGGATGCCACGGATTGTGCCTCCTCACTAGTGGCAGCCCCATGCCGTCTGCTGCTCCTGCGTGTATCTGGGACCGGGGGGTTATGCTGCTCCTGCTGCTGGTTTCGATGCTTTCCGCAGCATCCCCAGCACCAGTTGTGGCCGCCTGGCTTGTCAATAGCACTTCCAGTGCACTGGTGACCTGCACCATCCCCCTAGAAACGTCGCTGCTGCAGTGTGTCAGGCCCTCCTGCATAGCCACAGAGCGCCTGCAGAGCAGTGAAGTGGCAGTTGCCAGCCGGTTGAGTGCCCTGGTATGACTGTCTCTCCTCTGCCGTTCCCGGCGCCGTGCAGCTCTGTCTGCATCATACTTGCTGCACAACAGCTTGATGGACTGGGACATGTCCCGCATGCCCGCAGCCATCTCACTCATCCCCACCGCCATAGCGCTGATGCCCCTGTCCATGTTGTCAAAAGTTGCTTTCAGTCCCCGCATTTGCCGCTGAACTGACATCACTGCCTTTGTTTGTAGGCGCTGTATTTTCAACATGTTGCCCTCGAGCCCCGAGAACACCCCATGGCTGTCCACGTGTGCTGGTGGACTCTGCACCCGAGACCTGCGGCGCCGTCTGGCACCTGTGTGTGCTCCCTCTGATGTGGAGGGCACAGTGGCATGGCTCCCATCCTGGGGCATAGTGTTTGGCTCCGGGCCCCTGCTGTCGTCAGATGAGGTCTCGAACACTTGCAACCTGGCAGCAGCACGCCTCCTCGACCTCACAAATGCAGGCGGTGATGTGGCCGGTGACTCAAGCATGAGTGGTGATGCTGGCTGTGGTGCTGATTCGGGCTGTGGTGGTGATGCTGGCTGTGGTAGTGGTGATGCTGGCTGTGGCAATGAACTCTGGGCAGAACTTGTGCTGGCCAGCCCTGAACTGTCTTGCCGGTGTGCCCTCTCTCCTGTTGCATGTGCAGTCCTGCGCGATGTTACATCTGTGGACAGAAATGCAACATCAGCTCAGTGTACCTGAAGGCCTGCATTGCAAGCATCACAATAAATTTCTGTAACACTCTCACATTGTCCTCTGCCTGCTTTTCGCTAATGTGTGTACCATGCCTTGTTGTTCTGTGCTATTCAGTTCATGATTGGGGTTTCCCAGACTACATCTCCCATAATGCATTGCCAGTCTGCACTAACACATGGACTGGAGTGGGATACTCATTTCACAATGGGGGATGTGGGATAGGGGTAGGGGGGGCTACATTGCTGTGCATTCGTCTTACCTTGTTGGGTGGCGGCTCTGGCAGAGCTGTCGGCATCCCCAAGCCCCACGACACTCTCGTGCTCTATTGTGGACTCCACCAGCTCCTCCAGTTCGGTAAGGGCAGGTGCCCTGTTCCTTCCACCTCCTGTCTGGCTGGCCTCCTTCTACAGTTCCCCCATCTTCCTCTTTGTGGCAATCCTCAGGTCGTACCAGCGCTTTTTAAGTACCTCAATGTCCCTGGGGGTCCCTCCAACAGCATTGACCTGCGCCTGGATTCCCAGCCATATATTCCGCTTCTCCGACTCTGGCACTTGCAGGGACTGCCTCCCAAACAGCTTCTGGTGCTGCTTCACCACCTCCTCCACTAGTACCTGGAGTTCCTTGGGGCTAAATTTCTGCTTTCTCCTCCTTTCCCCTCCATCTCTCTGTGATTCCTGGCTGGACATTGTGAGTTTGAGCTGCACAATCAGGCACTGGCTCCCTGCCTCTCCTCTGCACTCCCAGCCTCTCCAGAGTCTGTTGATTGTGTGCACTTGCCTGGGTGTGGCCACTTCCTGGTTGGGTGGGGTTTGGTTGCACAGGATTGGCTGATTCATCCAGTCATGTGTTTTCGTTTTTCCGATTCGGTAAATACCTATTCGGTATTTACCGAATCGGAAAATACCACCTCGAAATATACCGATTCGGTAAATACCACCTCGGTATTTACTGAATCGGTAAATTCCGATTCTTGAATACCGAATCGGTAACATTCGGTATTTAAGAATCGGTAAAATATAATTACCTACATATGGCCCCATATGTTAAGGCGACGAATACTGGAATAAAAAACTAATTGCACTATCGAAGGTCTGCACTCGTCATTTCTGCGCTAAGCAGAGGGAAGGTGTCACGAGTCTAAGTGATATGTGTCTGTATATATATATATATATATATATATATATATATATATATATATTACCTACTGGCGGTCGCCAGTAGGTAGTTATAGTTAGGACCCTCTTACCATAGGAAATCTGCAACATTCTATTTGGAATAACTTTGGCGCCGGTCGACGAATCCTCGCGAAATTTTCAAAATAGGTGGGGCGCTACGCTCCGCTCCTACCCTGAAAGTCTCGGGGGGATTCGTCAAACGGGGGCTGAGAAAAAAGGGGGGTCCCAAAACGCGTTTTTCCCATGCATTTTTCCATAGGACCTTTAGACACAGCTACAGCCCGAACGGCTGAACAGAGTTACTTGAAATTTGGCAGAGAGGTAGTCCTCAGGTCAAGGAAGTGCCTTTTGTAGGTCTCGTGTAAATCTGTTCAGTAGTTCCTGAGAAAATAGCATTTAAATCAATATATATATCTGAGCCAGCTTACGGTGCGCTTACCGTGCGCTTACGGTAAGCTTACCGTACGCGTACGGTGACGTGCGCGAGCGCGATTCTGATTGGCTGTTAGATCTTAGTAAACATTCGAATCGGTCGAAACCAGGAAGCGGCGGCCGCCATTTTGTGTGTTTCAGACAGAAAAAAAGGGTGATAACTTGAAAAGGGGGCAAGGAAGAGAGTTACAGACCCCCTAACATTTGAAAGGGGGTCAAAGAAGGACAGAAAAGTAAAAAAAATTTAAAAAAAAATCGCGGGGTACGCGTACGGTAAGCTTGCCGTACGCGTACGGTAGAAAAAATAAATAAAAAAGAGAAATAAAATTCAGATTTAAGTGTTTAGATATTAGGGGGCTCTAAAAAGAGCCGTTGTGTTTATGAAGTGATTTGATTTTTTAGTGGTACCTACAAGTAAGTACCGATGCAGAGTCTAAGGTTCAAGAGGAAGACTCTGTTCCCTTCATCAGTGAAGTGTACACCATCTCCTCTATAAATGTCTTGCATGTCGTAACGCAAGTTGTTGTGGTAAATGGAACCCATACCATAGTCTCGGAGGAAAGCAGAAACAGATTTGTTGACGTGCTTTCTTGCTTTGTCAATCTGCGGACAAAAATGATTGGACCAGTTCCATTTTTGCCTTTGGCATATGTTAGAATACGCAAAGGCAGTTTTAGGGAAAAGTGAAAACAGTTGTGCAAAGGTCTCCTTCATAAGCATTTCCAGACCTACCCCAGTCAAAGTGCCTAGGTCATTGCCACCACAGTGCACTATTATGAGGTCAGGGTGTTGGATTTGCATGAAGGATTTCACCAATGGCATCAATTGGTGCCACTTTAACCCTCTCTGACCAATCCATTTAATGTCTACATTTGGCAAAGCAAGGTCTCTCACCATACCTGTTTTCTCTGCATACTTTTCACTCCAGAAGACATAGCTGTGCCCTACAATCCACACTGTGAACATCTTCCAAGGAGATCTGGATGCACTCAGGAGGTGTATTTCAGTAGAATGGGAAAAAGAAATGAAAGACAGTTTGGAAATGGAGGCATACATATTTTTTTTAAATAAAAAGGACTCATTGGCTGTTTCACACCATTCTACACTAAAAACTAGGCTGTATGTGTAAATTTATAGAAGCATGTTTTGTATTGGTACAGAAAAATGTGTTACCAAAGAACAGTACTATGGATTTGCTGTTAGGTTTGAAAAGTCAAGCACTCCTGCTCTTTGGAAATGAAACATTGTGTGGTAAACTTCTGACCTAACTCTACACAGCAGTGTTTCAAGAGCAGTTGCTATGGTAGCAGGCAGAAGTCAAGTTGGGGGAAGGGTACTAGGCTGAAGTCAAGTTAGGGGAAGGGTACTTTTGGAAAAGGGTTGGTTTTCAACCAATAGAAATGTGTGATTACATTTGAAAAAAAGGGGGAAGCACTGAGATTTGAAATTAACATGTATATGTGTAGAAAAAGAGAGGGACACATTGCCATTATCTGGTTCTGCTGAGAGGAGAGAGGTGTACAGAACAGAGATCCTGGCTCTGATAATCTGCTGTTTGAGTGCCACATTTCTTTCACAACTAACTAATTTTAAAGGTGAGTTATGAGTTTGAGAGGGGATGTATATGGTAAATTAAGAAATGAATAATAGAATTGGAATTCCTTTTGTTGAAGTTGTGTTTATCGTTTTGTGTTTTGGGAGAAATTTAAATGTGAGGAACATGTAAAATAATATGGACTATGTTTTCACCATAAAATAAGGTGTATTGTTATAAATGAGGAATACTTTTAGGGTTTGAGGTTGCAGTCAGTAATGCAAATACATTCAGCATCACTAAGGCTGGTTGCCTTTGCTGGAGTGTAGTCAGTCACCCAGGTTACACATGTTTCTGGTCTCAAAAAGCTGTTTGGACATGTACTTTTTTGAGAATCCGAAAAGTGGTTTTAAAATGTGTCAGACTGTAAAAGTAGTTATCACTTGCAAAAAAAAAGAGTATTAAGTGTGCTTTCAAATTGGCAAAGAAATTTCGTTTTCTGACTAATATGAAACCATGACTCTGTGTGCAAAGAGGAATAATAGACAGAGATTTATTGCATATTACTCTGGTAATTTTACAGTTGCATTAGTAGGAAAGGGGGAGCTATTTTTTCTGCAGAAGCAGACTCTTAGCACACACCCAGCTGCTTATCCTGTGGAATCATGCATAGTATTCACAACCGAGTGGGGTTTGAGGTTGCAGTCAGTAATGCAAATACATTCAGCATCACTAAGGCTGGTTGCCCTTGCTGGAGTGTAGTCAGTCACCCAGGTTACACATGTTGCTGGTCTGAAAAAGCTGTTTGGACATGTGCTTTTTTAAGAATCTGAAAAGTGGATTCAAAATGTGTCAGACTGTAAAAGTACTTATCACTTGCAAAAAAAAAGAGTAGTAAGTGTGCTTTCAAATTGGCAAAGAAATTTCGTTTTCTGACTAATATGAAACCATGACTCTGTGTGCAAAGAGGAATAATAGACAGAGATTTATTGCGTATTACTCTGGTAATTTTACAGTTGCATTAGTAGGAAAGGGGGAGCTATTTTTTTCTGCAGAAGCAGACTCTTAGCACACACCCAGCTGCTTATCTTGTAGAATCATGCACAGTATTCACAACTGAGTGGGGTTTGAGGTTGCAGTCAGTAATGCAAATACATTCAGCTTCACTAAGGCTGGTTGCCCTTGCTGGAGTGTAGTCAGTCACCCAGGTTACACATGTTGCTGGTCTGAAAAAGCTGTTTGGACATGTGCTTTTTTAAGAATCTGAAAAGTGGATTCAAAATGTGTCAGACTGTAAAAGTACTTATCACTTGCCAAAAAAAAGAGTAGTAAGTGTGCTTTCAAATTGGCAAAGAAATTTCGTTTTCTGACTAATATCAAAGCATGACTCTGTGTGCAAAGAGGAATTACACAAAGAGATTTATTGCGTATTACTCTGGTAATTTTACATTTCCATTAGATGGAAAGGGGGAGCTATTTTTTCTGCAGAAGCAGACTCTTAGCACACACCAAGCTGCTTATCCTGTGGAATCATGCACAGTATTCACAACCGAGTGGGGTTTGAGGTTGCAGTCAGTAATGCAAATACATTCAGCATCACTAAGGCTGGTTGCCCTTGCTGGAGTGTAGTCAGTCACCCAGGTTACACATGTTCATGGTCTCAAAAAGCTGTTTGGACATGTGCTGTTTTAAGAATCTAAAAAGTGGATTCAAAATGTATCAGACTGTAAAAGTACTTATCACTTGCCAAAAAAAGAGTAGTAAGTGTGCTTTCAAATTGGCAAAGAAATTTCGTTTTCTGCCTAATTTCAAACCATGACTCTGTGTGCAAAGAGGAATTATAGACAGAGATTTATTGCGTATTACTCTGGTAATTTTACAGTTGCATTAGTAGGAAAGGGGGAGCAATTGTTTCAGCAGAAGCAGACTCTTAGCACACACCCAGCTGCTTATCCTGTGGAATCATGCACAGTATTTACAACCGAGTGGGGTTTGAGGTTGCAGTCAGTAATGCAAAAACATTCAGCATCACTAAGGCTGGTTGCCCTTGCTGGAGTGTAGTCAGTCACCCAGGTTACAGATGTTGCTGGTCTCAAAAAGCTGTTTGGACATGTGCTTTTTTCAGAATCTGAAAAGTGGATTCAAAATGTGTCAGACTGTAAAAGTACTTATCACTTGCCAAAAAAAAGAGTAGTAAGTGTGCTTTCAAATTGGTAAAGAAATGTCGTTTTCTGCCTAATTTCAAACCATGACTCTGTGTGCACACAGGAATTGTTTTTAGATATGTGAAGGTGTTATTGTGATTTTCACTTGTAGGAAAGGGGTACATATTATTTTAAGATTTGAAAAGATCATAAAAAATGTAGTTATATATTTAAATAAAATAAAGGAATTTTTTTTTAGTTTTTTTCAGGTATTGCTGAAGAGCAGTGAACAAATTTTAAGATGCCTACAAAATCCAGACTAAGGAAAAACCACAAAAAAAACCTATATTTGAAGACAACTGGAGGACCTAAGTTAGTTGGAGATGCTCATGTTGGGAAAAAGAGAAAGTCTTCTGGTAAGCAGAAAAAAGATTTTTTAAACAACATCTTCAAAAAAAGGAAAAATGTACAAAATGTCTGTACTGGAAAGAATGTTTTAAATAGAAAACAACAGGAAAAAATTGAGCATTTAGTTAATGCAAATATACCTTCAGAAACAATAAAGATTAACTTAAAAAGAAAAACAGCGTTTAAAGAGATTCGTAGAAAAATGTTTCAGAGAAGAGTTATGTCCAATTTGATAAAGGATGTGAAGAAATATAAGAAAAAGGCTAAATTTTATAAGAGAAAAAAAGAAATTGAAGCCATTGCAGCAAAGGCAGAAGATTAAAAAGGAAACTATTCATTTTCATTTTGAATAGGATGCGTACATTAGATAAAATGGTCAATGTACTGAAATCACAAAGCAAAAAGAAAAGACTAGTGAAAAGAACAAACTTTTGTAAAGTGTTTTTAGGAGAATGGATGCATAGTTCAAGTAGTGAACCTTTTTTTAATGAAGAGAGTTATTTTCAAAGTAATAGTTTGCTGCATGCAGTTGACACCAGAGGTCGTTCTTATGAAGTGAAAAATGGTTGTATAATGGAGAAGGAGAAAATGGTTCCAAGAGATGAGGTACAAGTGATGGTGGATGAGGCTATGGGGAGACGTCCTAAAGCCCCAGTGTACACTTGGAATTGTAGTAGTATTTGCACTGTGCGTCAGGAATCTATTGATAAATTTCGTGAGTTTCTAAGAGAATATAGTAAAAAAAGTGTTAAACAGAAGATTAAGGTGCTTCAAAGTCTAGATCCATGCAGAGTGAGAGAGAATACTGGTTTGCAGGGTCATTCTCTGGCTTGTCTATCTAGAAACGTGTGTAAAAGTGTTTTTCATCATTTTAGGATGCTGGCTGTTCATCATACTGAAATGAGAAAGTTTGTGAGACGGTTGTATTTTGCTAAAAGTCCAGCAATAAAGTTAGATGAATTGAATAGAGCTCTGTTCCGTGGATCGGTATCAGATGTAGAGAAGGTTACTAATGAAATTCAGTTTTGTTACTTTGGTCCTGAACAAGACAGTGCAGAAAAGGACACAGTAAATGAGGAAGAAGTGGAAGAGAATGTAGAACCCTCTGTAAGTAAGACATTTAATGATCACATAACAAAATTTGCAATAATCTCTAATGAAAGACCAAATATTACTTGTATTTGTTGCCGCAGAACTCATTATAGAAAACAAACCAGGAATGTTGATCTCTACAGAAAAAGTGAAAATGAAGATAATTATAAGTGGAAGGATTTTGCCACATATATATTTCTTGAAAATTGTTTTGAATTGGGTGAAGATCAGCGTATTTGTAAATACTGTTACAACAAGTTAGAGGAAAATAGAATGCCGACCAGAGCTGTACATAATAATTTAGAATTGGATGCTATTCCTGCCGAACTTTCTGAATTAAATACATATGAGTCTATACTTATTCAATGTGTTCATCCGTTCCAGACCATAGTACGTATGGAGCCCAAAACTGGTAAATTACCTCCTTCAGATTTACTGAGAGGTTTAAAAGGTAGAGTGGTGCATTTGCCCTTGGATTTGAAAAAAAATATGGAAACTATTGATGCAGATACTTTGGAAACTGAACCATTAGTTATTCTGGTTAATGGTGTACCTACAAAAAATAAGAAGATTTGGCAGGAGCTGGTAGATGTACGGAAAGTACAAAGAGCAAATTTGTATTTGAAAAGGAATAACAAATGGTATGAATCAATTTATATAGAAGAAGAAGAAGAAGATTTACAAGAAGACTCAGAAACACCAACTGGACAAATTGAAAAAGTGGACAAGTCAAAGGAAGAAGAAATTTATGAACATTTTAGCATACATCCTCTTCATTCAAAAGAAGTTATGGGAGACAATATAGATCTGTTTCAGATGAAGAAAGCAAAAGGAACTCCCGTGAGTGTATGGGAGGAGAGCTTGGAAGCTCAATGTTTTCCCCAGCTGTTTCCTACAGGAAAAGGAGGACGATACGACGAACGTCCAGAACAGATTCCAGCTTCTGAGTATCGGACTACAAGACTATATGCAGAAGATCCAAGATTTCGACAAAGTATTCCTTATTTGTTCCATCTTTTATTTGAAAGCGACTTGTCTGCATTATCATATGCAGTAAATCACATTTTAAAAAGTGGAGTACATTTACAAAATGTGTCTGCTAAGGATTTTATGGAGAAAGTGCAGCACCGAGATGATCATTTGGAAACACAACTGATCAATCTGATGGCTTGTCAGCGTGGGACAAATGAATATTGGTACCGACGCCATGGTGAATTAAAATGCATGTTACGGAATTTAGGAACACCAACATGGTTCCTTACCCTAAGCTGTGCTGAGTACGCTTGGGATGATTTACTGGATTTTCTACGAGAGGCAAATTCAAACATTAAAAACATCGAATACAAGACAGCAGGAGAACTGTGCTCATTGGATCCAGTTAATGTTTGCAGATATTTCAATCATAGATTTGAGGCTATGATGTCCTTCATCTGCAATAAAAAAAATCCACCTCTTGGAGAAGTAGTGGATTTCTTTTGGAGAAAAGAGTACCAGGCAAGAGGTGCTCCTCATATTCATATGCTGTTGTGGATCAAGGATGCCCCAAAGTTTGGAACAGATACTGATGAAGTAGTGTTATCTTTCATTGAAGAATATGCAACATGTGCTATACCAAAAAGCACAGAAGAGAAAAAGTTAAAGGAGCAAGTTTTACGTTTCCAAAGTCATCGGTGTGGAAAATACTGTCGACGGAAATACAAGAGCAAAGATAAATACTACACTAAATGTCGATTTGGATTTCCTAGACCTGTTCTTTCAAATGGAAGAGTAAACAGTTTTATGTCATCTGTGAGACATACTATTACAAGAAAATCACCTAAGAATACCTACAACCTTAAAAGAAAAGAAGAATCAAAAAATATAAATGACTACAACCCAGTCATTTTATCCATGTGGAATGCTAACATGGATATACAGTATGTAGCTGACAATTTCATTGCTGTTGCTCGATATGTCACGTCTTACATCACTAAATCAGAAAAAACTGAATTGAAAGAAATGTGGGAAGAGATTTCTCACGAGAAGACTGTCAGTAAGAAGCTGTACAGTTTCAGTTTAAAGATGTTAGCGCATCGAGAAATTGGATCCTACGAATGTTCAGATAGGTTATCTTCTGCAAGTCTCTACTCGAAATCAAGAAGAATAATTTGGGCAAGTTTAGGCCTTGCAGCAATGAGAAATCGGGTACTGAAATCTGTTGGAGAAATTGAATATTTGGCCGAGAATGACCCAGAAAGTACAGATATTTTGAAATCAAACATGTTGGACACATATTACCCCAAGAGAAGTCTTCATCTAGAGAACATGTGTCTCTATGAAGTGCTGCAGAACTACATTTATTCACGGAAAGCCACAGAAGACATCAACAATGGAAAATATAAAGTCATTGGTGAGGAAGGATGTTTGGTGAAGCAAACAAAAGGAAGTTTGATAAATCACAGGAAGCTGAGTTGCGACACTACTGACAAAAAGGAATTTTACTACTTGGCTCTTTTACAGCTGTTTAAACCATGGCGTACAGAGGATGAACTACTGGGAGAATTTCAAAGCTATGAAGATTCCTTAAATGCTTGCAAAGACAGCATAGAATGTTGTACATTCACAAATTATGTGCAAATGTTAAATGAAGAAATTGAACAGGAAACTACAATTGCAGCTGAAGTAGCTAGAGACAGTTCTCAAGACAGCCAAAGTTCAGGAACACTCAGTCAAGATCCCCTAGGACAACCAATCGTTGAAAATGAAGCTGCAATAGCCATGAATGAAGTGGAAACGGCTATGAATCAAGCTCAAGAAGAATTTATAGACTTACCAAATTTGGAAAGACAACTAAATGAAGAGCAGCAACAAATTTTTGAAGAGATCAGAAACAAAATTGATCACGGATTACTACATGAAAAAAAAGAGTGCTCATGCACATCATTTCATCCAATCAGGATGTATGTAAGCGGACAAGCTGGAACTGGAAAAGGTTTCTTAATAAAAGTCATCAGAAGTTACCTACAACAAAAAACGGATTCAACTTTGTCTTGTGTGGTTACTGCTCCAACTGGGTTAGCAGCATATAACATAAAAGGAATCACCTTACATCGTTTGCTAATGTTACCAGTGGAGCATGAGAACAAAATACAATACCACAAGCTAACTGGAGAAGCATGCTTGGAAGTTTCAAGAGTATTGAAGAAGATGCAAGTTCTCATTATTGATGAGGTGAGCATGGTATCAAACTTAATGCTTGCCTTTGTGCATTTAAGAATGCAGCAAATTCTAAGAACAAACTATGACGTGTTATTTGGTGGAAAACATGTCATAGTTTTAGGGGATCTTCTACAGCTTACTCCAGTTAAAGGACAACCAGTGTTTAATACTGTGACACATGAAGACACAAAGAAGTCATTGGGAAGCATTGGTAATGCAAATATTTGGTCCTTCTTTGAGTACAAGGAACTTACTACTAATATGAGGCAAGCAAACGATGAAGAATATGGAAGTATTCTGAAAGATATCAGAATTGGACTACTCACTGAAGCTGGCACAAAAGCATTACAGAGTCGGTTGCTACATAATTTATTTCCAAAGGAAGAAATAGTTGCAGAGAAGATATACAAGAACATTGCAGAAAAGAAAAGTGTCATCTGCTTAATGCCAACTCTACGTGAATGCACAATATTCAATGAGGAGCTTTTGAAATTGGAAAAGGAAGATATCAGGAAATTGGAAGCAGTGGACAAAATTCAGGATGGAAGAATTACTATCACATTAACAGGCAAACTGAAAAATAAATTGGATTCACTAGAGAAGAACATTTCCAAAACTGCTGGATTAGAAAAAAATCTATATGTTTGCATGAACTGTAGAGTATTTTTAAGGAGAAATTTGGATGTTGAAAAAGGTTTAGTTAATGGAGCTATGGGAAGAGTTGTGGGTTTTATTAATTATCAGAAAAAAGATGGAATTGAATGTTTAAAAATAAAATTTGATCAGATAGAAGAAGTTATAGACATTTGTCGTTGTACAGTTCGTTTCATGCTTGTGAAAGACTTATATGTACAAAGGAAACAGTTTCCGTTTTCTCTAGCATATGCTGTAACTATTCACAAGTCTCAAGGATTGACTGTAGATTGTGCATTTGTAAACATTGGTTCAACTGTTTTCAAAGAAGGTATGGCTTATGTAGCTTTGTCACGAGTGAAAACATTATCTGGTTTATTCATGATAGACTTTGATGATTCAAAAGTTAGTGCTGATACAAACTGTGTAAAGGAGTATAATAGATTAAGAAGAACTTATGCTCCTCATTTAGGTCAGTATCCTGTGTTGGAAAAACGTGTAGTTTCTCGAAAAAGGAGAATTGAGAATATCTGTAATGAGGATGTAGAGAGGAGGAAAAAAAAGAGGAGTGATGTAATTGCAAGCAAAAAGAAAAAGGGAAATGAAGAAGAGGTTGTAGGATGTCATTTTGAAAATAGCTCTGGTGTAAACTGCTACGCTAATGTAGTGCTGAATGTTGCATTTTATCTGGAAAGTTTGCAAGAGCAGATAATAGTAAATCAGAGAAAAAGATTCTGTTCTGAGTTGAGTCTCCTTTTTCAAAAGCTGAGTAATGATAAAACTCAAATAGAAAGTGCTACTGAAATTAGAAAACTTTTAGATGTATGTTCAGGACGAACACAGTTTTCTCAAAATGTTCAGCAAGACGCACAGGAATTCTTGATGTATTTTCTTCAGGTACTGGAAGAAGAAGGGGTGCCAATTGAAAATATGTTTGGTGTCTCTTATAAATGGGAACATAGTTGTGAAAACTGTTACAATACATGTGGGTCTAATGTTGATTCAGAAAGGTTTATTTATTTAACATTGCCAGACAGTAAAACAGTCACTTTTGCTAAATTAGTTAAAGATGCTAATCATAGCATGGAATGCGGTGAGTGTAAATCTGACATGTTTTCAACGGTAATTTTAAAGGAATACGGACAGTATGTAATTTTAATGATGCAACGATGTAAAGCTGATGGTTCAAAATTGGATACTTTAATAAAGAAGTTTACAGGACAGCAATTATCAATTTCAGGAAAAACTTTTGTAACAGTTGCAATAATTTTCCATGAAGGACCTACTGTTACTTCTGGACATTACACAGTTTATCTTAAATGTGAAAAAGGCTGGACACTGTGTAATGATTCCCAATTGATTTTCAAGCAACGTTTGACTTTTGATTTAGCAAATTCCTATCTAATCTTCCTGAAACCTAAATTTTAGAGAGACTTGGCAAGATCTGTACAAAACAATTTTACCATTTTATTGGATTAGCATTGGAATTTTCAAAAAAAAAGATTTTTCAAATTACCATTTGGCCTAAAGGACAGGTAACCAATTGTAATGTGGACTTATTTAATTCCTAATGAATCTTTCGGAAACCAAAAATTTAGAGAAAATCGGTAACATCTTTACAATTTAAATTATGGAATTTTATTGGATTACCATTGGAAATTTATTCAAAAAAGATTTTTAAAATTACCATTTGGCCATAAGGAAAGGTAACCAATTGTATTGTGGACTTATTTAATTATTAATTAATCTTTCGGAAAACAAAATGTAAGAGAGAATCGGTAACATCTGCACAATTTAAATTTTGGAATTTTATTAGATTACCATTGGAAATTTAATCCAAAAAGAATTTCAAAATTACTATTTGGCCTAGAGGAAATGTAACCAGATGTATTGTGGAGTTATTTGAGATATATTATTTTTGAGATTATGCTTCTGTAACAAAATTGTCAGACGGTATTTTAAAGAAATAGTTATTGTTATTAGATGATATTTTTTAAGAATATTATGCATTTCTATAATGTTATGTTTAAGTAAAAAGAGATTCTGGGCTTTTTTAAAACAATCTTTGAGATTGTTATTTTTTTTTTTGCCCGCTGTTAAGTGATGAATGCAATTGCTTTCACGATTTATAGTGAAATGCAATATATTCTGAAAACAGCAAAAAAAAGGCAAAAAATTGTTTTTGGAAAATATGTAAATACGTGTACTGTGTTATATAATGATTTATTAAATATTAATACTTTTTTCTTTTTTTCCAGATTGTGTAAGAAAATTTTCGAAAAAAACCAACCATTTTTACAAGTAATTTTAATTAAATTATAATTAAAAAATTAAATTGTTGGGTGGGTCAGGTAAGTCAGAAATTAGATGGTCCCTTTCTTCCACTTCTCCTCAAACAGATTTTTAGTATTTAGTAATTAATTCCTCAAGGATCTTGAGATGTGGTAATTGATTTTTAGTGTTTTAAAAAAAAAAAAAAAACAATTACGCGCGTACGGTAAAAAAAACAAAAAAAAGTTTTAAAGAAAAAATAAAAAAAAGCTGAGAGGTAAGGTTGGCTCTTAAAAGAGCCGTTGTGTTCATGCAGGGACAGAGGAAAGGAAGAATGGGAACATTAGCTGGTAGGACAAATGTGCTGGTCTCTTTTGTTGTTAATGAGGGGAAGACTGGTCTCCCTATGAACAATTAGACCATAGCAAAATGAACACCGCATAGTAACCCTCGCAAACCGATGGTTCGTTTCCACAGGATCAGAAAAAGGTGAATCTGCCCCCACAGATGAAGGGCTCTGCTGAGCTTCCGAAGAAGGACTCGGCTGAGCTGCTGTGGATGTGCTTGGTTGACTTACTGAAGGGTTTCCTCCAGTATGTCGAGCATGTGTCCTAGGGTGTACATCGTGAAGGTGTCTCAACATAGTGTGATTCCCGAAGGAATACTTCTTGTTGGGATTACCTCTCGAAAGTACACGCTGGCACAGCTTGCAAGTCACCAAAGCAGCATTGACTTTTTTCTCACCCTCTGGAAAACTGAAATACTCCCATATAAAAGAGCTCTTCTGTTTCCTCCTTCTCTGCCTGATGGTGGTGCTGCTAGCCTCACTCTCAGTAGAAGAGTGCTGGTCTGCCATCGTATCCCAAAGACAAGTCAGCTCCTTCTCCTAAGGGATCACAAGCAGAAATGAGGGGAATGGGTGTGGTGTAGGAGAGTTCTAGAACTGAAACAACTTTAAACCAATCAAAAGTTTTGTTTCATGATCACATGACCCACCGTGCGTGCACGTTACGCGTACGTTACGCTTACGGAGCGCTTACGGAGCGCTTACGGTAAAAGTACGCATGCGCGTAAAAAAGACACGCGCTCGCGCGCATGCGCATAACAGTCACTCCCCAACACTTCCGCGTAACGTGCGCGTGTAGCGTACACGCTTACGCGGCCCATGCGCAGTACGCACGGCTACGTAAATTGCGTAACCATAAGCAAAAAGAGTAGAAATATTACGAACATTACGCAAACCGTACGCTTACCGTAAGCTTACCGTACGCGCACTTAAAAAAAAAAAAAAAAAAGGAAAAAAAGAATTTATATGTTATACTAATATATCTTACCTGTTTAGTAAAAAAAAATGAGAAAAATTAATATATTACAGAATTTATATAAATTAAGCATAGTGTTTTAAGAGAATATAAAGTAAAAAAAAAAAAAAAAAGAATTTGTATATTATACTAATATATCTTACCTGATTGGTAAAAAAAAAGAGAAAAATTAATATATTGCAGAATTTTTAAAAAATAAACATAGAGTTTTAAGAGAATATAAAGTAAAAAAAAACTTGCTTTTTTTAAAAAAAAACACATTTAATATAAGAATATATAATAAAAAAATCATACAAAATCAATGAAAAAACCATGGAAATCACACATGTAATAGGTAAAAATTAGCATTTAAAAAACCATACAAATTCACTGAAAAAACCATGGGTTTCACACACGTTATAGTTAGGAATTAGCATTTAAAAAACCTTGCAAATTCACTGAAAAAACCATAGGTTTCACACACGTTATAGTTAGGATTTAGCATTTAAAAAACCTTGCAAATTCATTTAAAAAACCATAGGTTTCACACACGTTATAGTTAGCGGACATTTCACTCATAAAAAACCATTGAAATTCCCCCGTTATAGTTAGTTAAGCTAACTATAACTCGCGCACCCGCAATCCACTGCTGATGACGTAACATATTACATCACTCATGACATGGTCAGTGACATCACTCATGACATCACTGATGACATCTCAAATGACATCACTGATGACATCATCCAGTGAATGTGTGTTTTTCTCAAAATAAAATATGTCTTATATATGTATATCTCAAGGTCGATGTAAGAATAAATGAGTATATAAGTGTCTAAAAGGATGATTTATTTTTGAAAAATTGATTGTGAAACTGACTGATTAAGTGTATTATAGTGAATACATGGCTTAGTGAGTAATGTTTAAATATGTAAATATCTGTATCAGTCTCTCACTTTGTGTATAAGTGGCTGCATGGGTTGGTGAGTAGCTACATGGGTGTCTATATAGGTTATTAGTTGTTTTTTTGAGTATCAGTCTGAGTGTCTGCATGGTTCGGTGGGGGGTATTACGTAGTGCATAGGTGCATGAATGAGTGACTCACTGTTTGTATGTGTTGAAGACAGCATGTGTGCAGGACTGTATGGGTGGATGAGTGTGTGTATGGGTGAGTAAGAGAGTGAATGACTGTCTCAATAGTGTCTTTATGAGTAACTACATATGTTTTAAACTAGTATATGTGACTATTGTTGTATATAAGTGAGTATATGTGAGAGTGACAGATTAAAAGAGTTCCTGTATGAATAAGTATGTGTTTCTATAAGTGATTGTTTAAAAGACTAAGTATGTGTAAGTTTCTGTAGAAGTAAGTGTGGAGGTGTGTGTATAACTGTATATGCAAGTAAATGTATGTTTGATTCTTTATTAGCATGAGTGACTATGTGTGTGAGTAACTCTATGGATGAGTGGCATTGTATAACAGGATGTATAGGTGTATGAGTACATATGATGAGTGAGTACATGTATGAGTGACTGTACAGGACTGTTGGTGAATGAGTGGATGTGTATGTGGATCTAAGAATTACTGAATAGGTTATTGTAACTGGTATTGGTATGTCCATTGTTTTGAAAATTGTAGTCTCTATTTTTGAATGTGTGTATCAAAGTTTATATTCGGATAAGAGGAGGTCTGCCACTCTTACACCAGGATGATGTCATTAGTGATGTCATCAGTGATGTCATTTGAGATGTCATCGGTGATGTCATGAGTGATGTCACTGACCATGTCATGAGTGATGTAATATGTTACGTCATCAGCAGTGGATTGCGGGTGCGCGAGTTATAGTTAGCTTAACTAACTATAACGGGGGAATTTCAATGGTTTTTTATGAGTAAAATGTCCGCTAACTATAACGTGTGTGAAACCTATGGTTTTTTAAATGAATTTGCAAGGTTTTTTAAATGCTAAATCCTAACTATAACGTGTGTGAAACCTATGGTTTTTTCAGTGAATATATATATATTTATATATAAATATATGTCATTTGAGATGTCATGAGTGATGTCATGAGTGATGTCACTGACCATGCCATGAGTGATGTAATATGTGACGTCATCAGCAGTGCATTGCGGGCGTGCGAGTTATAGTTACCTGAACTAACTATAACGGGGGAATTTCGCTGGTTTTGTCCGAGTGAAATGTCCAGCTAACTATAACAGCCCTGACACCTATGGCTTTTTCAGTGAATTTCTAAGGTTTTTTGAAAGCTAATTCCTAACTATAACATGTCTGAAACCTATGGTTTTTTCAGTGAATTTCAAAGGTTTTTTAAATGCTAATTTGTAACTATAACGTGCCTGAATCCTTTGGTCTTTTCAGTTAATTTCAAAGGTTTTGTGAATGCTATTTTCTAATTATGCCTACAGAGGTAGGACATATGAAGAAAGAAGGAAAACACACAGAAAGAAGAAAAAGAAATGCAGAAAGAAGCAACAGAAGTCGTCAAAGACGAAGAAAAGTGTGGGAAGAAGGAAGACGTGCAGAAAGAACAAACAGAAGAGCAGAAAGAAGCCTTGTTGCAAAATCATCCTGTACCCTCAAGTTTTTCAGATGGGTACTGGTAGTAACTGACTCTGACTAACCAGTCCTAGAGCCAGTGCTATGCTAAAAGACACTTAGAATACAGTGAAAACACCTACATACACTAGGGAACACTATGCGTTGGGGTAGCCCTGTTATTAGCATGACCTCCTCTGTAAGCCCCTAGTACATAATAGGGCAGGGGGATTAAAACTACCTCTTAAAACGCGCTCACGGGGTGCGTTTGCACACTGGTGAAGGGAGGGGGGCCTGATGTGACATATGTGTAAACACGCCCTGTGTCCAGTTTAAGTGGAGAGAATAATTCCCCTTGAATCCTGAGTGTGCCTAGGGTCCAACTAGCCCACTAGGTACCTCCAGTAAGAGCCACAGAGCTGCATTGCAGAGAGGTGTAAAAAGGTGCACGACCTGGACCATCTCTCTGCAATGCAGTGCAGTGGCACTTACAGGAAGACCTGGTGGGTAGTTGGCCCCCAGGGGCCCTCAGGTGTGAAGAGAAATTAATTCCCCAACTTAAAACGCGCCACAGGGCGTGTTTGCACACTTGTCACCTCAGGCCCCATCCCCTCCCTTCACCACTGTGTAAACACACCCTGTGTCCGTTTTAAGTTGAGAGATTGAGTCCCCTTGAATCCCGAGGGTCCCTAAGGTCCAACTAGCCAACTAGGTACCTCCAGTAAGCGCCACAGAGCTGCGTTGCAGAGAAGTGTAAAAAGGGGCATGGCCTGGATCACCTCTCTGCAACGCAGCGCAGTGGCGCTTACTGGAAGCACCTGGTGGGCTGGCTGGCTCCCAGTGGCCCTCAGGATTGAAGGAGAATTATTTCCCCAACTTAAAACGCGCCGCAGGGCGTGTTTGCACATGTCACCTCAGGCCCGGTCCCCTTCCTTCACCACTGTGTAAACACGCCCTGTGGCCGTTTTAAATTGGGAGATTAAGTCCCCTTGAATCCTGAGGGTCCCTAGAGTGAAAGTAGCCCACTAGGTACCTCCAGTAAGCACCACAGAGCTGCGTTGCAGAGAGGTGTAAAAAGGGGCATGGCCTCTGAACACCTCTCTGCAACGCAGCTCCCTGGTGCATACTGGAGGTAACTGGTGGGCTAGTTGGCCCCCAGGGACCCTCAGTATTGAAGGGGAATTAATTCCCCAACTTACAACTCGGCAGGAGGTGTGTTTGCACAATGGTGAAGGAAGGGGGTGGGGCCTGAGATGACATGTCTGCAAACACGCCCTGTGGCGCGTTGTAAGTTGGGCAATTAATTCCTCTTCAATCCTGAGGGTCCCTGGGGGCCAACTAGCCCACCAGGTACCTCCAGTATGCACCAGAGAGCTGCGTTGCAGAGAGGTGTTCAGCGGCCATGCCCCTTTTTACAAGACTCCGCAGCTCTGTGGCGCTTACTGGAGGTACATGGTGGACTTGTTGGCCCCCAGGGACCCTCAGGATTAAAGAGGAATTAATTCCCCAACTTAAAACGCGCCACACTGCTTTTGCACATATCTCACCTCAGGCCGCGCTCCCTCCCTTCACCACTGTGCAAACGCGCCCCGTGGCGCGTTTTATGTTGGGGGATTAACTCCCCTTGAATCCTGAGGGTCCCTGGGGTGCAACTAGCCCACCATGTACCTCCATTAAGCGCCACAGAGCTGCGTTGCAGAGGGGTGTAAAAAGGGGCGTGGCCTCAGAACACCTCTCTGCAACGCAGCTCCCTGGCGCATACTGGAGGTTCCTGGTGGGCTAGTTGGCTCCCAGGGACCCCCAGTATTCAAGGGGAATTAGTACCCCATCTGCAAACGCGCCAGGGGGCGCATTTGCAGAGTGCTACAGGGAGGGGGCAGGGCCTCCGGCGCGATGTCAGTCTTTTTAAATTTTTTATTTTTTAAGAAGGGGGGCTGTCAGGCCCCCCTTCTTTTACTAATTTTTAAAAAAAGAATTTGTAATAAAAATTTGGAAGGGGGCTGCGTGGGCCCCCTCCCAAGGCCATAATTGGCCCCGGGGACCCCATCCCCCGGGGCCTGGCTATTTTTTTTAAAATTAATTTTAGGAGGGGGGCTGCGTATCCCCCTCCTTAGGCCACTTATGGCCCCGGGGACCCCATCCCCGGGGCTGGCCTCTCCGTTGGGGACCATGGGGGGGTCCCCAATCCCCCCACGGTCCCGCCGGCTCCCTGCGTCCTGTGGGAGCCGGCATTGCTTTTCCACATGGGGAGCTGCGAAGATGCAGCTCCCTGTGTGGAAAAGCAATCTGCATTGGTATTTGGAAGAGAGAGCAGGTTTCCTGCTCTCTCTTCCAAATACCAAAGCAGAGTTTGCTATGGCAGGGCGGGAGCCACGAGGCTCCCACCCTGCCATAGCAAACTGCAGTGTCCCGGGGGTGGGCACCCCGGGACACTGCAGGAGCCGGCCCTGGGGGGTGGTGGTCCCCAGGGCCATAACAGGGCTCCAGGAGGGGAGCCGCGCGGCCCCCCTCCCACCATTTACAAAGCCCTGGGGGGTGGTGGTCCCCGGGGCTTGGGGGTCCGTCACGGACCCCCAAGTGTAATATTTAGAGCCCCGGGGAGGTGGCGGTCCCCAGGGCATGTGGGGGGGTTCAAGCCCCCACACAGGTTTTTTTTATTTAAAAAAAAGCCCTGGGGAGTGGCAGTCCCGTGAGCCCCCCGCAAATATTTTAGACAAGCCCTGGGGGTGGTGGTCCCCGTGGCTTGGGGGGCCTTTGAGCCCACCACACATTTAACTGATAAGCCCAGGGGGGTGGCGGTCCCCGGGGCTAGGGGGGGCTATGAGACCCCCCGCAATTATGTTTTAAAAGCCCCAGGGGTGGCAGTCCCTGGGGCTAGGGGGCTTTGGGCCCCCAATTACCATAAAATATTGCCCCTGGGATTTTGCCCAACCAGGGGCTAAATATTAACGAAGCGCGGAAGACCGCGCTTCGCTTTTTTAAATTTTCGGCTGGATCCGCGGATTCTCCGCGGATTTTGTAGATTTTAAAAATCATCAGCCCATGAGGAAGTACAGGTGTGCACGAAACGCGTCGGGTTGGGCTCGAGACTTTCTGAACAGGATCCTGGTTTCACTGCTGCTGCTTTCATGAATAAACGCACATTTTTCACCTTCCAGCGTGTGGCTTCCTTGAGGGGACACCATTTGTTGTTTGATATTATATCTATATATATATATATATATTATCTACTGGCGGTCGCCAGTAGATAGTTATAGTTACAGCCTAGTTTCCATAGGAAATCTCAAAATTCTATTTTGAATAACTTTGGCACCGGTTGACGAATTCTCGCGAAATTTTCAAAACTAATGAGGCGCTCCGTTCAGCTCCTACCCTGAAAGTCTCGGGGTGATTCGTGAAGCGGGGGCCGAGAAAAAGGGGGGGGTCCCAAAACGCGTTTTCCCCATGCATTTTTCCATAGGACCTTTAGACGCAGCTACAGCCCGAACGGCTGAACAGAATTACGTGAAATTTGGCAGAGAGGTAGCCATAAGCTCAAGGAAGTGCCTTTTGCAGGTCTGGTGTAAATCTGTTCAGTATTTCCTGAGAAAATAGCATTTAAAAGCATATCAATATCTATACGCGCGCACTGTGCGCGTACCCTGCCGTGCGCGAGCGCAATTCTGATTGGTTGTTAGATGTCGGTAAACATTCGAATCGGTCGAAACCAGGAAGTGTCGGCCGCCATTTTGTCTCTCGCAGTCTGAGGGGGTGAGAAAAAAAGGTGGAGAACGTGAAAAGGGGGCAGAGTGGACAGTTCCTGACCCCCTAGCCTTGGTCAGGGGGTCACAGAAGGACCCCCAAGGGCGAAAAAAACAATTTTTTTTTTTAAATCGCGAGGTGCGTGCACGGTGCGCGCACGGTGAACCGTGGGTGCTCGGTGCGCAAAGCGGACCGAGTGCCCACAGCGCGCGCACGGTGCACGCACGGTGAAAAACGTGAAAAAAAATAAATTAATAAATACATAACTTAGCATTTAAAAAACCGTACAAATTCACTGAAAACACCATAGGTTTCACACACGTTATAGTTACGAATTAGCATTCAAAAAACCTTGCAAATCCACTTAAAAAACCATAGGTTTCACACATGTTATAGTTAGCTGGACATTTCACTCGTAAAAAACCAAAGAAATTCCCCCGTTATAGTTAGTGCAGGCAACTATAACTCACGCGACCGCAATCCTCTGCTGATGACGTCAGATATTACATCACTTATGACATATGTGTCTTTATGAAAAATAAATATTTGTAATATATGTATAGCTAAAGATTAATGGAAGAAGACATGGGTAAATAAGTGTCTAAATACAGTGATGTAATATCTGACGTCATCAGCAGAGGATTGCGATCGCGTGAGTTAAACCAATTTATTTCTTTTCAAAGCGCTGGTGCTGGCATATTTATTCCTGATGCATTTCGGTCAGCATTGACCTTTTTCAAAGGAAGCCAGTAGCATCTGGAGGCTGAAAGGTAAACTGTCACCGATTGCTCGTTTTTAAGTGTTTGCCCCCTGGTGGGCTCCGCGTTAGGCTTGAGTGAGGCATGCTGGTTTGTGAAGTCTTCACCTTTAGTCCCGCAATTATTTCCCTCTGGTGGGTGATGCTTAGCGATTTTTAGCTTGTTGGCGCTGCACCTAATCCCCGTGCATACTGACTTTCAAGTTGCTGGGGGCCATAACCAGGGTTCAGTCCCTGGCGGCTGCCACTGCCCTTGTTGCTTCCGCAGAAACTCCAAACCAGGTCCAATTTCGGGCAGTTGTTGGCGCTCTTTTTCCTGGTGGTGCGTCGCTCTCGGCAGGACCACGCCGTGAAAACATTCAGAACAGTCCTCTCACACGGAGAAGGGAGTGAGCCGCACACATTAGGGGCCTCATGTAGGTAGCCCAATACCGGTCGGTAACGGCCGATTTTCGGTAATTATACCGTTACCGACCGGTATTTAGGCTTTTGCAATGTAGGGGGCACATTACAGGATTCGGTAATTTACCGAATCGGTAAAATTACCGAATCGGTAATTTTACCGATTCGGTAAATACCGAATCCTGTAATGATATGTGGGGGGAGTGTGTGGGTGTCATGTGGAGTCGGTATTTACCACCAACTAATAGTTGGTGGTAAATGAAGAATGGCTCTGTAAATGCATTTTCAAGCGCTTAGAAGTGTGCAATGTGGCAGACATACATGCCCTTAGGGCATGTATGTGTGCCACATGTGCACACATGCAGGAATCAGGGGTGCAACAGGGTGTCAATGTGACACCCTGCCACCCTTGATTGTGTTCCCCCCATTACCGAATCGGTATTTACCGATTCGGTAATGAGGCATACCTTCCCATTGATTCAATCAATGGGAAGGTATGCCTCATTACCGAATCGGTAAATACCGATTCGGTAATTACCGAATTTCTACGAATCGGTAATTTTTACCGCAGGAATTCCTACATAGCATTTACCACTTCATAAATACCGAATCGGTATGATTCGGTATTTATGAAGTGGTAAATGCCAGGCCACCTACATAAGGCCCTAGGTGAGGTAAAACCAATTTATTTCTTTTCAAAGCGCTGGCGCTGGCATATTTATTCCTGATGCATTTCGGTCAGCATTGACCTTTTACAAAGGAAGCCAGTAGCATCTGGAGGCTGAAAGGTAAACTGTCACCGATTGCTTGTTTTTAAGTGTTTGCCCCCTGGTGGGCTCCTCGTTAGGCTTGAGTGAGGCATGCTGGTTTGTGAAGTCTTCACCTTTAGTCCCGCAATTATTTCCCTCTGGTGGGTGATGCTTAGCGATTTTTAGCTTGTTGGCGCTGCACCTAATCCCCGTGCATACTGACTTTCAAGTTGCTGGGGGCCATAACCAGGGTTCAGTCCCTGGCGGCTGCCACTGCCCTTGTTGCTTCCGCAGAAACTCCAAACCAGGTCCAATTTCGGGCAGTTGTTGGCGCTCTTTTTCCTGGTGGTGCGTCGCTCTCGGCAGAACCACGCCGTGAAAACATGAGAACAGTCCTCTCACACGGAGAAGGGAGTGAGCCGCACACATTAGGTGAGGTAAAACCAATTTATTTCTTTTCAAAGCGCTGGCGCTGGCATATTTATTCCTGATGCATTTCGGTCAGCATTGACCTTTTTCAAAGGAAGCCAGTAGCATCTGGAGGCTGAAAGGTAAACTGTCACCGATTGCTCGTTTTTAAGTGTTTGCCCCCTGGTGGGCTCCTCGTTAGGCTTGAGTGAGGCATGCTGGTTTGTGAAGTCTTCACCTTTAGTCACGCAATTATTTCCCTCTGGTGGGTGATGCTTAGCGATTTTTAGCTTGTTGGCGCTGCACCTAATCCCCGTGCATACTGACTTTCAAGTTGCTGGGGGCCATAACCAGGGTTCAGTCCCTGGCGGCTGCCACTGCCCTTGTTGCTTCCGCAGAAACTCCAAACCAGGTCCAATTTCGGGCAGTTGTTGGCGCTCTTTTTCCTGGTGGTGCGTCGCTCTCGGCAGGACCACGCCGTGAAAACATGAGAACAGTCCTCTCACATGGAGAAGGGAGTGAGCCGCACACATTAGGTGAGGTAAAACCAATTTATTTATTTTCAAAGCGCTGGCGCTGGCATATTTATTCCTGATGCATTTCGGTCAGCATTGACCTTTTTCAAAGGAAGCCAGTAGCATCTGGAGGCTGAAAGGTAAACTGTCACCGATTGCTCGTTTTTAAGTGTTTGCCCCCTGGTGGGCTCCTCGTTAGGCTTGAGTGAGGCATGCTGGTTTGTGAAGTCTTCACCTTTAGTCCCGCAATTATTTCCCTCTGGTGGGTGATGCTTAGCGATTTTTAGCTTGTTGGCGCTGCACCTAATCCCCGTGCATACTGACTTTCAAGTTGCTGGGGGCCATAACCAGGGTTCAGTCCCTGGCGGCTGCCACTGCCCTTGTTGCTTCCGCAGAAACTCCAAACCAGGTCCAATTTCGGGAAGTTGTTGGCGCTCTTTTTCCTGGTGGTGCGTCGCTCTCGGCAGGATCACGCCGTGAAAACATGAGAACAGTCCTCTCAAACGGAGAAGGGAGTGAGCCGCACACATTAGGTAATCTAAAACCAATTTATTTCTTTTCAAAGCGCTGGCGCTGGCATATTTATTCCTGATGCATTTCGGTCAGCATTGACCTTTTTCAAAGGAAGCCAGTAGCATCTGGAGGCTGAAAGGTAAACTGTCACCGATTGCTCGTTTTTAAGTGTTTGCCCCCTGGTGGGCTCCTCGTTAGGCTTGAGTGAGGCATGCTGGTTTGTGAAGTCTTTACCTTTAGTCCCGCAATTATTTCCCTCTGGTGGGTGATGCTTAGCGATTTTTAGCTTGTTGGCGCTGCACCTAAATATATATATATATATTCACTGAAAAAACCATAGGTTTTACAGAAGTTATAGTTAGGCATTAGCATTTTAAAAAAACCTTAGAAATTCACTGAAAAAACCATAGGTTTCAGGGACGTTATAGTTAGTTGGACATTTGACTCATATAAAACCAGAGAAATTCGCCCGTTATAGTTAGTTGAGCTAACTATAACTCGCGCGCCCACAATGCACTGGCGATGATGTCACATATTACATCACTCATGACATGGTCAGTGACATCACTGTTGACATCACTGATGACATCTCAAATGACATCACTGATGACATCATCCAGTGAATGTGTGTTTCTGTAAAGTTTAAATATTTTTCATATATATCTATGCCAAGGTGTATTGAAGAAAGAGTGAATTTACAGGTCCCTGAATGGATTATTTAGTAGGTGCGTGACTGACTGTATAAGTGAGTGATTGAACATCTGTTACTGAATGTATGGGTTAGTAACTAAACTGTATGAAAGTCTGTATTAGTATCTCAGTTGGTGTATAAGCGGCTGCATGGGTTGGTGAGTAGCTACATGAGTGTCTATATGGGTTATTGATTTGTTGTCTGAGTATCTGTATGAGTGCCTGAGTGTCTGTGTGGGTGTGTGGGGGGAGATGACTCTGTGCATACATGTCTGAGTGGATGATTCACTGGTTGTATGGACTCAAAAGTACATCTGGGAACGGCTGTATGGGTGAGTTACTATGTGTATGGGTGTGTTGGTGAGTGAATGAATGTCTCACTGGTATATGTGTGAGTAACCACATATGTTTTAAGGCAGTATATGTGAGTGTTGGAGTATATAAATGACTATACGTGAGAGTAAGTTATTTTAAGAGTGGGTGTATAAAAGAGTGTCAGCTTGTATCAGTGATTGTATAAGACAGTAAGTATGTCTTAGTATCTGCATAAATAAGTGATGTGGTGTGTGTATAAATAATGCAGTTGGTGTGTATAACTGTATACATGAGCAAATGGGTATGTAGTACTGTATTTATTTATTTGTCAGATTTGTATGGCGCATAGCTGCCCCAGGAACGGGGCGTCCCAGCGCGACCAAAGACAGTGAGGGTGGCTGGCAGGAAAGCAGTTAGACATGAATCGGGAAAAGCCAGGTCTTAATGGCTTTTCGAAAAACAAAATGACTCTGGATCTCTCTGATCGAAACCGGAAGCAGATTGCAGAGTTGCGACGCAAGACAACGGAACGAGCGGCCCCTAGCTCTTGCTCTCAGAACCCGGGGGACACTCACTAACCCCTGGTCAGCCGATCTAAGAGACCGCCGCGGCACAGAGAACTGTAGTAAATTAGACAGGCCCAAGGGAGCCTGTATTGATGAGTAACTGCATGTATAAGTGAGTGGATGTGAGTGTAGACCTAGGAAATAGTGTGTGGTATGTAGTATCTGGCATTATTGTGTGTATGGTTTCAAAAATAGTAGTCTGCATTTTAGAGTGCGTGTATCAAAGTTTATATCAGGCCATCAGTATGTGCATCAGATTATCAGGTGGATGATGTCATCGGTGATGTTATCAGTGATGTCATTTTGAGATGTCATCAGTGATGTCATGAGTGATGTCACTGACCATGTCATGAGTGATGTAATATGTGACGTCATCACCAGTGCATTGCGCGCGCGAGAGTTATAGTTAGCTCAACTAACTATAACGGTGAATTTCTCTGGTTTTATATGAGTCAAATGTCCAACTAACTATAACGTTTCTGAAACCTATGTTTTTTTCAGTGAATTTCTAAGGTTTTTTAAATGCTAATTCCCAAATATAACATCTGTAAAACCTATGTTTTTTTCAGTGAATTTCAAAGGTTTTTTAAATGTTAATTTCATATTTTAATATTTTTAAACCTATATTTTTTTGTAATATTTGGGAACTCTATTATCCTTTTTTTTTATTTGAAAAATATGTAATGTTTTATATCTTCAAAAAATAGTATGTATATTGTTTTTTTGTTTGAGAAAACTAAAGTCCTGTACCGGTAGTGTACCAAGCTCCATCAGCACGCGAATCCTATCCGCCATATTGCAAAACTCGTAAAGGATGCGCATTTCGTATCTGACGGGTTCATGGCACCGCGTTCCACGTAACATCATATCCATATGTGGTCGCGCCTGCTGCTACTTTGGTATGCGATGGGTACGCAGCACCAAGCTGCGCCTTACATCATGTACGTATGGGGTCACGCCTGCTGCGCGTTGCGTATGCGACGAGTGCACACTGCCAGGCCCTGTGTTACGTCATAGACGTATGGTGTCGCGCCGGGAACGCCATTCCCTCATTTTTTTGGGGGCTCAAAACTATATCTAAATAAGTTTAAAGTGTATATGAGAACAAGCGATAATCTCAAATATTGCGGCCTCCTTATGCGCTCGGTGCGCAATTGCCATGTGACCTTAAAGAAAGGCATTTGATTGGTTCATAACATTTCCCATTGTAACAGTTGGAGGACACCACCCATTTTAGTCATTCTCTCTACAACGTTTGATGAGAGACTCCTCTTTTGCTTACAGAGCTTTTTTGAAAACATTTTGCTATATACACATATCTGGCACTACACACAACATGCAACCATCATCTTCATCAATATTCATGCTCTGTAAAGTAGCCTTCCACCTGTGATAGCCATGCATCTAAAAGCTACATAACAGTACTTTTCCCCACTGCCAGAGGTAACATGGTTGCATACGCTGTCCACAGCACAATGTAATTATGGTACGGCCCAGGGGCAGTATCATGCATAGATAATGAACACACAGACACAGATAGATAGTGGAAGTGGGTAGGGGCACGTGCGCGCGACTCCTTTTTATTATGCGTGTGGGGTGAGTGTAAACCAGCCCTCAGGGAATGGTTGCTGCTAGCATTAACTACAACAGTAATCATTGGATCACACACAGAGATTCAATAATAAAAGGGTCAATAGTTTGTGCTGCAGTAAGGTATGGACACTAGATGTGAAATAATACAGAAAAGATTCTATTGTAAAATAACCATAACTTGTGGTATACTAAGATACAGGCAATAGATCTGAAATAATACACAAAAAGATTGTATCATTCATCCTTTCTTTTTATTCGAAAATCGAAACCGTTCCTTTTTGTTTGGGTATTCCCCATAGCAACCAGCTAGGCGTATCTCAGCCACAGCTGCAACCCGCTATTGGCTCAGCTCCCCAGCATCATTCTGACGCGTCTTCAGACACCACCTGTTGATTGGCCTAGCCTTAGTACCGACCTGCGCTGCCCAGCCCGCGCTACCAGGACGTTACGTGACGTCCCACGTGACCACCTCTTCGTCCTTACCTGACTTTATATTCCCTCATCGGACCACCGACTCACTATCGTCGGGGTCCGTTTTGATGAGGGTGTGCGTAGGTCCATAACGGGTGCCTGGCGCTGCAGGCGTGAGTCATTCTCCGATCAGCAGCTAAGTATTTATCCTTGCCATAATGAGTCTTGGTATTTACTTTCTCTAGTCTCTGTATTTTTCTGTTTCCTTCTCTTGCCTAGGGTGTGCCAATCCGCCACCACCCCCTCACGTGATCCATGGTGCTTTGAACCTTTGCACCTTTTGTAAGAATATTACGTTTCCTTTTGTATATATGTTTTGCCCAGTAGCACTTTGACGTTTGGCCGCTTACGTGTTGGCCTAGTTCACTTGCTAGTATATAACATTACTTGGGCACCTCGATCCCCGATGAATTTGAGAGGGAACGTTTTCTTCTTATTTTCTCTTAAGGACTCCATTGGCAGTCCTTTTTAGTTGCACGAGTCCACGGATAGCAACACCTGAGTTCTTGTTACTGCTACCATAAGTGCACCTTGAAGAGCACGTTTGCATGTCTCTCTATTGTGACATTCTTTAGAAGCATACTGACGCATATTTGTTTGTCTTTTGTGTTTCTTTATGTTGTACGTCTCTGTTTGTCACAATCAAACTCTTTTTGCTAGAATAAACTCGGTTCCTCTCTACACATGACGGAATCTACTCTAAGTGTTTTCTGATATTTTTAACACTTGCAAACCCTTGGTCAGGGTGGGCCTTAGTGCGCCCATACCGCCGGGTTTTCACTTTTACACCTTTGGTCCTGATGAAAGCCTGATTAGCATTCATGTAGGCAGAAACATGTTGACCGCACCTTCAGGGATAATATATGAACTTTTAATTCCAGTTCGTTATCCCACACATTTTTTTACCCATGTCTGATTGGCAAAATTAATAAAGTGTTTTTTTACACAATTTGGACATTTTTAAATTTCACTAAATTCACCTCTCACTTAACACATTTTTTACCAGCTTCGCAGTAAACTGGCGCCACAGCACACTAGGGTGGCACTCGGCCACTCCTGCTGGGGCCCAATGATGAACCATGTCACCAACCAGGTTGGTGAGTGAGGGCATTTAAAAAAAAAAAACAAGTGTTTTTTTTCAACAGTGATAACTTACTGTGACTATCTGCATGTTTGCTCTTCCTTTTTGGTACTCCATCAGTGTATGTTGACATGTACATTTCTGTGCTCTGCATACTCAAGTCTGTCTGGCACATCCCCTCAACACTTTGCATTGTATACTTCTATAATCGAGAATCACTTGCCACCTTCACACTTACTTTGCGCCCATCTCTCCCCGCATTCTACATTGTGTGGCAGAGGTGCTATGCTTGGTTTGTGTACATGGCTAGCCACGGTTCCCACAGTATGTAGTGTCGTTGTAACTGCTAGGTGTACATGTTGTTTGTCATGTTTTATGTGATTATATATGGTAGCGCGTTTATTTACGAGCAGTGGTTTCCCCCATTTACATATCGTTGTCTTAAAGAGGATACCGAAGTTTTTCTCACAGGTGAAAAGTGGGACCACAATGGCAGTCATTCATTACTGTGCAAGAATGTCCAACTGCACTACGCTTCTAAGTTTACAGCCCCCAATCTTGCGTGCTTTCTTAAAAGCACGCCAACTCCCACAATCTGACCAACATTCACACAGCTTTCTAACGGCAGTTATCTGGTTCTTAATAACATGGACTGCTACGCAATGTGAGGTGGCATACCGTATGTCCTTACTATTTCAAACCGGATAACCTCCTCTGGCAATCTCTATTCCCACCCACACAAAGTAACTCCCAAAGTTCAACTTGGCCTGCAATACCTACTTTTAAAACAGATTTTATTAAACGGAGCAAACTGAAAGCGCTTTTGTTTCAAACAGAAGTGTCCCTCACTTCTCCAAAAGTAATTTATTTACTGCACAATTTTCAACACATCTGACATTTAAGGTTTGGCACACTTTTTTAACATTGTCTCCTCCGGCCTTCTCACAGGCTTTCAAACAGTTTTTAATCTAATACCAGACTTCATTCATTCAATCATCTCTGGAATAACAGCAACAGTGCCCATAATTCTCGCTCTGTTTGCGGCCATCCTACTACTATTTTAGCTTGTTAAAAATGGCGAAGCTCCCTGTGGTAACAAGCATGTCCGATAGAATACGCCTCTACGCGAAGCTACATCAATATCGTGAAAAAATGGAACAACTTTTCGCTGCCTGCCTCTATCTATTATCGGAGCCAGCTACAACATGACATTTATTTACACATATACAATCTGCGTGCAACCATCTTTTTATTGCAAAATGTGCCCAATCGACTGGTGAATAGATCTATGCCTTGCCAACATCCCAGCAAACGCTCCCCAGCAGGTAATGGAGTATCTTGAAAACCATGAACTTGATTGTTCGGGCAGTGGGGCAATGGCGGATGCAACGCAAAAAGGTATCCTGGCACAATGGGATTTCTGCGCAGCCGCGAAAGATCTCCTGCAACGTGCGACCTTTGACAACATCACAGATTGCCTGCCAATTCACATTGCCACTCCAACATTCGAGGAACATTACTGTCCCTTCGAGGATATGAATTGGATCGCTTTACTTTTCTCACAAGATGGCAACAATCGCCTCTTGGAACATTACGCATCTCAAGCCGCTCAAGAACTTCCAGACTGCAATCTCCAAGACTTGTAAGAAATTCACTTTATTCTTGGATTGATTTTTTCCAACTTTTTTGACTTTTTCCTATTACATTTTTTAATACACTTCAATTGAACTATTTTCATATAATAACTTCCTAAGTATGGCCTATGCAAATACGCTATTTACTTGCTAAATTAGCCTAAACCCGACATCCATTTTGAAACCATATCTATTCTTTGTACACACGTCGCTCTGCCTGCCTGTTATCCACGAAGCCCTTTCACACAAATTAGCTCATCCTCAGCCTCTGCTCACGAGCTAGCGATCAAGATCAAAAAACACGGCATTGTTTAGGAACTGGTTGGCCCAGTGTGGTAATCGTAGCCTACCTTTATTTTCATTCTACAATTTACAGTCATTCATGTCTAATAGGTATTGTTTATATCACATGGAACTGTAACATGTAATGTGGAATTGACTGATGCAGGAGCTTAGGTTTGAATACAGCAGAAGCGGTTGGAGTTTGCCTCAGCTGGATGCCTTAGCTCTTGCACCAGTGGTTCCATTTATGGCACTTACATAAAGACACTTTTTGTATAACTTGCAGACTCCATCGCTTTATCCCACACAGCCACTTTCTTAAACACACCTAATTTCACCATTTGTCTTCTGTGGCATTGCAACATTCTGCATTATATTCTTCACGATTATTTCTTTATTCCTGCTTGCTAAAACACTCCATTCGAGTCTTCAGACCTTTAGGGGTGAGTAGTTTGCTTCCCACTCCCGCTTTAGTCTAAACCCATACTAATACCACTTACACAGCTATGCTACAGTGGCCAGTATGCTACAGCACCCAGAGCACATCAGTTTACATCAATCAGCTCACTGTTTCATCCCCGAGTGTACTGGCACCTCACCTCAGCACCATCTCACTCTGGGCATAACAGCACTTTCACACCACTAGGGGTGAATACGTCACTTCACACTCCCTGTATAGCACACCCTAACCACCCCACAGAGCTCACAGTGCTGTACTCTAAACCATACTAACACCACTGGCACAGCTATGCTACAGCGGCCAGTATCCTACAGCGCACATCAGTTTACAGCAATCAGCTCACGGTTTTATCCCGAGTGTACAGGCACCTCACCTCAGCACCATCTCACTCTGGGCAAAACACCACTTTCACACCGGTAGGGGTGAATACATCACTTCACACTCCTTGTGTAGCACACCCTAACCACCCCACAGACCTCACAACGCTCCTACCCTCCTCTTTCCTACTCTTTTCGCCTTTTTTCCCCTTACTCGCTTCAACGGAATCACAAAATGGCTGCCAACACTTCCTAGTTGCAACTGTTCGCACCGCTCGCAGCCAATAAGCAGCAAGCTCGTGCTCATAACGCCTCAGCCAATCAGAAGGCAGAATTCCCAAATATCGATATCTGTAAATTTCAATATGTCTCCAAAACTACTGAACGGATTTACACCAAATAAACAAAAGCTTGCTTTCTAGACCAAGACCCTTCTCCCTGCCAAATGTGGGGTAATTCCGTTCACCCGTTCGACCTGTAGCCTTGTCTAAAGTTTCCTATGGAAATTAACATGGAGAAAACACGTTTTGGGACCCCCCTTTTTTCTCGGCCCCCCCTTGATGAATCACCCCCAAACATAGGAGCTGATATGAACAAAGAATTAGTTTGGAAAATTTCATGAAGATTTATCAAACGACGCCAAAGTTATCAGCAAAACAAAAAATGTTCTTCCTATGGAAACTTGGTCCTAACTATAACTACCTACCGGCGACCACCAGTAGGTAATATATATATATATATATATATATATATATATATTCACTGAAAAAACCAAAGGTTTCACACACGTTATAGTTAGGAATTAGCATTTAAAAAACCTTGCAAATTCACTGAAAAAACCATCGGTTTCACACATGCTATAGTTAGCTGGACATTTCTCTCATACAAAACCAATGAAATTCCCCCGTTATAGTTAGTTCAGCTAACTATAACTCGCGCCCCCGCAATGCACTGCTGATGACGTCACATATTACATCACTCATGACATGGTCAGTGACATCACTCATGACATCACTGATGACATCTCAAATGACATCACTGATGACATCACTGATGACATCATCCAGTGAATGTGTCTTTTTCTGAAAATTAAATAGGTTTTATATATGTATATCTCAAGGTCGATGGAAGAATAAATGGGTATGTAAGTTTCTAAATGGATGATTTGTTTTTAAAAAATTGATTGTATAACTGACTGATTAAGTGTATCATAGTGAATACATTGCTTAGTGAGTAATGTTTAAGTATGTAAATATCTGTATCAGTCTCTCACTTTGTGTATAAGTGGCTGCATGGGTTGGTGAGTAGCTACATGGGTGTCTATATAGGTTATTAGTTGGTTTTTTTAGTATCAGTGTGAGTGTGTGTATGGTTCGGTGGGGGGTATTACGTAGTGCATAGGTGCATGAATGAGTGACCCACTCTTTGTATGTGTTGAAGACAGCATGTCTGCAGGACTGTATGGGTGGATGAGTGTGTGTATGGGTGTGTTAGTGAGTGAATGACTGTCTCAATAGTGTGTCTATGAGTAACTACATATGTTTTAAACTAGTATATGTGACTATTGGTGTATATAAGTGAGTATATGTGAGAGTGAGAGATTGAAAGAGTTCCTGTATGAATAAGTATGTGTTTCTATAAGTGATTGTTTAAAAGACTAAGTATGTGTAAGTTCCCGTAAAAGTAAGTGTGGTGGTGTGTGTATAACTGTATATGCAAGTAAATGTATGTTTGATTCTTTATTTTCATGAGTTACTATGTGTGTCAGTAACTCTATGGATGAGAGGCATTGTGTAACAGGATGTATAGGTGTATGAATACATATGATAAGTGAGTACATGTATGAGTGACTGTACAGGACTGTTGGTGAATGAGTGGATGTGTATGTGGATCTTACAATTACTGAAGAGGTTGTTGTAACTGGTATTGGTATGTCGATTGTTTTGAAAATTTTAGTCTCTATTTTTGAATGTGTGTATCAAAGGTTATATTAGGGTGAGAGGAGGTCTGCCACTCTATCACAATGTTGATGTCATCAGTGATGTCATCAGTGATGTCATTTGAGATGTCATCAGTGATGTCATGAGTGATGTCACTGACCATGTCATGAGTGATGTAATATGTGACGTCATCAGCAGTGCATTGCGGGGACGCGAGTTATAGTTAGCTGAACTAACTATAACGGGGGAATTTCATTGGTTTTGTATGAGAGAAATGTCCAGCTAACTATAACATGTGTGAAACCTATGGTTTTTTCAGTGAATTTGCAAGGTTTTTTAAATGCTAATTCCTAACTATAACGTGTGTGAAACCTTTGGTTTTTTCAGTGAATTTGTACGGTTTTTAAATGCTAATTTTTGAATTATTTAATTACATTTTTTTTTTATATTAAAAATAAAATTCTTATGTATTCATTTATATATTATCTGTATCTTTTTACTTGTTTTTGCTTTTTTAAAAAAATTTCAGTTTTTTAAATTTTTGTAATTAATTTTTCTCCACTTTTTTTTTTATATAAATTCTTGGGGTGCGCGCTCTGAGCACGCTCCTAGTACAATTTCGTACGTTTTTTATGAATACCGTCGTACGTTATTTACGTACGCATATATACGTCATAGTGCGCGCTGGGAGCGCGCACCCAGTACGTATGCGTACGTACGTACGCATGCGTGCGTGCGTCCTACGTGCTCCACGCGGTTTACTTCTGCATACGCTTAAATTACGCGCAATAACGTTCGCGTATACGCGTGTTCAACGTATGCGCGCTACGTACGCGCATATGACGTATACACATGCGCTCCTATGCGTTCGCGCATGCGTAATCACGAGGTGCGCGCTCGGAGCTTGCGCAGTGCGCGCACCTCGGGTTATATGCATAATAAAACAACACTTCTTATTGGTTATCATTACTTTCAGTTTCTGATTGTTTCAACACCACACCCAATCCCCTCATGGCAAGTCATGTGATCAAGAATCATCACTTTTGATTGGTTTGAAGTACTTTCAGTTCCAGATTCTTCCCAAACCACACCTACTCCCCTCATTATTAGTTCTGATTCCTTTGGAGAAGGAGCTATTCTGTTGTTGAGAGACAATGGCTGAACAGCAACCATCTTCAGACAGTGACCAGGACACTCTTGAGAGGCAGAGGAGCAGGAAGCAGAAAGACAGCTTTATATGGCAGTTTTTCACTTTTCCAGAGGGACAAAAAAAGGTAAATGCACCTAAAGTTACATGTGTACTTTGTCAAAAAGTCTTGTCACGTGGGAATCCTAACAAGAAGTATTCTTTTAGCATTCACACTATGTTGAGGCATGTTGACAAAATGCATCCAATGACTTTTCGTCAAACTTCTGGAGCAAACCCTCCACCTGCTCAACCGACGACATCTGCAGCAGCTCAGCCGAGCACATCTTCGGCAGCTCAGCCGAGCACTTCTTCTGCAGTGGTGCCTTTGCCTTCTTCCACACCTCGTTTTGGACCACCTTGTTTTGCGAGGTTGTCCACACGCTGCACTGATTGCGGTAAACTTATTTCTGTGTGTGAGACCAGTCTTGATCTCATTCAGAGAAAATTTGATGCGCATGAGTGCAGTAGGCCATAGATGTTTTTTCTTTTTTTTCGTTTTTCTCTTCCTGTTACCCTCCATTAACTCAAGGGCTCTTTTAAGAGCCACTTAAAAACTAAACCCAAAAATTTTTTGGGGGGGATTTATAATTTTTTTTTTTTTGGGGTGCGCGCACCCTGCACGCACCCAAAGTTTTTTAAAAAAAACATTTAAAAAAAAAAAAAAAAAAATTTAATGTACAAAAAGAGGTGAAAAAATGGAAGCATGAAAAGGGAGGATTGAGAAATACTAATATTTTTCACTTATTTTTTTTTTAAAAAAAAACATTTTGGGAAAAAAATTTTTTTAAAGTATTTTGCAAGGGAACAGAATTTTTTTTTTTCTTTTTCTTTCCAGTTCTGCAAAAAAAGAAAAAAAGTATTAATATTCAATCATACATTACAAAAAGCATTACATGTTTTTACATATTTTACAAAGCAATTTTTTGCCCTTTTTTTGCTGTTTTCAGAATTTTTTATTTTTCACTTAAAATAGTGAAAACAATTGTATTCATCATATAACAGCGGGCAAAAAAAAAAAACAATCTGAAAGATTGTTTAAAAAAAGCCCTAAAACTTTCCTCACTAAAATATACCTTGTTAGAAATATTACATATATATTACAAGTACTTTTCTAGATGAATAACATTTTTCTAGACAAACCGTCTTTAAACCTTGTCGCAAAAGCACACATGCCAAAATAATTTCTGTCAAAGGAGTCCACAATTGTTTTTATTACTTTTCCTTTAGGCCAAATAGTAATTTCAAAATCCTTTTTAAGTGATATCTTCAATTATAATCCTTTAAAATTACAAAAAATGCTTTGTTCATATGCAGTTTTTAGTTTTCAAAATTTAGGTTTCAGAAAAATTAAATAAGAATTGGGTAAATCATAAGGCAAACGTTGCTTGAAAATCAATTGGGAATCATTACACAGTGTCCAGCCTTTTTCACATTTAAGATAAACTGTGTAATGTCCAGAAGTTACAGTAGGTCCTTCATGAAAAATAATTGCAACTGTAACAAAAGTTTTTCCAGAAATTGATAATTGTTGTCCTGTAAACTTCTTTATTAAAGTTTCCAATTTTGAACCATCAGCTCTACAACGTTGCATCATTAAAATTACATACTGACCATATTTCTGTAAAAATAAAGTAGAAAACATGTCAGATTTGCATTCAGAACATTCCATGTTGTGATTGGCATCTTTAACTAATTTACTAAAAGTCACTGATTTACTCTCTGGTAATGGTAAAAATATGAACCTTTCTGAATCAACATTACTACTACATGTGTTCATACAGTTTTCACAGCAATGTTCCCATTTGTAAGAGACACCAAATAAGTTTTCTACTTCTACTCCTTCATCTTCAAGTACACTCAAAATATATATTAAGAATTCCTGTGCATCTTGCTGGACATGTTCTTTAAACTGTGTAGAACCACAACATACATCTAAAAGATTTCTAACATCAGTAGCACTTTCTATTTCAGTTTTATCAGTACTCAGCTTCTCAAAAAGGAGACTCAGCAGAGAACACAATCTTTTTCCATGATTTACTATTATCTGTTCTAGCAACTTTTCAAGATAAAATACAACATTCAGCACTACATTTGCATAGCAGTGGACACCAGAGCTATTTTCAAAATGGCAACCAACAACCTCTTCAACACTGTCCTTTTTCTTTTTCCTTGCTATCACATCACTGTCCTTTTTTTTTTTGTTCTGTTCATCCACATTACAGATATTTTCAAATCTCCTTTTCCGAGAAACAACATGCTTTTCAATCACAGGATACTGTCCTAAATGAGGAGCATAGGTTCTTCTTAATCTATTATACTCCTTTACACAGTTTGTATCAGCACTAACTTTTGAGTCATCAAAGTCTATCATAAATAAACCAGATAATGTTTTTACTCGTGACAGAGCAACATATCCCATACCTTCTTTGAACACAGTAGAACCAATGTTTACAAAAGCACTATCTACAGTCAATCCTTGAGACTTGTGAATAGTTACAGCATATGCTAGAGAAAACGGAAACTGCTTCCTACGTACATATAAGTCTTTCACAAGCATGAAACGAACTGAACAACGACAAATGTCTTTAACTTCTTCTATCTGATCAAATTTTATTTTTAAACATTCAATTCCTTCTTTTTTCTGATAATTAATAAAACCCACAACTCTTCCCATAGCTCCATTCACTAAACCTTTTTCTACATCCAAATTTCTCCTTAAAATCACTCGACAATTCATGCAAACATATAGATTTTTTTCTAATCCAGCTGTTTTGGAAATGTTCTTCTCTGGTGAATCCAATTTATTTTTCAGTTTGCCTGTTAATGTAAAAGTAATTCTTTCATGCTGAATTTTGTCCTCTGCTTCCATTTTCTTAATCTCTTCCTTTTCCAATTTCAAAAGTTCCTCATTGAATATTGAGCACTCACGTAGTGTTGGCATTAAGCAGATTACAGTATTTTTTTCTGCAATGTTCTGGTATATTTTCTCTGCAACTATTTCTTCATTTGGAAATAAATTATGTAGCAACCGACTCTGTAATGCTTTTTTGCCAACTTCTGTGAGTAGTCCAATTCTGATATCTTTCAGAATACTTGCATAATCTTCGTCGTTTGCTTGTCTCATATTGGTAGTGAGTTCTTTGTACTCAAAGAACGACCAAATATTCGCATTACCAATGCTTCCTAATGACTTCTTCGTGTCTTCATGTGTCACAGTATTAAACACTGGTTGTCCTTTAACTGGAGTGAGCTGTAAAAGATCTCCAAAAACTATGACGTGTTTACCTCCAAATAACACGTCATAGTCTCTCTTAAGAATTTGTTGCATTCTTAAATACACAAAGGCAAGCATTAAGTTTGATACCATGCTCACCTCATCAATAATGAGAACTTGCATCTTCTTCAACACTCTTGAAACTTCGAAGCATGCTTCTCCAGTTAGCTTGTGGTATTCTATTTTGTTCTCATGCTCCACTGGTAACATTAGCAAGCGATGTAAGGTAATTCCTTTTATGTTATAGGCTGCTAACCCAGTTGGAGCAGTTACCACACAAGACAAATTTGAAGCAGTTTTTTGCTGTAGGTAGCTTCTGATGACTTTTATTAAGAAACTTTTACCAGTTCCAGCTTGTCCACTCACATACATCCTGATTGGTTCAAATGATGTGCATGAGCACTCTTTCTTTTCATGTAGTAATCCATGATCAATTTTTTTGGTGACTTCTTCATAAATTTGTTTTTGTTCTTCATTCAGTTGTTGTTCCAGATTTAGTAAGTCGATTGAATCTTCCTGTGCTTGATTCATAGCCGTTTCTACTTCAGTCATGGCTACTGCAGCTTCATTTTCTATGATTGGTTGTCCTAGGGGATCTTGACTAAGTGTTCCTGAACTTTGGCTGTCTTGAGAACTGTCTCTAGCTACTTCAGCTTCAATTTTTGCTTCCTGTTCATTTTCTTCATTTAACATTTGGACATAAGTTGTGAAAGTACTGCATTCTATGCTATCTTTGCTAGCATTAAAAGAATCTTCATAGCTTTGAAATTCTCCCAGTGGTTCGTCCTCTGAACGCCATGGTTTAAACAGCTGTAAAAGAGCCAAGTAGTAAAATTCCTTTTTGTCAGTAGTGTCGCAACTCAGCTTCCTGTGATTTATCAAACTTCCTTTTGTTTGCTTCACCAAACATCCTTCCTCACCAATGACTTTATATTTTCCATTGTTGATGTCTGTTGTGGCTTTCCGTGAAAAAATGTAGTTCTGCAGCACTTCATAGAGACACATGTTCTCAAGATGATGACTTCTTTTTGGGTAATATGTGTCCAACATGTTTGTTTTCAAAACATCTGTACTTTCTGGGTCATTCTCGGCCAAATATTCAATTTCTCCAACAGATTTCAGTACCCGATTTCTCATTCCTGCAAGGCCTCAGCTTACCCAAATTATTCTTCTGGATTTCGAGTAAAGACTTGCAGATGATAACCTATCTGAGCATTCGTAGGATCCAATTTCTCGATGCGATAACATCTTTAAACTGAAACTGTACAGCTTCTTACTGACAGTCTTCTCGTGAGAAATCTCTTCCCACATTTCCTTCAATTCTGTTTTCTCAGATTTAGTGATGTAAGATGTGACATACCGAGCAACAGCAATAGAATTGTCTGCCACATACTGAATATCCATGTTAGCATTCCACGTGGATAAAATGACTGGGTTGAAGTCATTTATAAATTTTGACTCTTCTTTTCTTTTTAGGTTGTATGTATTTTTGGGAGATTTTCTGGTTATAGTATGTCGCACAGCTGACATAAAACTGTTGACTCTTCCTTTTGAAAGAACAGGTCTAGGAAATCCAAATCGACACTTTGTGTAGAATTTATCTTTGGTCTTGTACTTCCGTCGACAGTATTTTCCACACCGATGACTTTGGAAACGTAAAACTTGTTCTTTTAACTTTTTCTCTTCTGTGCTTTTAGGTATAGCACATGTTGCATATTCTTCAATGAAAGATAACACTGCTTCATCAGCATCTGTTCCAAACTTTGGGGCATCCTTGATCCACAACAGCATATGAATATGAGGAGCACCTCTTGCCTGATACTCTTTTCTCCAAAAGAAATCCACTACTTCTCCAAGAGGTGGATTTTTTTTATTGCATATGAAGGACATCATAGCCTCAAATCTATGATTGAAATATCTGCAAACATTAACTAGATCCAATGAGCACAGTTCTCCTGCTGTCTTGTATTCAATGTTTTTAATGTTTGAATTTGCCTCTCGTAGAAAATCCAGTAAATCATCCCAAGCGTACTCGGCACAGCTTAGGGTTAGAAACCATGTAGGAGTTCCTAAATTCCGTAACATGCATTTTAATTCACCATGGCGTCGGTACCAATATTCATTTGTCCCATGCTGACAAGCCATCAGATTGATCAGTTGTGTTTCCAAATGATCATCTCGGTGCTGCACTTTCTCCATAAAATCCTTAGCAGACACATCATGTAGATGTACTCCACTTTTTAAAATGTGATTTACTGCATAAGATAATGCAGACAAGTCGCTTTCAAATAAAAGATGAAACAAATAAGGAATACTTTGACGAAATCTTGAATCTTCAGCATATAGTCTTGTAGTCCGATACTCAGAAGCTGGAATCTGTTCTGGGCGTTCATCGTATCGTCCACCTTTTCCTGTAGGAAACAGCTGAGGAAAACATCGAGCTTCCAAGCTCTTCTCCCATACACTCACGGGAGTTCCTTTTGCTTTCTTCATCTGAAACAGATCAATAGTGTCTCCCATAACTTCTTTTGAATGAAGAGGATGTATGCTAAAATGTTCATAAATTTCTTCTTCCTTTGACTTGTCCACTTTTTCAATTTAACCAGTTGGTGTTTCTGTGTCTTCTTGTAAATCTTCTTCTTCTTCATCAATATAAATTGATTCATACCATTTATTATTCCTTTTCAAATATAAATTTGCTCTTTGTACTTTCCGTACATCTACCAGCTCCTGCCAAATCTTCTTATTCTTTGTAGGTACACCATTAACCAGAATAACTAATGGTTCAGTTTCCAAAGTATCTGCATCAATAGTTTCCATTTTTTTTTTCAAATCCAAGGGCAAATACACCACTCTTCCTTTTAAACCTCTCAGTAAATCAGAAGGAGGTAATTTACCAGTTTTGGGCTCCATACGTACTATGGTCTGGAACGGATGAACACATTGAATGAGTATAGACTCATATGTATTTAATTCAGAAAGTTCGGCAGGAATAGCATCCAATTCTAAATTATTATGTACAGCTCTGGTCCGCATTCTATTTTCTTCTAACTTGTTATAACAGTATTTACAAATACGCTGATCTTCACCAAATTCAAAACAATTTTCAAGAAATATATATGTTGCAAAATCCTTCCACTTATAATTATCTTCATTTTCACTTTTTTTATACAGATCAACATTCCTTGTTTGAATTTTATAATGACTTCTGCGGCAACAAATACAAGTAATATTTGGTCTTTCATTAGAGATGATAGTACATTTTGTCATTTCATCCTCAAAATTTTTAGTAATAATGAGTTCTACATTCTGTTCCTCATTTTCCTCATTAACTGTGTCCTTTTCTGCACTTTCTTGTTCTGGACCAAAGTAACAAAACAGCATCTCATCAGTAACCTTCACTACATCTGATACAGATCCACGGAACCGAGCATTATTCAACTCATTTAACTTTACTGCTGGACTTTTAGCAAAATACAATGTTCTCACAAACTTTCTCATTTCAGTATGATGAACAGCCAGCATCCTAAAATGATGAAAAACACTTTTACACACTTTTCTAGATAGACAAGCCAGAGAATGTCCCTGCAAACCAGTATTCTCTCTCACTCTGCATGGATCTAGTGTTTGAAGCACCTTAATCTTCTGTTTTACACTCTTTTTACTATATTCTCTTAGAAAGTCACGTAATTTATCAATAGATTCCTGACGCACAGTACAAATACTACTACAGTTCCAAGTGTACACTGGGGCTTTTGGACGTCTCCCCATAGCCTCAGCAGCCATTACTTCTTCCTCATTTCTTGGGACCATTTTCTCTTTTTCCATCACACAACCATCCTTAACTTCATATGCTCTACCATTGGTGTCAACTGCATGCAACAAACTATTACTTTGAAGATAACTCTCTTCATTAAAAAATGGTTCAGTACTTGAACTGTGTTTCCATTCTCCCAAGAACACTTTACAAAAGTTACTTTTTTTCACTTCTCTTTTCCTTTTGCTTTGTGACTTCATTGCATTCACTAATTTATCTAATCTACGCATCCTATTCAAAATTAGAATAAAAAGTTTTCTTTTTATTTCCAAAGCCTTACTTACAATATTTTCTATAAAAAAAAAATTCTTAATAAATTTTGTTTTTTTCTTATATTTTTTCACATCCTTTAGCAAATTTAATATCACTCTTCTCTGAAACATTTTTCGACGAATGTTTTTAAAATCTAATTTTCGTGTTAAATCAGTTTGACATACTTCTGATTGTACATTAGCTTTTTTTTTGCTGTTGACTCTGTTGTTGCTTTGTACATAAAACACTGTTTGTTTTACATTTATTTTTGCCATGTTTTTGTTTTTTGAAAATCTTTTTTAAGAAATCTCTACTCTGCTTACCAGTAGACTTTTTCTTTTTGCCATCACCAGCTTCTCCTCCTATTTTTTTTTTCCCAGTTTTGTCCAGATATACTTGTTGCTGCTTTTCTTTCCTCTTTCTTGTCCTTAAAGGCATTTTTTTTTCACTGTTGCTCAGCAATACCTGCAAGAAACTTAAAAAAAATTCCTTTTTGTAATTATAATTCATTAAAATATTTTTTTTTGCTTTTCATTAATTTCAAATGTTTTTCCATTTGCCTCTCATTTGTGATTTACTAATTTGTGCACAGTGCTAACCACCACAGTTGAAAAAAAACAAGCTGCCCCTTTCCTGCAAGTGCATGTTTTACAGAACAACTGCAACACAAATTATATCTGTGGCCACAATTCCTGTGCGCACACAGCCTCATGGTGTGCTTCTAAGCAGAAAACAGAATTTGATTTGCAAATTCAAAGCACATTTACTACTCTGGTAGATCAAGTGATAATTGCTGTTACAGCCTGACACATTTTCCTTATAGTTTACAGAGACAGAAAAGAGCACATTTCCTAACAGCTACTTCATACCATAAGCATCTGCAACCTGGGTGAGTGTTTAGAGTAGAGCAAAGAAAATGAGGCCTTGGTGACGTTGAATGTGTTTGCATTACACACAGACCTGAGTACTACGCATGGGAGTGTTGTTGAAGCTGCTGCGTGTGTGCCAAGAGTGTGTTTCTGCAGACTATGTATTGTCAGCTGCAAGAGAGATGAGCAAGGAGACTTCCAGAACTGCATGAAGACTGCAGGGATGTATGTAACAGTGCATGTGTGCTAAGGGATAATTTGTGTAAACACAACAGGCTGCCCCTTTCCTGGGACTGCAATTCTTACTGAACAACAACTTCACAAATTAAATCTCTGCCCACAATTCCTGTGCGCACACAGACTCATGCCATCATTTTAGGCACATAACACAGGCTGCCCCTTTCCTGGGACTGCAATTCTTACTGAACAACAACTTCATAAATTAAATCTCTGCCCACAATTCCTGTGTGCACACAGACTCATATCATCATTTTAGGCACATAACACAGGCTGCCCCTTTCCTAGGACTGCATTTCTTTCAGAACAACAATTTCATAAATTAAATCTCTGCCCACAATTCCTGTATACACACAGACTCATGCTATGTTTTTTGGAACAAAACAGTGTTCCTGAATAGTACCAAATTACTGTTACAGCCTGACACATTTCCCTTATCATTTACAGAAGCAGAAAACAGCACATGTCCTAACAGCTCCTTAAGACCATGACCATGTGTTACAGGGTGAGTGATTAGACTAGATCAATGTAAATGAGGCCTTGGTGACGTTGAATGTGTTTGCATTACACAGTGCTATCTGAAACAGCACACAGAGCTGAGTACTACACATAAGAGTGTTGGAGAAGCTGCTGCGTGTGTGCCAAGAGTGTGTTTCTAGACACTGTGTATTGTCTGGTGCAAGACAGATGAGCAAAGAGACTTCCAAAACTGCATGAAGACTGCAGGGATGTATGTAACAATGCATGTGTGCTAAGGGATAATTTGTGTAAACACAACAGGCTGCCCCTTTCCTGGGACTGCAATTCTTACTGAACAACATCTTCACAAATTAAATCTCTGCCCACAATTCCTGTGCGCACACAGACTCATGCCATCATTTTAGGCACATAACACAGGCTGCCCCTTTCCTGGGACTGCATTTCTTACTGAAAAACAACTTCACAAATTAAATCTCTGCCCACAATTCCTGTGCGCACACAGACTCATGCCATCATTTTAGGCACATAACACAGGCTGCCCCTTTCCTGGGACTGCAATTCTTACTGAACAACAACTTCATAAATTAAATCTCTGCCCACAATTCCTGTGTGCACACAGACTCATATCATCATTTTAGGCACATAACACAGGCTGCCCCTTTCCTAGGACTGCATTTCTTTCAGAACAACAACTTCATAAATTAAATCTCTGCCCACAATTCCTGTATACACACAGACTCATGCTATGTTTTTTGGAACAAAACAGTGTTCCTGAATAGTACCAAATTACTGTTACAGCCTGACACATTTCCCTTATCATTTACAGAAGCAGAAAACAGCACATGTCCTAACAGCTCCTTAAGACCATGACCATGTGTTACAGGGTGAGTGATTAGACTAGATCAATGTAAATGAGGCCTTGGTGACGTTGAATGTGTTTGCATTACACAGTGCTATCTGAAACAGCACACAGAGCTGAGTACTACACATGAGAGTGTTGGAGAAGCTGCTGCGTGTGTGCCAAGAGTGTGTTTCTAGACACTGTGTATTGTCTGGTGCAAGACAGATGAGCAAAGAGACTTCCAAAACTGCATGAAGACTGCAGGGATGTATGTAACAATGCATGTGTGCTAAGGGATAATTTGTGTAAACACAACAGGCTGCCCCTTTCCTGGGACTGCAATTCTTACTGAACAACATCTTCACAAATTAAATCTCTGCCCACAATTCCTGTGCGCACACAGACTCATGCCATCATTTTAGGCACATAACACAGGCTGCCCCTTTCCTGGGACTGCATTTCTTTCTGAACAATAACTTCACAAATTAAATCTCTGCCCACAATTCCTGTGCGCACACAGACTCATGCCATCATTTTAGGCACATAACACAGGCTGCCCCTTTCCTGGGACTGCAATTCTTACTGAACAACAACTTCATAAATTAAATCTCTGCCCACAATTCCTGTGTGCACACAGACTCATATCATCATTTTAGGCACATAACACAGGCTGCCCCTTTCCTAGGACTGCATTTCTTTCAGAACAACAACTTCATAAATTAAATCTCTGCCCACAATTCCTGTATACACACAGACTCATGCTATGTTTTTTGGAACAAAGCAGTGTTCCTGAATAGTACCAAATTACTTTTACAGCCTGACACATTTCCCTTATCATTTACAGAAGCAGAAAACAGCACATGTCCTAACAGCTCCTTAAGACCATGACCATGTGTTACAGGGTGAGTGATTAGACTAGATCAATTTAAATGAGGCCTTGGTGACGTTGAATGTGTTTGCATTACACAGTGCTATCTGAAACATCACACAGAGCTGAGTACTACGCATGGGAGTGTTGGAGAAGCTGCTGCGTGTGTGCCAAGAGTGTGTTTCTGGAGACTGTGTATTGTCTGGTGCAAGACAGATGAGCAAAGAGACTTCCAGAACTGCATGAAGACTGCAGGGATGTATGTAACAGTGCATGTGTGCTAAGGGTTATTTTCAGTTTTGAACATATGGCATCTACATGTGCCTTTGCTATTTTGAAAGGGAAATCTACCCTGTTGGTTTCAAATGTTTTAGCTTTTGCCTCCCATTTTTGATTAATTGATTTCTGCTG